>NC_086449.1:576884668-578084668 GCF_028390025.1 Pseudophryne corroboree
GGGGATAAGGCTTAGACCTGGAGCCCCTCCCCCAGCCCCAGGGCGTCATTTCCAGCAAATGTTCCCGCCCTGGAGCTGCATATCTGTCTCTCCCTCACTCCCTGTCAGTGTTTGGCTGCCATTTCTCTCAGCTACACTGTTCCTGGGACTGCTTGGGCAAATCCTCCTGTGTAAAGCCGCCTGGTTGTCAGCGCTGTGACTTTACATGACACTTAAGTATTCTACATGTCAATTAGATAGTGTTAGTTAAGAAAGAGTGCATTTCACTACGACCGGCCTGGGTCTACGGTGGTGCAGATGTCTGGTCCTGATGGCTCCATTGTAGACAACACCCCAGACATTGCACGGCTGTTCCTTTCATATTACAGGGATCTGTACGAGTCTCGGCTGACGCACTCCGCGGCAGACTTAGACATATACTTGAATAATGTACCCCTCTCCAGACTCTCCTCTGAGGCTAGTAATTTTCTTGAATCACCTCTGACTTTGGACGAGGTGACCGCGGCAGTGGGTTTTTCCCACGGCGGTAAGTCTCCGGGTTGTGATGGCATCCCCACTGAGCTGTATAAAACAAATATAGAGTTCTTTGGTCCTAAGTTGCTTACTATGTTTACGGATACGTTTACTACTAATCAGCTTCCTCCCTCAATGTCCGAGGCTGTTATGATAGTACTACCAAAGCCCGGCAAGGACCCCAGACTCTTGGAGTCCTATAGGCCGATCTCCCTCATTCCTACTGATGCTAAGATCCTGGCAAAAATTCTGGCGGTTCGGCTTAACTCGGTTATTAAGTCCATAATACACCAGGATCAATCTGGCTTTATGCCGGGCATGTCCACATCTATTAATTTGCGTAGGCTGTATACTATTCTACAGGCTCCGCATGCCTTCCCCCGGACTCGGTTGTGGTCTCCTTGGACGCGGCTAAGGCGTTCGATAGCGTTGAATGTTCCTACCTGTGGGGAGTTATGAAATGCATGGGCTTCGGCCCTAACTTTATACAATGGATCAGACTGCTATATCAAAATCCGTGTGCCAGGATCTTGGTAAATGGTTACATTTCACCCTCCTTTACCCTGTCTCGGGGTACTAGACAAGGGTGCCCTCTCTCCCCTGCCCTATTTGCTATAGCCATAGAGCCTCTGGCCTGCCTGATTAGGACACACCCGGACATTGGGGGAATCGCTACGGGCCCTTGTGTTGACAAGATCGCCCTTTATGCGAATGACCTGCTGTTATTCCTAGATGATTATGCTGTCGCTATGCCTATTTTGCTGCAGGTTATTGAGGAATTCGGCTGCTTTTCTGGTCTCCGTATTAATTGGCCCAAGTCATTTATTATGCCTGTTATTGGTCCTCCTCCCCAGGTCCCGAAGCTTTCCCTGCTGCTATGCTGGACAGATCAGTTTAAATATCTAGGAATTCAGGTCACAAATAACCTTTCTGATTTTATACCCCTGAATCTGGACCCACTGACGCAACTGATTATACGCAAGTCGAGAGCTTGGTGCAAACTTCCACTGACAGTGACTGGAAGGGTTAATCTCATAAAAATGATAATTCTACCCAAACTATTATACATTGTTTTGCAATCCCTGGTATATATCTTCCCCGGCATTCTTTAGGAAACTGAATGGTATACTATCATCCCTGATTTGGGCCAACAAAAGGCCTAGGATAGGGTTGAACACCCTCACTAGGTTGAAGGTTGATGGAGGTTTAGCCTTACCCAGCTTTCAAATGTACTACTTTGCGTCTCAGTTGTCACATCTTAGCACCTGGATACAGGGCGGGGATGCCGGCACTTTACAATGGGCGTTTCTCCAGTGCTACTACCCGGGTCTCTCTCCGGTGCAGGTTTTGCTGAGTGGAAGGGTTTCTCGGTACTCTCCGCCTATTGTCTTCCAGGCCATGAAGATCTGGCTCGCTATGAGAAAACTGCTTGGGTTTGATGGCTTGGACCCGGATACTCCCCTCTGGCACTCTACTTCACTACCCGAGCTGGGGGCTCTCGAGGGCGGGGCGGTGTGGGTTCCGTACTCCATTGTCTCCATATCCCAATTGTACAGTGATGGTACGCTGAAATCGTTTCAGCAATTAAAGGAGGAATTTGGTATACCTACAACTCCAATACGCCTTGCAGTCACAATTTCGGGACTCACCCCTGGCGCTCCTTCATTTTCCCATAAAGACCTTTTTAAGCTCGTTGGGGCGGGTTAAGGTGATTTCTTTCACCTACTCGTACCTATTAAAAATACTTCATGCAGACCCTCTTTCGGGACTTCGTGCGCGTTGGGAGTGTGATCTAGGCCCCATAGGCGAGGAGGACTGGGAGCTAGCCCTGGAATACCCGGGTATGGCGACTAAGTCACTCCGATTTCAACAAATACAGCTTTTTATTTTGCACAGATCCTATATGACACCGGTTCGGTTGGCCAGATTTGGGGCTGGCAATACAGCTGTTTGCCTAAATGTGGGGCCGATGGGGGATCCTTTTGGCACCTTGTGTGGGAGTGTCCGTCCATTCAGGAGTTTTGGTCTGGGGTCAGGTCGATTCTGGAGCGCACGGGGATGCCTGGGAGTATGTTGACTTCGAGATTCTGTGTACTGGGAATGGGGGATCCTGCTTTGGGGTCCAAGTGGGAGGGCCTCTATGCTCATAGTTTCTAGAAATATTCTTGGAGTTGCTGTGGTGCGCTCCCTGGGTCAAATCATGATAATTCACAATAGGCTCCAATTGCAGGATATGTATTCATCCAAACTGGACCAGCAATAGTCAGACAGACGTAGGAAAAATTCAGATATCTTCTTTCTCAGAAGGGGAACTTTCTTCCTGTAACAGACGTCTATGTTCCGCTTGGTGAAATAATTCAATGCCTCAGACTTGTTCTCTCTCTAAGCACACTTCTTTTAAGGATGATCCACAGTTACCGGGGTGCTAAACCTGAGATGATGCTCGCAGCAGCCGGGAACCTCTGCGCAGAGGTTCCCGGCTGCTGCGAGCATCATCTCAGGTTTAGCACCCCGGTAACTGTGGATCATCCTTAAAAGAAGTGTGCTTAGAGAGAACAAGTCTGAGGCATTGAATTATTTCACCAAGCGGAACATAGACGTCTGTTACAGGAAGAAAGTTCCCCTTCTGAGAAAGAAGATATCTGAATTTTTCCTACGTCTGTCTGACTATTGCTGGTCCAGTTTGGATGAATACATATCCTGCAATTGGAGCCTATTGTGAATTATCGTGATTTGACCCAGGGAGCGCACCACAGCAACTCCAAGAATATTTCTAGAAACTGTAAAGGACTGAGGTGACTGTCCTGTCTGTCTGGTTGCTGCACCTTTGTATTGAAGCGCCATCTTTACACCTTTTTTTCCTTTGTCTATGCTCATAGTATTTGTGCCCTGGCCAAAGTGTGCATTGCGCGGTCATGGATTGCCCCGCGTCGCCCTACTGTATCTGCCTTTAAGGCTCTGGTTAATGACACTCTCCTTAAAGACCGCTATATATACATGAAAAACAATGCCATTTCTAAATATGAGAAAATATGGTCCCCTTGGATTACCTCTGTATACTTCTCTCACGCCCTTGCGCTATGAGAAGCACTGCACCCTGGTAGCGATGTGCGTCCTAGGCTCATGCAAGGCCAGGTCGCGATATCAATCTTTATTCCATATACCTCAGCTATTTTATTGTAATACTGCTTTTTTTTTTCTCTATCGTCCTAGTGGATGCTGGGGTTCCTGAAAGGACCATGGGGAATAGCGGCTCCGCAGGAGACAGGGCACAAAAAGTAAAGCTTTTCCAGATCAGGTGGTGTGTACTGGCTCCTCCCCCTATGACCCTCCTCCAGACTCCAGTTAGATTTTTGTGCCCGGCCGAGAAGGGTGCAATTCTAGGTGGCTCTCATAAAGAGCTGCTTAGAGAAAGTTTAGCTTAGGTTTTTTATTTTACAGTGATTCCTGCTGGCAACAGGATCACTGCAACGAGGGACAGAGGGGAGAAGAAGTGAACTCACCTGCGTGCAGGATGGATTGGCTTCTTGGCTACTGGACATCAGCTCCAGAGGGACGATCACAGGTACAGCCTGGATGGTCACCGGAGCCGCGCCGCCGGCCCCCTTGCAGATGCTGAAGTAAGAAGAGGTCCAGAATCGGCGGCTGAAGACTCCTGCAGTCTTCTAAAGGTAGCGCACAGCACTGCAGCTGTGCGCCATTTTCCTCTCAGCACACTTCACACGCAGTCACTGAGGGTGCAGGGCGCTGGGGGGGGGCGCCCTGGGAGGCAAATGAAAACCTATTAAAAGGCTAAAAATACCTCACATATAGCCCCCAGAGGCTATATGGAGATATTTAACCCCTGCCTGTATTCACAAAATAGCGGGAGACGAGCCCGCCGAAAAAGGGGCGGGGCCTATCTCCTCAGCACACGGCGCCATTTCCTCTCACAGCTCCGCTGGTCAGGACGGCTCCCAGGTCTCTCCCCTGCACTGCACTACAGAAACAGGGTAAAACAGAGAGGGGGGGCAAATTTAATGGCAATATCTTGATATATATAAAGCAGCTATAAGGGAGCACTTATTATAAGGCTATCCCTGTCATATATAGCGCTTTTTGGTGTGTGCTGGCAGACTCTCCCTCTGTCTTCCCAAAGGGCTAGTGGGTCCTGTCTTCGTTTAGAGCATTCCCTGTGTGTCTGCTGTGTGTCGGTACGTGTGTGTCGACATGTATGAGGACGATATTGGTGTGGAGGCGGAGCAATTGCCAAATATGGGGATGTCACCTCCTAGGGGGTCGACACCAGAATGGATGCCTTTTATTTGTGGAATTACGGGATAGCGTCAACTCGCTTAAGCAGTCGTTTGACGACATGAGGCGGCCGGACAATCAATTAGTGCCTGTCCAGGCGCCTCAAACACCGTCAGGGGCTGTAAAACGCCCTTTGCCTCAGTCGGTCGACACAGACCCAGACACAGGCACTGATTCCAGTGGTGAGGGTGACGAATCAACCGTATTTTCCAGTAGGGCCACACGTTATATGATTTTGGCAATGAAGGAGGCGTTACATTTAGCGGATACTACAGGTACCACTAAACAGGGTATTATGTGGGGTGTGAAAAAACTACCTATAGTTTTTCCTGAATCAGAAGAATTAAATGACGTGTGTGATGAAGCGTGGGTTGCCCCTGATAAAAAGCTGATAATTTCAAAGAAATTATTGGCATTATACCCTTTCCCGCCAGAGGTTAGGGAGCGCTGGGAAACACCTCCTAGGGTGGACAAGGCGCTAACACGCTTATCAAAACAAGTGGCGTTACCTTCTCCTGAGACGGCCGCACTTAAAGATCCATCAGATAGGAGGATGGAAAATATCCAAAAAAGTATATACACACATGCAGGTGTTATACTACGACCAGCTATAGCGACTGCCTGGATGTGCAGTGCTGGGGTAGTTTGGTCAGAGTCCCTGATTGAAAATATTGATACCCTGGACAGGGACAATATTTTACTGTCGTTAGAACAAATAAAGGATGCATTTCTTTATATGCGTGATGCACAGAGGGATATCTGCACACTGGCATCACGGGTAAGTGCTATGTCCATTTCGGCCAGAAGAGCTTTATGGACGCGACAGTGGACAGGCGATGCGGATTCAAAACGGCATATGGAAGTTTTGCCGTATAAAGGGGAGGAGTTATTTGGAGTCGGTCTATCAGATTTGGTGGCCACGGCTACAGCCGGGAAATCCACCTTTCTACCTCAAGTCACTCCCCAACAGAAAAAGGCACCGACTTTTCAACCGCAGCCCTTTCGTTCCTTTAAAAATAAGAGAGCAAAGGGCTATTCATATCTGCCACGAGGCAGAGGTCGAGGGAAGAAACAGCAACAGGCAGCTCCTTCCCAGGAACAGAAGCCCTCCCCGGCTTCTACAAAAGCCTCAGCATGACGCTGGGGCTTCTCAAGCGGACTCGGGGACGGTGGGAGGTCGTCTCAAAAATTACAGCGCGCAGTGGGCTCACTCGCAGGTAGATCCCTGGATCCTGCAGATAATATCTCAGGGGTACAGGTTGGAATTAGAGACAGATCCACCTCGCCGTTTCCTGAAGTCTGCTTTACCAACGTCCCCTTCCGAAAGGGAGACTGTTTTGGAAGCCATTCACAAGCTGTACTCTCAGCAGGTGATAGTCAAGGTACCTCTTCTACAACAAGGGAAGGGGTATTATTCCACTCTATTTGTGGTACCGAAGCCGGATGGCTCGGTAAGGCCTATTCTAAATCTGAAGTCCTTGAACCTGTACATAAAGAAGTTCAAGTTCAAGATGGAGTCACTCAGAGCAGTGATAGCGAACCTGGAAGAAGGGGACTTTATGGTATCCTTGGACATCAAGGATGCGTATCTCCACGTTCCAATTTACCCCTCACACCAGGGGTACCTCAGGTTCGTTGTACAAAACTGTCACTATCAGTTTCAGACGCTGCCGTTTGGTTTGTCCACGGCACCTCGGGTCTTTACAAAGGTAATGGCCGAGATGATGATTCTTCTTCGAAGAAAAGGCGTATTAATTATCCCATACTTGGACGATCTCCTAATAAGGGCAAGGTCCAGAGAACAGCTAGAGATGGGATTAGCAATATCTCAAGAGGTGCTAAAGCAGCACGGATGGATTCTGAATATTCCAAAATCCCAATTAACAAGAGTCCTGGGAAAAATGGTGGCTTCTTACGAAGCAATTCCATTCGGCAGATTCCATGCAAGAATTTTCCAAAGGGATCTGTTGGACAAATGGTCAGGGTCGCATCTTCAGATGCACCTGCGGATAACCCTGTCTCCAAGGACAAGGGTATCTCTTCTGTGGTGGTTGCAGAGGGCTCATCTATTGGAGGGCCGCAGATTCGGCATACAGGATTGGATCCTGGTGACCACGGACGCCAGCCTGAGAGGCTGGGGAGCAGTCACACAAGGAAGAAACTTCCAGGGAGTGTGGTCGAGCCTGGAAAAGTCTCTTCACATAAACATTCTGGAACTAAGAGCAATCTACAATGCTCTAAGCCAGGCGGAACTTCTGCTTCAAGGAAGACCGGTGTTGATCCAGTCGGACAACATCACGGCAGTCGCCCATGTAAACAGACAGGGCGGCACAAGAAGCAGGAGTGCAATGGCAGAAGCTGCCAGGATCCTTCGCTGGGCGGAGAATCACGTGATAGCACTGTCAGCAGTGTTCATCCCGGGAGTGGACAACTGGGAAGCAGACTTCTTCAGCAGACACGATCTTCACCCGGGAGAGTGGGGACTTCATCCAGAAGTTTTCCACATGCTAATAAACCGTTGGGAAAGACCAATGGTGGACATGATGGCGTCTCGCCTCAACAAAAAACTGGACAGGTATTGCGCCAGGTCAAGAGATCCGCAGGCAATAGCTGTGGACGCGCTGGTAACACCTTGGGTGTACCAGTCGGTGTATGTGTTTTCCTCCTCTGCCTCTCATACCAAAGGTATTGAGAATCATACGGCGAAGCGGAGTAAGAACGATACTAGTGGCTCCGGATTGGCCAAGAAGGTCTTGGTACCCGGAACTTCAAGAGATGGTCACGGACGATCCGTGGCCTCTACCTCTAAGACAGGACCTGCTTCAGCAGGGACCGTGTCTATTCCAAGACTTACCGCGGCTGCGTTTGACGGCATGGCGGTTGAACGCCAGATCCTATAAGGAAAAGGCATTCCAGAAGAAGTCATTCCTACCTTGATTAAGGCAAGAAAGGAAGTCACCGCGAAGCATCATCACCGCATTTGGCGGAAATATGTTGCGTGGTGCGAGGATCGGAGTGCTCCGACGGAGGAATTTCAACTGGGTCGTTTCCTACATTTCCTGCAATCAGGATTGTCTATGGGTCTCAAATTGGGATCTATTAAGGTTCAAATTTCGGCCCTGTCAATATTCTTCCAAAAAGAATTGGCCTCAGTTCCTGAGGTCCAGACTTTTGTCAAAGGAGTACTGCATATACAGCCTCCTGTGGTGCCTCCGGTGGCACCGTGGGATCTAAATGTAGTTTTAGATTTCCTCAAATCCCATTGGTTTGAACCACTAAAAGATGTGGATTTGAAATATCTCACATGGAAAGTGACTATGTTACTGGCCCTGGCGTCCGCCAGGAGAGTATCTGAACTGGCGGCTTTATCTTATAAAAGCCCTTATTTAATTTTCCATTCGGATAGGGCAGAGCTGCGGACGCGTCCGCATTTTCTCCCTAAGGTGGTATCAGCGTTTCACCTGAACCAGCCTATTGTAGTGCCTGCGGCTACAAGCGACTTGGAGGACTCCATGTTGTTGGACGTTGTCAGAGCTTTAAAAATATACATTTCAAGGACGGCTGGAGTCAGAAAATCTGACTCGCTGTTTATACTGTATGCACCCAACAAGTTGGGTGCGCCTGCTTCTAAGCAGTCGATTGCTCGTTGGATTTGTAACACAATTCAACTTGCACATTCTGTGGCAGGCCTGCCACAGCCTAAATCTGTTAAGGCCCATTCCACAAGGAAGGTGGGCTCATCTTGGGCGGCTGCCCGAGGGGTCTCGGCATTACAACTCTGCCGAGCAGCTACGTGGTCAGGGGAGAACACGTTTGTAAAATTCTACAAATTTGATACCCTGGCAAAGGAGGACCTGGAGTTCTCTCATTCGGTGCTGCAGAGTCATCCGCACTCTCCCGCCCGTTTGGGAGCTTTGGTATAATCCCCATGGTCCTTTCAGGAACCCCAGCATCCACTAGGACGATAGAGAAAATAAGAATTTACTTACCGATAATTCTATTTCTCGGAGTCCGTAGTGGATGCTGGGCGCCCATCCCAAGTGCGGATTATCTGCAATACTTGTACATAGTTATTGTTAACTAATTCGGGTTATTGTTTAGGGAGCCATCTTTCAGAGGCTCCTCTGTTATCATACTGTTAACTGGGTTTAGATCACAAGTTGTACGGTGTGATTGGTGTGGCTGGTATGAGTCTTACCCGGGATTCAAAATCCTCCCTTATTGTGTACGCTCGTCCGGGCACAGTACCTAACTGGAGTCTGGAGGAGGGTCATAGGGGGAGGAGCCAGTACACACCACCTGATCTGGAAAAGCTTTACTTTTTGTGCCCTGTCTCCTGCGGAGCCGCTATTCCCCATGGTCCTTTCAGGAACCCCAGCATCCACTACGGACTCCGAGAAATAGAATTATCGGTAAGTAAATTCTTATTTTTTTCTCTCTCTCTCTTCCTTATCTGTGGTTTTTTTTATTTTTATTTTTTCTATGTTGTAAAAGTATCCGTAGGCTATACTACGGCCTACTAGTTAGAGTTGTAACTGCTAAATAACTGGGGGAAAAACTTGAAAATGTTTAATATGTGATTTACGACCTGTTTACGAACATTAGATTTTCCTTACACCGTGAGCTTGGTAGTACTATGGGAGTAATTGTGCATGTGATGTAATGTATTATGCTTTTTGAGTTTACACAAGCTAAAAACTGTTGCATTGCTTATCCTGTATTATCCGATTTCCCATGTTTAACGCTATGTCTGTACTGGTGATCCTTTTTCGAATAAACAAACTATTTAAAAAAAAAAGAGAGTGCATTTAGTCAGGGTTCTCTGGTACAAGTACCCTGTGATATACATCCAGTGTGTGCAGTGTTATATCTATTGACTACATAGCTATATAAGTTGGCCCAGTGCAGTATTATTGTTAGTAATAACCTCTGCATTGTTTACATGTGACTATATGTGTGTGCATTAGCTTGCTGAGTGTTTTCCATTTCGTGTCTCTCACTCAACTTGCTATCCCTATTTCTGCTGCGAGGTACACTGGGCTCCACAAGTCTGGACAATGGGGTGTAGAGTAGGATCTTGATCCGAGGCACCAACAGACTCAAAGCTTTGACTGTTCCCAGAATGCACAGCGCCGCCTCCTATATCACCCCGTCTCCCAGCACAGGAGCTCAGTTTTGTTAGTTGGTGCTGCAGTAAGCAGGCACTTAACAGAGGGGCTGCTCCATGCAGCCCTAATAAAGGCTTTTTTTGTGAAGAAAAAGTGAAGACCTCAGGGCAGCAGCAGTGGTAAATGTCTTGTGGCATTCTCTGCTGCGGCTCCAGCTCTCCCCAGCGGCGCTGTACACTCCCGAGCCCTGGTTGCCGGGTACCTACAGCGGAGGCTCCGGTTTACTTCACGTTAGGCACACACGGCTGGGGCTCTCCAGGATCGCGTGCCCGCGCTTCGGGAGGTGGTAAGTGGGTCCCGCTCGCGGGACTCGGTCTGTATCGCGATCCGGCGCGGTCAGTGGGAGGCGGACCGCGCGCGGTGGACACTGGATACAGGCGATCCCACTAGATCACCAGGGCAAGGGCGCAGGTCAGGTTTTCTCTCAAAACCGATTTTAATATCGCCCACAGTACCCAGTGGTTTGGCCAGCAAGGGGGATAAGGCTTAGACCTGAAGCCCCTCCCCCAGCCCCAGGGCGCCATTTCCAGCAAGTGTTACCGCCCTGGAGCTGCATCTCTGTCTTTTCCTCACTCCCTGTCAGTGTCTGCGGCGCCATTACTCCTCAGTTCACTGTTCCTGGGACTGCTTGGGCAAATCCTCCTATGTAAAGCCGCCTGGTTGTCAGCGCTGTGCCTTTACATGACACTTAAGTATTCTACCTGCCTTTTTAGTCAGTGCTAGTTAAGAAAGAGTGCATTTAGTCAGGGGTTTATAGTACATTTACCCTGTGATATACATCCAGTTCTTACTGTGTAGTGTTATATCTATTGACTATATAGCTGTGTAAGCTAGTCCAGTGCAGCATTATTGTATGTAATAACCTCTGCATTGTACAAACTGTGACTATTTGTGTGTGCATTTGATAGCGGAGTGGTGTCCATCTCGTGTCTTTCACTCAACTTGCTATCCCTATATTCTATAACCTGAGGGGGCTTGGTGCGTCAGGTGTTATTTAATATAGGATTTTCACAAAGATATACTGTATTACGTATTTTTCTCTGTGATTTAGTCACCATATCTCTCCTTTATCTCTGCTGGTGCTGACTACACTGCGCAGGGGTTTGGGTTTAGGGATATAGTGCTGCTAATAATTGTACTGTTACCTCATACTGCAAGTTATATCATGTCTGCTTCTGAGGGTAACGGTTCTGGGGCTGAACACACTGCCGATGTTGCTGCAGTCACAGACCCATATGAGGAGAATATAGCAGCTGTGGGCTCTGGTTCTGGGGGCTCTTTGCCCCCCAGTGGGACTGTGGCAATGGAGGCACATACTAACCCTCCGTGGGCCGCTTTTTCCACGCTTCTACATACGCTAGTTTACAAACGAACACCCCCTATGGGACCCCAATGCCGGTACAACCGTATGTGGTCCCTGCAGCTAACCCGCCGTGGGCGGATGATTTATCTGCTCAATTAAAGAAGTTGAACCAGTCCCTGACTACTAAAAAGTCTGACCAACGCTCGCCTAAGTCCAAGAGGTCCTCTAAGCGAGCGCTCGTCTCCTCACAATCCACTGCTGTCACTGACACCTCGTCTGATGAAGACAGCACATACACTGACCCCACAGGTTCTGACTCAGATACGGCTGATGGGGAGGGTAGTTCACATGTGGATGTTCCTGATCTTTTGGAGGCTATTAAGTTAATTCTGCAGATTACGGATGATCCCGAGCCCTCCGTTCCTCCTAAGAAACCAGATAGGTTCAAGCGTCAGAAGGTGGTTAAGCAGGTTTTACCTCACTCTGACCACCTAGTGGATATACGTCAGGAACCCTGGGAAAGCCCGGGTACGAAGTTTGTGCCTCAAAAGAAGATGCTGGCTTGCTATCCCCTCGCGCCAGAGCTGTCTCAGAATTGGGAAACGCCTCCTCCAGTGGACTCGCATGTGGCTAGGATGGTGGTTTCCTCAGCTCTACCTGTCACTACAGTCGCGTCTCTAAAAGAGCCTACGGATAAACGTGTCGAGGGTTGTCTGAAAGCCATTTACACCCTCACGGGTGCTGCACAAAGGCCCACCATTGCAGCTACATGGGCTGCAGAGGCTATTGACGCATGGGCCTTGGAGTTAGAAGCTGAAATCTCCTCTGACCATGCTAGACAATGCTTGTCATATATTGTCACAGCTTCTCGCTATATTAAAGAGGCGGCTTCTGATGGCCGGTATCCTAGCAGCCAAGGCCTCTACTACGTCAGTCCTGGCTCGCCGGATATTGTGGCTGTGATCCTGGTCTGTGGATCTGGACTCTAGAAAAACCCTGGAGGTACTCCCTTTCAAGGGAGATATTCTGTTTGGGGAGGACTTAAATAAGATAGTGGCTGACTTGGCTACTGCCAAGACTGCCTGTCTGCCTAATACAGCTCCTTCTGTGTTGAAGGCCAAAGGCACGTCCTTTCGCCCCTTCCGTCCGTCCTTCAGGTAAAGCAAAAGGTCAGGCGTGCCATAAGCAGGCCCGCCCTTCCAAACCTGGTAAGCCGAAGCCCGAAAGAGCCTGGACTGCCCGTCAGTTAGCTGCCAAGACTGATAAACCTGCCGCATGACGGGGCGGGCCTCCCCCTGGGGGATCCGAGGGTGGGGGGCCGACTTCTAGGTTATACCCAGGAATGGTTGAAGACCACTTCAGATGCCTGGGTACGGGAAGTCGTCACTCGAGGTTACGCCATAGCCTTCAAAAACCGACCCCCTCATCAATTTTGCCAAACAGACATCCCGTCGGACCAGATAAAGGCAAACACTCTACATTCGGTGGTACAGACCCTCCTGGATACAGGAGTCATAGTACAGGTGCCTCTTGCTCAGAGGGGCTGGGGGTACTATTCTCCGCTGTTTCTAGTCCCGAAACCGAATGGGTCCTCCCGGCCCATTCTCAACCTGAAGGCACTGAACAGGTTTGTGAAGGTATCCAAGTTTCGTATGGAAACCCTTCGCTCTATAGTTCTGGCCTTGGAACCTGGGGGACTACATGGTCTCCCTGGACATGCAGGATGCTTACCTGCATATTCCTATAGCAGTGTCACATCAACAATACCTGAGGTTCGCTATTGGCAACCTACATTACCAGTTTCGGGCGTTACCTTTTGGTTTAACAACGGCTCCGCGAGTCTTTACCAAAGTTATGGCGGTGATGACGGTGGTACTCCGCCGTCAAGGGGTCATGATACTGCCGTATCTGGACGACTTGTTAATCCTGGCAAATTCCCCAGATCTTCTCCTGCGTCATCTGGACATGACGGTCCAGTTTCTACAAGCCCACGGGTGGCTTATCAACTGGAAGAAATCCTCCCTGGTCCCTGCTCAGAGCATGGTGCACCTGGGAGCGCTGTTGGACACTCACAACCAGAGGTTGTTCTTGTCTCAGGAGAAAGTCCTGAAACTTCAGGACAGGATTCGTTGCTTCCTTTCTCGTCCGCAAGTGTCGATACATTCGGCAATGCAGGTGCTGGGCCTCATGGTCTCGGCATTCGACATGGTGGAGTATGCTCAATTTCATTCTCGCCCCCTCCGGAGGCTGATCTTAGCCAATTGGGATGGCCTGCCTCACCGGATCAGGTCTCATATGATCTCTGACTCCGGAGGTCCGTCTGTCGCTGCTCTGGTGGCTCCAGGACCAACAATTGTGCAGGGACCGTCCCTTCTGGATATCCAACTGGGTCCTGTTGACAGATGCCAGTCTAAGGGGTTAGGGCGCGGTGCTTGAGCAACACTCCTTGCAGGGTCGGTGGACCAAGGAAGAATCTCTCCTCTCGATCAACAGTCTGGAATTGCGGGCGGTCTTCAATGCGTTGAATCTAGCCCAGCATTTGATTCAGAACCGGCCTTTCAAGTACAGTCGGACAACGCCACCACAGTGGCTTACATAAATCATCAAGGCGGCACTCAAAGCCGTCTGACAATGAAGGAAGTCTCACGGATTCTACGTTGGGCAGAACGCCATCTACCGGCAATATTAATTCCGGGAGTCCTGAATTGAGAAAGCGGACTTTCTCAGTCGACAGGACGTACATGCCGGCGAGTGGGGCCTCCATCCAGAAGTGTTTCAACTCCTCGTGGAAAGGTGGTGTATTCCAGATGTGGATCTGATGGCGTCTCGACACAATCACAAGGTTCCGGTCTTCAGGGCAAGGACAAGGGATCCTCAAGCAGCATTCGTGGATGCGCTGGCGGTGCCATGGAGGTTTCGGCTGCCGTACGTGTTCCTTCCGGTGTCGCTGCTGCCCAGGGTAATTCGGAAGTTCAAGCAAGAAAAAGGAAATCTGCTTCTCATAGCTCTGGTGTGGCCCAGGCGGCACTGGTTCTCAGACCTGCAAGGCCTATCGTCAGAGCGTCCACTTCTACTTCCACAACGCCCAGACCACCTCGTTCAGGGCCCTTGTGTCTACCAGGACCTAGCCCGGCTATCTTTGACGGCGTGGCTCTTGAAGCTTCCGTCTTGAGGGCTAAGGGTTTTTCTGAAGAGGTCATTAAAACTATGTTGCGGGCCCGGAAACCGGCTTCTGCTCGGATTTACCATAGGGTCTGGCATTCATACTTTGTTTGGTGCGCATCTCACAATTATGATGCTTCCAAGTTTAGTACGGCCAAACTTTTGGCTTTTCTGCAGCAGGGCCTAGATTTAGGTATGCGTTTGGCCTCCCTTAAGGTTCATATTTCTGCCTTGTCGGTGTGGTTTCAGAGAAAAATTGCGACTTTACCTGATGTTCATACTTTCACTCAGGGTGTGTTGCGTATCCAACCTCCCTATGTCCCGCCTGTGGCTCCTTGGGACTTGTCGGTGGTTTTGGAGGCGTTGCAGGAGCCTCCATTTGAACCTCTTGGTTCAGCTGACCTTAAGTGGCTTTCCCTTAAGGTGGTGTTCTTGCTGGCTATTGCCTCTGCTAGAAGAGTGTCTGTCTGATCTGGGTGCCTTGTTTTGTAGTTCCCCATATCTGATTTTTCACCGTGACCGGGCGGTTCTTAGGACTCGTCCCGGATATTTACCTAAGGTGGTTTCTTCGTTCCACCTTAATCAGGAGATTGTGGTTCCAGCCTTTGTCTCTCCTGATTTGTCTCCCAAAGAGCGGTCTTTGGATGTGGTACGGGCTCTCCATATCTATGTGAAGAGAACTGCTTCTATTCGAAAAGCTGATTCTCTTTGTTTTGTTTGGATTTCACAAACGTGGCTGGCCTGCTCACAAGCAGACTCTGGCCAGATGGATTAGAATGGTGATTGCACATGCTTATGTGAGGGCTGGTCTGTCAGCTCCTGCTCATATTACGGCCCATTCTACTGTCTGTTGGACCTTCTTGGGCGGCCCAACGTGGTGCGACCCATGAACAATTGTGCAAGGCGGCTACGTGGTCCTCCAGGAACACGTTCATAATGTTCTATGCCTTCGATACTGCCGCTTCCCAGGATGCTTCCTTTGGACGCCGGGTTCTTGTGCCCGCTACAGTGCGTCCCCTCCCATAAGGAACTGCTTTAGGACATCCCCTATGTCTTTCCTTGTGGAGCCCAGTGTACCCCGCAGCAGAAAACGAGTTTTATGGTAAGAACTTACCTTTGTTAAAACTCTTTCTGCGAGGTACACTGGGCTCCACAAGGCGCCCACCCTGACGCACTTAGCTTCTTTGGGTTGTATGGCATTAGCCGCTGACACTTCTCCTGTCGTGAGAGTGTGGTGTATGTGTCTACTAACCGTTGTCGTCTCTTTTCCTACTACTGCATTAGGCTGGTTAACTAAAAACTGAGCTCCTGTGCAGGGAGGCGGGGTTATAGAGGAGGCGGCTCTGTGCATTCTGGGAACAGTCAAAGCTTTTGAGCCTGTTGGTGCCTCGGATCAAGATCCTACTCTACACCCCTATGTCTTTACTTGTGGAGCCCAGTGTACCTCGCAGAAAGAGTTTTAACAAAGGTAAGTTCTTACCATAAAACTCGTTTTTACGCAGATCTTTTGCATTAAAGACCGCACTGCTAGTAATGACAACTACTTTCACAATCAGGTGCATATGGGTGGTGTGGCCAAATCTGAATACAGGGGGATAGCTCAATCTATTTCAGAGCATGCTTGTGTGGCCAACTCTGAATTGGTCCCTTAACTCCATTTCTGTATACAGGTTGAGTATCCCTTATCCAAAATTCTTGGGACCAGAAGTATTTTGGATATTGGATTTTTCCTTATTTTGGAATAGTTGCTTACCATAATGAGATATCATAGTGATGGGACCAAAGTCTAAGCACAGAATGCATTTACCGTATTTGCCGGCGTATAAGACGACTGGGCGTATAAGACGACCCCCAACATTTCCACTCAAAATATAGAGTTTGTTATATACTCGCCGTATAAGACTACCCCCTCTTCCGCACACCTTCCACACACCAAATAAAACGTAAAACTTAATACACACTTACCCCTTGGCATACTCTTTAATGCTTTTTCATTTGATTTCCAGTCCCGAACCCATCTTTTCTGTTACTCCATATTGTCTTGCAGCAGCACAATTATTATGTTCCATGGCAAAGTTTACAACTTTAAGTTTAAAACTTGCATCATATTTCTTTCTTTTTGCTGTTGCCATGATAGGGTTGATAGGGGTTTGACTGCTGGACATTTTCTATGCTGTATTGTACTGTACAATGGTGCAGTACTGTGGTTGGCTGTTAGCTGTATACAAAGCCTCATTGGATTGGTCCCTGCTCCCTGTCTGCCCTCCCTGCCTCACTGTATATTATGACCGCATGTGCAAGGGGCGGGCCGGAGCGCCGCTGCTTCCCGAGCAGAACGGGCCGGTCACGCCGAAAAGGCTGGCACCCCTGTATCGCTGCTGATGCTCGCCGCAGCCACGCTGATGACCCGCCGCGGCCGCAGTGCATCGGGAGGCACTGCGGCGTATAAGACGTATAAGACGACCCCCGGCGTAGAAGACGACCCCCCCACTTGGAGGCATGTTTTGCAGGGCAAAAAAGTCGTCTTATACGCCGGCAAATACGGTATGTTTCATATACACCTTATACACACAGCCTGTAGGTAATTTAGCCAATATTTTTAATAACTTTGTGCTTTAAACAAAATGTGTGTACATTCACACAATTAATTTGTTTCATATACACCTTATACACACAGCCCTGAAGGTCATTTAATAATATTTTTTATTAACTTTGTGTATTAAACAAAGTTTGTGTACATTGAGCCATCAGAAAACAAAGGTTTCACTATCTCACTCTTACTCAAAGTCTATTTTGGAATATTTGGATATGGGATACTCAACCTGTATAAACATTTTTACACCAAAACTAAAAGGTGTATTTTAGCATTTACAAATGTATATTACATTACCATGATGTTTGATATTTGATAGGTTATCTGTCTCGCTGGAAACCTTTGCACTGTTAGTAGCTGTGTTATTTCCAAGAACATAACCCCAAGAGTCATTCATTAGGCTTCCAGAGAGAAATTGTGGTGTGCATATGGAATCATTTATCTTCCTCAGTCATATATTAATATTATAACACATTTAGTTCTCCGATTCAAAACTGCTGAAACCTTCAACTATATTTCTCTTACATCCTAGAGCATGCTGGGGACTCCGTAAGGACCATGGGGTATAGACTGGCTCCGCAGGAGACATGGGCACTATAAAGAACTTTTAGTATTAGTGTGCACTGGCTCCTCCCTCTATGCCCCTCCTCCAGACCTCAGTTAGATCCTGTGCCCAGAGGAGATTGGGTGCACTACAGGGGAGCTCTCCTGAGTTTCTCTGAAAAAGAATTTTGTTAGGTTTTTTATTTTCAGGGAGCACTGCTGGCAACAGGCTCCCTGCATCGTGGGACTGAGGAGAGAGAAGCAGACCTACTTAAGTGATAGGCTCTGCTTCTTAGGCTACTGGACACCATTAGCTCCAGAGGGAGTCGGAACGCAGGTCTCCCCTTGCCGTTCGTCCCAGAGCCGCGCCGCTGTCCTCCTCACAGAGCCGGACGATAGAAGCCGGGTGAGTATAAGAAGAAAAGAAGACTTCAAGGCGGCAGAAGACTTCAGATCTTCACTGAGGTAAGCGCGCAGCAGTAACGCTGTGCGCCATTGCTCCCACACACTACACACACTGAACAGGCACTGATGGGTGCAGGGCGCAGGGGGGGGGCGCCCTGGGCAGCAATATAAACCTCTGGATGGCATTATGTGGATATAGGCTGCGGAGGCAGTGTATGTATCAATACCCCGCCATTTTTTTATACTATTGAGCGGGACCGAAGCCCGCCGCTGGAGGGGGCGGAGCTTGGTCCCTCAGCACTAACCAGCGCCATTTTCTCCACAGAGCACTGTAGAGAAGCTGGCTCCCCAGACTCTCCCCTGCTGAACACGGTGACAGAGGGTTGAAAAGAGGGAGGGGCACTTGTAAGGCGCAGTGAGTGTATTACACGATTATATATAAAAAAGCGCTATATCTTGGAAATTGTTTCCAGTGTCAGTTGGCGCTGGGTGTGTGCTGGCATACTCTCTCTCTGTCTCTCCAAAGGGCCTTGTTGGGGAACTGTCCCCTTATAGATATATCCCTGTGTGTGGGGGGGTGTCGGTACGTGTGTGTCGGCATGTCTGAAGCGGAAGGCTCATCCAGGGAGGAGGTGGAGCAGATGATTGTGGTGTCTTTGTCGGCAACGCCGACTCAGGATTGGTTGGACATGTGGAATATGTTAAATGCAAATGTAAACTTATTACATAAGAGAATGGACAAAGCAGAGTCCAGGGAAAAAGCAGGGAGTCAATCCACGGATTGGACTGGGTCACAGGGCCCTTCAGGGTCTCAAAAACGTCCCCTATCCCAAATAGCAGACACTGATAACGACACGGATTCTGACTCCAGTGTTGACTACGATAATGCAAAGTTACACCCAAGGGTGGCCAAAAGTATTCATTATATGATTATTGCAATAAAAGAGGTTTTGCATATCACTGATGGACCCCTCTGTCCCTGACACGAGGGTGCGCATGTATTAGGAAAAGAAACCTGAGGTAACCATTCCCCCATCTCATGAACTGAATGAAGTATTTGAAAAAGCTTGGGAAACTCCAGACAAAAAACTGCAGATTCCCAAGAGGATTCTTATGGCGTATCCTTTCCCTGTACAGGACAGGGTATGGTGGGAATCCTCGCCCAGGGTGGACAAGGCTTTAACGCGTCTCTCCAAGAAGGTGACGCTACCGTCTCCAGACACGGCAGCCCTCAAGGATCCTGCTGATCGCAGACAGGAAACTACCTTAAAATCTATTTATACGCATATGGGTGCTTTGCTCAGGCCGGCGATAGCATCGGTATGGGTTTGTAGCGCAGTTGCAGCATGGACAGATACCTTATCAGCTGACTTTGATACCCTAGACAGGGATACCATTTTCCTGACCTTAGGTCACATAAAAGACGCAGTCTTATATATGAGAGACACTCAAAGACGTTGGGCTGCTTGGTTCCAGAGCCAACGCCATGGCTATTTCTGCGAGGCGAGCTCTGTGGACCCGCCAATGGACGGGTGATGCAGACTCAAAGAAGCATATGGAGGTTTTACCTTACAAGGGTGAAGTTT
The DNA here is from genome assembly GCF_028390025.1 of Pseudophryne corroboree. Taxonomy (NCBI): domain Eukaryota; kingdom Metazoa; phylum Chordata; class Amphibia; order Anura; family Myobatrachidae; genus Pseudophryne; species Pseudophryne corroboree. Next base: position 576,904,235 of record NC_086449.1, read on the forward strand.
TGTTTGGGGATGGTCTCGCGGACCTGGTTTCCACTGCTACCGCGGTTAAATCTACTTTTTTACCTTTTGTTCCCCAACAGCAAAAGAAAACTCCACAGTATCAGATGCAGTTCTTTCGGTCGCATAAGGCCAGAAGAGGTCGGGGCTCCTCTTTCCTCACCAGAGGTAAGGGTAGAGGAAAGAGAACACCTGCTTTGGCTAGTTCCCAGGAGCAGAAGTCCTCCCCGGCTTCTGCTAAATCCACCGCATGACGCTGGGGCTCCACTGAGGGAGTCCGCACCGGTGGGGGCACGTCTTCGATTCTTCAGCCAGGTCTGGGTTCTGTCAGACGTGGATCCTTGGGCGATGGATATTGTATCCCAAGGCTACAAACTGGAATTCGAAGAGGTGCCTCCTCGCCGATTTTTCAAATCGGCCTTGCCAGCTTCTTCCCCGGAGAGGGAAGTAGTATTAGCTGCAATTCAAAAGCTGTGTCAACAGCAAGTGATTGTCAAGGTTCCCCTGGTCCAACAGGGGAAAGGGTACTATTCAACCCTGTTCGTGGTCCCGAAGCCGGATGGTTCGGTCAGACCCATTTTTAAATCTAAAATCCCTAAACCTGTACTTGAAAAAGTTCAAATTCAAGATGGAATCGCTTCGGGCAGTGATCTCCAGTCTGGAAGGGGGGGATTTTATGGTATCACTGGACGTGAAGGATGCATACCTTCATGTCCCCATATATCCTCCTCATCAGGAGTACCTGAGATTCACTGTACAGGATTGTCACTACCAGTTTCAGACGCTGCTGTTTGGCCTTTCCACGGCACCGAGGATTTTCACCAAGGTGATGGCGGAGATGATGGTGCTCCTGCGCAGGCAGGGAGTCACAATTATCCCGTACTTGGACGATCTCCTGATAAAAGCGAGATCGAGAGACCAATTGCTGAAGAGTGTGTCGCTCTCCCTGAGAGTGCTACAACAGCACGGTTGGATTCTCAATCTACCAAAGTCACAATTGGTTCCAACGACTCGACTATAATTCCTAGGCATGATTCTGGACACTGAACAGAAGAGGGTTTTTCTCCCAATGGAAAAAGCCCAGGACCTCCAGAACATGGTCAGGGACCTGCTAAAACCAAAAAGAGTGTCTGTTCATCAATGCACTCGAGTTCTGGGGAAAATGGTGGCAGCCTACGAGGCCATCCCCTTCGGCAGGTTCCATGCAAGGACATTTCAGTGGGACCTTCTGGACAAGTGGTCAGGGTCCCATCTACAAATGCATCAGATAAGCCTGTCCCCCAGGGCCAGGGTGTCTCTCCTGTGGTGGCTGCAGAGTGCTCACCTTCTAGAGGGTCGCAGGTTCGGCATTCAGGACTGGGTTCTGTTAACCACGGACGCGAGCCTCCGATGATGGGGAGCAGTCACACAAGGAAGAAATTTTCAGGGACTGTGGTCAAGCCAGGAGGCTTGTCTACACATCAACGTGCTGGAATTGAGGGCCATATACAAAGGCCTACGACAAGCGGAGAATCTTCTTCGCGACCTACCGGTGCTGATTCAATCAGACAACGTCACAGCCGTGGCTCATGTAAACCGCTAAGGCGGGACAAGGAGCAGAGTGGCGATGGTGGAAGCCACCAGGATTCTTCGCTGGGTGGAAAATCACGTAAGCGTTCTGTCAGCGGTCTTCATACCGGGAGTGGACAACTGGGAAACAGACTTTCTCAGCAGACACTATCTCCATCCAGGAGAGTGGGGACTTCATCAAGAAGTCTTTGCAGAGATATCAAGTCATTGTGGACTACCTCAAATAGACATGATGGCGTCACGCCTCAACAAAAAGCTTCGGAGGTATTGTGCCAGGTCAAGGGACCCTCAGGCAGTAGCGGTAGACGCTCTAGTGACACCATGGGTGTTTCAGTCGGTCTATGTGTTCCCTCCTCTGCCTCTCATCTCAAAAATATTGAGAATTATAAGACGAAAAGAGTACAGACAATACTCGTTGTTCCAGATTGGCCTCGAAAGGCCTGGTATTCAGATCTTCAGGAAATGATCACAGAAGATCCGTGGCCTCTTCTTCTCAGGGAGGACCTGTTGCAGCAGGGACCCTGTGTATTCCAAGACTTACCGCGGCTACGTTTGACGGCATGGCGGTTGAACAACGAATCCTAGCTGGCAGAGGTATTCCGGAGGAAGTCATCCCTACTCTGATAAAGGCTAGGAAGGAGGTGACAGCGAAACATTATCACCGTCTCTGGAGGAAGTATGTATCTTGGTGTGAAGCCAAGAATGCTCCTACGGAAGATTTCCATCTGGGCCGTTTTCTCCACTTTCTACAGACAGGAGTGGATATGGGCCTGAAGTTAGGCTCCATTAAGGTACAGATTTCTGCCCTGTCTATTTTCTTTCAGAAGGAATTGGCTTCTTTCCCAGAAGTCCAGACTTTTGTGAAGGGAGTGCTGCACATCCAGCCTCCTTTTGTGCCCCCTGTGGCACCGTGGGACCTTAACGTGGTGTTAAGTTTCCTAAAATCTCACTGGTTTGAGCCTCTTCAAACGGTGGAATTAAAATTTCTCACTTGGAAGGTGGTCATGTTATTGGCCTTGGCATCAGCAAGGCGGGTGTCGGAATTGGCGGCCTTATCTCACAAGAGCCCCTATTTAATTTTCCATGTGGATAGAGCGGAGTTGAGGACTCGTCCTCAATTTTTGCCTAAGGTGGTTTCTTCATTTCATATGAACCAACCTATTGTGGTGCTCGTGGCTACGGATGACTTGGAGGACTCCAAGTCCCTGGATGTAGTCAGGGCCTTAAAAATTTATCTAGCCAGGACGGCTAGGGTTAGGAAAACAGAGGCTCTGTTTGTCCTGTATGCAGCCAATAAAGTTGGCGCTCCTGCTTCTAAGCAGACCATTGCTCGCTGGATCTGTAACACGATTCAGCAGGCTCATTCTACGGCAGGATTGCCGTTACCAAATTCGGTAAAGGCCCATTCCACTAGGAAAGTGGGCTCTTCTTGGGCGGCTGCCCGAGGTGTCTCGGCATTACAGCTTTGCCGAGCAGCTACTTGGTCGGGTTCAAACACTTTTGCAAAATTCTACAAGTTTGATACCCTGGCTGATGAGGACCTTGCGTTTGCTCAATCGGTGCTGCAGAGTCATCCGCACTCTCCCGCCCGGTTTGGAGCTTTGGTATAAACCCCATGGTCCTTACGGAGTCCCCAGCATCCTCTAGGACGTAAGAGAAAATAAGATTTTAAACCTATCGGTAAATCTTTTTCTCCTAGTCCGTAGAGGATGCTGGGCGCCCGTCCCAGTGCCGACTAAATCTGCAAGACTTGTATATTTGGTTGTGTATTTTCCAGGTTATATGGTATGATTGGTGTGGGCTGGTATGAATCTTGCCATTAGATTAACAAAATCCTTTCCTCATATTGTCCATCTCCTCTGGGCACAGTTTCTCTTACTGAGGTCTGGAGGAGGGGCATAGAGGGAGGAGCCAGTGCACACCCATACTTAAAGTTCTTTATAGTGCCCATGTCTCCTGCGGAGAGCGTCTATACCCCATGGTCCTTACGGAGTCCCCAGCATCCTCTACGGACTAGGAGAAAAAGATTTACCGGTAGGTTTAAAATCTTATTTTTTAAATGTGCTTAGTTGCAGTGCTTAACAAATTTCTCTTAAAACGAGGAGCCAATTTGCTCTGGAATTTTTTTGGGAGGAAAAAATTGTTATACTGCAATTTTTTTCCAGAATTTTTTTTTTTTATGGTGCAATTCAATTGTAGCCCATTCCCCCCCCCCGAACAATTACCCATTTTCTGGTGAAAACAAAAACAGAGAATACGTGATAAGTTCACGAACCTATGTGTTTTTGTAGCCGCAATTACATGGGGGAGGGGGACAATGTGGCTAGTTGAATTATCCCTTTAATACCTAAAGCCATCCCATATCCCACACACTGTGAAACAAGAGATGTTATACCACCTGTTTGCTTATTTTTTTTTTAACTTTACAATGCTCACCTTAAGCTGTGATGAGTATGAGAGTACAGCCCTCCTACGGGCTTCTCACTGTGTACATGTTTTTTTAGACGGAAACGAGGTGAACGTGGAGAAGTTGTGGAGACAGTTGAAGATGTAATTGTACGGAAACTGACAGCAGAAAGAATTGAGGAATTGAAGAAAATGATTAAGGAGACACAGGAAAAATATAGGTAAAATTCAAACTCGTTTAAAAGTATAAAGCAGTCCATAAAATGGCTGTATAACACTGCAGAACACAGTTATGTTGCTGTCTCTTGTTTAAAAACCAGCTATTTTGATAATCCAGTGCTGTTTTTTTTATTTTTAGATTTTTATTTATAAGACATTACCGCACAGAGAGAGAATAAACAGATATTTGTAGAGCCGACATTTAAAGAATAAAGGCCCAAATGTATTAAGCCTAAAAAAAGTGCTAAAGTGGAGAGTGATAAAGTACCAACCAACCAGCTCCTGTCATGGCAGTTAGGAAGCCATTAGCTGATACTTTATCACTCTCCACTTTATCACATTTTAACGTTTAATACATTTGGGCCAAATTATCCAGTTGTTATGAGTAGTAATCAACAGTGAAGAAACTCGTAGGCTGTATCATATCCAATAAAGTCAATTTAAAGCAAAATAGGAGAATGAGTAGTCTAAGCAGGTGGGAGGGAGGCAGAGGCGTGTTGCTTCAGTGACACCCATTGCGACGGCCCAAAAAGGGAGCGGGGCTTCACGTCCAGACCACTATTTTCTGTCACTCTGGGGGTTCAGGAAGTGTAGGCTGCCTTCGGGGAGTGCTGTGGCTGCAGTGCCGGTTCCCACATAGTGACATGAGCCGAGTGCTTCACATAAGGTTACAGTGCAGCGCCCAGCTTCTGTCATTGAGCAGGAGCCGGCATTTTGGTGTCACCCCTTGGTTGGTGACACCCGGGTGTGTGCCACACCCCCCGCACCCACCTTGTGACGCCACTGGAGAGAGAGTGCCCTGTATTCTACTGTTTCTTTGCTCCCTCCCGAAGAGGGAGGGAGCAAAGCAGCATTAGCTTACAGCAGAGGCATTACTCTGCTGTATTCCCCTGGTAGGGGGGGATTTATTAAAAACAAGCCAGTGCCTCCACACTTGATGGTATTTGTGGAGGATATCCTTCAAAAGGCAGATAATATATTCCATGGATGAAATATACCACAGTCTTTTAATGAGAGAAGGTGGCTCCATGCACACTTAAGAATCATCTGTGTCCAACAGGCTTCATACCCTCAAGCATTGCTGGGAATAGCCATTTTCTGTTCTATGGTTTTTTGAGTCTGTTACGTCAGCTTCTTTATGAAAAGAACATGTGTTTTCCAGAGGGTCCAAAGATCCAGTTGTCATGACTGTTTACTTGAGCATGTGTTTAATAAAAGGGTTGGTCAAACCACCTAGTCTTACTAAAAATAATTGAACTTCCACATAATTATATTTCAGTATTAACTATCCAAAGCTGACTCTCTTTACCAGAGACTTCAGTTACTCCCTGACCTATATCAAAATACTGTATATACCCACCTTTAAATTAAGTATAGAGTTACTGTAATCCAAACAGTTGTAAGCATGAAATGTAGCGTTTATAAGCTACCAATTTAGCGTGGCACATGAATTCTTTAAGAATGCAATGAACATTATTAAATAAAATAAACTATGACAATAAAGTCATAATGCTTTTTAGTATTTATGTTTAGCCCGATTGTCCTCATTAAAGGCTTTCACTTTCGATTGTCAGGAAGTTGAAGAAGGAAGCAGAGCTGATTCAGAGTGGCCACATGGACAGCAAGTTGGATGAACTGTGGAATTTCATTTTGACGTGGGTTCTCCTTTTGTTGTACACTTCTATATCTCCGTCAGATGGCGGTTCTGGGTTCCATTTTAAGTCACTGTGTTCACTTAAAACTCTTTATTTGTATGATCCAGCAATAAGAAACAAGAAGAGGAGGAGGCAGAGATGAAGAGAAAGGCCACTGATGCTTCCTATCAAGGTTCGGTTGATAATGAAATTAGAATACTTTCATTTAAGTTCAGTATCTTATTATTTATCTTACATCAATGGCTGGGGGACACTGGACAATGGCATTGTGGCAGGGCTACAGGAACAGGCACTTAAATTAAAACATATCACTTTTAGCCTAAGATCCTCCCCTCAGCACTCACAGCAAGCCAGTGCAGTTTGTGCCCTCTGGAGTTGGCGTGTTTGTTTGGGGCTGCTGTCACAGCCCTACTGCTTAGCTAGGTTTGTGTTTATATTTTTGACTTTTTCTTAGGTGATGTCCACTGCTAGACGCAGTGGATAGCGGGGAGTGCAGCGGCTGTTGGGAGCCTGTGAGGCTCACCGTGCTTCAGCCACAGTGGTGGGGTGCTGAACCGCGTTGCTCTGGCACGCCGGTCTCTTCACCCTCTAACAGGGTGAGACCTCTTGGACCCAGGAATGGGAGCGCACTCTCAACCTGTAAGAGGGTGGAGAGTGGCTGCTCCATCCCGTATGGCATCGTCATCATTCGGGGTTTAATGGGCGGCTTCCCTAGCGTGGAGTGTTTGCCCTTCAGGCAGCCCTGGCCGGGGCTGAACCAGTGTTTTCCCCAGTACGAAGGGGAAGTACAATGGTTTCCAGAGTGTGACAAGCAGCTGCAGGAGGGTGGAACTTAGACACAGCTTCTGTTTGCAGAGATACAGACACCTCCCAGCGTCTAGTTGTGCTTTTCCCTTCTCCGTTGGATATCTCTACGGATCTCTCGTTACCGGAAGGAACAGGGGGCCCTAACAAAGGCAGTCATCGTCCCATAGAGGGCAGGCCTCTAGGGTCTCCTGTAATTTCCGACATGGAAGTTCTTATTGCTGCAGTGCGTCTCCATCTAGTGTCCTAAGTTGCTTCCCAAGCGAAGGTTGTGGGAAGACAAACTGGTCAGTGATGGCGATTGTGCTGCACGGGGAAAGTATCAGGGTCATTCTTTCCTTGAATGGTCTTCTCGGAGATGCCGTTTCAGTTTCACTGTTGTAACTGCACCTACATGGCACAATACAGGTACTTTGGGATACCGCTGGACCTAGTCTTTCAGAAGATCTTGTCTGATACCTTGTCCGCTTCTGATCCTGGGGGAGGTTATCAACACCTCTCTACAGCAAGCATTCTTGCCGGTATCCAACCCACAAACCCTACAGAACTTGGTCACAATGGTAATGTCTGTCCGTCGACTATGGTGCATGATGTCGTTCGGTACAGTGATCTCCAAATGACCATTCAGTGCTCCAGGTTACACCTGTGGGAATTCCATGGGGAAATCTCCACAGTGGACTCTGTTCACAGCATCCTTTTCATCTCTGTTTCTCCTACACAGTTGATACTTAGTCACTCCGACTTGGGTCATGTGTCCATGGCTGGGAGTCTCCTAGGTGTGGGGATCTCCTGCTTCAAGGTCTTTGACCACCATCTTCCATTCCTTGTGCCTGTGCCATTTTTCTGGCTGTTTTAAGAGCATAGTCTGTTCTGACTGGCAAGGCAAGCCAGTCCGTTTTCAGTGTAGAAATGGACCTTGTTGCAGCAGGTCTGTTCGAAAGTGGAAGATAACACTTTCGCAACCCACTGACATTTTTTTTAAATCAATTTATTTTTTTATTGGTTTTGCTTCAAATAAAATAAACATTACATAAAACAAACACAAACAGTATAACTAACTGTAACAGATGCCATCAACAAACAGACAAATTAGGTACAAAACAAATTGTGTGTGCGTGTCAAATAATTATTTATCGGTCCAGGGTAGATACTGAATACACTTATGGAAGATTTAAGTGCTGCACAGAGGCCTTCTCAGCCGTGAGCTACACCATCGATCCCACTTCACTGTAAATCGAGAGGTGGAACCTCGTATTTTATACATATGTCGCTCATTTTTAACCACATCATTCACCAAAGCCCTCCATTGTTCCACCTTAGGCATATCAGACGAGAACCAAACCCTCGCAATGATAACTTTTGCTAGCGTAGTAAGGCATAGAACATATTTGTACAACATAACAGAATGGGTTTCCTCAAGATCCAATCCAAACAAACATATACCAGGGTTTATAGCAGGGAGGGAGGGACGGAGCGGTCAGAGCTATATCATGCCACACCTTATTCCAAAAAAGAGAAATCCCCGGACATACCCATAGTAGGTGCCAGAATCCGGCATCAGCAGCCTGGCATCTGGGGCAGCAAGAGTTATCCCTAAGACCAGCCCTATACATAGTAACAGGAGTGCAATATACTCTGTGCAACACATAAAAAAACAAACTTGTCTATATCCTATACAGGGTGTAGTGTATTTTAGGGAACCCAGAATTTGGAGCCACTGTTCATGAGACAAAGGTCCCAAATCAGCCTCCCACTTTATACGAAGACCATTCAATTGATCAGGACTAAATTTATCATTTAGAGCAGCGTACAGGATGGATATTTTTCCCCTTTGATTAAGAGAGATAAGCAACTCTTTAACTGGTGAGTCTAATATTGTAGGTGGGCCATGAGGGAATTGGGCCTGCACAGCATGGCGAAGCTGAAAATACCGAAACAGAGCAGTGTTAGGAATATCAAATTCAAGTTTCAGTTGTTGGAAAGACTTGAGCACTTTGTCATGGTACAGCTGATACAAAGATATTATACCCTTAGTAATCCATATATTGTCTAAAGATAACGTGTATAACTCAGAGTATGTATCATTAAACCATAACGGAGTACAGGCATCCTGCCCTGCCCACTTATATAAAGTGTGAGTATAGCGCCAAATTAGTAAGGCCTGATGCAACATAGGAGGCAAACCAAAAGCCGGATGACCAGAGAGGAGAAAGGGAGAAAACAGAAGAACAGTCCATCCGCTCAGCTAGAAAACGCTGCAGAGTCGGGTCCAGGGATTCCCCAGTCCAATCACGCAACTGAGACAATTGTGCCACTGCATAGTACATTCTTAGATTAGGGAGACTCGCACCTCCTGAGAGTTGCGACCTACAGAGCGTCCTAATAGAGACTTGCGCTGGCTTGTCACACCATATAAATGAAGATAAAACGCCCTCAATAACTGTGAAAATCTTTTTCGGGAGATATACTGGAGAATTCTGTAGGGCATATAGGAACTTCGGCTGCATGACCATCTTAAATAGGTTAACCCGACCCAAAACAGACAGTGGTAGTTTTTTCCAGCTATGGGCCCTTTCTTTAAAAGTTGCCAAAATGGGGTAATGTTATTAGTCACATAACTGTGTGCCGTGGGTGTGATCCAGATACCTAAATACCTGAACTTCAATGTCCACTGTAAGGGGTGCACCCTCTGTGTATCTTCAGGGAGGAGACCAGAAATGGGGAAAATGTGCGACTTGTTCCAATTAATTAACAAACCAGAAAAAAAACTCCAAAATCCCTTACCACCTGCAACATAGCCTGTAAGGAGTCCTCGGAGTCCTGTAGGAAAAGGAGCATGTCATCCGCGTATAGAGCCACTACATCCACGTGACCCCCAACCTTAACACCCTTAATCCTATTATTAGTGCGGAGCAGGACAGCCAACGGCTCCACGGCTATTGCAAACAGCGCTAGGGATAGGGGGCAACCCTGCCGAGTGCCCCTCTCCAATGCAAAGATCTCTGACGTGAAACCATTGGCTGTCACACGAGCCACGGGCAGAGAATACAACAACTTGAGAAACCGAATAAAACGAGGGTTAAAAGCAAATTTCTCAAGCACCTTCCATAGATACGGCCACTCCACTGAATCGAATGCTTTGGCCGCGTCGAGAGAGACTACCACCGCATCCGACTCCACCAAACATGCACCTCTGCTAGTGACAAAACAGTCTACGCAAATTTTGGGCTGTTGACTTGCCCGGCATAAACCCTGTCTGGCTCGGGAGAATTATTGTTGTGATAACCAAATTCAATCAAGTTGCCAAGATCTTCGCCAGAATCTTGACATCAGTATTTAGGAGGGAAATGGGACGGTAGGACTCAGGTAGTTGGGGGTCTTTAACAGAACAGTTATGTTGGCCTCAGCCATAGAGCGAGGGAGAGTCCCACCTTCAAGCAATGAGTCAAACAATTGTAAAAGATAGGGGGAGAAAACTTTACTATATTTTTTATAGACCTCTCCAGGAAGTCCATCACAACCAGGAGCCTTAGACGCTGGAAGAGACAGAACTGCAGCCTCTACCTCCTCCAACGTAAACTGTGCATCCAAGACCTCGGAGTCTTCCCGGGACAGACGGGCAAATCAAACTGAGCCAAATATTCCCTTAATTGATCATCGGAGTAAGTGGCCCGGGAGGCATATAATGAAGAATAATAACTACGAAAAGTCTCTGACACCTCTGAGCCAGAATAGCATAATCGATTATTAGAATCCTTCACACACTGAATTACATTACTAGAAATCTCAGACCGAGCCAAAAAAGCCAAATAACTGCCATTCACCTCGGCCTGAAAATATTGTTCATGTCCCGCAAAAAGGAATCTACGCCTGGATTTCTCAAATAAGCAATCGGACCACTCTGCCTGCGCGTCCCGCCATAACATTTCATCAGACCGTAGACGTGTAGCAACATAGCGGGACTTCAACCGCTGACACGAGTCCTCCAACCGCACCTCCTCCCTCTTACCAAATAATTTAACCTCAGAGATTTGTTTTATAAAGTAGCCTCGCATAAACGCCTTAAAAGCATCATGCTTGATCGACGAGTCAGCGTACGGCAGGTTGTCTACCTGGAACCCCTCCCAGGCAGCAATCAGATCCGCGCCCTCCCCTAATAAAGTTAACCAAAAGTGATTGAGTTTCCACATTTTTGCACCCGCTCCCAACCAATATTAATCGTAAGGGATACAGGAGAGTGGTCCGATATACCTCTAGGAAGATAATCCACCGTTAGTACATCGGGGGATGAATCGGGAGAAATCAAAATCAAATCTATACGAGAAAGGGTATGATAGGTAGCGGAGTGAAAGGAGAACTGACTAGCCTCTGGATTACAACTTCTCCAAATATCCACCAGCCCCAACTCCCCCACCAACCGTGCAAACGGAGTAGAGGACATCTAAGGGGGAGGAGAGACAACTGATTCCCTCCATCTGGCTAGGGTATGATCCATAACATTGTTAAAATCTCCCAAACATATTATAGGGGTAGCGGGGGACTGAGCAAGAAATCGGGCAGCGCAACGAAGAACCTCATTATTATATGGTGGGGCAACGTAAACAGCCAGTACATTAAACAATTTACGATTAATATGGGCACGCAGAAAGACGTATCTTCCATATTGATCCGTTTCACAAGCATCTAGATGAAATTGTATAGATTTTCTGACCAGCACGGAGACACCTCTAGCGCTACTGGAGAAAGTGGAATTGTACATATGACTAACCCAGGGCTTCTTGAGCGCCAACACCCTACTACCAAACAAATGTGTTTCAGAAAGGCAAATTAAATCCGCCCAGTATTTTTTAACCTGAGCCAGGACTAGCGATCTTTTAATCTTTTCGTTCAATCCCCTGACATTCCAACTGAGCAGATGGAGCCCCTCAGAAACCACAGGCATAGAAATCAGAAGAAAAAAGGGTAACCGGATAGAGCATAGAGACAGACATCAAAATATGGCAGTCTAGCATAGTGAGGCTGAGCAAAAAAGGAATAAACAGTAAATGGATAACAATCAGTAATAATTGCACATAACAGAACACGCTCATAAACAAGAGATGATGGCTTGAAAAATAACAAACTAACCCCACCCACATCCTCCCTGTATGACCTAGTGAACTTAAGGTATACCTAGATCCCATAACTCCCACTAAACTAAGGGATAGGGGCCTTAACCAAAAATCAAAGAAAAAGCCCCTACACTATCTTCAGCAAGGACTCTCCACAAGGTGCAGAGAGAAATAGTACCCTAACCCTGAGTAAACATATCAGGTGACGAACTTCAATACTGAAACAAACATAGCAGCAGGCTGCATAGCATTGCCACTTTAAATCGTTGCACATATATCCACAGTATTATCTAAATAACAGGAATATACTGTACGTCAGGCATGTACGGGAGAAATAAACCAGCAGCTGTAGCTGTACAATAACATATCAATGAGGAGGACGAGGCTGCCGTTCCAGCCAGTCACTAGCACCACGAGGAGAGGGAAAAAAATGAGTAGTGTTATGAAACACCACCCGCAACCTGGCTGGAAACAGCATAGAATACTGTATATTACGGTCCCGCAGTTGACGCTTGATTTGTCGAAACTGTGACCGGCTCTTTTGCACCTCCAGGGCAAAATCAGAGAAGACGGATACATTATGTCCATCAAATTGGATAGGGCCCTGCGTCCGGGCCAGATGAAGTATTTAAAATGCAGGAGGCGTGCAATAAAAGTTCTAGCCGGGGCCCCCGGTGGCGGCGGTCTAGGCGGAAGTCTATGTGCTCGCTCCACCGCGAATTGAGAGGTAAATGCTTCCTTTGCAAATAGTTTAACAAGCCAATCTTCGAGAAATGCCTCCGGGGCAGTGCCCTCTGCTCTCTGTGATTCCAACAAATTAAACGTTGTTGCGCCGCAACCTTCCCTCTATATCCGACATTTTGGCTTGCATAGAAACCATCTGAGTAGATAGGTCATCCACTTTCGTCTGTAGGGGTGCAGCAGTATCTTCCAAAGCTGATATCCGGTGCTCAGTTTCCCCCACTCTTTCCCGGATTTTCTGTAGAGCCTGTCTAAGCAGAGAAACATCCACCTGCACTTGCCCAATCTTATCAGTGACCCTCTGTTCGGATGCAGAAATTGCTTGTAGTATTTGCCTTGTTGAATTCGCCTACTCAGCGAGGTCAGAAGCATCGACCTCAGCCGCAGGCGAGGATGGGTTAGTATCTCCCTGTCGTGTCGAATGAGATGCCGGCTGAGACCTGGCGAATTTCTTCAATTTCGCAGCAGCGTTCGCCGCACTTCTACCCCCTTTCACCATTGTAGCACGGCGTCAAATCCTAAATTTATTACAGCAAAAAAGTCCCCAATAATACAGGGTCAGCACAGGGGCCAGAACAGTTCGGATTGGGCCAAACAGGATAAACGATAAAATAACAGCAGTCCGGTATGCACACGGTAAATCACACTGTAGTTAATGGAGTGCAACCCAGAGATATGGGACGCAGACTCCAGAGTTAGGAGTGCAGGTGTAGCAATGTTAGGATAGTAGCCTGCCAGGCACGTGAGTATCGTTGTGGAGTGGGGGAGATTATAATCCCAGCATCTCCCGTCATACAACAATTAAGCCCAGGAGAGAGAGAGAGAGGCCACTTATATTAGATGCAAGGGGAAGCTTTCAGCCGTGACACAGTCCTTCCAGTATATATTAAGCCCAGGAGGGAGAGAGAGAGGAAGCCCCAGCCGCAGCTTGCTCAGCTGCACGGCTCCACAGGAGGGGAAGGATTGCAGGGCTGAGGGAAAATGGCGGCTTCGCGGGCTTTTACCCGCGCACTCAGCTGCCTGGTTTACCGCTGTAAGGCTCCGGATTAGCACCCCACGGCTGCACTCACAAGGGCCTCCTCCATCTCAGCTCCCCGCCCGGAGGAGCGATTCACAGCCGCCACCGGAAGCGCAGCCACGCGCCGTCCCAGGAGCCCCAGCGACGTCAGGCAGAGAAGCAGGGAGCCGGGCCAGCACACTGGAGGGGACTCAGGAGCCGCACCGCGCCGTACACCAGACTCGCGTTAGCAGCAACAGGGGCACCACTCGTTCCAACGTCTGCAGGTAGATCACAGAAGCTACGGGTTAGGGTAAAACGGATGGATTTACAGGATGGTAGTGGAGAGCTGAGACTGCACGCAGCTACTCCATGCCGATCCAAGCCACGCCCCCCCAACCCACTGACATTTTTAGAATGTCGACATACCACGACCTGCATGGCCAATCTGGAGCCACTAGGATTACTGCTATCCGTTGATCCTGAATGTGCTTGAGTACCTGAGGCAACATTGGGGTCGAAAGGAAATAGATATGCTAGATAAAAATCCCACGGGGCCATCATGGCACCCACCACGAAAGCCAGCTGGTCCCTGGATCTCACACAAAACTGTGGCACCTTGAAGTTATGTCGAGAGGCCATGAGATCCACCTGTAGAAGGCCCCACTTCCGAACTAACTGCTGGAAGAACTCTGGATTGAAAGACCACTCCCCCAGGAGAAACATGTCCAGCTGAGGACGTGCACATCCCAAATTTCCACCCCAGGTATGAACACCGATGATAATGTTGGAACAAAGGTCTCTGCCTAGGAAAGGATTTGGACTGCTTCCGTCATCGCTGCAGTGCTCTTTGTGCCACCCTGATGATTTACATATGCCACTGCCGTGGCATTGTCCAACTAAGTACTAACTGGCTCGCCAGGATGGACTGGGCACCCAAGAGAGCCAGAAAAGATGGTTCTGAGCTCGAGCACATTCATTGGAAGAGTCATCTCTGACTGTGACCAAAGGCCTTGAAGTCGAAGGTATAATGTCACAGCACCCTGACCTAGGAGACTCGCGTCAGTGGTCACAATGACCCAGTCCAGAGTGACCAAGGATCGTCCCTGGAGGAGGAGATCTGAAACCAGCTACCAATGGAAAGATTGACAAGTGTCGACAACAAGAAACTGAGAGGAAAGGGATGCTGAGCACCCTGTCCAATTTTAGAGATTTTTCCACTGGAATTCCCATGAGTGGAAACTTGCATACTGAATGGTCTCGAAGGTGGAGAACATTCTTGCCCAACAATTTCATGTACAGCAAGATTGGCGGAAAAGGCACTGGCAGTACCGTCGTGATCAAGTACTGTAGAGTCTGTGCTTTGGACTCCAGTAAGAAAGCTTGCTGGACAGAGGTGTCGGAAACCACCCCTAGAAACTGAAGACACTGACCAGGTATTAGGTTAGACTTCATGAAATTCAGGGTCTAGCCATGACCCTGAAGAACTTGAACTGTGCGATCTAGGTGCTCTTTGTAAATGTGAAGCAGAATTGGCCTTCACAAGCTGATCATCTAAATAACGTCAGTGATCACTCTGAGACGAAAAAAAAGTGCGTCACAGGGACGCCTCACTTTTAAAAATTGGGGTCCTACCTGTCCTTTTCTGGGTCCCATTGGAATAAAGTTTCTTATTAATCTTATTACTGATTCAAATATAAAAACACAGCCTTGATTTGGACACTACAAAAGTGTAGCGGGAGAGGGGAGGGGGAGGGGATGGGGGAGGTAACAATGCTGCTGGGCTGTGTAGCATACAGGACACTCTGCACCAGAGCTGTAACTAGACATTTTGGTTCCCTTGTAGCAGAAAGTGAATTGGTGCTCACCCTCCTACATTGCAAAGCATAGACGGTGCGCGCCGAAGGCGCACGGCAAAAATTTAAGGGCGTGGCCACATAATACTGCCAATTCACATTACGCCACACAGTAGTGTCGTTTATACACATTGCACCAGGTAGGATCTCCTATACACATTGCGCCAGGTAGAGCACGGTAAACACATTGCACCAGGTAGAGCAAGTTATACACTTTGCACCAGGCGGAGCACGTTGTACACTTTGCGCCAGGCGGAGCACGTTGTACACTTTGCGCCAGGCGGAGCGCGTTGTACACTTTGCACTAGGCGGAGCGCTTAGACACATTGCAGCCACCACCTCAGACCCCCTGTGTGTATGCCCATGTCGGGCTGCTGTTCCGGGTACACACTAGGTGATGACGCTCATAAAGCACATCGCCTAGTGTGTACCCACCTTAAGACCAGGCCTCCCACTACACTGTCAATCCACACTGGTCCAACCTGTCACACTGACATTCCATACCAAGCATCCTGCCACATCATGACACCAGACTGCCCCAACCACCATGACACCAGATTGCTAGTCAGTGGCCCCGCCAGACTCATCATTACACCAGCTTCTGTTCCCCTATCCACATTATTACATCACCCTCCCTCCCTATGACGCAGTAATGAGCCAGGCGACAAGGAGCAGACAAAGTTGCAGAGGAGCCGCTGCCCCGCTCACTGTCCCGGCTGCCAGGCTGTGTGGTGAGCGCCTCTCCTCCGCCGCTTGCAGCGTCTACACCAAATCCCGCAGCAGCGCCCAGACGGGTGAGGACAGGGAGGAGGAGGGCTCACACACTAACTGCGCCCACCGGGATCTCGAGTGCTCAGTCCATTGCAGTGCAGCGTGTCCTCCCATTTAAATTCAACCCTGTAATCCTGGGAGTCCACCCTGCAGCCGGCACAGAGGGAGCTGCAGAATGCCCGAGGCCGAGGATCCTGTCACCCGGAGTCCATGGAGGAGGATGTCCAATGCAAATTCAAACTGCAGAGCGGTACATTGTGTGCCAGCAGGAAGAGAAGTTAGGACGGAGGCTGCGGCGGCGATTGGATGACCAGCAGTAATTGGTTGGGGACACTGCCGGCAATGATTGGTTGAAGAGACGGGTGATGCTGCCCGCAGTGATTGGTAGGGGAGTCACAGCGCGTCCCGCAGGACCCCCTCATTTTTCAAAACTGAGTCCCCCACTGCCTATAACGCGCTATAGCGCGTTTTTGCGATCACTGAACGTATGATACCTTCCTTCCGTAGCAAGCTCGCTATTACTGATATGATCTTGGTGAAAACGTGCGGAGCCGTTGCTATACAAAATGCAAGTGCCTGGAATTGCTGGTGATCGGATCCGACTGAGGAGAGAATGTTCCCTGACATCCAGTGAGGTCAAACATTTTTTGGCCTTCGTGCTGTGGATGACTAGAGAGATTCTGCAAAGATTCAATATCTGCTGGAATGAGCCAACATTCCGAGAGGAGAGAATTGATAGCCTTGTCCAGTGCCAGCCTCTTCTCCGCATCCCGTGCAAGAGCCGTGGCGAAAAACCGCTATGCTGGCCCTCTGAGGTTGATAATGTAACCTCTGGAAATGATGCCTAGCGCCCAGGCATCTGAAGACTACTCTACCCAACGGTCTTTGAACTGGAGCAACCGCCCCCAGACTGGTGACCAAACTGGGTGTGGAGGGACCACGTCCGGCTTTAGGCTTCTTCGAAACCTTAGTCCTGGAGTGCTGGTTGGTACCAGAAAATCTGTCCTTAGAAGCAAATCCTTTGCTGGGGAAGAAGCGACCACTGGCAGACTGACCTCTAGCGGATGCCCCACTCTAAAAGGAGTAGTGAAACGCTTGGAAACGCGGACCCTGCTGTTTAGGGGCACACTCTGGTAGAAAAGTGCTTTTCCCAGTGGTAGCCTGGGCAATAATTGTTTTCTGTTCTGGCCCAGAGAGAACGCCCCCACCAAATGGAACATTTTGATTCTGAACCTGCATTCCATTCAAGTAGACAAATGGCCCTTCAAGCCGAGATTGACATAGCTGAAACTCTGGGCACCGTCTTTGATGACCACATATACATATTCAGCTGCACCGCAAAGCTGTTCCGCCAAGTACGGTAGGGAGTCCGTGGACGAATCACTGAAGCCCTGTTATGAGTATGTCTGCCCAAGTCTCCTTAGCATGAGTCACCCATGCTTAGGCTGGTAAAGGTCAGGTAATGACCACTGAGCCTATAAAAATTTACTTGAGATTTGTTTTTTAATCAAACGGATCCTTAAAGGATGCCAAGTCTTGAACAAGAAAAGCCGTGTGTTTAGCTAAACGCCCCACTGCAGCTCCAACCATGGGAGATAGTTACCACTTGGACACATGATCCACTAGAAGCAGATCAAGTGCGCAAATTTACGAGGAACAGAAAACTTCTTATCTGGCGTCTTCCAGGCCTCCTCGATGATACTGGAAAGAGCTGAAGAAGCAGGGAAAGTAACGACTTTCCTGCTGAGATGCTTGAATGGACCCACAGCCTCCGCATGGAAATCCACGTCTGAACAGTCCAGAGAGTGGTGCACAGCAGCAATTAGATCTTCCACTCTGTGATTCGAAGACTCGTTCCTCACCCTATAGAATGCCAATCTCCTCAATTTCACCGCCTCCTCTTCCAAATCCAAAACGTCTAGCGGAGTACTGGAAGAAGTAAGTTGTGTATGCGCCTCCCGCAGCTGCAGATTTTCGAAAAAATGTTCCAAATAAGAATTAATTTTTTTTCAAACCCCGATGCCGTATGCTCCATGCTACGGAGCCAGGGTAGATCAGACACTGATTCGTGAGTTGCACCGCCAGGAAACACGCATCGAGGAACAGGCACAGCAGCTGTCCTAGCCTGATCCTCTTGCTAAAGTGCTACAAGCCTCACTTAGAGTGCCCATGCTGGCTCCTACATCTGCGTGACACTAGACCTCATCTGACATTTCGTGTACAATGCCCCAGAGTTCACTTGTGCACACGGTAATTAAATATTACACTAGGCACAAGTGAAAAACTAAGCCATAGTAAAGCTTTTTGCTTTGATAGTTTTGGCTTTGTACGTCATAGTTCCCACACGATGTCGCTACGTATAGCGGACGCAGGCGGAGTAAATCCCCAGATACAGGATGTAAATACACAGGACACTGAGCAACCGCACAATTCCCCAGAACAGCAAAGGTAATAATAGCACTACAGAATACAGATACTTAGCCGCCTTGAGAGTCTAACAGCTGCAAAGGAAAGGAGTGGAGAAGACCGTTGCTCCAGCCGACAATTCCAGCCTATAGGGCCATAGAGATCAGGAGTTCACTTCCTCACAACCTACCACCACTACAGCAATGCCTAGGGAAGGACAGCAGCTGCAGGCTCCAATGCACCCCTCCACCGCAAGCCCTCCGGCTCGTGGTGGAACTCACTCTGCTTCAATTGCTGCTACCACCCCTAAATGGGGAAAGCACTTTGCATAAGCTGCCTGTGTGGTGCGCACTGCTGCCTGCAGTAAAACCTGGCAAGATGGCGCAGCCATCTGTGACAGCGCTGCTGCCTGCAACCCTCTAAAAGGGTGAGAGCGCGCGCCCTGTCCCTGGGTCCAGGCCGAAGTGCTGTGTGGTGCTCCCCGCAATCAGTGCAGAAAATAAATCTAAGCTACAACAAGGGCTGCATAGACTGGCATTCTTGGGTTGTAGCGGGAGGAGCATACATTTTAAAGTTACAGGTTTAGTTCAAGTGCCGACTCCAGCCCCAGTCTGAAATCCACGTTCCAGTGTCCCCCAGCCATGCTGTCAGAGAAACACAGCCATAGCTTACTTTTTTAATTCATAGTGAAATCTATCTTTTGTTTCTGTGTTTAATACTTGACTTAAAATGAATGCAATGTCTTGTCTTTTGGCTTTTATATTTGTAGTGGGAAATATGCTTACAGGAAAAACGTCCATTATTTTTTAAGTGTACATTTTAATCTTCTGATTTTGTTTTTTTGATCTGATTTTGAGCTATCTACCAGTATTTAAAAATAAAATTAATTTTGCACTGCGTCACTTAATTCTTTCAGCCCGCCAGGCAGCGAAGAACATTCCTCGTCGAACTTCAAGTACAGTCAGTCGCTCTTCTATTGAATCTTCATCTCCAGGAGGAGAGTTTGGCTTGGGAGACCTGACACCAAGTAGCATTGAGGAGGGAAGTGTGGGGGTAAGTGCTCTATAAAAAATATAAACTTCAGTCTTTTGGGCTCCGTTCTTGAGATATATTTTTACTACAAGTAGTGTAGTCCTTGAAAATTTGATTCTGATTTTTTTTTCTTTACAGGTAAGTGTGGGGTCTTTAACAAGCACCACAGTCTCTTCCTTCATTGGCATTCCTGACACCCCTCCTCCTCCTTCTGCCCCCTTGGAGTCCCTGTTGACCCCTATGATGGATGACTCTCCCCAGAAAAAGATGGTGGGACAGAAAGCAACTCCACCCCCCTCCCCGCTGTTATCGGAGCTCCTGAAGAAAGGCAGTCTGTTGCCCTCGAGTCCCCGGCTGGTATGGAACCCCACCCTGGTCCTCACGGAGGGTGCCCCAACACTACCCATAGTTTTGCCGAGGGAGGAAATTCTGCTTATAGTCAAGTTTCTTGCCATATCTGTTTCTTTTTTTTAACAGGTCAGTGAGAGTGAAATGACTTTAACATCTACTCAAATTACCACTTCTGGTGTCTTAATGGATGTTGGAGTCCTCCCAAGTCTTCATGGAGGTGAGCTGCACCCTGTTGCAGGCACAATTCCAGCGGCTTCAGGTATGCAACCTAAATATACTTGTGGCAAATAAAATAAAAAAAAATAGGCCCCAGATATCAAGATAAAGGTTTGTCTGCCTCATAAGGTCTATTACATCTTTCTCAACCCTCTTTTTGTTCCGTTGATCCCTTTCTCTCTTGATCCTTGCCTCTCATGTTTGGTTACATCAATTCTGTTTCCTTTGTATTATACTTTTTTTTTCTTTCTTGCCCTTTTTTTATTCTATTACCTTTTCCAATCTCTGGCCTCCTCCTTGTTCTGTTGTCCCTTCCTGTTCTTGCCCTGATAGGTGCTCCCACTCTGTGCCGGCTTCTAGAAGCTGGTCCTGCACACTTCGCTCCATCTCTCGCTTCCTTCTCTGCTGCTACAAGTGAATCTCTGTCTAAATCTTTGCTGACCCCTATAGAGTCCCAGGCCACCATTATTATGATGTCAGCACTGCCAATGTCTGCAGCTGTCCCAGGTAACTTATGCCTTGGGCTTCATGCTTGCTTAATAACTTTGTTTAAACTGCTTTAATTTGAAATTACTTTGTGTGTTCTTAAATATGTTATTTCTGAGCAGTGCCAGATTAGGGCACGTTATATCTTTTTTGTTTTTACTGAAGTAAATTGTTATGCAGAGGACATCTAAGATAAAATTAGGACGATACAGTATCTCTGAAAAGACCAAAGGGGAGATGTATCAAAGCTTGGAGAGAGATAAAGTATCAACCATTCAGCTCCTATCAGTTTTAGTGGTATCTGCACACATTATGTGCTGCGGATACCGATTCTTCCCATTGTACTATTGTGGAGAAGTGTATGAGATGACTGGGGCGCTATACGCCCTAGTCATTATCAGCACTCCAATCTGTTAGTGTGCCTATGTGCCCAGTAAATGTATGAACGGTGAGTGGCACTGACCGTTCTGACAGCTGCAGCTATCCATTTTGGCAGCACTGTCCCTGGCTGCTGGAATATGCAGCCAGGGTCTGTGCATAGAAAAAAACATGAATAAGTCACTGGTGTGGCTGGGGGTTTTCAACCGGCGCACACGCAAAATCGATGTAGTGCCTGACACCGACAGAAGGGAGGGAGAGTTCACTTCGTCAAAGACATGTTTTAACATTCTCCCTCTTCGGCAAAATATATATTAATACATTCCGCCGATGCGAGGACTTGCTTTGTCACGCAAAATGTGGAATAATTGGGACAAATGGCCTTAATTATACATCTCTGCCTGTGTTTAAAAAATACTACTTAGGAGCTGATTGATGGGTCCTTGATCTCTCTCCAAGATATGATGCATGTCCCCCTGTTAAATTAATTTCTGAGAAGTGGAGAGTGGAAACTCTACATGATAATCAAAGTAGTCTAATTTAATCCTATAGTGACCCAGCAGGAAGACTCTGAATCTTCTTCAGATCCACACACCGTTACAGTGTCCATGGACAGCAGTGACATTTCCATGATCATAGATTCTATCAACAAAGAATGCCTTGCAAGTGGTGATGGAAGCTCGCAATCCAAGGCTGAGTCTTCAGAAAGCAAGGGAGATCTGGATCTGGCAGAGAAGATGGATATTGCTGTATCATATACGGGAGAGGAGTTAGATTTTGAAACTGTCGGGGACATAATTGCAATAATTGAGGACAAGGTAATGACATGTAATACATGTACCAAACATTTTTTTTTTTTTTTTTAAACATCCTCTTTCCAAAGAGAACAAGTAAACGCACATAAAATATCCTGTTAGGTTTACATGTTCTTTCAGAAGAGCAGAAACGTGGATAGGTTACTAATAGGATATGAAGCTGTGAGTTAATACTGCAAAACTATTTGGTTGAGGTGCTCTAGTTTAAGTATAATTGAAGAAATTCTATGGTTGGCCAACAAAAAGAATATTATCAATTCCCTGTTAATTATTCTGAACATGTTGATTGGGAATCTTATAGGGTTAAAGATTTGTGCATAATTTTCCAAATGCTGACTTTGTTAATCATACTGCATCTTAATCGTGCTTTAATTCTCTGAATAGGTGGATGACCATCCTGAAGTGCTGGATGTTGCTGCTGTTGAGGCAGCCCTATCTTTATGTGAAGAGAATGATGACCCCCAAGCACTTGGTGGGCCCTGGGATCAGGATGTACATGGGCATACAGCAAAACAAGAGACCCTTGCACAGTCTCTTATTCCGGGGCCCAAGGAGTCGGACACAATAATGAATATAATGGAGCTGACCGCTGATATAAAAACTGAACCTCCGGAAACTGAAGTGGAGCCTGCTCCATCAGAGGCTTCTTCCGTCAGTTCTCATTCATTGTTTCAGCTTGGACCTCCTGAAGAAACCGTGAGAGGGACCACTGTAGAAGAGCCAGTTAAAGAAGAGGAAACGGAACACCACTTGAAAACGGAGGTACTTTTTATATAAATAAGATTGCATTAGGATTTATGTGTGGTTACTTATCATTCTTCTGTTTGCTTTCAGGAACCACATTGTGAAACTTCTCAAAGTGAGACTTTTTCTAATGAAGAGGAAAAGGGAATGAGATCTGAGGAGAGCCCTGTGCTAATTGGTGCGCACTGAGAGAAAATGTATATACTAGGTTTGGAGTATCATTGAGATTAGACCAGAGTTATGTAAACATGAGCAGTGTGTAATTCACTATGCATGTTCTCATTGTCTTGCTCCCATTTCCAGATGCAATGAAATCGGAACCTCCATCTAGCAGTCAGAACAAGGTATGCTTGCTGTGCTATCATGTCCTATTTGCAAGATTGTAACTAGAATGAAATCTACATTAATATTTCTCTGACGTCCTAGTGGATGCTGGGGACTCCGTAAGGACCATGGGGAATAGACGGGCTCCGCAGGAGACTGGGCACTCTAAAAGAAAGATTAGGTACTATCTGGTGTGCACTGGCTCCTCCCTCTATGCCCCTCCTCCAGACCTCAGTTAGATTTCTGTGCCCGGCCCGAGCTGGATGCACACTAGGGGCTCTCCTGAGCTTCTAGAAAGAAAGTTTAAAATTAGTTTTTTTATTTTACAGTGAGTCCTGCTGGCAACAGGCTCACTGCAACGAGGGACTAAGGGGAGAAGAAGCGAACCTACCTGCTTGCAGCTAGCTTGGGCTTCTTAGGCTACTGGACACCATTAGCTCCAGAGGGATCGACCGCAGGACCCGTCCTTGGTGTTCGTTCCCGGAGCCGCGCCGCCGTCTCCCTTACAGAGCCAGAAGCATGAAGATGGTCCGGAAAATCGGCGGCAGAAGACTTCAGTCTTCACCAAGGTAGCGCACAGCACTGCAGCTGTGCGCCATTGCTCCTCATGCACACTTCACACTCCGGTCACTGAAAGTGCAGGGCGCTGGGGGGGGGGGCGCCCTGAGCAGCAATAAAAACACCTTGGCTGGCAAAATAATCACAATATATAGCCCCAGAGGCTATATATGTGATAATTACCCCTGCCAGATTCCATAAAAAAGCGGGAGAAAAGTCAGCGAAAAAGGGGCGGAGCTATCTCCCTCGGCACACTGGCGCCATTTTCTCTTCAGTGTAGCTGGAAGACAGCTCCCCAGGCTCTCCCCTGTAGTTTTCAGGCTCAAAGGGTTAAAAAGAGAGGGGGGGCACTAAATTTGGGCGCAATATTGTTTATACAAGCAGCTATAGGGGAAAATTCACTCAGTGATAGTGTTTATCCCTACAGTATATAGCGCTCTGGTTGCTGGCATACTCTCTCTCTGTCTCCCCAAAGGGCTGTGTGGGGTCCTGTCCTCAGTCAGAGCATTCCCTGTGTGTGTGCGGTGTGTCGGTACGGCTGTGTCGACATGTTTGATGAGGAGGCTTATGTGGAGGCGGAGCAGATGCTGAAAATGGGATGTCGCCGCCTGTGGGCCGACACCAGAGTGGATGGATAGGTGGAAGGTATTAACCGACAGTGTCAACTCCTTTCATAAAAGGCTGGATGACGTAACAGCTATGGGACAGCCGGCTTCTCAGCCCGCGCCTGCCCAGGTGTCTCAAAGGCCATCAGGGGCTCAAAAACGCCCGCTTCCTCAGATGGCAGACACAGATGTCGACACGGAGTCTGACTCCAGTGTCGACGAGGTTGAGACATATACAAAATCCACTAGGAACATCCGTTACATGATCTCGGCAATAAAAAATGTGTTACACATTTCTGACATTAACCCAAGTACCACTAAAAAAGGGTTTTATGTGTGGGGAGAAAAAGCAGGCAGTGTTTTGTTCCCCCATCAAATGAGTGAATGAAGTGTGAAAAAGCGTGGGTTCCCCCGATAAGAAACTGGTAATTTCTAAAAAGTTACTGGAGGCGTACCCTTTCCCGCCAGAGGATAAGTTACGCTGGGAGATATCCCCTAGGGTGGATAAAGCGCTCACACGTTTGTCAAAAAAGGTGGCACTGCCGTCTTAGGATACGGCCACTTTGAAGGTACCTGCTGATAAATAGCAGGAGGCTATCCTGAAGTCTGTATTTACACACTCAGGTTCTAGACTGAGACCTGCAGATAGTGCTGCTGCAGCGTGGTCTGTAACCCTTTCAAACAATAAGACGTCGTCTTATATATGAGGGATGCACAGAGGGATATTTTGCCGGCTGGCATCCAGAATTATTGCAATGTCCATTCTGTCAGGAGGGTATTAGAGACCCGACACTGGACAGGTGATGCTGACTTTAAAAGGCACATAGAGCCTTATAAGGGTGAGGAATTGTTTGGGGATGGTCTCTGGGACCTCGTATCAACAGCAACAGCTGGGATAAAAATTTTTACCTCGGGTTTCCTCACAGCCTAAGAAAAGCACTGTATTATCAGGTACAGTCCTTTCGGCTTCAGAAAAGCAAGCGGGTCAAAGGAAAAAGCTGCACCAGTCAGCCAGTTCCCAGAATCAAAACCCCGCTTCCTCTGAGTCCACCGCGTGACGCGGGGGCTCCACAGGCATAGCCAGGTACGGTGGGGGGCCGCCTCAAAAATTTCATCGATCAGTGGGCTCGCTCACAGGTGGATCCCTGGATCCTTCAAGTAGTATCTCAGGGGTACAAGCTGGAATTCGAGGCGTCTCCCCCCCGCCGTTTCCTCATCTGCCTTGCCGACAACTCCCTCAGGCAGGGAGGCTGTGCTAGAGGCAATTCACAAGCTGTATTCCCAGCAGGTGATAGTCAAGGTGCCCCTACTTCAACAAGGACGGGGTTACTATTCCACACTGGTTGTGGTACCGAAACCGGACGGTTCGGTGAGACCCATTTTAAATTTGGAATCCTTGAACACATACATTAAAAAATTCAAGTTCAAGATGGAATCGCTCAGGGCGGTTATTGCAAGCCTGGAGGAGGGGGATTACATGGTATCCCTGGACATCAAGGATGCTTACCTACATGTCCCCATTTACCATCCTCATCAGGAGTACCTCAGATTTGTGGTACAGGATTGCCATTACCAATTCCAAACACTGCCGTTTGGACCGTCCACGGCACCGAGGGTCTTTACCAAAGTAATGGCAGAAATGATGATACTCCTTCGAAAAAAGGGAGTTTTAATTATCCCGTACTTGGACGATCTCCTTATAAAGGCGAGGTCCAAGGAGCAGTTGTTGGTCGGAGTAGCACTATCTCGGGAAGTGCTACATCAGCACGGATGGATTCTATACGTTCCAAAGTCACAGCTGGTTCCTACCACACGCCTACTGTTCCTGGGGATGGTTCTGGACACAGAACAGAAAAAAGTGTTTCTCCCGCAGGAGAAAGCCAAGGAGCTGTCATCTCTAGTCAAAGACCTCCTGAAACCAAAACGGGTATCGGTGCATCACTGCACACGAGTCCTGGGAAAAATGGTAGCTTCTTACGAAGCAAAATTCCATTCGGCAGGTTCCATACAAGAACTTTTTAGTGGGACCTCTTGAACAAGTGGTCGGGATCGCATCTTCAGATGCATCGGCTGATAACCCTGTCTCCAAGGACCAGGGTATCTCTACTGTGGTGGCTGCAGAGTGCTCATCTTCAAGAGGGCCGCAGATTCGGCATACAGGACTGGGTCCTGGTAACCACGGATGCCAGCCTTCGAGGCTGGGGGGGCAGTCACACAGGGAAGAAACTTTCAAGGACTTTGGTCAAGTCAGGAGTCGTCCCTACACATAAATATTCTGGAACTAAGGGCCATTTACAATGCCCTAAGTCAGGCAAAACCCCTGCTTCAAAACCAGCCGGTACTGATCCAGTCAGACAACATCACGGCAGTCGCCCATGTAAACCGACAGGGCGGCACAAGAAGCTGGATGGCGATGGCAGAAGCCACAAGGATTCTCCGATGGACGGAAAATCACGTCTTAGCACTGTCAGCAGTGTTCATTCCGGGAGTGGACAACTGGGAAGCAGACTTCCTCAGCAGACACGACCGACACCCGGGAGAGTGGGGACTTCATCCAGAAGTCTTCCAACTGTTGGTAAACCGTTGGGAAAGGCCACAGGTGGACATGATGGCGTCCCGCCTAAACAAAAAACTAGATATTGCGCCAGGTCAAGGGACCCTCAGGCAATAGCTGTGGACGCGCTAGTGACACCGTGGGGGTACCAGTCGGTTTATGTATTCCCTCCTCTGCCTCTCATACCAAAGGTACTGAGAATAATAAGAATACGAGGAGTAAGAACGATACTCGTGGCTCCGGATGGGCCAAGAAGAGCTTGGTACCCAGAACTTCAAGAAATAATATCAGAGGACCCATGGCCTCTACCGCTCAGACAGGATCTGCTACAGCAGGGGCCCTGTCTGTTCCAAGACTTACCGCGGCTGCGTTGGACGGCATGGCGGTTGAATTCCGGATCCTAAAGCAAAAGGGCATTCCGGAGGAAGTCATTCCTACGCTGATAAAAGCCAGGATAGAAGTAACCGCAAACCATTATCACCATATTTGGCGAAAATATGTTGCGTGGTGTGAGGCCAGGAAGGCCCCAACAGAGGAATTTCAGCTGGGTCGTTTTCTGCACTTCCTACAGTCAGGAGTGACTATGGGCCTAAAATTGGGTTCCATTAAGGTCCAGATTTCGGCTCTGTCGATTTTCTTCCAGAAAGAACTGGCTTCACTGCCTGGAGTTCAGACATTTGTAAAGGGAGTGCTACATATTCAGCCCCTTTTTTGTGCCTTCTGTGGCACCTTGGGATCTCAACGTGGTGTTGAGTTTCTTAAAATCACATTGATTTGAGCCACTTGAAACTGTGGATTTGAAATATCTCACGTGGAAAGTGGTCATGTTATTGGCCTTGGCTTCGGCCAGGCGTGTATCAGAATTGGCGGCTTTGTCATGTAAAAGCCCTTATCTGATTTTCCATATGGATAGGGCAGAATTGAGGACTCGTCCCCAGTTTCTCCCTAAGGTGGTATCAGCTTTTCACTTGAACCAACCTATTGCAGTGCCTGCGGCTACTAGGGACTTGGAAGATTCCAAGTTACTGGACGTAGTCAGGGCCTTAAAAATTTATATTTCCAGGACGGCTGGGGTCAGGAAAACTGACTCGTTTTTTTTTTAATCCTGTAGGCACCCAACAAAATAGGTGCTCCTGCTTCTAAGCAGACTATTGCTCGCTGAAATTGTAGCACAATTCAGCTAGAGCATTCTGCGGCTGGATTGCCGCATCCTAAATCAGTAACAGCCCATTCCACGAGGAAAGTGGGCTCATCTTGGGCGGCTGCCCGAGTGGTCTCGGCTTTACAACTTTGTCGAGCTGCAACTTGGTGAGGGGCAAACACGTTTGCTAAATTCTACAAATTTGATACCCTGGCTGAGGAGGACCTGGAGTTCTCTCATTCGGTGCTGCAGAGTCATCCGCACTCTCCCGCCCGTTTGGGAGCTTTGGTATAATCCCCATGGTCCTTACGGAGTCCCCAGCATCCACTAGGACGTCAGAGAAAAATAGATTTACCGCACCGGTAAATCTATTTCTCGTAGTCCGTAGTGGATGCTGGGCGCCCATCCCAAGTGCGGATTGTCTGCAATACTTGTACATAGTTATTGCCTAACTAAAGGGTTATTGTTGAGCCATCTGTTGAGAGGCTCAGTTATATTTCATACTGTTAACTGGGTATAGTATCACGAGTTATACAGTGTGATTGGTGTGGCTGGTATGAGTCTTACCCGGGATTCAAAATCCTTCCTTATTGTGTCAGCTCTTCCGGGCACAGTATCCTAACTGAGGTCTGGAGGAGGGGCATAGAGGGAGGAGCCAGTGCACACCAGATAGTACCTAATCTTTCTTTTAGAGTGCCCAGTCTCCTGCGGAGCCCGTCTATTCCCCATGGTCCTTACGGAGTCCCCAGCATCCACTACGGACTACGAGAAATAGATTTACCGGTGAGTAAAATCTTATTTTCTCTGACGTCCTAGTGGATGCTGGGAACTCCGTAAGGACCATGGGGAATAGCGGCTCCGCAGGAGACTGGGCACAAAAGTAAAGCTTTAGGACTACCTGGTGTGCACTGGCTCCTCCCCCTATGACCCTCCTCCAAGCCTCAGTTAGATTTTTGTGCCCGGCCGAAGGGGAGAAGAAGCGAACCTGCCTGCTTGCAGCCAGCTTGGGCTTCTTAGGCTACTGGACACCATTAGCTCCAGAGGGACCGAACACAGGCCCAGCCTCGGAGTCCGGTCCCAGAGCCGCGCCGCCGGCCCCCTTACAGAGCCAGAAGCAAGAAGAGGTCCGGAAAAATCTGCGGCAGAAGACATCAGTCTTCAACAAGGTAGCGCACAGCACTGCAGCTGTGCGCCATTGCTCCTCAGGCACACTTCACACTCCGGTCACTGAGGGTGCAGGGCGCTAGGGGGGGGCGCCCTGAGCAGCAATGTAAAACACCTTGGCTGGCGAAAATACACCACATATAACCCCCAGGGCTATATGGATGTATTTTAACCCCTGCCAGAAATCACCAAAAAGCGGGAGAAAAGGCCGCCGAGAAGGGGGCGGAGCCTATCTCCTCAGCACACGGGCGCCATTTTCCATCACAGCTCCGCTGGAAGGACGTCTCCCTGACTCTCCCCTGCAGTCCTGCACTACAGAAAAGGGTAAAAAAGAGAGGGGGGGCACTAATTTGGCGCAGTTTGATAATAACAGCAGCTATAAAGGGAAAAGCACGTTATATAGTGGTATTCCTGTCTATATATAGCGCTCTGGTGTGTGCTGGCATACTCTCCCTCTGTCTCCCCAAAGGGCTAGTGGGGTCCTGTCCTCTATCAGAGCATTCCCTGTGTGTGTGCGGTGTGTCGGTACGATTGTGTCGACATGTTTGAGGAGGAAAATGAGATGGAGGCGGAGCAATTGCCTATAATAGAGTTGTCACCCCCTAGGGAGTCGACACCTGAGTGGATGAGCTTATGGAAGGAATTGCGTGACAATGTCAACTCTTTACGAAAGACAGTTGACGATATGAGACAGCCGGCTACTCAGCTTGTGCCTGTCCAGGGGTCTCAAACGCCATCAGGGGCTCTAAAACGCCCGTTACCTCAGATGGCAGACACAGACACGGATACTGACTCCAGTGTCGACGATGATGAGACAAATGTGACTTCCAGTAGGGCCACACGTTACATGATTGAGGCAATGAAAAATGTTTTGCATATTTCTGATAATACAAGTACCACTAAAAAGGGTATTATGTTTGGTGAGAAAAAACTGCCTGTAGTTTTTCCTGTATCCAAGGAATTAAATGAAGTGTGTGATGAGGCGTGGGTTTCCCCCGATAAAAAACTGATAATTCCTAAAAGGTTATTGGCATCATACCCTTTCCCGCCAGAGGATAGGGCACGTTGGGAAACACCCCCTAGGGTGGATAAAGCGCTCACACTCTTGTCTAAACAGGTGGCACTACCCTCTCCTGATACGGCCGCCCTAAAGGAACCTGCCGACAGAAAGCAGGAGAATATCCTAAAATGTATATACACTCACACGGGTGTTATACTGCGACCAGCAATCGCCTCAGCCTGGATGTGCAGTGCTGGGGTGGCGTGGTCGGATTCCCTGACTTAAAATATTGATACCCTAGATAGGGACAGTATATTACTGACTATAGAGCATTTAAAAGATGCATTTTTATATATGCGTGATGCGCAGAGGGATATTTGCCGACTGGCATCAAGAGTTAGCACGCTGTCCATTTCTGCAAGAAGAGGGTTATGGACGCAGCAGTGGTCAGGTGATGCGGATTCCAAAAGGCACACGGAAGTATTGCCTTATAAGGGGGAGGAGTTATTTTGGGTAGGTCTATCAGACCTGGTAGCCACGGCAACTGCTGGAAAATCCACATTTTTACCCCAGGTAGCCTCTCAACATAAGAAGACGCCGTATTATCAGGCGCAGTCCTTTCGGCCCCATAAGGGCTCCTCATTTCTGCCCCGTGGCAGAGGTAGAGGAAAAAGGCTGCAGCACACAGCCAGTTCCCAGGAACAGAAGCCCTCTCCCGCCTCCGCAAAGTCCTCAGCATGACGCTGGGGCTTTACAAGCGGACTCAGGCACGAGATGTCTCCCCCTCGCCGTTTTCTAAAGTCTGCTTTACCGACGTCTCCCTCAGACAGGGAGGCAGTTTTGCAAGCCATTCACAAGCTGTATTCCCAGCAGGTGATAATCAAGGTACCCCTCCTGCAACAGGGAAAGGGGTATTATTCCACACTGTTTGTGGTACCGAAGCCGGACGGCTCGGTGAGACCAATTTTAAATCTAAAATCCTTGAACACTTACATACAGAGGTTCAAATTCAAGATGGAGTCACTCAGAGCAGTGATTGCAAACCTGGAAGAGGGGGATTATATGGTGTCTCTGGACATCAAAGATGCTTACCTACATGTCCCAATTTACCCTTCTCACCAAGGGTACCTCAGGTTTGTGGTACAGAATTGTCACTATCAGTTTCAGACGCTGCCGTTTGGCTTGTCCACGGCACCCCGGGTCTTTACCAAGGTAATGGCCGAAATGATGATACTCCTTCGAAGGAAGGGAGTTTTAGTTATCCCTTACTTGGACGATCTCCTGATAAGGGCAAGATCCAGGGAACAGTTGGAAGTCGGGGTAGCACTATCTCAGATAGTGTTGCGGCAGCACGGTTGGATTCTCAATATTCCAAAATCGCAGCTGATCCCGACGACACGCCTTCTATTCCTAGGGATGATCCTGGACACAGTCCAGAAAAAGGTTTTTCTCCCGGAGGAGAAAGCCAGGGAGTTATCCGAGCTAGTCAGAAATCTCCTAAAACCAGGCCACAGTGCATCAATGCACAAGGGTCCTGGGAAAAATGGTGGCTTCCTACGAAGCAATCCCATTCGGCAGATTCCACGCAAGAACCTTCCAGTGGGATCTGCTAGACAAATGGTCCGGGTCGCATCTTCAGATGCATCAGCGGATAATCTTGTCACCAAAGACAAGGGTGTCTCTCCTGTGGTGGTTGCAGAGTGCTCATCTTCTAGAGGGCCGCAGATTCGGCATTCAGGACTGGGTCCTGGTGACCACGGATGCCAGCCTGAGAGGCTGGGGAGCAGTCACACAGGGAAGAAATTTCCAGGGCTTGTGGTCAAGCCTGGAGACATCACTTCACATAAATATCCTGGAGCTAAGGGCCATCTACAATGCTCTAAGCCTAGCAAGACCTCTGCTTCAAGGTCAGCCGGTGCTGATCCAGTCAGACAACATCACGGCAGTCGCCCACGTAAACAGACAGGGCGGCACAAGAAGCAGGAGGGCAATGGCAGAAGCTGCAAGGATTCTTCGCTGGGCGGAAAATCATGTGATAGCACTGTCAGCAGTGTTCATTCCGGGAGTGGACAACTGGGAAGCAGACTTCCTCAGCAGGCACGACCTCCACCCGGGAGAGTGGGGACTTATTTATTTATTTTATTTATTACCAGTTATTTATATAGCGCACACATATTCCGCAGCGCTTTACAGAGAATATTTGCTCATTCACATCAGTCCCTGCCCCAGTGGAGCTTACAATCTATGTTCCCTATCACATGTACACACATACACATACACAATCACACTAGGGTTAATTTTTGTTGGGAGCCAATTAACCTACCAGTATATTTTTGGATTGTGGGAGGAAACCGGAGTACCCGGAGGAAACCCACGCAAGTACGGGGAGAATATACAAACTCCACACAGTTAGGGCCATGGTGGGAATCAAACCCATGACCTCAGTGCTGTGAGGCAGTAATGCTAACCATTACACCATCCGTACGGGACTTCATCCAGAAGTCTTCCACATGATTGTGAACCGTTGGGAAAAACCAAAGGTGGACATGATGGCGTCCCGCCTCAACAAAAAACTAGACAGGTATTGCGCCAGGTCAAGGGACCCTCAGGCAATAGCTGTGGACGCTCTGGTAACACCATGGGTGTACCAGTCAGTGTATGTGTTCCCTCCTCTGCCTCTCATACCCAAGGTACTGAGAATTATAAGACGGAGAGGAGTAAGAACTATACTCGTGGCTCCGGATTGGCCAAGAAGGACTTGGTACCCGGAACTTCAAGAGATGCTCACAGAGGACCCGTGGCCTCTACCTCTAAGAAGGGACCTGCTCCAGCAGGGACCCTGTCTGTTCCAAGACTTACCGCGGCTGCGTTTGACGGCATGGCTGTTGAGCGCCGGATCCTGAAGGAAAAAGGCATTCCGGATGAAGTCATCCCTACCCTGATCAAAGCCAGGAAGGATGTAACCGCACAACATTATCACCGTATTTGGCGTAAATGTGGTGCGAGGCCAGGAAGGCCCCTACAGAGGAATTTCAACTGGGTCGTTTCCTGCATTTCCTGCAAACAGGACTGTCCATGGGCCTAAAATTAGGGTCCATTAAGGTTCAAATTTCGGCCCTGTCGATTTTCTTCCAGAAAGAACTGGCTTCAGTTCCTGAAGTTCAGACGTTTGTCAAGGGGGTACTGCATATACAGCCTCCTTTTGTGCCTCCAGTGGCACCTTGGGATCTCAATGTAGTTTTGGGGTTCCTAAAATCACATTGGTTTGAACCACTCACCACTGTGGACTTAAAATATCTCACATGGAAAGTGGTAATGCTGTTGGCCATGGCTTCGGCCAGGCGTGTGTCAGAATTGGCGGCTTTATCCTATAAAAGCCCTTACCTCATTTTTCATATGGACAGGGCAGAATTGAGGACTCGTCCTCAATTTCTCCCTAAGGTTATTTCAGCGTTTCACCTGAACCAGCCTATTGTGGTACCTGCGGCTACTAGGGACTTGGAGGACTCCAAGTTGCTGGATGTAGTCAGGGCCCTGAAAATATATGTTTCCAGGACGCCTGGAGTCAGAAAATCTGACTCGCTGTTTATCCTGTATGCACCCAACAAGCTGGGTGCTCCTGCTTCTCAGCAGACTATTGCTCGTTGGATTTGTAGTACAATTCAGCTTGCACATTCTGTGGCAGGCCTGCCACAGCCTAAATCTGTAATAGCCCATTCCACAAGGAAGGTGGGCTCATCTTGGGCGGCTGCCCGAGGGGTCTCGGCTTTACAACTTTGCCAAGCAGCTACTTGGTCAGGGGCAAACACGTTTGCTAAATTCTACAAATTTGATACCCTGGCTGAGGAGGACCTTGAGTTCTCTCATTCGGTGCTGCAGAGTCATCCGCACTCTCCCGCCCGTTTGGGAGCTTTGGTATAATCCCCATGGTCCTTACGGAGTTCCCAGCATCCACTAGGACGTCAGAGAAAATAAGAATTTACTTACCGAAAATTCTATTTCTCGTAGTCCGTAGTGGATGCTGGGCGCCCATCCCAAGTGCGGATTGTCTGCAATACTTGTACATAGTTGCTGTTACAAAAATCGGGTTTTTGTTGTTGTGAGCCATCTTTTCAGAGGCTCCGCTGTTATCATGCTGTTAACTGGGTTCAGATCACAGGTTGTTCGGTGTGATTGGTGTGGCTGGTATGAGTCTTACCCGGGATTCAAAATCCTTCCTTATTGTGTACGCTCGTCCGGGCACAGTATCCTAACTGAGGCTTGGAGGAGGGTCATAAGGGGAGGAGCCAGTGCACACCAGGTAGTCCTAAAGCTTTACTTTTGTGCCCAGTCTCCTGCGGAGCCGCTCTTCCCCATGGTCCTTACGGAGTTCCCAGCATCCACTACGGACTACGAGAAATAGAATTATCGGTAAGTAAATTCTTATTTTTTTCACAGGACTCTCAAGAAGAGGAGGAGGAAGATGATGATGATGTCACAAGTGACGTTGGCAGTCCAGATGAGCCCAAGGAAGAAGAAGCAGGGGAGGAATATTTGTCCGAGATGGATAATGAGCCACCAATCAGTGAGAGTGATGATGGGTACAGTATTCACAATGCCCAACTTCAGTCACACACACTTGCTGATTCTATTGCCAGTAGTCCAGCATCCTCCCAATTGTGAGTAACATTTGCTTGTTACATACTGTATGTGTTTATGAACATTATGAAGATATGCTGACATGATATGTGAGATCAGATGTATTTTATATTCTATTTAAAAAAACAAAATAAATGCTATTATAATTTCAGTTCGGTCTGCAGTGAAGACCAAGAGGCAATACAAGCTCAGAAAATATGGAAAAAAGCTATAATGTTGGTGTGGCGGGCAGCAGCCAATCACAGGTCTGTAATTATAATGCAGTTATAGTGGGGTGTAATAATGGATTCCGTTTAGTTTGCCGACTGTTGGGATCCCGGCAGTCAGGATACCGACGCCAGAATCTCGACAGCTGGCAGTGCCCCCAGCCGGAATACTTGCAAAACAGGACTATTCCCACTCTGTGGGTGTCCATGACACAGATAGAGTGGGAATAGGACCTGTGGTAAGCGCATTGAGCCTGCAAGGGGACTCTTTGCGCATGTCCCACTGCCGGCATTCTGGCAGGCGGGATGTCGCTGTCTGGATATGGACAGCGGCGTCCTGCCCGTCGGTAAATCATATGTATTCTGTAATAATAATAATGTGTCTATAACAAGGATGAAATTCATTCTTGGAGTTTCTCATTATTTCTTCTGTTGGCTTTCCTATTCGACATATTGTGCACTTTATTATTTTGTAATGTCAGTAAAATGTAGTTTCTCTAGCATCCATAAGGGATATTGGGGGAATCTAGTACAATGGGTATTGATGGGGTCCAAAGGTGCAATTTAAATTTCTTCAACTGGGTGTGCTGGCTCCTGCCCTCTATGCCCCCTCCCACAGGCCGTTTCATAAAACTATGATTTGTATTTATGATAAGATTATGGTAAGATTTTTTAATTCGGTCATTAAAGAACACAGGTTGGGAGGCTATCTGAACAAATAATCATCTTTTACCAAGTGAGAAATATCCTACAGTACTTACTGTACCTGGATATAGAGTTTAGCAGACGATATTTCCTTGTCGGATGCATGCTTTAGACTTCAATCCTCTCTCTGAGGACCCTGATTTTAAAAATGTGCCATACTTGATATAGGCAATCTAGTGCAGCTAGGTTAATGGCACTTCCATCATCCTACGTTTCTGCAAGTGTAATTTCTCCTTCATCCACCAGGGAACACTGGAGCTCAAGACACTGGGATATTGGGGGTCATTCCGAGTTGATCGCTAGCTGCATTTGTTTGCAGCGATCAGGCTAAAAAACGGCAGTTCTGCGCATGCGGGACGTACAGGCACAACGAACGATGTAGTTTCTCTAACGTCCTAGAGGATGCTGGGGACTCCGTAAGGACCATGGGGAACAGACGGGCTCCGCAGGAGACAGGGCACCCTAAGAAAGCTTTGGATTCTGGGTGTGCACTGGCTCCTCCCTCCATGTCCCTCCTCCAGACCCCAGTTTTACACTGTGCCCAGAGGAAGATGGGCGCACTGCAGGGAGCTCTCCTGAGTTCTTTGCATTAGAAAGCATTTTTGTTTGGATTTTTCTATTTTTACAGGGAGCACTGGTGGCAACAGGCACCCTGCATCGAGGGACTGGGGAGAGAGGAGCAGACCTACTTAAATGATAGGATCTGCTTCCTTGGCTACTGGACACCATTAGCTCCAGACGGGGTGAACACAGGTTCGTCCTGGGCGTCCACCCCGGGAGCCACGCCGCCGTTCTCCTCACAGAGCCAGAAGAACAGAAGCAAGAAGACGTCTCAGGCAGCAGAAGCCTTCAGCGGCTTCACTGAGGTAACGCACAGCACCGCAACTGTGCGTCATTGCTCCACACACCTCACACACTCCGGTCACTGTATGGGTGCAGGGGGGGCGCCCTGGGCAGCAATAATAACACCTCAAAACATGGCAAAAAGATATATACATGTACAGCTGGGCACTGTACATGTATATAAAAGAGCCCCCGCCATTTTTACACAAATTTGAGCGGGACCGAAGCCCGCCGCCGAGGGGGCGGGGCTTCTCCCTCAGCACTCACCAGCGCCATTTTTCTCTCCACAGAACGCTGAGGAAGCTCCCCGGAGACTCCCCTGCTTACACACGGTGAATGGGTGTTTAAAAGAGGGGGGGGGGGGCACATAATTGGCGGATAAGTTATTATACAGTGCTGCTGGGGGAAAAACATTTTGTGTTGGTCTCCAGGGTCATTGCGCTGGGGTGTGTGCTAGCATACTCTCTCTCTGTCTCCAAAGGGCCTTAAAGGGGATACTGTCTTCAGAAAAGAGTTTCCCTGTGTGTGTGTGTGTGTGTGTGTGAAGTGTGTCGGTACGTGTGTGTCGACATGTTTGACGAGGAAGGCTCGCTTAATGTGGAGGGGGAGTGTTTCAATGTCAGATCGCCGTCGGCAACTCTAACACCGGACTGGGTGGATATGCTGAATGTCTTAAATGCAAATGTGAATCTCCTGCATACAAGTTTAGACAAGCCTGAGGCTAGGGATCAGTCAGGTAGCTAGACCGTGCCTGTCCCTGTGGCGCCAGGACCTTCAGGGTCTCAAAAGCGCCCCATATCCCAGGTCGCTGACACAGATACCGACACAGATACGGACTCTAGTGTCGACTATGAGGATGCAAAATTACAGCCGAAGGTGGCAAAGGGTATTCGATACATAATTATTGCCATAAAAGAGGTTTTGCATATCACTGAGGAACCCCCTGTCCCTGACACGAGGGTTCACATGTATAAAGGGAAAAAGCCTGAGGTCACGTTTCCGTCCTCATTTGAGCTAAGCGAATTGTGCGAAAAGGCTTGGGAGTCTCCGGATAGGAGACTACATGTTCCCAAAAGGATTCTTATGGCGTATCCTTTTCCACAGAAGGATAGGCTACGATGGGAATCTTCGCCTAAAGTAGACAAGGCACTGACACGCTTATCCAAGAAGGTGGCACTGCCTTCTCCGGATACTGCTTCCCTCAAGGATCCTGCTGATCGCAAGCAGGAAATTACCATGAAGCACATTTACACACATTCACGAACTATCGTTAGACCGGCCATGGCGTCGGCCTGGGTTTGTAGTGCTGTCGTGGCATGGGCAGACTCCTTATCTACGGAGATGGACACCTTAGATAGGGATATCATTCTAATGACCATTGAGCATATCAGAGATGCTGCCTTGTATATGAGGGATGATCAGAGTGACATTTGTTTACTAAGCTCTAGAATAAACGCTATGTCTATTTCTGCTAGGCGACTCTTGTGGACCCGACAGTGGACAGGAGACGCCGAGTCAAAGCGGCATATGGAGTCATTGCCTTACAAGGGGGAGGAGTTGTTTGGAGAAGGCCTCTCGGACCTTGTCTCTACTGCTACGGCCGGTAAATTGAATTTCTCTGACGTCCTAGTGGATGCTGGGACTCCGTAAGGACCATGGGGAATAGCGGCTCCGCAGGAGACAGGGCACAAGAATAAAAGCTTTAGGATCAGGTGGTGTGCACTGGCTCCTCCCCCTATGACCCTCCTCCAAGCCTCAGTTAGATTTTTGTGCCCGAACGAGAAGGGTGCAGGCTAGGTGGCTCTCCTGAGCTGCTTAGAATAAAAGTTTATTTTAGGTTTTTTATTTTCAGTGAGTCCTGCTGGCAACAGGCTCACTGCATCGTGGGACTAAGGGGAGAAGAAGCGAACTCACCTGCGTGCAGAGTGGATTGGGCTTCTTAGGCTACTGGACATTAGCTCCAGAGGGACGATCACAGGTTCAGCCTGGATGGGTCCCGGAGCCGCGCCGCCGGCCCCCTTACAGAGCCAGAAGAGCGAAGAGGTCCGGTGAAATCGGCGGCAGAAGACGGTCCTGTCTTCAACTAAGGTAGCGCACAGCACTGCAGCTGTGCGCCATTGCTCTCAGCACACTTCACACTCCGGTCACTGAGGGTGCAGGGCGCTGGGGGGGGAGCGCCCTGAGACGCAATATAACAGATATACCTTAGGTTGGCAAAAAGAAATACATCACATATAGCTCCTGGGCTATATGGATGTATTTAACCCCTGCCATTTTTCCAGAAAAGAGCGGGAGATAAGGACGTCGTGAAGGGGCGGAGCCTATCTCCTCAGCACACAAGCGCCATTTTCCCTCACAGCTTCGCTGGAAGGACGGCTCCCTGACTCTCCCCTGCAGACCTGCTACAGAATCAGGGTAAAAAAGAGAAGGGGGGGCACTATTGGCAGCTAATAATAAAAACAGCAGCTATAAAAGGGAGTAACACTTATATAAGGTTATCCCTGTGTGTATATATATATATATATATATATATATATATATATATATAGCGCTTGGTGTGTGCTGGCAAACTCTCCCTCTGTCTCTCCAAAGGGCTGGTGGGGTCCTGTCCTCTATCAGAGCATTCCCGGTGTGTGTGCTGTGTGTCGGTACGTGTGTGTCGACATGTATGAGGAGGAAAATGATGTGGAGGCGGAGCAATTGCCTGGGTTAGTGATGTCCCCCCCTAGGGAGTCGACACCTGACTGGATGATCGTATTTAAAGAATTACGTGACAATGTCAGCACTTTGCAAAAAACTGTTGACGACATGAGACAGCCGGCAAATCAATTAGTGCCTGTCCAGGCGTCTCAGACACCGTCAGGGGCCCTAAAACGCCCGTTACCTCAGTGGGTCGACACAGACCCAGACACAGATACTGAGTCTAGTGTCGACGGTGAGGAGACAAACGTAATGTCCAGTAGGGCCACACGTTACATGATCACGGCAATGAAGGAGGCATTGAACATTTCTGACACTACAAGTACCACAAAGAAGGGTATTATGTGGGGTGTGAAAAAACTACCAATAGTTTTTCCTGAGTCAGATGAATTAAATGAGGTGTGTGATAAAGCGTGGGTTTCCCCCGACAAAAAACTGCTAATTTCTAATAAATTATTGGCACTATACCCTTTCCCGCCAGAGGTTAGGGCGCGTTGGGAAACACCCCCTAGGGTAGATAAAGCGCTCACACGTTTATCTAAACAAGTAGCGTTACCGTCTCCTGATACGGCCACCCTCAAAGAACCAGCTAATAGAAGGCTGGAAAATATCCTAAAAAGTATATACACACATACTGGTGTTATACTGCGACCAGCTATCGCTTCAGCCTGGATGTGCAGTGCTGGAGTCGCGTGGTCGGATTCCCTGACTGAAAATATTGATACCCTGGACAGGGACAATATATTGTTAACTATAGAGCATTTGAAGGATGCATTACTACAGTATTTGCTGGCGTATAAGACTACTTTTTTGCCCTGAAAAACATGCCTCCAAGTGGGGGGGTCGTCTTATACGCCGGGTGCACTTCAGTTGGGATAGACATAGCTGCCATAGTGGCAGGGCCGGTGCAAGGTAATTTGGCACCCTAGGCAAAACTTATGCTCCCCCCCCCACCCCCTTCACACACACACCCTTAGGTGAAAAAGCGTGGAGGAGACAAATCTGTGTCAGGGTTCAGCTTCATCGCACCATGCTGGCACTGCGCGGTGACCTGTTATTGGCTGGCTGGTGAACTTGTTCATGTGCACAGTGCGGGACCTCCCGCAGCTGCTGCCACTGTCATTGGTCAATGGATGTGGGGGATTGTGCGAGAGTGGTAGTGTATCTGCAGGGTTCAGTGTGTACAGTGGCTTCCAGATGCATAGCGGGGACCATGGTGGATAATGTGTATCAGACCTGCTCCCTGAGGGTGGCGGCTAAGGGGCTCCCGGATTAGGATGTGGATGGCTGAGCAGCTCTGGTCTGGCATTACTACATCGGAGACAAATGAAGTCGCACCGATAAATATCGCTAGTGGATCTTGTCCCTGCTGCAGAGGTATGACTGCCAGACCATGCTGTGACACAGGGTGAGCTCAGTGGGGGAAGTATGACTTGTACCCGGGAGAGAGGACGGCTTCCCTGTCACTGCTACAGTAGTGTCCTTTATTCACATCACGCCTCACAGTTATGTCCGTTGCTCACATTAAGATGCACACTAGAGCCCCTTGTACACATTATACCACACAGTAGTGCCCCTTACACATTATGCCCGCAACACCCCCAACCCCCTCTTTCCTCCAGTGAACAGAAAAATAAGGTTGTAAACAGAATAGCTTTCAATCTAGCATGATGAGAGCAAGCAATAGGATTGCCAGATCTAGAGTTATAGGGCCTAATTCAGAGTTGATCGCAGCAGCAAATTTGTTAGCAGTCAGGCAAAACCATGTGCACTGCAGAGGAGGCAGATATAACATGTGCAGAGAGAGATAGATTTGGGTGTGGTGTGTTCAATCTGCAATCTATATTGCAGTGTAAAAATAAAGCAGCCAGTATTTACCCTGCACAGAAACAATATAACCCACCCAAATCTATCTCTCTCTGCACATGTTACATCTGCCTCCCCTGCAGTGCACCTGGTTTTGCCCAACTGCTAACAAAATTGCTGCTGCGATCAGGTCTGAATTACCCCCATAGAGAGGAAGATCCTTAATGTAAACAATGATGGGGGGATTATAAATACACACCTGCTATACTAGTGTTCTTCAACCACTGTGCCGTGGCACACTAGTGTGCCCTGAGCAGTCTCCAGGTGTGCCGCCATAGAAGCACAGCCATGCCCGTCAGTGTTTTGCCACTACTGAGGCCCTGGAACGATCAATACTGGTGGGTTTAGTGGTTGCAGAGCCAGTTCCAAGACATTTCTTTTGGGGGAGGGGGGTTTGCGGGAGTTGCAATTTAAGCATGTACCCTGACTCATCCCCTTTACAGTTTTTTTTATTTTTTTATAGTCACATGGATTATTCCAATTTCTATATATATCTAAGGGCAGATGTACAAATGGAGCTACGTTAATCGTGGCTCCACCTGCGATTAGGTGCGCTCCGACGGGAATTAATGGGACGCACGTGCGTCGTAGATGTGCCCCATTCACTTTGAATGGGAGCATCTGTGTATGCTTGGCGGCGGACCGAGGCACATCTAGGCACGCCTCTTGCGCCCGTCTGCGTGACTCCATCTGTATGACATCTAGGTTTATGACAGTCGGCCAGTGCATTTGGAGGAAAAGGAGGGATTTGAAGGATCCGTGTCCAAGGATTTCTACTGAAAGAAGCCCAAAGGCTTATTTTGGCAACACCATTTATAGATGGTGTTGCCTATTGGGCACAATTTTCTGGAGCTTTGTGCAATAAAAAAAATAAAAAAAAGGTCAAAACTCTGAAAACTGCATTTTTCCTTTTAGTGCAGTTTAGTGTTAGTACATCCCACCTGTGTGTGCACATGTACAATGCAAAAGGCATGTCTACAAACTCACAGGTTACAGTAAAAGCACTGATGAAACTAGAGCTGCCTGGGAGGGTGGTCTTCAGTATGCCGGCTGTCGGGATCCCGGCGCACAGTATACCGGCGCCGGGATCCCGACAGCCGGCACACCGACACTTATTCTCCCACGTTCGGGTCCACGACACCCCTGGAGGGAGAATAAAATAGCGTGGCACGCCACCGTGCCCGTAGCGTGGCGAGCGCAGCGAGCCCGCAAGGGGCTCATTTGCGCTCGCCACACTGTAGGTAAGCTG
The DNA here is from genome assembly GCF_028390025.1 of Pseudophryne corroboree. Classification (NCBI taxonomy): domain Eukaryota; kingdom Metazoa; phylum Chordata; class Amphibia; order Anura; family Myobatrachidae; genus Pseudophryne; species Pseudophryne corroboree. The sequence goes on from NC_086449.1 coordinate 576,946,342, forward strand.
GCGGTTGGGCTCCCGGCGCCGGTATGCTGGTCGCCGGGAGCCCGACCGCCGGCAAGCCGTAGTGAACCTGCCTGGGAGATTGCAAGGCACCCATTCTTGGTCATCTACCTTCAAGAAACATGCCTGTCTGCATGGGTCAAACAGCACCAGACCCTGCAGAAAGTTAGCACTGGAAGGCACCAATAGCCATGTGGCAGCTAACGACCTGGTGTCCAAACCTCCAGCCACTTACCTGGGTGAGACAGGGCAGGGAGTACATTCTGCCTGGTGGTGTGTGCAGATTAGCCCAGGTGTAGTGTGACCAGGGAGAGGGGACAGGATCATGTGTGATGCTGCGCTTGCTATTACTTATCTAACTGTGCAAAGTGCTGCTCCTAGAGCTGAACTTTTAGCAGCTTCCTCCCCCAGGACCCCTGAAAAGCCCCCCAGCCCTGGATGCCTGGCTTGTGCAGGCGCTATGTGTTCTTAGCCCAGCAGTTCTAGGATCGGAGCTGTCTCCACAGCAAAAATAACTTTACATATATTGCTGCCCTCCCCACCACCTCTGACCTCCTATCCTCCGTTCACAGAACAGCAGCCCTAACCATGCAAAAATCCTAATCTTTTCTTAGATGAAAGGCTCCTGGGGAGGGGTGAGTACAGATAAGGAGACAGTGGGAGCAGGAGAATGAGACTGGCCAGAAGAGCTGATATACTGTAACTCACGTCACAACGCGCAAGGGATCCGCGGCTAGCTCTAGGATCAGTCTCTAGCTCTGGCCCGGGGCATGTGGTGTTTAGGCATGTCAGATAGGAGTTAGAACGTTTAGAAAGGGTTTAGGGGGGCGGGTCTGTTTAGAAAGAGATTCACCTCATTGGTGGCTGGTCTTAAGGGAGGGACCAGCCACAGGAGCTTGGCTGAACGGAGATCGGAGATCGGGCTTGCCTGACAGCAGGTTCTTTATGCTGCATCAGGTGAGTATTGGGCGATCGGTATACACAGACACAGTGTACACCAAGCTGTGCCCCCTGCACCCACCATGCTGTCACAGCCTTCTTATGACGACATTTTATCCCCTGGCTGCGGGTCCACTACATTCACCTTCTACTGTCACTTGTCCACTGTTTTCTTCTGGGCAGCCTCAGCGTGCCGCCCCTTCAGATCCCCCGCCCATAGGCAGCTGCCTAAAGCTACCTAATGGTAGCGCCGGCCCTGCATAGTGGCCTTCCGATACTCGCCCGGTGCCCATAGTGGCCTCCCGATGCCCACCCACCTCATTCTACTCACCATCCAGTATCGCGCGATATCCAGTGCGGCCGCGGCGGGTCACTAGTGCCAATTACAGGGAGATGCAGGGACTGGCCGGAGGCGCTGCAGTCGCGTTGTGGCCGTACAATGGTGACAATGACAGGTACTGTAATGGCACTAATACTAATACTAATGGCACTCATGTGAAACCGGTAACACTAAATGCACACAGGGGTATACTTTTATACATTTTACAACTTTCTCCTCGCCCCCTCCCCCCTTCTTATGCATACCTTGATAAATACTCCCTATCCAAATCTCTTATCAGGTCATAATATACAGTATGTCACAAATCTGATGTTCTTTTACGTTTTATTTGGTGTGTGGAAGGGGGTAGTCTTATACGGCAAGTATATAACAAACTCTATATTTTGAGTGGAAATGTTGGGGGTCGTCTTATACGCCCAGTCGTCTTATACGCCGGCAAATACGGTATATATGCGTGATGCACAGAGGGATATTTGCACCCTGGCATCAAGAGTAAGTGCTATGTCCATTTCTGCCAGAAGAGCATTATGGACGCGACAGTGGTCAGGGGATGCGGATTCCAAACGACATATGGAAGTATTGCCGTATAAAGGGGAGGAGTTATTTGGGGCTGGTCTATCGGACCTGGTGGCCACGGCAACGGCTGGAAAGTCCACCTTTTTACCCCAGGTCACCTCACATCAGCAGAAAAAGACTCCGTCTTTTCAAACTCAGTCCTTTCGTTCCCATAAGTATAAGCGAGCAAAAGGCCACTCATTTCTGCCCCGGGGCAGAGGAAGAGGAAAAAGACTGCACCATGCAGCCGCTTCCCAGGAGCAGAAGCCCTCCCCTGCTTCTGCCAAGTCTTCAGCATGACGCTGGGGCTTTACAAGCAGACTCAGAGACGGTGGGGGCCCGTCTCAAGAATTTCAACGCGCAGTGGGCTCACTCGCAAGTGGACCCCTGGATTCTACAGGTAGTATCGCAGGGGTACAAACTGGAATTCGAGGCGTTTCCCCCTCGCCGGTTCCTGAAGGCTGCTCTACCAAAGTCTCCCTCCGACAGGGAGGCAGTTTTGGAAGCCATTCACAAGCTGTATTCCCAGCAGGTGATAATCAAGGTACCCCTCCTACAACAAGGAAAGGGGTATTATTCCACGCTGTTTGTGGTACCGAAGCCGGACGGCTCGGTGAGACCAATTTTAAATCTGAAATCCTTGAACACTTACATAAAAAGGTTCAAATTCAAGATGGAGTCACTCAGAGCAGTGATAGCGAACCTGGAAGAAGGGGACTATATGGTGTCTCTGGACATCAAAGATGCTTATCTCCACGTCCCAATCTACCCTTCTCACCAAGGGTACCTCAGGTTTGTAGTACAAAACTGTCATTATCAGTTTCAGACGCTGCCGTTTGGGTTGTCCACGGCACCTCGGGTCTTAACCAAGGTAATGGCCGAAATGATGATTCTTCTTCGAAGAAAAGGCATCTTAATTATCCCTTACTTGGACGATCTCCTGATAAGGGCAAGGTCCAGGAAACAGTTAGAAGTCGGAGTAGCACTATCTCAGGTAGTGTTACGTCAGCACGGGTGGATCCTAAATATTCCAAAATCGCAGCTGATTCCAACGACACGTCTACTGTTCCTAGGAATGATTCTGGACACAGTCCAGAAGAAGGTGTTTCTCCCGGAGGAGAAGGCCAGGGAGTTATCCGAGCTAGTCAGGAACCTCCTAAAACCAGGCCAGGTATCAGTGCACGAGGGTCCTGGGAAAAATGGTGGCTTCTTACGAAGCGATTCCATTCGGAAGATTCCATGCAAGAACGTTTCAGTGGGATCTACTGGACAAATGGTCCGGATCGCATCTTCAGATGCATCAGCGGATAACCCTGTCGCCAAGGACAAGGGTGTCTCTTCTGTGGTGGCTGCAGAGTGCTCATCTACTAGAGGGCCGCAGATTTGGCATTCAGGATTGGATCCTGGTGACCACGGATGCCAGCCTGAGAGGCTGGGGAGCAGTCACACAGGGAAGAATTTTCCAGGGCTTGTGGTCAAGCATGGAAACATCTCTTCATATAAATATTCTGGAACTAAGGGCCATTTACAATGCCCTAAGTCAAGCGAAACCCCTGCTTCAGGGTCAGGCGGTATTGATCCAATCGGACAACATCACGTCAGTCGCCCACGTAAACAGACAGGGCGGCACGAGAAGCAGGAGGGCAATGGCAGAAGCTGCAAGGATTCTTCGCTGGGCGGAAAATCATGTGATAGCACTGTCAGCAGTGTTCATGATGGCGTCCCGTCTAAACAAAAAACTAGACAGGTTTTGCGCCAGGTCAAGGGACCCTCAGGCAATAGCGGTGGACGCTCTGGTAACACCGTGGGTGTACCAGTCAGTGTATGTGTTCCCTCCTCTGCCTCTCATACCAAAAGTACTGAGAATCATAAGAAGGAGAGGAGTAAGAACTATACTCGTGGTTCCGGATTGGCCAAGAAGGACTTGGTACCCGGAACTTCAAGAGATGCTCACGGAAGACCCGTGGCCTCTACCTCTAAGAAGGGACCTGCTCCAGCAGGGGCCTTGTCTGTTCCAAGACTTACCGCGGCTGCGTTTGACGGCATGGCGGTTGAACGCCGGATCCTGAAGGAAAAAGGCATTCCAGATGAAGTCATCCCTACCCTGGTCAAGGCCAGGAAGGACGTAACCGCAAAACATTATCACCGCATTTGGCGAAAATATGTTGCGTGGTGTGAGGCCAAGAAGGCCCCTACAGAGGAATTTCAACTGGGTCGTTTCCTCCATTTCCTGCAAACAGGACTATCTATGGGCCTAAAATTAGGGTCCATTAAGGTTCAAATTTCGGCCCTGTCGATTTTCTTCCAGAAAGAACTGGCTTCAGTGCCTGAAGTTCAGACATTTGTAAAAGGGGTACTGCATATACAGCCTCCTTTTGTGCCTCCAGTGGCACCTTGGGATCTCAATGTTGTGTTGAGTTTCCTAAAGTCACATTGGTTTGAACCACTCACCACTGTGGACTTAAAATATCTCACATGGAAGGTGACGATGCTGTTAGCCCTGGCTTCAGCCAGGCGTGTGTCAGAATTGGCGGTTTTATCATATAAAAGCCCTTACTTAATTTTTCATTCTGACAGGGCAGAATTGAGGACTCGTCCTCAATTTCTACCTAAGGTGGTTTCTGCATTTCACATGAACCAACCTATTGTGGTACCTGCGGCTACTAGGGACTTGGAGGACTCTAAGTTGCTTGACGTTGTCAGGGCCCTGAAAATATATGTTTCCAGGACGGCTGGAGTCAGAAAATCTGACTCGCTGTTTATCCTGTATGCACCCAACAAACTGGGTGCTCCTGCTTCTAAGCAGACGATTGCTCGTTGGATTTGTAGGTCAATTCAGCTTGCACATTCTGTGGCAGGCCTGCCACAGCCAAAATCGGTAAAAGCCCATTCCACAAGGAAAGTGGGCTCATCTTGGGCGGCTGCCCGAGGGGTCTCGGCTTTACAACTTTGCCGAGCAGCTACTTGGTCAGGGGCAAACACGTTTGCTAAATTCTACAAATTTGATACCCTGGCTGAGGAGGACCTGGAGTTCTCTCATTCGGTGCTGCAGAGTCATCCGCACTCTCCCGCCCGTTTGGGAGCTTTGGTATAATCCCCATGGTCCTTACGGAGTCCCAGCATCCACTAGGACGTCAGAGAAAATAAGATTTTACTTACCGATAAATCTATTTCTCGTAGTCCGTAGTGGATGCTGGGCGCCCATCCCAAGTGCGGATTGTCTGCAATACTTGTATATAGTTATTGTTACAAAAATTCGGGTTATTATTGTTGTGAGCCATCTTTTCAGAGGCTCCCTTTCGTTTTATCATACTGTTAACTGGGTTCAGATCACGAGTTGTACGGTGTGATTGGTGTGGCTGGTATGAGTCTTACCCGGGATTCAATATCCTTCCTTATTATGTACGCTCGTCCGGGCACAGTATCCTAACTGAGGCTTGGAGGAGGGTCATAGGGGGAGGAGCCAGTGCACACCACCTGATCCTAAAGCTTTTATTCTTGTGCCCTGTCTCCTGCGGAGCCGCTATTCCCCATGGTCCTTACGGAGTCCCAGCATCCACTACGGACTACGAGAAATAGATTTATCGGTAAGTAAAATCTTATTTTTTTACCTTATGTTCCCCCGCAGCATGCTAAGAAGGTACCGCATTATCAAATGCAGTCCTTTCGTTCCAATAAAAGCAAGAAGGTACGAGGATCGTCCTTTGTTGCCAGAGGTAAAGGCAAGGGAAAAAAGCTGCACTCGGCTAGTTCCCAAGAGCAAAAGTCCTCCCCCTACTTCCGCAAAGTCCACCGCATGACGCTGGGGCTTTCCGGGGGGAGAGGGGGGTCAGATCAAGTGGGGGCACGTCTTCGTCTTTTCAGCCACGTCTGGGTTCTCTCACAGGTGGATCCCTGGGCAATAGAGATTGTTTCCCAGGGATACAGACTGGAATTCGAAGACATGCCTCCTCGCCGGTTTTTCAAATCGGCTCTGCCGGCTTCCCCGTCGGAGAGGGAGCTGGTGTTAGCTGCAATTCACAAATTGTACATTCAACAGGTGATAGTCGAAGTTCCTCATCTCCAACAAGGAGAGGGTTATTATTCATCCCTGTTTGTGGTACCGAAACTGGACGGTTCAGTCAGACCCATTTTAAATCTGAAATCCCTGAACCTGTACTTGAAGAGGTTCAAGTTCAAAATGGAATCGCTCAGAGCGGTCATCGCCAGCCTGGAGGGAGGGGATTGGATGGTGTCCCTGGATATAAAGGATGCGTACTTTCATGTTCCGATTTTCCTTCCTCACCAGGCGTTCCTGAGATTTGCAGTACAGGACTGTCACTACCAATTTCAGACGTTGCCGTTCGGTATTTCCACGACCCCGAGAATTTTCACCAAGGTAATGGCGGAAATGATGGTGCTCCTGCGCAGGCAGGGCGTCACAATTATCCCGTACTTGGACGATCTCCTCATAAAGGCGAGATCTCGGGAGAAGTTGCTGGACAGCGTGTCTCTGTCCGTGAAGACGTTGCAGAGGCACGGCTGGATTCTCAATTTACCGAAATCCCTGCTAGTCTGACCTTTTTGGGCCTGATTCTAGACACAGACCAAAAAAGAGTTTTTCTTCCAGTGGAGAAGGCTCAGGAGCTCGTATCTCTGGTCAGGAACCTATTGAAGCCGAAAAAGGTTTCAGTGCATTATTGCACGAGGGTTCTGGGGAAGATGGTGGCTTCATACGAGGCCATCCCCTTCGGCAGGTTCCATGCGAGGACCTTTCAATGGGACCTATTGGACAAATGGTCCGGGTCCCATCTACACATGCAAAAACGGATCACCCTGTCTCCCAGGGCCAGGGTGTCTCTCCTGCGGTGGCTGCGCAGTGCTCACCTCCTGGAGGGTCGCAGGTTCGGCATTCAGGACTGGGTCCTGGTGACCACGGACGCGAGCCTCCGAGGTTGGGGAGCTGTCGCACTAGGAAGAAATTTCCAGGGTCTCTGGTCAAGCCTACAGACTGGTCTCCACATCAATGTCCTGGAGTTGAGGGCCATATACAACACCCTACGCCAAGCGGAGGAATGGCTTTGGAACAAACCGGTTCTGATTCAGTCAGACAATGTCACGGCAGTGGCTCATGTAAACCGACAAGGCGGCACAAGGAGCAGAGTGGCCATGGCAGAGGCGACCAGGATTCTACGCTGGGCGGAAGGCCATGTAAGCACACTATCAGCAGTGTTCATCCCGGGGGTGGACAACTGGGAGGCGGACTTCCTCAGCAGGCACGACCTGCATCCGGGAGAGTGGGGACTTCATCAAGAAGTCTTAACACAGATCACGTGGTATTAAGTTTCCTCAAGTCACCTTGGTTTGAACCACTCAAAACAGCAGAGTTGAAATACCTCACTTGGAAAGTGGTCATGTTGTTGGCCTTAGCTTCTGCAAGGCGGGTTTCGGAATTGGCGGCTTTATCATATAAAAGCCCATAACTGATTTTTCACGGGGATAGGGCAGAGTTGAGGACTCGTCCTCAATTTCTGCCCAAGGTGGTCTCATCTTTTCATATGAACCAACCTATTGTCGTGCCTGTGGCTACACGGGACTTGGAGGATTCAGAGTCCCTGGATGTGGTCAGGGCTTTGAAGATTTATGTGACCAGAACAGCTAGGATCAGGAAGACAGAAGCTCTGTTTGTTCTGTATGCGGCCAACAAGGTTGGCGCTCCTGCTTCAAAGCAAACTATTGCTCGCTGGATCTGTAACACGATTCAGCAGGCGCATTCTTCGGCAGGATTGCCGGTGCCTAAATCGGTTAAGGCCCATTCCACAAGGAAGGTGGACTCTTCTTGGGCGGCTGCCCGAGGGGTCTCGGAACTACAACTGTGCCGAGCTGCTACTTGGTCGGGGTCAAACACCTTTGCAATGTTCTATAAGTTTGATACCCTGGCTGAGGAGGACCTACTGTTTGCTCAATCGGTGCTGCAGAGTCATCCGCACTCTCCAGCCCGTTTGGGAGCTTTGGTATAATCCCCATGGTCCTTACGGAGTCCCCAGCATCCTCTAGGACGTTAGAGAAAATAAGATTTTACTTACCGGTAAATCTATTTCTCGTAGTCCGTAGAGGATGCTGGGCGCCCGTCCCAAGTGCGGACTTCTTCTGCAAGACTTGTATATAGTTATTGCTTACATAAGGCTTATGTTATAGTTGATCGGGTTTGAACCGAGGCTATGTTATTGTTCATACTGTTAACTGGGTAGTTTATCACAAGTTATACGGTGTGATTGGTGTGGCTGGTATGAATCTTGCCCTTAGATTTACAAAAATCCTTTCCTCGTACTGTTCATCTCCTCTGGGCACAGTTTCTCTGGCTGGGGTCTGGAGGAGGGACACGGAGGGAGGAGCCAGTGCACACCCAGAATCCAAAGCTTTCTTAGGGTGCCCTGTCTCCTGCGGAGCCCGTCTGTTCCCCATGGTCCTTACGGAGTCCCCAGCATCCTCTACGGACTACGAGAAATAGATTTACCGGTAAGTAAAATCTTATTTTTGCACAGGGTCTAGCGATGCATTTCAGTCACACTGGTTGCTGCAGAGTGATTGACATGTAGGGGGCGTTTCTGGGTGGCAACTGACAGTTTTCAGGGAGTGTGCGGAAAAACGCAGGCGTGCCAGGAAAAACGTATACGTGGCTGAGCGAACACTGGGCGGTTTGTGACGTCAAATCCGGAACTGAATAGTATGAAGTGATCGCAAGCGCTGAGTAGGTTTTGAGCTACTCTGAAACGACACAAAAAATTTTTGTAGCCGCTCTGCGATACAACCGTTTGCACTTCTGCTAAGCTAAAATACACTCCCATTGGGCGGCAGCATAGCATTTGCACAACTGCTAAAAACTGCTAGCGAGCGGTCAACTCGGAATGACCCCCATAAACGGGTGGATGAATGGAGCTGGCACTCCAAATTTAGAAAGCATGAATGACTCCTCCATCTCTATCCCCCCATCAGCCCCCGTTTTAGCAGTGTGGCAATGGAAGCCGGTTACTAGGAGCTGAGCTCCAGCCCTTTTTATCCTTATTTTATTTTCTCTTACGTCCTAGAGGATGCTGGGGACTCCGTGAGGACCATGGGGTATAGACGGGCTCCGCAGGAGACATGGGCACTATAAAGAACTTTAGAATGGGTGTGCACTGGCTCCTCCCTCTATGCCCCTCCTCCACCTCAGTTAGATCCTGTGCCCAGAGGAGATTGGGTGCACTACAGGGGAGCTCTCCTGAGTTTCTCTGAAAAATAATTTTGTTAGGTTTTTTATTTTCAGGGAGCACTGCTGGCAACAGGCTCCCTGCATCGTGGGACTGAGGAGAGAGAAGCAGACCTACTTAAGTGATAGGCTCTGCTTATTAGGCTACTGGACACCATTAGCTCCAGAGGGAGTCGGAACGCAGGACTCCCCCCACCGTTCGTCCCAGAGCCGCGCCGCCGTCCTCCTCACAGAGCCGGAAGATTGAAGCCGGGTGAGTATAAGAAGAAAAGAAGACTTCTAAGGCGGCAGACGACTTCAGATCGCTGCGCGCCATTGCTCCCACACATTACACACACTACCAGGCACTGATGGGTGCAGGGCGCAGGGGGTCGCCCTGGGCAGCAATATAAACCTTTAAGTCTGGCAATATGGATATAGGCTGCGGAGGCAGTAAGTGTATAAATCTCCCGCCAGTTTTATAAAATTGAGCGGGACCGAAGCCCGCCGCTGGAGGGGGCGGAGCTTGGTCCCTCAGCACTAACCAGCGCCATTTTTTTCCACAGAGCACTGCAGAAAAGCTGGCTCCCCGGACTCTCCCCTGCTGAACGCGGTGACACAGGGCTGAAAAGAGGGGGGGGGGGGGGGGGGCACCTGTAAGGCGCAGTGAGTGTATTACACGATTTATTATATATAAAAGCGCTATTATCTGGGAATTCTGTTTCCAGTGTCAGTTGGCGCTGGGTGTGTGCTGGTATACTCTCTCTCTGTCTCTCCTAAGGGCCTTGTTGGGGAACTGTCTCCTTATAGATATATCCCTGTGTGTGTGTGGGGGTGTCGGTACGCGTGTGTCGGCATGTCTGAAGCGGAAGGCTCATCTAAGGAGGAGGTGGAGCAGATTGTGGTGTCTCCGTCGGCAACGCCGACTCATGATTGGGTGGACAATGTGGAATGTTTTAAATGCAAATGTGAACTTATTACATAAGAGAATGAGCAAAGCAGAGTCCAGGGAAAAGGCAGGGAGTCAATCCACGGATCGGACTGTGTCACAGGGCCCCTCAGGGTCCCAAAAGCGTCCCCTATCCCAAATAGCAGACACTGATACCGACACGGATTCTGACTCCAGTGTCGACTACGATGATGCGAGATTACACCCAAGGGTGGCCAAAAGTATTCGTTATATGATTATTGCAATAAAAGATTTTTTGCATATCACAGATGACCCCTCTGTCCCTGACACGAGCGTGCGCATGTATAAGGAAAAGAAACCTGAGGTAACCTTTCCCCCGTCTCATGAGCTGAATGAGTTATTTGAAAAAGCTTGGGAAACTCCAAACAAAAAACTGCAGATTCCCAAGAGGATTCTTATGGCGTATCCTTTCCCAGCACGGGACAGGGTACACTGGGAATCCTCACCCAGGGTGGACAAGGCTTTAACGTGCCTGTCCAAGAAGGTGGCGCTACCGTCTCCAGACACGGCAGCCCTCAAGGATCCTGCTGATCGCAGACAGGAAACTACCTTAAAATCTATTTATACGCATACGGGTGCTTTACTCAGACCGGCAATAGCATCGGCATGGGTATGTAGCGCAGTTGCAACTTGGACAGATACCTTGTCAGCTGACCTTGATACCCTAGACAGGGATACCATTTTATTGACCTTAGGTCACATTAAAGACGCAGTCTTATATATGAGAGACGCTCAAAGACGTTGGGCTGCTAGGTTCGAGAGCCAACGCCATGGCGATTTCTGCTAGGCGAGCCCTGTGGACCCGCCAATGGACGGGTGATGCCGATTCAAAGAAGCATATGGAGGTTTTACCATACAAAGGTGAAGTTTTATTTGGGGAAGGTCTCGCGGACCTGGGTGCCACAGCTACCGTGGGTAAATCTACTTTTTTGCCTTTTGTTCCCCCACAGCAAAAGAAAACTCCACAATATCAGATGCAGTCCTTTCGGTCGCATAAGTCCAGAAGAGGTCGGGGCTCATCCTTCCTCGCCAGAGGTAAGGGTAGAGGGAAGAGAACACCTGCTTCGGCTAGTTCCCAGGAGCAGAAGTCCTCCCCGGCTTCTACTAAATCCACGACATGACGCTCCACTGAGGGAGTCCGCACCGGTGGGGGTATGTCTTCAACTCTTCAGCAAGGTCTGGGTTCTGTCAGACGTGGATCCTTGGGCGATGGATATTGTATCCCAAGGCTACAAACTGGAATTCGAAGAGGTGCCCCCTCGCCGATTTTTCAAGTCGGCCTTGCCAGCTTCTACCCCAGAGAGGGAAGTAGTGTTAGCTGCAATTCAAAAGCTGTGTCAACAGCAAGTGATTGTCAAGGTTCCCCTAGTCCAACAGGGGAAAGGGTACTCGTCGACCCTGTTCGTGGTCTCGAACCCGGATGGTTCGGTCAGACCCATTTTAAATCTAAAATCCCTAAACCTGTACTTGAAAAAGTTCAAATTCAAGGTGGAATCGCTCCGGGCTGTGATCTCCAGTCTGGAAGGGGGGGATTTTATGGTGTCACTCGACATAAAGGATGCATACCTTCATGTCCCCATATATCCTCCTCATCAGGCGTACCTGAGATTCGCTGTACAGGACTGTCATTATCAGTTTCAGACGTTGCCGTTTGGGCTTTCCATGGCCCAGAGGATTTTCACCAAGGTGATGGCGGAGATGATGGTGCTCCTGCGCAGGGAGTCACAATTATCCCATACTTGGACGATCTCCTGATAAAAGCAAGATCGAGAGATCAATTGCAGAAGAGCGTGTCGCTCTCCCTGAGAGTGCTACAACAACACGGTTGGATTCTCAATCTGCCAAAGTCACAATTGATTCCAACGACTCGACTATCATTCCTAGGCATGATTCTGGACACTGAACAGAAGAGGGTTTTTCTCCCAAAGGAAAAAGCCCAGGACCTCCAGAACATGGTCAGAGACTTGCTAAAACCAAAAAGAGTGTCTGTTCATCAATGCACTCGAGTTCTGGGGGAAATGGTGGCAGCCTACGAGGCCATCCCCTTCGGCAGGTTTCATGCAAGGACGTTTCAGTGGGACCTCCTGGACAAGTGGTCCGGGTCCCATCTACTAATACATCAGAAGATAAGCCTGTCCCCCCGGGCCAGGGTGTCTCTCCTGTGGTGGCTGCAAAGTGCTCACCTTCTAGAGGGTCGCAGGTTCGGCATTCAAGACTGGGTTCTGGTGACCACGAACGCGAGCCTCAGAGGATGGGGAGCAGTCACACAAGGAAGACATTTTCAGGGGCTATGGTCAAGCCAGGAGGCTTGTCTACACATCAACGTACTGGAATTGAGGGCCATATACAACGGCCTACGACAAGCGGAGAATCTTCTTCGCGATCTACCGGTTCTGATTCAATCAGACAATGTCACAGCCATGGCTCATGTAAACCGCCAAGGCGGGACAAGGAGCAGAGTGGCAATGGCGGAAGCCACCAGGATTCTTCGCTGGGCGGAAAATCACGTAAGCGCTCTGTCAGCGGTCTTCATTCCGGGAGTGGACAACTGGGAAGCAAACTTCCTCAGCAGACACTATCTCCATCCAGGAGAGTGGGGACTTCATCAAGAAGTTTTTACAGAGATAACAAGTCTTTGGGGAATTCCTCACATAGACATGATGGCGTCACACCTCAACAAGAAGCTTCGGAGGTATTGTGCCAGGTCAAGGGACCCTCAGGCAGTAGCGGTGACACCTTGGGTGTTTCAGTCGGTCTATGTGTTCCCCACTCTTCCTCTCATCTCAAAAATATTGAGAATCAAAAGACAACAAAGAGTGAAAACCATACTCATTGTTCCAGATTGGCCTCGAAGGGCCTGGTATTCAGATCTTCAGGAGATGCTCACAGAAAATCCATGGCCTCTTCCTCTCAGGGAGGACCTGTTACAACAGGGGCCCTGCGTGTTCCAAGACTTACCGCGGTTACGTTTGACGGCATGGCGGTTGAACACCGAATCCTAGCTGGGAAAGGTATTCCGGAGGAAGTCATCCCTACTCTGATAAAGGCTAGGAAGGAGGTGACCGCAAAACATTATCACCGTATCTGGAGGAAGTATGTTTCTTGGTGTGAAGCCAAGAATGCTCCTACGGAAGATTTCCATCTGGGCCGTTTTCTCCACTTTCTACAGACAGGAGTGGATATGGGCCTAAAATTAGGCTCCATTAAGGTACAGATTTCGTCCCTGTCTATTTTCTTTCAGAAGGAATTGGCTTCTCTCCCAGAAGTCCAGACTTTTGTAAAGGGAGTGCTGCACATCCAGCCTCCTTTTGTGCCCCCAGTGGCACCTTGGGACCTTAACGTGGTGTTACGGTTCCTGAAGTCTCACTGGTTTGAACCTCTTCAGCAGTTGAATTGAAATTTCTCACTTGGAAGGTGGTCATGTTGTTGGCCTTGGCATCTGCAAGGCGGGTGTCCGAATTGGCGGCCTTGTCTCACAAGAGCCCCTATTTGACTTTCCATGTGGATAGAGCAGAGTTGAGGACTCGTCCTCAATTTTTGCCTAAGGTGGTTTCTTCATTTCATATGAACCAACCTATTGTGGTGCCTGTGGCTACGGGTGACTTGAAGGATTCCAAGTCCCTGGATGTAGTCAGGGCCTTAAAAATCTATGTAGCCAGGACGGCTCGGGTTAGGAAAACAGAAGCACTGTTTGTCCTGTATGCAGCCAACAAAGTTGGCACTCCTGCTTCGAAGCAGACTGTTGCTCGCTGGATCTGTAACACGATTCAGCAGGCTCATTCTACGGCAGGATTGCCGTTAACAAATTCGGTAAAGGCCCATTCCACTAGGAAGGTGTCCTCCTCTTCTTGGGCGGCTGCCCGACGTGTCTCGGCTTTACAGCTTTGCCGAGCAGCTACCTGGTCAGGTTCAAACACTTTTGCAAAGTTCTTTAAGTTTGATACCCTGGCTGATGAGGACCTTGCATTTGCTCAGTCGGTGCTGCAGTGTCGTCCGCACTCTCCCGCCCGGTCTGGAGCTTTGGTATAAACCCCATGGTCCTTACGGAGTCCCCAGCATCCTCTAGGACGTAAGAGAAAATAAGATTTTAAACCTACCGGTAAATCTTTTTCTCCTAGTCCGTAGAGGATGCTGGGCGCCCGTCCCAGTGCGGACAAAATCTGCAAGGCTTGTATATAGTTGTGGCTTACATAAGGGTTATGTTACAGTCGAGATCAGTCTTTAGCTGATACTGTTTTGTTCATACTGTTGACTGGTTGCGTATATTCCAGGTTATACGGTGTGGATGGTGTGGACTGGTATGAATCTTGCCCTTAGATTAACAAAATCCTTTCCTCGTATTGTCCATCTCCTCTGGGCACAGTTTCTCTAACTGAGGTCTGGAGGAGGGGCATAGAGGGAGGAGCCAGTGCACACCCATTCTAAAGTTCTTTATAGTGCCCATGTCTCCTGCGGAGCCCATCTATACCCCATGGTGCTTACGGAGTACCCAGCATCCTCTACGGACTAGGAGAAAAAGATTTACCGGTAGGTTTAAAATCTTATTTTTATTGTAGTTTAATCTCGAGCATTCAGGGCAGGTTGACAGCAAGCTGCTGCTGTCAGCCTGTTGCAAGGATGCCTTGGGATGCTGCTGCCCTTACTCAAGGGCTGGTGTCTGGCTCCCTGGCACACTGACCCTAGCTCAGGGGTGGGACGCGCCACAGCTTTTACAGAAGTTACATCCGCACCCCCTTTACCCACTGCAGAACCGATGGCCGGCAGCCCTTATTTCCTGTAATAGCAGAGGAATGAGGATAATATCTCTGCGGTCCCTTACTGGACCCTCTGTTTTCAGCGCTGCATAATACATATGCAGGGCTGATGTACGCACAAACAGCGCACTGTGCACTGTTTCACTGAGTGTAAAGCATTTTGCTTTCAGTTTTAAACTTGGCAGGTCCCAGGGCTAGCGGGGAAGGTAGGCAGAGATTCAGCCGCTGACGTCAGCAGTCTTCAGGCAGCTCCTTGATTGGCTTCTCACCCTGCGGAGACCTGCCTACAGCCCCAGACTGGCGTGGTAGACACCATCTTGCAAGCACAGCGTGTAGGCTGCAGAGTGAATCCCCACCAAATTCTTGCAGCTGCAGACCCTTCAGTGCAGAACGTATCCCAGAGAGGGGCCGTGAGTGCACTAGGGCATTGCTGGGTTGTTTGCTGCAATACATTGTACTAGTGGGTTGCATTAAGGGAGCAGTGTGTTTCTTCTTCCTTTATACCTGTCTGCTCCACTGTTTTATTTATTACTGTGATTTCAGTGTGGTGTTCTGTGTCTCTGGTGTGTTTTCTGTCTAGTATGTGTATGTATGTGTGTACAGTGCACTATGACTGGCAAAGGGGCAGCTTCCAAAACGTTACAGAAAGTGTGTACCTTTACCAAGTGCAACACACAATTCTCTCAAGTGTGCTCAGATGGTTTAGCTCTGTGTGACTCCTGTGTTTCTGGGGGTCTCGCGGTACCAGGGGTCTCCCCAGATATAAACACCACTCCTCCTTGGGTATCTTCCCTAGTGGGGTTCATGTCTGACCTTACTTCTGAATTTGCAGCTTCCCTCAAGTACAGGGCATCAGCCAAGAGGCAGTGCCCCTCTTCTGGGCCCTTACCTATGTCTATAGACGTCTGGGAGAGAGGGCCCATTTAGTGGACCGTCTGGTACAGGTCATGCGTTCTTCTGATGCTAGAAGTCTAGGGACCGTGGTTCTTCACAAAGCCCGTCCTTCAGTTAGGTGATTTAGATGCAAAGATTTTTTTAAAAAGAGGAAGAGAGTTGTTGGTTTAGTTTTTTGTTTTTCCCAAGAAGGTGATGATTTCCTCAAACAGGATTACAATTTGGGCACACAAGGTGTAGAGGCCCTCATCCTGGTGGTTTGTCAGGTATTGAAAATCCAGGACACGGACGCCATGGAATCTCCTGGATGCAACCTTGTTTGGTAGGAAAAAGAGGTCTGCAGTGTTTCCTTTATCACAGGAATTAAATGGTGCATTGTCTATGGCTTGGCTGCATCCTCACAAAAAATTTCAGGTACCCAAGCGGTTTTTGTCCATTTTCCCCTTTCCTGCAGCTATTACAGACAAGTAGGAGACTCCTCCACTGGTGGATTTAACAGTCTCTCAACTCAAGAAAACCACGTTGCCAGTACCTGGTGCTACAGCCCTCAAGGACAATTAAGACCATAAGTTGGAGACTACTCTGAAGTCCATCTATACATCAGCAGGTGTGTTGCTCAGGCCGACCTTGGTCAGCGCTTGGGTTAACAAGGTTGTCGAGAGAAGAACAGAGGAGTTGGTAAAAAAAAAGCCCTGCAATGCCTTGGTTGGACTTAGTTCTCTTAACAGAACACAATAGGCAGTCTGAACTGGGAGGCCGACTATTTCAGTCATCAGGATCTTCATCCCAGAAAATGGGCTCTTCTTCCAGACGTCTTCCAAGAGCTAGTCCGGAAGTGGGGCAGGCCGCAAATAGATCTTATTGCCTCCCGGCACAACTGCCAGTTCCCCAGAGCTGCTCCAGAACGCAGGTCCAGGACACCGAGGCAGTAGACGCTCTGACAGTGACTTGGAGGTACGTTCTTGTTTACCTGTTTCCGCTGTTTCCACTCCTTACCTGGGTTTTCAAGCGCATCATGTGCAAAGTCCCCACAGTCATCTTCATGGCTCCGGACTGGGCATCCCAGGTCTGGATCTTGGATCTTCATCTGCTCCTCTCCAATGATACATGGCCGTTGCCTCTTCAACCAGCACTGGGCGGGCATCCAATGTCCCCTGTGGAATTGGAGAAACGGATTTGCAACAAGGTCCATTCGTATACACAGACGTAACGGTGTGGCTGTTGATCCCGCTATCTTGAAACGCAGTGGTATCCCCGTGTCTGTGATGCCCATCATGCTCCGGGCTCGGAAACAGGTTATGTCCGAAGACTCTCATCGTATGTCAAACTTTATCCGTTTTCCCCACCTGCTTCTGTTCTTCCAGGCTGGACTGGACGCTGGGTTACGACTGGTAGCTCTAAAGGTTCAGGTGTCTGCCTTGTTGGTCTTTTTTTTCAGTGCCTATTGGCCCTTTTCCCTAAAATTCAGACCTGTTTACAGGGTGTTCTCTGGATCCAGCCTCTGTTTCGTCCCGCCTACGGCTCCGTGGGATTTTAACCCGGTTTAGACGTTCCGCCAATCCTCTCTGTATGAGCCGTTGGAGGTGGTAGACCTTAACTTCCTGACCTGGAAGACGGTCCTCTTGCTGGTCTTGGCGTTGGCTGGACTGGTCTCAGAGGTTGGAGCTCTCTTGTTGGCCTCCTTATCTCATCTTCCATGATGACCGTGAGAAGCTCTGTACGAAGCCAGCCTTCTTTCATAAGGTAATCTCCCTTTCACATAGACCAGATGATTTTTTGGTTCCGGTGTTGTCGGATTGTTCCACCTCCTCACGCTCCTTGGATGTTGTTCAGGCTCTCCGTATCTATGTAGCCCATACTAAGCTGCTCGGCGTGGTTGTCCTGCTTCTAGTGCTCGGCCTCCGCCTGCTTCTTTTTCTGCAGGAGTTCCACACGTTCGGTGAGTGCTTCTTGGGTCTCACAGTATGGCGCCTCAGCCTTACACCTCCATGTTGTCCATGGTGCACACTTTTGTTTGGTTTTACTAGTTTGATACCTTTGCAGCTTCTTAGTCTAGTTTTGGTCGCATCCTTTTGCAGGTTCCTCCAGGCTCTCAAGCCCAAGGGGGAAACATTTGGGACATCCCCAGTGTCTTGAGCTCCTATGTGCCTTCGTAGATGAAGGAGAAAATGGGAATTTGGTACTTAACTATAAATCCGTTTCTCCAATTCCACAGGGGACACTGGATGCCCGCCCAGTGCTGTGTCACCTGTCCTGTTATGGTTGTGTTCTCTGCCTGTGTTCGTTACAGTGTATTCTTGTTCGGCTTTGCCGTGTGGTGTTGATTCCTTTTTATCAGTTCCTGTGTTTTGTCTGTTTTCCATTTCCTCTTACGCTCAGTTTCTCTAACTGGGGCTGACAAGCCCTTAGTTCCTAAATGTACTCCATGGAGAATAGAGGGGGAGGAGTCATTGACACTCTAAATTTAAAGTGCCACCTCCACTCATCCAACCGTCTATACCCCAGTGTCTTGAGCTCCAGTGTCTCCTGTGGAATTGGAGTAAAGGATTTACCGGGAAGTATCAAAATCCCATTTTCTGGTTCCTGAACATATATTACAATAAAAGAAGCATGTATAAATAAGGAAAATGCCTTTTTGACTTAATTAATGCATTTAACTAGTGTCAAAGCATGTATTAATTAATTCTTCAAAATTGGTTACACATATAGGAGGAATGCAGGAGATGATAAGGGTGGGGCCGATCATCTTAAAACCAATAAGACTTTTAAAACATTACAGAAAGCACAAAGTACTGATATAAGGTTCTAATAAAAATGCTGAAGAAAGATATGGTATCCATTTCACATCTATGTGAAGCAAAGCTAATACATTAAACATGTACAAAATGTATTTTCTTTGAACTTATGGTCATGTCTTTCTATACAGATATGCCAATGTCTTTCTTCAACCGGTGACCGATGACATTGCTCCTGGCTATCACAGTATAGTGCAAAGGTAATATCTGCACAGGTTTATCCTATATTATTTGTAAAATCACATTTCTCTTTGATATAGATTAATCAATCGTTCTAGAATTTCTTTGTAATTATGCCTTTGTAATCATTTCCAGTGGCATGGGCAGCTATTGGCTACCTAGGAAGCCTTGATTTGCAGCCCCAGCCAGTTGTTCCCCATCTGATTAATCTGTGCGTTGGTAGATATCCGAGCATAAGACAACAGGAGTACTTTTCTTCTGTGTCACATTTTGCAGGTCATGCAGCCACCAGATGAAGAAGACGCAGCACGCAGTGTTCTCATTACTTTCTCTGCATGCTCTATACCAGCTTTAGTAGTAGACATGTAGAATCGGGAGACTATAAATCCTTACTCTTTTCTGCCCAGATCCTCCCAGAGGTTTTCTGGGAGGATCTGGGCAGAAAACTCTGCCCCTTTGCTTGTCCAGGATTCAGGCATTTCCTGCAAAATCTGGACAGTTGGGAGGTATAGTACCCCTTTCACACTGCCAGCTTTTAACACTGGTTATTGCACATGAGCGCGCATAACCTGTGTTGCTGTGCGGTCTGAAAGGGGCCAGTATTTCAACTCGGGTAACGCGCAGAGTTGAACGCGTGTTAAACCCGGGTCGCTGTGCTGTGTGAATGGGAAAGCCGGTTCAATGCGACCGGTTTCCCGTTCACACTATAGGGACAGGCGGTGCTTGGAGATCATGTGATCTCCAAGCTCTGCCCCGCCTGTCTCACCACTGACGTCATCAACCCGGCAGTATGTCGGGTCGGGGACAGCGGCAAATAGGGACTCTGGCAGGTTGCACCGAAGCACCCGTGTACGGCTCGTGGGTGCGACCCGCCTTGCACAGTCTGAAAGAGGTATAAGTAGTAGTGTGGGAGATGTGCTAGGCATGTGAGAGCCATGTGGAGAGGGAGATGTGATGAGTATATAAAAAGCACATTTGAAATCTAAGTGATACAGTATATTAGGGGCATATGGGTGTGCTGTGCAAGGTCGACCACACTTAGGTCGACAGTGTCTAGGTCGACCACTATTGTTCGACAGTAAGTAGGTCGACATGGTTTCTAGGTCGACAGGGATTCTAGGTCAACATGACATAAGGTCGACATGAGTTTTTGCATTTCTTTTGGTGTCGTTTTCTCCGTACAGTGACTGGGATCCCCAATTAGTGTATTGTGTCCCCTCGCATGGCGAGTGAAGGTTACTGTTCCCAATTGTAGTCCACGTGGATCGTAAAGTATGAAAAAGTTAAATAAATGGGGGGAAAAGTGAAAAACTCATGTCGACCTTTTGTCATGTCGACCTACTTACTGTCAACCTAGACAATGTCGACCTAAGTATTGTCGACCTAGAGACCGGATACCGGGGCATGGTTTTACCTTCCTCAAGCAGCAATGCTTTAAAATCAAGTGGACAGTACAGATGGCGTAATGGTTAGCATTACTGCCTCACATCACTGGGGTCATGAATTTCATTCCCATTACGGCTTTGTATGTGTGGAGTTTGTATGTTCTCCCCATGAATATACTCCTATTTCCTCCAAAAATACAAACATATACTGGTAGGTTAGTTGGCTACTGACAAACAAAAATGAACTGTAATGTGTGCATGTACATGTGTTTAGGGCAGACTAGATGGGCCAAGTGGTTCTTATCTGCCATCAAATTCTATTTCTCTAACGTCCTAAGTGGATGCTGGGGACTCCGTCAGGACCATGGGGTTTAGCGGCTCCGCAGGAGACAGGGCACAATAATAAAAGCTTTAGGATCAGGTGGTGTGCACTGGCTCCTCCCCCTATGACCCTCCTCCAAGCCTCAGTTAGATTTTTGTGCCCGGCCGAGAAGGGTGCAATCTAGGTGGCTCTCCTGAGCTGCTTAGAATAAAAGTTTAAGTTAGGTTTTTTATTTTCAGTGAGTCCTGCTGGCAACAGGCTCACTGCTACGAGGGACTTAGGGGAGAGAAGTAAACTCACCTGCGTGCAGGATGGATTTGCTTCTTAGGCTACTGGACACCATTAGCTCCAGAGGGAGTCGGAACACAGGTCTCACCCTGGGGTTCGTCCCGGAGCCGTGCCGCCGACCCCCCTTGCAGATGCCGAAGTTGAAGAGGTCCAGAGGTCCAGAAACAGGCGGCAGAAGACTTTCAGTCTTCATAAGGTAGCGCACAGCACTGCAGCTGTGCGCCATTGTTGTCAGCACACTTCATACCAGCGGTCACTGAGGGTGCAGGGCGCTGGGGGGGGGGCGCCCTGGGCAGCAATGTATTATACCTTTTTTATGGCTAAAATACATCACATATAGCCCTTGAGGCTATATGGATGTATTTAACCCCTGCCAGATCTCACAAACTCCGGGAGAAGAGCCCGCCGTTTTAGGGGGCGGGGCCTATTCTCCTCAGCACACGGCGCCATTTTCCTGCTCAGCTCTGCTGTGAGGAAGGCTCCCAGGCTCTCCCCTGCACTGCACTACAGAAACAGGGTTAAAACAGAGAGGGGGGGCACTTATTTGGCGATATGATTACATATGTGAAAATGCTATAAGGGAAAACACTTGTATAAGGGGTTGTCCCTGTATAATTATAGCGTTTTTGGTGTGTGCTGGCAAACTCTCCCTCTGTCTCCCCAAAGGGCTAGTGGGGTCCTGTCCTCTATCAGAGCATTCCCTGTGTGTGTGCTGTGTGTCGGTACGTGTGTGTCGACATGTAGGAGGACGATGTTGGTGAGGAGGCGGAGCAAATTGCCTGTATTGGTGATGTCACTCTCTAGGGAGTCGACACCGGAATGGATGGCTTATTTAGGAATTACGTGATAATGTCAACACGATGCAAGGTCGGTTGACGACATGAGACTGCCGGCAAACAAATTAGTACCTGTCCAGGCGTCTCAGACACCGTCAGGGGCTTGTAAAAACGCCCATTTACCTCAGTTGGTCGACACAGACACAGACACGGACACTGACTTCCGTGTCGACGGTGAAGAAACAAACGTATTTTCCTTTAGGGCCACACGTTACATGTTAAGGGCAATGAAGGAGGTGTTACATATTTCTGATACTACAAGTACCACAAATAAGGGTATTATGTAGGGTTGGAATAATCTACTTGTAGTTTTTCCTGAATCAGATAAATTAAAGTGTGTGATGATACGTGGGTTTCCTCCGATAGAAAATTATTGGAGGTATACCCTTTCCCGCCAGAAGTGAGGGCGAGTTGGGAAACACACCTTAGGGTGGATAAGGCGCTCACACGCTTATAAAAACAAGTGGCGTTACCGTCTCCAGATACGGCCGCCCTCAAAGAGCCAGCTGATAGGAAGCTGAAAAATATCCTAAAAAGTATATACACACACACTGGTGTTATACTACGACCAGCAATCGCCTCAGCCTGGATGTGCAGCGCTGGGGGGGCTTGGTCGGATTTCCTGACTGAAAATATTGATACCCTTGACAGGAACAATATTTTATTGACTATAGAGCATTTTAAGGATGCATTTCTATATATGCGAGATGCGCAGAGGGATATTTGCATTCTGGCATCAAGAGTAGATGTGATGTCCATATCTGCCAGACGATGTTTATAGACATGACAGTGGTCAGGTGATGCAGATTCCAGACGGCACATGGAAGTATTGCCGTATAAAGGGGCGGTCCATCGGACCTGGTGGCCATGGCAACAGCTGGAAAATCCACTTTTGTTACCCCAAGTCACATCTCAGCAGAAAAGGACACAGTCTTTTCAGTCTCAGTCCTTTCGTACCCATAAAGGCAGGCGGGCAAAAGGCCAGTCATATCTGCCCAGGGTTAGAGGAAAGGGAAGAAGACTGCAGCAGGCAGCCCATTCCCAGGAACAGAAGTCCTCCACAGCTTCTGCCAAGTCCGCAGCATGACGCTGGGGCCATACAAGCGGACTCAGGTGCGGTGGGGGGTCATCTCAAGAGTTTCAGCACGCAGTGGGCTCACTCGCAAGTGGACTCCTGGATCCTACACGTAGTATCCCAGGTGTACATTGGAAATTCGAGACGTTTTCCCCTCACAAGTTCCTGAAGTCTGCTTTACCAACGTCTCCCTCCGACAGGGAGGCAGTATTGGGAAAAATTCACAGGCTGTATTCCCAGCAGGTGATAATCAAAGTACCCCTCCTACAACAAGGGAAGGGGTATTATTCCACACTATATTGTGGTACTGAAGCCAAACGGCTCGGTGAGATCTAAAAGATTTGAACAATTACATACAAGGGTTCAAATCAAGATGGAGTCACTCAGAGCAGTGATAGCGAACCATGACGATATGGTGTCACTGGATATCAGGGACGCTTACCTACATGTCCAAATTTTGCCCTTCTCACCAAGGGTATCTCAGGTTCGTGGTACAGAACTGTCACTATCAGTTCAGACGCTGCCGTTTGGATTGTCCACGGCACCCCGGGTCTTTACCATGGTAATGGCCGAAATGATGATTCTTCCTAAAAGAAATATGGACGCTTTCCTGATAAGGGCAAGGTCCAGAGAACAGTTGGCGGTCGGAGTAGCACTATCTCAAGTAGTTCTACGACAGCACGAGTGGATTCTAAATATTCCAAAATCGCAGCTTTTTCCGACGACACGTCTAATGTTCCTAGGAATGATTCTGGACACAGTCCAGAAAAGGATGTTTTCTCCCGGAGAAGAAGGCCAGGGAGTTATCCGAGCTAGTCAGGAACCTCCTAAAACCAGGAAAAGTATCAGTGCATCATTGCACAAGGGTCCTGTGAAAAATGGTGGTTTCTTACAAAGCGATCCCATTCGGTAGATTTCACGCAAGAACCTTTCAGTGGAATCTGCTGGGAAAATGGTCCGGATCGCATCTTCAGATGCATCAGCGGATAACCCTGTCTCCAAGGACAAGGGTGTTTTCTTCTGCGGTGGCTGCAGAGTGCTCATCTATGAAAGGGCCGCAGATTCGACATTCAGGACTGGGTCCTGGTGACCACGGATGCCAGCCTGAGTGGCTGGGGAGCAGTCACACAAGGAAAAAATTTCCAGGGAGTGTGATCAAGTCTGGAGACTTCTCTCCACATAAATATACTGGAGCTAAGGGCAATTTACAAGGCTCTAAGCTTAGCAAGACCTCTGCTTCAAGGTCAGCCGGTATTGATCCAGTGGGACAACATCACGGCAGTCGCCCACGTAAACAGACAGGGCGGCACATGAAGCAGGAGGGAAATGGCAGAAACTGCAAGGATTCTTCGCTGGGCGAAAAATCATGTGATAACACTCTCAGCAGTGTTAATTCCGGGAGTGGAAAACTGGGAAGCAGACTTCCTCAGCAGGCATAACCTCCACCCGGGAGAGTGGGGACTTCAGCGGGAAGTCTTCCACATGATTGTAAACCGTTGGGAAAAACCAAAGGTGGACATGATGGCGTCCCGCCTGAACAAAAAACTAGACAAATATTGCGCCAGGTCAAGGGACCCTCAGGCAATAGCGGTGGACGCTCTGGTAACACTGTGGGTGTACCAGTCAGGGTATGTGTTCCCTCCTATGCATCTCATACCAAAAGTACTGAGAATCATAAGAAGGAGATGAGTAAGAACGATACTCGTGGTTCCGGATGGGTCAAGAAGGACTTGGTACCCGGAACTTCAAGAGATGCTCACGGAAGAACCGTGGCCTCTACCTTTAAGAAAGGACCTGCTCCAGCAGGGGCCTTGTCTGTTCCAAGACTTACCGCGGCTGCGTTTGACGGCATGGCAGTTGAACGCCGGATCCTGAAAGGGCATTCCAGATGAAGTCATCCCTACCCTGGTCGAAGCCAGGAAGGATGTAACCGCAAAACATTTTCACCGCATTTGGCGAAAATATGTTGCGTGGTGTGAGGCCAAGAAGGTCCCTACAGAGGAATTCCAACTGGGTCGTTCCTACATTTCCTGAAAACAGGACTGTCTATGGGCCTAAAATTAGGGTCCATTAAGGTTCAAATTTCGACCCTGTCGAATTTCTTCCAGAAAGAACTGGCTTCAGTGCCTGAAGTTCAGACGTTTGTAAAAGGGGTACTGCATATACAGCCTCCTTTTGTGCCCCCAGTGGCACCTTGGGATCTCAATGTTGTTTTGAGTTTCCTAAAGTCACATTGGTTTGATCCACTCACCACTGTGGAATTAAAATATTTCACATGGAAGGTGAAGATTCTATTAGCCCTGGCTTCAGCCAGGCGTGTGTCAGAATTGGCGGCTTTATCATATAAAAGCCCTTACTTAATTTTTCATTCTGACAGGGCAGAATTGAGGACTCGTCCTCAATTTCTCCTTAAGGTGTTTTCTGTTTTTCACATGAACCAACCTATTGTGGTACCTGCGGCTACTAGGGACTTGGAGGACTCCAAGTTACTTGACGTTGTCAGGGCCCTGAAAATATATGTTTCCAGGACGACTGGAGTCAGAAAATCTGACTCGCTGTTTAGCCTGTATGCACCCAACAAGATGGGTGTTCCAGCTTCTAAGCAGACGATTGCTCGCTGGATTTGTAGTACAATTCAGCTTGCACATTCTGTGGCAGGCTTGCCACAGCCAAAATCAGTAAAAGCCCATTCCACAAGGAAGTGGGCTCATCTTGGGCGGCTGCCCGAGGGGTCTCGGCTTTACAACTTTGCCGAGCTGCTACTTGGTCAGGGGCACACCCTGACTGAGGAGGACCTGGAGTTCTCTCATTCGGTGCTGCAGAGTCATCCGCACTCTCCCACCCGTTTGGGAGCTTTGGTATAATCCCCATGGTCCTGACGGAGTCCCCAGCATCCACTTAGGACGTTAGAGAAAATAAGAATTTACTTACCGATAATTCTATTTCTCGTAGTCCGTAGTGGATGCTGGGCGCCCATCCCAAGTGCGGATTGTCTGCAATACTTGTACATAGTTATTGTTACAAAAATCGGGTTATTCTTGTTGTGAGCCATCTTTTCAGAGGCTCCTTCGTTGTTATCATACTGTTAACTGGGTTCAGATCACAGGTTGTACGGTGTGATTGGTGTGGCTGGTATGAGTCTTACCCGGGATTCAATATCCTTCCTTATTATGCACGCTCGTCCGGGCACAGTATCCTAACTGAGGCTTGGAGGAGGGTCATAGGGGGAGGAGCCAGTGCACACCACCTGATCCTAAAGCTTTTATTATTGTGCCCTGTCTCCTGCGGAGCCGCTAAACCCCATGGTCCTGACGGAGTCCCCAGCATCCACTACGGACTACGAGAAATAGAATTATCGGTAAGTAAATTCTTATTTTTTATGTGTTTTAAGTTCTGCTAAAGAAAGGAAATAGCCAGTTATGATGACTATTATGTAACTGCGACAGTTATAGAAAAACTCTCTTTTGCATGTATCTATTGTGGTTCAAACCACAATGACTAGATAGTTTCATAGAATGTTTAGCATCGTTACTGTTCATTGGATCACTGGCAAATATGTATATTTTTTTTATACTTTTAATTAAACATAATAACATTTTGAAGTGGGTTAAGAAATAATAATTATTGATCACAGTATTGGCATCAATTTACGTTCCTTTTTATCCCAAGGCCCATGGACCTATCTACTATAAAGAAAAATATTGAGACAGGCTTAATCCGGAGCACAGCTGAGTTCCAGAGGGACATCATGCTTATGTTCCAGAATGCTGTAATGTATAACAGTTCTGATCATGATGTCTATCACATGGCAGTGGAGATGCAGAGGGACGTGCTGGAACAGATCCAGGTATGGCTAGTAGTTGTGGTTAGTATAAATAGTGGGCCTGATTCTGATGTGTTTGGAGGTGCTATCACTGCTGCTTCCTTGGAAGCAGCAGTGATAGCACTGGATGATAATGCAGTAGTGATCCGACTGTGTCCTAGGGCAGAGGAAATTTCCATCCAACGACTGAGGTCCCTGGCCTCTTCCCTCCCCCTACATGGCGGCAACATGCATCCATTTTCACAAATGGAGGCCGTTGCCGCACCCCAGACAGCAGCAGACTGTCAATCATGGACAGTCTGCTGCTGTCGTGTGTCACAGGATCCACTCACACACGCACAGAAACGGATCATGTGCGAAGTCCCGATGATCGGTACTTTATGGGACAGTGCGGGATGCCGGCCAAACGCAGACTTTATTTAACCACTTGCCTGGTATGGTCACATCAGATGCGACCATGCCTGTAAGTGCTCTATCTGACCTGGTTCCACAGGATGCTACCAGTCAGAGAGTGTTAGCAGCGGCGGGGAAGGGAAACTTCCCTCCGCTGCTGCTGTCAGAGGGACTGGAAGGTCCCTCTGCCTCCCTGCACACTCCCCTATTGATTGCCGCGCTGCAGATCGGTCAGCACGGCAGGACCCTCCAGCGGCTGCAAACAATGGCAGCCACTGGGGAGTGTAAAGTAACCTTCCCAAGCCACCCCCAGAACCCCCCTGTATACCTGGAGGCTGTCCCTGCTTTCAAAATGAAAGTCGTGGTGGTTGCGATGTTCCCTATCGATGTGGACCCCAGCGTCATAGAGGATGCTGTGGTCTACATTAGTACCATGGGGTATAGACTGGTCCACCAGGAGCCTTTGGCACTTTAAGAGTTTGAGAGTATGGGCTGGCTCCTCCCTCTGTGCCCCTCCTACCAGACTCAGTTTAGATAATGTGCCCGGAGGAGCCGGTCACAGCTAGGGGAGCTCTACAGAGCTTCTTTAGTAAAAGTTTTTTTTAGAGTTTATTATTTTACAGGAAGATGCTGGCAACAGCCTCCCTGCTTCGTGGTGCTAAGGGGGGTGAGTAGTGTCCGCCCTGCGGGGTCTGAGCCACTGTCTCCGCTGACAGGACACTGAGCTCCTGAGGGGATGGATCGCTCACACAGCCAGGAGACCAGTGGCGAGTCAGTCACTGACCCCCCTAGCAAGCGGGGAGCCGGTGTGAAGATGGCGGCAACAGGGTATGGAGTGCAGTACTAACTGCGCTTTAGGGCTCAGCGGTACATAGTGCGGCTCTGTGAGGGGCGCCCTGAGCCAGCGCCTACACCCTACACTGGTCACACAGCCTGTCGGGGTCCCGGGATCTCAGCCAGCATAATTCCTCAGGCCAGTATAATCCTATGAAGAGCGGGAAGACTTTTTGGGGGCGGTGCTTCTCCTCAGAGTGTACCAAGCAGCGTTCAGCGCCATTTTCCTGCCTGCACAACACTGTCAGTGAAGAGCAAGTCCCTCCATAACAACTCCATCTCTCACGGTACCAGGGGGTTCTAGAAGGCAGGGGAGGCTGTATACAGGCTGTGTAACCTATTAAGGTGCCCAGTCAGCGCTAGTAGGGGTCTCCCTTTACATTAAAAGCGCTGTGTGTGGGTTGGCTCCAATCTCTGTGTCTCTTGCCATTCTTGGAGGTGAAACTCTGTCTGCCCTCCCGTGTGTGTGTGTGTGTGGCCCAGTTCTGTTACCTCAGGGTCCCCCGCTGTATATTCCCAAAACCGTGCTCTTACGTAAATTATGCAAGATGACACGGATACCGATTTTGACACTGGTGATGGGGATGTGTTGAGGGGGGGGGGCAGCATCTCTTGCAAAAGGGGTGCAGTTGATGATAGAGTCCATTAGGGATGTGTTGAATATTTCTGATACAATACCTGTGCAGGTTAAGGAGGCTTACTTTACTGAAAATAAGAAAGCCTCGCTAACCTTCCCTGCGTCAAAAGAATTAAATGCTATTTTTGAAAAAGCATGGGAAAACCCTGAAAAAAAATTCCAGATCCAGAGGGTCCTGGTGGCGTTTCCTTTCCCTGTGGAGGATAGAAAAAGATGGGAAAACCCGCCCATTGTTGACGCGTCTGTATCCAGACTCTCAAAAAAGGTGGTTTTACCTGTTCCAGGATCCACCGTCTTGAAAGGGCTGGCTGATCATAAAATTGATAATACGCTCAAATCCATGTACATGGCTTCAGGGGCTGTACTACGTCCTACTATTGCCAGTGCTTGGATTGCCAAAGCTATAGTAAAGTGGTCTGGCACATTACTTGAAGATTTGGATACTATGGATAAATCTGATGTTGAATTGTTTTTGCGTAGCATTCAAGATTCGGCAGGTTTTATGGTGGAATCCATGAAAGACCTTGGTTCCATGGCTGCAGGAATTTCTTCCATGTCTGTCTCAGCTCGTCGAGGAGTGTGGCTGCGACAGTGGTCTGCCGACTCGGAATCCAGGAGAAGTGTGGAGACCCTACCCTACACAGGTCAGGCTCTCTTTGGGGAAGTGTTAGATGCGTGGATATCCACGGCTACGGCGGGTAAGTCACCTTTTCTTCCCTCAGCTGCACCTGCTACGAAGAAACCCTTTTCTTCAACTGCATCACAGCCCTTTCGGGCTGCCATGCCACGAAAGGCCAGACCGTCAAACACCTTCTTTAGGGGAGGCCGGCCCAAATCCAAGAAACCGGCTGCGACCGGTTCCCAGGACCAGAAACCTGCTACAGGTACGCCGAAGTTCTCCCGGTGGACTGCACGCCCCGAAGGTGGGGCCGGTGGGAGCGAGACTCAGGCTTTTCTGTCACGTCTGGGTGTTGTCCGGCCTGGACCCCTGGGTGCAAGATATCGTGTCCATGAGGTACAGGCTGGAATTTCAAGATCTCCCACCTCACCGATTCTTCAAATCATGCTTGCCAGCTTTGCTGCCAGACAGGGCTGTCCTGCAGGCAGCCGTCCAGAAGTTGGTGGAGGCACAGGTTATTGTACCGGTCCCTCCTCATCTGCAAAACAAAGGTTACTATTCGAACCTTTTCGTTGTACCGAAACCGGATGGTTCGGTCAGACCCATTCTGAACCTAAAATCGCTAAACCCATTTCTGAAGGAGTTCAAAGTGGAATCTCTAAGGGCGGTGATAACAAGTCTGGTGGAGGGGGAATTCCTGGTATCCCTGGATATCAAGGATGCGTACCTCTACATTCCGATTTGGACGCCGCATCAGGCTTATCTCCGATTCGCACTGTTGGACTGTCACTATCAGTTCCAGGCTCTACCATTTGGCCTCTCCACAGCACCGAGGGTTTTCACCAAGGTGTTGGCGGAAATTATGGTTCTCCTCCGCAGACAGGGGGTGAACATAATTCCATATCTGGACAATCTGCTGATAAAGGCACCGTCCAAGGAGTAGTTGTTACATTCCATTCTTCTCACGACCCACCTGCTCAGGGGGAACATGGTTGGATCCTGAATTTTCCAAAATCAAATTTGGAACCAACCAGGAGGTTGTCCTTTCTGGGAATGATCCTTGACACGGGAGTGCAGAGGGTGTTTCTTCCAGAGGAAAAAGCGTTGGTGATACAAACAATGGTCCTGGATGTCCTGAAGCCAGCCCGGGTGTCGGTTCATTAGTGCATTCGCCTTCTGGGGAAGATGGTGGCCTCTTACGAGGCTCTACAATATGGGAGGTTTCATGACAAGTGGTCGGGATCCCATTTACATATGCACCAGCGGATACGTCTGTCGCCAAAGGCCAGGATTTCACTCCTCTGGTGGTTGCAACTACCTCACCTTCTGCAGGGCCGCTGGTTCGGGATTCAGGACTGGATCCTTCTAACCACGGATGCAAGTCTCCGGGGCTGGGGCGCAGGTACTCAAGGGGAGACCTTCCAAGGAAGTTGGTCAAGTCTGGTAGCCAGCCTGCCGATAAACATTCTAGAACTAAGAGCCATCTACAATGGTCTTCTCCAAGCAGCCTATCTTCTGAGAAATTGGGCCATTCAAGTGCAGTCGGACAATCTAACGACAGTGGCTTACATCAACCGACAGGGCGGAACGAAGAGCAGAGCTGCAATGTCAGAGGTTACAAGAATTATCCTCTGGGCAGAAAAACACGCGTTGGTGCTGTCCGCAATCTTCATTTCGGGAGTAGACAACTGGGAAGCGGACTTCCTCAGCAGAAACGTTCTCCATCCAGGAGAGTGGGGACTCCATCCGGAGGTGTTCAAGGATGTGACAAATCTTTGGGGTATACCTCAAATAGGCATGATGGCCTCTCGTCTCAACAAGAAGCTTCGGCGGTGTTGTTCCAGGTTGAGGGACCCGCAAGCCATGGCGGTGGACGCCCTAATGACTCCGTGGGTGTTCCAGTTGGTGTAAGTGTTTCTTCCACTTTCACTCATTCCAAGAGTGCCAAAGCTCTTAAGGAGAACAAGGGCTGAAGCGATCCTCATTGCTCCGGACTGGCCAAGAACGTTTTGGTACGTGGATCTTCTGTATCTACTGCTAGAAGAGTCAAGGCTGCCTCCTCTTCGGGAGGACCTGCTGCAGCAGGGGCCGTTCGCCTATCAAGACTTACCACGGCTGCGTTTGACGGCATGGAAGTTGAATGCCAGATACTAGCTCGGAAGGGCATTCCGAACAAGGTTATTCCTATCCTGATACAGGTTAGGAAAGGAGTAACGTCTAAACATTACCATCGTATTTGGAAAAAATATGTATCTTGGTGTGAGTCCAAGAGGTTTCAACTTGGACGTTTTCTCCTCTTCCTGCAAGCAGGTGTGGATATGGGTCTGAGGTTGAGATCCATAAAGGTACAAATTTCGGCCCTATCCATTTTCTTCCAGAAACGGTTGACTGCCCTCCCTGAGGTTCAGACTTTTTTGAAGGGAGTTCTGCACATCCAACCTCCCTTGGTGCCGTCTACAGCGCCCTGGGATCTTAATGTGGTGTTGCAGTTCCTCCAGTCGGACTGGTTTGAGCCTCTACAGGAGGGTGAGGTCAAGTTTCTCACGTGGAAAGCTGTCACTTTGTTGGCCTTAGCTTCTGCTAGACGTGTGCCGGAGTTGGGGACTTTGTCCTGTAGAAGCCCTTACTTGATCCTCCATGAAGATAGGGCTGAGCTTCGGACACGTCAGCAGTTTCTTCTAAAGGTTGTGTTGGCATTTCAGATCAACCAACCTATTGTGGTGCCAGTTGCTACTGACTCCTCAATTTCATAAAAGTCCTTGGATGTTGTAGGGGCTCTGAAAATCTATGTGAAGAGGACTGCTCGTCACAGAAAATCGGACTCTCTGTTTGTCCTGTATGATCCTAAGAAACTTGGATGTCCTGCTTCTAAGCAGACAATCTCTCGCTGGATCAGGTTCACTATCCAGCATGCGTATTCTACGGCAGGATTGCCGTGTCCTACGTCTGTTGAGGCCCACTCTACTCATAAGGTGGGTTCTTCCTGGGCGGCTGCCCGGATGTGGCGGCTTTACAGCTTTGCCGAGTGGCTACTTGGTCTGGGTCGAACATGTTTGCAAAGTTCTACAAGTTTGATACTTTGGCCGCTGAGGACCTGAAGTTTGGTCAATCAGTTCTGCAGGAGCCTCCGCACTGTGCCTCCCATTCTGGGAGCTTTGGTACATCCCCATTGTACTAATGTGGACCCCAGCATCCTCTAGGACGTAAGAGAAAACAGGATTTTGGTTACCTACCGGTAAATCCTTTTCTCGTAGTCCGTAGAGGATCTCCTCCCCCGGAAATGTTATAGCGGGTAACGGTTGTGGGCGTTTAGTAGCAGTGGAACTGCTGGCAGAGTTTACAAACTTGTTTAAAGAATGAGTTAAATCAGTAAGACACTTGCCCATATTCTAGGCCCACAGAGGCTCCACCTGAGAGTGACCAGATTCAGCCTCCGATCTAGACTGACGCAAATCCGAAATGGCATCCACCATGTTCTTGGCCCATGGGTGCATAGACTGATCTGTGGAACCTCCCTGCTGATCCGCCAATCCCACTGATTCCACGTCTACTTCAACGCATTCGGCGAGAAGGTTTCGCAATCATTCTGGTGGCTCCAGATTGGCCACGCCGACAGTGGTACACTCTTCTGCGCGACATGGTCGTCGGGGAACCCTTTCGCCTCCCCCTGCGACCAGATCTTCTTCTTCAAGGACGTTGTCGCCACCCAGATTTAAGTAGGCTGGCTTTGACGGCTTGGTTCTTAAATCCAACATTTTAAGAGCAAAAGGTTTTTCTCATTCTGTTGTACAGACGATGATTCAGGCTAGGAAACCGGTGTCTTCTGGCATTTACCATAGGGTATGGCGTATTTACATCGCTTGGTGCGAAAAGCGGGGCTTGACTCCGCATTTGTTTAAACTTCCTCGTTTACTATCTTTCCTTCAGGAGGGTCTCAATAAGGGTCTGAGACTTTCTTCACTAAAGGGTCAGGTTTTGGCCTTGTCGGTTCTTTTTCAAAAGAAACTAGCGATCATTCCAGAGGTTCAGACATTCCTTCAGGGAGTACTTCGGATTCAACCACCTTTTATTCCTCCGGTTCCTCCCTGGGATTTAAACTTGGTCCTTACGGCCCTTCAAAGCTCTCCGTTTGAGCCGTTGGAATCTGTTGAACTAAATTATCTAACACTTAAAGTTGTTTTTCTTTTGGCTATTGCCTCAGCTAGACGGGTGTCTGAGTTGGCGGCTCTTTCTTGCAGGCCACCATTTTTAGTTTTTCATGATAACCGGGTGGTTCTGAGGACTAAACCTTCTTTCCTTCCAAAGGTTGTTTCAGCCTTCCATTTAAATCAGGACATTGTCCTTCCAGCATTTGCTCCATCTTCTGCTTCCGGGGAGAACTCCCATTTGGCTCTCTTGGATGTTGTCAGGGCTTTACGTATTTATTTGTCCCGCACGGAATCTTTCCGTGGTATGGATACCTTGTTGGTATTGATTGATGCTCCCAAACGAGGTTGCCCGGCGTCCAAGAACACCGTGGCCCATTGGGTAACTTCGGCCATCAGACAGGCATACGTGTCTTCAGATGTCTCAGTCCCTGACTCAATTAGAGCTCATTCGACTAGAGCTGTTGGAGCCTCTTGGGCTGTTGGCGGTGGTGCATCTATTGAGCAGCTGTGCAGGGCGGCGACCTGGTCGTCAGTCCATACTTTCACAAAGTTTTACCGTTTTCATACTTTTGGTTTAGAGACTGCCTCTGTTGGGCGTCACATTTTACAGACGGCTATGCCGGCTACGTCTCCCTCCTCTCATTAGCTTGCTTTGGGAAATCCCACAAGTAACTGCGCAGCGTCCCCCAGATGGATGACCGAGAAATAGGGATTTTTGTTTACTTACCGTAAAATCTCTTTCTCTAAGTCCATCTGGGGGACGCTGCGATCCCTCCCGTAGGTTTGTCTGGTTTATTTGGTTATTTTGTTTTTCTGGTCTATCTCCTTTGGCTTGACTAAACGTTAACTGAGTTGATGGCTGGGCAGAAAGGAGATGGGAGGGGTTAGAGGGGGGAGGAGGCAGTTTGATAGGTTCTGTGCCAAACTCCACCACCACACATCTCTAACCCCACAAGTAACGGCGCAGCGTCCCCCAGATGGACTCAGAGAAAGAGATTTTACGGCAAGTAAACAAAAATCCCTATTTTGGTTATTTACCGGTAAATCCTTTTCTCGTCGTCCGTAGAGGATGCTGGACTCCCGCCCAGCACTTCGTTTTCCTGCTATCGTTATTTGGTTCAGGACAACTTTGTTTTAGTTGAGTACTGCATTGTTACTTGGTAAGTAATGTTTCAGCGGTTGCTGGTTACAAGCTAATTAGCTTGATGCGCCTTGTATGTGTGAGCTGGTGTGAATCTCGCCACTATCTGTGTAAAATCCTTCTCTCGAAGATGTCCGTCTCCTCGGGCACTGTTTCTAGACTGAGTCTGGTAGGAGGGGCATAGAGGGAGGAGCCAGCCCACACTCAAACTCTTAAAGTGCCAATGGCTCCTGGTGGACCCGTCTATACCCCATGGTACTAATGTAGACCCCAGCATCCTCTGCAGACTACGAGAAAAGGATTTACCGGTAGGTACCCAAAGTCCTATTTTTTTAAACTAAAATCAATTGGGATAGGGTTAAATTCATGTTCTTCACCTAATTCACTCATAACAAAACCCGACAATTTCGGAGCGGTTTTTGGCAAAATAAATCGTCAGTTAAGTGGTTAAAAGGACAATCATTTACAAGGCATGATTTAGCCTTGTAAATGATTGCACCTTTTAAAAAAGTCTGCGCTGCTGCCGAACAGCTTCATTACATTCCGCCCCATATCTGAATAAGGCCAGCTTCATTACATTCCGCCCCATATCTGAATAAGGCCATTTTTTGTAACTCTTGAATATACTGAACTTCTAGTACTTTTTTCTTATAGGATAGCCTGTAAAAAAAAAAAAAAAAAATCGTGAAAAATGTCAGTTTTTCCACACCCAATGTTTTACCGTGGGTAATAGGTTACTGCCTTAAGTTTTTATTGTAGCTACAACTAGTTGTAGTAGTTTTGTTGGTTAGTTCTCTACAAAACAACTGTTCATTCTCCCCTGACAGCAATTCTTGGCCACCCAGTTGATAATGCAGACATCTGAATCCGGGATCAGTGCAAAGAGTCTGAGGGGTCGAGATTCCACACGCAAGCAAGACGCCTCTGAAAAGGTACCATTTTGCCAGTTGCTGCTTAAGTCAAGTTTTTTACCATAAATATCTGAATCTAAGATACTCGTGATATGTGGTGACAAGATGGTGACTTTGTTACTGAAATATTCATTTTCTGCATACTGAAAGTGGTCCTAACTAACCAAATGTACTCATATGAAGCACATCCTTTGTTATGTTTACCACATTTAGCATAATTTTGTAGTTTACGTTTATATATGGCTTTTTAACATTTTACATTAAAGGCTTAGAAATAGGATCCATCTGTTTATGTTAATGTCAATAATTTATTAACACTAAGAAGTGTGTTCTTATGGCAAGACTAACAGCAGGTGTGTTTTGCTCAGTAATATCAAACTGCAACTTAGTATTAAGGCTTCAGTTATTGACTCCATGGGCCCGATTCTGATTTGGAAGTAAAACAAGTAACTGCACCTGGGCAAAACCATGCTGTACTGAAGGTGGAGCTGATGAAGGAAGTGGAGAGAGTTAGATTTGGATGGTATGTGTCCAAACTGAAATCTAAATTGCAGTGTAAAAATAAAGCTAACATTTGTTGGATACGTGCAAAGCAGACCGTATTCACCCTGCACAGAAAAAATATAAATATGTTCTCCCCTTGTATTGCAACATGGTTTATAACAGATACAAAGTTATTTGCTTTTTCTCTGTCCTCCATAAGGGATACTGGGGACACTTAGTACGATGGGATATACTGTAGATGGGGTCCAAAGGAGCCGGTTTAATTTAAAACTTCAAACAGGGTGTGCTGGCTCCTCCCCCTCTATGCCAGGCTACCTGCACTGAGGGATGCTAGGTGTGGGGTGGAGGTGGGGGGCAACACCGGCCTCCTGGAGGTGCTGAATCTGATCACGCTGAGAGGACACCGGTCCTGAGGGTCAGTGTACCGCAGGCATTACACTCTCGCGCACCCCCCCCTCACCCCCCAGCACAGAGCCTGAAGAACAAAGAGTGGTGGGTGTTGTCGGGGGTCCAGCTAGCAGGATCCCATTGGTTCTTGGTGCTTCGAGGATGCGGGGTGGGCATACGGACTCCCCCTGGGGTGATCCCAAAGCGCCCCTGCGCAGACTGGCAGCGGTAGTGTAAATAGGTGCTGGTCACCTTTCAAGATTCAAAGGAACTGGGTGATCTTTTCAGGGAGCCATGGGTTACTCCTGACAAGAAATCCCAGGTGACTAAGAAATTGGTTGCTGCCTTTCTTTTTGCTCAGGAGGGGCGAAAGATCTGGGAGACTCCCCCCACTGTTGATGATTTGGTATCACATCTGTCAAAAAAGACAGTACTATCTGTTCCGGGGGCTACTGCCTTAAAGGAACCTGCGGACGGAAAATAGAAGCCACTTTGAAATCTATTTATGTTACAGCAGGAGCCTCCCAAAGGCCTGTTATTACAGGCTGTTGGGTGACTCACGCCATACATACCTGGGCAGGTAACCTTCAGCAGGGCCTAACTGGGGATAAGTCCCTGGCTGATATGGTGACGCTGATTCAGCATATCAAGGATTATGCTCGTTTTCTCTGTGAAACAAAAGCATAGGCACTAAAGATGCTCATACTTCTGCCATGGCAGTTTCTGCACGCAGGGCGCTGTGGCTACGCCAGTGGGTGGCGGATGCAGAGTCAAAACGGAGTGTAGAGGCTTTACCTTTCACAGGAGATTGGCTATTTGGAGGTAAGTTAGACACATGGATTTCGAATGCTACTGCTGGGAAATCCACGTACCTCCCGTCTGCATTTCCACCGGCTCGACGCTCTTACACAGGGCCTTCGCTACAATCCTTTCAGACTGCAAGGCTCAAAGGAAAAGCCAGAGGTGCCTAAAATGCGGCAAGAGGCTCCAGAGGTAAGTCTTGTAAACCTGCCACCATAGGAAATCAAGACCAGGGCGTCGGCTCTGTCTCCTCTAAAGCCTCAGCATGACGGTGTCCCTCCGCTTATGAGGATCTCAGGGTGGGAGCTCGCCTGAGATACTTCAAGCTTATTTGGAAAAGCTCCTGCCAGGATGCTGGAGTAAAAGTCCTCATCGCGGCTGCAAGCTAGAGCTCGAAAGTTTTCCACCTTACAGGTGTTTAGGTCTGGCTTACCGGCTTCCGAGGACATGTGCCTTATGCTACAGGTGGCCATTCAAAAATTGGTTCAGACTCAAGTCATTGTTCCTGTGCCACTGCAACAACGGGCCGAGGGATATTATTCTAGCCTGTTTGTGGTACCAAAACCGAATGGTTCCATGAGGCTCATCTTGAAACTCAAATAGTTAAACCCATATCTGCGGGTTATCCGGTTCAAAATGGAGTCTCTGAGTGCAGTGATCTCAGGTCTGGAGGAGGGGGGGGGGAGTTCTTAGTCTCTCTGGACATAAAGGACATGTACCTCCATATTCCAATATGGCCGCCTCATCAAGCCTACCTCAGGTTTGCTCTGTTGGACGAACACTACTAGTTCCAGGTGCTGCCCTTTGGCCTAGCCATGTCTCCAAGGGTTTTCACAAAGGTGATGGCGGAAATTATGTTCCAACTCGGGATTCAGGGAGTGAACATTGGGGCAGATGTATTAACCTGGAGAAGGCATAAGGAAGTGATAAACCAGTGATATGTGCAAGGTGATAAATGCACCGGCCAATCCGCTCCAATATGTAAGTTAACAGTTAGGATCTGATTGGCTGGTGCCTTTATCACCTTGCACACATCACTGGTTTATCACTTCCTTATGCCTTCTCCAGGTTAATACATCTGTCCCACAGTCCCCTACCTGGACGATCTGTTGATAAAAGCAAGATCAAAGGAACAACTGTTGGACAGCATCTGATAATATTGGACACGGTGGCTCAGAAAATCTTCCTTCCTGCGGACAAAGTCAGGAAGCTTCAAGAATTAGTCGGAGCGGTTCTGCAGCCGAACCAGGTCCCAGTACATCTTTGCACCCGCCTGTTGGGAAAGATGGTGGCCTACTACGAGGCCATTCAATTCGGCAGATTCCATGCGATGACATTCCAACTGGATCTCCTGAAGAAATGTTTGAAAAGTTCACACAATGCAGATGTGCGCACCCCGGGGTACTACGGGATAGATAGTCAAATGTTGTTTTTATATGGAAACCATTAGATATCCAAATATCCAGATCCTTCCTTTTGGATTAAAGAAAAACTCCTCTTCATTCCCTCAAAGAAACAAAGAAGGGGGAATATAGTGAAGTACAGTTTTTATTATTGGTAAAACAACCAGTGATGGTTATCCTATAGCATTTTTGAGGTAGTAAACAGATACCTCCCGGGATCCAGGCACTGCTCTCCTTCTAGCTATGGCAATCGTGGGTACTCCCCTCTTACTTGGTCA
Source organism: Pseudophryne corroboree (assembly GCF_028390025.1). NCBI lineage: Eukaryota > Metazoa > Chordata > Amphibia > Anura > Myobatrachidae > Pseudophryne > Pseudophryne corroboree. The sequence continues at coordinate 576,984,758 of NC_086449.1, forward strand.
GTCGCAGTCTGTCCCACAGCACCAACGCGTTTCTGCTCACAGGGAGCCTTTCTCAAGGTGTATGGTGGAATGAGTGACTGGGAATATTTAAACCCAGTGGTGTGGTGTGATTGGATCAGACCGGACTGTGCAGTAATTATACCTCCCCACATCAATTAACTTGTGCCAGCTGTTGTGGAGGGTATGGTTAATATCCTTTATAGCCCCATTGGTGGACAAACTTAACATTAAAAACTTTTACAACTTTAAAAACGGTAAAATTCTCTATTATTCGGCGTGCGTTCCAGCTCGTGGAACGCACGCCTCACTTCCGGTTCTGTATTTGTGTATCTGCAGATGCACCGGGTCATACGTCTCTCACCGCAGGCCAGAATTTCTCTCCTGTGGTGTATGTAGTCCTCCAACCTCCTGAAGGGTCGGAGCTTCGGGATCCAAGATTGGATTCTCTTAACCACGGATGCTAGCCTTCGAGGTTGGGGAACTGTCACCCAAGGCTCACAGTTCGAGGGCAGGTCATCAAGCCACAAAGCCATTCTTCCGATAAACATACTGGAACTCGGGGCGATCTACAATGCTCTGCTGCAGGTGCCTCCTCTGCTTCAAGGTCAAGCCATTCAGGTTCAATGAGACAATGACACGACAGTGGCGTGCGTCAATCGGCATGGAGGGACGAAGAGCAGGGCCTGCATGCGAGAGGTATCCAAAATACTCCTCTGGGAGGAAAGGAATGCAAGGGCGGTATCGGTCATATTCATTCCAGGAGTGGATAACTGGGAGGCGGATTTCCTAAGTCATCACGACCTACACCCAGGAGAGTGGGTACTCCATCCGCAGGTTTTTCGACAGATAACATCAGTGGGGCTGTCCACAGATGGATCTGATGGCCTCTCGACTCAACAAAAAGCTCCGGCGCTATTGTTCCAGGACAAGGGACCCTGTGGCGGTGGATGCACTGGCAACACCCTGGGCCTACCAGCTGGTGTACCGTTTTCATCCAATCCCATTACTTCCCAGGGTTCTAAAAAGAATCAGAAGGGAAGGAATTCAGGTAATTCTGATTGTCCCCGACTGGCCTTGGAGAGTTTGGTACGCAGATCATCTGGCCATGACAATAAAAGATCCCTGGCCTCTACCTCTGCAGGAGGATCTTCAACAGCAAGGGCCATTCGTCTACCCGGACTTACGGCAGCTTTGTTTAACGGCATGGCGGTTGAGCAGAATATTCTAGCTGAGAAAGTTATTACGTATTATTGCAACCATGATTCAGGCCAGGCTGTCACATCGAAGCATTACCACCATATCTGGAAATGATAGGTCTCCTGGTGTGAGGGCCGAAGGTATCCTTCTGCGGATTTCAACCTAGGATGCTTTTTGCGTTTCTTACAAGCAGGTGTGGACATGGGCTTTCGGTTGGACTCCATTAAGGTGCAGATCTCGGCCTTGTCCATTTTCTTCCAGAAGAAATTGGATGCTTTACCTGAAGTCCAGACGTTCTTTCAGGGTGTCCTTCACATCCAGCTTCCTTTCGTGCCGCCCACAGCACCTTGGGATTTAAACGTGGTTTTGACCTTTCTACAGTCCTCTTGGTTTGGACCGTTGATGTCTGTAGAGGACAAGTACCTTACGTGGAAGATGGTTATGCTGTTGGCCTTGACTCGGCTAGGCGTGTTTCGGAACTCTGAGCTTTGTCTTGCAAGAGTCCCTACTTGGTCTTTCATGAGGACAGAGTAGAGCTCAGGACTCGCCAGCAGTTCCTGCCGAAGGTGGTTTCTGTTTTCCACCTGAATCAGCCTATTGTGGTTCCGGCGGCTTCAGCCACTTCCTCCATTCCTGAGTACTTGGATGTAGTGCGAGCCCTGAAGATTTATGTCAAGAGGACAGCTACTGTCCGAAAATCGGATTCCCTCTTTGTGCTGTATGATGCTCGCAAGTAGGGTTGTCCTGCTTCGAAACAGTCTATTGCCCGTTGGATTAGGCTTGCTATTCAACAGGCCTATGCTTCGACGGCCTTACCTATTCTTCTATCGAGGCCCTACTAGGTCGCTGGGTTCTTCCTGGGCGGCTGCCCGTGGTGTCTCGGCTTTGCAACTATGCCGGGCCGCTACCTGGTCAGGGACAAAAACGTTTGTCAAATTCTACAGGTTTGATACCCTGGCAAAAGAGTGTGTCCACTTCGGACATATGGTGTTGCAGGCGTCTCAGCACTTTCCCACCCGTTCTGGGAGCTTTGGGACGTCCCCATCGTACTAAGTATTCCCAGTATCCCTACTGGGAGCCCGCCTCTGTGCTTCCACTTCCTGCAAGTTTTGTTCTTGTGTTATGTTGGACTCGGCTGTTGCTGCTTCTGTTCACTGGCTATTGCTGGTTTGTTTGTTCTGCTGTGTGCTGATTCTTTATTCCCACTCGTTGTCTGGTCATGTTTCCTCCTCTCAAGTGTGTCCATCTCCTTCCTGCACAGTTTTCCTAGACTGAGCTGTGGGGAAGGGCATAGAGGGGAGGAGCCAGCACTCCCTGTTTGAAGTTTTAAAGTGCACTGGCTATTTGGACCCCATCTACAGTATACCCCATTGTACTAAGTGTCCCTAGTATCACTTATGGACTACGAGAAAAGGATTTACCGGTAGGTAATTAAAATCCTATTTTCTGCAGCAGGGTACACTGGGATTCTACAGGGAATACATTGGGGTGTAGAGTTGGATCTTGATCCGAGGCACCAACATGCTAAAGCTTTGACTCTTCCTAGGATGCACTGCACCGCCTCCTCTATAACCCCGACTCCGGGCACTGGAGCTCAGTTTGTAAGTTGGTGCCTGCAGAGCAGGTCACTAACAGGAAGGGCTGTGCTAGGCAGCCCTGAAAATAGCTTTTTAAGAAGATTCAAGGGCCGCAGAACTGTTTGTCATTCTGGCATTCTGTGCTGTGGCTCCATCACCTCCCCAGCAGCGCTGCATACTCCCGCGGCCGGGTTCCCGGGTACTTGCAGCGGTCTTCAGCCACAACACCGCTGACGCTCTCCTGGATTGCGTGGCTGCACATCAGGGAGGAGGTAAGAGGATCCCCCAGGTGGGACCCGCCTTTAAATCGCAGCCCCAGGAGATGTACCGCGCCGCTGGCGTGGACACTGTACTGCACAGGGACCCCACTATATCCAGCAGGGCAGGGAGCACTAGATTTACAAAAATCCGTTTTACATAGGCTGCACAATACCCGGTGGTGTGGACCAGCATAGGGGATAAGGCGCTGACCTGTAGCCCCTTCCCCAGCTCCGGGCACCATCTACTGCTGGTGTTCCCGCCCTGGAGCTGCATTTCACTCTCCGTCACTCCCTCACAGAGATTTGGGCGCCATATTTACACAAGTAGCTGGGCTGATCTCCAGGACTGCAGGGCACTGTCTCCTCTGTAAAGCCGCCTGTCTTATCAGCACTGTGCATTTACAGGCACTTAAGTATTCTATATGTCATTTTAGACAGTGTTTGTTAAGAACAAGTGTACTGCTACTTGAATATTTCTACTTCATCCACTAGGGGACACTGGAGCGCAGTTACAATGGGGAAATAGTAGGCAGTAACTGGGAGCTGGCACTCTAAAACTCGTGGCTAGCTCCTCCCCTACTATGTTCCCCCTCCAAGCCAGTCTTTGTTTTGTGCCCAAGGGAGCTGGTCACTCTTGGGATTGCTCTGAAGATTTTTTTTCATTTTAAATTTTTTTTGTCTTTTTCTTTCTTCACAGACTGGCAGCTCTGCCACTGCCAGTCTGCACCGCGGGAAGCTGCTGGCGGGGTCCCATCGCAGCTGCGTGCGGCTCGGGATGGGCCCCGGCTGAAGGAGACACTGGCTCTCCGGAGCTGGACGGACACCGCTGCGTGCGGCGCATGTCGGTGCCGCTACGTCGGCAGAAGATTACGGCAGCACGGCAGCGGTAAGTATAGTGGCCGGACACCGCTGCGCGCGGCACATGTCGGGCCACTCCATCAAGCTACAGCAGCAGCAGCGATGAGTAATTTTCTTTCGATATCTAAGACTGAGGCAGAAGAAGTGATCCATGTAGCCTAGTGGGCTAAGGCTGCATATCACTAAGCAGAGTACACAGCTGCCGGAGACCTGGGTTCAGAACACACTCTGACCCAACTCTAGTCTCCGGCGGCTCACATCAGCTCCCCGCGCTCAGTTTCCTTACAGCGCTCACATTCTTCTCCTCCCACTACCCCCGCTGCCTACTCTGGTCTCCGGCGGCTCATATCAGCTCCCCGCTCTCAGTTTTTCTTTACAGCGGCTCACATTCCGCTGGCCGCTCCCCCCGCTGCCCGCTCTGGTCTCCGATCCCCCGCTTCCCCCGCAGATGGATTTCCGCTCAGTGCGGCTCACAGAGCCGGCGCAGGGATGCTCAGAAGCGCTCTGCAGTTTTAAATCTGGCGCCATTACAGGGGGGGCGGAGCTTGATCCCGCTCCGTACCGCCGGGCTCAAGTGTTCTGTAAAATTCACCCAGGGACAGTCTGATAATTTCCTTTTATGTGATGGGTTGTTTCACTGGCGAAATCAGTTGAAGGGCTCTCTAGGGCTGTAATCCCTTCCCAAGCCCCGTCCTTTAGTCCTCCCCCACAGGCTTCTAAAAAGAGATTGCTAGCCTCTGTGTTGCAGGAATCTGACGATGATATGCCTCTATTAGATGAGGCGGTGGTAGATTTACAGAATACTGATGACGATCAGGTGTACGAGGACTCTGAACCAGTAGCTCAGGGTATAGAGCAGGGGTGGGCAATTATTTCAGCTGGGGGGCCGCTTAACACTTCCAGCGAATATTCGAGGGCCGCACACAAAATATCGGCAATGGGGGGCGTGGCTTCGTACAGGGGGCATGGTCATTTACGCCCCCTGTACAGACTACTGTAGCGCTCTGAAATGTGCCCCCCGCTGCCGCTGGTCGCTGTGAAGGGAAACTAGAGTTTCCCTTCGTGGAGAGGTCCTTTATTGTGCGGTGCGCGATGACGTCATCGCCCGCCGCACATTAAAGGACCTCTCCACGAAGGGCTTCACAGCGGGCAGCGGGGGGCACATTTCAGAGCGCTACAGTAGTCTGTACAGGGGGTGTAAATGACCATGCCCCCTGTACGAAGCAACGCCCCCCATTGCCGCCTGGGGCGCGCAAAGCCCCAGAACCGGCCATGCACCCTGTGTAATGCTGCACCCTGTGTAATGCTGCAACCTCTACCCCCCCCCTCCCCCCTCTCCCCTGGACCCATATAGCAGTTTATCCTCCCCTCTCTCCTGAACCTATATGGCAGTCCCTACCCCCTTTTCCCCACCCTTACCTAAACCTATATAGCAGTCCCTACCTACCCCCCCCCCCCTCCTCCCTAAACCCATATAACCGTTTTTAACTCCCCTCCCCTGAACCTATATGGCAGCTTTAGCTTTATCCAGGGGCTGGCTGAACAGGGGGTTTACCTGTTTGTCAGTGGCAGACGATCCCCGCTGTCTGATGATCCGCGCTGCTGCTGCCGCCGCTTCTCCTCACTGGCCGCTGCTTCTTCTTCCCACTGGCCGACGTTTCTTCTCCCCACTGGCCTCCGCTTGTGCTCCCCACTGGCCGCCGCTTGTGCTCCCCACTGGCCGCCGCTTGTGCTCCCCACTGCAGTGCCCGCCCAGCGCTGCCCCCCGTGCCGCCCAGCGCATGATAGAGGAAATCCCGGTCAGCTGACCCTGTGACGTGACCGGGATTTCCTCAGCGGCGCCGCGTCTGAGAGCAGTGCAATGACAAGCGGCTCAGCCTGTCGGGCCACTTGTCATTCCACTCTGGTGGGGCACAGCGGGCCAGGCAGGATCGGTCCGCGGGCCGCATGTTGCCCACCCCTAATCTAGTGTGTACGCACTATATATCGTGTACGATGTGCACTTCTGTGGGAAATACATGGCATTGCCCGTTGGACCAACATGCAGGTCTGACAGGTGACATAGTTAACGACAGCCATGCTGCCAAAGTCGCTCCCGACATTGGCAAGTGTATATGCACTTGCCAATGCCAGGTCCCGTCGCTAGTGAGGGGCTTATGGGGGCAGTATTTGTGTATGCCGCTATGGGGGGCGGTGTGTGTGTGTGTATATGAAATTGTATGCAGTTGACGGAGTGGGGCCCCATACTGTTATCTTGCTTAGGGCGCCATGATGTCTAAATCCGACTTCGCTACGCATTGCCTTACAGATGGAAGATACTGAAGGCGCACAGATGCCAGATGCAGGGAGCGTATTACAGTCTATTTAGGTTGATGGGAAACAAATGCGAAATTAGCGAATATCTCAAGCCAAATCACATCACAGAATAACCCAGGTGCCATGTTTAGCAGAACGTGAACTTTATTCTGAAAACAATATAAACACAGTTCTCTAGAAGCTACAAAATAAGCAGCTATAGGAGAACAGTTACCCAGCACACAGCACAGGAGGCGTGCTACACTGACTGGCAGCTAGGCCAACTGGGGACACTAGCCCCCCCCTTCCCTGTGTGCGCAGTGACATGCAGCCTATGTGCTAGAAAGGATGAAACGCAACGTATTTGGGACGTTTTACCATCACACGCACAGGGCAGCCGCAGCAGCCAATCAGCTGCCAGACCGCCGCATCACGTGACATCGCCGGCGCGTTCCCCACGCTGTGTCTGCCCGCGGCTTCCGTACGTACAGTAGGGGAACGGGCGTGCGCCGCTTGTGCTCCCCACTGCAGTGCCCGCCCAGCGCCGCCCCCCATGCCGCCCAGCGCATGATAGAGGAAATCCCGGTCAGCAGACCCTGTGACGTGACCGGGATTCCCTCAGCGGCGCCGCGTCTGAGAGCAGTGCAATGACAAGCGGCTCAGCCTGTCGGGCCGCTTGTTATTCCACTCTGGTGGGGCACAGCGGGCCAGGCAGGATCGGTCCGCGGGCCGCATGTTGCCCACCCCTAGTATAGAGGCTCTTATTACTGCTATTCGCTCAGTATTACAGGTGGAGGAGACGGAGCAGGACGCCTTACGCCCTTCAAGGTTTGGCACCAACCAGTGCTTGCCGGTGACCTTTCCAGTTTCGGAGGAGCTAGATGCGCTCATAATGGCAGCCTGGAAACATCCAGACGCGAAGTTTCAGGTATCAAGGAAAATGTTGTCTTCCTATCCTTTTCCCGCAGATAGCAGGATGCGTTATGAGACCTCTCCGATTGTGGATCCTTCGGTGTCTCATCTGTCCAAGAAGACTGTTCAGCCGGTTCCTGGAGCGACTTCGCTGAAGGAAGTGTCGGATAGGAAGTTGAAATCCACCTTGAAGACTATTTACTCGGCGGCGGGGGTATTACATCGCCCGGCGCAGGTAGGTTGTTGGGTCAACAAGGCGATGGAAGCTTGGGCGGAGCAATTGTCCTCTGGAATTCATGATGATTTGCCGGCGGATCAACTGATACAATTGGTGGAACACATCCGTGAATCAGCCCTTTATCTTTGCGAGGCTTCCAAGGACATCTGTATTCTCGGAGCTAGGATTTCCACTTTAGCAATTTTGGTCCGCAGAGCTCTCTGGCTGCGACAGTGGCAGGCGGATACGGAGTCCAAAAGGCAGCAGAAGCGTTGCCCTTTACGGGAGAGGTCCTGTTCGGTAAGGATCTGGATGCCTGGATTTCTCAGGCCACTGGAGGTAAGTCGACTTATATTCCTTCTGCTGCTCCAGCCCCTCGCAGGCCATATAGGGGTCTCTCCTTTCGATCCTTTCCGCCTCCCGTGGCCATAGGGGTAGAGGCAGAGGTTCCACAGCCTCAACCCAGTCAGAGGTTAAGTCCTCCACCGCTACTACCGCATGACGGGCTTCCCTCCCACCTGGGAGACCACAGGGTGGGAGCTCGTCTGTGGGACTTCAGGGCAACAGAGGAGTTGCCTTGCAGGCAGCGGTCTAGAAGCTTCTATCCACAAAGGTGCTGATCCCTGTTCCCTCTCATCATTGGAAACAGGGCTATTACTCAAGCCTGTTTCTCGTACTGAAGCCGGACGGTTCAGTCAGGCCAATCCTGAACTTGAAGGATCGCGATCCATATTTCAGGGTTGGAGCAGAACGAGTTTCTGGCGTCCTTGGACATCAAGGATGCATACTTACATGTTCCCCTTTAGCCTCCTTATCAGGCTTTTCTCCGGTTCGCTATACAGGACGCTCATTTCCAGTTCCAGGCCCTTCCGTTCGGTCTCTCGTCTGCTCCCAGAGTGTTCACAAAGGTCACGGTCATGATGGCCCTACTTCTGAAGCAGGGTGTGACGATTGTTCCCTATCTGGACGATCTGCTAATGAAGGCACGCTCGGCAGACCTGTTACTTCAGAATATCCGAATAACGCAGGAGCTTCTGATTCGGCAGGGGTGGATCCTGAACTTCCCGAAGTCTCACTTATGCCCCTCATAACGGTTGCTGTTTTTGGGGATGATTCCCGACACGGTCTGTCAGAAGGTTTTTCCTTCCTCAGACAAGATCCTGTCTGTGCAGATGCTGTTAAGGTCGGTCTGGTGTCGGTGTATCTGTGCATTCGCCTTCTGGGAAAGATGGTAGCGGCGTTCGAAGCTCTTTCGTACGATTGCTTCCACTCTCGACCGTTCCAGCTGTGTCTTCTACATGAGTGGTCAGGATCTCATCTGTTCCTTCATCAGCGGGTGACGCTATCTCCAAAGGCACGGTTGTCGCTTCTCTGGTGGCTCCAGTCGGCGCATCTGTTGGAAGGACGGCGGTTCGGCGTTTGGGATTGGACTCTCCTCACCACGGACGCAAGTCTGCGAGGTTGGGGGGCAGTGACCCTCTAACATCAGTTTCAGGGGCACTGGTCGATTCACGAATCCTCTATCCCCATAAACATTCTCGAACTACGGGCGGTATACAACGCCCTACTTCAGGCACATCACCTGCTGCGTGGTCGAGCGGTCAGAATTCAGACTGACAACGGCGCAACGGTAGCATACATCAACCGTCAAGGAGGGAGGTCACCAACATCCTTCTCTGAGCAGAGGAGTAGGCTCTGTCCTTCTCGGCGATATTCATTCCAGTAGTGGACAATTGGGAAGCAGATTACCTCAGCCAATAGGACATGCACCCGGGAGAGTGGTCACTCCATCCCCAGATGTTTTGTCAGCTGGTCCACCGGTAGGGAAAACCACAGATTGACCTCATGGTGTCCCGCCTGAACCATCAGCTGCCTCGGTATTACTCTCGAACGAGGGACCCAGCGTCGGCGGGCGTGGATGCCCTCACGGCTCCTTGGAATTTCCAGTTCGTTTACCTCTTTCGTCCTTTCCCGTTGTTGCCTAGGGTTCTGCAACGCATCGAGAGACAACGTTCTGGTCCTCCTGGTGGCTCCAGATTGGCCACGCAGGGCTTGGTACTCCACCCTACACCTCTTGTCAGTAGCCGAGCCTTGGCCCCTGCCACTACGGGACAATCTACTACAACAGGGTCCTTTTCTTTATCCAGACTTACGCAGGCTACGTTTGACGGCGTGGCTGTTGAGAAGGCCATCTTGAAAAGGAAGGGGATTCCTCGTACGGTTATACCTGCTATGCTTTAGGCTAGAAAGTCAGTCACATCGTCTCACTACTACCGCATTTGGAGGGCTTAGGTAGCCTGGTGTGAACGTCAACAGTTTTCTCTCTTCAGTTTTTCGCTTGGCCCACCTTCTCAGTTTTTTGCAGGCGGGTTTCTCGGCAGGCTTAAGACTGGGTTCACTAAAGGAGCAGGTCTCTGCTCTTTCGGTTTTCTTACAGCAAAAGTTAGCCTTGCTGCCGGAAGTTCAGACTTTCTTTCAGGGAGTTTCTACGGATTCAGCCTCCCTTTCGCCCTCCGACAGCACCATGGGACCTCAATCTGGTCCTCTCTTTTCTGCAGTCTTCGTTGTTTGAGCCTCTGGAATCGGTGGAGATGAAATATCTCACCTTGTCTACCTCCTTACCTGGTGTTTCATGCGGATAGGGTCGAGCTCCGTACTCGCATGTTTTTTCTACCTAAGGTGGTATCCGATATTTCACATCAATCAGCCTCTTGTGGTTCCGGCCCTCTCAGTGGACTCTCCAGATTCGAGATCGTTGGACGTCGTCAGGGCGCTCAAGACCTATGTGGATAGGTCTTTGGCCATTCGGAAGTCGGACTCTTTATATGTTCTATACGATGCTACCCGCCGTGGTTGACCGGTTTTCTAAGCAGACTTTGTCCCGATGGATTCGGCTGACCATCAGAAAGGCTTATTTGGCAGCTTCTCGGGAACCTCAGTCTTCAATTTCAGCGCACGCTACGTGCTCTGTAGAGCCTTCGTGGGCGACTGCCCGCGGGATCTCCATGACTATTTTGTCGGGCGGCTACTTGGTAGGGCCGACATACGTTTGTCAAATTTTACAGGTTTGACACTTTTGTGGCCTCTGCATCGCAGTTTGGCCGAGCGATTTTACAGGACTCTCAGCGCTCTCCCTCCCGTCTTGGGAGCTCTGGGACGTCCCCATTGTAACTGCGCTCCAGTGTTCCCTAGTGGATGATGGAGAAATCAGGATTTTGGTACTTACCGATAAATCCCTTTCTCCGATTCCACAGGGGACACTGGATGCCCACCCAGCGCTGTTTTCTCCTTTTTCGCTTAACGGTTTGCAGATCACTATGTGACTGCTTGTTTGGTTCAGGTTAACCATTTGTTTGGTTAGGTTTCCAGCTGTGTTTCGTGTTATCCTGGTTTACATGGCGGCGTTTACCTCCTTTACTTTAACGTTTGTGTATTCCAGCTCTCCTCGGGCACAGTTTTACGTAGACTGGCTTGGAGGGGGAAGATAGTAGGAGAGGAGCTAGCCACAGTGTTAGAGTTTTAAAGTGCCAGCTCCCAGTTACTGCCTGCTATTTCCCCATTGTAACTGCGCTCCAGTGTCCCCTGTGGAATCGGAATTTAGTGGTACACAGTATATATTGTTTGGGTTTTTGTTACTGTGTATTTCAGTTAGCTCATACCGCTTTAATCCTCTGTTTGTGCCCTGTATTTACTGTCCCATAAATCAGGGGGTTATTTGTAGGTATTGTGTTTGTCTGGCTATTTTGTTCTGTTACACTCTAAGGCTACATTTCCTATAATGTCTGCCACAGGGCAGGAAATCCGCGGACGCTTCTGCATCATGTAGTGCTGGCACCAAGGATTTACTTGAGGGGGAAGTATTAGCTGATGGTTCAGGCACTGGGTGCCATACATCTCCCAGTCAGCCTGCAGCACCTCTGGCCAATCAGGAACCACCTTGGGCAGCATTCTCAAGTATGCTAAATATGCTTGTGACACGTCTTACGCCCCCTGTAGGACCACCTGTGCCATTGCAGCCACATATTGTCCCTGTAGTTAATCCGCCCTGGGCGGACACTGTCTACCCAGTTACAACAATTAAATCAATCTTTGGTTAGACAAAAGTCGATCCCACACCCCTCTGGGTTCGAGGGGTCATCTAAGCGGGCCATTTCTTCCTCAGAATCCACTAATATTTCGGATAATTCTTCTGATGAGGATGGGGAATATACTGATCCGTCAGACACTGATATAGTCACTTCTGATGAGAAATTTACAACCCAGGTTGATGTTCCTGACCTAGTGGGGGCTATTAAGCTCATTCTCCAAAATGATGGAGATCAATCCCACTACTGCGTCTAAGAAACCTGATAAGTTCAAACGTCAGAAGGTTACTAAAGTAGTCTTGCCACATTCTGACCATTTAATTGACATGCGTCAGGAATCCTGGTCATCTCCAGGAGAAAAATTTCCCTGTCTAAAAAGATGCAAGCTCATTATCCTATCCCTGCGGAGTTGAGTAACAAGTGGGAAACTCCACCGCCGGTGGACTCTCATGTCGCCCGTCTTGTGGTGTCATCTACTCTGCTTGTCACCACTGTCACCTCACTGAAGAAACCGACAGATAAGCGTGTGGAGGGATGCCTGAAGTCTATTTACTCTCTTACCGGTGCTGTACATAGACCCACTATAGCAGCCTCCTGGGCCACGAAAGGAATTGAAGCATGGGTTCAGGCAATTAAGGATGAGCTGCCTCAGGATATTTCTGACATTGCCAGACAATATCTGTCTTATATTACCACAGCCTCCCACTATATTCAGGAGGCGGCCTCTGAGGCAGGTGTAATGGCAGCCAGGGCGTCTACTACGTCTATACTGGCTCGCCGAATTCTGTGATTGAGATCCTGGAAGGTGGACCAAATTCCAAAAAGACCTTGGAGGTGCTCCCTTTTAAGGGAGACCTCCTGTTTGGGGAGGATTTGAATAAGATTGTGACTGACTTGGCGACTGCTAAGACTGCTTTTCTCCCAAGTACTAATCCTTCTGCACCGAAGGCAAAGAGTACCACTTTTTGTTCCTTTCGACCTCAAGGGAAGACAAAGGGTCAGGTGTACCAGAGACAGGCTCGTACTTCCAAATCCACTAAGCCCAAATCTAAACAATCCTGGGCCGCCCGTCAGCCTGCTTCCAAACTAGACAAGCCTGCTGCATTACGGGGCGGGCCTCCCCCTGGGTGGGAGGCCGACTTCTGTAGTTTGCCCAGGTCTGGTTAAAGAACACTTAAGACGCCTGGGTGCGTGGAGTTGTCTCTCACTGGTACGCAATCTCTTTCAAGAGTCGTCCCCCTCTCCAGTTCTGCTCGACATTTATCCCTTCAGATCCGTTGAAAGCGCAAGTTCTACACTTGGTTGTGCAATCCCTCCTGGGCACAGGAGTGGTAGTGCTGGTACTTCTGTCCCAGAGAGGCAGGGGATACTATTCGACCCTGTTTCTAGTTGCAAAGCCAAATGGGTCCTTTCAGCCTATACTCAACCTCAAAGCATTGAACAAATTCCGTATGGAAACTCTGCGCTCTATTGTACTGGCCATGGAACCTGGCGACTATATGGTATCCCTGGACATACAGGATGCTTACCTGCATATACCTGTTCCTGTCTTGCATCAACAGTATCTGCGGTTTGCTATTGGCAACCTCCATTATCAATTCCAGGCTCTGCCATTTGGACTGGCCACGGCCCCTTGGATCTTCACCAAGGTCATGGCCATGATGACGTCCCTTTTCCGCCGTCAGGGAATCAGGATCCTGTTGTATCTGGACGACTTACTGATCCTGGCGAACTCCCAAGATGTTCTCCTCCTTCATCTTGAACTGACGGTCCAATTCCTACAGGCCCCCAGGTGGCTCATCAACTGGCAAAAGTCCTCGCTGGTCCCTGCTCAGAGCATGGTGCACATGGGGGCACTGCCAGACACACACAGACAGAGATTGTTCCTGTCTCCAGAGAAAGTCCTGAAGCTTCAGGACAGGATCAGTTACTTCCTCTCTCACCCAAGTACTAGTTCTCATGGTGTCGGCTTTCGACAAGGTAGAGTAAGCTCAATTTCATTCCCGCCCTCTGCAGAGGTTAAACCTTTCCAAATGGGACGGCCTGCCTCATCGAATCAGGTCTCCAATGATCTCCTTGACTCCGGAGGTTCATCTGTCACTAAGCTGGTGGCTACAGGACCAACAGTTGAGCAGCGGCTGTCCCTACTGGATCTCCAGCTGGGTTCTCCTGACAATGGATACCAGTCTGCGGGGTTGGAGTGTGGTGTTGGAGCAACACTCTCTCCAGGGTCGGTGGACCAGGGAGGAATATCTCCTCCAGATAAACATTCTGGAATTGCGGGAAGTGTTCAATGCGTTGACGCTTGCCCTGCCTCTGGTACTGAACAGGCCTGTTCAAGTACAATCAGACAACGCCACCATGGGGGCGTACATCATCAAGGCAGCACTCGAAGCTGCATGGCAATGTTGGAAGTATCAAAAATCCTCAGTTGGGCGGAACGCCATCTGCCAGCAATATCGGCAGTGTTCATTCCTGGAGTCTTCAACTGGGAAGCGGATTTCCTCAGTCATCAGGGCATGCACGCCAGAGAGTGGAGTCTTCATCCAGAAGTCTTCAAACTCCTAGTGGACAAGTGGGGCCTACCAGATGTAGCCCTGATGGCGTCTCGACACAATTACAAGGTTCCGGTCTTCGGATCAAGGACAAGGGATCCTCAAGCAGCGTTTGTGGACGTACTGGCATTTCCATGGAACTTTCGGCTGCCATACGTGTTCCCTCCAGTGTCACTCCTGCCCAGGGTACTACGGAAGTTCAAGCAAGAAAGAGGAATACCACTTCTAGTCGCTCAAGCGTGGCCCAGATGGCATTGGTTCCCAGACCTGCAAGGTCTATCAATAGAGCGTCCTCTTCTACTTCCTCAACGCCCAGACCACCTCGTTCAGGGCCCTTGTGTCTATCCGGACCTGGCCAGACTGGCTTTGATGGCGTGGCTCTTGAAGCTTCACTCATGAGGGCCAAAGGATTCTCCGAGGCGGTTATTCAAACAGTGTTAAAGACCAGCAAACTGGCTTCTGCACGGATTTATTACAGGGTCTGGAACTCTTACTTCACATGGTGTGCTGCTAAGAATTATGATGCCTATTCGTTCACAACTTCCAGGCTTTTGGCTTATTTGCAACAAGGCCTAGATTTAGGCCTTCGTCTGGCCTCCCTCAAGGTTCATATATCTGCCTTGTTGGTGTGGTTTCAGAGAAAAATTGCATCTATTCTTTATGTTCATACTTTCACTCAGTGTGTTTTACGGATTCAGCCTCCCTATGTGGCTCCATGGGATCTGTCTGTTGTCTTAAATGCCCTGGAAGAGTCACCATTTGAATCTCTCGAGTCTGTGGACCTTAAATGCCTTATGCTTAAGGTGTTTCTGCTGGCTATTGCCTCTGCTAGGAGGGTGTCTGGCTTGGGCGCTTTATCCTGTTGTCCACCCTTTTTGATTTTTCACCGTGACTGGGCAGTTCTTCGAACTCGCCCCGGTTATCTACCTAAAGTGGTATCTTCTTTCCATCTTAAGAAATTGTGGTTCCGTCTTTTCTTTCTTCTGGTTTGTCTTCCAAAGAACGGTCTTTGGATGTGCTACGGGCTCTCCATATCTACGTGGAGAGGACTGCCTCTATCCGAGGGTGAGAGACCCTTTTTTTGTACTTTTTGGTTTTCACAAGTGGTTGGCCTGCGAATAAGCAAACCTTGGCCAGATGGGTTAGAATGGTGATTGCACCAGCTTATGCACAGGCTGGTCTTCCAGCTACTGCTGTTATCAAAGCCCATTCTACTCTGTCTGTTGGACCTTCTTGGGCGGACTGCCGTGGCGCGTCCTCTGAACAATTGTGCAAGGTGGCTACATGGTCCTCCGTGAACACGTTCATTAGGTTCTATGCCTTTGATACTTCCGCCTCCCAGGATGCTTCCTTTAGACGCCGGGTTCTTGTGCCTGCTATGGTGCGTCCCCTCCCATGATGAACGGCTTTAGGACATCCCCTGTGGAATCCCAGTGTACCCCGCTGCAGAAAAGGAGATTTGTGGTAGACTTACCATAGTTAAATCTGTTTCTGCGAGGTACACTGGATTCCACAGGACGCCCACCCTGACGCACTTAGCTTCTTTGTGTTTGTAGGGCATTAGCCGCTGGTCCCTTCTCCTGTCGTGAGAATGTGGTTCTATGTGACTAACATCTGCCGTCTTTTACCTGCTACTGCATTGGACTGGTTAACGAAACTGAGTTCCAGTGCACGGAGGTGGGGTTATAGAGGAGGCGGTGCAGTGCATCCTGGGAACAGTCAAAGCTTTAACCTGTTGCTGCCTCGGTTCAAAATCCAACTCTATACCCCAATGTATTCCATGTGGAATCCAGTGTACCTTGCAGAAAGAGATTTAACAATGGTAAGTCTACCATAAATCTCCTTTTTTGCTTTACATCCAAGTCAGAATCAGGCCTTCTATCAAAGTTCTTACCGGTTTTGAACACTGCAGCTGTCCACTGTAACACTCCCATTTTACTAAAATTCTTAAGAATTTCTCAGTCTATTTAGCCAAACAAAGTTCATGCCTTTGAAACCAACTGTCTATATGACTTATAATGCTGAACAAAGCCTGGTGATTGGATAGTCAAGCTCAGTGTCAAATGTCACCTATAATCAAGTTATAAACTAAAGACTTCCACCAGGCTAATGGGCTGTGTTTAGGTTCTGGGTTATTGTCCGTTAAGTGCAGCATCATATGATGAGGAAATGCTATAACCAATATACAGAGCTTAAGATGATCACTGAGATGAATTCATGCAACAGTGTGAGCACACCAGAACGATGGCCTATTGTCACCATTGTAGGGCCGAATTCCCTTCAAATGTAATGAACAATGGAACGATTGTGCATGCACACTAGACGGTGTAGACGATTTGTTCTTCCAATACGCAAATCATCCCGATATCATTCCAGTGTGTAACCACCCTAAAACTCTCATTGCTTTGACTGCAATTTTGATTTAATGCAGTATTCTGATTGGCTTTTTTGTTAGTTTTTCTTCTTCATCCATCCACTAGTTCTTGGGCCACATTGACAAAATGTAAAATATATAACATTTTCTGAAAGTAGAGCAAAACCTCCTCTTAGTTATACCATATTTCTCAGCATTGTAAAAAGCTTTTGAAGAGATAAAGAAATGACTTTCTGTAGTGGCTCCAACCAGGCCAAATCACATCTTATGTGGATGTGATATAATTCTCTCTTATAAAATGGTTCCTTCCACTCCCATCTGTATCAGTCCCACCCCACCTCTCAAACACATCACTTCCTCACCCGACCTCTGTACGCATATTTTATAATCTGCATCCCTCCCTTTTACACAGGCACATTCCCCCACTTCTGTCCTCGAACACATTCATACCCACTGTAACGTATTTCTGTGTAATACGCTTGTCTTAACCCCTCACCTATAACATCCTTTTGCTCTGTAATTCATTTCTTACAATGCAGAATAGCACGTATTCCTTGCACATTACCTGTTCTGTGTTGAGAATGAGATGGATCCCATAAAACAACTTGTCTTCACTTGTAACACTAAAGAGGGGGTACACACGTAGAGACGTGTTCTTAAATTCTAAGCAATCTGACTAGATTGCATAGAAATTAAGCTCACATCGCTCCGTGTGTATAGCCCGCTGTCGCTGACTCTAGATTGGCCTGCATGCAGGTCAAATCTAATCAGATCGCTCATTTCACCGCTGTTTGTTTTTTTGTTTTTTTCCTTTGCTCGGCACACATTGTGGTGTGTTCTGAGCATCCTGAGATGTGTGCTGAGCGACCTGTGCTAGATCGCTCGCCACACATCTCTGGGGAAAATATGTACATTTGTACCCCCTACAAGGGGGAATACACTCTGGGCGATTGTTGCTTGTTTTCTGAGCGGTCTGTCTAGATTGCTTAGACATTAAGCACGGATTGCTCCGTGTGTACACCCCATAGCAATGGCGATGCTCGGTCCTGCGTGTCGCCATCGCCTGCTCAGATCTTTAGTACATGCAGTCAAGATCTAATTAGATTGTCTAGCATGTGCATAAAGAACACTGGTTAGCACAGATCGCTGTGTGTATAGCGATGTGTGCTAACCTAGATTGTTTAACACACAGCGCAAGTCGTCCTGTGTGTATGCCCTCTTAGTTCCACAGTACAGTGACAGCATGTCAGATTTCACTGATGAGTGCCAAGAAGACCATGCAGTACAGGGAAGGTACATGTCCTGATTCCTGTGGACCACAATTAAAATGACTATGAAGATTATGATATAAGATTAGACATCCATACATCTGAGGGTATATGTGTTTTAAGCAATGGTTGCTGATCAAATTTCCTATATAGAGTCTACTTATTACATATAATGAAGAATTCTATTATAGATGAGGGGATCGCAAAACCAATGCATTATTTCTTATTCCATTAATTCTATTGTGGAAAACATGCGGGTGTATACTGTATATGTTATAGTATTATTTGCCTTATCTTCCATGGAAAATCCAGTAATGTGTCAGGAGTGCTTTATGGAAACTATTGTGTGAAATAAAACACATTGATTAATTTACCTTGCCTGTTGGATGAAAGAAACGGTTTGCATGGACAATAGCCACAGTGCAATGTGATTAAACATCGGTGTAAGAATCAAGAATGTAAATTTTGACAATAGGGGTCTCTTATTATGGTTCTTTTTTGAGGTTGTGAGTAGCAAGAGAAGCCAGCACTGCTAAAATTTGCTAGGACACACTAAAATCCCCCCCCCCCCCAAAAAAAAAAAAACCCAAAACAAAAACCCATATATATATATATATATATATATATATATATATATATATATATATATATATATATATATCAAAATAAAATGAAAATAAATAAATAAAAAAACACTAATAATAGAAAACATTAACGGAAAAACACTGATACATGGATGAACCACCTGCACTTATATTTCAGTCTTGTGTTTCCCATAAGGGCTCTGTCAAAGTCCTGGCTCCTCTTCTGCTTTTGTGTTGCCAGCTTCTCTGTGTCTTGTGTTGGAGAGTCTCCGTGGAATCTGACCTGTTTTTGTGTTTGTCCTTTAACAGGACAGTGTCCCCATGGGCTCTCCTGCCTTCCTTCTCTCTCTCTTTGTAAGTATTGAATAGCTGCATTATGTTGGAGGAGACGAGATCCTCCCATCCTTTGATTAGAGCTGTTAGAGAAAGTAATCAATGTTGTAACAGTCTGCTTTGTGTCTGCTCTGTAATGCTTTCTTAGTGTCCCTTCTGTCCTTCAAACTGATATTTATGTTCTGTTTTTAAAATTGTACCTGTGGATTCTCTTACTCCATCAAGGCAATGTAGAAAGGTGACAGTTTATTATCCACTGCGTGTTACAGATGTATTTATTCCAGTGTAGCTGTGTTTTCAGTTAATACAAGTATTCAGAGCTTTGAAATGTGAACACAGACAGGGTTAAGACAGGACTAGGATGAGAAGGCAGAAGTTCCCATCTTAGATTATTTCAGGTATGTGAGCCTTTCCTATAGTACTGGCATGTGAATTCCTTAGGGGATGCGGTTATACCGATGCCGGGATCCCGAAGGCTGAATAGCCCGCCGGTCGGCATGCCGACCAACAGGAACTATTCCCACGACACCCATAGAGCGAGAATAGCACCTGTAGCGAGCGCAGCGTGCCACCGAGCCTGCTGCGTGGTTCGTTGCGCTTGCCTCCCCCCGCCCCAGCTGGCCATCTAACATTCGGGATCCCCACGTTGATATGGTCACACGAACCCAACCCCTCCTTAGTATCTGCTATGCCAGAAACCATTATTCATTCACAGATAACTCTGTCACTATTTGCATTTCCTTTATGATTTTTCCTTTATTTCACAGGATGGAGGTACCCGGGGCCGTCGCTGTGCAATTGAAGCAGATATGAAAATGAAAAAATGAGGTGGCAGCCTGTGTACTGTGTGGTACACAACGTAATAGTAGTGATGATTGATTGTATTGTGTATAATGGAGCAATGTCCTTTTCTGCAAGTTAGTTTGTAACCCCCAGTATCTGGGTCCTGTAGCTGGCACATTTCTGTTTGCCCTGCCCTCCATGAAGTGGCAGCACAAGCAGTATTATTTGACTTGTAAATATGTACATTTAGATGGCTAGAACATACTGCCTTTGTAAATGGAGGTTACAGTTCAGTTTTACTTGGACTTTATTAGAACAGTAGGAAGTAGCATTCAATGGTTTTGTACGTACTGTGCTTGTCAATCGTTTTGTAAAAATTCATGATGGAAGTATCACAAACCTATGAAAGGGGATGTTTGTTCGTTTAATTAGCCATTTAATTAGGTCTTATATCGGCAACATACATTTGAGGTAGGTCAGTAATGGACATTGAACTGTTCATTATCTGCTTCCACTATTAAATTACAGCTTCTCATGTACCGTAGCGTGCAAATCTTAGTTGAGTGGCACTTTTTTTTGTCTGTATACTGTATCTCTGACCACCATTTGTATTTAAATGGATGGCCGCTACCATCAATTCACAATATTTGGTTTTGTCAGTAGCAGGTTTGTACTTTTAGAATAGTGTACTGCAATTGGACTAAAGCTTCATGTGATGGGTTCTCACCCTTCTCTTTTGACGCAGTCTTAAACTAGGCACACCTAGCAACTGCTGAGCTTCCCGGCTTATAGCTGTACATATGGCAGTGATGCTGGCCATCCATTGCCCTTTAAGTTATACATAACAGGATCATTTGTGAACAGATTTATTTAGGTTTTAAAAATGTCTCATGTTTTGCCCACGGTAAGAAACCACTATCGTCTCTTCACTCATTTGTCGTTACCCACTTTCATCACACAGACAGCTGGAAAAAAGATCATGCATCTGTGAAGGTGGTTTTGCACCTTACAAGAAATGTATTCACTCGTATGTGCCCTCCTGCAACTTTTACTAAACAGATTACATTGTTGTAAATGTTTTATTTATAAGCTGTCTGTCTAGTACAAAGACGGTGTCCTGGGTAGGCACGTAATCAACTCGTATCCTTGGAGTTTAAATGAATGCATATCTAACTGTAAGTTGCCTGTGGTTTGACCTGGGCTGACCTCCACACTGGTTAAAAAAATAAATAAAACAAAAGCATTCATGTACGCTACAGTTTTGCCGTAAACTAAAATTTTATGTAATTTGACATCTTTGTTGGTTTGTGTAGACTAGAATGAAATGAGGTAATGTTGTGGTACTGAAACCTTTCCATTATTTTAAATCTATTTGCCAAGTTAAAAAGGACTTTCTTAGTATATGGATTGGAAACTACATTTATCAATATTTATTTGTGAAGGTTGTAACATATGACCAACTGTAATATATTTCTTTTTGTATTTTATGTATATGTTGATTAGTTTGAAATAAAGGTACCACTTCAGGTATATATTATGTTAAAATCAAAATCCACTGCATTTAGTTTTATATTTTCTTTTATTATACATAGCATACTGGTATAACTCCAATAAGCCTATTGCAATGTATTTTCTTATTGTAATTAAATATGCACTCTTATGTATTGTTATTTTCTATGCATCTTTTCTCAAACCATTTCATAATATTTTTGCCTCCCAAGATATCTCTTCCAGTAATGAGGTTTAAAGAAATTTTGGATTTCTCAGTGAAAATTTTATTTAGTTGACTGGAAGGTCAGTTGTCATGGAGAGAGATCCTGGGCCAGGGCTTCTGATATTCATGACCCACTTTCCATAAAAACGTTTCATCTATGCTTTCTATTGAAAGAAGATACCAGGAGGTCATCCGTAAGAAGGGGATTACTGTAACATGCCACTTTCAGCAGATATAGCTGATCCAGTCTCCTTGCTCCTGGCATCTTGTCCCCACTTAGCTGCGTGCGGTCAACTCTCTCTGTTTATCCTATTTGCATAATGAATATGCTGTCACTCGTAGGCTTCAAATTGGATTTAGGTGTGCTTTGTGCATAGGAAAATCAACATTCATTTGTTCTGGGGGTCGTCACAAGACTGTTTTGGGCCAGCATTGACCAGAAATTGCCACTTACACTGCTCAAATATGCGTATGCTTATTTAAATCTTTCCAAATAATATTGTCAGCCTGTAAATGCTATTTGTTCTACAGTCATTGACTAGTTTACCCACCCACATTTGAATGAAAAACTGAACCTCCGTATGTGTGGCCATCTTTTTAGTTTCTTAACAAAGTAGTGAGTCTCACATTGCTGATTTATTGTTATGTGATTTAATCTGCATTTTATATATTGATTTATTTATAGTAAGCTTTTTTAAATATTTTAATTGTGTATAATAAAGTTTCATATCTTAATTTTAAATGTTTGGTGCGTGACTCTTTGGTTAAGGAAACATACTGAATTCAATTGCACTTTTTTTCTTTCTTTTATACCCTTGTTTTACATGGTTTTTATGGCCCATACTACAACTGGACAATGTCCTTTTTATGTACTTACTGTAAATGTATATATCATTGTCTTATGCATTTTCAATATATATATATATATATATATATATATATATATATATATATATATATGAGAGAGATATGCTCTCACTATTCATAGATATCGACTGCTATAAAACTGTGGTGTCCTGGCTTGAGTGTAATGGCAGATAAATTCCTTGTTATTATTTCCTCCTCTTTTCAAGACTTTAGATCTTCTAAATGTCAGATTTCCGATTTGGTTGCATCCTAAATTGGGTGTGAGTCAGAGTACTCTCCTCATGAAGAAGATGCCTAGGTTTGAATTGGTGTTCTTTGTTGAACATATCCAAGAGGCATCTAAATATCTGCTTCAGTGATCTCAGGACTTGGGTGGTGGACGCATAGTCTAAAACAAACTCCGGAGTGTCTACCTTTTTCGGGTGATGTTATTTGTTTAGCAATGGTTTGGAAGACGACCTTTTATGGCTGTCAAAAACATGGGGATCTTGTATTTGGTCCTCTAGCACTACTGGTGAAGGCAAGTATAAGGTGTCAAGAAAGTTGCCCATGGTCTGCAAAGAAACCAAATACTAAGCAGTCAGTGTTAGTCTGTTTAAACAAGCAGTCTGCCACCTGCTTACTACCAGTATGGTTCCTGAGTGAGAGGTACATACAAGATCATTGGGGATATACAACTGAACTCTGAAAACTACCCATATGTTCCACCCATAGGTTCCATAATAATAGACCTTCCTGTGAACCAGGTAAAGTGACATTCACTTAACACTAACCATGGGTGTAATAGTTATCAACATGATGTAATGGGACAGGTGTATGGTTTCAGGAATGTTTATTTGCATGACACTAAAGAAATTGCGAATGATGTGGAGACAACCCCTTAAGTGAGTGTTTATACAGCATTAAGGATAGCTGATTAGGCTCTTTTCCTAATTACCAAAGTAGTTGGCTGCATATGTTTCTGTCATATGGGACACTGGGAACCATGAGTATAAGGTGAGCTAAGGAGTCTGGGCAATAAAGAGTTTTCACAGTAGTTGGCTGCATGCTTCTGCAGTGCTAAAGTGTGATAGAATTAATCTTGGGTTTTTGTGTTCCTAAAATATATACGCTTTCCAAATGTGAATTAGACATTGAATTGTAGCAAGTCGCTGGATTAATGCTTATGGGTTAGAGCTATATGGAGTGGATCTTGATCCAGTGGCACAAACTGGTTAAAGCTATAGGCTGTCCCATGATGCAATGGGGCCTCCTCTCTAACTCCACTTCCAGGCACTGAGGGCTCAATTTCGAGTTGGTGCCTGCAGCAGCAGGTAACCTAACAGGAGGGCTGCACTGGGCAGCCCTTCAAAAGCTTCTAGGAAGATTTCTTCTCTGGGGTGTCAGGGTGACACTTCAGCACTGCAGCTCCATCACCTACCTAGCGGTGTCGCATACTCACGCGGCTCAGTTCCCGGGTACTTGCGGTGTTGAGGCTCCGGCTTAGGCACACTGTCGCAGACGCATTCCTGGTTCGCGTCGCTGCTACAGGGAGGAGGTAAGAGGGTTCCCCAGGCGGGACCCGCCTTTAAATCGTGTTCCGTCCGTGACCTTCGGAGACGGGTCGCAGCGCTGTTGTGGACACCGTCACCGAGCAGGGACCCCACTAGACCACCGGGGCATCTGAGTACAGGTCGAGTGTACAAACACCCCATTTAATAAGACCCCCAGTACCCGGGGTGGAAGTCCAGCATAGGGGAGGTGGCGCTTGATTTATAGCCCCTCCCCTGGCCCAGGGCGCCATTTCTGAGCAAATTTTCACTCCCTGGAGCTGCCTCACACACTCCCTCACTCCCTGACTGATACGCTGGGCGCCATTTTCTGAGCATAGCTATCTATGCCCCTCCTCCAGACTCCAGTTAAATTCTGTGCCCAGTGAGACTGGATGCACACTGAGGAGCTCTCCTGAGTTTCTCTGAAAAAAGACTTTCGTTAGGTTTATTATTTTCAGGGAGACCTGCTGGCAACAGGCTCCCTGCATCGTGGGACTGAGGGGAGAGAAGCAGACCTACTTCTGTGAGTTTCAAGGCTCTGCTTCTTAGGCTACAGGACACCATTAGCTCCTGAGGGTTTGATCGCTAGGTACGCCTAGATGCTCGTTCCCGAAGCCCCCGCCGTCACCCCCCTTACAGAGCCAGAAGTCAGAAGACGGGTGAGTAGAAGAAGATCAGAAGACTTCAGTGACGGCTTTGAGGTACCGCACAGCGGCCGCGCTGCGCGCCATGCTCCCACACACACAGCGGCACTACAGGGTGCAGGGGGGGGGGGGGTCCTGGGCAGCATAAATCCTCATTTAAGTAACTGGCAGAAGTGATATATAGTGCCTGGGCACTGAATCTGATCCCCCGCCAGTATAAATATTTGAAAAACAGCGGGGCTAAAGCGCGCCATTAAGGAGGTGTGGCTTAGCCCTCACCGAGCTGCAGAGACGCTGGTCCTGTTGTCCTACACTGCTGTACAAGTAACGGTGCAAAACGGGGAGGGGGGGGGGCACAGTTAATTTGGTGCTGTTTTAATAATAAAAGTGCTAACATGTCTGAGGCATTGTATAAAACGTTTCAGTACCGGGATAGGCACTGGGTTGTGAGCTGGCGAACTCCCTCTGTGTTTCTCTGACAGGCTTTACTGTGGGTCTGTCCCCTATATGCCCAGTGTGTTTGTGGTGTCGGTAGTCGTGTGTCGGCATGTCTGAGGCTGAGTGCTCTTCCCAGGAGGAGACTGGATTAGGGAAAGAAACGACTGTGGGAGTGACCCTGTCGGCACTGCCGACGCCTGATTAGGTAAATGTTTTGAGTGCTTTGAATGCGAATGTGGCTCTAATAAATAAGAGATTGGATAAGTCTGAGTCTCAGACCCAGGCGTGGAAGAAATCCGTGGAGGATGTGTTGTCACAAGTTCAGACCCCCTCGGGGTCACAAAAGCGTTCTTTTACCCAGATAGCAGATACAGATACCGACACAGACTCGGACTCCAGTGTCGACTATAGTGATGCCAGATTAAATCCAAAACTGTCTAAAAGCATTCAGTACATGACTGTGGCGATAAAAGACGTGTTACATATCACGGAGGACCCTACTGTCCCTGATACAAGGGTCTGTATGTTTAAAGGAATGAAACCTTAGGTAACGTTTCCTCCCTCTCATGAACTGAGCGCTCTTTTTGAAAAGGTTTGGGAAAATCCTGACAAGAAGTTTCAGATTCCCAAGAGAATTCCGGTGGCATATCAGTTCCCCTCTGGGGATAGGGAAAAGTGGGAGTCACCCCCCACTGTGGACAAAGCTCTGTCACGGCTGTCCAAAAAGGTGGCGCTTCCGTCTCCTGACACGGCAGCACTAAAAGAACCTGCGGATCGTAAGCAGGGAAATACACTGAAATCTATTTGTCACTACGGGTATGCTACAGCGTGGGTGAGTAGCGCTATAGAAAAGTGGGCAGATAACTTGTCATCTGAGTTTGATACCCTGGATAGGGATATAACATTCTTTTGACTCTGGGTCATATCCGGGATGCTGCAGCCTACCTTAAGGACTCTGAAAAATAGCGCTATTTACACCCAAATCCACTAACAAGGACCGAACTTCAAGACTACTACGCATTACTGGTGAGGACTTCCCCGTTGTACTGCCAAACCACTGGGACAGCTATTCCTCCAGCGTTGTCTTTTATACAAAATTTCGGCCCGGGGACTGTGCTACAACCCCAGGATAAGGGACATTTGAATGTGCGGATCCTACAGGGACATTCCATCAAGCAGCAAATGAATTACAATCCATGTATGGTGACTATAAATTCATCAGTGCAGTGAGATATTTATTTTATGTCTTTATGTGTTTTTATATTGCATAATTATTAAATAATACTGTAAATTATTCTTACAATTCATCTCAGTCAGCGCTGTCTTATTTTTGTTTGGTTAAGCTGCGAGGGACATTGGCCTTTTGGGATCAAGAGCCAATGCTATGGCAGTCTCAGCTAGGAGAGCATTGTGGATTCATCAATGGAATGCTGATGCTGACTCTAAGAAGGCTATGGAGTCTCTGCCGTATAAAGGTGGTGTCTTGTTTGGTGACGGCCTCGCTGACTTGGTATCTACGGCTACCGCGGGTAAGTCATCCTTTTTATCTTATGTTCCTGCACAACAAAAGAAAATGCACCACTATCAGATGCAGTCCTTTCGGCCCAATAAATACAAAAAAAGGACGAGGGTCTTCCTTCCTTGCTTCTAGAGGAAGAGGAAAGGGAAAAAATTAACCGGCTGTGGCAGGTTTCCAAGAGCAGAAGTCCTCTCCGGCTTCTACCAAATCCACCGCATGACGCTGGGACTCCTCTGTGGGAGTCCGCACCAGTGGGGGCACGTCTCCGACTCTTCAGTCATTTCTGGGTTCGTTCGACCCTAGACCCATGGGTATTAGAAATAGTGTCCCAAGGGTACAAGCTGGAATTTCAAGACGTGCCCCCTCGACCATTTTTCAAATCAGCCTTACCAGTTTCTCTTTCGGACAGGGAGGTGGTATGCGGTGCTATACAAAAACTATGTCAAAATCAAGTCATTGTCACAGTGCCCCCGTCACAACAGGGAGAAAGCTTTTATTCAAGCCTGTTCATGGTCCCGAAGCCGGACGGCTCGGTCAG
Source organism: Pseudophryne corroboree (assembly GCF_028390025.1). Taxonomy (NCBI): domain Eukaryota; kingdom Metazoa; phylum Chordata; class Amphibia; order Anura; family Myobatrachidae; genus Pseudophryne; species Pseudophryne corroboree. The sequence goes on from NC_086449.1 coordinate 577,011,308, forward strand.
ACCTATTCTGAACTTAAAATCCCTCAATTTCTATCTAAAAAAATTCAAATTCAAGATGAAGTCTCTTCGAGCAGTGATCTCCAGTCTGGAGGAAGGGGATTTTATGGTGTCGGTCGACATAAAGGATGCCTACTTACACGTCCCCATATATCCTCCACATCAGGCTTACCTGAGGTTTGCCGTTCAGGATTGTCATTACCAATTTCAGACGTTGCCCTTTGGTCTGTCCACGGCTCCGAGGGTTTTCAACAAAGTTATGGCGGAAATGATGGTTCTCCTGCGCAAGCCAGGAGTCGCAATTATCCCGTACTTGGACAATCTCCTGATAAAAGCGATGTCCAAGGAACAATTACTGCAGAGCGTGACGCTCTCCCTGACAATTCTGCAACAACATGGTTGGCTCCTAAACTTGCCAAAATCACAGTTGGTTCCGACGACAAGACTGTCGTTCTTGTGTATGATTCTGGACACGGAATTACAGAGAGTTTTTCTTCCAGTGGAAAAGGCTCTGGAAATTCAGAACCTGGTCAAACAGTTTGAGGCCAGCAAGAGTGTCGATTAATCAATGCACTCTGTTGCTAGGGAACATGGTGACAGCCTAGGAGGCCATTCAGTTTGGCAGATTCCATGCCAGAGTGTTTCAGTGGGACCTGTTGGACAAATGGTCCGGATTCCATCTGCACATGCACCGACAGATAATCCTGTCCTCCAAAACTAGAATCTCACTCCTGTGGTGGCTGCACAGCTCTCACCTCCTAGAGGGACGCAGATTCGGGATCCAGGACTGGATCCTGGTGACCACGGATGCGAGTCTCCGAGGCTGGGGTGCAGTCACACAGGGGGAAAATTTCCAGGGAAAATGGTCAAGCCAGGAAGCTTGTCTACACATAAACATTCTGGAGTTAAGGGCCATTTACAATGGCCTTCTACAAGTGGAACATCTTCGCGATCTGCCAGTCTTGATTCAGTCGGACAACATAACAGCAGTGGCGTACGTAAACCGCCAGGGCGGAACGAAGAGCAGAGCGACAATGGCAGAAGCCACAAAAGTTTTCCGCTGGGCGGAAAGGCATGTAAGCGCTCTGGCAGCGGTCTACATTCCGGGTGTAGACAACTGGGTAGCAGACTTCCTCAGCAGACACGATCTCCATCCAGGAGAGTGGGGTCTTCATCGAGAGGTCTTTGCAGAAGTGACAAGTCGTTGGGGAATTCCTCAAATAGACATGATGGCGTCTCGCCTCAACAAGAAGCTTCCGAGGTATTGTTCCAGGTCGAGGGACCCTCAAGCAATAGCAGTGGACGCCCTAGTGACACCGTGGGTGTTTCAGTCGGTGTATGTGTTCCCTCCAATACCACTCATTCCAAAAGTGATAAAGATCATAAGAAGAACAAGGGTTCAGGCAATCCTCATTGTTCCACACTGGCCAAGGAGGGCTTGGTATCTAGATCTTTAGGAATTGCTCATAGGAGATCCCTGGCCTCTTCCTCTGCGAGAGGATCTGTTACAGCAGGGGCCGTGCTTGTACCAAGACTTACCACGGCTTCATTTGACGGCTTGGAGGTTGAGCGCAGGATCCTAGCCCGAAAGGGTATTCCCGGTGAAGTAATTCCTACACTGCTTCAGGCTAGAAAAGAGGTAACGGCGAAACATTATCACCATATTTGGAGAAAATGTGTGTCTTGGTGTGAATCCAAGAAGGCTCCTACGGAAGAATTTCAGCTGGGCCGTTTTCTCCATTTTCTGCAAGCAGGGGTGGATGCAGGCCTAAAGTTAGGCTCAACTAAAGTACAAATTTCGGCCTTGTCAATTTTCTTTCAAAAAGAATTGGCTTCCCTTCCGGAAGTTCAGACTTTCGTGAAAGGCATACTGCACATCCAACCTCCCTTTGTGCCCCCGGTGGCACCATGGGATCTTAACGTGGTGTTGCGGTTCCTGCAATCTCAGTGGTTTGAACCTTTACGTAAGGTAGAGTTGAAATTTGTCACTTGGAAAGTGATCATGCTGTTGGCCTTGGCCTCTGCAAGGCGGGTGTCTGAATTGGCGGCTTTGTCTCACAAGAGCCCCTATTTTATCTTCCATGAAGATAGAGCGGAGTTGAGAACTCGTCAGCAATTTCTGCCTCAAGTGGTGTCATCGTTTCACATGAACCAACCTATTGTGGTGCCAGTGGCTACTGACACCTTTGAGGAATCGAAGTCTCTAGATGTGGTCAGAGCTTTGAAAATTTGTGGCCAGAACGGCTCAGATTAGGAAAACGGAAGCTCTGTTTGTCCTGTATGATCCCAACAAGATTGGGGCTCCTGATTCCAAGCAGACTATTGCACGCTGGATCTGTAATACGATTCGGCAAGCTCATTCTACGGCTGGATTGCCGTTACCAAAATCGGTGAAGGCCCATTCTACCAGAAAGGTGGGCTCGTCCTGGGCGGCTTCCTGGGGGGTCTCGGCATTACCGCTTTGCCAAGCAGCTACTTGGTCGGGTTCAAACACTTTTGCAAAGTTTTACAAGTTTGATACCCTGGCTAAGGAAGACCTCTTGTTTGGTCAATCGGTGCTGCAGCGTCAGCCGCACTCTCCCGCCCGTTTTTGAGCTTTGGTATAAACCCCATGGTTCTTGAAGTGTCCCCAGCATCCTCTAGGACGTAAGGAGAAAATAGGATTTTAATATCTACCGGTAAATCCTTTTCTCTTAGTCCGTAGAGGATGCTGGGCGCCCGTCCCAGTGCATACTGTATCTGCAGTCATTGGTTATGGTTACACACGTGTTGTGTTGCGGTTATAGTCAGCCTGTTGCTGTCATTATTCATGCCGTTGCATGCGTTGGGTTGAATACCATGTTGTACGGCATGTTTGAGGTGTGAGCTGGTATGTATCTCACCTTAGTTTAAATCAAAATAAATCCTTTTTCCTCTAAATGTCCGTCTCCCTGGGCACAGTTCCTATAACTGGAGTCTGGAGGAGGGGCATAGAGGGAGGAGCCAGTTCACACCCCTTTTAAAGTCTTAAAGTGCCCATGTCTCCTGCAGATCCTGTCTATACCCCATGGTTCTTGAAGTGTACCCAGCATCCTCTACGGACTAAGAGAAAAGGATTTACGGGTAGGTATTGAAATCCTATTATATACCTCCGGTCTAGGACTGCTGTGTTTTTTATTATAAAATATATAGATATAGATAGATAGAGATAGATAGAGATATGATCGGCACTCCAACTGTAAATGCATAAATACCTAGGTGCCTTCAGTGTGAAGAATTTCTAAAGGGGAGAAGGGCTGCGGCACTCACAGGATTCAGCATATCAGTCAGTCAGCATTGTCCCTATCAGCTTACCCGGACACCCATACAGTAGTCAACGTTTCTTTTATTGAACATAAATATCGTCAGGACATGAACATAGACATACAATCTTACCTTATATAGACACAGAAGTACCAGAATCCCGCCACCAGAACATTCACCCGGCCAAGCGTAGGCGCCGGCTGACCCCAATGATGTCACGGATCCCGCGACGTGCGCCTCCCAGCGCCGTTGCTATGGAGACCCGGCGCTACACGCTGTGGCAGAAAGTAAACAGAACAGGTGTAATCTTTTTACATGATGGTCCAACAGCAAAACAGCACTGCATAGTCAAATATAAGAATCATAAACACAGAGCATAAGCACAGATGTATAGTCGCTCTTTTGTTGCATTCATATCATAATGTCTCACAGAAAGGGCAGGAAATCTGTGGACACTCCTGCAGCATGCAGAGTATGCTCCAAGGATTTACGAGAGGGAGAAGTTTTGTCTGATGGCCTGTGTGCTAAGTGTCATACTCATACACCTCCAAGTCAGTCTGCAGCTCCTGTGACTACTCAGGAGCCACCCTGGGCTTGCGTTCACAAACCTACTGGGTACTCTGGTAGAACGCATTATGGTCCCTATGGGACCACCTGTGCCACTACCGGCACAAATTGTCCCTATCATTAATCTGCCTTGGGTGGAAAATGTAACTGGTTGCAGCAATTAAATCAGTCCTTGGTTAGACAAAAATCCTCTCCAGGGCACTCCCGTGTCTCTGAGTCATCTAAGCGGGCTGCTTCATCCTCACAATCCACATACCTCTCTGATGTTTCATCTGAAGAGGAGGGGGAGCATACGGTCCTGTCAGACACTGAATCAGGTGTTACTGATGAGGATTCTCCCTTGTAGATTGATGTCCCTGTCTTAGTGGTTACTATTAAACAAATCCTACAAATATCTGATGATGAGGATTCCGCTACTGTGGCAAACAAAACTGATATGTTTAAACGTCAGAAGGTGGTTAAAACTCTGTTACCCCATTCTGACCATTTAGTGGAGGACATCAGGCGGGAACCCTGGTCTACTCCAGGAAAGAAATTCCCTCTGCCTAAACAGGCCTTGGCTTGCTATCCTCTTCCTCCCAAAACCACGAAGCCCAAGGCGAAAACAATCCAGGACAGTCCGTCAGCCTGCTTCTAAACAAGACAAGCTTGCTGCATGGCGGGGCAGGCTTCCCCCTGGGGTGGGAAGCCGACTTCTACAGTTCGCCCAGGTCTGGTTAAAGACCACTTCAGATGCATGGGTGCTGGAAGTTGTCTCTCACGGGTACGCTGTCTTTCAAGAGACGTCCCTCTTGCCAGTTTTGCACCACGGTTCTCCCTTCAGACCTGTTAAAGGCACAAGCTTTGCAGATGGTTGTCAGTTCTCCTGAGTACAGTAGTGATAGTGCTGGTACCTCCGTCCCAGAGAGGCAGAGGTTATTACTCGACCCTGTTTCTAGTCCCGAAACCCAATGGGTCCATTCCAGCCTATACTCAACCTCAAATCTCTGAACAAGTTTGTGAGAGTGTCCAGGTTTCGCATGGAAACACTGCGCTCAATTGTGCTGGCTATGGAACCCGGAGACTATATTGTATCCCTGGATATACAGGATGTATATCTGCATATACCTATTGCTGGCTATGGATCCTGGAGACTGTATGGTATCCCTGGATATACAGGATGCATACCTGCATATACCTATTGCCATGTCGCATAAGCAGTTTCTGCGGGTTGCTATTGGCAACCTCCACTATCAATTCCAGGTTCTGACATTTGGACTGGCTATGGCTCCTCGGATCTTCACCAAGGTCATGGCCATGATGACTGCCCATCTCCATCGTCGGAGTGTCAGAATCCTGCCGTATCTGTACGACCTGCTGATTCTGGCAAATTCCCACGATGTCCTCCTCAGTCTTCTGCAACTGACTGTAACCTTCCTGCAAGCCCATGGGTGGCTTATCAATTGGAAGAAGTCCTCGCTGGTCCCAGCTCAGAGCATGGTGCACCTGGGGGCACTCCTGGACACAGTCAGCGGCTGTTTTGGTTTCCAGAAAAAGTCCTGAAGCTTCAGGACAGTATTAGATGCTTCCTTTGTCGCCCTAGGGAGTATATAAACTCGGTCATGCAAGTACTTGGCCTGATTGTGTCGGCCTTCGACATGGTGGAGTATGCTCAATTTCATTCCCGCCCTCTACAGAGGTTAATCCTTTCCAAGTGGGACGGCCTACCTCAGCGGATCAGATCTCACATGGTCACTTTGACTCCGGAGGTTCGTCTGTCGCTGACCTGGTGGCTACAGAACCAGCAGTTAAGCAGGGCCTATTCCTTCTGGATCCCCGACTGGGTCCTGCTGCCAACGGACGCCAGTCTGGGATGATAGGGTGCGGTGTTGGAGCAATACTCTTTTCAGGGTCGCTGGATCAAGGAGGAATCCCTCCTCTCAATAAACATTCTGGAGCTGAGGGCGGTGTTTAATGCACTATCTCTCGCCCGGGCCCCTGGTACAGAACAGGCCTGTTCAAGTACGGTCAGACAAAGCCACCATGCTGACATACATAAACCATCAAGGAGGCACTCGAAGCCGCATGGCAATGATGGAAGTGTCAAGAATCCTTTGTTGGGTGGAACACCATCTGCCAGCAATATCGTCAGTGTTCATTCCGGGCGTCCTAAACTGGGAAGTGGCCAATAAACTGGAGTTCCGATGGATCACTTCCATGTTTGTCTCTAATATTCTTTGACACACTGTGGTTTTCTTTGCCATTTTTTATATTGTTTAATTGTTCATTAATACTTTAAGAATTTATGTATATTTTCTCCTATATATTGGTAGCCGCATGGGGAGCAAAGAAGGTAAACTGCTCCTTTGAATGGCATGTGATTCTCCCTCCACCCTATATTTTGCATTCTTTATATATTAAATGATACTTCTAGTTGGTTTCACAGTTCCTTTGTTTTCTGGCATGCTCCACAGTTACCACATTATGGAAACCCGGGTGTTTTGTTCTTTAACCATGTTTATCTTCTTTTTCTGCCATCAGATGACTTTTAACTAGGTTGTTACTGAGTGTCAAAGCCCTTCTATAGACAAGCCTTGGTATTTGTTTTAGGATGGATTTCATCTCTTCATTCACCATCAGAATATGCCGAGAAGTCTGGAAGAAAAAGTAGATCTTCATGTTTCCTTTCTGTTTTCTTCCTATATTTTAAAAGTACTTCCCTATTTATATCTTCTATTGCTTCTTGACCTTTCTTGAGTTTACCACCATTTTATGTCTTCTCTCTAAATTGGGATATGAGAATTTCTGATTGTATATTCCAGTCCTCCTTTGTTCCTTCTTATACATTTTAACTGGCCACTTGGGATGTTTGATACCCATATTTGATGGTGGTTGCTTTTAGCGTCTAGGTAACTATTGCAGTCCACTTCTTTTTGTGTAAGGTTTTGTCTCCGTTTTATTTATATACAAATATTGTCAGATCAAGGAAATTAGTAGTGGTCTCATCTGTGAATTCCAGATTTTCAACATTCTGTTTTGTATGTTTTATGAATTCTTCTAGCCTCTTCTTTTCCCCCATCCCATATTAATATAATAACATCATCAAGGTAACAGGCCCAAACCACAATATTTTTCTGATATTCATTGTTTGACCATATCCTTTCATTATCCCACTGTGACAGGAACATATTGGCATAAGATGGTACGAACTTAGTGCCCATCGCTGTCCCCCTTCTTTTAATATAGAATTTTTCACTTAACCAGAAAGAAAATTACGTGTTAATATATAACATCATGTTCCTTCCAGAATTAAATTAGTTTGCTGTGCAAATCTGAATCTTTCTGCAAACTTTTCATCACATTTCCACAACAATTTTCTTGGTCTATACATGTGTACAGAGCTCTAATATCATGGGCTGCAAGGAAGTATGTATCTTTCCAATCTATACCTTCTAAAAGACTGAAAACTTCTGTGGTATCTTTTAGATTGTTACAAGCTGCTAGTGGCGCGTCTGTATTACTACTTTACAGCAGCTAGATTCCTGCATGTATCCCTGTGTTCAGCCTCAGCTGCTGCATAATTAGTAGTTTATCTCTGTGTGTCTAACTGTCCAGCTGCATGTCCTTTTCTTTGATCATTTTCTCTCTGGATTCCTGGATTTGATTGGAGCTGTCACATATAAATTCCCTTCCTGGTCACTCCCAAACTGCTGGTTATAGTTCCTGCTACATGTGAGAACCTGTCAGCCCTGTGAACTCCTGAGATTCAAATACCCTTTCTAGGTTGGTTTCCTGGTCTGATCCAGCTTGCCTAGAATTCAGGTTTTGTGTGGTGCTTCCACACAGGCTCTTGCCTTTCGCATTTCTTTCTTTCTTGTTACCACCTTGTGCATTGTTGTATTTGTATACGGTTTGGTTGCTTATATCACCCTGTGCATTGTTGCATTTACATACAGTCTGTGTTAATTATTCCAACCTGTGCATTGTTGCACTCAACGTGCATTCGTTTATTATCTCTGTCTGTGCATTGAACATCGTTATCAAGGTTGTGTTCAGTGAACGTCTCACCATACTGCATTTACTCTTGCCCAGCCTCCAATAGTCGCCTTGTCCTTACATAAGACCTGGGGGCATCTGAGTACGGGGTGGACCAAATTCACCCAGGAAAGGCGGCTGCTAAAGGTGAATCCTAGCATCGCAGGAGGCTAAAAGACTGCTGGGCAAATGTAATTGCGTGAGTGTCACCAAGAACCAGCTGGTAGCCCTTAGAACACCGTAGTCCTTGTAACATAGATTACTGCATTGTGGTGTTACTACTGATTGAAAAAAGTTATCACTATAGCTGAAAATGTTCGATATTAGGGATCCTATTCTGGCTACTATCAGTCTGCCGGGTGGGTGTTCTAGATTCCTATGGACTTTTGGAAGATGGTAAAATACAGGTCATTTTGGGCACCTATGATGTGTAAAGTTGTATTCTCCTTTCTTGAGGACCTTTTTCTTCTAAGCTGCTCCTTAGAATCAATTCATAAATTCCTCAGTTGGGTCTCCCTTTAATATCTGTTAAGTATCTTCCTCTTTCAACAGATTCTCTGCTTCATTTATGTACATATCCACATCCATGATGACAAGTCGTCCCCCCGTCCCCGTCCCCCCCCCGTGTCCGCAGGTTTTATTACAATATTGTGGCTCCTTCCCTGTTCTTATAAGGCTGTTCTTTTTGCCTTGCTTCGATTCCACTTCTGTGTGCTCTTCAAAGTGCAGACACACAGTGGTAGCTGCTCAATCATTCCTGGAGATAATTATATATCGGGTGCTAAAAAAAGGGGAGGGGTCATAGACAAATGGCAGACAGAGAGGGGGGGGGTTGATTTTTCCCCCTGGTATCCCCCCCAGCACACTGAAAATGACCTGAAATTGGTCACATGCATTTGCAAAGACATGTTTAGCTGCTGAGCCTCGTCAAGGCTTCTCCGATACCAGCAGTCCTAACACTACATAATAGCAGTGGTCACATAGGGCCATGTGATTTGTCTACAGTAAGGCCTCATGATAAAGGCTCATACAAAAACACATCCAGACAGAGGGCTAGGTTACCTGGAAGCCACCCCTAGGATCTCCCATTAGCATGAGCCTTTATCATGAGGCCTTACAAATCACATGGCCCTGTGTGGGCAATGCTATTATGTAGTCTTAGGACTGCTGATATCGGAGAATCCTTGACGAGGCTCAGCAGCTAGACATGTCTCTGCAAACGTATGTCACCAATTTCTCTGGCATGTTATTTATATAATTTTCCACTAGTTTCTGAAAGGTGTTAAGTAGGTGGCATTTTAGGTATTGAGGGTAAACTGTGGATCTCATAAGCAAGGGGCCCCAGACTGCACACCCTAACTGCAAGTAATGAGAGCTGCTACCTTGCTGAGGCTTGTAGTGCCATACACAAAGAGAACGAATGCAGGTGCACTATCCAAACATTACTAATTGGAATAGTAATATATTTTGCAATATGAGGTTTTTCTATCAGTCTTGTCTCATTCTAGGAGTTAAAGTCTAGGGTGCGGGTGCCCCCCCCCCTCCCCCTCCTAAACAGTGCAGCCAAAACAACCCCAAGATATTACACTAGTGAGGAAAGTGAAGTGTGTGAGAAAGTGGGATAGATAAGAGCTGATACTTCATGCGTTAGTGTTACAGGGGTGAAAAATAAATGTGTAAAAATTGTTACATATATTGAAAAACCAAACAATAAAAGTGCTATACGGTGCTAAAGCAAAAGGTACATCTCTCCATTAGATTTGTGTGTTGAAATATATATTCTTGTTTCTTTTTTTCTTTTTTTGTATTATTATTTTCAGATTTGTTAAATTCCTTGAAAGTTATTTTTTTCCCCACAAATTACTGTAGATCTATAAAGGTCTTACATTTATTTAATGTATTAGTGAAGACAAATGAAAGTCCCAATATACTAATTTCTGCAGGACTTAGTTTATGATGGCTTAAGTAAAATATCTCCTCCTTGTTGCTTTCTTTGCTGCTCTTTTTTCTTTCGTCTTTTGTCATGATCTTGATTTCTCCTTGTTGTCCCTGCTTGAAATTGTTGAGCTTCTTTTTCTAGCTTTTATTCTGTTCTCTTGTGTGGTTTGTGTACCCCGTGTTCCTGAGTGTTTTGTTCTTGTGAACCAGATCTAAAAAAGCATCCAGATACTCTTCTGCTTTCTCGATTTCCTTGTCTGAATGTTGTCAGACATTTTCTCAGTTTTTCTCTGCACACACCTTAAGCTCTAATTGATGATCTTCCTTACCACAGTTAAAACTGTTCACAAGGGTTCTTGTATTTTTTTGGATAGTTCTGGTTCCTTTTTCTTTTCCCTTCATTGGTTCCCCATCGCTCATCTTCACGTGATGGGTAGTTCCTGTATCTCCCTGATTTTCCTTCTCCCTGTCTGGAGGGCGAACCTGTACATGTTGTTTTGTTGGGTCAGCCTTCCCCTGATGGATCTGATGGTCGTGTAGGTTTCTTTTGGCCCATACCACAGTGTATATTCACTGTCTGTAAATATTTGTCTTCCTGTAGTGTCATACGAGTCTTTCTATTGGTATCCTTGGGCCATATCTGTTCACTACTTAATCTAATGTGTTTCATAAATTTATGATTTCCACTTCCCTTTCATTCCAATTTTGGTAATCTCATATTTAATCTTTAATCTTCTGTATCTCTTGCAATTTTTTTCCTCTATTGTTCAGTTGTATCATCTTCACAGACTTGTCTTCCTATTTCTGTTCAGCAATTAACAGTATATGTGTATTGGGTTTCCGATGGACATCATTTTTTTATTTACAAAGTTTATGGGAAAAATGGTTTATCCCCCCACCTTCGAGGCCATTCCATTTGGGTACTTCCATTCAAGAGTGTTACACATCAAACTCATCTCAAAATGGGACACATCACACTACTGTTTGACCAAGAACATGCTTCTCTATTCTTTGGTGATTCAGGGTTAACAACCTTAATAAATGTTGTCTGTTGCTACTTGGAATTGGGCAATTGTGTTATTGGAAGCTGGCCTTAAGGAGAGTGATCACCCAGTAGTTGCCAGTGGAAGGCAAGCTAGTGATCACTGTTCTATAATTAAGAGCAGTTTAGACCAGGGGTAGCCAAACTTGGTCCTCAAGAGCTACCAACAGTTTACTTTTTCCAGGCCACCTAGTAGGTGCACAGGTGTATTCATTACTCACTGACACATTTTTAGAAGATCCACAGGTGGAGCTAATTACTTCACTTGTGATTCTGTGAGGAGATTTGGAAAACGTTAACTGTTGATAGCTCTCAAAAACCAGGTTTGGCTACCCCTGGTCTAGACCTCCTAGTTCAAGGGCATCTTCTGTGGTTGGGATACTTTAAAATAATTTGGTCAGGCAACGCCATAACAGTGGTTTACATCAATCGTCAGGGAGACAAAGTAGACTGAATGACTGAAACCTTTAGGATCATGCATTTGGTAGAGCAAACTGTTCCTTCAATGGCCAACCTCTTTATTGGACATTGTAAAGGACTAAAATGTAATCCATTCTGCATAGTGCCTGGGTCCTGTGGACATAAGATGTTGTAAGCATGTTACAAACCTGAGAGTGAAGAAAGTACTCTTCCTCCAGAGTCTTATCCCAGTCTGAGGCTGGATCATATTATCCTATTTTAGATCAAACTTAGAGGCCACCTTGGCTTGAAAGGATGGTTTATTTAAAAAAAAAAAAAGAAAGCCTGGTCTTTATGCAATATGATAAATGCATGACAGCGCAACCAGGTCCAAATTCCCCAGCTTTGGAGGTAGCCAACCAACTGGAATGCAGTTTTCCAGGTAGGAAACTTTCAGTCCTCAAATCCAATGGTGCAAAAGGAGTATGCTGATCCCAAAGAACCATTCTAAGGATCTATGGATGCCTCATATGCATCAATGCCTGAAAGGAAGTCTATATTTCGGTGAAAGAACCCCATTTGCTATGAAAGAAAACCAAAAGTACTGAGAATTGAACTTTTATAATACTGATCTTTAAACCCCATTCCAGACTATTCTTCAAAAAAATCAGAATCTGCCCAATGAAAAGAAGAGGTAAGAACCCTTTGATTCTCACCAGAAGATATAGCTCTTCCACACCCTGTGGGGGTAAAAATCTGTCCAAACCTGGCTTCATAGCCTTGAGTATGGTTTGAACTACACTGTCAGCGAACACCTTAGCACTTGTGGAAGGATCTTTGCCAATGGGAACAGGTAGACCAGATGGAAGTTTTAAGGAGGCTGACATGGTGTTTTCTAAACAGGCCTTTAGAGAACATATACTGGAGCAGAAGTGATCCACCTTGTGGTTCAACAGAGATGCCACCCTATAAGCATTTAATTGCCACATCTGTCCACAATATGCTGGAAGACTTTCAAGTGAAGGGACCATTTACCCTGGTAAATGGTCTGTGGAGGAGATCTACTCAGATGGCTGAAAGGATTAGTTCATCCCACTGCATGATCCTGCTGGGATCTCATGGCCAGGGAATTCTTAGTGCTATCCTGTTGGTCTAGGTAAGTAGCCTTTGTGACCGATTTGGATTTTGATAACTACGTAGCAACAACTGATGTCCCCAAAATAGGGCTTTGAAAACTGGCCCGGCATGTTCATTGGGAGCTTTGGCTGCTCAGGAGCCCAAACAAAATGGCAATGAAACTAAAGATCACTGGTTCCTAAGCTTGAAGGATGGTAACCATCTACCAAAAACTTTCAGTCCTGGACACTTTTGTAGTACTTGTTGAGTCTTTCACTTTTCATCCACCAGTGAAGCAATAGATGCACCTTTTGGAGGCAGTCTGAGTAGCTGACTGGTCATTTAAAATATCCAAAAATTGGAGCGCTTGGATATGTGTAAGAATGTTCATACCTGTGGAATAAAATTAATTAGTGAATGTATACAGCTCTTTTCTGAATATGTTTAAAAGGGATTGAGTTATTTTTAGTAAACCCGGGGATTCCTATAATCCGGTATAATCTTGGTTAATGGGTGCAAGTTGTCTTTCCCTGCTATCCCTACCTGTACTTTCAGCTTCAGTGATTTGTTGTAACTCAGTCTGATGGCTGCGAGTGCCGGCTTCAGCGGCTTACGTCTCCTGCGGCTCAAGCTCCAGCTTGATTTCCCTGATGCGGTTAGCCGTGTGAGCTAACGCTGGCGGCTTCAGTGTTTTGTTGTTGGTCAGCCTGAATGGCTCCGGCGCCGGCCTCAGCGACTCCCATACTCTCCTGCGGCTTCAGCTCCGGCTTGGTTTCCCCGATGCTGCTGGCGGCTTCAGAGAGCGCTAGCGAGCTGTTAGCTTGTGCATCTCTCTCCTCAATCTCAATGGTCTATCCAACGCATTTCAGGCTGGGGCGCCCTTCATCTAGGATTCTGAATGTTTAAACTTGGCTCCTTTTATATACTTAAAACACTATATTATTTCTTAATTAAAACAGGAATTGTTAAAAAAGGATGTTTAAATAAATAGTGGCAACCATATGCCTATTAAGGCATATGTAGGACATAATAAAAATGGTTACATTATCTTATTTGATTTGGTATGGCGTTCATATTTAATTTGTATTATGTTTAATATGTTATATAAAAACAAGGGGTGTAGTATGGTATGCCGGCGGCTGGGCTCCCGGCGAACAGCATACCGGCGCCGGGAGCCCGACCGCCGGCATACCGACAGCGTGGCGAGCGCAAATAAGCCCCTTCCGGGCTCGCCACGCTGCGGGCACGGTGGCGCGCTACGCTATTTATTTTCCCTCCAGGGGGGTCGTGGACCCCCACGAGGGAGAATGTGTCGGGATTCCGGCGCCGGTATACTGTGCGCTGGGATCCCGATATTCGGCAACCAGAAGACCACCCAAAACAAGATGTCATGTCAGTTTAAATATAATTATGATTTAATTTAATTATCTAACAAAAAGGCATTGATATCAATTTCTACATTTAATCCTTCAGGCTGTAAAGTCTGCATGTAGTATATCCATTTTGTTTCTTTTTTCCTGAGTTCCAGGCATATGTTGCTTCCCCTCCAATTGTTTTGTACTTTCTGTATGCCTATAAATTTCAAAGTAGATGGATCTCTATCATGGCAATCTTTATAGTGTTTGGAGACGCTGTGTGTCTCCAAACCTATTTGTATATTGTATATTTGCTCCGAGATCCTTATTCGTAATTTTTCTTTTTGTCTGTCCAATATACTGGTATCCACACGGGCATTGTAAGAGATAAATTACTCCCTCCGACTCGCAAGTAATCCTCTCCTTTATTTTGTAAATTTTCTTTGTTATATTGGACTTGAATTCTGTTATACGTCTTATAGATTTGTTTCTTGTTATCTTGCAAGCTCGACAGTTCAAACAACGAAAGTTGCTTTTCTCCCCAACTTGGTTGTTTGTTTCCATATGTAGATAGCTCTTTACTAGGTTTTGTTGAAATTCCTTGCTTTTTTATATATGATCTGTGTTTATCCAAATGTAGGACATGCCAGTGTTTCTGTAATATAGACTCAAATTAATGGTGTTGGCTATTGAATTGTGTTATAAAAGCAGTATTAAAATTGTTTTCGTTTGTTCTCTTCCTGTACTGAATCATGGTTTTTCTGTCTATGGATGAAATCTGTTCAATCTCATTCTGTAAAACTATGTCTTTATATCCTTTCTCCACAAATTTTTCCTTCATTGTTTGACTTTGCTGTTGATATGTTTTTTGATGGGTGCAGTTCCTTCTTAATCTACTAAATAGGCCACATGTCATGTAATGTGACACCCTAAGCACTTTAACCAGGCCAAAAGGTGAGGCTTGATAATGAAAGTGATGACACTACAGAGCAAATTTGAGGAGGCCTGATCTTACATTGGAAAGTACAACTATGCATCCTTGATGTCTATTGATACCATGAACTTTATCCTATTCCATGCAATAATGACTGACCTCAAGGACTCTTCATATTGTCAATTTGTAGTGGCAGTTCAGGGATTTCAGATAAAAAGTAACAATTAATTTTTCTGTACCACTAAGAAATTTGTGTAAAAAGAACTTCAGGAAATCTGTGACCTATCCCTAACTTACGATTCCTCTCTCTGTTGTTTTTGTGTTACAATTAAAACACGGGGGGTAATTCCAAGTTGATCGCAGCAGGAAATTTTTTAGCAGTTGGGCAAAACCATGTGCACTGCAGGGGGGGGGGGGGCAGATATAACATTAGCAGAGAGAGTTAGATTTGGGTGGGTTATTTTGTTTCTGTGCAGGGTAAATACTGGCTGCTTTATTTTTACACTGCAATTTAGATTGTAAATTGAACTCACCACACCCAAATCTATCTCTCTCTGCACATGTTATATCTGCCTCCCCTGCAGTGCACATGGTTTTGCCCAACTGCTAACAAAGTTCATGCTGCGATCAACTCAGAATTACCCCCACTATTCCAAGAAGAGAAGCAGACAGGCTTTCCCCAGGTGTGCAGCCTGCCCAACAGGATTAAATAACTTTTTACCTTCCCTTAGGAATGAAACAAGGGAGATTTCCAAACTGCATGTGGCCAGTTACTTTTGTGATTCGCATCCACCCTGAAAGTCCCAAACTAGCGGGCAGGAAACTGATATTTTTGCCACAATGAGCCCAACATTGATAGTGGCTTTTCCCATATTTTGTGAGCTTCATGGATATGCTCCATCAAAGTTAGCAAATTGATCTGAATCTGTAAGATTCCAAACCTTCCACCAATTGTTTCAACCCCTCCTCTACTGCATTATTGACCTAAGTTGAAGCTAAGCTGGGTCTATATGATGCCGCTGATACTGTGGAATTCAACTGTATGGTGGCCTAAACATTCCTTTACATGCTGTTACTTTAATTGGCAATGATTGGAAGTGTGATGCTCTTAGATAGATGAGCTATGGGAGCATCCACCTTAGGAAACCCACTATTTCTTTCTCCTAACAGCAATCTCAGATTTCATGGTTTATATTAGGAAGAAAAAAAAATTCTTCCAATGTCTGAGAGACCATCAGAAGCTAAAACCTCTGCAGTTAAAATAAGGGAGGGCTTTTGAATCCGACCCCGAACTGACTGTGCCAAGTTCTGAATGCCTGTTGGTTTGTCAGATGCAAGTTAAGTAATACCCAAGCACTCTAATCAGAAACTTCCGGGGGAGGTACTGAAAGGATGTCCCTCTAGTAGAGAGGAATGAATAGTGTCTAAAGGAAAGCCCATTTAGTCTTCCTATGCCTGTTGCAGGACTGCTGTAAAATATAGCTTTGCCCCTGCCTCGCCTTTCACCTTCTATGCAAGTTTTGAAAGTGGTGACCAACTGTAAATCCAGCGTCCCACTCCAAGAAGAGCCTGGAGTGTACATACCTTGTTGCCACACCTCTGATTCCCAACACAGTAACGTTGGAGGCCGGGTGATTACAGTAACTGCTGCGTTAGTGGTAATGACCGGTCTCCCCAGAAGTGATTCCAAGCTGAAAAGGGGCTGTCAGCAGCAAGAGGTAGCACTGATTTTAAAGCACCTCATGTAATCTCTCCAGGCATCCCCAGCTGCAGCAAAGTAAAAATAATAATAATAATAGTAAAAATAAAATGGCTTTAAAAATAAATGACTGCCTTGGGCAGTCCTGGGATCTGCAGTAATAAATGGCAGAGAATATCACACCTCAGGTGCTAGAGCTGCTAAACTGTAGTACCCACTAGGAATCTTCACCCAGCTTCATAAGATAAACAAATAACAAACACAAGGAAGTGGGTACATTCAAGTTACAAGCGCTAAACTCATAGGACTTCCCTTTTGAGTGGTGGACGTAATGTCCTTCAAGATTCACAATCTTCTCCTCGAAAGCCTTGGTGTTCTTCTACCTGCTCAGTATGAAAATGAAACCGAAATAGAACACATCATGGTGTAGTACGTCTATGTAAGTGTGTGTGTGACCACGGCCGTCTTTTACTCCTGGGCCCTTGGGCAAGAGCCCACTGAGCCCATACGAAAAGGGCCCTAGGCTGATAGCTGAGGGTCCCCTCTTTCCAGGAGTACCAGATTTTTGAAAATCGGCCCTGGGGAACCGGAGATATCCGACTTCAAAGCAGCGGCCCCCATCCGAGCCTGTTAATTATTCTTCCCAGCCAGATATCTCGGGTTCTGTCTGACTTAGAGTTTTTCTGAGGGTATAATCCAAAGGCTGGGACTCTCCCCTTTTGGTGGACACTGGCAGCTTGTCTCTACTATGTCCAGAACCAGAGATATCAGCCTTCCAGCAGCTGATCCCTGCTCCAGCTCCACACGCCTGGTATGCAATTTTATAATTTTGTTGGTGGATTGCTCTGGTTCCTGAACTCTGATCCCCAAGTCCACAGAACCTCCTGAAAGGTGGGATTCTCTAGTTTGTTTTATCCCATTAAAGCTAAGAAATCTATTTCCAGGAACTGGAGATATCTGCAGTAAAGCAAGCTGCCCTCCCACCAGAAAATGATGAATATTAAGCCCATTCCACTATCCACCCCTCCCCTGCGTATTAAACATCCCCTACCACCCTGAAAGTCATGTACCGGGGCCCTTTCATTCAGCCCAATGTCCCCTTCTACAGTTTAGTGCTTTCCCTCCAGCTCCATCTCCCTTCATCTGTGCAGTAAAGGAGTAATTAGCAGAGATAATTTCTCCAGCTCCTAAATGCTGAGTGGAAGACAGAACCCCCCTACTGCCCGCGGGACATCAAAGCTGCCGCTGACAGCACCCCCACCCTTACTGCTGATGGGTGGGTAGGGGCCCCAGTGCATTGCTGTGCCCAGGGGCCTACACTGCTGTTAAGACGGCTCTGTGTGTGACCCTATATGTATTACTATATGGATGTGGAGGAGCGTACCCCAACTCACACACTGAGATGTTGAGTAATGTGTATCAAGGTATCTTTTAATTCCCCATATGCTGGCCAGGTAAAATGAACTAGAAGGGCGTACCCCACTCACAATCAAACGAATAATTACTCCCTCATTAAGGTTTCTTTCAAGCTGATGCCTGGAGACTCCACCTCTCCTCAAAGAAGTAAGTCCAAGCGGCAATTTCCATAAGGGGGGTACAATTTAATAAAAATCCATAATTTCATAAAAGTTCCCCAATTACGTACCCTAACTAGCGTACACTTGCCCTTATACTGCATGACATATGAGGGGGGCAACATATGTTTGAGGCTATTAGGGATAAGGAATATTTTATTTATATATAATATATATATATATAATGCCTTCCCACTGTTTAGGGCGTTAAACTCCTTATTTGGGAAAACCTGAGTACACCCACAGATATTATCCACATCCCTAAAGAGTGTCTAAATTGTCAAAGACGTTTGTTACCTGTTCCTGGTACAACCTCCATAAAGGCTGATCGCAGATTGAGACTACTTATTTGACATGTACTTATTTCTATGTCACATACAGGATTCTACAGGCTTCATGGCTGGACGTCATAAAGGAGATTGGCCTGCATAATGCAGGGACCACTGATCTGGCAGTTTCGACAAGCAGGGGACGGTGGCTACACCAATGGACTGCGGATACAGAATTCAAGAAAGGTATGGTGAGTCAGCCCTTCACGGGTGAAGCCCTGTTGGGATGCTCGGGATACGTGAATATCTGAGTCAACTGCGGGTAAGTTGACATATCTTCCTTCCGCAGCTGCACAGACTAGGAAATTAGATCCTACGCCTATCCTGCAATCCCTTCAAACCGCAATGTTTACACATGAATCCAAGGGTTCCTCCACTTCCTTTAGAGGACGTTGGAGAAAATCGAGAAAACCTGCCACCGCCAGGTTCCTGGGAACGGATTTCAGATTCGGTATTCTCAAAACCTTTGTTTTGACGGTGGACCCCACTGTGTGGGAATCAAGCAGGTGGGAGAGAGACTAAAAAGATTTCAGTAAAACATCTAGGCGATATCCTGCCTAGTCCCCTGGGAAAAGTTAGGCTGCCCAGGGGTGCAGACTGGAGTTTCTAGTACTACCGCCTCACAGATTCTTCAGATCAGGCTTACTAGCTTCTCAGGCTGAAGCTGGAATCTATTCTAACATTTAACAAACAAATGTCTTTATTCCAGTTCCACCTTGTTTACGTAACAGGGGTTACTATTCAAACCTAAGGTCATTGCACCCCTACTGGTGGGTGTTCAATTCAGGATGGAGTCTGAGAGCGGTGATCTCTGGTCGAGATTTAGGGAATTCCTGGTATCGCGGGATATCAGGGATGTGTACCTTCACATTCCAATCGGGCCATCTCTCTAGGCCTATCTACGGTCGCACTACAACTGGATCACTTCCAGTTCCAAACAGTGCACATGGCTTCTACGCAACACCGGGGGTGTTCATCAAGGCCATGGCAGCGATTATGCTCCTACTCCACAGACCAGGAGTGGACATTATTCCATATCTGGACGACCTTCACATCCTCCAGGGAGAGGTTGTTAAAGAGGGTTGCTCTCTCAAATCAACTGTCCCGGGATTAACTGTCCAGGTGGATCCTGAAGCTTCCAATTTCACATTTGGAGCCGCCAAGGGGCATTCCTTCCTGGGGATGATTCTCGTCGCGGAAGTGCAGAGGGTGTTTCTACCGGTGGAGAAAGCGTTGGTGATCCAATCAATGGTCCGGAATGTCCGGAAGCCAGCCCGGGTATCGGTTCATCTGTGCATTCGCTTTCTGGGGAAGATGGTTGCCTCCTACGAGGCTCGACAGTATGGAAGATTCCTTGCACGGTCTTTCCAACTGGATCTCCTGGTCAAGTGGTCAGGATCTCATCTTCACATGCACCAGCGAATACTCCTGTCACCCAAAGTCAGAATTTCGCTCCTCTGGTTGCTGCAACCTTCTCGCCTTCTCGAGAGCTGCAGGTTTAAGATTCGGAATTGGATCTTTCTAACCTCGGATGCCAGTCTCAGAGGTTGGGGAGCTGTCACCCAAGGGGAAAACTTCTAAGGAAAGTGGTCAAATCTGGAATCCATCCTTCCGATAAACATTCTGGAGCTAAGGGCCTAGTACAACGCCCTTCTACAAGCAGCACATCTTCTTCAAGTTCAGGCCATTCAGGTTCAGTCGGACAATGTAACGGCGGTATCCTACATAAACCGACAGTGTGAAACGATGAGCAGAGCTGCAATCCTCCTCTGGGATGAAAATCACACGATGGCGCCGTCGGCAATCTTCATTCCGGGAGTGGACAACTGGGAAGCGGACTTCCTCAGCAGACACGATCTCCTTCCAGGAGAATGGGGCCTCCATCCGGAGGTACTGTATTCGTAGAGGTCACATGCCGATGGGGTGTACCTCAAATAGACATGATGGCCTCCCGCCTCAACAAGAAGCTTTGGAGGTACTGTTCCAGGTCGCAAGACCCACAGACAGTGGCGGTGGACGCCATGGTAACTCCCTGGGTGTTCTAGTCAGTGTATGTGTTCCCTCCACTTCCTCTCATCCCAAGGATATTCAAACTGATAAAAAGAACAAGAGTTCAGGTGATCCTCATTGCTTCGGACTGGCCAAGAAGGGCTTGGTTCGCGGATCTTCTGGAATTACTGCTGGAGGATCCGAGGCCTTTTCCTCTTCAAGAGGACCTTCTGCAACAGGGGCCATTCGCTTATCAAGACTTACCGCGGCTACGTTTGACGGCATGGAGGTTGAATGCCTCCTTTTAGCTCGAAAGGGCATTCCAAGAAAGGTCATTCCTACCCTGATACAGGCTAGGAAGGGAGTAACGTCTAAACATTACCATCGGATTTGGAAAAAGTATGTGTCTTGGTGTGAATCCAAGAAGTTTCCTACGGTGGAGTTTCAACATAGGACAGTTTCTCCTCTTTCTGCAAGCAGGTGTGGATGTGGTCCTACGCTTGGGCTCCATAAAAGTCCAGATTTCGGCCTTGTCCATTTTCTTCCAAAAACAATTGGCTGCTCTCCCTGTGGTTCAGACT
This sequence comes from Pseudophryne corroboree, assembly GCF_028390025.1. NCBI lineage: Eukaryota > Metazoa > Chordata > Amphibia > Anura > Myobatrachidae > Pseudophryne > Pseudophryne corroboree. The sequence goes on from NC_086449.1 coordinate 577,032,124, forward strand.
TTCTTGAAAGGGGTTCTGCACTTCCAACCACCTTTTGTGCATCCTACGGCACCGTGGGATCCTAATGTGGTGCTGCAGTTCCTGCAATCCGATTGGTTCGAGCCTCTACAGGAGGTTGAGGTCAAGTTTCTTACTTGGAAGGCTGTCACACTGTTGGCATTGGCATCTGCTAGGTGTGTGTCAGAATTGGGGGCATTGTCCTACAGAGCCCTTACTTGATTTTCCATGACGATAGGGCTGAGCTCAGAACGCGTCAGCGATTTCTTCCAAAAGTTGTGTCAGCTTTTCATATCAACCTACTATTGTGGTGCCAGTGGCTACTGACTCCTCAATTACCTCAAAGTCCTTGGATTTTGTGGGGGCTTTGAAGATATATGTGAAGAGAACTTCTCGTCACAAGAAGTCGGACGCTCTGTTTGTCCTTTATGATCCCAACAAGGTTGGGTGTCCTGCTTCTAAGCAGATAATTTCTCACTCGATCAGGTTATTCCACAGGTTATTCGATCATGCTTATTCCACAGCTGGCTTGCCGTGTCCAAACTCTGTTAAGGCCCACTCTACTCTTAAAGTGGGTTCTTTCTGGGCGACTACCTGGGGTGTCTCGGCTTTCCAGCTTTGCCGAGCAGCTGCTTGGTTGGGGTCGAACACGTTTGCTAAATTCTACAAGTTCGATACCTTGGCCTCTGAGGACCTTAAGTTTGGTCAATCTGCTCTCCAGGAGCCTCAGCGCTTTCCCTCCCGTACTGGGAGCTTTGGTACATCCCTATGGTACTAAATGGAACCCCAGCATCCTCTAGGAAGCAAGAGAAAATAGGATTTTAATTACCTACCGGTAAATCCTTTTCTCGTAGTCCGTAGAGTATGCTGGGCGCCCGCCCAGCGCTTCGTTTTCCTGCATTGTTACTTGGTTACTTATTGGTTCAGCTGTTGCTGTTCCTCTTTCCTGCTGATTAGCATGGTTTCTTCTAGTTCCTGCTGGTTAGCATGGTTTCTTCATGTTGCATGCTGGTTAACATGGTTTCTTCATGTTGCATGCTGGTTAACATGGTTTCTTCATGTTGCATGCTGGTTAACATGGTTTCTTCATGTTCCTGCTGGTTAGCATGGTTTCTTTTATGTTGCATGCCGGTTGGCATGGTTTCCTCATGTTTCATGCTGATTCGCTTGCTTTCTTCAAGTTGCATGCTGGTTTGCATGATTTCACCATGTTGCATGCTGGTTAGCATGATTTCTCCATGTTGCGTGATGGTCAGCATGATTTTTCAATTCTGTGTGAGCTAGTGTGATTCTCACCACTATCTGTGTATTTTCTTCTCTCGAAGTATGTCTGTCTCCTCGGGCACAGTTTCGAGACTGAGTCTGGTAGGTGGGGCATAGACGGAGGAGCCAGCCCACAATATTAAACTCTTAAAATGCCCATGCCTCCCAAGGGACATGTTTATACGCCATGGTATTAAATGGAACCCCAGCATCCTCTACGGACTACGAGAAAAGAATTTACCAGTAGGTAATTAAAATCGTATTTTTTTGTGTGTCCTAAACTGTGAATGTCACCAGACTTTTTAGACTTGCGGTCTGTACCACCATTTCCATTTTCAGGTTTTGATGACAGTCATGGCTGTGTTTCAAAGGTACAGGGGGGTGGTCTTCAGGTTGCCGGCGGCCGGGCTCCCGGCGACCACCATACTGGCGCCGGAATCCTGACCGCCGGCATACCGACATCTTTTCTCCCTCTTGGGGGTCCACGACCCCCCCTGGAGGGAGAATTGATAGCGTAGTGCACCACCGTGCCCGCAAGGGACTCATTTGTGCTCGCCCAGCTGTCGGTATACCAGCGGTCAGGATTCTGGCGCCGGTATGCTGGTCGCCGGGAGCCCGACCACTGGCATACCATACTACACCCGTCCAGGGAGATGTTAATTATCCTGTACCTCGTAGATTATTATTTATTATTATTATTATTATTATTATATCAAGACAGAAACCCTAAGAGGTCTATTTCTTCAGCAGGCAACATTGAGATCTTCCAGCAGACACTGGAAAGCGGGTCAACTGTATATTGACATGATGGCATCTCAGTCTAATCACTTGATGTACTGATTCTACTGAAGGACCTAGATTTATCTGTATTTTCTGGTGGTGATGCTTTCACACATTCTCAAAAAGTAATAGAGGAGTCGTCTCATTATTGTACACAGTCATTCTCAAGTGTTGATTGTTCTGACATGGCTTCTTCCTATGAAGAAGAATCTGTTGTCTCTGAAAGCTATGCCTGAATAGCGTGACTGGGTTTTAACAGTGTGGAGGCTAAAGCCTTGATAATTTTATAAAGCACATGCTTAAGGATAGGAATTATAGTATATGGAAGGCTGTTTCTTGGTGTGAGAGCTAACCTGTTTGCTCCTGGATTTGCAGCATGGGTCTGACAATTAAATACTGGGGTTTTAAACAATCAGACTTCTGGTTTGTTTTTATTTTTCCCTATAATAAGATAGCACTTTTAGAACATGATGCATTTAAGACCACCATTCATTCCTCCTTTGGTCCATTTGTCCCTCTCCATTAGAATCTCAGTAGTCAATAGAGGTAAACTTTCTCACATGGAAGATTCCTTTTCTTATACCTTTTTTTCACAGTTGGGAACTGAAAGCTCTATCTTCCACATCTCCTTATGCTTTTCCATGAACCTAGGGTCATTCTTCTAACAAAACCATCCTTTGACCCTAGGAGGGTTTCTAAATTCCATTTGAATGAGGACCTCGTGTTTCCGGCTTTTGGTCTGAACCAGTCTATGAAGGAAGAGAGATATTCATTCACTGTATGTGGTTAGGGCAGTGGTTCCCAAACTGTGCGCCCAGGCACCCTGGGGTGCCTCTGGACCCTTGATGGGATGCCTTGGATTGGTGGTCCAGGACCAATTAAAATTATTTATGGTCAATGTAATAGGCAAAACCAGTGATTGTGGCTGCTAGTCATAAAATATGTGGACAAACAGAAGCAAATCTTGTCCCTCACCACACAATTTAAATTATGGATGACATATAAACACAATTTACTTAATTTAATATTTCTTTCTAAATTTCTCAATATGAAGCTTTTGGTCTGGAGGTGCCGTGACAAAAAATTCTGATGCTCTAGGGCGCCGTGATTCCAAAAAGTTTGGGAACCACTGGCTTAGGGCCTTAAAATATCATCTTGAGAAGATATATGACTCTAGGAATTAGCATGCTATTTTGGTCCTCCATGATGACCACAAGATGTTGACCAGACAGAAAACAAATGATAGTCAGATGGTGGTGTTCCATAATTCAAGACGATTAGATCAAAATGCTTCATTGGTGGTGTGATATTGAGTATCGGCTATCCAGCAGTGTCAGGCAGCAACATGGTCCTTGGTGCATACTTTTGTTTTTTTGTTTTCTCTCTGTTTTATGACTTGGCAGGATGGGCATAGTGGAAGCAGAGGCTTTTTTTTCACAATGCCAGATATATGGATCCTCCAGCTAAACCTACATAGTTTATTGGCCCCAATGGATTCTAAGTATGGGATTTAACAAAATATAAAAATCCAGTTTTTGATCTGCATTCATTGATCACCCAAGACTATTTTTCTCTGACGTCCTAGTGGATGCTGGGAACTCCATAAGGACCATGGGGAATAGCGGGCTCCGAAGGAGGCTGGGCACTCTAGAAAGATTTATGACTACCTGGTGTGCACTGGCTCCTCCCACTATGACCCTCCTCCAAGCCTCAGTTAGATTTTGTGCCCGGCCTAGGTTGGATGCACACTAGGGGCTCTCCTGAGCCCTTAGAAAGAAAGTATAGATTTAGGTTTTTTATTTTCAGTGAGACCTGCTGGCAACAGGCTCACTGCAGCGAGGGACTAAGGGGAGAAGAAGCGAACTCGCCTGCTTGCAGCCGGATTGGGCTTCTTAGGCTACTGGACACCATTAGCTCCAGAGGGATCGACCGCAGGCCCAGTCCTTGGTGTTCGGTCCCGGAGCCGCGCCGCCGTCCCCCTTACAGAGCCAGAAGCAAGAAGAGGTCCGGAAAATCGGCGGCAGAAGACATCAGTCTTCTCCAAGGTAGCGCACAGCACTGCAGCTGTGCGCCATTGCTCCTCACACACACTTCACACTCCGGTCACTGAGGGTGCAGGGCGCTGGGGGGGGGCGCCCTGAGAAGCAATTATAACACCTTGGCTGGCAAAAATACCACAATATATAGCCCTAGAGGCTATATATGTGGAAAATACCCCTGCCAGAATCCAGAAAAAAGCGGGAGAATAGGCCGCGGAAAAGGGGCGGAGCTATCTCCTGCAGCACACTGGCGCCATTTCTCCTTCACAGATCCACTGGAAGGAAGCTCCCTGGCTCTCCCCTGCAGTCTACACTACAGAAAAGGGTAAAAAAAGAGAGGGGGGGCACTAAATTTAGGCGCTGTATAAATAATATAAAAAAAGCAGCTATAGGGGACATAACTCAGTTAGTCCCTGCATTATATAGCGCTCTGGTGTGTGCTGGCATACTCTCACTCTGTCCCCCCAAAGGGCTTTTGTGGGTCCTGTCCTCTGTTGGAGCATTCCTTGTGTGTGTGCGGTGTGTCGGTACGGCTGTGTCGACATGTTTGATGAGGATAATGATGTGGAGACGGAGCAGATGCCTTTAGAAGGGATGTTACCCCCTGCGGGGCAGACACCTGAGTGGTTGAGCTTATGGAAAGAAATGAGTGCACGTATAGACTCCTTACATAAGAAATTTGACGACATGCCTAATGTGGGACAACCGACTTCTCAGCTCGTGCCTGTCCAGGCGTCGCACAGGTCATCAGGGGCTCTAAAACGCCCGCTACCTCAGACCGCAGACCCAGATGTCGACACTGATACTGACACCAGTGTCGACGACGATGAGTCTAATCTGATGCCCACTAAGGCCTTTCACTGCATGATTGAGGCAATGAAAGAGGTGTTACACATTTCTGATATAAATACAGGTACCACTAAAAAGGGTATTATGTTTGGGGAGAAAAAACTACCCATAGTTTTTCCCCCATCAGATGAATTAAATGAAGTGTGTGAAGAAGCGTGGGCTTTCCCTGATAAAAAAGTTGTTAATTCCTAAGAAGGTACTAATGGCGTTCCCTTTCCCGCCAGAGGATAGGTCACGTTGGGAAACACCTCCTAGGGTGGATAAAGCACTCACACGTTTATCAAAAAAGGTGGCACTACCGTCTCCGGATATGGCCGCCCTCAAGGAACCTGCTGATAGAAAGCAGGAGGCGATCCTGAAGTCTGTATATACACACTCAGGCATTATACTTAGGCCAGCTATTGCGTCAGCTTGGATGTGCAGTGCTGCCGCTGCGTGGTCAGATAAACTGTCAGAAAATATTGACACATTAGACAGAGACACGATCCTGTTAACCATAGACCATATAAAAGACTCAGTCTTATATATGAGAGATGCACAGAGGGAAATCTGCCGACTGGCATCTAAAGTTAGTGCATTGTCCATTTCTGCTAGGAGAGGCTTATGGACTCGCCAGTGGACAGGAGATGCAGATTCTAAAAGGCACATGGAAGTGTTGCCATATAAAGGTGAGGAATTATTTGGGGATGGTCTCTCGGACCTAGTTTCCACAGCAACGTCTGGGAAGTCAGCATTTTTACCCCATGTCCCCTCACAGCCTAAGAAGGCGCCGTTTTATCAGGTTCAGTCCTTTCGGACCCAGAAAAACAGGCGTGGAAAAGGCGGATCTTTTCTATCCAGAGGCAGAGGTAGGGGAAAAAGGCTGCAACAAACAGCAGGTTCCCAAGAGCAAAAGTCCTCCCCCGCTTCTTCTGCCAAGTCCGCCGCATGACGGTGGGGCTCCACAGGCGGAGCCTGGTACGGTGGGGGGCCGCCTCAAGAATTTCAACGATCAGTGGGCTCGCTCACAGGTGGATCCCTGGATCCTTCAAATAGTATCTCAGGGGTACAAACTGGAATTCGAGGCGTCTCCACCCCGCCGGTTCCTAAAATCTGCCTTGCCGATTGCTCCCTCAGACAGGGAGGCGGTGCTAGCGGCAATTCACAAGCTGTATTCCCAGCAGGTGATAATCAAGGTACCCCTACTTCAACAAGGCCGGGGTTACTATTCCACACTATTTGTGGTACCGAAACCGGACGGTTCGGTGAGACCCATTTTAAATTTGAAATCCTTGAACACATACATAAAAAAATTCAAGTTCAAGATGGAATCGCTCAGGGCGGTTATTGCGAGCCTGGAAGAGGGGGATTACATGGTATCCCTGGACATCAAGGATGCTTACTTGCATGTCCCCATTTACCATCCTCACCAGGAGTACCTCAGATTTGTGGTACAGGATTGCCATTACCAATTCCAGACGCTGCCGTTTGGACTGTCCACGGCACCGAGGGTATTTACCAAGGTGATGGCGGAAATGAGGATACTCCTTCGAAAAAAGGGAGTTTTAATTATCCCGTACTTGGACGATCTCCTGATAAAAGCGAGGTCCAAGGAACAGTTGTTGGTGGGAGTAGCACTATCTCAGGAGGTGCTGCACCAGCACGGCTGGATTCTGAATATCCCAAAGTCACAGCTGGTTCCGACGACACGACTACTGTTCCTGGGGATGATTCTGGATACAGTCCAGAAAAAAGTGTTTCTCCCGGAGGAGAAAGCCAGGGAGTTGTCATCTCTAGTCAGAGACCTCCTGAAACCAAAACAGGTATCAGTGCATCGCTGCACGCGGGTCCTGGGAAAGATGGTGGCTTCTTACGAAGCAATTCCCTTCGGCAGGTTCCATGCCAGAATCTTTCAGTGGGACCTGTTGGACCAGTGGTCCGGATCGCATCTTCAGATGCATCGCTTGATAACCCTGTCTCCAAGAACCAGGGTGTCGCTACTGTGGTGGCTGCAGAGTGCCCATCTTCTAGAGGGCCGCAGGTTCGGCATACAGGACTGGGTCCTGGTGACCACGGATGCCAGCCTTCGAGGCTGGGGGGCAGTCACACAGGGAAGAAACTTCCAAGGACTATGGTCGAGTCAGGAGACTTCCCTTCACATAAATATTCTGGAACTAAGGGCCATCTACAAAGCAGGATGGCGATGGCGGAAGCCACAAGAATTCTCCGATGGGCGGAGAATCATGTACTAGCACTGTCAGCAGTGTTCATTCCGGGAGTGGACAACTGGGAAGCAGACTTCCTCAGCAGACACGACCTCCACCCGGGAGAGTGGGGACTTCATCCAGAAGTCTTCCAGATGCTGGTAAACCGTTGGGAAAAACCACAGGTGGACATGATGGCGTCCCGCCTCAACAAAAAGTTAAAAAGATATTGCGCCAGGTCAAGGGACCCTCAGGCGATAGCTGTGGACGCTCTAGTGACACCGTGGGTGTACCAGTCGGTTTATGTGTTCCCTCCTCTGCCTCTCATACCAAAGGTATTGAGAATAATAAGAAAGCGAGGAGTAAACACCATTCTCGTGGTTCCGGATTGGCCAAGACGAGCGTGGTACCCGGAACTTCAAGAGATGCTCTCAGAGGACCCGTGGCCTCTACCGCTCAGACAGGACCTGCTACAGCAGGGGCCCTGTCTGTTCCAAGACTTACCGCGGCTGCGTTTGACGGCATGGCGGTTGAACACCGGATCCTAAAGGAAAAGGGTATTCCGGAAGAAGTCATTCCTACGCTTATTAAGGCCAGGAAAGATGTTACGGCAAAGCATTATCACCGCATATGGCGGAAATATGTTGCATGGTGCGAGGCCAAAAAGGCCCCAACAGAGGAATTTCAACTAGGTCGATTTCTGCATTTCCTGCAAGCAGGAGTGAATATGGGCCTAAAACTAGGCTCCATTAAAGTACAGATCTCGGCTCTGTCGATTTTCTTTCAAAAAGAACTAGCTTCAGTACCTGAAGTTCAGACATTTGTGAAAGGAGTGCTGCATATTCAGCCCCCATTTGTGCCTCCTGTGGCACCTTGGGATCTCAACGTGATGTTGAGTTTCTTAAAATCACATTGGTTTGAGCCACTAAAAACCGTGGATCTGAAATATCTCACGTGGAAAGTGGTCATGTTATTGGCCTTGGCTTCAGCCAGGCGAGTGTCAGAATTGGCGGCTTTATCATGTAAAAGCCCTTATCTGATTTTCCATATGGATAGGGCAGAATTAAGGACTCGTCCCCAGTTTCTCCCTAAGGTGGTGTCAGCGTTTCACCTGAACCAGCCTATTGTGGTGCCTGCGGCTACTAAGGATTTGGAGGACTCCAAGTTGCTAGACGTTGTCAGGGCCCTGAAAATATATGTTTCCAGGACGGCTGGAGTCAGAAAATCTGACTCGTTGTTTATCCTGTATGCACCCAACAAGCTGGGTGCGCCTGCTTCTAAGCAGTCTATTGCTCGCTGGATTTGTAGTACAATTCAGCTTGCACATTCTGTGGCAGGCCTGCCACAGCCAAAATATGTGAATGCCCATTCCACAAGGAAGGTGGGCTCATCTTGGGCGGCTGCCCGAGGGGTCTCGGCTTTACAACTTTGCCGAGCAGCTACTTGGTCAGGGGCAAACACGTTTGCAAAATTCTACAAATTTGATACCCTGGCTGAGGAGGACCTGGAGTTCTCTCATTCGGTGCTGCAGAGTCATCCGCACTCTCCCGCCCGTTTGGGAGCTTTGGTATAATCCCCATGGTCCTTACGGAGTTCCCAGCATCCACTAGGACGTCAGAGAAAATAAGAATTTACTCACCGGTAATTCTATTTCTAGTAGTCCGTAGTGGATGCTGGGCGCCCATCCCAAGTGCGGATTGTCTGCAATACTTGTAAATAGTTATTGTTAACTAAAGGGTTATTGTTGAGCCATCTGTTGAGAGGCTCAGTTGTTTTCATACTGTCAAACTGGATATAGTATCACGAGTTGTACGGTGTGATTGGTGTGGCTGGTAAGAGTCTTACCCGGGATTCTAAATCCTTCCTTATTATGTCAGCTCGTCCGGGCACAGTGTCCTAACTGAGGCTTGGAGGAGGGTCATAGTGGGAGGAGCCAGTGCACACCAGGTAGTCATAAATCTTTCTAGAGTGCCCAGCCTCCTTCGGAGCCCGCTATTCCCCATGGTCCTTACGGAGTTCCCAGCATCCACTACGGACTATGAGAAATAGAATTACCGGTGAGTAAATTCTTATTTTAAATATCTGTCTCAATTAGGTCGGATGAAAGTGGTGAAGTCATTAAAAACATCAGGTGGTTTTTACTCCAATTCGAGAAACAATTTAAAAAATAATTTGCTATTGTTATTAAATATGCTCATAAAGAAGTCAGTACAAACATACCTTTTAAAATCTTTTCACTCACTTTCAACACTTTGACCAGGTTGGACATTAGCACTAACAGGTTCTCATGTTGAATTGGACGCAAAAATGTTTCGCTTTTTTTTTCCCCTCTGTAAATTGCATTTTTTTACGTGCAAAAAACTCTTTACGCATCTTTAACCATGCTGGCTTGTTTACCATATGACAGATGCACATGTGCCTGTTTGGAGGCAGATCACTTGTGGCAGAGGCTTGACCTGATAACGATGCATCTCAGTCCCTACCATTTATTCTTTTTCTATTGTAATATTAGTGATGCAACGTATTCACATTATTGCATTGATATTTGCAGTTGTTCTTTTAAAGGGGAAGGTGACAGATGTTTTAGCTAGTTCAACAAGCCTAGTAAAATATGTATTTTCCATCCTACACAGCAAATGTCCCTACATAACTAGCTTAGTCACTTACTTGGAAATCTTTGGTAATACTGTAAAGCTAATTTCCTCTCTAACAGGAGTAAAGGTACACTAATCTCATAGTGCACTTATTTAGATTAAATTGAATTAGTTGTAGCTACAGATGTGTCTTCATACACCAAGCATTAATACAGCAAGCGTCCTTTGTGCAAATATAGGTTCTATTTAATTCTAGTTGGAATTGCCATCTAGTCGGAAAGATGGCAGTTTCGACTTTTTTAGGTCGAATTATGATTCAAACTATTCAATGGGGCTGCCGTTTTTCCGACTTGTCAGCAATTCCGACTTGTCGGCTAACACGTGGATCTGCGGATTAGCCGCGGATCCACGTGTTTTTTTTGGACTTGCGACCAAATCCGACATGTTTTTGGTCCGTTTTCGACAATGTCAATCCGACTTTAAAAAAAACAAAAGTTGGATTGACATTATCGGAAACAGCCAAAACCTGTTGGATTTGGCCTCAAATTGAATACTGAACTGTTGGATCCTTTCCGTCGGAAAGGATCCAACATCAATTGAATAGACCCCTATGTGACTTAATCGCGATGTGATGCAACAAAACGTTGACTAAACAAATTAATTTGATATGCAACACTTGTATATCTGCGCAAGTGAGTGTGGCTCTGTATACGAAGCACATCAGAACTAGGTGTGAAAGAAAGTTGGCGCTACATTGTAGCACTTTGTATACAGATTCAGATTCCATCGTACTCAAATATCCAAGTATTGCATTAATCAGTGCAATCTCCTGAAGCGGTTTTGTAGCGTCGCATTATGTTTCAGATGCACATTTATGCAGAAAAAAAAAACACTTGCTGCAAGCCAATTTACACAGGACCTGGTGCATCAATAAGTGAACTGTGGTGTGACTGCAGCAATAGTTTGAGGACACATCTGTAACTACCAAATTTGTTGATACCAGACTCCAGTTAATACTAAATTGGGTATCTGTTGGACATGCCAATAGTCTATGATCTCCAGTACGGCTGCGGTCAATTTACCTACGATCAAAATCCCGACAACCGTTGTCCGATTGTCAAAATCCCGACATGGTAAAAATACCAACATTTAAAATACTGACAAGGTCAAAATACTGACATTTAGAATGTCAACAGGTCAAAAGTTGACATGAGTTTTTCATGAATTTTTTTTTTTAAACCAACTTGTTCATACTTTACCCATCCCAGTGGGCGTGGAAGGGGAATATAATAGTGTGTCGAGCGCAGTGAGGTACGGTGCCCGAAGCATGGCGAGCGGACGTGGTACACTTATACGGTGTCCATGTCAACCTATGTCGACATACACACCAAAAAACAATGAAAAACTTGTGTCAACTTTTTGACCTGTCGACATTTTAAATGTCTGTATTTTGACCTTGTTGGTGTTTTAAATGTCGGTATTGTGACCTTGTCAGTATTTTGCCCTTGGTGGGATTTTGACCGTCTGTCAATTGTTGTCAGGATTTTGACCGTTGGGATTTTGATTGTAGGTATTTCATACTGATCCCCTCCAGTACATATATGGTGGGGGTGTGCTAAAATACAACCATTTTGGTTGCAAGTTTAGACATATATAAAGGAGTTAACAGTGTTGCATGTAAAATTGGACCCACAAGTGCATCAGTGATTTATTACAGTACTCTCCCCATTTTATGCCTAAGGCTTGTTTACTTATAATTGTCTGTTGTCTAAAGGGCAGTACTCACTGGCAGATCAGGGGAGAGATGTGTGCTGAGCGGTGGGAAGACGGGGGGGGGCAATCAAGCGATAGCCATGCGCGGGGCTGCGCATCGCTATCGCTGAGAGGGGTACACACGGAGTGATTGCTGCTTAAAATCTAAGCAATCTTGTCAGATTGCTTAGATTTTAAGCAGCGATCGCTCCGTGAGTACCCCCCGTAAGAGTCCTAGATTAGTAGTTCTCTCCTGACATTGATAACACAAACATGTAAAAAATCTTTGACTCCTGCACTAGTAAATTGAATTTACCGGAAGGTTAAACTAAAATGTTTAAGGATCGTTATCAAGCATGCTCTGACTAATAGGAGAACCACTAAGTAGCATGACTTCACATGCACCAACATATATAAAGATAGTATGTCTCCCTATAGCATTGCTCCCAACACCTAAATAATCTATTTTAATAGTATTATTAACAATGCGACGCACTCATTTATTGGGATTATGTTCTTCTTTGTTTAGCTGTCCCAACCCATCTTTCTATTGTTTTTCTTTCTCTCCAAATCCCCTGTCTTTGTGTTGTCTGTCACTTAAATGGTACTCATGTATAATTTGTGATTTATTTATGATGAAAGTTTTCTTTTTGTCATTTGTACTGTTTATTTGCATTTAACTGTATTTACCTTAGTATGTTACATGTAATTATATTGGTTGTGATTTTTTTTTTATATATATTTACAGTAGTAGCTTTGGAGCCATTCTCCCGCTCCTGTCTCACTATAATTACCCAGTTCTGGGTTCTTCTCTCCTGCTCTGTCATAGCATTGGGAGTGGTAGCCATTGTGGGAAGCCCACTTTTCCTGTCAGAGATATGTCAACCATCCTTGTTATTAGAAAGATTATTATATATAATTTTATATAATAATGGGAAATAAAAATATGTAAACACTGTTGAAAAATGTCTTGGTTTTGCATTAAGAAGCCTAAATTACATTCATTGCATAAAATAAAGCAGGAGAAAAACAACTAGTTCATGTTTTTTTTTTTTTTTTTTGTTGCAGATTAAATCTTATTTCGAGCAGAATTTAAAGACAGTGCAGACAACTTTCCCATCTGAGATTTTGGGTACAAACTCTGGTCAGGATCATTTTGTCTTCAAAGAACCTGGGGACATGCAACTTCATAATGGAGACATATTATTTGCAGGAGGGAAATCCATTTGTATGGCCATTACTAGTGCACAGCTCAATGCAGTTAATCAGAGCATCTGTCATGATCTAGATCAGGTATTTAATATTTATAGTAAAGCAGTCAATAAATATAGTACTGAACAAACTACAGTCTAAAAGTGGGTACACACTTAGCGATAAATTAAACAATGTCGCTCATTTTGACCCTTCCTGAGCGATGTCGTTTACTTTATTGCTAAATGTGTATGCCACCGCCAACGAGCGATGCGCGGCCCAGCGGATCGTTAATGACCCTCGCTGTTGGCCGTGCATGCAGCTCAATTTGGACTGTCGTCCAAAAACTGCATGCCCGGCCACGCCGTAACTGAGCGATATCGTTTGCATATCACTCAGGGTGTATGCACTGCCGCCAACCACCCTGGCAGGGAACACAGTAGGCGATGTCACTCATAGAGCACATTGCCTAGTGTGTACCCACCCTAAATTACACTACTTGTATCATTGACACTTTCAATCAAAGATCAATAGCACTCTGTTTAACTGTGAATCAAAACTAATTTTCTAACACTAACCTCACTCTGTTAAATGCCATTCTCAGCCCAAAATATTGGCATTTAGATCAGCTGCAGCATATATCATTAGCTCCCTTTGATGTGTTTTAACATATTTGAGTCACTATTTTAATCTTCCCACTCCTTTAGCCATTAATAATGAATGTAAAAAAACTTCTTGGTTCTAACATTGTAGGTCATATTAGAAGTTTAACTTTGTACCTTTAATAAGCTAAGAACATACTACTACTACTGCTTACCCAATTTGTTATATGTAATGGATCTCAAGCTCTGATTAATACCCTGAGTAATATAACTAACAGTCTACTTCTTTGAAAGAGATTGGGGATAAAGAAACGACACGAGTTTGTAAAAGCTCTGAGCTTTTAGGCAATTTTGTCACTAGATTGAAAGTAGTGTTAAAAAAAGAAGGAAAACCAATAATCGCATACAAATCTTCTCTGGCCATATTGCACCACAGTGAACTTTGCTTCCTGTATAGAGGTCCAAGTGTTTACAGAAGTATGCTAATTCACAATATTTCTACTATTCTTTTGCATTTTAATTTCAGAGTTAGGTCCGGACTAGAGGATTATAATAAGATTTTAAACCTACCGGTAAATATTTTTCTCCTAGACTGTAAAGGATGCTGGGTACTCCGTAAGGACCATGGGGTATAGATGGCTCCGCAGGAGACATGGGCACTCTAAGACTTTAGAATGGGTGTGCACTGGCTCCTCCTTCTATGCCCCTCCTCCAGACCTCAGTTAGGACTGTGCCCAGAGGAGACGGACAGTACGAGGAAAGGATTTTTGTTAATCTAAGGGCGAGATACATACCAGCCCACACCATACACACCGTACAACATGGTATATAATAAACCAGTTAACAGCATGAACAAGACAGCATCAGCCAGAGACTGATCTCAACTGTAACATAACCCTTATGTAAGCAACAACTATATACAAGCCTTGCAGAACTTGTCCGCACTGGGACGGGCGCCCAGCATCCTCTACGGACTAGGAGAAAAAGATTTACCGGTAGGTTTAAAATCTTATTTTCTCTTACGTCCTAGAGGATGCTGGGGACTCCGTAAGGACCATGGGGTTTATACCAAAGCTCCAGACCGGGCGGGAGAGTGTGGACGACTCTGCAGCACCGATTGAGCAAACACGAGGTCCTCATCAGCCAGGGTATCAAACTTGTAGAAATCTGCCAAAGTGTTTGAACCCGACCATGTAGCTGCTCGGCAAAGCTGTAAAGCCGAGACGCCTCGGGCAGCTGCCCAAGAAGATCCCACCTTCCTAGAGGAATGGATCTTAACCGAACTTTGAACCGGCAATCCAGCGGTAGAATGAGCCCGCTGAATCGTGTTACAGATCCAGCGAGCAATAGTCTGCTTACACGCAGGAGCGTCAACCTTGTTGGCTGCATACAGGACAAAACAGTGCTTCTGTTTTCCTAACCCTAGCCGTTCTGGCTATATAAATCATTAAGGCCCTGACTACACCAAGGGACTTGGAATCCTCCAAAGCACCTGTAGCCACAGGCACCACAATAGATTGGTTCGTATGAAATGACGAAACCACTTCAGGCAGAAAATTAGGACGAGTCCTCAACTCCGCTTGATCCATATGGAAAATCAGATAGGGGCTCTTGTGCGACAAAGCCGCCAATTCAGACACCTGCCTTGCAGATGCCAAGGCCAATAACATGACCACTTTTCAAGTGAAAAACTTCAATTCAGCTGCTTGAAGAGGTTCAACCCCGTGTGATTTAAGGAACTGTAACACCACGTTAAGGTCCCATGGTGCCACTGGGGGCACAAAAGGAGGCTGGATGTGCAACACTCCCATTACAAAAGTCTGGACTTCTGGGAGAGAAGCCGAATCTGCACCTTAATGGAGCCTAACTTCAGGCCGATATCCACACCTGACTGCAGAGAATGGAGAAAACGACCCAGCTGAAGATCTTCCATAGGATCATTCTTGGCCTCACACCAAGACACACATATTCTCCAGATACGGTGATAGTATTTCGCCGTTACCTCTATCCTAACTTTAATTAGAGTAGGGATGACTTCATCCGGAATACCTTTCCTCGCTAGGATTTGATGTTCAACCGCCATGCCATCAAACGTAACCGCGGTAAGTCTTGGAACACACAGGGCCCCTGTTGTAACAGGTCCTCCCTGAGAGGAAGAGGCCACGGATCTTCTGAGAGCATTTCTTGAAGATCTGAATACCAGGCCCTTCGAGGCCAATCTGGAACAATGAGTACAGTCTGCACTCTTGTTTGTCTTATGATTCTCAATATATTTGAGATGAGAGGAAGTGGAGGGAACACATAGACCGACTGAAACACCCACGGTGTCACCAGGGCGTCCACTGTCACTGCCTGAGGGTCCCTTGACCTGGAACAATACGTCCAAAGCTTTTTGTTGAGGCGTGACGCCATCATGTCTATTTGAGGAAGTCCCCAACGTCTTGTCACCTCTGCAAAGACTTCTTGATGAAGTCCCCACTCTCCTGGATGGAGATCGTGTCTGCTGAGTGATAATGTTGGTATTATCTTAAACCATAAAGCTATACCTCTAAATACACTTTTACCATGGAGCCGCTGCGGCCGCTAGACTTAATACACACGCTACGTACTTTGTACGTTATTTGCGTACAGAGTCCCGTACCTTATACGGACTTAGCGTACAAACGCCGCGCTGGGGGTACAAAGTACACACAGCGCGCACACACTCTTGATATACTTTAAACCTTATTCGTAATGTAATGCAATGATATTATTACACCTTAAACCTTATGCTGCGCTGACGGTACAAAGTACCCGCAGCGCGTACACACCGTATCAATACACTCTTAAACCTTATACAGTTAGGTAATGTAATATGCTTTAAACCCTAGCAGGGAAAAGAGGACACAACACCAATGTGTAGTTTAAACACTGGGCTCCGACACCTCAGCGTATATATCTGGAAGGGGATAACAATACAATTTATACACTACAATATACAACAGAGTAAATGGCTACAGTCAATGTACATACGTGTGAATATTCGCTTGCGCAACCTGGTCCAGTCCTCCGCTAATCAGGTAGATAGCGTTAAGAGTCTTCTGACCGGCCAGGCAGCAACAGGCTTTTTATACATTACTTCCAAAAGCAATACAATGGATACTGTAATCCCCTTGTCCATTGGACACAGAGATGCATCTTTACATTACAGGAGAGGTCATAGGTTGATTTGAAAAGGTGGGCAATGTCTTTCTCAACTGCTCTTGTGGGTGGTCTCCTCTGGATTCCCGCCGCATACATAATATACAGTACATACAGTTTATATCTATATTCTACTTCTGCACATAACTATACGCAGGAACATGCGATCTTCCTCTAACCAACACCGGAATGTTACCCTTAAAATACCCTACAGCTGGAAACTAGACATCACCTTATAACCTTAGTCTGTCCCTTCCTATCATGCAAAGGTGAATCCCTTAGTCCTGGAATCATTTAAACTGTTGATACTTGCTGATGTGGTGCAGGGGGGCTATGTGCACAATGTGCACTATTTGGATTAAATATGTAATGTGTTGATAACCCTCTATGCGCTCACAAACTCCGCCGTAAATACCCATACCACGCGCAGGACCGCGGGAGCGACCATACGCAAATTGCGGATATGTGCACGCACAGCGGAACAAGTGCACGCGCAGCGGGCTTGTGTGTGTTGTTAGTACATGGTGTATGTACTGGAATATTTTTCGACTTTGACAGTCCACCCTTTGGCAGTCAACAATAACTGCCACTATCTAAACATTAAACAGAAAAATATATAATACAATATCTACAGATGATTGGATGGTAGGAGGAGAGGTGTAGGTGGGAAATGTATGACCTAGTGGGATAGTAAAAGCATGTATATATGAATTCATGTCTGAGGGGCATGTATCATCGTGCCGTATATGTTCTAGATAAGCTTCGAGGTATTGCGAAGTATACATTAAATCCTTCTTATCCCGTATTAAGGGTCTGTAAGTGGGTCAACAAACACTACCGAGCTCTTTTCGGCTTCTTGTTCCAACAAATGGGGTGCACATTTAGTTGATACATGGAGGGGGAACATATGTGAGTGCTAGTATATGTGGATATCACCTGTCGACTATGTGTGTCACTAACTGAAGGTTGTAGAGATGAAGATAAGACACATATCTAAAATACATTCACATAACATTTTCGTAATCATTCTTGGGTGTAGTCGATGTCTTTTCTGGATCGGTGTATCTGGGCCAAGGGGGAGACAAAGGAAAAATGGGTGAAAGAAACGGGCCATGGAATTCATTTGCAATCCTTATCATAACATTGTCTCTATGGATGGGTCGAAAATTAAATCTGCTGCTGTAACAATGCCCCCGATCCTTAAACTCATCAATTGTGTGCCGTGCTTGCGCCGCGTTAAAATTCGAACACACCTAAATATCAAGCCAATAATTATGACGACTCCCAGGATACAAAGGAGAAACTTTCCTACACTGATAATAACATTTTGAGCCCATTCTCCTAAACCTGAGAACCAATTGCGTGGGTTCAACCATGAGACCCAGCCGGTCAGTTCATTACTCACAGCAGTCAGGGTAAGGTTGTGTCTCCTTCGGAACTCCCAATTCAACTGCAAGATATCGTCCATCTTTTGATCGATGATCTCGGTTATGTCATCAGTGCTGTTTGTAATATACGTGCAGCACTTCACACCATATTGAGTTTCCAAAGTGACACAGTACCCACCCGTCACAGCTGTGATATAATTAAGGACCATCCTGTGCTGGATCAGTTCCGTTTTGTAAGCTTGCAACTCCCTACCCGTATACCTGAAGGTGTCGTCATACATCTCAGTGATCTTATCTATCAAGTTCGCTAGCGCATGGATATATCTATAATTTATAATTCCTCTGGCAGTACGGGTGATGTCTAACGCAAGTAGGAATTGAATCCCGGTGGATTCATGGATCAAATCAGAGGCTACGTGCTCTGTCCTATCTATGAGGTGTCTCTTGACGATGTGTTCATAGTGAGTATGAGTATAAGGAGCCTGAGCACTGCGGTGAATGTCTTTCATCTTATCATGGGTTATGGTCATGACCTCTGGCAACACTCTTCCAACATAACACAATCCCTCTGAGTTTGGGGCAAGCCACTTACACGCCTTCCTCCCACATATGAAATAGGCATCATCAAGGAGAACATATGGGACAGAATATGACATTACCATATTGCAAACTTTCCAAGTGAAAAATCCCATCCCTAACTCTCCCATCTGCTCAGTACAAGTATCAGGCTGTATGATATGAGCACAGTACTCTGGTGATACTTCTCCAACCCGCATGGTCTTGCTTCCTTGAGTATACCTATATACCGAAAATACCTTCCACTGTTGGCTATTTGGCGTATAAGTTCAGAGTCTACGGGTATCCTATCAGCTCTGTGCGAAAATGCCATTGTTTGATTATTCCATGTCACCTCCCAATTTCCTGGTTTTCGGGAATTGGAAATGTTGAAACACACTAAGGATCTATCTACATGATACTGGTGGAGCTTCAAACTAGGGGGCCTAGAAATATAAAATTTCTTGTCCACCGGTCTCCCACACCGTAATTCGAGTACCTCATCTATTGCTAAAGGGTACGGTACTAATCCTGATTTGCTCTGACCTTGAGGTACTTGTGAACACACCCAGCATTCTGTCTGGTTTAAGACCTTACCCACTAGTGAGTGGTAATCACTCTATGGATGACGGTCCATGTTGATATTAAGGCTGGACTGACATCTCTGGATGCACCCATCCTCAACTATGTTCTCACAAGTTTTACAAATGCAATTTTCCTCAGCCAATAACCCTTCACAGTGCCTCCTAGTTCCCTGACTACCAGATCGTTTTCTGATACTCGCCTTTGCTCGAGTGATGTGTTGCTCTTGGAATTCTACAAATCCGTCCTCGCCATCAGAACCAATTCCAGATCCTTTCTCGACCTCTCTGGGACTCTCACCGAAACAGACTGTTCTGGTCAACAACAGGATTAACAGGAAAACCCGGAACGCAGTCTCTTGGGGTAAGTCCATCTTGTTAAGGGAAGAGAAAGGAAACAAGAAGGGGGATGAAAAGGGAAGGAGGGTAGTGGGAGATGGAGAAAATAATAAAAAAGAAAAACTGGTGCGATAACCGCCTCTTGGTCTTGTTGTTCTCAGCGCTCAGGTGCCGTGACAACAGTCCTGCCTCTGAACCTTCCCGGAACAGACACTCTAGTGATACAATGTTTTCTACACTCTGCTCTTTGTTACTGGTTTTCTCTGGGTCAGCGACCTTCTTACAGTGGGACGAGTGGACCCAAGTCTCTCTTTAGGCAACCTTTAATGCTGTCGTGCTGGTTAGTAAGACTTGGTACGGTCCTTCCCACCTGTCAATGAGGCAACCTGAGCGTAGAAAATTTCAAATCATTACATAATCCCCAGGTTCAATGTCATGACAATTACTGTTCGGTAGGTCAGGGAATCACCAGCTTTAGATTTTTGTTTTGATTCCTCAGCTGCTGGCTCATCTTAACCAAATATTTTACAGTCACTTCGTTATTGCATTTCAAATCATCCTGGGGGTCTATCATTACATGGGGTTGTCGACCAAAAAGAATCTCAAAAGGTGATAGGTTAAGTGGGGACCTGGGAGTGGTTCTGATGCTGTACAATACTAGTGGCAAAGCTTCTGGCCACAACAATCCAGTTTCAGCCATCACTTTGCTCAACTTGTTCTTAATAGTGCTGTTTACTCTCTCCACCTTCGCACTCGCCTGTGGGCGGTACGGAGTATGCAGCTTGCTATTAATTCCCATCAGTTTGCACATAACCTGAAAGACTTCACCTGTAAAATGGGTACCCCTATCGCTTTCAATTATTCTAGGGATACCATATCTGCACACAAATTCCTGCACAATTTTCTTTGCAGTGAACGTAGCAGTATTTGTGGCAGCAGGGAACGCTTCCACCCAATTGCAAAACACATCAATACAGACTAACACATATTTAAAATTCCTGCAGGGTGGTAACTGTATGAAATCAATCTGTATTACCTGAAAAGGGCCGTCTGTCGGCGGGATATGGGATGGTTCTGTTGGTATTGACTTTCCAATATTCTTCCTCAAGCAAATAAGACATGTCATTGCTCTCTTACCCGCATGAGAAGAGAATCCTGGCGCACACCAGTAGGCTCTCACCAGCTTACACATACCCTCTTTACCCAAATGAGTCAGACCGTGTGCCGCCTCAGCTAAGCTTGGAAGATATGCTCTGGGGGCCACTGGCTTACCCTGTCCACCTGTCCAGAGTCCTGAGGACTCCTGGCCATATCCCTTTGACCTCCAGACCGCCTTTTCCTGTGGGGAACACAAATTTTGCATTTCACTTAATTATTGTGTGTTGATGGTGTTGAATATCATCAGTGATGTGATATCTGTTTGTATGGGGGTGCTGGCTGCTTATTTAGCAGCTTCGTCTGTCCGGCTGTTACCAAGTGACACTGGGTTTTGACTGTAAGTGTGGGCTTTGCACTTGATAACAGCCACTCTGTCTGGTTCTTGTATCGCTGTTAGAAGCCTTTTTATGTGGGATGCATGCGCTACAGGTGTGCCAGCTGCCGTCATGACATTTTTGAGGCGCCATAGGGCCCCGAAATCATGCACTACTCCAAAGGCATACCTAGAATCTGTATATATATTGGCTGACTTTCCCTTGGCCATTTCACACGCTCTGGTTAGGGCGACCAGCTCAGCAACTTGTGCTAAGTGCGGTGGGCCCAGGGGCTCAGCTTCTATGATATCTCTGTCATCTACGACTGCGTATCCAGTACACAGGTCTCCCGAGTCCGTATGTCTGTGGCAACTACCGTCAGTGTAAAAGGTAAAATCTACGCCTTCCAGTGGGTTGTCACTAATGTCTGGTCTTGCAGTGAAAGTCAGGTTCAGATATTCCATACAATCATGTGTGTCAGTGTCTGTACTAAATCCTCCTTCACCATCATTCTCATCCTCCACCTTTTGTGCCTGTCCAGGCACACCTGGCAGATAAGTTGCAGGATTTAGTGCGCTGCATCTCTTTATGGTGATGTTTACAGGGGCCATTAGTGCTAATTCCCATGGAATGGTCAGGTTGTGTCCTAACACTACGTCTTCGCTTTTACTTACTAGCAAGGCTATCGCTGCAACACTTCGCAAGCATGTGGGGAGAGACCGCGCTACGGTGTCCAACTGTACACTGTAGTAAGCTACCGGCCTGCTGGCATCACCATGTCTCTGGGTTAGGATACCTGCCGCACACCCAGCACTTTCCGTACCGTACAATTCAAAGGGTTTCCCATAATCTGGCATGCCTAATGCAGGTGCCTGTGATAGGCACTGTTTAAGTCTCTCAAATTCCAGTTCGGACTCATCTGTGTGAGAGATCCGATCTGGTTTGTTTGAAGAGACCATTTCTTGCATAGGTAAAGCCAGTATGGAGAACCCTGGGATCCAGTTTCGGCAGTACCCACACATTCCAAGAAAAGTGCGGATTTGTTGCTGGGTTTGTGGCAGAGTCATGTCGCGAATCGCTTGTATTCTATCAGCGGTGAGGTGTCTAAGTCCTTGTGTCAAGCAGTGTCCCAAATATTTTACCTTGGTCTGGCACAACTGCAACTTATCCTTTGAAACCTTGTGTCCCGTATTAGAAAGGTGAAACAGAATCTGTTTCGTGTCTTTCAAGGACGATTCGAGTGAATCAGAACACAGCAGTAAGTCATCTACGTACTGTATTAATACTGATCCGCTCTCCGGTTGAAAGGATTGTAAACAGTCATGCAAAGCCTGGGAGAAAATACTTGGGCTGTCAATGAAACCTTGTGGTAGGTGAGTCCAGGTGTACTGTACTCCCCTGTATGTAAATGCAAACAGGTATTGGCTGTCAGGGTGCATAGGGACAGAAAAGAAAGCAGAACAGAGGTCAATGACAGTGAAAAATTTTGCAGTAGGGGGAATTTGCATGAGGAGGACAGCTGGATTTGGCACTACTGGGAATTGGCTCTCAACTATTTTGTTTATCCCCCTTAGATCCTGCACTAGCCTGTAACCCCTCCCCCCACTGTTTTTCACAGGGAAGATGGGACTATTGACAGTGCTGGACGTCCTAACTAGGATGCCCTGTTGTAGCAAGCGCTCTATGACTGGGTACACTCCTAATTCCACCTCTGGCTTCAGAGGATATTGAGGGATTTTTTGAGCTATCCTACCATCTTTTACTTGCACTACTACAGGAGCTACATTCGCCATCAGTCCAGTGTCTTGTCCATCTTTGGTCCAGAGGGATTCCGGTATCTGGGAGATCATTGCCTCTACCTTGGATGGACACTTGTCTATAACAGCAGAGATTGACATTAACCTTTGTGGGGTGTCTAACATATCCTGCACTTCCTGAACGTGATTCTCGGGTATATCCAAGAAGACACCCTCAGGAGTACAATATATGACACACCTCATTTTACACAATAAATCTCTCCCAAGTAGATTAGTCGGAGCCGATGCAGCCAGCAAAAAGGAATGCTTGGTCTGCAAAGGCCCTATCGTAATCTCTGCTGGTCTACTTAAAGGGTAGTGTTGCACTATTCCTGTTACTCCCATTGCTGAAATTGTTTTACCCGTGGTTTTCATACCTACCGTCGAATTTAACACTGACCTGGCCGCCCCTGTATCTACAAGAAAAGGTAATGATCTACCAGCTACATCAACTGTGACCTCGGGTTCACTACCAAGGCTAGCAATCAACTTCACTGGCTGCAGACTACAGGTGTGGCCCAACCCCTATTGTATATTGTGACACTCCCGCAGCACGCTGGCAGCTACAATATGTGAGGGGGGTAACTGAGAATTTTCGGAGGCCTGCCAGTCCCTCCTAGGTGGATACCTCCTTGTTTCCCCTGCGTGTGGCTCATAATTTTTCCTATGTGATCCCTGATCCCAATTACGTGTATCATAATGTGGTTCATATCCTGGTCTAGGGGGTCGGTATACCTTATGTGTCTCCTTATACCTACAATTCCGTGCAAAATGTACTTCCTTCTTACAGTTATAGCATACCACTACACGTAACTTACCATCAGGGGTCTGGGGTTTTGGCTGATGCGGCTTCGTTGTGAGAGCATTTATACTTACTGTCATCAGCTTATCCCCCTGAGACTCCCTGTGCTTAATAACGTTCCGATCGTGCTCAATAGCGGACTCTCTTAATGCAGCCACCGAGATACCTCTCCAGTTAGGTAGAGTGGTTTGTACCCTTGTTCTCAATGTTTCTTTTAACCCGTCCATTAATACTGACACAACTACCTCCCTGTGATGTACACTGTCATTAATGTCCTTGACCCCAGTGTATCTAGCCATTTCCTGCAGTGCTCGGTGGAAATATTCAGATGCCGTTTCACCTTCTTTTTGTCTTATGGAAAAGATTTTATTCCATTTGACAACAGTAGGGAAATATACTCCTAATTGCAGATTGATCTGTCGTACATTCTCCTGAGAGTACTCATCAGTGAGAGGTACTTCTGCGTCTAATTTACAATCAGTAATGAATTTTGCGGGGTCAATATTGGAAGGTTAACATACTCGTAGCACTGTTCGCCAATCTTTGTTTGTGGGTTCGGTGGTGTTACCTAATTCTTTAATAAACCTCTGTCATGCGACTAGATCCTTTCTGGGATCGGGAAATTCAGACATAATTGTCCTCAATTCGGTCCGGGACCAGGGACAATGCATAGCAATGTTCCTGATGGGAGTGATTCCCTGAGCGTCAGTCTTCCCATTGGGGACTGCGATCACCCTGACAGGATTTAATTCAATTACATCATTTTGAGTTGACTCCACAATCTGAGGTGCTATTGTCTCTGCATAATGTATGGTACCGTACTTACCTGTGGACACGACCTCACCTATCCCTCCGCTAGGGGCCTTTACTACTGATCTTACTGGTTGGGCCGTGCCCACCTGAGTGTTCTGTATGGTGGCTGCTAGAGAGAGTGCCGATTATCGTGCTGGGCTCATCTTCTTGCTCGCAGTCCTGAGGAAAGTTTAAAATGGGATACAACTTGCACGGGTTAGCATTAGTACATTTATCAACTAGATACCAGTATGCCATTGTCTGTAGCCACTTTCTCCCCTACAATATACGGTGGTGGTGGTGGTGGTGGTGCGGTTGCCATCATTTTCCTGCTAGGTTTGGAACCTGCTGCGTGAGCTAGTTCCCTCTGCATATCGCCCTCTTGCTGACATAAATTTAAACAGTTTGTGTGTCTGACCCTTTGCTTTCGGGATTTTATCAGACATATCCTAACCCTTAAATTCTGCAATACCTCTGGTTCAAAACTGCCTACCTTAGGGAATGGTTCCCTATCTTCCGCAGTCATACGTTCCCATTCATTGCACAAAATTTCTGCGTGTGGTCCATGCTTCTCACACATTATGAACTTCGCTGACCCTTTGGGTCGCGGTATGTCAACCTGAACCCTGGTTGCTCGTCCCTTACTTGAGCAACTGGCCCACATATTTTGCAGGTATTGCCGTCCCGGCTAATCCTACAAATAACCAAAATACTCAATATAAGGCAACGGTGAAAGTACTCCGAGTGCTTTCACCCACTCACCGCCCACGTTGGTCAATACTACCATACACTGTCGTTAGCGAAGGTACGTACCCAACCTAGGGCCCTGTGTAACCTCTATTCACTGGAAGTTTCTGGGAGTGACTTACCCTTTTTAGTAAATATTGGTCGTTGGAGAGTTCCTGAGTGAGACCAGCGAAAACTCCCTAAACCTTTATTATACACAAATCACGCTTGCGTATGCAATAACCTGGCTAATGATCCCGCGATTTTACGCAAAGCTCGTAAAAAGAGTATCACGTTGCGCTAACTATTGCACACACTCACACGCGGTCCAATCGCACAGCGTATAGGTACTTGTTACTTATCCGCCATACGACCAATGGAATCGATTTTTCAGGCTGCGAAACCTCAGCCGGAGCGTATCAATCAAAAACTAAATGGGTATCTTAGCTAACTCCCTGGGCTGCGGTACTCTAAAACCTCGCTGACCTTTGGTCTGCGGAACTCTAAACCTTCGCTGACCTTCTGGCCTGCGGTACTCTGCTACCTTGCTCCTTTGTACTTCAATCTCTAGAAACGTGAGCCAGCTATTCTCACGCCACCAGGTCTCCACTCACCTGGTGTACCACTTCTACGGGATCCCAAATTCACTGGGTCCACAAAACCTTTATTATGTTTGCACACTCACGTTCGTTCACTCAAATACACTTTGTTTTTTCTGTACAGAAAATTAACTTTCATTCAGATAAACAGCCTTCATACCAGAGGTAATACAGTAAAAAAAGGTTTTATTTAAACTAAATCTTGGAAACTGAGCAATTTGTACTATTGTTGCGTGGCTACCGTCCCGCGCCTAAACTAAACAATGCTATTGTGTAATTTGTACTTAGCGGCCGTACCCTTACTCACGTTGCGTAAACACGCGACCGTGCGTATGTCCTTATGTTGCGTACGCAGTCCCGTACTTTGTCCGAGACACGTGTACAAAGACCGTACGTCCGCAGTAGTACAAATCCCACACTTCTATAAATGTAAGCTATATTACCTATAATCGTTTACTTAACATAACACAGTATCTTTCTGTATAAACCTGTTTAACTAGGCCAGACTGTATTTGTGTTTTACGTTTACTTCCTTAATATTTAGTCTATGTTTTAACTAAATAGCAACACATTTCTCAGCACAGGTCAAAATGAATCTAATAATCAATACTTATGGCAACAATGCGAGCAGGTATACAAAGTACAGGTGTATGCTTGTGTTGTGTGCGCATTTGGCGCCAAACAGAAATTCACAGACTTTTAAAATAGCTTTGCGTATTTACCTTACGGATCCCACCAGCATCCCTACAAACCATGCAGAGCAGACGCCATCTTATCAGCAATGAGATAGGGTTTATCAGTGTATTCTACGGCCAGGAAAAGGTTCACGTAGGATACCTGTCCGCCCTTTGCTGATAGATAAAGTCTGCTTTAACCTGTTAGGTTGCGGGTATGTGGAAAAAAACGGACGATGCCCCCAATTGATAATGTTGATATTATCTTAAACAATAAAGCTATACCTCTAAATATACTTTTACCATGGAGCCGCTGCGGCCGCTAGACTTAATACACACGCTACGTACTTTGTACGCTATTTGCGTACAGAGTCCCGTACCTTATACGGACTTAGCGTACAAACGCCGCGCTGGGGGTACAAAGTACACACAGCGCGCACACACTCTTGATATACTTTAAACCTTATTCGTAATGCAATGAAATGATATTATTACACCTTAAACCTTATGCAGCGCTGACGGTGCAAAGTACCCGCAGCGCGTACACACCTTATCAATACACTCTTAAACCTTATACAGTTAGGTAATGTAATATGCTTTAAACCCTAGCAGGGAAAAGAGGACACAACACTGATGTGTAGTTTAAACACTGGGCTCCGACACCTTAGCGTATATATCTGGAAGGGGATAGCAATACAATTTATACACTACAATATACAACAGAGTAAATGGCTACAGTCAATGTACATACGTGTGAATATTCGCTTGCGCAACCTGGTCCAGTCCTCCGCTAATCAGGTAGATAGCGTTAAGAGTCTTCTGACCGGACAGGCAGCAACAGGCTTTTTATACATTACTTCCAAAAGCAATACAATGGATACTGTAATCCCTTTGTCCATTGAACACAGAGATGCATCTTTACATTATAGGAGAGGTCATAGGTTGATTTGAAAAGGTGGGCAATGTCTTTCTCAACTGCTCTTGTGGGTGGTCTCCTCTGGATTCCCGCCGCATACATAATATACAGTAAATACAGTTTATATCTATATTCTACTTCTGCACATAACTATACGCAGGAACATGCGATCTTCCTCTAACCAACACCGGAATGTTACCCTTAAAATACCCTACAGCTGGATACTAAACATCACCTTATAACCTTAGTCTGTCCCTTCCTATCATGCAAAGGTGAATCCCTTAGTCCTGGAATCATTTAAACTGTTGATACTTGCTGATGTGGTGCAGGGGGCTATGTGTACAATGTGCACTATTTGGATTAAATATGTAATGTGTTGATAACCCTCTATGCGCTCACAAACTCCGCCGTAAATACCCATACCACGCGCAGGACCGCGGGAGCGACCATACGCAAATTGCGGATATGTGCACGCACAGCGGAACAAGTGCATGCGCAGCGGGCATGTGTGTGTTGTTAGTACGTGGTGTATGTACTGGAATATTTTTCGACTTTGACATGAGGAAGTCTGCTTCCCAGTTGTCTACACCCGGAATGAAGACCGCTGACAGAGTGCTTACATGATTTTCCGCCCAGCGAAGAATCCTGGTGGCTTCTGCCATTGCTGCTCTGCTCCTTGTCCCGCCCTGGCAGTTTACATGCGCCACGGCTGTGACGTCTGACTGTATCAGAACAGGTAGGTGCGAAGAAGGGTCTCCGCCTGCCGCAGGCCATTGTATATGGTCCTTAATTCCAGCACATTGATGTGTAGAAAAGCTTCCTGGCTTGACCATATTTTTTTTTTGTGTGACTGCTCCCCATTAACGGAGGCTTGCCTCCGTGGTCACAAGAACCCAATCTTGAATGCCGAACCTGCGACCCTCTAGAAGGTGAGTATTTTGGAGCCATCACAGGAGAGAGACCATGGCCCTGGGGGACAGGGTTATCTTCCGATGCCTCTGCAGATAGGACCCTGACCACTTGTCCAGAAGGTCCACTGAAAAGTCCTTGCATGGAACCTGCCGAATGGAATGGCCTCGTAGGCCGCCACCATCTTTCCCAATACTCGAGTGCATTGATGAACTGACACTCCTTTTGGCTTTAGCAGGACCTTGACCATGTTCTGGAGTTCCTGGGCTTTTCCCATTGGGAGAAAAAAAACCTTTGTATTTCCGTATCCAGAATCATGCCCCAAAAAAGACAGCCAAGTTGCTGGAACCAACTGCGACTTTGGTAGATTTAGAATCCAACTGTGCTGTTGTATTACTCTCAGGGAGAGACACGCTTTTTAATAACTGTTCCCTTGAACTCGCTTTTATCAGGAAATCGTCCAAGTATGGGATAATTGTGACCCCTTGCTTTCGCAGGAGCACCATAATTTCCGCCATTACCTTGGTGAAACTTCTCGGGGCTGTGGAAATCCAAACGGCAACGTCTGAAACTGGCAACGACAATCCTGTACAGCGAATCTCAGGTACACCCGATGAGGAGGATATATGGGGACATGAAGGTATGCAGCCTTTATGTCTAGTGACACCATAAAATCCCCCCCTTCCAGGCTGGAGATCACCGCCCTGAGAGATTCCATCTTGAATTTGAACCTCTTTAAATATAGGTTTAGGGATTTTAGATTCAGAATTGGTCTGACCGAGCCATCAGGCTTTGGGGCCACAAATAGGGTTGAATAAAACCCTTTCCCCTGTTGCACTAGGGAAACCATGATCATCACTTGCTGTTGACCCAGCTTTAGTATAGCAGCCAAAACTATTTCCCACTCCGGGGAAGAAGCTGGCAAGGCCGATTTGAAAATCGGAGTGGAGGCACCTCTTCGATGGATTTTGTAGAGGCCAGGAAGGACATTTTTCCTGTGAACTAGCCGTAGCTGCTGGTCTTTTCCCTCTACCTCTGGCGAGGAAAGAAGAGCCACGCCCCTTTCTGAACTTATGCGACCGAAAGGCCTGCATCTGGTATTGGAGTGTTTTTCTTTTGCTATGGGGAACGTAAGGCAAAAAAGAAGACTTACCCGCGGTAGCTGTGGAAATTAGGTCCGCAAGGCCCTCCCCAAATAAAACTTCACCCTTTTCAAGGTAAAGCCTCCATATGACTCTTTGAGACAGCATCACCTGTCCATTGACAGGTCCACAGGGACTTACTAACAGAAACTGCCATGGCATTATGTCTTGAACCCAAAAGCCCAATATCTCTCGCAGCTTCTCTCATATAAAACGCTGCGTCCTTGATGTGTGACCTAAGGCCAACATCATAGTATCTTTATCTAGGGTGTCAATGTCAGATGACGAGCTATCAGCCCAAGCTGGAATTGCGCTACCTACCCATGCCGACGCTACAGCCGGCCTAAACAGGGCTCCCGTAGTCGCATAAATTGATTTTAAGGTAGATTCCTGCCTACGATCCGCAGGATCCTTTCAGGGCCGCCGTATCAGGGGACGGTAGTGCTACCTTTTTGGACAAGCTCGTTAAAGCCTTGTCCAGCGTGGGCGAGGATTCCCACCGTAACCTGTCCTTTGAGGGGAAAGGATACGCCATAATAATTCTCTTGGGAAACTGCAGTCTAATGTCAGGAGTCTCCCAAGCTTTTTCAAGTAAAACGTTCAGCTCATGAGATGAGGGAAACATAACATCAGGTTTCTTTTCTTTAAACATGCAGACCCTTGTCAGTGACAGAGGGGTCCTCTGTGATATGCAAAACATCTTTTATTGCAATAATCATATATTGACTACTTTTGGCAACTCATGGGTGCAACCTTGCATCAACCTAGTCAACACTGGAGTCGGAATCCGTGTCGGTATCAGCGTCTGCTAACTGGGTAAAGGGACGTTTATGGGACCTTGAAGGGTCCTATGACACAGTAAAAACCATGGGTTAATTCCCTGCTTGTCTTTGGACTCTGCTTTGTCCAATCTCTTATGTAATAAAGCCACATTAGCATTCAAAACATTCCACATGTCCACCCAATCAGGTGTCGGCTGTGTCGACAGAGACACCACCACCATCTGCTCTGCTACCTCCCAAGACGAGCCTTCCGCTTCAGACATGTCGACACACACGTACTGACACCCCCACACACACTGGGATAATAAATATGGGGACTGACCCACAATAAGGCCCTTTGGAGAGACAGAGAGAGAGTATGCCAGTACACACCCAGCGCCACTGGACACTGGAACCAAAGTCCCAACCTGTACAGCGCTCTTTTTATTTTTATATATATATATATATATATATATACTCTCTTTTGCGCCAAATAAATGTGCCCCCCTCGTTTTTGCCCTCTGTTATTTGTACAGCAGGGGAGAGTCCGGGAGCAGCTTCTCTGCAGCTTGCTGTGGAGAAAAAAATAGCGCTGGTTAGTGCTGGAGGATCAAGCCCCGCCCCCTCAACGGCGGGCTTCGGTCCCGCTCAATTTTTTTTTATACTGGCGGGGGTTTTATAATATACTGCTTCTGCAGTATCTGATACACTGCCAGTGATCATTTTTGAGGTAATAATTGCTGCCCAGGGCGCCCCCCTGCGCCCTGCACCCTTGCTGTGCCTTATGTGTGTGTGTGTGTGTGTGGGCGCAATGGTGCGCAGCTTGACCGCTGCACGGTACCTCAGTGAAGATCTGAAGTCTTCTGCCGCCTTTGAAGTCTTCTTTCTTCTTATACTCACCCGGCTTCTATCTTCCGGCTCTGTGAGGAGGACGGCGGCGCGGCTCCGGGACGAACAGCGAGGACGACACCTGTGTTCCGACCCTCTGGAGCTAATGGTGTCCAGTAGCCTAAGAAGCAGAGCCTATCATTTAAGTAGGTCTGCTTCTTTCCCCTCAGTCCCACGATGCAGGGAGCCTGTTGCAAGCAGTGCTCCCTGAAAATAAAAAACCTAACAAAAGTCTTTTCAGAGAAACTCAGTAGAGCTCCTCTGTAGTGCATCCAGTCTCCACTGGGCACAGGATCTAACTGAGGTCTGGAGGAGGGGCATAGAGGGAGGAGCCAGTGCACACCCATTCTAAAGTCTTAGAGTACCCATGTCTCCTGCGGAGCCATCTATACCCCATGGTCCTTACGGAGTCCCCAGCATCCTCTAGGACTTAAGAGAAATTTGGTTTCTGGTTTCAGATGTCTGAGGCTTTGCACTGCTTCTCTCCACAAGCTTTAACCTCACATCTAAGCTCAATGTTTATAAGAATTTATTATTGAATGGATTTTAGGGTTGTCCATTGAAGGGGTCACCAAGAACGGTCTCTTATCGATGATGCCATTGTTATTTGCCATCAATTGCAGGCTACCATTGTCTGTAAACCATTGATAGTTTGCGTGGGCCACAGGAAACTGCTCTAGCTACTGTATTTGGACAACGCCTCAATTATGAATCTGAGGCATGTCAGGTTAATCTTTCTAATTCAATGCATACATATTAATTAGGTACAGTTTATAATACATAAAAAGAAACAACATAGAAAATTTATCTTACGTCCTAGAGGATGCTGGGGACTCCGTTGGGGATAGACGGGCTCCGCAGGAGACATGGGCACTTTAAGAAAGACTTTAGGTATGGGTGTGCACTGGCTCCTCCCTCTATGCCCCTCCTCCAGACCTCAGTTTACTACTGTGCCCAGAGGAGACTGGGTGCATTACAGGGAGCTCTCCTGAGTTTCCTGAAAGAAAGTATATTTGTTAGGTTTTTTTATTTTCAGGGAGCCTGCTGGCAACAGACTCCCTGCATCGAGGGACTGAGGGGAGAGAAACAGACCTGCTTTAATGTTAGGCTCTGTTCCTTAGGCTACTGGACACCATTAGCTCCAGAGGGATCGGTACGCAGGTCTCACCCTCGCCGTCCGTCCCAGAGCCGCGCCGCCGTCCTCCTCGCAGAGCCGGAAGATAGAAGCCGGGTGAGTATGAGAAGAAAGAAGACTTCAGATCTTCACTGAGGTAACGCACAGCAGTAAAGCTGTGCGCCATTGCTCCCACACAGCACACACAAACGGCAGTCACTGTAAGGGCGCAGGGGGGGCGCCCCGGGCAGCAATAAAACCTCTTTTTCTGGCAATTGTGTGTATATATACAGCTGGGCACTGTATATATAAAGAGCCCCAGCCAGGTTTTTAGATATTTGAGCAGGACAGAAGCCCGCCGCCGAGGGGGCGGGGCTTCTTCCTCAGCACTCACCAGCGCCATTTTCTCCACAGCACAGCGCTGATAGGAAGCTCCCCGGACTCTCCCCTGCTTATCCACGGTGAAAGAGGGTTTTAAAGAAGGGGGGGGGGCACATAATTGGCGCAATATACAGATTACAGCGCTTTCTGGGTAAACATATTGTGTTTTTTCCTGGGTCATTGGCGCTGGGTGTGTGCTGGCATACTCTCTCTCTGTCTCTCCAAAGGGCCTTGTGGGGGAACTGTCTTCAGATAAGAGGATTCCCTGTGTGTGTGTGGTGTGTCGGTACGCGTGTGTCGACATGTCTGAGGTAGAGGGCTCTCCTAGGGAGGAGGTGGAGCAAATGAATGTGGTGTCTCCGTCGGCAACGCCGACACCTGACTGGATGGATATGTGGAATGTTTTAAGTGCTAATGTGAATTTATTGCACAAAAGATTAGACAAAGCTGAGGCTAGGGAACAGCCAGGGAGTCAACCCATGTCTGTCCCTATGTCGCAGGGACCTTCGGGGTCTCAAAAGCGCCCACTATCCCAAATAGTAGACACTGATACCTACACGGATTCTGACTCCAGTGTCGACTATGATGATGCAAAGTTACAGCCAAAATTGGCTAAATGTATTCGATATATGATTATTGCAATAAAAGATGTTTTGCATATCACAGAGGAACCCCCTGTCCCTGACACGAGGGGTACACATGTATAAGGGAAAGAAACCTGAGGTATCCTTTCCCCCTTTCTCCTGAGCTGAACGAGTTGTGTGAAAAAGCGTGGGAATCTCCAGACAAAAAACTGCAGATTCCCAAAAGGATTCTTAAGACTTATCCTTTCCCGGCAAAGGACAGGATACGGTGGGAATCCTCCACTAGGGTGGACAAAGCATTGACACGCCTATCCAAAAAGGTAGCGCTGCCATCCCAAGATACGGCTACCCTAAGGGATCCTGCTGATCGCAAGCAGGAGGTTATTTTGAAGTCCATTTACACACATTCTGGTACTTTACTCAAACCGGCTATTGCGTCGGCTTGGGTTTGTAGCGCTGTAGCAGCGTGGACAGATACCTTATCAGCGGAGATTGAGACCCTGGATAAGGATACCATCTTATTTGACCCTAGGAGATATAAAAGATGCTGTCTTATATATGAGAGATGCTCAAAGAGACATTGGTTTACTGGGTTCTAGAGTCAACGCTATGTCGATTTCTGCTAGACGAGTCTTATGGACCCGGCAATGGACAGGTGATGCCGACTCAAAAAGGCATATGGAGGTTTTACCTTACAAGGGTGAGGAATTGTTTGGAGAAGGTCTTTCGGGCCTGGTCTCCACAGCTACAGCTGGTAAATCCAATTTTTTGCCTTATATTCCCTCACAGCCTAAGAAAGCGCCACATTATCAAATGCAGTCCTTTCGGTCACAGAGAAACAAGAAAGTACGAGGTGCGTCCTTTCTTGCCAGAGGTAAGGGCAGAGGGAAAAAGCTGCACAACACAATTAGTTCCCAGGAACAGAAGTCCTCCCTGGCTTCTACAAAATCCACCGCATGACGCTGGGGCTTCGCTAAGGGAGTCCGCCCCAGTGGGGGCACGTCTTCGACTTTTCAGCCACATCTGGGTTTGCTCACAGGTGGATCCCTGGGCAATAGAAATTGTTTCTCAGGGTTACAAGCTGGAATTCGACGAGGTGCCTCCTCGCCGGTTTTTCAAATCGGCCCTGCCGGCTTCTCCCCCAGAAAGGGAGTTAGTGTTAAATGCAATTCACAAATTGTATCTTCAACAGGTGGTAGTCAAGGTTCCCCTACTTCAACAAGGGAGGGGATATTACTCAACCCTGTTTGTAGTCCCGAAACCGGACGGTTCGGTCAGACCCATTTTAAATTTAAAATCCCTGAACCTATACTTGAAAAGGTTCAATTTCAAAATGGAATCGCTCAGAGCGGTCATCGCCAGCCTGGAAGGGGGGGATTTTATGGTATCCCTGGACATAAAGGATGCATACCATCATGTTCCCATATATCCACCTCATCAGGCGTACCTGAGATTTGCGGTACAGGATTGTCATTACCAGTTTCAGACGTTGCCGTTTGGGCTTTCCACGGCCCTGAGGATTTTCACCAAGGTAATGGCAGAAATTATGGTGCTCCTGCACAAGCAGGGTGTCACGATTATCCCGTACTTGGTTGATCTCCTCATAAAGCGAGATCAAGAGAGCAGTTGCTGAGCAGCGTGTCACTTTCACTGAAAGTGTTACAGCAACACGGCTGGATTCTCAATATCTCGAAGTCGCAGTTGGTTCCTACAACTCGTCTGACCTTCTTGGGCATGATTCTGGATACGGACCAGAATAGGGTTTATCTTCCGATAGAAAAGGCTCAGGAACTCATGACCCTGGTCAGTAACCTATTGAAGCCAAAACAGGTGTCAGCGCATCACTGCACTCGAGTCCTGGGAAAGATGGTGGCATCGTACGAGGCCATTCCCTTCGGCAGGTTCCATGCGAGGACCTTCCAATGGGACCTACTGGACAAGTGGTCCGGGTCACATCTACAGATTCATCAGTTGACCGCCCTGTCCCCCATGGCCAGGGTATCTCTCCTGTGGTGGCTACAGAGTGCTCACCTTCTAGAGGGCCGCAGGTTCGGCATTCAGGACTGTGTTCTGGTGACCACGGACGCGAGCCATCGAGGTTGGGGAGCAGTCACACAGGGAAGAAACTTTCCAAGGACTTTGGACAAGTCAAGAGACTTGTCTTCACATCAACGTCCTGGAGCTGAGGGCCATATACAACGCCCTTCGTCAAGCGGAGACCTTACTTCGCGACCTACCAGTTCTGATTCAGTCAGACAACATCACCGCAGTGGCTCATGTAAACCGCCAAGGCGGCACAAGGAGCAGAGTGGCAATGGCGGAAGCCACCAGGATTCTTTGCTGGGCGGAAAATCATGTAAGCAGTGTTCATTCCGGGAGTGGACAACTGGGAAGCAGACTTCCTCAGCAGGCACGACCTGCATCCAGGAGAGTGAGGACTTCATCAGGAAGTCTTCGCACAGAGTGGGGACTGCCCCAGATAGACATGATGGCGTCCCGCCTCAACAAAAAGCTACAGAGGTATTGCGCCAGGTCAAGAGACCCTCAGGCGGTAGCTGTGGACGCCCTAGTGACACCGTGGGTGTTCCAGTCGGTTTATGTGTTTCCTCCTTTTCCTCTCATCCCAAAGGTGTTGAGAATAATAAGATAAAGAGGAGTACAGAGAATTCTCATTGTTCCAGATTGGCCGCGAAGGGCCTGGTATCCGGATCTGCAGGAGATGCTCACAGAAGATCCGTGGCCTCTTCCTCTAATGCAGGACCTGTTGCAACAGGGGCCCTGTCTGTTCCAAGACTTACCGCGGCTGCGTTTGACGGCATGGCGGTTGAACGCCGGATCCTAGCGGAAAAGGGCATTCCGGATGAGGTCATTCCTACTCTGATAAAGGCTAGGAAGGACGTGACGGCTAAACATTATCACCGTATATGGCGAAAGTATGTTTCTTGGTGTGAGGCCAGGAATGCTCCTACAGAAGAATTCCATCTGGGCCGTTTCCTTCACTTCCTACAAACTGGAGTAAATTTGGGCCTAAAATTAGGCTCCATTAAGGTACAGATTTCGACCTTATCCATTTTCTTTCAGAAGGTATTCGCTTCTCTCCCAGAAGTACAGACTTTTGTGAAGGGAGTGCTGCATATTCAGCCTCCTTTTGTACCTCCGGTGGCGTCTTGGGACCTTAATGTGGTGTTGAGTTTCCTTAAGTCGCATTGGTTTGAACCACTTAAAACGGTGGAGTTAAAATATCTCACTTGGAAGGTGGTCATGTTGTTAGCCTTGGCTTCGTCTAGGCGAGTGTCTGAATTGGCGGCTTTGTCTCATAAAAGCCCCTATCTGGTTTTCCATATGGATAGAGCGGAATTGCGGACCCGTCCTCAATTTTTGCCTAAGGTGGTGTCATCTTTTCATATGAACCAACCTATTGTGGTGCCTGTGGCTACGCGAGACTTGGAGGATTCCGAGTCCCTTGATGTGGTCAGGGCTTTGAAAATTTACGTGGCCAGAACGGCTAGAGTCAGAAAAACAGAAGCACTGTTTGTCCTGTATGCAGCCAACAAGGTTGGCGCTCCTGCTTCAAAGCAGACTATTGCTCGCTGGATCTGTAACACGATTCAGCAGGCTCATTCTATGGCTGGATTGCAGTTACCAAAATCGGTCACGGCCCATTCCACTAGGAAGGTGGGCTCTTCTTGGGCGGCTGCCCGAGGGGTCTCGGCACTACAGCTGTGCCGAGCTGCTACTTGGTCGGGTTCAAACACCTTTGCAAAGTTCTATAAGTTTGATACCCTGGCTGAGGAGGACCTCATGTTTGCTCAATCGGTGCTGCAGAGTCATCCGCACTCTCCCGCCCATTTGGGAGCTTTGGTATAATCCCCATGGTCCTTACGGAGTCCCCAGCATCCTCTAGGACGTAAGAGAAAATAAGATTTTAAACCTACCGGTTAATCTTTTTCTCGTAGTCCGTAGAGGATGCTGGGCGCCCGTCCCAAGTGCGAACTACTTCTGCAAGACTTGTATATAGTTTTGCTTACTAAAGGGTTATGTTATGGTTTCATCGGTCTCAGACTGATGCTATGTTGTTTTCATACTGTTAACTGGTTAGTATATCACAAGTTATACGGTGTGAATGGTGTGGGCTGGTATGAATCTTACCCTTGGATTAACAAAAATCCTTTCCTCATACTGTCCGTCTCCTCTGGGTACAGTTTCTCTAACTGAGGTCTGGAGGAGGGGCATAGAGGGAGGAGCCAGTGCACACCCATACCTAAAGTTCTTTCTTAAAGTGCCCATGTCTCCTGCGGAGCCCGTCTATCCCCATGGTCCTTACAGAGTCCCCAGCATCCTCTACGGACTACGAGAAAAAGATTTACCGGTAGGTTTAAAATCTTATTTTTAGTGCATTTATTTGCAGATACTGACCATTCATAATCTGCCAACCTATAAATCACTATGCAAGGTGTCACAACATAGTTGTTTGAGAAGATCTCTAGTGAAGTGTTTGGTATACTCCTGGCTTCTGCAAATAAAAATTACGTTTTGAATGCTAAATCAGCGGATCTGGATAAGTTTACACCCATACAGCTCCACTTGCCAATGGATGAGCCCACTGACTGCAATCCTCCAGACATCCAACCCCAGACCAGACTGCTGACACAATCCTACTGGAGACCTAGGTTTCAGATACAACATACAATCTATGCGTACACACCTGTCCAATTCTGCTGAAAGGATTGTGTAACCGTACACTCTTCCAATCTTTGGCAGACCGACTTCCATATATGAATTGGGAGAATTGGACAAACTGATCACAGGACCATATACCCTTCAATATTGTTTGAGTGATTGGCAATCGGGTCTCCTGATATTTCAGCTGGTTTAAAAAAATCTTTTGACAAGACCAGGTAACCAGGTTTGGTTTAAACCTAAGGTTGTGTGAGCATAGACACTCTACCAATGTCTGGCCAACTGGTAGGTCAGAGGATGGATTGGATAAGAATTGGGTGTGTGTACCCAGCTGTATGTTGATGGCAATTGCCAGCACTAGATAGCTGTGTCTGACTGACTGAATGCAGACTTACCTCTAAAGCTAATTGTGCTGTCCTCATTGCCTATAGTAGAGGTTCCCAAACGCAGTCCCCAAGGCACCCAAATATTCCATCTTTTAGGGTAACCATGCTTGCCACAGGTCTCTTAAGTAGTACTTCAGTCAATTTTATTTCACCCTCTGTGCTCCACCTTGGATATCCTTAAAATCTGGACTATTAGGGTGCCTTTAGGACAGATTTTGTTAACCACTGGCCTATAATATATGTTTTTGTGGCCATATTTTAGAATTAACTATTTGTTCCTAAATTCATACGTCCATATGCTCCACTGTGTCCATAAAGTATATTCAGGCATAAGCTAGAGTATTATCTAAATAGATTACCGACAGTTTAGGGGCTGATTCCTGGGGGATTGGTGGGACCCACCCCCTCTCTTAAGGGGTCTCCCTTCAGGCACCCAAAGACAGGGTTGAAGCCCGTGCCGATCCCAGACACGCCTGGACTATGAGTGCTGGGTTAATAGCTTTCAAGCAGTTTCTAAAAATAATAGTTTTTCTCTAATGTCCTAGTGGATGCTGGGGACTCCGTAAGGACCATGGGGAATAGACGGGCTCCGCAGGAGACTGGGCACTCTAAGAAAGAATTAGGACTACTGGTGTGCACTGGCTTCTCCCTCTATACCCCTCCTCCAGACCTCAGTTAGAATCTGTGCCCGGATGGAGCTGGGTGCATTTTAGTGAGCTCTCCTGAGCTTGCTAATAAGAAAGTATTTTAGTTAGGTTTTTTTATTTTCAGAGAGCTTCTGCTGGCAACAGACTCTCTGCTACGTGGGACTGAGGGGAGAGAAGCAAACCTACTAACTGCGGCTAGGTTGCGCTTCTTAGGCTACTGGACACCATTAGCTCCAGAGGGATCGAACACAGGAACTTAACCTTGGTCGTCCGTTCCCGGAGCCGCGCCGCCGTCCCCCTCGCAGAGCCAGAAGACAGAAGCCGGCGGGTGAAGCTAGAAGACGTCAAAATCGGCGGCAGAAGACTCCTGTCTTCATATGAGGTAGCGCACAGCACTGCAGCTCACTGCACCACACACTCCGGTCACTGTAGGGTGCAGGGGGGGGGGGGCGCCCTGGGCAGCAATTGAGTACCTCCTAGCAAATAGGGCATATATACAGCTGGGCACTGTATATATGCATGAGCCCCCGCCATTATTTTTACACAAAATAGCGGGACAGAAGCCCGCCGCTGAGGGGGCGGGGCTTCTTCCTCAGCACTCACCAGCGCCATTTTCTCTCCACAGCTCCGCTGAGAGGAAGCTCCCCAGGCTCTCCCCTGCAGACTCACGGTAGAAAGAGGGTAAAAAGAGAGGGGGGGCACATAAATTTAGCGCAATAATCACAAATACAGCAGCTACTGGGTAAACACTAAGTTACTGTGTAATTCCTGGGTTATATAGCGCTGGGGTGTGTGCTGGCATACTCTCTCTCTGTCTCTCCAAAAGGCCTTGTGGGGATTCTGTCCTCAAATAGAGCATCCCCTGTGTGTGTGGTGTGTCGGTACGATTGTGTCGACATGTTTGACGAGGAAGGCTATGTGGAAGCAGAGCAGGTGCAGATGAATGTGGGGTCTCCGCCGACGGCGCCGACACCTGATTGGATGGATATGTGGAAGGTGTTAAATGATAATGTAAACTCCTTGCATAAAAGGTTGGATAAAGCTGAAGCCTTGGGACAGTCAGGGTCTCAACCCATGCCTGATCCTACAGCGCAGAGGCCGTCAGGGTCTCAGAAGCGCCCACTATCCCAAATTGTTGACACAGATATCGACACGGATTCTGACTACAGTGTCGATGGCGATGATGCAAAGTTGCAGCCTAAAATGGCTAAAGCCATCCGCTACATGATTATAGCAATGAAGGATGTATTGCACATTTCAGAGGTAAACCCTGTCCCTGACAAGAGGGTTTATATGTTTGGGGAAAAAAGGCAAGAAGTGACTTTTCCCCCTTCACATGAGTTAAATGAGTTATGTGAAAAAGCTTGGGATTCTCCTGATAGGAAAGTGCAGATTCTCAAACTGTTACTTATGGCGTATCCTTTCCCGCCAACGGACAGGTTACGCTGGTAGTCATCCCCTAGGGTAGACAAAGCTTTGACACGCTTATCTAAGAAGGTGGCCCTGCCGTCACAGGATACGGCCTCCCTAAAGGATCCTGCGGATAGGAAGCAGGAAGGTATCCTGAAGTCTGTTTATACACATTCAGGTACTCTACTGAGGCCGGCAATTGCGTCAGCCTGGATGTGTAGTGCTGTAGCGGCATGGACAGATACTCTGTCTGAGGAACTGGATACCTTGGACAAGGATACTATTTTACTGACCCTAAGGCATATAAAAGACGCTGTCCTATATATGAGGGATGACCAGAGGGACATTTGCCTAATAGGCTCTAGAATAAATGCAATGTCGATTTCTGCCAGGAGGGTCCTGTGGACTCGGCAATGGACAGGTGATGCCGACTCAAAAAAGCACATGGAGGTTTTACCTTATAAGGGTGAGGAATTGTTTGGGGACGGTCTCTCGGACCTAGTTTCCACAGCTACGGCTGGGAAGTCAAATTTTTTGCCATATATTCCCTCACAGCCTAAGAAAGCACCGTATTACCAAATGCAGTGCTTTCGATCACAAAAAGGCAAGAAAGTCAGAGGTGTGTCCTTTCTTGCCAGAGGCAGGGGTAGAGGAAAGAAGCTGCACAATACAGCTAGTTCCCAGGAACAGAAGTCCTCCCCGGCTTCCACTAAATCCACCGCATGACGCTGGGGCTCCACAGGTGGAGCCGGGAGCGGTGGGGGCGCGTCTCCGAAATTTCAGCCACCAGTGGGTTCGCTCACAGGTGGATCCCTGGGCTATACAGATTGTGTCTCAGGGATACAAGCTGGAATTCGAAGTGATGCCCCCTCACCGTAACCTCAAATCGGCCCTGCCAGCTTCCCCCATAGAAAGGGAGGTAGTGTTAGCGGCAATTCACAAATTATATCTCCAGCAGGTGGTGGTGAAGGTTCCCCTCCTTCAACAGGGAAGGGGTTACTAATCCACAATGTTTGTGGTACCGAAACCGGACGGTTCGGTCAGACCCATATTGAATTTAAAGTCCCTGAACATTTACCTGAAAAGGTTCAAGTTCAAGATGGAATCGCTCAGAGCGGTCATTGCAAGCCTGGAAGAGGGGGATTTTATGGTGTCTCTGGACATAAAGGATGCTTACCTGCATGTCCCCATTTATCCACCTCATCAGATTTGTGGTACAGGACTGTCATTACCAATTCCAGACGTTGCCGTTTGGTCTGTCCACGGCACCGAGAATATTTACCAAGGTAATGGCGGAAATGATGGTGCTCCAACGAAAGCAAGGAGTCACAATTATCCCATACTTGGACAATCTCCTCATAAAGGCGAGGTCCAGGGAGCAGTTGCTGATCAGCGTAGCACACTCTCAGGAAGTGTTGCAACAGCACGGCTGGATTCTTAATATTCCAAAGTCACAGCTGATTCCTACGACCCGTCTGCCCTTCCTGGGCATGATTCTGGACACGGACCAGAAGAAGGTGTTTCTCCCGGCGGAGAAGGCTCAGGAGCTCGTGACTCTGGTCAGAGACCTCTTAAAACCAAAACAGGTGTCGGTGCATCAATGCACACGAGTCCTGGGAAAGATGGTGGCGTCATACGAAGCCATTCCCTTCGGCAGGTTCCATGCGTGGAATTTTCAGTGGGACCTGTTGGACAAGTGGTCCGGATCGCATCTTCAGATACATCGGCTGATCACCCTATCCCCCAGGGCCAGGGTGTCTCTTCTGTGGTGGCTGCAGAGTGCTCACCTTCTCGAGGGCCGCAGGTTCGGCATACAAGACTGGGTCCTGGTGACCACGGATGCAAGCCTCCGAGGATGGGGGGCAGTCACTCAGGGAAGAAACTTCCAAGGGCTGTGGGCAAGTCAGGAGACTTGTCTGCACATCAATATCCTGGAACTAAGGGCCATATACAACGCCCTGCGTCAAGCGGAGCCTCTGCTTCGCAACCAACCGGTGCTGATTCAGTCAGACAACATCACCGCAGTGGCTCATGTAAACCGCCAGGGCGGCACAAGAAGCAGGGTGGCGATATCGGAAGCCACCAGAATTCTTCATTGGGCGGAGAATCACGTGCAAGCACTGTCAGCAGTGTACATTCCGGGAGTGGACAAATGGGAAGCAGACTTCCTCAGCAGGCACGACCTCCACCCGGGAGAGTGGGGACTTCATCAAGAAGTCTTCACACAGATTACAAATCGATGGGAACTGCCACAGGTGGACATGATGGCATCCCGCCTCAACAAAAAGCTACAAAGGTATTGCGCCAGGTCAAGAGACCCTCAGGCGATAGCTGTGGACGCACTAGTAACACCGTGGGTGTTCCAGTCAGTCTATGTGTTTCCTCCTCTTCCTCTCATACCCAAGGTGCTGAGAATCGTAAGAAAAAGAGGAGTGAGCACAATACTCATTGTTCCGGATTGGCCAAGAAGGACCTGGTACCCGGAACTGCAAGAAATGCTCACAGAGGACCCATGGCCTCTGCCTCTCAGACAGGATCTGTTGCAACAGGGGCCCTGTCTGTTCCAAGACTTACCGCGGCTGCGTTTGACGGCATGGCGGTTGAACGCCAGATCTTAGCGGAAAAAGGCATTCCGGATGAAGTTATTCCTACGCTGATAAAGGCTAGGAAGGACGTGACAGCAAAACATTATCACCGTATATGGCGAAAATATGTTGCTTGGTGTGAGGCCAGGAAGGCCCCTACAGAGGAATTCCAGCTGGGCCGGTTCCTGCACTTCCTACAGTCAGGAGTGACTATGGGCTTAAAAGTAGGGTCCATAAAGGTCCAGATTTCGGCCCTATCCATTTTCTTTCAAAAGGAACTGGCTTCACTTCCTGAGGTTCAGACGTTTGTAAAGGGAGTGCTGCATATTCAGCCCCCTTTTGTGCCACCAGTGGCACCTTGGGATCTTAACGTGGTGTTGAGTATGCTGAAATCTCACTGGTTTGAGCCACTTACACACGTGGAAAGTGGTCATGCTATTGGCCTTAGCTTCGGCTAGGCGTGTGTCAGAATTGGCGGCTTTGTCATGTAAAAGCTCCTATCTGGTTTTTCATATGGACAGGGCAGAATTACAGACTCGTCCGCAATTTCTGCCGAAGGTGGTGTCATCTTTTCATTTGAACCAACCTATTGTGGTGCCTGCGGCTACTCGTGACTTGGAGGATTCCAAGTTACTTGATGTAGTCAGGGCTTTGAAGATTTATGTAGCCAGAACGGCTGGAGTCAGGAAAACTGAGTCACTGTTTATCCTGTATGCACCCAACAAGCTGGGTGCTCCTGCTTCAAAGCAAACTATTGCTCGCTGTAACACGATTTAGCAGGCTCATTCTGCGACTGGATTGCCGCATCCAAAATCAGTAAAAGCCCATTCCACAAGAAAGGTGGGCTCTTCTTGGGCGGCTGCCCGAGGGGTCTCGGCATTACAGCTTTGCCGAGCAGCTACTTGGTCGGGTTCAAACACTTTTGCAAAATTCTACAAGTTTGATACCCTGGCTGAGGAGGACCTTGTGTTTGCTCATTCGGTGCTGCAGAGTCATCCGCACTCTCCCGCCCGTTTGGGAGCTTTGGTATAATCCCCATGGTCCTTACGGAGTCCCCAGCATCCACTAGGACGTTAGAGAAAATAAGATTTTACTCACCGGTAAATCTATTTCTCGTAGTCTGTAGTGGATGCTGGGCGCCCGTCCCAAGTGCGGACTTCTTCTGCAATACTTGTATATGGTTATTGCTTAATAAAGGGTTATGTTATGTTGGCATCCGTTTGGTTGATGCTCTGTTGTTGTTCATACTGTTAACTGGGTATGTTATCACAAGTTATACGGTGTGATTGGTGTGGCTGGTATGAGTCTTACCCTGGATTCCAAAATCCTTTCCTTGTAATGTCAGCTCTTCCGGGCACAGTTTCCTTAACTGAGGTCTGGAGGAGGGGCATAGAGGGAAGAGCCATTGCACACCAGTAGTCCTAATTCTTTCTTAGAGTGCCCAGTCTCCTGCGGAGCCCGTCTATTCCCCATGGTCCTTACGGAGTCCCCAGCATCCACTACGGACTACGAGAAATAGATTTACCGGTGAGTAAAATCTTTTTTTTACAGGTGCCAGCAAGCCTTTCCTTCATACTGGTACTTGGAGAACCACAAGTGCCAGCATGCGGGGCATTAAGGGCCCACAGGTACCTATAGTCCCCGTGTAAAGGAAATATAAACACAAGACATACATTGTGAAGTAAAACTTTAATAAACACCATTACAGACCCACTCTAACACATACTTACCTACACTCCCGGTAACCATTCGGTCTTCTTGTCCAGTAGCATCCATGATACCTGTAAAAAAAATTATAAATCCATATTCACATTTTCCTAGTGTAGATCACATCCTCTTCATTCCAAGTAGGCATCCCAGAGGTTAAAACAATAACAAACCCGAGACCCGAACCAAGACACGAGGTGTATGTTTTAACACATACACGTCTTCTACACCAGGGGTGGCCAACTGGTCAGAGACAAAGAGCCAGAAAAGATCTGTAGGCAAGAGCCACTATCATGCGTGC
Organism: Pseudophryne corroboree; assembly: GCF_028390025.1. Classification (NCBI taxonomy): domain Eukaryota; kingdom Metazoa; phylum Chordata; class Amphibia; order Anura; family Myobatrachidae; genus Pseudophryne; species Pseudophryne corroboree. Next base: position 577,076,689 of record NC_086449.1, read on the forward strand.
GCCGAAGGCGCATGCGCAAATATGAGGGCGTGGTCTAGTTGTCACAAAGCCACACCCCATTTTTGTGTGCACACCTTTCGTTTGTAGAAGTATGACCTCATATCATAACACTGTTTTTCGTCATGTTGTACAGTGCCAGATACATATAATGCCCCAGTACAGTGCCACATACATATAAAAACGCCAAAAAATGGGTGCCCCCACAGTGCCAGATACATATATGCCCCCACAGTGCCAGATACATATATGTCCCCAGTGCCAGATACATATATGCCCCCAGTGCCAGATACATATGTCCCCACAGTGCCAGCTATGCCCCACGGTGCCAGATACACATGTCCCCACAGTGCCAGATATGCCCCCAGTGCCTGCTATGCCCCCAGTGCAGATACACATGTCCCCACAGTGCCTGCTATGCCCCCAGTGCCAGATACACATGTCCCCACAGTGCCTGTTATGCCCCCAGTGCCTGCTATACTCCATTGCCAAATATGCCCCCAGTGTAGATACACATGTCCCCACAGTGCCAGATATGCCCCCAGTACAAGATACACATGTCCCCACAGTGCCTGCTATGCCCCCAGTGCCAGATATGCCCCCAGTGCAGATACACATGTCCCCACAGTGCCTACTATGCCCCCAGTGCCAGATATGCCCCAGTACAAGATACACATGTCCCCCCAGTGCCTGCTATGCCCCCAGTGCCTGCTATGCTCCCAGTGCAGATACACATGTTCCCACAGTGCCTGCTATGCTCCCAGTGCCAGATATGCTCCCAGTGTCTGCTATGCCCCAGTGCCAGATATGCCCCCAGTGCAGATACACATGTCCCCACAGTGCCTGCTATGCTCCTAGTGCCTTCTATGCTCCCAGTGCCTGCTATGCCCCAGTGCAGATACACATGTTCCCACAGTGCCTGCTATGCCCCCAGTGCCTGCTATGCCCCCAGTGCCTGCTATGCTCCCAGTGCCTGCTATGCCCCAGTGCCAGATATGCCCCCAGTGCAGATACACATGTTCCCACAGTGCCTGCTATGCCCCCAGTGCCTGCTATGCCCCAGTGCAGATACACATGTCCCCACAGTGCCTGATGTGCCCCCAGTGCCAGATATGCCCCCAGTGCCAGATATGCCCCCACTGCCTGCTATGCCCCCAGAGCCTGCTATGCTCCCAGTACATATACACATGTCCCCACAGTGTTCACCAGCCCCCGCCCGCTCCCTTCCGTTCTGCTCCCCTCCCCGCTCACCGCGTTGCTTCTGCTCTCTCTGGCGGCGGTCTCTCCCTTGTATTAGGTGCCGGTTCGTGAGCCAATCAAAGCTCGCGGTCCGGCAGCCAATCAGGAGCCTTAGCTGCCGGTCCGCGAGCTCTGATTGGCTCACGGGCCGGCGCCGAATTAAAGCTAGACACCGCTGCCGGAGAGGCGTCCGTGTGTCTGGGGCTGGGGGCAGCGGTGGCCAGGAGCCGGCCGAGCAGCATGCGGCGGATGAAAGCCGTGGGTTGGCCACCGCTGCTCTACACAGATGACCAGGACCAGCGTAAGTATTGTCCTGTACAATAAACTCTGACCTTATTACATTTGGCCCCAAGGGTTAGATGTAATAGGGTGCGATTTGTAAAATAGTGTAAGTTTAGCGATAAACTCTTATATTTTTTTACCTTAATAGGGTGCAAGAACATGCAAACTCACGTTTCTCGCATTCCCGTAACTCGCATGGCCGGAACTTGCATCCATATGTTTTCTCATCTAATGAAGTCACCTGGTTGCGGTGGATAGGCCCACATATTTGCGTAAATGTGCGCAAGAACTTCACTTATACTCCTTGTTAATTGTGAGGATTTATAAAAATTATTTTTACTATACTGTATGTGTTCTAAGTGAGGATTTCTAAAAATTATTTTTACTATACTGTATGTGTTCTTAGTGCTTAGAGTGTGCATCAGCAATTTTTTTTTTCTCCAACGTTTTAAAAGGTCCACAGGTGAGCTAAGTATTTCACTTGTGATTCTGTGAGGAGACTTGGAAAACATGAATTGTTCGGGGTCCTGTGGACCGAGTGTGAGAACATGTGGTGTGGTGTTCACACGCTCACATGGTACTGGCCACACCCCACAGCACATGTCACTCCTCCACCACTTCTACCATTAGGCCCTTCATCATTTTTATGATGAAGGCATACGTGGTCCATAATTTTGCCCTGATTAAAGTCTACAATGGTATCTAGACTTAAAGTATTCTTCATGCAAATTATACAATCACACTCAAAGGAAAACAAATGCACATGTCTAGAATGTAAAGCAGATGAATGTAAAATGCTCTTAGATCTGCTCACAATTAAATTCCTTGTATACAGGTTGAGTATCCCATATCCAAATATTCCGAAATACGGAATATTCCGAAATACGGACTTTTTTGAGTGAGAGTGAGATAGTGAAACCTTTGTTTTTTGATGACTCAATGTACACAAACTTTGTTTAATACACAAAGTTATTAAAAATATTGTATTAAATAACCTTCAGGCTGTGTGTATAAGGTGTATATGAAACATAAATGAATTGTGTGAATGTAGACACACTTTGTTTAATGTACAAACTTATAAAAAATATTGGCTAAAATGACCTTCAGGCTGTGTGTATAAGGTGTATATGTAACATAAATGCCTTCTGTGCTTAGATTTAGGTCCCATCACCATGATATCTCATTATGGTATGCAATTATTCCAAAATACAGAATAATCCGATATCCAAAATACCTCTAGTCCCAAGCATTTTGGATAAGGGAGACTCAACCTGTATTTACATATCTCAAATACTGTTGTATCCCCACTCTTCGATTCCACTCTTTATTGGACATCCAATTTCAATGTAAAATTAAAATGCTCCTTAAAGTGCATTAACCTTAATATCAAGTATAAAATCCTCCAAAAGCAGGTGTTACTGCAGTAGAGATTTAAAGAAAAATTACAAACAGCCTTTCAACAGTGAACTCCCACTAAACACAGTCCCAGAAAACAGATCCTCCACTGCCCACTGGTTCCAAAGAATGTACTTGCTTCTGGATAATCACAGTCCACCACTATCCACTAACCAGAGGCGTAGCTAGGGTTTTTGGAGCCCAGGGCAAGATCAATAATGGCGCCCCCCCAAAAAAATAAATAAATAAAAATAATAATAAAATAAAAATAAAAAAATACAAAAGGAAAGTATGTGCAGACGCCACCGGTGTCACTGTATATAAAGATGTCAGGGTGTGTATGTATAGATGTAGGTGCAGTGGTCGAAGTTGAATTTTTGAAGGGGGAATGAAAGAGTGCAGATAGCAATTATGCACGCTCTGGAAAAGGGGCGCGGTCACTCAAAAGGGGCGTGTCCTTCAGTGTAGTAGGACCCCTTATACTATCTAGTACTGGTGCCCCTTTCACATTATAGCACACGGTATGAGCTGAAATTGACATTACCCCACACGGTATGAGCTGAAATTCACATTATAGCACACAGTATGAGCCAAAATTCACATTACCCCACACGGTATGAGCCGAAATTCACATTATAGCACACAGTATGAGCCGAAATTCACCTTACCCCACATGGTATGAGCCGAAATTCACATTATAGCGCACAGTATGAGCCGAAATTCACATTATAGCACACGGTATGAGCCATAATTCACATTACGCCACATGGTATGAGCCAAAATTCACATTACCCCACACGGTATGAGCCGAAATTCACATTACAGCACAAGGTATGAGCCGAAATTCACATTACAGCACAAGGTATGAGCCAAAATTCACAATACCCCACACGGTATGAGCCGAAATTCACATTACACCACACGGTATGAGCCGAAATTCACATTACCCCACACGGTGTGAGCCGAAATTCACATTATAGCACACAGTATGAGCCAAAATTCACGTTACAGCACATGATATGAGCCAAAATTCACATTATAGAGTGAGGGGATCCTACCCCCAGAATTAACAAGGCCTGTGGGGCACTATGGTGAGGGGAGCCCACCCTCTTAATGGACTAATTGCAGAGTTTAGCAGCGGAAGGGCTGCAGCGGTTTCTCACCCCAAGCTGCGGCGCTTCTGCCACCTCCGACACTCCACATCTTCGGCACCACCCGGGATGCAGAGCACCGCACCGGGTATGCACCCTTTTCAGTGTGGTCTGCTGCGCTCCGAAGGGGTTCTTTTCTCCTGCTGCAGGATCCCGATGTGCGCCGTCCTCCCCGCTGTTGCTGCCACGGTAAGCATTAGTATCGTTTACCGGAGAGGCCATTTACTGAGGCATATGTGTTAAACCTCGGGAACTGAGATGCCCTTCTCACCATACAGCTGTGTGGCCGAGCCAGGCGGGGGGACAGCCAGCAACAGCATGCCGGATATCAGCAGCCGAGGGTGCAGGCTGTACATACTTGAGCTGGATATTCAACAGTGCTGAAAGCCTCCGGAGCCCGCACCCCCAGAGCTGCAGTACACCGGCAGAGGACACCCATCCCCCGAACCCTGCGTAGCCCAAAGCCGGAGATCGGCAGCATGTTGAATGCGGAAGCAGAAGCTGCTTGTTGCCGGTCAACATGCTGCCGATCTCCGGCTTTGGGCTCCGCGCCGCATCGCACGTGCCTTACAGCCCCCACCCTCGGCTGCTGATATCCGGCATGCTGCCCCAGCTGCAAGCTTTCCACCTGCCCGGCTCGCCCACCCGGCTGGATGGTGAGTGAGAGAGGCATCTCCGTGCCCGTGGTTTAATACACATCCCTCTTCGGTAAATGGTCATTAGTACATCCCGCCCACACACACAGACTGCCCCACCCCCTTACACACACACACACAGACTGGCCACCCCCAAACCCCACACACACCCACTCAGACTACACACACATTCTCATACTTTCACATCCCCCACACACACTGGACTGCAAAAATGTACACACACACTGTCCCACACACACACAATTAACACACACGCACACTGTCCCACACACCAGTGGCTTGCGGTGAGGTCAGTGGCTGGTGAGGCACTACAGCCATAATGTCCGCCGAATCCTGCCGATGACTCCTACCGCCACCAAGCCAATGCCCGCTACTGCCTCTGACCCAATGCCCGCTGCCACCACCAATGGCTTACAAACTTAACACACACGCACACTCCCACACACCAGTGGCGTGCGGTGAGGTCAGTGGCGTGCGGTGAGGCACTACAGCCATAATGTCTGCCGAATCCTGCCGATGACCCCTGCCGCCACCGAGCCAATGCCCGCTACTGCCTCTGAACCAATGCCCGCTGCCACCACCAATGGCTTACAAACTCGCCCACCATCAACTGACCCAGCCCTCCGCCACTAATTTGCATCTCAGTCCGATGCCGCCAATGCCCGCTGCCTGCCTGCTCTTCATACTTGTGATATATTGTACATTTTTATAGAAAAAAATAATATTTAGTGTTTGGGACTGGGAAGGGAGTTGGAGGAGGACATGAATGCAATTTTGTTGTCCAGGGCTTCCATTAACTTAATGGAGAAGGGTCTGAATGGGTAAAAAAAATGTAAAAAAAAAATAATGCGTGAGGTCCCCCATCCTAAGTATAACCAGCCTCGGGCTCTTTGAGCCGGTCCTGGTTGTTTAAATACTGGGAAGAAATTGGACAGGGGTTCCCCGTATTTAGACAACCAGCACCGGGCTCTTAGTCCGGTCCTGGTTCCAAAAATACGGGGGACAAAAGATGTAGGGGTCCCCCGTATTTTTAAAACCAGCACCGGGCTCCACTAGCCAGGGACATAATGCCACAACCGGGGGACACATTTATGTAGGTACCTGCGGCCGTGGCATTACCCCCCCCCCCCCCCCCCCAACTAGTCACCACTGGACGGGGTTCCCTGGAGGAGTGGGGACCCCTTAAATCAAGGGGTCACCCCCCCCTCCTCCAGGCACCCAAGGGCCAGGGGTGAAGCCCGAGGCTGCCCCCCCCCCCCCCCCATCCGCTGGCGGTGGATGGGAGGCTGATAGCCATGTGTGTAAAAAAAAGAATATTGTTTTTTGTTGTGGAACTACAAGGCACAGCAAGCCTCTCCCGCTTGCTGATACTTGGAGAACCTCAAGTACCAGCATGCAGGGAAATAACGGGCCTGCTGGTACCTGTAGTTCTACAACAGAAAAAATACCCAAATAAAAACACAACTCACACACCGTGACAGTAAAAATGTATTAAAACACACACACTCACACATACTCACCTATATCCCACGCCGGTCACGTCCACTTGTCCAGTAGAATCCAATAGGGATACCTGTAAAAATGAGAGACAGATTACTTACCTACATCCCAAGCTGGCCACGTCCACTTGTCCAGTAGAATCCAATAGGGGCACCTGTAAAAATGAAAATTATACTTACAAACTTCAATCCACAGGAGGAGAGAGACTAACCTGCTGCTGCTGGGGAGAGCCGCACACACTACAGGGCTACGCCGGGAGGACGGAGCCAGCGGAGGAGGGGGAGAGCCGCACACCGCTGCTCCTGTCAGCGGGAGGACGGAGCTGGCGGAGGAGAGCCGCACAACACCGCTCCTGTCAGCGGGTGAGGAGTAGGGGGACGGGGCGCACACTGCAGACGCCACTCACCGCCGGGACCCGTCTCCTCCAGCGCCGCGTGTGGGTGATTGGACAAGCAGATCCAGCACTGGATCCGCTGTCCAATCACAGGTGCCTCGCTGACATGGGGGTGGTGCCTTGTCAGTGAGGCACTTGTTTCAGTGCCGCTTTCCCCATCTGTTTTAATGGGCTTTTACAGCCCAGTGCTTGGCCCTGCCCCCCGCTCTATCCCGCTATCAGTGCCTCCCATACACATTTAAGGTAGAAAAATTATTAGAATTAAATAAAGAAGATACTTCTGACACAGAATATGTGTCATATAAGTATCTTCTTTATATTATTTTAATCACATGGGAGGCACTGCCTCCCCTGACTGCACGTCTCTGCCACACACACACAATTAACACACACTCACACTGTCCCACACATACAATTAACACACACGCACTGTCCCACACACAATTCACACACTGTCCCACACACACGCACACACACACACTGTCGAAGTCAAAAATATTACATAGAAAGAACATACAAACTCTACACATTATAAGTCGCTATACTTGCAAATACGCGCAGCGAACATAGCAATATATGGTAACACACGCATTTACACGGACATGCCACAGAGATGGATTTGACACTTATTTCATACAGTACATAATTATAATAATATCAAGCGCCAGTCATCATAATGATTTAAAATTATATAAAGGAGTAATGTCATGTATGTGTATTATGGGAACGAAGCCAGGTACACCTGTCATATTTGGTATTAAAGCAACCAGATTAATGTGTAGATTCATTTGATACTTGTTATTAAGTTGTAGGACATTGCAACAAATAGTTATGATTAAATATATGAAAGCTAAAATCACTCTTATTAGGATAGTGGACAGGAAGCTCAGGCCAGCCCCTTTTGATGTCTTCAAGGCTGAACCTGTTTAGCATACGAACAGAACAGTGACTCATCATGAATGAGAAAGTTCCCTCCCCCAAACTAGATAACACATTGCTGATCACACAGGAGTTAGTTGCTGTTTTGTCTCAGACGATGATGGAGATGCTGTCTGCCCAGTTCCTGCATGATTTTACAGAGAGAGAGAGAGTGATATGGAGGGACAAATTTATATGAGAAAATACATCTGAGAACATTCTGAATATAATAGATCAAGTCCAATGAGAAAGATATGGTAATTGTATCGCTGGCCTGTAACTATGTATTAACTGCTTACTGTATGAGTTGTAACCATGTAACTATAGGTATACTGTACATTGTAATATATTGAATCCATATCTTTTTAATAACAAATATATACATCAATGAGCTTTGGAACTCAGATGATGTGTGGGTGTATTGTTTTCTCTAATGGGATGCAGTGTTTTGCTATGTATAGCGCACATTCATGGCACATGGTAATAAGAGGTGCAGGCGTTTACAATATACATTTAAATATTTGTTAGAAAGCAATTTGGTATTCACAGATGGGTGCTCGTCCGGGATATCATGGTCTTAATGATGCACTGTACATTATAAACGCGATGCTGTGGTCGATCAGCTTGTGGTGGACGCATCCTGATGCTGAAAAAATCATATCCATGTGTTCTGTTGTGTTATCAGTAAGCCAATGATATGGAAATTCAAGGGACAAAGTGTTTCTCATAATATTTAAGATGTATTTTTATTGTTGCAAAACAGAGTTCAAATAAATCATATTGTGTTTGATTCAGATTGGATTGTTTATCTGTTAAGTAGATTTAAAAGTACATTTAAAAGTTGCTGCATAGCCTTGATATAGTTTTTTTTTTTAAACTCAGGCCTAAAATAACTTCTGGTGCTTGTATAATGTGTGATTTCTTTGTGACAAAGGGAGCCGCATGGTCTGTCCTCCATTTTGGACTAACCACATGGCCTGCCCACCATCTTGTGTAAACCTCATGGATGTGGAAGGGGGAGGAGCAGTGGCCATTTTAGGAAGGTCACTTTCTAAATAGCTGATTTTCAGCCTGCTCAGAACAATCAGTTTCCTTTGTCACATCAAGCACCATTTATGAGTTACCAATGCATTTATTTAACCCATGCCATAGTCAATTACAAATAGTTTCAATTGGGCCTAGTGAGATTAAATGGTGAGATAAATGCTTGGCTTGGTGTAAGAAATTGCACACAGAAAAAGGAAAGAAAGGCTTTTTTTTTTTTTCTTCCTTCCAAGACTTGTAGAATGTGCTTACTAGGGAGGATAGCCATTGAAATGCAAATTAACCTGTGTAACTGCTTTTTTTTAGCAGTGAAAAGCAAATAGCTTTGATATACAAATAAGAGGTAAGGTGTCGCATAGAAGGCTAGTGAATGATACATATATATAATATTATTATAATTATGTGTATATTTATATCAGTGTATGTTCTGCAAGATAGCTATCCAATCTGAATCATATCATTTAAATGATAGATTATTCAAGTTATTATAGATCTGTGTGAAATCGGATACTTTTGTTGCTATATAGGTAAATTTGAAATAACAGTATTTAAGGAAGTAAGTGTAAAGACACAAACGCAGTTCTGGCCTGGTTGTTTAGAAGAAAAAAAACTGGGTGTTGTGTTAAGTGAGCGATTATAGTTAGTATTGCTCACATTTATAGAGTTGTGTGATTTGTTTTATTGCATACGCACATTGGTACACGTGGTACGGAACGTGAGGACAGCGTACAAAAAACGTGCACGTGGCGCAAGGCCGCACACGTGGCATAGGGATACGCACGGTTGCGTGCGCATAATTAAAGCACATGATATTTGTTCAATTAAGGTGGGATAGTAGACATTTAATACAATAGCACATAACTATCCAATTTCAAAAGCAGGTTACTCTAAATTTACACACAAAAAAAAAAATTATGACCACGGGTCCCACCAGGCGCCTAGGACAAACAATGTATGACAGCAGTAATATCTGGGGGTGCATAAACAATGATAATAGCGTATACAACCCTTTTCTTCTAGAGCGCAGTGTCCAACCTCCAAAAGCTCACACCTTCTCCTCACAGCATGAATAGTTTAGATGCAGCATATGTGAATAGAGGATAGAGGAGAGCACATGTGTCGTACAGTAATTTAATTGGAAAATTTTGAAAAAAGACCCGATATTAGGAGATGTATTACCTGATCGCCCTTTATTTATTTATAAAAGGGCTCCCAATCTAAAAACCTCCTTAGTTAATAGCTATATACCACCAAAGAAAAGAGAGGGAAGGATTTTAACGCAGGGTTTTCATCGCTGCGGGATGTGTATCTGCTGTCGGGAGGTACCTAGCGATGGAACAAAAAAAATTGAGTCAGTCTGCATCAATGGCAATAGTGTGAAAATTAGGGATTTTATTACTTGTAATGTAAAAAATGTCGTATATTTTATAGAATGCAGGTGTCATTTATTTTACATTGGCCGCACCACAAGACCTTTAAAAATCCGTCTAAGCGAACACTGTAGGAATATAAAGAAAAGTCTAGAGTCCCATGCTCTTTCTAATCATTTTAAAAATTATCACAAGAGCTCTACAGGGGGTATTGTCAGATTTGGGGCCATTAAAGTGGTGAAATGTGGGCCACGTCAGCGGGATATTAATACCCTTTTAGCCAAAAGTGAAATGCATTTTATCTATGAATTTAATACCCTGCACCCTATGGGCCTCAATAATGATTTCGAATTGAAATGGTTCATGTGATTTTATTTAGCTTACATGTTTTATTTTGTATTTCTAGATTTTAACAACCTTGATATACTATTTAAAGTCATTGGACTTGATCTATTATATTCAGAATGTTCTCAGATGTATTTCCCCATTTGCCGGCGGTGACTTTAAGTTGCCATAGAGAGACAACGCCAGCTAGAGACAGATTTCTAATGAGGAGGCGATCGCGCGTCCAGTAACTATGGAGATAACAGCGAGGACGCCAGCCCCGGAGCGCACGAGCCGGAGCGTCGGGTTTCCATGACGAGGAGGCGCCCGCCCGTCCAGTTACTATGGAGACAACAGCGAGGACGCCAGTCCCGGAGCGCACGAGCCGGAGCGTTGGGTTTCCATGACGACGACCACATACACGAGCGGGCGGAAGTGATATGGACACACTTCCGGTTACCATGGCAACCCGCCAGTGCACCGGTGTTGACGATTAAGAAGCGTGCAGAAACGCCTGCTATGATTGGCTTATGGAACCCTTAAATATATGGGTCAGACATACAAATTATTTAAACCTGTGGCAGCAAGAGGGGTTGGTGAGTTTGATCCTAAGGTATTGCAGGTGGTATGTATAACCAAAGTCATATAAGACAAGAATGGAACTATAAGAACTGTTTGAACTTGTAGCAACAATAAACAAGTAGGAAGAAAAAAGAAAAAAAAAAAGAGAATGCAAGTACACCGCCATATGTAGATGTGGAAGCAGTTACGGCCAGCATACAAACTATAGAAAATAATAAAAATATGGAAAATATGACTGTAACCTATATATGTACTAATGAATGTTGAAGTTTTATTTAGGAGGAGAAGGTGACCTGATTGTTTTCAGCCATTTCTCATGTACCCAGAGGAGTATCCAACTGTTAAAAGAAGAGCAGTAGCCTGTGGGGGAAGTGGCTGAGACCAGTGGAACAGTTAAGTATGGTATCATTCGTGTACATATATAGTAAAACCCAAAAATAAAACAAAAATCAAGAAATTAACTTCAGAAATGGAGAAAAACCTGTCCGCACATTAGTATTTGCCAGTAGGAAAGCAGACAGAGACAAGGTAACCCCCGGGTATTTCTTTCAGTTACCATAATAAGAAGTATTCATTCCTAGTAATGCCCCTAGTCAAGATGAGCTCGGAAATGTTTGTTGGACCATGTACCATGGACTTAATACGGGATGAGAAGGATTGAATGAATACTTCGCATGACCTAGAAGCTTGTCAAATTTTTTTTTTTTAATTGTCTTTTGCAGTAATAGAAAACTCTCCATCTGGAATAAGATCACTGGTAAACACTAATTTGGCAAATGGGAGGAGGCTGTCTCTGTGCTAATGGACGGGCTCAATAAGGCATTGAGGGTCAGGGTGCAGACTTCTTTGCAAAATTGGAAAGGTCACAGTAGCTAATCTTAGAAAGTGTGCTATTGAACATCACAAGAATACTGCTAGGCGCAGAGAACAACAGGTGGAGAGGTTGAGGACGGTAAGTATACTGGCACATACAGGAAAGACCCATCAGTCCAAACCCCAGATCCCTAATGGTCAATTATATGTTACACTTGTAGGAAGGAAGGGCATTTTGCCAGAGATTGTAGGAGTAGTAGAACACATAGTCAATATAGACCCCCTAGACAGAAAACAGAAGCCACATTATTAAACACATAGATGGGACCAAGGGACATATAGTAAGGAATCATAAGCCATATAGAAAACACAGATTCGGCTACTGGGAAGAACAAAATAAATGCAACATTACCCTTTAACAAAACTTGCTGGGGTTAAGATGGGGCCTCTAAACGTTTGCTTCTTTTTCCTAGCAGAAATGGCCCCTGATTAACTTAATTTTGTTAGATATGATATACATATACTGTGCTCCCGCTCAGGAAGTACAAAGTATGTTAGACACCCACGAAGACTAATGTTACATTTCATGGTTCTAGATTCATGTCCATGACAGGTAGAGGAAACTATCTCACAGATACCGGGCTCCCTATGAACTTAGGATGGACAGGACACTGGATTGATGGCTGGGATAGTCCCAATAGCAATACGATAAACACAGAATATTTTTAAGGGGAGTAGACCAAGTAGAGAATCACTTCCCCGTAGTGCCCAATCCAGTTGTCAAAATTTTATAAAATCTTCTCCACCTCTACAAACTCATCTGTCACCAACCTCTGTTCTGTTTCTCTACAGTTTCCTCTTCATCTTTTGCTTTCACACAGGGTGGTACAATACATGGACCCAAGTACAGTTCAAACTCCACATGCCTAGGTCCTTCAGAGTTCTGCCCAAACCCAGTATATTCCAACAGGATAACACCAGTATTACTGCAGTGTGCCTTGTCATGCACAAAGGGTGGAGGAAGGATGAGAATACTGGTGAAGGGAAATTTTGTATAGACACTGATATGCCTGTTGGTGAATGGCAAACCGTACATTTTCTTTTTCATTTTCTTCTTCTTTCTCTCCTCTAGATATTTTTTTTTTTTTTAGTTATGCTCATGGTACTCTACATTGCAAACACACGATAGTAAATTAAAATGAAAAATTTGTGTTCCCTACAGGAAAAGGCAGTCTGGAGGACAAAGGGGTATGGCCAGGAGTCCTCAGGACTGTGGACAAGTGGACACGGTAAGCCAGTAGCCCCCAGAGCATACCTTCCAAGTCTAGCTGAGGTGGCACACGGTCTGACTCATCTAGGTAAAGAGGGTATGTGCAGGCTGATGAGAGCCTACTGGTGTGCGCCAGGATTCTATTCTCATGCAGGTAACAGAGCAATGACCTGTCTTACTTGCTTGAGGAAGAATATTGGTAAGGCAATACCAACAGAGCCATCCCATATCCCTCCTGCAGACGGATCTTTTCAGGAAATACAAATCGACTTCATACAGTTAACACCCTTTAGGAATTATTGTTATGTATTGGTGTGCACTGATGTTTTCTCAAACTGGGTAGAGGCATTTCCTGCCCCCATGAATGCTGCTGTGTTTACCGCAAAGAAAAATTGCGCAGAAATTTGTGTGTAGATAATGGTACCCCTAGAAGTAGGAGCAAAGCTTGAAATTGTACCATTGTGATCATAGATACTGCCACTAGTATTATGTAGCATCGGAACCACTCCCAGATCTTCACTCAACGAATCACCCTCTTCGAAATTTGTTTTTGTTTTGGTATTTGTGTTTTTGTTTTGTTTTTGGAAGACAACCTCATGTCATGATTGATCCGCACAATGATCAGAAATACACCAATGAGGTGACAGTACAGTACTTTATCGAGATGAGCCAGCATTTGAGAACTTGACAAAAGAACTTAAAACTGTTGATTGCTGGTATGCCAAATATTAACTGTCTTGATTGTGAACCAAGAGACTGTGTGATTGTTCTTACTCTCAGGTTGCCTAATAGACAGGTGGGAAGGACCCTACCAAGTTTTTGTTGACAGCACTATCCCAGTGAAAGTAGCCGAGAGAGAGACTTAGGTCCACGATTCTTATTGCAGGAAAGTCGGTAGTCCGGAAGGAACTCGTAAATGGAGTGAGATCGCAAAAGTATCACCAGAGACTGTTCCGTGAAGACTGAGAGGCGGCACTGTTGAGCACTACCTGAGCGTACTAAAGGATTGCAGAAAGACCAGTCATTGTAATTGATTTGTTATGAACAAGAGTTGTTTTGTTCTATTTCTCTTTTCTCTCTTTCCCGCTGACAAACATTTTCTTTTCAGGATATTCTATTTTTGCGAGTTTTTTTTTTTATGAGGAGTCGAGTGTTGGACTGGAACTGGTTCTGGAGGAAGGAGTGATTTCCTTATAGGATCCCAGGATTAGCCGATCAGTTTGTTAAACTCAGAGAAAAAGCAAAGGTCTAGTAGTTATGGAGTTCGGAGGTAATCGGGAACAATCAGACAATGGCTATTCACACATTGCAGATAAAGAGCTCATTAATATATGTGGAAGAAAGGTTTATGAGTGGCTCTCCCCGAACTCCGAAGGTTTATGTTATTTAGTAAGGACACTACTTATAACCCTTGTTCAATGATTAAACAAACCTAGCATACGTTCCAGAAATGGAAACAATGTTCAGAAAGTGATAGGAATATGTAGATCATGAAAATTTTATATGTCACTGTCACGATTTGTTTGTGTCTTCATCTACCCAGCAGAACCTCAATCGAATCCAAACATCAGTGTACAAAGACGTAGGTACATGTATGTGTGAAATGTTCATCACAAATCAGACATTATAGGCCAAAGCACTGTCCCAGCATACTCTATAGGTTGAATGTTGTCCCACACCCAACCAGTGGTCCCGTGACCGCCAAGTGCATATAGAGGATGTCTCGTCCTCCTCCCTGTCTTCCCCAAATATAGTCAAGTGTCTAGCAAGTGTCTTGATGGCAGTTATTGTTTGCTGCCAAAGGGTGGACTGTCGAAGTCAAAAATATTACATAGAAAGAACATACAAACTCTACACATTATAAGTCACTATACTTGCAAATACGCGCAGCGAGCACAGCAATATATGGTAACACACGCATTTACACGGACATGCCACAGAGATGGATTCAACACTTATTTCATACAGTACATAATTATTATAATATCAAGCGCCAGACATCATAATGATTTAAAATGATATAAAGGAGTAATGTCATGTATGTGTATTATGGGAACTAAGCCAGATACACCTGTCATATTTGGTATTAAAGCAACCAGATTAATGTGTAGATTCATTTGATACTTGTTATTAAGTTGTAGGACATTGCAACAAATAGTTATGATTAAATGTATGAAAGCTAAAATCACTCTTATTAGGATAGTGGACAGGAAGCTCAGGCCAGCCCCTTTTGATGTCTTCAAGGCTGAACCTGTTTAGCATACGAACAGAACAGTGACTCATCATGAATGAGAAAGTTCCCTCCCCCAAACTAGATAACACATTGCTGATCACACAGGAGTTAGTTGCTGTTTTGTCTCAGACGATGATGGAGATGCTGTCTGCCCAGTTCCTGCATGATTTTACAGAGAGAGAGAGTGATATGGAGGGACAAATTTATATGAGAAAGATATGGTAATTGTGTCACTGGCCTGTAACTGTATGTATTAACTGCTTACTGTATGAGTTGTAACCATGTAACTATAGGTATACTGTACATTGTAATATATTGAATCCATATCCTTTTAATAACAAATATATACATCAATGAGCTTTGGAACTCAGATAATGTGTGGGTGTATTGTTTTCTCTTATGGGATGCAGTGTTTTGCTATGTATAGCACACATTCATGGCACATGGTAATAAGAGGTGCAGGCGTTTACAATATATATTAGAGTGGGCATTTAAATATTTGTTAGAATGCAATTTTGTATTCACAACACACACAATTAACACACACGCACACTGTCCCACACACACACACAATTAACACACGCGCACACTGTCCCACACACACACAATTAACACACACGCACACTGTCCCACACACACACACACACACACACACACACACTGTCCCGCACACACTCAAACTGTCCCCCACACACACACTGTTAACACACACGCACACTGTCCCACACACACAATTAACACACACACACTGTCCCACACCCCCCTCCCCTCTTCTCTCCCGACAGGAAAGTATAAACCCCGCTCGGCGCTCACCTGCACTTCTGAGACCGCGCATCCCCGTGGTCGTGCACTGTACACTTTGTAGGGGGAGGCTCCTGGCTGCCGCTGCCTGTCCAGTGTGACAGGCACAGCAGCCGGGGAGACGGAGAGCGCCGCAGGTAGCGCCGGCGGAATCCCTGTCGCATGGGGCGAGCGGACCGTGCAGGTGCCGGTGGCGCTCCCTTCTGTTGGGGCTGCCACGGCGCCCAGGGCACGTGCCCTGCTCGCCCCGTGCTAGATACGCCTCTGCCACTAACGCATTCTGAAATGATGTCACTCACACAGTGCCTAAACCATCTGTACCTGTAACCTGAAAATATGAATACAACATAGCCAGATTAAGGGGGGATGCAGGACGTACTGTACCCCAGGCTCCCCTCTGTCAAGGGGCCCCCCCAGCCAGAGCACACTAACATCACTAGCTCTCCCACTTCTGCAGCAGCAGAACCAGGCTGCCAGGATGTGAGCAGGACAGTATGCATTGCAGGCAGAGACACAGGAGTATCCGCTTTCATGAGATGCCGAGGGAGCTTCCTGACCAGAAGAGAGATAGCAGAGGGGAGAGAGCTGTAAGTGACCCAGGGATCCTAGCTTCTCCTCCTCCCGCCTGGGTGTCAGGGTCTTGTGTAACCTGTTATCTAATGAGAGCGTTCACGTCTATAGAGAGACCCACAGAGAGTCCTCCTGAGTCCTGTCCCAGTGTGTTAGTAGTACAGAGGCTGCTGCTACTGCATTTTGCAAGATAAATTATAGATTTTATTTTTTTATGTGTATTTTAAGGTTGTTTAAGTTGTCTTTGTTCCACTACAGGAAAACATTATAAAATATTTGTATCTCTATTAGGTGGAGATATAAACAGTACCCAGGCCTTATTAAACTATTAGTTTAAATTTAATGTACACCATTGTATTTAATGTACACCATTGGTTTATATTTAATATACACAATCCATACATCTCATTCCAGGAGGGACAAAATGCCCTCGACCTGGACTTCCCTCTAAATTATGACTGTAAAAAATTTTGTTTAAAAAAAAAAAAGGGAAGTCCAGGTAGAGAGCATTTTGTCCCTCCCAGAATGGGTCATGTTGAGAGGTATGCACAATCTAATATACACCCTCCACCGGGGCCCCCCCTGTCTTAAATGCACCAGGCTCCCCCAAGGCTTAATCCAGCCCTGGAATACACAAATATATGAACACCCAGTTTCCAACTTTACAGTCTTATGATTTAAATCATGATTTATCTTTCAGGACTTGTATGAGGAGGTGATAGTAGAACAATGTGTTGACCCTCTACAGTTGGCCAAGGATTATTCATCACAGCTTTGTGAATCAGTCCTTTATCCCAGTTCTCATGTGATGCAAATTGAGAGTGAAGTCTCCATTTGTGAGAGGACTGAAAATATTATACCCAAAAGCCCATCATTGCTTGAAGTGTGAGTGTCTTTCAGCTTCTGCTACTTTAGAGTGGATGTCCATGTTGAGAGAAGTTTTATACAGCATCTCCTTTCCCCTTCACTAATAGCATGACTTTGGTACCCCTCCCCCATTAGAACAAAGTAGACGTCGCTGCATGGATAGGACATCCTGGAACTGCAGTACACTGTAGTAAGAGAAAGTTGGAACTTTTTCCACTTTGATGGCCATTTTACCTGGGATATGCTACAGTATGTTGGACCTCCAAAAGCAATCCAAGTAGAGATATAACTATCAAAATGCTAAACTGTATACAGAGAGCCCACTATATCCATACATACGTATTTGGAAAGTGTATATGTAGTCATACGTGTCTCTACTTTTTTCAGACTGGTTTTTCACACTAGAGAATCCCATCAAGACCACATCACCATAAAAAAGATGCTTACATCTGTCTGGAAAATGATAGCTACTCACAGGTTTGTTATGAGTACACAGGGATTGTTGGCTAGATTTACTCAACATGCCAGTAGGGTCAGTTCCAGTTAGGACCACAGTATTGCTTTTACAGCACCAACAATAAAAATGTGCTTGAATGTGTAGAACTTCCAGTCTTCTGGCATAGAAAACCATGATAGGATGGGGTCTGCTGCAAGGATTGCTCTTTACTCTCCATGCTGTCAGTTTTACCAGACCTGTTGGTGCATTCTAGTAACTGGTAGCCCACTACTAATGAGATTAATAGCTATGTACCTAAATTGAAAGCGTTGTCCAAAGGTAGACAACCAGTTTATTAAAATATTTCAATGCGGTGATAGCACTTAATAATTGACAACCCATCAAGATCTATGGCCGGATTCAATTAGCCTTGTTAATTTACTGTGCACGGAAAAGTGTTGTGAAGTCGGACCTTCATACCCAGTGCTATTCAATTACAAGCTCTTCTCCTTTCAATGTTAACATGCATTAACCCATAGATTCTGGGATAAGTACTCAGAGCTCTGAGTTAATCGCTCTCTGTGGCCGCTATAGAGCAGAAAGCTCAATTTAACACAGATTTCTTTTCGAGCTTCAATAACAGAACAGATGAACAGAAATCTGTATTAAGTACAGCCTGCCGGCTTATCATGAGCAACCTCAGGCTATAATTGAATAGCCCTGGGCACTGCATTGCGGATAATTCGAACTTCAAAGCTAATTGAATTTGCCCCCTGAAAGTCAAGAAAATATCTCAAACGCTCATGTGGCAAGCTAACTTTGCACAAGGGGTAATTGATTTTATCACGCTTTTTGGTGGATTGGAAGCTGTGTGACCAGGATTTGCACTGGCATGGAGTCTAACTGACCCCACCAGTCTTTGACATTTCTTAGGATCCCAGTCATATCCACCCATTGCTGCTAGCAGTGACATCATAGGGGGGCTGGCTTGTTCATTCGCCCTAGCAGCAGGCTGCAAGGCACCCAGCCAATGAGCCTTACTTTGTAAATATTACATAACTTGCTGCTGAGACAATGCTTGTTTTTTAATTGATTAAATTTAAGTGCTGAAGCAGATCCTTTGTGCAAAAGTCTCTCATAAGCATACATTTATGGGTGAATTGTATAGTGTCAGACTAGGATTTGCACTGGCATGGTTGAGTCTAATGCCAAGAACCGCCGCAAGGGGAAGCGGTAAAGATACCGCCACATGGGAACCTGGTGATCACAGTGCCAACACTGGAATCCCATACAGCGGTACAATGCTGGCGCCGGAATACTGGTGAGGTAGGTGATTCTCCCTCTATGGGTGTCCACGACATCTATAGAGGGAGAATATAACCTGTGGCGAGAGCAGCGAGCTACCGTGTCCGCAGTGCCCACAAGGGGCTTACTAGTACTCGCCCCGCTGCTGGCATACTGGTGACTGGGATGCCGCTGTCAGTTTACTGACGGCCGGCATCTCGGCCATCGGTATTTCATACTGTACCCGCCGCAAGACCAGGGGTCCGCATGTCAGAAAAACAGAGTGTCTGGCTGCCGGAATATATTTTACTAGCAATCGCCAATCACAGAGGGAATCCCACTGCCTGTACCTATTTCAGGACTTCTCGGCTAGAGCTCAGAGGGAGTTTGCCCCAATTTGCACCACACTGGTGAAAAGTAACAGCACGACTGCAGATTTTCTCAGACAATGGCTTTAAAGACTTCCTTTCCATTACTGATGCCAAGCGCTATCTGCAAGAAGATGTTGAAGAATCAATGGCTTTAGAAACGGCATTGGTCATGTCGAATCAGGACTGGCAGTGGGTCATGGCCTCCTACACTGATTGCATACAATAGCAGCTCATCTATGGACTGATGCAAAGTTTGCCAGTTCTCATCTTTTCCATGGTTCTCCACCATCCTTCTCTTCAGATATATCCTGTTCCTCTCTACAGAGATTATTTGATTCGCACATAGGGGGTAATTCTGAGTTGATCGCAGCACCAAGTTTGTTAGCAATTGGGCAAAACCATGTGCACTGCAGGGGGGACAGATATAACATTTGCAGAGAGAGTTAGATTTGGGTGGGTTATTTTGTTTCTGTGCAGGGTAAATACTGGTTGCTTTATTTTTACACTGCAATCTAGATTCCAGTTTGAACACACCCCACCCAAATCTCACTCTCTCTGCACATGTTCTATCTGCCTCCCCTGCAGTGCACATGGTTTTGCCCAACTGCTAAAAAAATTACCTGC
The DNA here is from genome assembly GCF_028390025.1 of Pseudophryne corroboree. Taxonomy (NCBI): domain Eukaryota; kingdom Metazoa; phylum Chordata; class Amphibia; order Anura; family Myobatrachidae; genus Pseudophryne; species Pseudophryne corroboree. The sequence continues at coordinate 577,096,810 of NC_086449.1, forward strand.
TGCGATCAACTTGGAATTACCCCTATAATGTATTGTACTGCTTATTATTCTGCTACATAATTTGGTCATGTAGGTGTCTGACATGCAGAGGTGTAGCCACGGAGCCCGGAGCATGTGCATGCTATGGTGCCCTCCCCCCCCCCAAGTGTGCACATAGGGTTAAATTAAAGGGGTATCTCCCCATGACTGCCTCCCCCTGTGTCTCCCCATGGCTGCCTCCCCCCGGTGTCTCCCCATGGCTGCCTTCCTTCCCTTTAGTTCCCCAAGACTGTCTCTCTATTCCCATGGCTGCCTTCCCCCTGTGTCTTTCCATGGCTCCCCCCCCATGTCTTGTCTCCGCATGGCTGCAACCCTGTGTCTCTGCATGGATGCCCCCCCCCCCTATGTCTCAGCATGGCTGCCCCCCCCTGTGTCTAAGCATGGCTGCCCCCCCATGTCTCTGCATGGCTGCCCTCCTGTGTCTCAGCATGACTGCCTCCCCCTGTGTCTCAGCATGACTGCATCCCCCCCCCCCAGTGTCTCTGCACGGTTGCCCTCCTGTGTCTCAGTCCCCCCCCCCCCCCCCCCTGTGTCTCTCCAGTTACCTGTCCTGCCTTCGTCTCGGATCACTGCTGAGATCCTCATCGCTGCAGCAGTGGCTCCTCCTGATCGTCAGTCAATGCGCACGGACGTCGCGCACTGTGCCAAAAAAAACACACAAAAAAACCCGTTATTGTGCTGGGGTCGCCGGGGAGGAGCATCCATCCCTCCCCTCCCGCAGAGAAGGCACCGAGCTGCTACTAGCAGGACTGCGGACGATGCGCCCTTGCCAGAGACAGGCACCTGGAGCATGAGCTCCACTTGCGCTACCCTCGCTACACACCTGCTGATATGCTGTGCTACATTACCTTTTTCCTTAAGTTTTCATTTTGTCACATTTATCTTTTTCATAATGTGATATTGTTCTGGGGGTCACAAGACCTTGGAGCACTGGGGGTCACTCCTTACGTCTTTTGCTATCTGAAGCCCTCCCCTTCAGTGTTGGGGTCTACCTCATGCTCGCTATGGAAAAACATTGCTTAGGGGTATTATTCCTACACTCCCTTTGCGCAGTTTCTTATTTTCTTGTTTTTTCTTTTCAAATTATAGTGTTTGATGTTATGTCTGAATACAATGTGCCTTGTCCCTTTCCTTCCCTCTCCTGTCTGGCTGGGTTTGTTATGTCCTTAATGGCCTCTTGTGGCCCTCCATGGTATTCTTCTATTCTTGTGCCATTCACACAACCTCTACTCATTGCATTATCTTATGTTATACAGCTGTTTCTCACTCTCGGTCATTGGGTTTGTCGTAGAGACATGCATGTGATCTTATCCCCAAATTCTCCATGGCCCCCTTAACGTTTTGCACATATAATGTGGGGGAATTACTCCTCAGCTAAATGCACAAACATTCTCACATATTTAAACAAATTGAACGTAGACATAGCTATGTTACAGATGACACACCTTACAGAGGCTGAACAAGTTATTGCTTATTCCTCCTACAATTCCAAATCCAGAGGTGTTGTAATTTTGGCTAGGAATTCGGTGTCACACTCCATCCAATCTAAACTGAGCGACTCTAATGGGAGGTGTATTATTATATATTTCTCTAACGTCCTAAATGGATGCTGGGAACTCCGTAAGGACCATGGGGAATAGCGGCTCCGCAGGAGACTGGGCACAACTAAAGAAAGCTTTAGGACTACCTGGTGTGCACTGGCTCCTCCCTCTATGACCCTCCTCCAGACCTCAGTTAGAATTTTGTGTCCGGCCGAGCTGGATGCACACTAGGGGCTCTCCGGGGCTCTCCTGAGCTCTTAGAAAGAAAGTAATATTTAGGTTTTTTATTTTCAGTGAGATCTGCTGGCAACAGACTCACTGCTACGAGGGACCTAGGGGAGAGAAGCGAACCTACCTGCTTGCTGCTAGCTTGGGCTTCTAGGCTACTGGACACCATTAGCTCCAGAGGGATCGAACACAGGCCCAGCCTCGGTCGTCCGGTCCCGGAGCCGCGCCGCCGTCCCCCTAGCAGAGCCAGAAGCAAGAAGACGTTCCTGGAAATCGGCGGCAGAAGACTTTGGTCTTCATTAAGGTAGCGCACAGCACTGCAGCTGTGCGCCATTGCTCCCCAGGCACACCACATACTCCGGTCACTGATGGGTGCAGGGTGCTGGGGGGGGGGGGGGCGCCCTGGGCTGCAATATAAGTACCTTACTTGGCAAATTAACACATAATATAGCCTTTAAGACTATATATGTGTAAAATCCCCTGCCATAACTGTATAAAAAAAGCGGGAGAAGCCCGCCGGAAAAGGGGCGGGGCTATTTCCCTCAGCACACTGGCGCCATTTTCCCTCACCGCTCCGCTGGAAGGATCGCTCCCCAGGTTCTCCCCTGCAGTTCCAGACTACATAGGGTAAAAAAGAGAGGGGGGGCACTAAATTTAGGCGCAATCTGTGATATATAAGCAGCTATAAGGGGTAAAATCACTGTGTAGTGTGTATCCCTGTTTTATATAGCGCTCTGGTGTGTGCTGGCATACTCTCTCTCTGTCTCCCCAAAGGGCTTTGTGGGGTCCTGTCCTCAGTCAGAGCATTCCCTGTGTGTGTGCGGTGTGTCGGTACGGCTGTGTCGACATGTTTGATGAGGAGGCTTATGTGGAGGCGGAGCAGGTGCCGATAAATGTGATGTCACCCCCTGCGGGGTCGACACCTGAGTGGATGGATATGTGGAAGGAATTACGCGACAGTGTCAACTCCTTACATAAAAGGTTTGATGACATATCAGATGTGGGACAGCCGGCTTCTCAGCCCGTGCCTGCCCAGACGTCTCAAAAGCCATCAGGGGCTCTAAAACGCCCGCTACCTCAGATGGCAGACACAGATGTCGACACAGATACTGACTCCAGTGTCGACGATGATGAGACTAGTGTATATTCCAATAGAGCCACACGTTACATGATTACGGCAATGAAAAATGTGTTGCACATTTCTGATATTACCCCAGGTACCACAAAAAAATGTATTATGTTTGGGGAGAAAAAACTACCAGTGGTTTTTCCCCCTTCTGATGAATTAAATGAAGTGTGTGAAGAAGCGTGGGCTTCCCCCGATAAGAAACTAGTAATTTCTAAAAAGTTACTAATGGCGTACCCTTTCCCGCCAGAGGATAGGTCACGTTGGGAGACATCCCCTAGGGTAGATAAAGCGCTCACACGCCTGTCAAAGAAGGTGGCACTACCGTCTCCGGACACGGCCGCCCTAAAGGAGCCTGCTGATAGGAAGCAGGAGGCTATCCTGAAGTCTGTTTATACACACTCAGGTATTATACTGAGACCAGCTATTGCTTCAGCATGGATGTGCAGTGCTGCAGCTGCGTGGTCAGATTCCCTGTCAGAAAATATTGATACCTTAGACAGGGACACTTTATTGCTAACCATAGAGCATATTAAAGACGCAGTCTTATACATGAGAGATGCACAGAGGGATTTTTGCCGGCTGGCATCTAAAATAAGTGCAATGTCCATTTCTGCCAGGAGGGGTTTATGGACTCGGCAGTGGACAGGGGATGCAGATTCTAAAAGGCACATGGAAGTTTTGCCTTACAAGGGTGAGGAGTTGTTTGGGGATGGTCTCTCGGACCTCGTTTCCACAGCGACAGCTGGGAAGTCAGCATTTTTACCCCATGTTCCCTCACAGCCAAAGAAAGCACTGTATTATCAGGTACAGTCCTTTCGGCCCCAGAAAGGCAAGCGGGTTAAAGGCGCGTCCTTTCTGCCCAGAGGTAGAGGAAAAAAGCTGCAGCATACAGCCAGTTCCCAGGAACAAAAGCCCTCCCCCGCTTCCTCTAAGTCCACCGCATGACGCTGGGGCTCCACAGGCGGAGCCAGGTACGGTGGGGGCCCGTCTCAAGAACTTCAGCGTCAGCGACCAGTGGGCTCGCTCACGGGTGGATCCCTGGATTCTACAAGTAGTATCTCAGGGGTACAAGCTGGAATTCGAGACGTCTCCCCCTCGCCGTTTCCTCAAATCTGCCTTGCCAACAGCTCCCCCGGACAGGGAGGCAGTGCTGGAGGCAATTCACAAGCTGTATTCGCAGCAGGTGATAGTCAAGGTACCCCTCCTTCAACAAGGAAGGGGTTACTATTCCACAATGTTTGTGGTACCGAAACCGGCCGGTTCGGTGAGACCCATTTTAAATTTGAAATCCTTGAACACCTATATAAAAAGGTTCAAGTTCAAGATAGAATCGCTCAGGGCGGTTATTTCAAGCCTGGAGGAAGGGGATTACATGGTATCACTGGACATCAAGGATGCTTACCTACATGTCCCCATTTACCTTCCTCACCAGGAGTACCTCAGATTTGTGGTACAGGACTGTCATTACCAATTCCAGACGTTGCCGTTTGGTCTGTCCACGGCACCGAGGGTATTTACCAAGGTAATGGCCGAAATGATGATACTCCTTCGAAAAAAGGGAGTTTTAATTTTCCCATACTTGGACGATCTCCTTATAAAGGCGAGGTCCAGGGAGCAGTTGTTGGTCGGGGTAGCACTATCTCGGGAGGTGCTACAACAGCACGGTTGGATTCTGAATATTCCAAAGTCACAGCTGGTTCCTACGACAGGTCTACTGTTTCTGGGGATGGTTCTAGACACAGACCAGAAAAGGGTGTTTCTCCCGGAGGAGAAAGCCAAGGAGTTGTCATCTCTAGTCAGAGATCTCCTGAAACCAAAACAGGTCTCGGTGCATCACTGCACGCGAGTCCTGGGAAAAATGGTAGCTTCCTACGAAGCAATTCCATTCGGCAGGTTCCATGCAAGAATCTTTCAGTGGGATCTGTTGGACAAGTGGTCCGGATCCCATCTTCAGATGCATCGGCTGATAACCCTGTCTCCAAGGACCAGGGTGTCTCTGCTGTGGTGGCTGCAGAGTGCTCATCTTCTAGAGGGCCGCAGATTCGGCATACAGGACTGGGTCCTGGTGACCACAGATGCCAGCCTTCGAGGCTGGGGGGCAGTCACACAGGGAAGAAACTTCCAAGGGCTATGGTCAAGCCTACACATAAATATTCTGGAACTAAGGGCCATCTACAATGCCTTAAGTCAGGCAAGACCCCTGCTTCAAGACCAGCCGGTACTGATCCAGTCAGACAACATCACGGCGGTCGCCCATGTAAACCGACAGGGCGGCACGAGAAGCAGGACGGCGATGGCAGAAGCCACAAGGATTCTCCGATGGGCGGAAAATCACGTGTTAGCACTGTCAGCAGTGTTCATTCCGGGAGTGGACAACTGGGAAGCAGACTTCCTCAGCAGGCACGACCTCCACCCGGGAGAGTGGGGACTTCATCCAGAAGTCTTTCAGCTGATTGTAAATCGCTGGGAACGGCCACAGGTGGACATGATGGCGTCCCGCCTCAACAAAAAGCTAGAAAGATATTGCGCCAGGTCGAGAGACCCTCAGGCAATAGCTGTGGACGCTCTAGTGACACCGTGGGTGTACCAGTCGGTTTATGTGTTCCCTCCTCTTCCTCTCATACCCAAGGTACTGAGGATAATAAGACGAAGAGGAGTAAGAACTATACTCATTGTTCCGGATTGGCCAAGAAGAGCTTGGTACCCAGAACTTCAAGAAATGATCTCAGAGGACCCATGGCCTCTGCCGCTCAGACAGGACCTGCTGCAGCAGGGGCCCTGTCTGTTCCAAGACTTACCGCGGCTGCGTTTGACGGCATGGCGGTTGAACGCCGGATCCTGAAGGAAAAGGGCATTCCGGAGGAAGTCATCCCTACGCTGATTAAAGCTAGGAAAGAAGTGACCGCAAACCATTATCACCGCATATGGGGAAAATATGTTGCGTGGTGTGAGGCCAGGAAGGCCCCATCGGAGGAATTTCAGCTGGGCCGTTTTCTGCACTTCCTACAGTCAGGGGTGACTATGGGCCTAAAATTGGGTTCCATTAAGGTCCAGATTTCGGCTCTATCGATTTTCTTCCAGAAAGAACTGGCTTCACTACCTGAAGTTCAGACATTTGTTAAGGGAGTGCTGCATATTCAGCCCCCTTTTGTGCCCCCAGTGGCACCTTGGGATCTCAACGTGGTGTTGAATTTCCTAAAGTCACATTGGTTTGAACCACTTAAAACCGTGGATTTAAAATATCTCACGTGGAAAGTGGTCATGCTGTTGGCCTTGGCTTCGGCCAGGCGTGTGTCAGAATTGGCGGCTTTATCATGTAAAAGCCCTTATCTGATTTTCCATATGGATAGGGCGGAATTGAGGACTCGTCCCCAATTTCTCCCAAAAGGTGGTTTCAGCTTTTCATTTGAACCAGCCTATTGTGGTGCCTGCGGCTACTCGTGACTTGGAGGATTCCAAGTTGCTGGACGTAGTCCGGGCCCTAAAAATCTATGTTTCCAGGACAGCTGGAGTCAGAAAGACTGACTCGCTATTTATCCTGCATGCACCCAACAAGTTGGGTGCGCCTGCTTCAAAGCAGACTATTGCTCGCTGGATCTGTAGCACGATTCAACTTGCACATTCTGCGGCTGGACTGCCGCATCCTAAATCTGTAAAAGCCCGTTCCACGAGGAAGGTGGGCTCTTCTTGGGCGGCTGCCCGAGGGGTCTCGGCTTTACAACTTTGCCGAGCAGCTACTTGGTCGGGGTCAAACACATTTGCTAAATTCTACAAGTTTGATACCCTGGCTGAGGAGGACCTAGAGTTCGCTCATTCGGTGCTGCAGAGTCATACGCACTCTCCCGCCCGTTTGGGAGCTTTGGTATAATCCCCATGGTCCTTACGGAGTTCCCAGCATCCACTTAGGACGTTAGAGAAAATAAGAATTTACTCACCGGTAAATCTATTTCTCGTAGTCCGTAGTGGATGCTGGGCGCCCGTCCCAAGTGCGGATTGTCTGCAATACTTGTATATAGTTATTGGTTAACTAAAGGGTTATTGTTGAGCCATCTGTTGAGAGGCTCAGTTATATTTCATACTGTTAACTGGGTATAGTATCACGAGTTATACGGTGTGATTGGTGTGGCTGGTATGAGTCTTACCCGGGATTCCAAATCTTTTCCTTATTGTGTCAGCTCTTCCGGGCACAGTATCCTAACTGAGGTCTGGAGGAGGGTCATAGAGGGAGGAGCCAGTGCACACCAGGTAGTCCTAAAGCTTTCTTTAGTTGTGCCCAGTCTCCTGCGGAGCCGCTATTCCCCATGGTCCTTACGGAGTTCCCAGCATCCACTACGGACTACGAGAAATAGATTTACCGGTGAGTAAAATCTTATTATTACCCTTAATACCCAGAGTTGCACGCTCTGCTATTTTTATACCCCAATGACTTATTGCAGATCTTTTTTTTCTTAACCACTGTGGTCGGAAAGTTATATATCTTTTTAGACTTTAATATTATAATCGTAGGAGATTTTAATGTTTTCGGTTCAACGGCTCTGGATCGTAGTGAACCCACCTCCAGCCTTTCTATTTTCTTGCAACTCGGCATCAAATTTGTTTGCGACCAGTTGCATCTCACTGATGTATGGAGATCGAGGAACATCACCACCCGCACATACACTTGTGTGTCAGCAGCCCATGGGTCGTTATCCTGGTTAGGCTAATTCTTTGTTTTATCCTCCTCAGTACCATCTTTTTCTAAAGTAGATGTAGAACCAGTAGTTCTATCAGCATGCTGAAGTTTGGCTCATTTGTTCTCCTCACATATTTCCTCTCTTCCTTACTTTCCGCATGGCAACATTACCTGCATAATAATACCAAACATCAATCTGACCCAATTTTATTCTGGCAGGCCACAAAAACTGTCCTAAAGGGGCACATCATATCATACGTTAGTGTACACAATGCTTCTAATTCCCGCTTATACCGGAATCTTTGTTCACAGCTTTCCGGGCTTATGCCCAGTGCCCTACTCAGGCAAACAAAATCAAAATATCATAGATATAAATCCCAGTTCAATGCGATAGTTTCTCGAGAGGCAGCTAAACGCACTACTTCTACCCGATACCGGTTTTACTGTTATGGAAATAAATCTGGCGGGTTGCTTTCACACCATTTTCCGGGCCAGCGCCCACCAGCTGTTAATGCAGCACTAAGAGATGCAGCAGGGACTTTGAAGACGGATAGCCCATATATTCTTCAAATCTTTACTGTCTTTTATACTGCCCTATATGCTCAAGACCCCATACTGGTACATAGTAAAGCAGAATTCTGGGACTCTGTCAGTTTACCTTAAATTACTCTTCTACAAATAGATGCCCAATTAGCACTAATTTCTGGAGGAAGTTTGTCAAGTTATACGTTCTCTGAAACCTGCCAAGGCACCTGGCCCCGATGGTCTCAGTGGTGAATTTTATAAGACCTTTAAAGAAAAAATTGCACACATTTTAACTCTATTTCTGCTGCGGGGTACACTGGGCTCCACAAGTCTGGACAATGGGGTGTAGAGTAGGATCTTGATCCGAGGCACCAACAGGCTCAAAGCTTTGACTGTTCCCAGAATGCACAGCGCCGCCTCCTATATCACCCCGTCTCCCAGCACAGGAGCTCAGTTTGTCAGTTGGTGCTGCAGTAAGCAGGCACTTAACAGAGAGGCTGCTCCAAGCAGCCCTGAGAAAAGCTTTTTATGAGGTAAAAAGTGAAGACTTCAAGGGCAGCAGTGGTGGTAAATGTCTTGTGACATTCACTGCTGCAGCTCCAGCTCTCCCCAGCGGCGCTGTACACTCCCGAGCCCAGGTTGCCGGGTACCTACAGCGGAGGCTCCGGTTTTCTTCATGTTAGACACACACGTCTGGGGCTCTCGAGGATCGCGTGGCCGCGCTTCGGGAGGTGGTAAATGGGTCCCGCTCGTGGGACCCGGTCTTTATCGCGATCCGGCGCGGTCAGGGGGAGGCGGGCCGCGCGCGCTGGCGGTGGACACTGTGGATACAGGCGATTCCACTATATCACCAGGGCATGGGCGCAGGTCAGGTTTTCTCTTAAAACCGATTTTAATATCGCCCACAGTACCCAGTGGTTTTGCCAGCAAGGGGGATAAGGCTTAGAAGCCCCAGCCCCAGGGCGCCATTTCCAGCAAGTGTTTCCGCCCTGGAGCTGAATCCCTGTCTTTTCCTCACTCCCTGTCAGTGTCTGCGGCGCCATTACTCCTCAGCTCACTGTTCCTGGGACTGCTTGGGCAAATCCTCCTATGTAAAGCCGCCTGGTTGTCAGCGCTGTGCCTTTACATGACACTTAAGTATTCTACCTGCCTTTTTAGCCAGTGTTAGTAAGAAAGAGTGCATTTAGTCAGGGGTTTATAGTACAATTACCCTGTGATATAGTTTCTTACTGTGTAGTGTTATATCTATTGACTATATAGCTGTGTAAGCTAGTCCAGTGCAGTATTATTGTCTGTAATAACCTCTGCATTGTACAAACTGTGACTATTTGTGTGTGCATTGATAGCTGAGTGGTGTCCATCTCGTGTCTTTCACTCAACTTGCTATCCCTATATTCTATAACCTGAGGGGGCTTGGTGCGTCAGGTGTTATTTAATATAGGATTTTCACAAAGATATACTGTATTACGTATTTTTCTCTGTGATTTAGTCACCATATCTCTCCTTTATCTCTGCTGGTGCTGACTACACTGCGCAGGGGTTTGGGTTTAGGGATATAGTGCTGCTAATAATTGTACTGTGTTACCTCATACTGCAAGTTATATCATGTCTGCTTCTGAGGGTAACGGTTCTGGGGCGGAACACACTGCTGGTGTTGCTGAAGCCACAGGCACATATGGGGAGAATATAGCAGCTGTGGGCTCTGGTTCTGGGGGCTCCTTGCCCCCCAGTGGGACTGTGGCAACGGAGGCACATACTGACCCTCCGTGGGCCGCTTTTTCCACACTTCTGCATACGCTAGTTCATAAACTAACACCCCCTATGGGACCCCCAATGCCGGTACAACCGTATGTGGTCCCTGCAGCTAACCCGCCGTGGGCGGACGATTTATCTGCTCAATTAAAGAAGTTGAACCAGTCCCTGACTACTAAAAAGTCTGACCATCGCTCGCCTAAGTCCAAGAGGTCCTCTAAGCGAGCGTTCGTCTCCTCACAATCCACTGCTGTCACTGACACCTCTTCTGATGAAGACAGCACATACACTGACCCCACAGATTCTGACTCAGATACGGCTGATGGGGAGGGTAGTTCACATGTGGATGTTCCTGATCTTTTGGAGGCTATTCGTTAATTCTGCAGATTACGGATGATCCCGAGCTATCCGTTCCTCCTAAGAAACCAGATAGGTTCAAGCGTCAGAAGGTGATTAAACAAGTTTTACCTCACTCTGACCACCTAGTGGATATACGTCAGGAACCCTGGCAAAGCCCGGGTACGAAGTTTGTGCCTCAAAAGAAGATGCTGGCTCGCTATCCCCTCGCGCCAGAGCTGTCTAAGAATTGGGAAACGCCTCCTCCAGTAGACTCACATGTGGCTAAGATGGTGGTTTCCTCAGCTCTACCTGTCACTACCGTCACGTCTCTAAAAGAGCCTACGGATAAACGTGTCGAGGGTTGTCTAAAAGCGATTTACACCCTCACGGGTGCTGCACAAAGGCCCACTATTGCAACTACATGGGCGGCAGAGGCTATTGAAGCATGGGCCTTGGAGTTAGAAGCTGAAATCTCCTCTGACCATGCTAGACAATGCTTGTCATATATTGTCACAGCATCTCGCTATATTAAAGAGGCGGCTTCTGATGCCGGTATCCTAGCAGCCAAGGCCTCTACTACGTCAGTCCTGGCTCTCAGGATATTGTGGCTGAGATCCTGGTCTGTGGATCTGGACTCTAGAAAAACCCTGGAGGTACTCCTTTTCAAGGGGGATATTCTGTTTGGGGAGGACTTAAATAAGATAGTGGCTGACTTGGCTACTGCCAAAACTGCCTGTCTGCCTAATACAGCTCCTTCTGTGTCGAAGGCCAAAGGCACGTCCTTTCGCCCCTTTCGTCCTTCAGGTAAAGCAAAAGGTCAGGCGTACCATAAGCAGGCCCGCACTTCCAAACCTGGTGCCAAAGCCCAAAAGAGCCTGGGCTGCCCGTCAGCCAGCAGCCAAGACCGATAAGCCTGCTGCATGACGGGGCGGGCCTCCCCCTGGGGGATCCCAGGGTGGGGGGCCGGCTTCTAGGGTATACACAGGAATGGTTGAAGACCACTTCAGATGCCTGGGTACGGGAAGTCGTCACTCGAGGTTACGCCATAGCCTTCAAAAACCGACCCCCTCATCGATTTTGCCAGACAGACGTCCCGTTGACTAGACAAAGGCAAACACTCTGCATTCGGTGGTACAGACCCTCCTGGATACAGGAGTCGTAGTACAGGTGCCTCTTGTTCAGAGGGGCCTGAGGTACTATTCTCCGCTGTTTCTAGTCCCGAAACCGAATGGGTCCTCCCGGCCCATTCTCAACCTCAAGGCACTGAACAAGTTTGTGAAGGTTTCCAAGTTCCGTATGGAAACCCTTCGCTCTATAGTTCTGGCCTTGGACCCTGGGGACTACATGGTCTCCCTGGACACACAAGATGCTTACCTGCATATTCCTACAGCAGTGTCACATCAACAATACCTGAGGTTCGCTATTGGCAACCTCCATTACCAGTTTCGGGCGTTACCTTTTGGTTTAACAACGGCTCCGCAAGTCTTCACCAAAGTTATGGCGGTGATGACGGTGGTACTCCGCCGTCAAGGGGTCAGGATACTGCCGTATCTGGACGACTTGTTAATCCTGGCAAATTCCCCAGATCTTCTCCTGCGTCATCTGGATATGACGGTCCGGTTTCTACAAGCCCACGGGTGGCTCATCAACTGGAAGAAATCCTCCCTGGTCCCTGCTCAGAACATGGTGCATCTGGGAGCGCTGTTGGACACTCTCAACCAGAGGTTGTTCTTGTCTCAGGAGAAAGTCCTGAAATTTCAGGACAGGATTAGTTGCTTCCTTTCTCGTCCGCAAGTGTCGATACATTCGGCAATGCAGGTGCTGGGCCTCATGGTATCAGCATTCGACATGGTGGAGTATGCTCAATTCCATTCTCGCCCCCTCCAGAAGCTGATTCTAGCCAAGTGGGACGGCCGGCCTCACCGGATCAGGTCTCAAATGATCTCTTTGACTCCGGAGGTCCGTCTGTCGCTGCTCTGGTGGCTCCAGGACCAACAATTGTGCAGAGGCCGTCCCTTCTGGATATCCAACTGGGTCCTGTTGACGACAGATGCCAGTCTAAGAGGTTGGGGCGCGGTGCTGGAGCAGCACTCCTTGCAGGGTCGGTGGACCAAGGAGGAATCTCTCCTCTCGATCAACATTCTGGAATTGCGGGCGGTCTTCAATGCGTTGAACCTAGCCCAGCATTTGATTCAGAACCGTCCTGTTCAAGTACAGTCGGACAACGCCACCACAGTGGCTTACATAAATCATCAAGGCGGCACTCGAAGCCGTTTGGCAATGAAGGAAGCCTCACGGTTTCTACGTTGGGCAGAACGCCATCTACCGGCAATATCGGCAATATTCATTCCGGGAGTCCTGAATTGGGAAGCGGACTTTCTCAGTCGTCAGGACGTGCATGCCGGCGAGTGGGGCCTCCATCCAGAAGTGTTTCAACTCCTCGTGGAAAGGTGGGGTCTTCCAGATGTGGATCTGATGGCGTCTCGACACAATCACAAGGTTCCGGTCTTCGGAGCAAGGACAAGGGATCCTCAAGCAGCATTCGTGGATGCGCTGGCAGTGCCGTGGAGGTTTCGACTGCCGTACGTGTTCCCTCCGGTGTCACTCCTGCCCAGGGTAACTCGGAAGTTCAAGCAAGAAAAAGGAAATCTGCTTCTCATAGCTCCGACGTGGCCCAGACGGCACTGGTTCTCAGACCTGCAAGGCCCATCGTCAGAGCGTCCACTTCTACTTCCACAACGCCCAGACCTCCTCGTTCAGGGCCCCTGTGTCTACCAGGACCTAGCCCGGCTGTCTTTGACGGCGTGGCTCTTGAAGCTTCCGTCTTAAGAGCTAAGGGTTTTTCTGAAGAGGTCATTAAAACTATGTTGCGGGCCCGGAAACTGGCCTCTGCTCGGATTTACCATCGGGTCTGGCATTCCTACTTTGTTTGGTGCGCATCTAACCATTATGACGCTTCCAAGTTTAGTACAGCCAAACTTTTGGCTTTTCAACAGCAGGGCCTAGATTTAGGCCTGCGTCTGGCCTCCCTCAAGGTTCATATTTCTGCCTTGTCGGTGTGGTTTCAGAGAAAAATTGCAACTTTACCTGATGTTCATACTTTCACTCAGGTTGTGTTGCGTATCCAACCTCCCTATGTCCCGCCTGTGGCTCCTTGGGACTTGTCGGTGGTTTTGGAGGCGTTGCAGGAGCCTCCATTTGAACCTCTTGGTTCAGCTGACCTTAAGTGACTTTCCCTTAAGGTGGTGTTCTTGCTGGCTATTGCCTCTGCTAGTAGAGTGTCGGATTTGGGTGCCTTGTCTTGTAGTTCCCCATATCTGATTTTTCACCGTGACCGGGCGGTTCTTAGGACTCGTCCCGGATATTTACCTAAGGTGGTTTCTTCGTTCCACCTTAATCAGGAGATTGTGGTTCCAGCTTTTGTCTCTCCTGATTTGTCTCCCAAAGAGCGGTCTATGGATGTGGTACGGGCTCTCTGTATCTATGTGAAGAGAACTGCTTCTATTCAAAAGTCTGATTCTCTCTTTGTTTTGTTTGGATTTCACAAACGTGGCTGGCCTGCTCACAAACAGACCCTGGCCAGGTGGATTAGAATGGTGATTGCGCATGCTTATGTGAAGGCTGGCCAGTCAGCTCCTGTTCATATTATGGCCCATTCTACTCGGTCTGTTGTACCTTCTTGGGCGGCCCAACGTCGTGCGACCCTTGACCAATTGTGCAAGGCGGCTACGTGGTCCTCCGGGAACACGTTCATAAGGTTCTATGCCTTCGATACTGCCGCTTCCCAGGATGCTTCCTTTGGACGCCGGGTTCTTGTGCCCGCTACAGTGCGTCCCCTCCCATAAGGAACTGCTTTAGGACATCCCCATTGTCCAGACTTGTGGAGCCCAGTGTACCCCGCAGTAGAAAACGAGTTTTATGGTAAGAACTTACCCTTGTTAAAACTCTTTCTGCGAGGTACACTGGGCTCCACAAGGCGCCCACCCTGACGCACTTAGCTTCTTTGGGTTGATATGGCATTAGCCGCTGACACTTCTCTTGTCGTGAGAGTGTGGTGTATGTGGCTACTAACCGTTGTCGTCTCTTTTCCTGCTACTGCATTGGGCTTGTTAACTAAACTGAGCTCCTGTTCTGGGAGACGGGGTGATATAGGAGGCGGCGCTGTGCATTCTGGGAACAGTCAAAGCTTTGAGCCTGTTGGTGCCTCGGATCAAGATCCTACTCTACACCCCATTGTCCAGACTTGTGGAGCCCAGTGTACCTCGCAGAAAGAGTTTTAACAAGGGTAAGTTCTTGCCATAAAACTCGTTTCTATAATTCTATTATAGACAACGGTTCAATTCCTTCATATTTCAGTACTGTGTTGTTGAATGTTCTGCCTACGCCTGGTAGAGATCCAGAGCTGTCAGCCTCCTCTAGGCCGATTTCATTACAAAATTCTCACTAATATTCTTGCTGACCGGCTCATATTTATAGTCCCTGCAATAGTCCATGGATACCAAACAGGATTCGCCGACACTCTGTGACAAATGTACACAAGGTGCTGACACTGATGCCGCATGCCCAGGCATCTGGGGACCCATACCCAGTGAGCGTATTTACCTCTTGATTGAAAGAAATCGACATTTCAGCAGTTACAATAAAAGTATGCCATTCCACAAGATAATTTCTTTATGTATCTGCAACTTTGTCATTATGCTTTAACCTTCACCAGGCCCCAACACTCATTGCCTCCGTCGGATAAAGTAGAACTTCTGCTCCACTCCAAAAACTAATCCTTATAAGATTAAGCTTCTATTAGCGGAACTAATATGGTACCAACATGCCTGGGCCATGGTCACCCACATACAGGGCATGGACTGCCTCAACCCCTGGTCATTCCTCATCTGAATTTATACTTAAATATTATTCCAATACTCTAAATGTTTTTATTTTGTTTCACAATACAAGAAGTCCATATTAAGTTTAATAGCAGGCATATATATCGCCTGTATAGCAAGGCCATTTTGTGTCTAGCAAGTCAGGAACATGTTTGATATGTAGACAGCCTGGGTCAAACTTTTATCACTGTTTCTGGGACTGTTACTGGAATAAATCCTGGTGTTTATCAATACTCTTACTAGTCTACGTTTTCCATTCCATATGATTCCCCTACTCTTTTGCAATTTAAATTTATGGGTTCCTCTCCTTCAGAGTCATCCCGGTTCTGAGTTATTCCCTTTTTAAACTATTGTTCTAACTGTGGCAAATAAAGCCCTCCTTAGAAAATGGACCCAACCCGCAGCCCCTCCACTATCTGAAGTTCAATCCTATCTGCTAGAACTACTTTATTTAGGCTAGATAGGACATGTATATGGTGGACAAGTTGTATCACAGACAAGAACATCTACGCCGTTTTGCGGACTCGAACTGACGTCGCTATTTCCGGCTTTTTCTACAACATCCTTCTCCCGCTGGACGCAGCGGTGAGAGCCGCGACTCACAAAGCCGGCCACGGACAGCCCTCACAGCGATACCAACGGCTGAGGAATCCCCGTGGGTAAGTTAGGGACAGTTAGATTCCGGACTTTTACATCTATATCTGGATACCACCAACCTAACCATTTCTCAAAAGAGCTGTAAACAGAAGTTTTTAAGTATTAATCATTATTCTTTTTTACAGGTGCCACACTCACTTTCTACACGCATAATTTAGCGCTCGTTTTAAACCTACAATTTCAATTTATGGGTTCCTCTCCTTCAGAGTCATCCCGGTTCTGAGTTATTTTCTTTTTAAACTATTGTTCTAACTGTGGCAAATAAAGCCCTCCTTAGAAAATGGACCCAACCCGCAGCCCCTCCACTATCTGAAGTTCAATCCTATCTGCTAGAACTACTTTATTTAGATAGGACATGTATATGTCTGTACATAGGGGGTTATTCAGAGATGGACGCAGAGCTTCCCGCAGCAAGATCTGCTTCCATCTCCTCACAGGCTGGTGGCCGCCCAGCACAGGGCAAGGCTGCCCAGCATGTGTGTGGCGCCGCCTAACGATGTGTCTGCCATTTAATTGCGGATGCGTCGATTAGAGCAGTGGTTCTCAAACTCTGTCCTCAGGACCCAACACAGCTCACGTTTTCCATGTCACCCAGCAGGTTCACTGTGTGTCACATTTAAAAAATCTACAGGTGACCTGCAAAACATGAACCATGTGGGGTCCTGAGGACCGAGTTTGAGAACCTTTGGATTAGAGGTTTGGCAGGCAGTCCCGCGTAATTTATTTTTTAAAAGAGCCGCTGCGTGTGATTTCACGCATCCTCCCTAAAAATGCCGCTGACACGCCCCCGTTTGTCCCACCACGGCCCCAGCAATGCTGAAGCACAGCCCCCCAAATGCCCGCCACTGTCAATAACCTTGCAGATGGACCATCTCTGAATCGCCCCCATAGAACATGTTATAGCTAGACTCTATAAGAGATGGGGCATTTATATTGAACATCATGAGCCTACCTTGCAAACAAATATTATTGTAGTGAATCTACAACAATGCACCTTCAAAGACAGATAATTACAAACAAAGAAGTCTTAAACTGTTTACTATCTTAAAGTTGCTTGTACTATTCACGCCCCCCCCCCCCCCCCCCTGTAACTGTCATATTCTAACACTTCGGTTAAGGAGGGTTACTACTTATTGTGCAGTGCTTGTTGCTGATAATGTCATATCGAATCTTGACAACGGATAGGTACCAGCCAGCCAGGAGGCCCCCCCCTTTATCTAATTTTTCCCTCAACCTCCCTTTTACTCCCTGAAATAACTGAATTTTGGGTCTCCCATTCTGTTACTGTGTACTTGCTGTTCCATAATCAACCACTTTCTGACTGAAGTATATGTATTGTAATTGTTATCCAATGGCAAAACTTCCAATAAAAAGAAGTTTGTTAAAAAAATAAAAAGAATCATAAAATCAGTTTGTTTAAAAAAAAAAAAAAAAATCATAAAATCAGTTTGTTTAACAAAAGTTTTATCTAAGTGTTTGACTCCTCAAAGTATCCACCTCTTGCAGATATAATCGGCAAACACATTTCTCTAACGTCCTAAGTGGATGCTGGGGACTCCGTAAGGACCATGGGGAATAGCGGCTCCGCAGGAGACTGGGCACATCTAAAAGAAAGCTTTAGGACTATCTGGTGTGCACTGGCTCCTCCCCCCATGACCCTCCTCCAAGCCTCAGTTAGATCTCTGTGCCCGAACGAGAAGGGTGCACACTAGGGGCTCTCCTGAGCTTCTTAGTGAAAGTTTTAGTTTAGGTTTTTTATTTTCAGTGAGACCTGCTGGCAACAGGCTCACTGCATCGAGGGACTAAGGGGAGAAGAAGCGAACTCACCCGCGTGCAGAGTGGATTGGGCTTCTTAGGCTACTGGACATTAGCTCCAGAGGGACGATCACAGGCCCAGCTTGGATGGGTCCCAGAGCCGCGCCGCCGGCCCCCTTACAGAGCCAGAAGGCAGAAGAGGTCCGGAAAATCGGCGGCAGAAGACGTCCTGTCTTCAACAAGGTAGCGCACAGCACTGCAGCTGTGCGCCATTGCTCTCAGCACACTTCACACTCCGGTCACTGAGGGTGCAGGGCGCTGGGGGGGGCGCCCTGAGACGCAATAATAAACACCTTGGATGGCAAAAAATGCATCACATATAGCTCCTGGGCTATATGGATGCATTTAACCCCTGCCAAAATACATAAAAAAAACGGGAGATAAGGCCGCCGATAAGGGGGCGGAGCCTATCTCCTCAGCACACTGGCGCCATTTTCCCTCACAGCTCCGTTGGAGGGAAGCTCCCTGGCTCTCCCCTGCAGTCACTACACTACAGAAAGGGTTAAAAAAGAGAGGGGGGCACAAATTAGGCGCACTATTAACTATACAGCAGCTATAAGGGGAAAAACACTTATATAAGGTTATCCCTGTATATATATAGCGCTCTGGTGTGTGCTGGCAAACTCTCCCTCTGTCTCCCCAAAGGGCTAGTGGGGTCCTGTCCTCTATCAGAGCATTCCCTGTGTGTGTGCTGTATGTCGGTACTTTTGTGTCGACATGTATGAGGAGAAAAATTATGTGGAGACGGAGCAGATTGCCTGTAATAGTGATGTCACCCCCTAGGGGGTCGACACCTGAGTGGATGAACTGTTGGAAGAAATTACGTGACAGTGTCAGCTCTGTATAAAAGACAGTGGTTGACATGAGACAGCCGGCTACTCAGCTTGTGCCTGTCCAGACGTCTCATAGGCCGTCAGGGGCTCTAAAGCGCCCGTTACCTCAGATGGCAGATATAGACGCCGACACGGATACTGACTCCAGTATCGACGGTGAAGAGACAAATGTGACTTCCAGTAGGGCCACACGTTACATGATTGAGGCAATGAAAAAATGTTTTACACATTTCTGATAATACGAGTACCACCAAAAAAGGGGTATTATGTTCGGTGAGGAAAAACTACCTGTAGTTTTCCTGAATCTGAGAAATTAAATGAGGTGTGTGATGATGCGTGGGTTTCCCCCGATAACAACTGATAATTTCTAAAATGTTATTGGCATTATATCCTTTCCCGCCAGAGGTTAGGGTGCGTTGGGAAACACCCCCTAGGGTGGATAAAGCGCTCACACGCTTGTAAGGGCTCTATCCTCTCCTGAGATGGCCGTCCTTAAGGATCCTGCTGATAGAAAGCAGGAGGGTATCCTAAAATGTATTTACACACATACTGGTGTTATACTGCGACCAGCAATCGCCTCAGCCTGGATGTGCAGTGCTGGGTTGGCGTGGTCGGATTCCCTGACTGAAAATATTGATACCCTAGATAGGGACAGTATATTTTTGCCTATAGAGCATTTGAAAGATGCATTTCTATATATGCGTGATGCACAGCGGAATATTTGCCGACTGGCATCAAGTCTAAGTGCGTTGTCCATTTCTACCAGTAGAGGGTTATGGACACGTCAGTGGTCAGGTGATGCGTATTCCAAACGGCATTTGGAAGTATTGCCTTATTAAGGGGAGGAGTTATTTGGGGTCGGTCTTTCAGACCTGGTGGCCACGGCAACAGCTGGGAAATCCACGTTTGTACCCCAGGTCGCCTCTCAACATGAGAAGACGCCGTATTATCAGGCGCAGTCTTTTCGTGGATAAGCGGGCAAAAGGTTCCTCATTTCTGCCCCGTGACAGAGGGAGAGGAAAAAGGCTGCAGAAATCAGCCAGTTCCCAGGAACAGAAACCCTCTCCCGCCTCTGCCAAGCCCTCAGTATACGCTGGGGCTTTACAAGCAGAATCAGGCACGGTGGGGGGCCCGTCTCAATTAATTTCAGCGCGCAGTGGGCTCACTCGCAAGTAGACCCCTGGATCCTTCAGGTGATATCTCAGGGGTACAAATTAGAATTCGAGACGTCTCCCCCTCGCCGTTTCCTAAAGTCGGCTTTACCGATGTCTCCTTCTGACAGGGAGACAGTTTTGGAAGCCATTCACAAGCTGTATTCTCAGCAGGTGATAATCAAGATACCCCTCCTGCAACAGGGAACGGGGTATTATTCCACACTGTTGTGGTACCGAAGCCGGACGGCTCGGTGAGACCGATTCTAAATCTAAAATCTTTGAACACTTACATACAGAGGTTCAAATTCAAGATTGAGTCACTCAGAGCAGTGATTGCGAACCTGGAAGAAGGGGACTACATGATGTCTCGGGACATCAAGGATGCTTACCTTCATGTCAAAATTTACCCTTCTCACCAAGGGTACCTCAGGTTTATGGTACAGAACTGTCACTATCAGTTCAGACGCTGCCGTATGGATGGTCCACGGCACCCCGGGTCTTTACCAAGGTAATGGCCGAAATGATGATATTCCTTCAAAGGAAGGGAATTTTAGTTATCCCTTACTTGGACAATTCTCTGATAAGGGTAAGATCCAGGGAACAGTTGGAGGTCGGTGTAGCACTATCTCAGGTAGTGTTGCTGCAGCACGGTTGGATTCTCAATATTCCAAAATCGCAGCTGGTTACGACGACTTGTCTTCTGTTCCTAGGGATGATCCTGGACACAGTCCAGAAAAAGGTGTTTCTCCCGGAGGAGAAAGCCAGGGAGTTATCCAAGCTAGTCAGGAACCTCCTAAAACCGAGCCAAGTCTTAGTGCATCAATGCACAAGGGTTCTGGGTAAAATGGTGGCTTCCTACGAAGCAATCCCATTCGTTAGATTCCACGCAAGAACTTTCCAGTGGGACCTGCTGGACAAATTGTCCGGGTCGCATCTTCAGATGCATCAGCGGATAACCCCGTCACCAAGGACAAGGGGTCCCTCCTGTGGTGGTTGCAGAGTGCTCATCTTCTAGAGGGCCGCAGATTCGGCATTCAGGACTGGGTCCTGGTAACCACGGATGCCAGCCTGCGAGGCTGGGGAGCAGTCACACAGGGAAGGAATATCCAGGACTTATGGTCAAGCCTGGAGACATCACTTCACATAAATAAAGCTAAGGGACATTTACAATGCTCTAAGCTTAGCAAGACCTCTGCTTCAAGGTCAGCCGGTGTTGATCCAGTCGGACAACATCACGGCAGTCACCCACGTAAACAGACAGGGTGGCACAAGAAGCAGGAGGGCAATGGCAGAAGCTGCAAGGATTCTTCGCTGGGCGGAAAATCATGTGATAGCACTGTCAGCAGTATTCATTCCGGGAGTGGACAACTGGGAAGCAGACTTCCTCAGCACGACCTCCACCCGGGAGAGTGGGGACTTCACCCAGAAGTCTTCCACATGATTATAAACCGTTGGGAAAAACTCGACAGGTATTGCGCCAGGTCCAGGGACCCTCAGGCAATAGCTGTAGACACTCTGGTAACACCGTGGGTGTACCAGTCAGGGTATGTGTTCCCTCCTCTGCCTCTCATACCCAAGGTACTGAGATTGATAAGATGGAGAGGAGTAAGCACTATATTCGTGGCTCCGGATTGGCCAAGAAGGACTTGGTAACCGGAACTTCAAGAGATGCTCACGGAGGATCCGTGGCCTCTACCTCTAAGAAGGGACCTGCTCCAGCAAGGACCCTGTCTGTTCCAAGACTTACCGCGGCTGCGTTTGACGGCATGGTGGTTGAACGCCGGATCCTGAAGGAAAAAAGGCATTCCGGATGAAGTCATCCCTATCCTGATCAAAGCCAGGAAGGATGTAACCGCAAAAACATTATCACCGCAATTGGCGAAAATATGTTGCGTGGTGCGAGGCCAGTAAGGCCCGACGGTGGAAATTCAACTGGGTCGATTCCTACATTTCCTGCAAACAGGAGTGTCTATGGGCTTGAAATTGGGGTCCATTAAGGTTCAAATTTCGGCCCTGTCAATTTTCTTCCAAAAAGAACTAGCTTCAGTCCCTGAAGTTCAGACGTTTGTAAAAAGGGGTACTGCATATACAGCCTCCTTTTGTGCCTCCAGTGGCACTTTGGGATCTCAATGTAGTTTTGGGTTCCAAAAGTCACATTGGTTTGAACCACTTAAATCTGTGGAGTTAAAATATCTCACATGGAAAGTGGTCATGCTGTTGGCCCTGGCCTGGGCCAGGCGCGTGTCAGAATTGGCGGCTTTATCCTGAAAAAGCCCTTATCTGATGTTCCATTCGGACAGGGCGGAATTGAGGACTCGTCCTCAGTTTCTTCCGAAGGTGGTTTCAGCGTTTCACCTGAACCAACCTATTTGTGGTGCCTCCAAGTTGCTAGACGTTGTCAGGGCCCTGAAAATATATGTTTCCAGGAGGGCTGGAGTCAGGAAATCTGACTCGCTGTTTATCCTGTATGCACCCAACAAGCTGGGTGCTCCTGCTTCTAAGCAGACTATTGCTCGTTGGATTTGTAGTACAATTCAGCTTGCACATTCTGTGGCAGGCCTGCCACAGCCAAAAATCTGTAAATGCCCACTCCACAAGGAAGGTGGGCTCATCTTGGGCGGCTGCCCGAGGGGTCTCGGCTTTACAACTTTGCCAAGCAGCTACTTGGTCAGGAGCAAATACGTTTGTAAAATTCTACAAAATTGATATCCTGGCTGAGGAGGACCTGGAGTTCTCTCATTTGGTGCTGCAGAGTCATGCGCACTCTCCCGCCCGTTTGGGAGCTTTGGTATAATCCCCATGGTCCTTACGGAGTCCCCAGCATCCACTTAGGACGTTAGAGAAAATAAGAATTTACTTACCGATAATTCTATTTCTCATAGTCCGTAGTGGATGCTGGGCGCCCATCCCAAGTGCGGATTGTCTGCAATACTTGTACATAGTTATTGTTACAAAAATCGGGTTATTATTGTTGTGAGCCATCTTTCAGAGGCTCCTCTGTTATCATGCTGTTAACTGGGTTCAGATCACAGGTTATACGGTGTGATTGGTGTGGCTGGTATGAGTCTTACCCGGGATTCAAAATCCTTCCTTATTGTGTACGCTCGTCCGGGCACAGTATCCTAACTGAGGCTTGGAGGAGGGTCATGGGGGGAGGAGCCAGTGCACACCAGATAGTCCTAAAGCTTTCTTTTAGATGTGCCCAGTCTCCTGCGGAGCCGCTATTCCCCATGGTCCTTACGGAGTCCCCAGCATCCACTACGGACTATGAGAAATAGAATTATCGGTAAGTAAATTCTTATTATTTCCTTCAAAGGAAATCAAATCTTGTTTGCGACGGTCTTGTCAACACTGTTACAGAAATTCCAACAAATGTGTTGCCCTTGTAGGTTATTTTGCTTTCACCCTTTTGTCCAGTTGATGGGATTAAAGTCTGGAGACTGCTGACCACTTCATCAGCTGGAGCCAGGGTCGGACTGGGGGCCCAAATCGTCCCTGGCATGTACGTACACGAAAGGGGGCATGTGGACACTACGCCCTGGTTGGAGCCTACCATCTTGTTCTTTTCCTTGAGGTAGTTCTGACCTAGGGTATTATTCAGGTTTGTTTGTTGACAAACCAAAAAAGCAAGCAACTGGGCTAAACCATGCTGCACTGCAGGTGGGGCAGATGTAACATGTGTGAGAGAGTTTGATTTGGTGGGTTATATTGTTTCTGTGCATGGTAAATACTGGCTGCTTATTTTTTACACTGGCATTTAGATTTCAGTTTGAACACACCCCACCCAAATCTAAATCTCTCCGCACATGTTACATCTTGACAAAATAAGCGTTGACCAGAGGATATTGTGTGACGCTGAATAATGCTGTGGTAGCCCTTTTGTTTCAGAATGCCAATCATTCTGTGCAGTTCACTGACTTGAGCTCCAAGTCAGTTGAACTACCGGTGGTGCAGCATGTGCACTGTACCGGGGCACCTGGGAATTAAGGGGCCCACCACTTAGACCAGCAATGTGGTTCCCCAGGCCTTGCCCTGGGTGAAGTACAGACAGCACCTGGTGGCCTCGTGCCTGGTGGGACTGCCTTGGTGGGTGCAGGGGAAAAATGCAGCATCACCATTATAAGGGCTGAACTGTATGCTACTCCCACTGTCAACCTCTGCCTTCCCGTCACCCACTGTATTCCTTTCTCATCCTCCCCTTTTCCCCCTGAGCCTCCAACTGTCACCCTCCAGAGAACCACCATCTGCTTTCATCACAGCTACTTTCAGCAGATATTATAGACAGGGTGCTTCCTCCTCTGTCACCCACTGCCTCCCCATGTCACTATCTGCTGCCTCCCATCACCCACTGCTTCAACATGTCATCTTCTGCCTCCAGTACTGCTGAGGGTGGCAGACGAAGGGGCCCTGGCCCCCCTTACCTATCAGCAGCAGCTTTTTCAGCAAGCACGTGCTGCTGTGTTCTGGCTGTGCTGTGGTTGATTTATGGAGGCTGCAGCAGTCTCTGCTGCCTGTGAGGAGGGGGAAACGTGATCACACTCTGAATTTGGACTTGTTTGGGGGGCACAGTAGCACCCCCAAATCTTCATCAGCACCATCATTTACATACGGAGTGTAGTCACGCCTTCATGATTAGCCATCCCCACCTGTGCCTGGGCCTGTCAAAGCTCTCTGAACCCCTGTCTGCCTCCTGTCACTCTCAGCTGGCAAGCCCATCTGTGGATACTCTGAGCAACTGACATTAGACTGGTGAGCTTACCTGCACTTGCTGCTGACCTCTTAATGGATATTAGTAACTAAATTAGGATGCCGTCTTTACTGTATGGCAATCACTACCAGCATATTGGCCCTCATTCCGAGTTGATCGCTCGCAAGGCGATTTTAGCAGAGTTGCTCACGCTAAGCCGCCGCCTACTGGGAGTGAATCTTAGCATCTTAAAATTGCGACCGAAGTAATCGCAATATTGCGATTACAAACTACTTAGCAGTTTCAGAGTAGCTTCAGACTTACTCGGCATCTGCGATCAGTTCAGTGCTTGTCGTTCCTGGTTTGACGTCATAAACACACCCAGCGTTCGCCCAGACACTCCTCCGTTTCTCCGGCCACTCCTGCGTTTTTTCCGGAAACGGTAGCGTTTTTAACCACACGCCCCTGAAACGCCGTGTTTCCGCCCAGTAACACCCATTTCCTGTCAATCACATTACGATCGCCGGAGCGAAGAAAAAGCCGTGAGTAAAAATACTATCTTCATTGTTAAATTACTTGGCGCAGTCGCAGTGCGAATATTGCGCATGCGTACTAAGCGGAATTTCACTGCGATGCGATGAAATATACCGAGCGAACGACTCGGAATGAGGGCCCTTATACACTCGTGGTGAGTTAGGAGTAGGGGACCCAAAGCATATTTTTGCACTTTCAAGTTCGCTACTACCGAGACCATCATGTTTCCTCCTCTATGTCTGATGGTTAGTGTCACAGCCCAAAATTTAAAGGGATGTTTAATAGAAAACCATTGGGTGTTTTGCTTTTAAAAGCATTGCCCTTTTCAATTTTGGGTCTAAACAGGCCAGGAAGCAGCCACTTATAAAAGTAAAACCATACACACTGAGGAACTATCCTTTTGCCTATCAACAGCAAACAAAATCCCTGCGAGATGAACCAAAGATTTTAAATTTTGACTCATCGGTCTATGGGGGTAATTCCAAGTTGATCGCAGCAGGAAATTTTTTAGCAGTTGGCCAAAACCATGTGCACTGCAGGGTAGGCAGATTTAACATGTGCAGAGAGAGTTAGATTTGGGTAGGGTGTGTTCAATCTGCAATCTAATTTGCAGTGTAAAAATAAAGCAGCCAGTATTTACCCTGCACAGAAACAAAATCACCCACCCAAATCTAACTCTCTCTACACATGTTATATCTGCCCCCCCTGCAGTGCAAATGGTTTTGCCCAACTGCTAAAAATTTTCCTGCTGCGAACAACTTGGAATTACCCCCTATAAGAACTACTTCTAGTCTCCAGTAATCCACTGGAGGTTCTTCATGGCCCAGGCAAGCCTCTTTTTCATTGCTGCAGATTGCTGTAAGTACTTAGGGGGTTATTCAGGTTGAATTGCAGATTCTGCTAAAAGGCAGAATCTGCAATCCTTTCTTTCGCATGCTGGGGGCCGCCCATCGCAGGGTAAGGCTGCCCAGCATGCTGAACGTCCTGCCCAGTGGCTATGACCGCAATTTAATTGTGGTCTCAGCAACTGTGGGACCCCCTGCCAGGCTGCGAAGGCAGGCGCACTGCTGCCATGTTTTCCATCGGATCGGCTGCATGTGACATCATGCAGCTGCCCCAATACTGCTGCCAACTTGCCCCAGTTTTGCAGCACGGCGTCTCAGCATCAAGCAAGATGTCAGCAAAGTCAGAGATAAGAAGCACAAAGAAAAGGAAGGCTATTGATCTTGACTGAAAAATTAAGATCATGGTGGTCATTCCGAGTTGGTCGCAGCCAGCAGCTTTCAGCTGCTGCTGCGATCAATAGTGCACGCCTATGGGGGAGTGTATTTTAGCTTAGCAGGGCTGCGATCGCTTGTGCAGCCCTGCTAAGCTAAAAAAAAACAAGCTGAAGAAGAGTAGCCCTGGACATACTTCCCCTGTGCGATGGATCCAGTGATGATGGGCCTGGCTTTGACGTCACTCCTCCGCGCTCCGTTGGCCTGGACACGCCTGCGTTATATTCACCACTCTCCGAAAACGCTCACCAACGGTCCGGATCCGCCCCTCCACGCCTCCTCGCTGTCAATCTTCTTAGCGGTCGCCGCTGCGACCGCTCCCGTCGGAAGGCACGACAGGGGTCGCCGGGCAACGTTGCGCACGCGCCCTGCACCCGCCGTGTATGTGCATTCCGCACCCGTTCGCACAGCAGCAAAAAAACGCTGTGTGCGAACGAGTCGGAATGAAGCTAGTAAGAAAGCTGAAGCGATAGCAGGTGAAACTTCTAATGTATATATACGTGTAAGGATTGGCTTGTAATTGGCATTGCATGTGTGTGTAAGTTGCACACTGAAACAGTTTAGTATTGCATGCTCTCTAGTGTTTACCTCCTTTGATCATTTGGCCATTGTGGTCAGGGTACTATATCTTTACATTTACTGAGGTGTAGTCGTGGTGTACAGGACAGAGTGTGATTCCTGATTAGTAAAAAAACAAACACTGAGCAACATCCCCAAACAGGTAATTTCAACTTTAAACTTGTCATTTATTTTGTACTGTCTGGACATAGCTACTAATAACAAATGCACAGACAAAATTCTTAAAGCTATGTGTGCAAATGGTAAGAGCTTAGGAGACAAAATTCCAGAGCTACTTGCAATAATGACCAGGGATAACCTGGATTTTGTGGCAATTACAGAGTCATGGTGTAATGAGAATCATGACTGGGACATAGCTATACCAGGATACAATTTATTTAGGAAGGATAGAATAGGAAAAATAGGAGGAGGGGTAGCAATGTATGTGAAAAAAAAGCATTAATGCTACTTTAATACAAAATATTGAAGACAAAACTGAGGCCCTTTGGGTCACCATAGAAACCGCAGAGAAGGCCATGATCTATAGACCACCAGGCCAGGGGCAGGATTTGGACAGGAACCTATTGTTGGACATCACTAAAATGGCTTTAAAGGGAGAAGTCATAATCATGGGAGACTTTAATTTACCTGATGTAAATTGGGAGGGGTCTTTTGCAAGTTCAGCTACAAGTGGCAAATTTTTACATTCCTTACAGGGAGCATCTCTCAAGCAATTGGTGAGGGAGCCCACTCGCAAAGACTCAATATTAGATTTAATTCTTACAAATGATGATAGGATATCCAACACATATATGTGGGAGAGCACCTGGGATCCAGTGATCATCAAGCAGTATGGTTTAGTATAAAGACAGGATCCAACAGCTGTCACACAAAAACAAAGGTGTTGGATTTTAGAAATGCTGACTTTGCAATAATGGGGAGATGTTTAAGTGATTCACTGGCGGACTGGAGGAACTTGGAAGGAGTGCAGGAGAGGTGGGAAAAACTGAAAAGTGCAATACTAAGTGCAACAGACCTTTGTATCAAAAGGGTTAGGAAAAGCACCAGGAAAAGGAAGCCAGTGTGGTTCACAAAAGAAGTATCAACTAGTGTGAAAGCAAAAATTATGGCTTTTAGGAAATACAAACAGACTCAAAATAATAATGACAAAGAGGTGTACCTGGGCAGACGGAAGGATGCTAAGAAAGTGACAAGACATGCAAAGGCAGAAGCTGAGGAGAAAATGGCCCAGTCAGTAGATAAAGGGGGCAAAACTTTTTTTTAACTATATAAATGAAAGGAGAAAATCAAATGGAGGAATAATAAGACTTAAGACAGAGAGTGAGCATTTGGTGGAGGGAGAAAAGGCAATAGCAGATCACCTAAATCATTATTTTTGCTCAGTATTTACTACAGAAGAAGGGATGGGGCCACAGTTAAGTTGCAAGGACATTCATAAAAATATGGTAGATGAAAGTACATTTACAGAGGAGAAGGTCCTAGCAGAACTTTCAAAACTAAAAATGGATAAATCAATGGGACCAGATGGGATACACCCAAGGATACTCAAAGAGCTAATAGATGTGCTGGTTACACCTTTAACAGAATTATTTAACCAGTCTCTAAGTACAGGTGCCATTCCAGAGGACTGGGAAAGAGCAAATGTAGTTCCACTGCACAAAAGTGGAAGCAAGGAAGAAGCAAGTAAATACAGACTAGTAAGCCTTACATCAGTACTAGGGAAAGTAATGGAAAAACTATTAAAAGAAAGAGTTGTGGAATATCTTAAATCAAACAACTTACAGGATCCAAAACAGCATGGATTTACTGGTGGGCGATCATGCCAAACAAATCTTATTGACTTTTTTGACTCTGTGACGAAAATAATAGATCAAGGGGGAGCTGTAGCATACAAATGGAAAAGATTTCCAAAAAGTAAACTTAAGGTGATATATCCCTGCGCAAATAAATAGAGGCAGCCCTGTATAGCAAAGATCAGAAAAAGTGTCTCTCCAAACCACTTATACAATGCAGAAAAATGTGAGGGTATGATCCCACTAAAATAGGCGCCACCGGAATCAAGTGTTGACACCACAACGGTGAATAGGAAATGAAATGTACATTCCTTACAACAACTTCATAAGTCTTCTAATCCACATTCGATTCTGTATAATGTCCACTCCACATGTGGGAAAAGACAGATCATATCATGTGTAGTACAACAGATTTATTACAGTAAATACAGATACAATGACATAAAACAATGGAATAACCCACAGCAATGTCCCGGACCGAACAATTACCAGAACAGGTGGAGAACTGATGGAAAGCAGTTCTCAAATGCGTTCTTATTACTCATCCAAAAAGAGCAAACCACCCGGGTAGGCAAACTCAGGATAAGGATCAATCTGGTTCTAGCTCAGAATCCTCTGGGACAGCCACAGGAATTCAGGTCCGCTAACACAAAACAGCCAACGCGTTTCAACCCTTCTATTGGGGTCTTTATCAAGGCAATGTGTTAGCACATCCTCCCAGAATCCCTTTAAAGTCTCCATTAGCCAATCACCGAGCCCCGCTTTCTGCGTCACTTTCCCGCTTTTTTCCTCCGCTTGCATCATATTCAGTTGTCCAGACTGGCTCCACACAGCGGTTCGTCACTTCCTGTCTTCCCCTCCAGGAACTCCATCGTCAAACACGGCCGCTGGTCGCAACCGGAAGTCGCATACGGACTCCCCCGCTACGTACTTCCGCCCTATGGATGTCCTGGCGGAAGTGCGTCTCACAACAGAATAGAACGCCGGGCGGAAGTGGTGGATGGAAACATTTTGCATTTATAAATAGAAACATTGAGTCCTTTAATGTAAACCTGTTAAAACGTTAAAAACAGGTGACTTTTAAAAAAAAAACAATATAATAACAGCATGAATAAAAAGTATCACAATATAAAATCACAGCTAACAAATAAAGTGTTATGATTCCAGCACTCTGGTCAGAGGAGATCTTATGGCAAGGACCGGAGCACTGGAACGGAATGCTGGGGAAGGGAGCAGGACAGGAAAATAGCCCCTGGCACCCTAACTCTGTTGTCTCACCCGTGTTGTCAGAAATCCCCTGCGAGACTATGGTTTCTTGAGCCCTTGGCAGCTGCGTTTGAAGGGCGGATTATGTCTGCCCAACTTCGATGCCCCCCGGTCTTAATGAGAGACAAAGGGAAACCCGAGACAGGGTGATAACAAGAGGCCCTCTAACTAAACAACCAGGCCAGGGGCTAAGCAAACTCAAAACTATAATATGTGCGGAGAAACCGCCAAGGAAAAGGACAACCAAAATATCCACTTGTCCAATTCTCCTACCCGGCACCGCCGAGTACCAGAGAGGACTTGTGGAAGCGGAACCCTCCGCAAATTCTCCAAACACAAAATATAAAAGGTAAAGCGGCTGAGCCGCAACACACGGCAGAGCCGCAACTCACGAACACCACTGGATATAAAACGGTGATCAGTCAGGACTCCAGGGACGAGATGGTAACTCCCGAGTACAGGACTTCTGAGGACTGGAATGACCGGATACAGCAGGACTGGAAACAGACTCTCAGCAAACAAAGGCAGCATGCAGGAAGCTATTACCGGCGTCTGTGAGAAGCCCTGGGAGTGTACTTAACAGGGAGTCCTCCAATCAGCTGTTTAGAGGCTGATTGGACTAAATGCCGTGCAGCTGCCTTGCTGCACGGCCAGAGAACAAGTGAACACATTAAATCCTAAAACCCAGCAACGGGGAACGCGGTCCGCCAGTGGCGTCCCCGTTGCTAGGGTCCGTGCGGCTTCAGCGCGCCCGGCGTCTAGCGTTGCTAGGGAGCCGGCGGCTGTACGTGCACGGCGTCCCTAGTTGCTAGGCGCCGGGTCGCGCGGACAAGCGGACCCCGGCGCCTAACAGTACCCCCCCCTTGAGGAGGGGTCAAGGAACCCCTAAAGCCAGGTTTCCGTGGAAATTCCCGAAAAAATGCCCTCTTGAGCCTCGGGGCATGAAGATCCTTATCCAGGACCCAAGACCTTTCCTCCGGACCATAGCCTCTCCAGTGAACCAGAAAATAAAGCCGGCCCCGGGACAATTTGGAATCGAGAACCTTCTCCACCAAGAACTCCTGTTGTCCCTGTACATCCACCGGAGATCTACCCTGAGAGATCCTCCGAGGAAATTTACTGGAAGAAACGTATTGTTTCAACAGGGAACAATGAAACGTAGTTCCAATCCTGAGAGATCTTGTTAAACGTAACCGAAAGGCAACTGGGTTGACTCTTTTAATAATAAGAAATGGCCCAATAAATTTGGGTCCCAATCTAGCCGAGGATTGTCGAAGCCTGATGTTACGAGTCGACAACCATACCCTATCTCCCACCTTAAAAGTGCAAGGACGTCGGAGCCTGTCAGAAAATTTCTTCTCTCGAAAGGCCGCTTTTCTGAGAGCAAGGTGCACTTTTTTCCAAATGGCTCTGAGATGGGAGGTTAAGGTTATCGAGGAGACTGAGGAATGATGAAAAAAAGAATTAGCTCTGGGGTGAAAACCAAAAACTGAAAAGAATGGAGACTCTTTAGTGGAGGAATGACAGGAATTATTGTAAGCAAACTCCGCCAACGGAAGAAACTCGGACCAATCATTCTGGAGTTTGGCAGAATACAAGCGCAAATACTGTTTCAATGATTGGTTAACTCGCTCGGTTTGCCCGTTGGATTGTGGGTGGTAACCGGATGTTAACGACAATTTCATCTTTAATGAGGCACAAAAACATTTCCAGAATTGTGCGATGAATTGTGGACCCCGATCAGAAACAATATCAGTAGGCAACCCATAAAGTCTGAAAACATGGCGGAGAAACAAAACTGCCAACCCTTGGGCAGAAGGCAATCGGGGGAGAGCAATAAAATGAGCCATCTTGCTAAAACGGTCCACTACCACCCATATGACTCGGAATCCGGCTGAAAGGGGAAGGTCAACCACAAAATCCATGGAAATATGGGACCATGGCCTGAGAGGAACATTTAAGGGCATAAGTTGCCCGATAGGCAAGGAACGGGCAACCTTATGCTGTGCACAAACCTGACATGAATAAACAAACTCCCTAACGTCTTTAGAAAGACCAGGCCACCATACTGAGCGAGAGACTAACTCCAAAGTCTTAGAGATTCCCGGATGCCCGGAAACTTTGTTATCATGGAATTCCGTTAAAACAGTAGCTCTCAAAAACTCAGGGACGTAAAGACGACCAGCAGGAGTATTTCCAGGAGCTTGGTGTTGAAGCTGTTTTAACTGGGTAAATAAATCTTGTGTGAGGCCTGCCCAGATGACCGAAGATGGAAGTATGGGAGTAACAGGACTGTTATTGTGAACCGGAAGAAAGCTGCGTGACAGGGCATCAGCCTTAGTATTCTTGGAACCAGACCTGAAAGTGATTATAAATTTGAAATGAGTAAAAAATAAAGCCCAACGTGCCTGCCGGGCATTAAGCCGTTTAGCCGATTCGATGTATTGCAGGTTTTTATGATCAGTCAATACTGAAATAGTATGTTTTGCTCCCTCCAGCCAATGCCTCCACTCCTCGAAAGCCCACTTTACCGCCAGTTACTCCCGATTACCAACGTCATAATTGGATTCAGCGGAGGAGAATTTCCTGGACATAAAGGCACAAGGATGTAACTCCAGAGACTCCGGATCCTTTTGAGAAAGGATAGCCCCCACTCCAACCTCCGAGGCATCAACCTCCACAACAAAGGGCAATTCCGGATTGGGATGTCTGAGGACTGGAGCCGAGACAAAGGCTTGTTTTAAGGCCCGGAAGGACAACTCAGCTTCACGCGACCAGTTGGTAGGATCCGCTCCTTTCTTTGTCAGAGCTACAATGGGAGCAACCAGGTCAGAAAAAGAATGAATGAACCTCCTATAATAATTCGCAAACCCTAAAAAGCGCTGAATTGCTTTTAAATTGGTGGGTTGCGCCCAACTAAGGATGGCCTGGAGCTTCTTTGGTTCCATGGAAAATCCCAGAGGGGAAATAATGTACCCTAAAAAAGATACTTCCGTGACATGAAACTCACACTTCTCCAGCTTGGCATATAAATGATTCTCACGTAACTTTTGAAGAACCAGACGCACCTGGGTAACATGTTGTTCCATTGATTCAGAATAAATCAGGATGTCGTCTAAGTAAACGACCACGAATTTCCCTAGGAAGTCACGGAGCACATCGTTAATGAGGTCTTGAAAAACTGCTGGAGCGTTAGACAAGCCGAACGGCATCACCAGGTACTCGTAGTGACCCGACTGAGTACTGAAGGCCGTTTTCCACTCATCTCCAGATTTAATTCGGATGAGGTTGTACGCTCCTCTAAGGTCAATTTTAGAAAAAATCACAGCAGAACGTAACTGATCAAAGAGTACAGAAATCAACGGCAAAGGATAGGTGTTTTTAACTGAGATCTTATTCAGGGCTCTAAAATCAATGCAAGGTCTAAGCGAGCCATTCTTTTTCTCCACAAAGAAGAAGCCTGCACTTAAAGGAGATTTTGATGGTCTAATAAATCCTTTCTCAAGGCTCTCCTTTACATAATCATTCATAGCCGCAGTTTCTGGCCCGGATAATGCATATAATCTTCCCTTTGGCAAAGCGGCACCAGGAATTAACTCAATAGCACAATCATAAGGCCGATGGGGAGGCAGAATGTCCGCATTGCCTTTGGAGAAAACATCAGCAAACTCCTGGTATTCCACCGGAATGGGTTCTGGAATGATAGCTGCTACTCTGACTGGAAACGTGATACATTCCTTATCACAAAAAGTACCCCATTGTGAAATCTCCCCCGACCGCCAATCAATGGTGGGATTATGAAAGGCCAGCCAAGGATGACCCAGAACAACTGGAACTGCTGGGCAATGTGTAAGAAAGAACTCGATTTTCTCGGAATGTAGAGCTCCTACTGTAAGTAGTACAGGGGGTGTACGGAGAGAAATAATCCCATTAGACAGCGGACTCCCATCTAAGCCATGCATGGTGACACACCTACCCAAAGGTAACTGAGGAATGCCTAAGGCCTTAGCCCAAGTTAAATCCATAAAGTTTCCTGCAGCTCCACTGTCAACAAAAGCCGAAACCGAAGAACTGAGGCTGCCAAAGGAAACTTTAACTGGGACTAAAAGGGAGTTATTCGAGGAGATAAGCTGCAGACCTAGGTGAACCCCCTCACAATTCACCTGGTCAAAGCGTTTCCCGACTTGTTCGGACAATTACGAGCAAAATGTCCCTTACCCCCACAGTACAGACAAAGACCAGAATTTTGCCTTCTGGCTCTTTCTTCAGGAGACAGCCGGGAGAGACCCATCTGCATGGGCTCCTCTACGTCTTCAGGAATGGAATATACACACGGAGTTGACCTTACAGGTGCTCCTTTTTCAGTCCTCCGCTCTCTGAGACGACGATCAATCTTAATAGAAAGCTGTAAAAGAAAATAGAAACAGTGCGCTGTCAAAAAAGCTGCTGGTGTAGGGGGTGGTAACTCCCCAAAGTGATATAGACAAAATGTAAAAATGGTAATCACCAGCGCTATGTTGTGTAAATTAAATATACTGCAGTTAAAACAAATAATGGACGGTAGGTTATGTTGAAAAAATATATACACAATAAATTTATTAAGAATACTATCTTAAAACCACAGATGCCTATAGCAACAAGAATTAATCATAAAAACGGCACATCCATATAACTCCTCAATACAAGGTTGGTTCATACCCTGGCTAGGACTCCCTCTGGATTTGTGTCCATAGACTTGGTTGGAGATTTTATAAATGCAGTGGAGTACAAAGTGTCCCTTTTAAGCACACAGATGCAAGCGTTTCAGGCAGGCAGGGAACAACTCCAAATTCTCCCCAAATGATGATGTCCAAGGGAAAGCTGTCCAATTATTGCCGTATGGGTTTGAAAGTACAAGAGTCCAACATGAGTTAAGGTTTTCTTAAGGATGTGTCCGCAGTCTCTAACTCAACGCGTTTCGCTGGTGTTGACACCCAGCTTCCTCAGGAGTGAATGATAGAGAGCTGATTCTGGGCTCCTTATATACCCTAAGTAATTAGTAAAATTCTAGGCACCTGTATTATCATAAATCAACAAACCTAACCGTCCAATTAAAAGTATAAAAATAATACGTAATTCATATTAGTATTGGTCTCACATGTCTAGATGCTGTTTTACATTAGAAAACGAGTGTTAGAAAGTCTTCAAAACATACTTTTTATTTTCAATATAATTATCTCATCCAGTCAGATCATGTGATCGCAAAAACCCCGTCACATGGTATGTTTTATGTATGGTAATTGGTTCTCACAGGTCAGATGATAGACCTGACCCGAAAAAGCTTCAAGGTTGTCTGTGCGCATGCGTCGGACGTGCCCGCGCCCGTACTCCTAATGATGGCTCCGACGGCCCCCACCATACAGCGCGGCCAGTGACGTCGGAACACGCGGCCGGTCACGTGATCAGAGCCACAACGCCGCACCATGGCAACGGGCCGTACAGAGCACAGTGAGCACGGACCGCGGACACGGTCCGCGCATGCGCACAAACCCATCCTGATCACAGTAGCGTTCCAAATGGAACTAACAGCATAAATGCTCAGTAACTTTACCATTTTTAGGTATATATCTCTGGTCTATTTACTAGATATTATTAGTACAAAATCACAGCATACAAGCACCGCTGAATCGGAGGTAAATAGATATTTATACACTGTTTGTTTTATAGTAATTTGTCAGTGTAATTTCAGAAATACATATTATTTCAGAAGAATGGCAGATGTCTTCACATCATTAGGAGTCACACATACATAAATTTTCTTGATAGACAATTTCTTATTTGTGGCATAACCACGAGAAGGTAGCAAACAGAGAAAGTATAGAAATCACTGTTGGTATTCATAATAATGGCATAATAATCTGCTCTGTACGGCCCATTGCCATGGTGCGGCGTTGTGGCTCTGATCACGTGACCGGCCGCGTGTTCCGACGTCACTGGCCGCGCTGTATGGTGGGGGCCGTCGGAGCCATCATTAGGAGTACGGGCGCGGGCACGTCCGACGCATGCGCACAGACAACCTTGAAGCTTTTTCGGGTCAGGTCTATCATCTGACCTGTGAGAACCAATTACCATACATAAAACATACCATGTGACGGGGTTTTTGCGATCACATGATCGGACTGGATGAGATAATTATATTGAAAATAAAAAGTATGTTTTGAAGACTTTCTAACACTCGTTTTCTAATGTAAAACAGCATCTAGACATGTGAGACCAATACTAATATGAATTATGTATTATTTTTATACTTTTAATTGGACGGTTAGGTTTGTTGATTTATGATAATACAGGTGCCTAGAATTTTACTAATTACTTAGGGTATATAAGGAGCCCAGAATCAGCTCTCTATCATTCACTCCTGAGGAAGCTGGGTGTCAACACCAGCGAAACGCGTTGAGTTAGAGACTGCGGACACATCCTTAAGAAAACCTTAACTCATGTTGGACTCTTGTACTTTCAAACCCATACGGCAATAATTGGACAGCTTTCCCTTGGACATCATCATTTGGGGAGAATTTGGAGTTGTTCCCTGCCTGCCTGAAACGCTTGCATCTGTGTGCTTAATAGGGACACTTTGTACTCCACTGCATTTATCAAATCTCCAACCAAGTCTATGGACACAAATCCAGAGGGAGTCCTAGCCAGGGTATGAACCAACCTTGTATTGAGGAGTTATATGGATGTGCCGTTTTTATTTTTTTTGAGAAAAAGTTTTATTGAGTTTTAACTTTCAACAAGATATTCGTAAGGTATGAAGTACAGGTATCACATAATGGCACATAACGCAGTCAATAGTTACAAGACAGTAACAAAATATCAACTTAGGTATGACAGCTGGTGTGTGGTAGGTCAAACAAATATGTATGCCTATGTATGGAGCACCACCAGAAGGTGGTGTTGCGCATCAGTTGTGTACCATAGTCAAGGGTGAAGGAATATCTCTAAGTGAAACAATATAGCTTATAAAAGAAGAACAAGAAGTAAACATAGCGATGGAAGAGAGGGCGGAAGAGAAAAAAGGGGGGGGGGAAGTTAGGGAGTGGGGGAGGGGGGGGTGGTCGGCCGGTCCCAGCCGCCTGTGCAATGCGTCAGGTGGTTGAATCGGGTATCATGATGACTTATATTATCTTATATGGTAGTCAACGGGGGTTCAGCACCATAAAATGTTGTCCAGGGTGACCACGTGGCGGTAAAGTTGTCTGGGGTGTCACGGAGAACCGCAGTAATACGTTCTAGTCTATAGGTTTGCCATATAGCATTTATGGTAGCAGGTATTGTAGGGGGTGACATGGATTTCCAGTTGGCCGCAATTTGGCATTTGGCCGTATTTAGAATGTGTTTAGTTAGTTTCTGTTGGTGGCGAGGGGTGTGAGGGATTGGGCGAGAGAGCAGGGAATAGAAAGGTGACCTCGGGACCGTCAGACCAAGGACGTTAAAGATAAGTCTAAGGACCCTAGTCCAGTATCCCCTAATCTGCGGGCAGTTCCACCAGATGTGCAGCAGGGTTCCACGTTGGCCACATTGACGCCAACATCTATCTGAGCAGGAAGGATAGATTGAATGGAGACGCGATGGCACCAGATACCAACGATAGTATAATTTATAGGCGTTTTCCTTAATTCGGACTGAAATGGAGCTCGTGGAGATTTCTTGCCTGATCTCAGACCACTCATCTGGCGTCAGGTCCTCACCTACTTCCCGCTCCCAAGCCGCTTCATGGGATTCTTTCGGGGGCGAATTGTGAGCTAGCAAAATTTGATATATGGCTGAGAGCAAGCCTTTAGTTGATCGGCAAGTGCGACACAGGGATTCAAAGCTCGACTTACCTCCCGTGGGTGGCGAACTGGGGATAGAGTTAAAAAAGTGACGTATCTGTAGGAATTGGTAAAAGGTTGAGCGCGGGAGGGAGAAGCGGGATTGCAGATCAGCATATGTGGGGAACGTGTGTAGTGGGGCGATGTCCAGAAGGAAGAGTACATTATGACTGGTCCATGACTCAAAAGCCAGATGATTCTCCCCTGGTGGGAAGTCGGGATTGTTCCACAGAGGGGTAAGCAGAGGATGGGAGGAGCGTAATCGATAGAGTCGTGAGCAAAGATCCCAGATGGAAAGAGTAAAGCGCACTGTGGGCAACAGTGAGGAGGCGGGGGGGCGACTATTCGGTCGACACCAGAGCAGGCTATAGGGGGAATATCTCTGTAGCGTGGTAGCTTCCAGATGTGTCCAGACTCTGTGTCCAGGGTTATCGTGCCAAAGGACACACGTGGTTAAGTGGGCGGCTCTATAGTATTTAAGGAGGTCAGGAACTCCCAGGCCCCCCTCTAAACGGTGTTTTTGAAGAATTCGCATCCTTACTCTGGGCTTCCGCCCGGCCCAAATGAATCTGGTAAGGTCTGCTTGGAGATTTTTGAGGATGGAGGTGGGAACGTGTACGGGGAGAGTTTGCCATAGATATAACAGACGGGGTAATAGTGTCATCTTGACGGCCGTCATTCGTCCAAACCAGGACAGGATGTATTTGTTCCACTTGGTCATATCCTGTTTAATGGAGGATAATAATCTGGGAAAATTGGCAGCATAAAGTCCAGAGTAGGACTTAGTTAAATAGATGCCCAGGTATTTGAGTTTATCAGCTTGCCAGGTACATGGGAAGGCGGCCTGTAAGAGCCGAAGATCCGGATCTGCGACATGCAAGGCTAGGATTTCGGTTTTGTCCGAGTTAATGTTGTAGTTTGACAACCGACTGTACGTATCTATCTCCTCTATCACGTGTGGGAGGGAGGCAGACGGGTCGGTCAGGGTGAGGATGACGTCGTCGGCATATAGTGCTATTTTGTTATTTTGGGTTCCCGATGTGATACCCGATATGTTACGGTTCAACCTGATCTTGGCTGCCAATGGTTCCATAATGAGGGCAAAAAGCAGGGGGGAAAGGGGACAGCCCTGTCGGGTGCCGTTACGTATGGGCAGGGGATCAGAGGAGAGGCCATTAATTAAGATTGAGGCTGAGGGATTCTGATATAGCGATGTAACGCCTTTATAAAAGGCGCCGTGCAGGCCCATATTGAGAAGTGTCTGCTGTAGGAATGGCCAGGCTACCCTATCGAAGGCCTTTTCTGCGTCGAGGGCCATGACTAGGGTCGGGAGAGACCTATCTTGTGCCAGCTGGATGAGGTCGATGAGACGCCTGGTGTTATCTGCGGCTTGTCTAGAGGGGATAAAGCCGACCTGGTCGGGGTGAATGAGTGAGGGCAGAAATGGAGCCAGTCTGTTTGCCAAAATTTTGGCAAAGAGCTTTAGGTCGACATTTAGGAGCGAAATAGGTCGGTAGTTCTTCATCTCCAGCGGGTCTCTATCTGGTTTTGGAATGAGGATGAGGTTGGCCCTAGTGGTGGCTGCATCGAATGAGCCTCCGTCCAGGACTGAGTTAAACAGAGATTGAAGCATGGGGAGTAAAGGGGTTGTAAATTTTTTATAATACAAAGCTGTAAAGCCATCGGGGCCAGGGGCTGCAGTGCGACGTAGCTGTTGAATTGCCACTGAGATTTCTTCTGCGGAAATGGGGGCATTGAGTGTCGACACGTCCACGTCGGAAAGTTTAGGGAGTTTACAAGTGGATAGATATTCTTGGATCTTAGAGACGTGGCAGGAATCGGTATCCAAGGTGGAGGGGAGGTTGTACAGTGATGTGTAATAATCCCGAAATTGGGAAGCCATTCGTGTCGGGTCAAATGTAGTGGAACCATCCGCACAGCGTAGCGAAACAATACGGTTTTGAGTACGTTTCGCTCTAAGTTTCTGGGCTAGTAGAGTGTCAGCCTTGTCTGATTTCTCATAGAACCTCTGACGCGCCCACAAGAGCGCCTTAACTGCCTTTTTAGAAAGGATCTGGGACAGTTGACCCTTAACTGCTAGGAGTTTGGAATATGTTTTCTTTCTGGGGCGGCGTTGATGCAGGAGGGTCAGGGCGGCAAGTTCTGATTCTAAGACTTGGATCCGTTGTGCTTCGATTTTCTTTTGGGCAGCCGAGAGGCTTATAAGGTAGCCACGAATGGTGGCCTTGTGTGCTTCCCATATCAGGGAGGGAGGGATATCTGGGGTCGCATTGTCAGCATAATAATTAGCTAATGCGGTGGCAATGTCAGCAATAGTGCATTTCTTAAGTAGGAGAGATTCATTCAGACGCCAGAAGCGGGTGGTGGGGGGTGAGGAAGATGAAATCTCAAGCAAAACAGCTGAGTGGTCCGACCAGGAGATGGGGATCGTCTGGGCGCCAAGGAGTTTGCGGGTAGTATCCCGGTCGATGAACACATAGTCTATGCGGGTATAGAGGTCGTGAGGTGGGGAGTAGTGAGTAAATCCTCTCGCTGAGGGATACAATGTTCTCCAACCGTCATACAAGTTATGCAGTGATAAATGTGCTTGTAGACGCTTGGCCAGTTTGGCGGGGGCAGAAGCCGCAGGGCCGGGGCGAGACCTGTCGTGGAGGGGGTCCAAGGTGACATTGCAATCTCCACCAATTATAGTCATGCTCGTGGGGAGGCGGGAAAGGCTGTCAAAAAAGGCTGTAAAAAGAGAACCCTGCTGCGCATTAGGGGCATAAATGGAAGCCAGAATCAGAGGAGCTTGGTTATAGGAGCATGAGAGGATGACGTAGCGACCCTGAGGGTCCGAGACAGTATCATGAACAATTAGAGGGAGGCCTCGACGGATCATGATAGCGGTACCCCTGCGTTTGGCAGGCATATTTGAATAATAGACGTGTGGGAATTGTTTGCAGGACATGGAGGGGTGCGGGGGTTTAAAGTGGGTCTCTTGGATCAATACTATATCTGACTTTTGTCTATTGAAGAATTGGATGGCCATGGCTCGTTTAGTAGGGGAGTTCAGGCCGTTGGCATTAACCGAGATAATTTTCAAAGTCATGGTGGGGTGAAATGTGAGCGACGCAAAGTGAGGGGCAGGACGGGACCAGACCGACCAGGGGGTTGGAGGGGAGAAAAGGATGGAAAGAGAGAGAGAAGGTGGGAAAAGATGTCTGTATAAGGATACAGAGGGGAAAAAGCCTTTCCTATAGTAGGGCCGGGTATGACACAAAAAGGATAGACGCCGTCCTGGCGCATCCTTCGGGGGAGGACGTGGACTTGTGATAGAACAAAAAGTAGGGTGAATGGAAGCATAGGGAGGGAGAGGGTATAATGGAAGCGACCAAGTGACAGGGGGAGTAAGGGAGGCTAACAGAATTGCATTATTGAGAGATATGAATAGTGTGAATGATAGAAACCGAATGAGGGGACGAGAAAGAGCATGTAAAAGAGCAGTCGGATGTGCCGTTTTTATGATTAATTCTTGTTGCTATAGGCATCTGTGGTTTTAAGATAGTATTCTTAATAAATTTATTGTGTATATATTTTTTCAACATAACCTACCGTCCATTATTTGTTTTAACTGCAGTATATTTAATTTACACAACATAGCGCTGGTGATTACCATTTTTACATTTTGTTAATAGAAAGCTCCATGAGTTTATCGAGAGTCTCAGGAGCGGGGTACTGAAGGAGACTGTCTTTTAGAGACTCTGATAAGCCGAGGCGAAACTGACTGCGCAGGGCTGGGTCATTCCAGCCACAGTCGTTCGACCAACGGCGAAACTCCGTACAATAAACCTCCGCAGGATTTCTACCCTGTCTGAGAGCACGCAACTGACTTTCAGCGGACGCCTCTCTATCAGGGTCATCATACAAGAGCCCTAAAGACTCAAAAAAAGCGTCAACTGACAACAATGCCGGATCCTCTGCTCTTAAACCAAATGCCCAGGTCTGAGGATCCCCCTGGAGCAAAGAAATAATAATCCCGACCCGCTGGGATTCAGTACCCGAGGAAGTCGGTCTTAAACGAAAATAAAGTTTACATGATTCTTTAAAATTAAAAAAACTCTTTTCTATCACCAGAAAAACGGTCAGGCAAATGCATCTTTGGTTCAGGGACTACCCTTGGGGAAGCTCGCAAAAGATCTTCCTGCGACTTCACCCGAAGAGAAAGATCCTGAACCATCTGAGTAAGTTCTTGAATCTGGCTGACTAAGAGCTGACCAGGATTTGGCCCTAAACCTGTTGGATTCATGAGGCCGATAAACTCTCACAAAACTGAATGGGAAAAAATTAAACCCCGTTTAATTTTAAGTTTTGGTATGGCCGGTAATAATGTTATGATTCCAGCACTCTGGTCAGAGGAGATCTTATGGCAAGGACCGGAGCACTGGAACGGAATGCTGGGGAAGGGAGCAGGACAGGAAAATAGCCCCTGGCGCCCTAACTCTGTTGTCTCACCCGTGTTGTCAGAAATCCCCTGCGAGACTATGGTTTCTTGAGCCCTTGGCAGCTGCGTTTGAAGGGCGGATTATGTCTGCCCAACTTCGATGCCCCCCGGTCTTAATGAGAGACAAAGGGAAACCCGAGACAGGGTGATAACAAGAGGCCCTCTAACAAAACAACCAGGCCAGGGGCTAAGCAAACTCAAAACTATAATATGTGCGGAGAAACCGCCAAGGAAAAGGACAACCAAAATATCCACTTGTCCAATTCTCCTACCCGGCACCGCCGAGTACCAGAGAGGACTTGTGGAAGCGGAACCCTCCGCAAATGCTCCAAACACAAAATATAAAAGGTAAAGCGGCTGAGCCGCAACACACGGCAGAGCCGCAACTCACGAACACCACTGGATATAAAACGGTGATCAGTCAGGACTCCAGGGACGAGATGGTAACTCCCGAGTACAGGACTTCTGAGGACTGGAATGACCGGATACAGCA
This sequence comes from Pseudophryne corroboree, assembly GCF_028390025.1. Lineage (NCBI taxonomy): Eukaryota > Metazoa > Chordata > Amphibia > Anura > Myobatrachidae > Pseudophryne > Pseudophryne corroboree. The sequence goes on from NC_086449.1 coordinate 577,139,360, forward strand.
GGACTGGAAACAGACTCTCAGCAAACAAAGGCAGCATGCAGGAAGCTATTACCGGCGTCTGTGAGAAGCCCTGGGAGTGTACTTAACAGGGAGTCCTCCAATCAGCTGTTTAGAGGCTGATTGGACTAAATGCCGTGCAGCTGCCTTGCTGCACGGCCAGAGAACAAGTGAACGCATTAAATCCTAAAACCCAGCAACGGGGAACGTGGTCCGCCAGTGGCGTCCCCGTTGCTAGGGTCCGTGCGGCTTCAGCGCGCCCGGCGTCTAGCGTTGCTAGGGAGCCGGCGGCTGTACATGCACGGCGTCCCTAGTTGCTAGGCGCCGGGTCGCGCGGACAAGCGGACCCCGGCGCCTAACATAAAGATTCACAGGAATAACTAAATAAACCATTTTAGTTCGAAATCACTGTTCAAACCATATGGTTGTAAGGTGTTACATTCATATATTAGCTGCATCTCACTCTTAGCCAGACATGAGGCAATGTCTCGCTGGCGGGGATTACACTTTAACAATTTGATTCCTGCGAACCTAATTATATACTTAGGGGAACAGTTATGGAATTTTTTAAAATGGGCCGACAGAGCATGGGTATCGAGCCCCCTTTTTATATTGCGACAGTGTTCCCCCATTCTCACTTTAAGGGCTCGTGAAGTCCGGCCGATATAAAATAAGTGGCATGTGCATTCGATACAGTAAACAATATTACTTGTATTACACGTAATGAAATCCTTGATCAAGATATTTTTATCATTGATCTGGATTTTCTCCAATTTCTTGGTGCCGTCACTTTTAATCTCCCGGCAACCAATGCACATGCCACATCGATGGAATCCTTTTGTAATGATCCTTGCTTCTCGTCTTATAGGTGGTAAGTAGCTATTCACTAGTGCATTTTTTTAAATTAGGGGCTTTTTTTATAAATAAAAATGGGGCGTTCAGGAATCTTGTCCCCCAATACAGGATCTTTTTTTAATATGTTCCAGTTGTTCCTGATTGATTTCTCCAAGGTTTTATGTTGGGAACTATAACTGGTAATAAAGGCCCAATCGAACTTGTCATTTTTAATTTGTCCTAACGGTTTATTGGCTAAAAGATCATTCCTATTCACTTCATTGGCTTTTCGTACTGCCGAGTCTATAACCTCTTTCCTATATCCACATTTTTCAAATCTATTCTGAAGTTCACACGCTTGTTGTTTGTAGGTGTCCTCATTGGTACAGTTCCTTTTAGTGCGTTTGAACTGGCCAAGGGGGATAGAGTTAAGCCAATTTACATGATGACAGCTACTATATTCAATATAAGACCTAGAATCCGTTTGTTTGGTAAATGTTTTCGTATGAATCTGGTTGTCATCCACAATATAGTTATATCTATAAAGTCAATCTTCTGTGTGTCAATATTAAATGTAAATTCGATATTTAAAACATTATCATTAAGATACAGACAGAATTGATCAAGAGCTTCACGACTTCCCTTCCATACAAAAAACACGTCGTCGATATAGCGTTTCCAGGACACTAGGCTCGCTCCAAACGGATTGTTATGCCAAACAACCGACTCCTCCCATTGACCCATAAAGATATTGGCATAGCTCGGAGCGAACCTGGTGCCCATTGCCGTACCGACTTTTTGCAAATAATAACTTCCATTACAGATAAAATAATTATTGGATAAGATAAATAAAATGCCCTCTCTGATAAAATCCTGAACCTGTTCCTCCAAAGTACTTTTACTTAAGTGCGTTGTTACCGCCTTTAAACCTGCCTTGTGCTGAATGATGGAATACAAAGATTTAACATCTGCTGTAACTAAAAACATATTGTCCTCCCATTGTACTGTAGAGAGAAAATTTAAAAATTCTTTAGTGTCCTTTAGATGTGAAGGATTTTGTAACACTAATGGTTGCAGGAAGAAATCGATATATTCTGACAGATTGGCAGTAGCAGAATCTACTCCAGACACAATTGGTCTTCCTGGGGGATGTGCAGCGTTTTTATGAATCTTCGGGAGAAGATAAAGTGCTGGAGTAACGGGTTTGGCAGTGAACAAAAAATTAGCTTCCCTTTCTTCTAAGACTCCTAAATCCTGATATCTTTTAATTAGTGTCTGCAATTTTGTAATTACTTTATCAGTTGGATCTGATTTGAGTCTGAGGTAGGTATCTTTATCGTTCACATGTTCCTCTATCTCTTTAATATACCAACCCTTATCCATCACTACAACCCCCCCGCCCTTATCGGCAGGTTTAATGACAAGTTCCGAGTTATTTTTCAAGCCCTTCAGAGCTGCTCGCTCTTTAAAGGTTAAATTAAAATTAATTACTGAGGGCTTGATGTCTCTAAGGTCTTCCTTGACAATTTTACAGAAAGTGTCGATGAAATTGCCTTTTATATTGGCGGGGGAAAAAATAGACTTGGGTTTAAAAAGGTGTCTTTTCAGGAATAGGTGGTTCATCATGTACGACTTCATCTCTACTTAAAAAGCGGAGGAAAAAAGCGGGAAAGTGACGCAGAAAGCGGGCTCGGTGATTGGCTAATGGAGACTTTAAAGGGATTCTGGGAGGATGTGCTAACACATTGCCTTGATAAAGACCCCAATAGAAGGGTTGAAACGCGTTGGCTGTTTTGTGTTAGCGGACCTGAATTCCCGTGGCTGTCCCAGAGGATTCTGAGCTAGAACCAGATTGATCCTTATACTGAGTTTGCCTACCCGGGTGGTTTGCTCTTTTTGGATGAGTAATAAGAACGCATGTGAGAACTGCTTTCCATCAGTTCTCCACCTGTTCTGGTAATTGTTCGGTCCCTCCGGGACATTGCTGTGGGTTATTCCATTGTTTTATGTCATTGTATCTGTATTTACTGTAATAAATCTGTTGTACTACACATGATATGATCTGTCTTTTCCCAATGTGGAGTGGACATTATACAGAATCGAATGTGGATTAGAAGACTTATGAAGTTGTTGTAAGGAATGTACATTTCATTTCCTATTCACCGTTGTGGTGTCAACACTTGATTCCGGTGGCGCCTATTTTAGTGGGATCATACCCTCACATTTTTCTAAATGGAAAAGATTACCACACCAATTCACGGGTAGCATATCTAGACTTTAGTAAGGCATTTGACATTGTCCCACATCGCAGACTGATAAATAAACTTGAAAGCGTGGGGGTGGATTATAAAACAGTTAAATGGATAAGAAACTGGTTGCAGGATAGGAAACAGACAGTTGTAGTTAATGGAGTGCAATCTATGGAGGGAAATGTTACCTGAGGAGTACCCCAGGGATCTGTACTTGGTCCAGTTCTCTTTAATATCTTTGATGGTGACATTGCAAATGGTATTGAAGGGAAGGTATGCCTTTTTGCAGATGATACAAAGATATGCAACAGGGTAGACACACCGGGAGGGGTAAAACAAATGATTGATGACCTAGGTAGGCTTGAGAAATGGTCAAGAACGTGGAAACTACAGTTTAATGCAAAAAAATGCAAAGTCATGCACTTGGGTCTCAAAAACCCAAAGGCTAAATATAGTATCAAGGGTACTATAATGGAAACTACTGAGGAGGAAAGGGATTTAGGAGTCACTATTTCAATTGACTTGAAGGCAGGAAAGCAATGCAACAAAGCAATGAGAAAGGCAAGTCCGATGCTTGGTTGCATAGGGAGAGGAATCAGTAGCAGGAAAAAAGAAGTGATAATGCCACTGTATAGGTCATTGGTACGGCCCCATCTGGAATACTGTGTCCAGTTCTGGAGACCATATCTCCAGAAGGATATAAATACATTAGAGAGTGTACAAAGAAGGGCAACTAAAATGGTGCATGGCCTACATCACAAAATTGACCCGGAAAGGCTAAAAGATCTTAACATGTATAGTTTGGAGGAGAGAAGGGAAAGGGGGGACATGATAGTCACTTTCGAATATATCAAGGGTCTTTAACAAAGTTCAGGAGGGAAACATTCTTCAAAGGAAGAGAAGTATTAGAACTCGAGGACATACACTGAGACTGGAGGGGGGGAGGTTCAGGGGAAATGTAAGGAAAAATTACTTCACAGAAAGGGTAGTGGATAAGTGGAATAGCCTCCCATCAGAGGTGGAGCAATTTAAACATGCTTGGGATAGGCATATGAATATCCTTACAAAGAATTAAGGTTCAAAAAGGGTTGAGATTGCCTAAAGCAGGCATGTCCAAACTGCGGCCCTCCAGCTGTTGTGAAACTACATATCCCAGCATGCCCTGACACAGTTTTGCTATCAGAGAATGCTAAAGCTGTGTCAGGGCATGCTGGGATGTGTAGTTTCTCAACAGCTGGAGGGCTGCAGTTTGGACATGCCTGGCCTAAAGGGTAAAAAAAAAGGGGCAGACTAGATGGGCCAAGTGGTTCTTATCTGCCGTCAAATTCTATGTTTCTTTGTTATGTTTCTATGACTTGGAGCTCGCACATTCGACCATTTAAACAATCTTGAAGGATAAAGATAGAGTGAAAGAGGCAGTGAAAGCATCAACATGATTTAAAGCCGTAATAACTAGGCAACGGAAAGGCCTCATTATTGAAATGTCACTGAGCCTTTCAATTATTCAAGCCAAGGCACGCAGTATCTTTGAGACTTTGAAAATGCGTGAAATGGAGGAACCGATGGAAACATTTACGGCAAGACATGGGTGGTTTCAATGGTTTTGTCATAAATTCAACCTGCATAATCGCAGTATCAGTGGCAAGGCAGCAAGCGCTGACATAGAAGCAGCAGAAATGGTTATCAATTTGATGAAATCATCGAGAACAGCAACTACCGTCCAGAACAAATCTTCAATGTGGATGAAACTGGACTTTTTTGGAAGAACATGCAGAAAAGTCCTACATACACAAAGAAGCTAAAACAAAACGGTTTCAAGGGCTTTAACCACTTGCCTAGCATGGTCGCATCAGATGCGACCACGCCAGCAAGTGTTTTATCTGACCTGGTTGCACAGGATGCGACCAGTCAGACAGTGTTTCCAGCTGCAGGGAAGAGAATCTTCCCTCTGCTACTCCTCTCAGAGTCACTCTGCCTTCCCGCACCCTCCCCCAGTGTTTGCCCCACCCAGCGGCTGCAGACAATAGCAGCCACTGAGAAAGTGTTAGCCGCGATCGTCGCAATGTTTCCGATGTTCCAATGGTGACGACCGATGTTTTTTTTTTTTATAAATATGATTTTTTTTTAATGATTTTTTTGAGGGGGCATGGAACCGGGGGTGGCGTGGCGTGATGGGGGCATGGCATCACGTCACGCAGCCGATCCGATTAAAAAGATGGCGGCTAGCCTACTGCTGTCTCAGCCAGGCTGCGACCATACACTAATTGCAGTGCGATTGCAATTAGTGTGGGTCGCAGATGGGGGGCGGCGGTTAGAATGCTGGGCGGCCCCCAGCATGCGAGGCAAAGGATTGCAAATTCCGCTAAAAAGCAGAATTTGCAATCCAAACTGAATAGGGTCCCTAATTCACAATTTCTGCGGGTTTGGGGAAAAAAAGCTTTCTTAAGTTAAGTGGTTAAGGACAGAGGGGGTCATTCCAAGTTGATCGTAGCCCAGCAAGGGTCTAGTCAGTCCCGACCCCCCCCCCACACACACACACGCAAACACACTTCTGCGGGGGGCAGAAGTGCATGCGCACTTCTTGCCTGTTCGCTGCACTGTAATGAACAGCAGCGAGCGAACAGGTCAGAATCACCCCCAGTCATGTTGTTGAGATGAAATGTTGCTGGGTTTAAGTTAAAGCCTTTGCTCATCTATCACTCTGAGAACCCACTTGCGTTGAAGCAGGTCAGTAAGCACACGTTTACTATTGTGCAAATAAGAAGGCATGGATGACACAAGCTTTATTTGAGGATTGGTTTATCAACTGCTTCATACCCTCAAGTCAAGCATTATTGTCTGGAGAAAGACGCTCCCTTTAAAATTATCCTCCTGCTTGATAACTGCCCAGGCCCCTCCCAGCATCTTCATGATGTTCACCCAGATAGTGTGTATGCCTAAAAACACGACTTCAATCTTACAGCCAATGGACCAGGGCCACGTTCAAAGCGTACTATGGGGGTCATGCCGACCCGTTCGCACACAGCGGTTCTTTGCTGTGGTGCGAATGGGTCGGGACTGCGCATGCGCACCGTGTGCATTGCGCACGCACGTCGTTGCCTGGCGACAGCTGTCGCCGGGCAACGACGCCGGGAACGAGGAAAGCGATCGCAGTGGCGACCGCAAAAAAATTGACAGGAGAAGGCATGTCGGGGCGTCAACTGACCGTTTTCCGGGAGTGATCCAGCGAACGCAGGCGTGTCCAGGCGTTTTGAGGGAGGATGTCGGACGTCAAATCCGGGACCTGCATCGCTGGATCCGTTGCAAATGGTAGGTAGGTCTAGGGCTGATCTTGTTTTGCTATAAACTTTTTTAGCATAGCAGGGCGGCTCAAGCGTTCGCAGCCCTGCTGTGCTAAAATACACTCCCCCATAGGCGGTGTCAGGTTGATCGCACGAGCAGCAAAAAGTTGCTACATGTGATCAACTCGGAATGAACCCCTATTTGCGCACAACTTTTTCCAAACTTGTATCAGCAACAGAAAATTATGAAGTAACCCTTGGTGATTTTTGGAAATCATACAACATTTTGCACTGCATCAAGAACATTGAATTAGCATGGGAGGGAGTGACAGAAAATTGTCTGCAAGGCACATGGAGAAAATGGCTATTATTTTGTGAATAATGTTGAAGTGTTTGATGCAGACGAACATGTTGATGTCACGAATAAAAAAACTGTGCAACTTGCTAACATACCTAATTTAGATGTTGAAATGGAAGTTTCCTTTTCTTTATTCAGAAGGAGAGAGAATTGACAGCATAGGAAAGGAATGAGTTAAACATCTTGTGAGGGGTGGACCTAGCTGGAAGGAAAGTACAACCCTTTGGGAAAAGGGGAGGGTTAGTATATATAGGGAAGGATAGACATCTTGTCTCTCTCTTGTTGGTGAAATTGCCTTGAGTGGGTGAGTGCTGCATAGCAGGCTTACCAACTTCTACTGTGTTTCCCCTGGGGCTCATTAACTTTGGTCCCCTCCTCTGCATTCCCCCCCCCCTCCCTTTTTTGAGTCTACAGTTCGGCTGGTCTCCACGGGCTCGAGCGGGGCCGAGGTGCGGCAGCCCGGGTCAGCTTGTTGCTGAGTTCCAGGCCGGCTTTGCCGGAGGGGCTTGGGCAGCGGGGTGGGCCAGCGGTGCGTCCCGGCCGCCCAGAGGTGGAAGGGCGGCTGCCCCCACCTCCGAGCGCGGCGGGTGATTAGTGGCGGGCGACCGCGGGCGCGCGCATGCGCGCCGCTGTGGGCGCCCGTCCGTGGAGCCGCACGGGGCTCATGTGCAGCTCCCTGGGCACTGTACAGGATGGCGGGGCCAGGACGGAGTCGGCTGCTAGCCGCGCGAGGTCTGTCACTGGGCCTCGCGCGGCGGATCTGCAGGGGGATGCGGCCGGCCGGAAAGCAGTGGGACGCGCGCACGAGGTGCGCACGCACCCACGAGGGCTTCCGGCGCCGCCGTGCGCGCACGGGGGCGCGCAGCGGCGTCGCCAGCCTCACGGTCTCTCCAGCTTGCTCCCCTGCAGCCGGAGTCCGGCGGGGGGCAGGGGGGGGGGAGGAGAGGTACGAGGGTGGTTCCCTCAGAAGAATATAAGCAGGGCTCTGCAGGGAGGGACGACCAGGGGGTACACGGGGGTCCCTCAGAAGAGTATAAGCAGGGCTCTGCAGGGAGGGACGACCAGGGGGAACACGGGGGGTTAGAGGCACCAGGAGTCGGGGCGCGCGCACGATGTGCGCGCGAGCCCGTACTCACGGCAGGCGGCGCCTTTTGCGCGCGTGCAGCGGCGCCGCACGTCTCTCTGTCTCCCCAACTCGTTCCCCTGGAGCCAGATGCCAGTGGCTTGCGGGGGAGGGGGGGCAGGGAAGGGGTGCGGGGGCCGCAGGGCTGCTGCGGGCGCTAACCGGCCTCGCCGCAGGTCCCTCCTAGCGGGCGGAGTTGGCTCCGATCTGCGGGGGGTTCGGAGAGCGACAGCAGCGTTGGCGCCGACGGCCAGTCCCTCGATAGAGACGGGCGCCCCCTCCCCCTTTTTTCCCGCCAAGGCAGACGTCGGCCCCCGGGTGACGCCGTCGGGCGTCATGCGGGTAGGCGCGCGGGGGCCCCGGCTGGGGGCACCGGGGAGCCGGCGCCGTGGTTCGGGCCAGTAAGGGCCCCTCCGGAACTCTGGAGTTGGCTCTGGCCAAGGTGGGCGCGGCATTACGGCCGCTGGCTGCGGCTGCATCACCGGGGGTAGCGGCAAGCTCCGACGCGGCCGCGATGGAAGGCGGGTCCGGAAGACGGTCAGCTTCAGCGGCGCGGCGAATTGCCACGCCTACAGGGAGCTCGGAGAGGCCGCCGCAGACCTAGAACACGGTCCGTAACAGGACGGGCAGGGACGCGCTGCGGGGACAACCCCCTCACGAGTGGCTCGGCAGGCGCCGCAGTTGTTTTCCTGTGTCTTTCGCCCCCCTTTTTCTCTCCTGCAGGGGATCGCGGCGAAGTGGAGATGGTGGAGTACGGGTAAGAAGACGTCGGTTCTGCCACGCCGGAGGATTCCGTGTCGGTGCAGTCGACGGGTTCAGGTGAGGTGTTACAGTCGGTAGCGGGATCATCCACGAGTCCCAGTTCTCGCAACTTTTCCTCTTCCTCCTTTTCCTCTGCTCTGTCGTCGCAGGCGTCCGAAGTCGGTAGCGCTACTAGGGCGAAGAATCAGGCGACTAAATTCGCCAAAAGGGCGGCGGGGCAGCTGGGAGCTCGAAGAGGCGTAAGCGGATTGGGGAGGATGCTCGCAGGGCCAAGAAACGCAGCGATTTGCACGGGTGGGCGCGCTGCGACTACACTGCAGTGATGCGGGGCCTGCGGGATAGCGGACGTAGGAAGATTCGTAGTGGGACTTCGTGCATGTGTTCGTCTGTACGAAGGAAGCGAAGAAGGAGTATAGATCGGCGGCTGCAAAGAGGGACATCGGGGCCGTGGCCTTCCGTACCTTCGTTAACTGGCTGGCCGGTTTTGGGTCTTCGCGGCGTGCTACCTGGAAGATAGGCCGGTCGAGCACAGGAACGTGATTCGGTACATGCTTCTCATACATGACTTGCAGCGCACTTCTTCGGGATCGGAGTGGCGTAGGTAGAAGCAGGATGGTTAGCGGGTCATGGACTTTGGGTTCAAGGACGTCTAGGTCTGGCTCAAAGTCACTCGGGCTTCACAGCAGACGGAGGAGCCCCGGAAGCCGGGGGCGGACGGCCACCACCGCGCAGGGTCGTCCGCCCAGGGGTAAGGCGCGGACGGCGGATCGGCCAAATCCAGCCTCCTCCTGCTTCAAAGGCAGTCGTCAAGGTACCCGGGGTAAACAAACTTATCTCAGGCAGGCCGCGGGCGGGAGCGCTCCACAGAGCTTCAACGCCAATTGCTTTAGAAACGATGGGCAAGGGGTTAAATTGGTATCCAAATAGGGCGGATGCAAAAATTTCTGTTTTTCCGGTTTTAATTTTGTTTGCGCGTGCCTGTTGCGAGCGAGGTGTCGGTTCGGGTCCAGTGGATACGGAGGTCATCTCTCCAGTGGGGGTGGTTCCGAAGAAGACTCCGGGCGCTTTTCGGCTTATTCAACATCTTTCTTACCCATCGGGGACGGCGGTCAATGACGTGAGGCCGCCGGATCATGGTTCGGTGGTTTATCAGTCGTTGACGAGGCATTGGCGCTGGTCCGCAGTTACGGGACTGGAGCACTCATGGCTAAGATCGAGGTTGAGTCCGCTTTTCGGTTGCTGCCATTACATCCGGACTCATTCCGTTTTATGGGGTTTTCGGATCGGAAGGGGGTATTTCATCGGCAACGGTTTGCCGAGGGGGTGTTCCGTTTCATGCTCGTTTTTCGAACGGTTTAGCACGTTTCTACACTGGTTCGTGGAGTTTTCGCCAAGGGGTCATGGGGTCGCCCATTACCTCAATGACTTCCTGTGTGCGGGCGGCACATTCAGCACGGGCGGCGACTTGCTGGTCAGCATCCGAGCCCTGTTTTTTCCACTTCGGCGTTTCAGTGGATGAGGAGAAAACTGAGGGACCGTCCTCCTGTTTGTCCTTTTGGGGATCGATTTCGACACAGCGGCAGGATCGGGTCGGCTGCATCGGGACAAGGTGGTGAAGCTCCGCGAAGCTATTGGCCGGTTCGAAGGGTCGCGTAAGATCACACTGCCGGAAGCTGGAAAGGGCGAATGCGGGGTGTGCCAGACCACATCATTTCGTGCGATGATCCTCCGAGATTTAAGGGGATGGAGCAATATGGGCCTCATTCCTGGAGGATTTCAACGGGGGTGTATATGGCAGGCTCCAACGGTAGTCAGCGCTAGGATGCAGTTGTTCACCGACGCGGCTGGGGCCTCTGGATACGGATGTTATCGGGAGGGATCTTGGTGCGCGGCTTCGTGGACGGCATCGCGAAGGCGTAACCAGGGACTTTTTGCTTCTGGAGTTGTTTTTTTTTTTTTTTTTCCCATTATGGGGGCGCTGGAGGTTTGGGGCGAACGGCTGGCTCCTCGCAGCATCTTTAGATGTGACACTCTGGGCGTTGGCGCATGCGATAAATAACAAGGGGGCGAAGCCGCTGTCATGCTGCGGGTGCTGGGACAGTTACTGTAGACATGCCTACGTCGGAACGTGTGGTTCCGCGGGCAACATGTGCCGGGGCTGGAGAACGGAATTGCCGACGCTCTGTCACGAGGGCATTGGGAAAGTTTTTTGTTTGTTAGCACCGTAGGCCGACGAACATGGTGTTCAGTGTCCCGGTTATGTTGGGAGGCGATCGGGACGGATTGGAGGGTCTTGCGTTGCGGTCAGTCGCGCCAGCCACGCTTAAGCCGCAAGCTTGGAGCGGAGTAGGAGGAGCTTGTTTAAGGACGAATTCAGCAAGGTAAGAGCGGGCATCGGAGGATGCTTTCTTTTATTTGGCAGCTGTAGGTTTCGGGTAGGTCCAGAGCGGTGGTATCCCGGTACTTGGCCAGGATTTCGTTTCAGCGGGATAAAGGGCGTCCCCGACGTGGCTAAGAGGGGGATTCTGTTGAAGGCGATGAAAGGATGGGCGCGAGTCGCGCCGACGCCCATTGATGCGGCCTTGTTGCTGGATGTCATCAGGGCGGTTAGAGGTGTCGCGTCGTCCATGTTTTGAATTGCGGTTGTTCTTCAGTTTGGCGTGCTCAATGGCTTACCACGGGGCTTTTAGGGTTCCGGAACTGGTAGCGCCTTCTCAGCGAGCAGATTCGCGCATGCTGGTCAGGGACGTGGTGGTGGGTGAGAAGTCCTTGCTTTGCAGATTGCGACGCTCTAAGACTGACCAAGTGGGGAGAGGTCAATGGGTCACCTTGGTTCCGGCTCTTGAGGAGAGCATTTGCCCAGTGAGGTTGGCGGTGCAATATGAGGCAGTACGGCCCGACGGTCGGGGGTCATGGCCGCTGCACTATGAAGGGCTGCCGGTGACGAAGTATCTATTTCATGGGATGCTGGGTTGCTGTCTTGCGAGCTTGGGCCTTCCACCCGCTGCGTTCGGGACGCATTCCCTCCGCATAGGGGCGGCGACGTCGGCTGCGGCGACGGGATTTTACATGGCTGAGATCCAGGCGGTGGGGCGATGGAAGTCGTCAAGCTACAGACGGTATATGCGCCCCGTTGCATGAGATGTTGGCTCGCGCGTACTTGTGTGTCAATTCCAGTCGTTTAATCATGTTATTACAGTTCAGTACGTTATGGTGTTGTGCGTTTGTTTGTCTTCCCCCTTTTTTATCCTACTCAGGGATTAGCTACTCGCCGTTGCTGGCATGAGCCGGCAGCGGGGGTCTGGAGTTATTTTGCAATTTTTTGCCTGACTTGACGGACTGAATTCTAATCCACAATTCGGCTAATCTGTTTTTAATCAGAGTCCCTCAGCAGGTCTTTATGCTTTCACCTCCAGCTGAGTTATTACATGTTTTACCCCTTCTCCCCCCACCCCCCCCCTCCCCTCCCCCTTTTGGTTTGTTATTTTCATCTTTCCCATTTGTGTGTTCAAGTTAGGCTTCAAATTGGCGGATTGCTCGTGCAGATCGGCTAGGCCGAGACTGCTGCAATATACGACAGCAAAATTTTTCTTTTTGGCAGATCCTTCAGGTTAATGCAGTAAATTAAACAATGGTATAGATGATTAGTAACCACTTTTACCCCCTTTTCCTCCTCTTCAGGTTGGTTGGTAGATGACTTGCCTATTTTGGTGGTTGGCCACTCTTATGTGTATTGGGCCGCCCAGTGTTGGCCTCGCAGGGGGCACAGATGTTTCCTAGGGCTCCAGAAGTTCGTTGGCTTGGTTGGCAAGGGATGATGTGGACGGAGTGGAGAAGTAGACTAGTGAGTCAGGCCAGCAAGCATGTTAGCCCTAGGGTGTTGGTTGTCCATTTAGGTGGCAACGACCTGGGGAAGAGGACTTATTTGGAGATGCGATGGGCCATGATACAGGATCTGGCAAGTTTGGCCGCAGCAGTGGACCAATTGTATATTGGTGTTCTCCTTGATGGTGCCAAGGTTGAGTTGGCAAGGTGTGGCGGACGGTCGCGAAATTGAGGAGGCCACGCAGTAGGGGAATGGACCACTTGTATATTGGTGTTCTTCTTGATGGTGCCAAGGTTGAGTTGGCAAGGTGTGGCGGACGGTCGCGAAATTGAGGAGGCCACGCAGAAGGGGAATGGACCACTTGTTATATTGGTGTTCTCCTTGATGGTGCCAAGGTTGAGTTGGCAAGGTGTGACGGACGGTCGCGAAATTGAGGAGGCCAGGCAGAAGGTGAATGGGGCGGTGGCGAAGTGGGTTGTCCCACGGAGGCCAAGTGGTTCGCCACCCTAGGATTCAGTCAGAGACAAAGTCACCTTCTTCGGCCTGATGGTGTGCATCTATCCAATGAGGGGATGATGTTCTTTCCTGGAGGATCTGTTCCTAGGGTTGCTGGAGTTAGGGTGAGGTTATGGTGGCGGTGCGAAGACTCTGGGAAGGAGTCTTTCGCTGTTGGCGGAAAAGAACGGCAGTTGGTGGTTGTATGGTAAGCTGTAGTGATTTACAGTTTGATTTGGTTTAGGTGCACTCACCTCCATAGACTTATTGGCCGCTTGACCACCCGTCCGGGAAGGCAGCGGCAGGGCACCCAGGAGCGGTGGGTAGTCACTGTGGGGGTGGAGTTGTCACCTATTACCGGTTTTTGATAGTTGTAGTAAAATTAGGATGGTTTCGAATTTTTAGTATTTTACGGTTAATTTAGCTTAGTAGAGCCGTTCTTTTTGCTGCCACCATATGCCGGCTGTATCGGCATCTTAACAAAGTTTTCAATTACAGGTTTGCTATGGTTAGGGTCAAATAAATAGCTAGCAATTTTTCTGCCAAATTCAAGTCTCCGTGTCTTTATTTATTGGGTTTAGAGGTAACGAATGCTTTACTTGGAATGAACGGGTCCACCAAATGTCACTAGGATGTTTAGGAGAGAGAATTGACAGCATAGGAAAGGAATGAGTTAAACATCTTGTGAGGGGTGGACCTAGCTGGAAGGAAAGTACAACCCTTTGGGAAAAGGGGAGGGTTAGTATATATAGGGAAGGATAGACATCTTGTCTCTCTCTTGTTGGTGAAATTGCCTTCCCGCCCTCCCGCCCTGTTGGTAAAGGTTTCTGGCACGGAGTGCCTTGGCATTAAATTGTTGGCTGGTTTTATCGTTGGCTATTTATTGGCGGAAAAGAACGGCAGTTGGTGGTTGTATGGTAAGCTGTAGTGATTTACAGTTTGATTTGGTTTAGGTGCACTCACCTCCATAGACTTATTGGCCGCTTGACCACCCGTCCGGGAAGGCAGCGGCAGGGCACCCAGGAGCGGTGGGTAGTCACTGTGGGGGTGGAGTTGTCACCTATTACCGGTTTTTGATAGTTGTAGTAAAATTAGGATGGTTTCGAATTTTTTGTATTTTACGGTTAATTTAGCTTAGTAGAGCCGTTCTTTTTGCTGCCACCATATGCCGGCTGTATCGGCATCTTAACAAAGTTTTCAATTACAGGTTTGCTATGGTTAGGGTCAAATAAATAGCTAGCAATTTTTCTGCCAAATTCAAGTCTCCGTGTCTTTATTTATTGGGTTTAGAGGTAACGAATGCTTTACTTGGAATGAACGGGTCCACCAAATGTCACTAGGATGTTTATAACTAAAATGGATTGCTATAATGTGTTACATATATTGTATATGCATATATACTGTACAGTAATATATATACAGTACTGTATTACAATACATACTTTATGTATGCATTGACAGTATATTAATATAATATATATATCCTATTGATGCTTCTACTGCCTCTTTCACTCTGTCTTTATCCTTCAAGATTGTTGAAATGGTTGAATGTGCCAGCTCCCTCCAAGTCACCTGCTATCCTTTTAACTTTCTTACCAGCTGCATTTATAATGTACCCACTTAACAACCAATTTGTTTAACGACCGAGTTGTAGGAACGGAACTCGGTCGTTAAGTGAGGGATGTCTGTACACAACCATTTTTGGACTGTCCATCCTGGTATCAGTGTCACCTGTTCACTTGCTAACATCACAGTTATACGTTAATTTTATTGCAGATTTGCAGGACCATTCATGACCCCAGTGAAGGACAGAGAAGCTCCAGGATACAAGGAGATAGTTAAGCGGTCAGTAAAAAAGAGTTTTGTGTTTATATGCTCAGGATCCTGCTTTAGGGTAATGGGAATCATATATCATTATAATGTTATATGATATTTTAAGTTGTCATCTTCTCTTCCCTGATAGACGGTACACTTAAGATCCCCAAAAATGTGTGCATATTTTATCTGTAGCCTGTGCAGAAATGTGAATAATAGCATTGCATAAGACTTACAATGATGAACACTGAACTGCGCCATGGTATGTGTACAGTTACCGTACTGAAATCTGAATTTTACTACAGATGTAAGTATTTTGTCCTTCTAGGCCTATGGACCTTACTACAATAAAACGCGGCCTATCAAAGGGAAGAATTACAACAAAAGCAGAATTCCAGAGAGACATCATGCTGATGCTTCAAAACTGTGTCATGTACAATAGCATCCGCCACTGTGTTCACCATAAAGCCTTGGAGATGCAGAGAGATGTACAGGAACTGCTTCAGGTGTGTTGGTGCTAAAACATTAGAATTTATGTGCTAAGCCCTGTCTTACAATATTTCATTATCCCCAATTGTACAGTTGTATAGAATGTCTAAATAATGAAAATGTCATTATTAGCAGTAGCCTGAAAACTTTGTTATAACAATTATGTTAAATAGAATTTAACTTTAATCAGGTACATTAATTATTTCATGAAGTAAAGGGAGCAGCTCGCCACCTTGTGGTTTGTTCATGCCACATAGAGGCATTTTTATATTGAGTCTGTGCACCTCCAGATACCCATTCTTCTATGATAGAATCTAGATCCAAGTGGGCTAAAGGACCTCTGCCGTCACAGGGAGGCGCACTGCCGGTGAGCTGCACTTTCACTATCCACGTCAACATGTATTCCCTTTATTAACCTGGTGGCGAGCAGAGTGCAGCGAGCCAACTAGCCCGTAGCATGACGAGAGAAGCGATCCCATGAGGGTACATTTCATGTGCCATGTTACAATTACTCCTACTCCTCATATTGTGGGTCACGTAGTGGTCGTGACTTCAGAGGTCATTTTGCCTGGTACAATTTAGCCTCAACCATTCTTCTATAGTTCTACAATATTGTTTAACAAAACTAACATAGAAAAGTATAGTTGGTAACACACTGGGGACAGGTACTTCAGGGATTAAAGATATCTAAACCATAAATTGTGCATCATTCCTCTACTGCATTGTGGGCATGTGAGAAAAGGGGTAAAGTAACTAGGCTCATAGGGGCTAAGGGGTCTATTTATTAAGCCTTGGTTGGAGATAAAGTGGATGGTGATAAAGTACCAGCCAACCAGCTCCTAACTGTCATTTTTCAAACCCAGCCTGTAACATGGCAGTTAGGGGCTGATTGGCTGGTACTTTATCTCCGTCCACTTTATCTCCATCCAAAGCTTAGTAAATAGACCTTTAAGTGCCCGGCAGCTAATCGGCCACGTTAAGAGGCTTCTCCCACACAAAGTTCCAGGCTTGCTGCGGTTACGGCATGACCGGCACTCGTGACCAGCCAGAAATCCTCAATAAATGCAGCCTCTGGTCTGGTTTAGCAAATTAAACGAATAGCTCCAGGCACTGTAGACAGGACCTAAATTCCCACAAAGAAATTAATTTCCCACATAGCCCCACTTGAGCATTTGCAATATCCTAGCACCCTGCTGTAGCCAGTGCCCTGTCATGGAGAGATCTCTGATACTTAACTAGACCCAGTGTCTCCCACAAGTTAGAAAAGTTTGTAAGTTCAAAATTTATAGCCGGCCAGCGGCTGGTAGTACAAAGAACCAAAAGGTATGGTCATACAGTATACTGTGTATTCCTATGGGAGATGGGACATTGCAATAGTATATTGTTTATAATTGTTACATGTCTACAGATTTGTATATGGGTCCGGTCTGTGAAGTTAGGGACTTTGGGATAAGTCGGGCATATTCATCTGTTTCCAAGAAAATGGATGGAAATTGAGTGCCTCGCAGTGTTGCGGTGGGGGGGGGGGGGGGGGGGAGTTGGTATGTGGTCTCTCACTTGCTGCTCTGCTTAGATCTTAGCAGAGCAGTGGTGAAAGGATGCTGTATGCATGCGCACAGTGTCTATTCACCAGGAGAGAGGGACTGGGGACATGGCCAGCAGCTCACAGACCGCTAGGCATGGCCTCATATTGCTGAAAATGGGGGCGTGGCTCGCAGCCACGGCTCTTATCTCGGGGCCACACACCCTCATTTCGGGTGCACTACTTCGGCACTGGAGCTGTTCTTGTAATGCTTTTTGCATACCTTCCAACACTAGCTATGAGTAGTAAATCCCAGCTAGAGTTAGGAGATATGCAAAAAGCAGTACAATAATGCTCATGTAATAATCCCCACACACTTATATTGAGAGACTTTTGGGTATTATCACCACTAGAAGCAGTGGCGTAACTAAAAGTTTTTCTCCCCCAAGCCAAAAAATTCTTCGCCCCCCCCCATCCCCCATAATTGGCACTACTGAAGGGACAAATATGCACGTGCCGCAAAAAGGGGGCGTGGCTTCATTGGAATGGGCGTGGCATTGCAGGAAAAGACTACCTTATACCCCAGTTTTGCAACCTGCACGCCCAGACGTTAGCCACCACAGGAAAGAAACATAATCCTGATTCATGCCCCTTACATTATTTGTCATTTTTCCTCCTTATAGTAATGCCCAGTATACATTATGCCACATACTGCAATTGCCCTAAGACATTATGCCGCACACAATAATGCACATGACACAATATGCACACACCATAATGCCCCCGACACAATATGCCACACACCGTAATGCCTGTGACACATTATGACAGGAATCGCAATGTCCATGATACATTATGCCACACACTGCAATGCCCCTGATACATTATAGCACATACAATGTCTGTGACACATTATGACACACACTGCAATGACCCTGAGACATTATACCACATACCACAATGCCCGTGATATAGTATACAACACACCGTAATGCCTGACACATTATGACACACACCGCAATGTCCGTGATACATTATGCCACACACTGCAATGACCCTGAGACATTATACCACATATCACAATGCCCGTGATATAGTATACCATACACCGTAATGCCTGTGACACATACCGCAATGCCCGTTATACCCTATGCCACACACCGCAATGCCCGTTATACATTATGCCATACTGCAATGACCCTGAGACATTATATCACATACCACAATGCCCGTGATATAGTATGCCACACACCGTAATGCCTGTGACACATTATGACACACACCGCAATGTCCGTGATACATTATGCCACACACTGCAATGCCCATTACACATTAAGTCCTACAGTAACGCTTCTAATTACTTTTAAATTACCTGCTTGTTGCCAGGGGTTTCATGCTCTTGGTTCCATGCACGGTGCCAGGGGTTTTCATGCTCAGGGTGTCATGCTCGTTGCCAGGGGTTTCATGCACTGGGTGTCATGCTCGTTGCTAGGGGGTAGTGCTTGTTGCTAGGGCTGTGCTCCCAGTGCCACATATGTCCCCCCAGTGCCAGATATTTCCCCACGGTGCCAGGTACTCGCATGCCCCCAGTGCCAAATATTGCCGCCTCCCCCCCAATCTGCCAGGTACACATATACCCCCCCAGTGCCACATATGCCCCCAGTGCCAGATATTCGCCCACAGTGCCAGGTACTCACATGCCCCCAGTGCCAAATATAGCCCCCCCCATGTGCCAGGTACACATATACCCCTCCAGTGCCATATATGCCCCCAGTGCCAGATATTCCCCAACAGTGCCAGGTACTCACGTACCCCCAGTGCCAAATATAGCCCCCCCCATGTGCCAGGTACACATACACCCCCCCCCCCGTGCCGTATATGCCCCCTCAGTGCCACATATGCTCCCCCAGTGCCCCCCCCCCCCCCCGCTCCCCCGCTGTTTTGTGTTGGAGGGACACGGACTCTTAAGTATGTTAAAGGAAGTGCCGGTTCATGAGCCAATCAGAGCTCACGAACGGCACTTCCTTTATTAGACCCGCCAGAGACCCAGGAGGGACACAGGAGAGGCGCGCGCTGTGCCCTCCGCTCCGTGTCCCTCCTTACAGCGACGGCGGGTTAGTGAGGAGACCACAGATTGACATGCGGACGCTCGTCCGCATGTCAATCTGCTCTAAATCAGTGGCGGCGCCCCCGCAGCCCCTCGCCCCCAAGCCACCGCGAGAGCTGCGGGGGCAGTAGTTACGCCACTGACTAGAAGTTGTGTATGACAGAAGAAGGTTTATGGTTTCATAGCTTTATATGGTTAGAAAGCCATCTGCAACTTTATCTCCTTATGATTTATATATAGGGCACATACTATCTCATATCTCATTGTCAGTACAGATGGTGTAATGTTTAGCATTACTGCCTCACAGCACTGAGGTCATGGGTACGATTCCCACCATGGACCTAACTGTGTGAAGTTTGTATATTCTCCCCGTACTTCCGTGGGTTTACTCCAGGTGCTTCGGTTTCCTCCCACAATCCAAAAATATACTGATAGGTATAAAGGTAGCAGCTTGGCTACTCCCAAATGGCCAATACAACCTCAGTGTATGCAGCTCTGTGCTGAGCTCCCTGATACTAAAGTGTCAGTACTCCAATCTGGTTCCAGCCCAGTTACAATCTGGTTCCAGTCAAGTATTCAATCCGGTTCCAGCCTGGTTACTATCTGGTTCCAGTCCAGCCTCCAATCCAGTTCCAGTCAGACTGCCGGCTTCTAGTCAAGTTATCATTGCTCTAGCCAGCATTCTAACTTTACAGCTTGTGCCTGCCTCCAGTCACCGCTGCCTGCATTCAGCCAAGAGTTCAAGCTTTATCTTTGTACTCTTTCACGCCTTCGGGCCAGCCACTGCTAGATTGCCAACAAATCTCCTGAAGTCCACCTACCTACACATCCTATTGTGCACATCACTCCAAAAGTAGGAGTTGGATTAAGCCTCCACACTTCCTCCATACTCCAGCTGCTCCGGCTCCAGCCTCTCACACCAACCCAAGCCTACCCAAACCCTTAGGCGTGACAATGGGCGTCTATCAGATCATTCAATTGTTGCTCTGATCAGGCGCCCATTGGCCGCAGCAGTAACAGACTCTGTGTGTGAAACTTTGTAGTTTGTGCGCCCAAACCCAGACATTAGACACCCAATAGAGATCTTTAGACGGGTATAGCTGCTCTGCTAATAAGCGTCTGATTAGAGCAACAATTGATTTACTCTGATAGTCCCCCATTACTATAGACATCTAGCAGGGGGCGCATAGCACAATTGAATTCCCTCCATTAAATGGTAACCAATGGGGACAGCATTTGTAAGCCTAAACAGTATGGCCACAGCAGATATTGGTAAATAGCCTCAATGGTCAAAAATTCTGCAATCATCATAACAGCCATTTTGATAGGAGACACAATAAATTGGCCCTTTATATATATTTGTATTTTACTAAACAGTGTGGAAAATTATGTCTCTGTGCCCCTCACTTGTCTCAAGCAGGCAAAGGACACAACAGTACACACAGCATGATTAGGGATGGACATCGGAATCCATCCTTACATTGAATGGTGGACAGGCTTCTGACATCGAATCATGCATTGCGTTGGTAACTATCCATTCAATGGCATTCAAATCCATTCAATGCCATTACCATGCAATAGTTGGTGAAAAATCCTGGTCGTGCAACAGCTGGGATGGATTTTAAGATGTACTATATCAATGGAACAGTATGACTTTGGCACCATTCAAACATCGGAACGCTACCATTGAATGAGAAAATACTAACATTGGGAAAAAAAATATTGATGGTTTTAAACCACACTGACTATTGATGTCTATTGCTACACATGGGATACACAGACACATACACACATGGAACAGAGACTGACAATAACACCCAGTATGCGGAAGTACCTACCATCGTTCGTAGATAGATACTAAGAATGGTAATGAATAAACAGCAGATAAATAACTCCTTGTTTGTTCCTTCTGCTAAGGGGAAGTTCCTAAATAAAGTTTTGACCAAATAATAGGATTTTCATAACCTACCGGTAAATCCTTTTCTCCTAGTCCGTAGAGGATGCTGGGGACGACATCAAGACCATGGGGTATAGACGGGATCCGCAGGAGACATCGGCACTCTAAAGACTTTTCATTGGGTGCGAACTGGCTCCTCCCTCTGTGCCCAGCAGACTGACATTTCGAGGAAAGGAATTACTTAACTAGTGGTGAGATATCTACCAACTCACACCCTCAACCATGCCGCACACATGGCATTCAACATAACACACGCCAACAGGCATGAACCAATTGCAGCAACATGCTGAACTAAAATAACACAACTTGTGTAACTGTAATAACTAAACTGCAGGTAAAATACACACTGGGACGGGCGCCCAGCATCCTCTACGGACTAGGAGAAAAGGATTTACCGGTAGGTTATCAAAATCCTATTTTCTCATACGTCCTAGAGGATGCTGGGGACGACATCAAGACCATGGGGTCTATACCAAAGCTCCAGTACGGGCGGGAGAGTGCGGATGACCCTGCAGCACCGATTGACCAAACTTGAGGTCCTCATCGGCCAAGGTGTCAAACTTGTAGAACTTAGCAAATTTGTTTGACCCTGACCAAGTAGCTGCTCGGCAAAGTTGTAATGCCGAGACCCCCCGGGTAGCCGTCCAGGATGAGCCCACCTTCCTAGTGGAGTGGGCCTTTACCGACGTCGGTAACGGCAATCCAGCCATAGTATGAGCTTGCTGAATCGTATTTCTAATCCAACGTTCAATAGTCTGCTTGGAAGCAGGACAGCCAATCTTGTTGTGAGCATACAGGACAAACAGAGCCTCTGTTTTCCGTATACGAGCCGTTCTAGCGACATAGATTTTCAAAGCTCTAACCACATCTAGAGATTTTGAATCAGTGAATGTGTCAGTAACTACTGGCACTACAATAGGTTGGTTTATCTGGAAAGATGAAACCACCTTCGGAAGAAAATGTTGACGAGTCCTCAACTCTGCCCTATCTTCATGGAAGATCAGGTAAGGGCTCTTGTGAGACAAGGCCCCCAATTCAGACACCCGCCTTGCGGATGCCAAAGCCAAAAGCATCACCACTTTACAAGTGAGAAACTTCAACTCTATCTTTTGTAGAGGCTCAAACCAATCCGATTGAAGGAACTGCAATACCACGTTAAGGTCCCATGGTGCCACTGGAGGCACGAATGGAGGCTGGATGTGCAGAACCCCTTTCACAAAGGTCTGAACCTCTGGAAGAGAGGCCAATTGTTTCTGGAAGAACACTGACAAGGCCGAAATCTGGACCTTGATTGATGCCGCCTCCACACCATCCTGCAAAAAATTGAGAAAACGTCCTAAATGAAACTCTTCCGTAGGAGCTTTCTTGGATTCACACCAAGATACATATTTTCTCCAAATACGGTGGTAATGTTTCGACGTTACTCCCTTTCTGGCCTGAATAAGGGTGGGGATGACCTCCTCGGGAATACCCTTCCTGGCTAGGATACGGCGCTTAACAGCCATGCCGTCAAACGTAGCCACGGTAAGTCTTGGTACACACACGGCCACTGTTGCAGCAGGTCCTCCCGAGGAGGAAGAGGCCGAGGATCTCTTATGAGTAACTGCTGAAGATCTGGGTACCAAGCCCTCCTTGGCCAGTCTGGGGCAATGAAGATTGCTCGAACCCTTGTTTTTCTTATGATACTGAGTACTTTTGGGATCAGCGGAAGTGGATGGAAGACATACACTGACGGAAACACCCACTGGGTCACCAGTGCATCCACTGCTACTGCTTGAGGGTCTCTCGACCTGGAACAGTATCTCTGAAGCTTCTTGTTGAGACGAGACGCCATCATGTCTATTTGAGGAACTCCCCAAAGACTTGCCACCTCTGCGAAGACTTCTTGGTGGAGGCCCCACTCTCCTGGATGGAGATCTTGTCTGCTGAGGAAGTCTGCTTCCCAGTTGTCTACTCCCGGAATGAATATTTTCGACAGAGCTTGTAGATGTTTTTCTGCCCAGCGGAGGATCTTTGTCGCCTCTGCCATTGCCGCTCTGCTTTTCGTTCCGCCCTGCCTGTTTATGTATGCGACTGCTGTTACATTGTCCGCCTGGATCTGCACAGGACGGTCTTGAAGAAGATGTACCACTTGTTGAAGGCCGTTGTAAATGGCTCTTAGCTCCAGAATGTTTATGTGAAGGCAGGCTTCCTGTTGTGACCAACGTCCCTGGAAGTTCTCTCCCTGAGAGACTGCTCCCCAGCCTCGGAGACTTGCATCCGTGGTTACCAGGACCCAGTCCTGAATCCCGAACCTGCGTCCCTCTAGTAGGTGAGAGCTGTGTAACCACCACAGGAGCGAAATCCTGGTTTTTGATGACAGGATTATCTTTCTGCGCATGTGTAGGTGTGACCCCGACCACTTGTCCAACAGGTCCCACTGGAATACTCTGGCATGGAACCTGCCAAACTGTATGGCCTCGTAGGCCGCCACCATTTTCCCCAACAACCGAATGCACTGATGGATCGACACATTTGATGGTTTCAATATCTGTTTTACCATTTTCTGGATTTCCAGAGCCTTTTCCCTCTCTGAACTTCTGTGTCCAGAATCATCCCGAGGAAAGACATCCTTGTTGTGGGTTCCAACTGTGACTTTGGGTGATTTATGATCCACCCGTGTTGTTGGAGTATTGACAGAGAGAGTGATATGTTTTGTAACAACTGCTCCCTGGATCTCGCCTTTATCAGGAGGTCGTCCAAATAAGGAATTATGTTGACTCCTTTCTGACGAAGGAGAACCATCATCTCCGCCATCACCTTGGTGAATACCCTCGGCGCCGTGGAGAGACTGAAAGGTAACGTCTGGAATTGGTAATGGCAATCCTGAACCGCGAATCTCAGATAAACCTGGTGAGGAGGATAAATGGGAACATGCAGGTAAGCATCCTTTATGTCCACCGACACCAAGTAGTCCCCCTCCTCCAGACTGGCAATCACTGCCCGAAGTGATTCCATCTTGAACTTGAACCTTTTTAGGTAACCATTCAGATCCTTTAGATTTAGGATCGGTCTGACCGAGCCGTCCGGCTTCGGAACCACAAAGAGGCTTGAATAAAAACCCCTCCCTTGTTGTGACAACGGTACCAGTACTATGACCTGGTCTTGACATAATTTTTGGATTGCCGCTGTTACTTCTTCTCTCTCTGACGGAGAAACTGGCAAGGTCGATTTGAAAAATCGGCATGGGGGAACGTCTTGAAACTCCAGCCTGTACCCCTGGGATACTATTTGCAACACCCAGGGATCCAGGCCAGACAGAATCCAATCCTGGCTGAAGAGTCTGAGATGTGCCCCCACCCGAGCGGCCTCCCGCAAGGGAGCTCCAGCGTCATGCTGGGGATTTGGCAGAAGTAGGGGTAGACTTATGCTCTTGGGAACCTGGAGCCGCTGTGGGCTTCTTTCCCATTCCCCTACCTGCAAAGAAGGGGGAACCTCTCGTCTTTTTGTATTTATTGGGCTGAAAAGGACTGCATTTGCGGGTGATAGGTCTTTTTTGCCGGTGCAGGCGCAGAGGGCAAAAATGTCGACTTACCTGCGGTAGCCGCCAAGACTAACGCATCCAGGCCATCGCCAAATAATGCCTCACCTTTATATGGGAGAGCCTCCATGTTTCTTTTGGAATCTGCATCCGCGTTCCACTGGCGAATCCACAACGCCGGCCTAGCCGATACTGCCATGGTAGCGGTCTGTGAATTCAAGAGTCCAATATCCTTCATTGCTTCCAGCATGTAGGCGGCAGCGTCCTTGATATTCCCTAACTTAAGGAGTATCTCATCTTTATCAATCAAGTCAATTTCTGATGACACGCTTTCTGACCATTTTTCAATAGCGCGACTCACCCACGCGCAGGCAATAGTGGGCCTAATCAGTGTACCATTGGTAACATAAATGGATTTCAATGTCGTTTCCATTTTGCGGTCTGCCGGCTCTTTAAGAGAAGCCGTGCCAGGAGCAGGGAGAATTACCTTCTTTGTCAACCTGGAAAGTGCACTGTCTAACACGGGGTGACTCCCACTTTTTCCTGTCCTCAGCCGGGAAAGGGTAAGCTATGTGAATCCTTTTGGGAATACGAAATCTTTTATCAGGATTCACCCACATCCCTTCAAACAGAGCATTTAGTTCATGTGAAGGGGGGAACGTGACTTTGGACTTCTTTTCCTTACATAAATACGCCTTCTCCTGAGGAACAGGAGTGGTTTCTGTAACCTCCAACACGTCCCTTATAGCCACAATCATATATTGTATATTTTTTGCCAATTTATGATCTATCTCTCTGGATTCACTATCGTCGACACAAGAGTCAGAATCCGTGTCGGTATCAGTGTTTACAACATTTGCAAATGGTCTCTTATGTGACCCAGAGGGGCCGCCCGCATAATGAATAACAGCATCCTGAAAAATCACATTCTCCACAGATTTTCTCCAGCATGCAGCCTTAGATTCAGATTTATATAATCTACGGTTAATCAGATGCATACTGTCACACATCTCTTTCACCCATGCAGGCTCTTGGTGTGCCGGTAGCGCCACCACATTACAACTCTGTGTGCCTAAAATGGCTTCCTCCGGGGAGGAACTCCCTGCCTCAGACATGCCTCACACGTGTACAGCACACCAACAGACACACTGGGACTTATTTTGGGGACAGACCCACAGTAAAATCTGTCAGAGGGACACAGGATAGGAGCAGCCAGTTCACAATCCCGGCGCCAGTATTTCCTGTGAACACAGTATGTCCACAGCCTAACAGCGCTTTTTAAATAGTAATATACACTATCAAATGCACCACAATCGCTTTGTGACTCCCCTTAATAGCACCCTGTACTTGTCAGAAGTGGAGGAGAGGACCAGCGTGTTCTCTGCAGCCTGAGGAGAGAGAGAAAATGGCGCTGAGTAGTGTGCTGGCTGCCTGAGGAAGAAGCTCCGCCCCCGCAATGGCGTGTCCTTACACTCATACAAACACTGTAATATTTATACTGGCAGGGGTAGGGCTGTGCCAGCGGCAACTTATGCCCCCTTTTAGCCAGTTTGAGGTATTTTTCTTGCTGCCCAGGGCGCCCCCCCGCGCCCTGCACCCTGTAGTGCCTGTGTGTGTGGGCAGCAATGGCGCGCTGCGCTCCCGCCAGCCGCGCCACACCTCAGCCGTCACTTACTTGATAGAAGATCATTCTTCTTATACTCATCTGGCTCTGTGAGGGGGTGACGGCGTGCTGTGGGAGTGAGCATCTAGACACGGCTAGCGTTCAGTTCCCTTCAGGAGCTAATGGTGTCCTGTCAGCCAGAAGCAGAGCCATGAAACTCTGAGGAAGTTGGTTCTGCTTCTGCCCCCTCAGTCCCACGAAGCAGGGAGTCTGATGCCAGCAGATCTCCCTGAAAATAAAAAAACCTAACATAAGTCTTTTCAGAGAAACTCAGTAGAGCTCCTCAGAGTGCATCCAGTCGACCTGGGCACATTTCTAAAACTGAGGTCTGGAGGAGGGGCATAGAGGGAGGAGCCAGTTCGCACCCAATGAAAAGTCTTTAGAGTGCCCATGTCTCCTGCGGATCCCGTCTATACCCCATGGTCTTGATGTCCCCAGCATCCTCTAGGACGTATGAGAAATCAGTTTTAATAATGGAGAAAACTTAAATTGACTGAGTTATACAAGTAACAGCTATTTTTCTGGAGACAAAAATGTATCGCTGCATAATTTTCGACTTTCAGAATTTCCCCTCCATGGAGTGCCCGGAGATGTCCATCATTAGGCACTGCTAGCTAGTGGCATAATATAGTGAATTGTGAGTCTGTGTAGAGAGGGCAGGGATTTCGTCATTGTTGCACCCAGTCCCCTATCCTCCTCTCAGTAGGAAATGGGGTGAGATGCTGGAGGGTTGTCTACTCTGGGAGTCTGTGGGAACGCCAGAGTATTCAGTAGTCTCCCAGATGTCCCAGGAGATTACGCAAGTATGCATTGAGGCCTATTTAAATAGGTCAGCCACTGTAGCTTCTGCTATGGCGATACATTGCATCCTGAAAGTATTCATGGCGCTTCACTTTTTCCACATTTTGTTATGTTACAATGCCTTATTCCAGACTGGAATAAATTAATTTTTTCCTTCGAAATTCTACACACATAATGACGATGTGAGAAAAGTTTTTTTGAGATTTTTGCAAATTCATTAAAAATAAAAAACTAAGAAATCACATGTACGAAAGCATCCATATTGCAGCCTTGTTTTTTTCTTTTTAAAAATGTGTAATAGTGCCCCTTAAAATATGCTGTCTGATGCACGGGGCCATAGGGAGGGGTGTGCAAGCGGTTCTGTCACTTAGGGTGCAGGGCCCCACCCCACAACCACTGCATCTAGCTAGCAGTGTACCGATTCACTCGCCCTGATTCAGGGCTGCCCAGAGCGTCCAAAGAACGCTCCGGGCATGCACCCTGTAGTGT
Source organism: Pseudophryne corroboree (assembly GCF_028390025.1). NCBI lineage: Eukaryota > Metazoa > Chordata > Amphibia > Anura > Myobatrachidae > Pseudophryne > Pseudophryne corroboree. Next base: position 577,166,648 of record NC_086449.1, read on the forward strand.
GTAGAGCTACCAGGGCATATGGGCAGCACAGGGCGGCAATGAGCCTTGCTCTGCCACTGCTAATACAGCTGTCTCAGGTTTCCTTATTGTAAGTATACCGTTGGTGTAAACGCAGATGCAGCCATCACATAAGTAACTCACTAACCTAACTTTTTTTGTCATATTTGTGTCATAGGTTCTAAACGTGCAAAGTGACAAAGGATCTTAGGCAGCTTATTGACAACAGACTACGGCTTCTGCAGGTTCCAGTTCTACAATACAACATTCTCACAAAGGAAATATGTGCAGATTTACTGTCCAAACCACAGATAATGTTAGTCATATAATGATATAATCTACTAACTAATTCAGGACTCCATAACCTGGATCCATAACCTGGATTAGTTTATACTTTATATCTGTTTCCTAAAACATGTTTGTTGCTGTGAAAGGAAAAATATGATATAATTGTGTTATACAGTTAATTGAAGTTATAACATGTCTGTATGTTTGTATTCTTTAGCATAGTTTTGAAAAGCAGTTAAAAATGATATATGTGATCGCAAATGGTTTATGTGTTTTTTTAATTCCTTTATCCATAATGGAAGCATGTGCATTATACATTTCCCCTTACAACCAATGTGATGAGTATAACAGAGGAATACAATATACAGTAATTCTCATGAGACGCCTATATCTTACCATGCAGCCTATAAATGAATATAGAAATGGGTGAGAATCATTTCCACAGTGACAGCCCTCCCCTTGCACCCAGTTACGCTGCACCACACTGAGGGCCTGATACAGAGCTATACGCAAACCCGATGTTTTGCATACAACTCCGATGATGAGAGTTCTACGCATGCTCAGATGCCGCACTGCCACTTGCAGATCTCCGTGTGTAAGATAACAGTACAGTAGCCCAAGCTGCTACTTGATTGACAGGGGAGAGACCAAAACAACAATAGGGTTACAACCGTTTTCAAGACATTTTCTTACCACTCTAATAAAGAGAACCCTTGTGCACCTTTATATGCCAGCCTAGGGCCCTCTCATGCCCCTTTATATGGCATCAGTGACTCCCTTATGCCCCTATATATGCCAGAACCCCTTTATATGGCATCAGAGACTTCCTTACACCCATTATATGCCAGAGAGGTCCCTCTTGTTTCTTTAGTGCCTACCACCTTTTGCTAGCACATCAGCAGCCATCTGTATTATGACCCAGGGGTTAGTACCGTCATCATCATTCATCACACAGTGCCCTCTGAGTAATCACAGACGCACACTGACTGAGTCTTACCTGTTCAGCACCAGTCCGGGTCCAGGCAGCACTTTTCTGATACTAAGAAAAAATATTTCCTGCTCACCTTTGTAAAATAAGCCATTAGGGTTATGGTCTTTCAGAGTCTCCACAGTTAAACATATTATTGTTATCATGTGGGCATTCATCATATATTTATCTACCTACAATTATATTTTCTCTAACGTCCTAAGTGGATGCTGGGGACTCCGTAAGGACCATGGGGAATAGCGGCTCCGCAGGAGACTGGGCACATCTAAAGAAAGCTTTAGGATTATCTGGTGTGCACTGGCTCCTCCCCCTATGACCCTCCTCCAAGCCTCAGTTAGATCTTTGTGCCCGAACGAGAAGGGTGCACACTAGGGGCTCTCCTGAGCTTCTTAGTGAAAGTTTTAGTTTAGGTTTTTTATTTTCAGTGAGACCTGCTGGCAACAGGCTCACTGCATCGAGGGACTAAGGGGAGAAGAAGCGAACTCACCTGCGTGCAGAGTGGATTGGGCTTCTTAGGCTACTGGACATTAGCTCCAGAGGGACGATCACAGGCCCAGCCTGGATGGGTCCCAGAGCCGCGCCGCCGGCCCCCTTACAGAGCCAGAAGGCAGAAGAGGTCCGGAAAATCGGCGGCAGAAGACGTCCTGTCTTCAACAAGGTAGCGCACAGCACTGCAGCTGTGCGCCATTGCTCTCAGCACACTTCACACTCCGGTCACTGAGGGTGCAGGGCGCTGGGGGGGGGGCGCCCTGAGACGCAATAAAAAACACCTTGGATGGCAAAAAAATGCATCACATATAGCTCCTGGGCTATATGGATGCATTTAACCCCTGCCAAAATACATAAAAAAACGGGAGATAAGGCCGCCGATAAGGGGGCGGACCCTATCTCCTCAGCACACTGGCGCCATTTTCCCTCACAGCTCCGTTGGAGGGAAGCTCCCTGTCTCTCCCCTGCAGTCACTACACTACAGAAAGGGTTAAAAAAGAGAGGGGGAGCACTAATTACGCGCAGTATTAAAGATACACCAGCTATAAGGGGAAAAACACTTATATAAGGTTATCCCTGCATATATATAGCGCTCTGGTGTGTGCTGGCAAACTCTCCCTCTGTCTCCCCAAAGGGCTAGTGGGGTCCTGTCCTCTATCAGAGCATTCCCTGTGTGTGTGCTGTATGTCGGTACGTTTGTGTCGACATGTATGAGGAGAAAAATGATGTGGAGATGGAGCAGATTGCCTGTAATAGTGATGTCACCCTCTAGGGGGTCGACACCTGAGTGGATGAACTGTTGGAAGGAATTACGTGACAGTGTCAGCTCTGTATAAAAGACAGTGGTTGACATGAGACAGCCGGCTACTCAGCTTGTGCCTGTCCAGACGTCTCATAGGCCGTCAGGGGCTCTAAAGCGCCCGTTACCTCAGATGGCAGATATAGACGCCGACACGGATACTGACTCCAGTGTCGACGGTGAAGAGACAAATGTGACTTCCAGTAGGGCCACACGTTACATGATTAAGGCAATGAAAAATGTTTTACACATTTCTGATAATACGAGTACCACCAAAAAAAGGGGTATTATGTTCGGTGAGGAAAAACTACCTGTAGTTTTCCTGAATCTGAGAAATTAAATGAGGTGTGTGATGATGCGTGGTTTTCCCCCGATAACAACTGATATTTTCTAAAATGTTATTGGCATTATATCCTTTCCCGCCAGAGGTTAGGGTGCGTTGGGAAACACCCCCTAGGGTGGATAAAGCGCTCACACGCTTGTAAGGGCTCTACCCTCTCCTGAGATGGCCGCCCTTAAGGATCCTGCTGATAGAAAGCAGGAGGGTATCCTAAAATGTATTTACACACATACTGGTGTTATACTGCGACCAGCAATCGCCTCAGCCTGGATGTGCAGTGCTGGGTTGGCGTGGTCGGATTCCCTGACTGAAAATATTGATACCCTAGATAGGGACAGTATATTTTTGCCTATAGAGCATTTAAAAGATGCATTTCTATATATGCGTGATGCACAGCGGAATATTTGCCGACTGGCATCAAGTCTAAGTGCGTTGTCCATTTCTACCAGTAGAGGGTTATGGACACGTCAGTGGTCAGGTGAGGCGTATTCCAAACGGCATTTGGTAGTATTGCCTTATTAAAGGGAGGAGTTATTTGGGGTCGGTCTTTCAGACCTGGTGGCCACGGCAACAGCTGGGAAATCCACGTTTGTACCCCAGGTCGCCTCTCAACATGAGAAGACGCCGTATTATCAGGCGCAGTCTTTTCGTGGACAAGCGGGCAAAAGGTTCCTCATTTCTGCCCCGTGACAGAGGGAGAGGAAAAAGGCTGCAGAAATCAGCCAGTTCCCAGGAACAGAAACCCTCTCCCGCCTCTGCCAAGCCCTCAGTATGACGCTGGGGCTTTACAAGCAGAATCAGGCACGGTGGGGGGCCCGTCTCAATGAATTTCAGCGCGCAGTGGGCTCACTCGCAAGTAGACCCCTGGATCCTTCAGGTGATATCTCAGGGGTACAAATTAGAATTCGAGACGTCTCCCCCTCGCCGTTTCCTAAAGTCGGCTTTACCGATGTCTCCTTCTGACAGGGAGACAGTTTTGGAAGCCATTCACAAGCTGTATTCCCAGCAGGTGATAATCAAGGTACCCCTCCTGCAACAGGGAACGGGGTATTATTCCACACTGTTGTGGTACCGAAGCCGGACGGCTCGGTGAGACCGATTCTAAATCTAAAATCTTTGAACACTTACATACAGAGGTTCAAATTCAAGATTGAGTCACTCAGAGCAGTGATTGCGAACCTGGAAGAAGGGGACTACATGATGTCTCGGGACATCAAGGATGCTTACCTTCATGTCAAAATTTACCCTTCTCATCAAGGGTACCTCAGGTTTATGGTACAGAACTGTCACTATCAGTTCAGACGCTGCCGTATGGATGGTCCACGGCACCCCGGGTCTTTACCAAGGTAATGGCCGAAATGATGATATTCCTTCGAAGGAAGGGAATTTTAGTTATCCTTTACTTGGACGATTCCCTGATAAGGGTAAGATCCAGGGAACAGTTGGAGGTCGGTGTAGCACTATCTCAGGTAGTGTTGCGGCAGCACGATTGGATTCTCAATATTCCAAAATCGCAGCTGGTTCCGACGACTTGTCTTCTGTTCCTAGGGATGATCCTGGACACAGTCCAGAAAAAGGTGTTTCTCCCGGAGGAGAAAGCCAGGGAGTTATCCGAGCTAGTCAGGAACCTCCTAAAACCGAGCCAAGTCTCAGTGCATCAATGCACAAGGGTTCTGGGTAAAATGGTGGCTTCCTACGAAGCAATCCCATTTGGCAGATTCCACGCAAGAACTTTCCAGTGGGACCTGCTGGACAAATGGTCCGGGTCGCATCTTCAGATGCATCAGCGGATAACCCTGTCACCAAGGACAAGGGTGTCCCTCCTGTGGTGGTTGCAGAGTGCTCATCTTCTAGAGGGCCGCAGATTCGGCATTCAGGACTGGGTCCTGGTGACCACGGATGCCAGCCTGCGAGGCTGGGGAGCAGTCACACAGGGAAGGAATATCCAGGGCTTATGGTCAAGCCTGGAGACATCACTTCACATAAATATCCTGAAGCTAAGGGCCATTTACAATGCTCTAAGCTTAGCAAGACCTCTGCTTCAAGGTCAGCCGGTGTTGATCCAGTCGGACAACATCACGGCAGTCACCCACGTAAACAGACAGGGTGGCACAAGAAGCAGGAGGGCAATGGCAGAAGCTGCAAGGATTCTTCGCTGGTCGGAAAATCATGTGATAGCACTGTCAGCAGTATTCATTCCGGGAGTGGACAACTGGGAAGCAGACTTCCTCAGCACGACCTCCACCCGGGAGAGTGGGGACTTCACCCAGAAGTCTTCCACATGATTATAAACCGTTGGGAAAAACTCGACAGGTATTGCGCCAGGTCAAGGGACCCTCAGGCAATAGCTGTAGATGCTCTGGTAACACCGTGGGTGTACCAGTCAGTGTATGTGTTCCCTCCTCTGCCTCTCATACCCAAGGTACTGAGATTGATAAGATGGAGAGGAGTAAGCACTATATTCGAGGCTCCGGATTGGCCAAGAAGGACTTGGTAACCGGAACTTCAAGAGATGCTCACGGAGGATCCGTGGCCTCTACCTCTAAGAAGGGACCTGCTCCAGCAAGGACCCTGTCTGTTCCAAGACTTACCGCGGCTGTGTTTGACGGCATGGCGGTTGAACGCCGGATCCTGAAGGAAAAAAGGCATTCCGGATGAAGTCATCCCTATCCTGATCAAAGCCAGGAAGGATGTTACCGCAAAACATTATCACCGCATTTGGCGAAAATATGTTGCGTGGTGCGAGGCCAGTAAGGCCCGACGGAGGAAATTCAACTGGGTCGATTCCTACATTTCCTGCAAACAGGAGTGTCTATGGGCCTGAAATTGGGGTCCATTAAGGTTCAAATTTCGGCCCTGTCAATTTTCTTCCAAAAAGAACTAGCTTCAGTCCCTGAAGTTCAGACGTTTGTAAAAGGGGTACTGCATATACAGCCTCCTTTTGTGCCTCCAGTGGCACTTTGGGATCTCAATGTAGTTTTTGGGTTCCAAAAGTCACATTGGTTTGAACCACTTAAATCTGTGGAGTTAAAATATCTCACAGGGAAAGTGGTCATGCTGTTGGCCCTGGCCTGGGCCAGGCGCGTGTCAGAATTGGCGGCTTTATCCTGTAAAAGCCCTTATCTGATTTTCCATTCGGACAGGGCGGAATTGAGGACTCGTCCTCAGTTTCTCCCTAAGGTGGTTTCAGCGTTTCACCTGAACCAACCTATTGTGGTGCCTGCGGCTACTAGGGACTTGGAGGACTCCAAGTTGCTAGACGTTGTCAGGGCCCTGAAAATATATGTTTCCAGGATGGCTGGAGTCAGGAAAACTGACTCGCTGTTTATCCTGTATGCACCCAACAAGCTGGGTGCTCCTGCTTCTAAGCAGACTATTGCTCGTTGGATTTGTAGTACAATTCAGCTTGCACATTCGGTGGCAGGCCTGCCACAGCCAAAAATCTGTAAATGCCCACTCCACAAGGAAGGTGGGCTCATCTTGGGCGGCTGCCCGAGGGGTCTCGGCTTTACAACTTTGCCGAGCAGCTACTTGGTCAGGAGCAAATACGTTTGTAAAATTCTACAAAATTGATACCCTGGCTGAGGAGGACCTGGAGTTCTCTCATTTGGTGCTGCAGTCATCCGCACTCTCCCGCCCGTTTGGGAGCTTTGGTATAATCCCCATGGTCCTTACGGAGTCCCCAGCATCCACTTAGGACGTTAGAGAAAATAAGAATTTACTTACCGATAATTCTATTTCTCGTAGTCCGTAGTGGATGCTGGGCGCCCATCCCAAGTGCGGATTGTCTGCAATACTGGTACATAGTTATTGTTACCAAAAAATCGGGTTATTGCTGTAGTGAGCCATCTTTTCTAGAGGCTCCCCTGTTATCATGCTGTTAACTGGGTTCAGATCACAAGTTGTACGGTGTGATTGGTGTGGCTGGTATGAGTCTTACCCGGGATTCAAGATCCTTCCTTATTGTGTACGCTTGTCCGGGCACAGTATCCTAACTGAGGCTTGGAGGAGGGTCATAGGGGGAGGAGCCAGTGCACACCAGATAATCCTAAAGCTTTCTTTAGATGTGCCCAGTCTCCTGCGGAGCCGCTATTCCCCATGGTCCTTACGGAGTCCCCAGCATCCACTACGGACTACGAGAAATAGAAATATCGGTAAGTAAATTCTTATTTTAAATAACAAAGGATGTTAAAGGTATTGGTAGATCTTGTAGTTGGTATACTGTAGGTGGCAGCGGTGTGTGATGGAGGTTAGTACACACAGTAGATAACTTAACCGGGTTTTAGGCTTATTAACCAGACAGAACAGGTTTACAGAGTGACACAGGATTATTGCAGCAGGTATATATGGCAGGTACCCAGCGCAGGATATAATGTATGCAACAGATGTAGTCAGGAACATACAGGGGAGTGCAAGTTGTGCGAGACAGGTGGGAGCACACATCTTTGTTCATAAAGTGGGAATCGGTCAGGATCCCAGTAGTCAAAATGCATACACCAGAATCCTGACACGTCTTGGAATGCCGGCACTGGCATCCCGACAAGGTACACATTACCGGCACCGGCATCCCGACAAGGTACACATTACCGGCACTGGCATCCCGACAAGGTACACACTACCGGCACTGGCATCCAGACAAGGTGCACATTACCGGCACTGGCATCCCGACAAGGTACACATTACCGGCGCTGGCATCCCGACAAGGTACACATTACCGGCGCTGGCATCCCGACAAGGTACACATTACCGGCACTGGCATCCCGACAAGGTACATACTACCGGCACTGGCAACCAGACAAGGTACACATTGCCGGCACTGGCATCCCGACAAGGTACACATTACCGGCACTGGCATCCCGACAAGGTACACATTACCGGCGCAGGCATCCCGACAAGGTACACATTACCGGCACTGGCATCCCGACAAGGTACACATTACCGGCACTGGCATCCCGACAAGGTACACATTCCCGGCGCTAACATCCCGACAAGGTACACATTACCGGCACTGGCATCCCGACAAGGTACACATTACCGGCACTGGCATCCCGACAAGGTACACATTACCGGCACTGGCATCCCGACAAGGTACACATTACCGGCGCTGGCATCCCGACAAGGTACACATTACCTGGCATCATGACAAGGTGCACACTACCGGCACTGGCATCCCGACAAGGTACACATTACCGGCGCTGGCATCCCGACAAGGTACACACTACCGGCACTGGCATCCAGACAAGGTACACATTACCGGCACTGGCATCCCGACAAGGTACACATTACCGGCGCTGGCATCCCGACAAGGTACACATTACCGGCGCTGGCATCCCGACAAGGTACACATTACCGGCACTGGCATCCCGACAAGGTACACATTACCGGCACTGGCATCCCGACAAGGTACACATTCCCGGCGCTAACATCCCGACAAGGTACACATTACCGGCACTGGCATCCCGACAAGGTACACACTACCGGCGCTGGCATCCCGACAAGGTACACATAACCGGCGCTAGCATCCCGACAAGGTACACATTACCGGCGCTGGCATCCCGACAAGGTACACATTACCGGCGCTGGCATCCCGACAAGGTACACATTACCGGCGCTGGCATCCCGACAAGGTACACATAACCGGCACTGGCATCCCGACAAGGTACACATTACCGGCACTGGCATCCCGACAAGGTACACATTACCGGCGCTGGCATCCCGACAAGGTACACATTACCGGCGCTGGCATCCCGACAAGGTACACATTACCGGCACTGGCATCCCGACAAGGTACACACTACCGGCACTGGCATCCAGACAAGGTACACATTACCGGCGCTGGCATCCCGACAAGGTACACATTACCGGCGCTGGCATCCCGACAAGGTACACATTACCGGCGCTGGCATCCCGACAAGGTACACATTACCGGCACTGGCATCCCGACAAGGTACACATTACCGGCACTGGCATCCCGACAAGGTACACATTCCCGGCGCTAACATCCCGACAAGGTACACATTACCGGCGCTGGCATCCCGACAAGGTACACATAACCGGCGCTGGCATCCCGACAAGGTACCGGCACTGGCATCCCGACAAGGTACACATTACCGGCGCTGGTATCCCGACAAGGTACACATAACCGGCGCTAACATCCCGACAAGGTACACATTACCGGCGCTGGCATCCCGACAAGGTACACATTACCGGCGCTGGCATCCCGACAAGGTACACATTACCGGCGCTGGCATCCCGACAAGGTACACATTACCGGCGCTGGCATCCCGACAAGGTACACATTACCGGCGCTGGCATCCCGACAAGGTACACATTACCGGCGCTGGCATCCCGACAATGTACACTTTCCCGGCGCTAACATCCCGACAAGGAACACATTACCGGCACTGGCATCCCGACAAGGTACACATTACCGGCGCTGGCATCCCGACAAGGTACACATTACCGGCGCTGGCATCCCGACAAGGTACACATTACCGGCGCTGGCATCCCGACAAGGTACACATTACCGGCGCTGGCATCCCGACAAGGTACACACTACCGGCACTGGCATCCCGACAAGGTACACATTACCGGCGCTGGCATCCCGACAAGGTACACACTACCGGCGCTGGCATCCCGACAAGGTACACATTACCGGCGCTGGCATCCCGACAAGGTACACATTACCGGCGCTGGTATCCCGACAAGGTACACATAACCGGCGCTAACATCCCGACAAGGTACACATTACCGGCACTGGCATCCCTACAAGGTACACATTACCGGCACTGGCATCCCGACAAGGTACACACTACCGGCACTGGCATCCCGACAAGGTACACACAACCGGCGCTGGCATCCCGACAAGGTACACACTACCGGCGCTGGCATCCCGACAAGGTACACATTACCGGCACTGGCATCCCGACAAGGTACACATTACCGGCGCTGGCATCCCGACAAGGTACCGGCACTGGCATCCCGACAAGGTACACACTACCGGCGCTGGCATCCTGACAAGGTACACATTACCGGCGCTGGCATCCCGACAAGGTACACATTACCGGCGCTAGCATCCCGACAAGGTACACATTACCGGCGCTGGCATCCCGACAAGGTACACATTACCAGCGCTGGCATCCTGACAAGGTACACATAACCGGCGCTAACATCCCGACAAGGTACACATTACCGGCACTGGCATCCCGACAAGGTACACACTACCGGCGCTGGCATCCCGACAAGGTACACATTACCGGCGCTGGCATCCCGACAAGGTACACATTACCGGCGCTGGCATCCCGACAAGGTACACATTACCGGCGCTGGCATCCCGACAAGGTACACATTACCGGCACTGGAATCCCGACAAGGTACACATTACCGGCGCTGGCATCCCGACAAGGTACACATTACCTGGCATCATGACAAGGTGCACATTACCGGCACTGGCATCCCTACAAGGTACACATTACCGGCGCTGGCATCCCGACAAGGTACACATTACCAGCGCTGGCATCCCGACAAGGTACACATTACCGGCACTGGCATCCCGACAAGATACACATTACCGGCACTGGCATCCCGACAAGGTACACATTACCGGCGCTGGCATCCCGACAAGGTACACATTACCTGGCATCCCGACAAGGTACACACTACCGGCACTGGCATCCAGACAAGGTACACATTACCGGTGCTGGCATCCCGACAAGGTACACACTACCGGCACTGGCATCCAGACAAGGTACACATTACCGGCACTGGCATCCCGACAAGGTACACATTACCGGCGCTGGCATCCTGACAAGGTACACATAACCGGCGCTGGCATCCCGACAAGGTACACATTACCGGCGCTGGCATCCCGACAAGGTACACATAACCGGCGCTGGCATCCCGACAAGGTACACATTACCGGCGCTGGCATATCGACAAGGTACACATAACCGGCGCTAACATCCCGACAAGGTACACATTACCGGCACTGGCATCCCGACAAGGTACACACTACCGGCGCTGGCATCCCGACAAGGTACACATTACCGGCGCTGGCATCCCGACAAGGTACACATTACCGGCACTGGCATCCAGACAAGGTACACATTACCGGCGCTGGCATCCCGACAAGGTACACATTACCGGCGCTGGCATCCCGACAAGGTACACATTACCGGCGCTGGCACCCGACAAGGTACACATTACCGGCACTGGCATCCCGACAAGGTACACATTACCGGCACTGGCATCCCGATAAGGTACACATTACCGGCGCTGGCATCCCGACAAGGTACACATTACCTGGCATCACGACAAGGTACACATTACCGGCGCTGGCATCCCGACAAGGTACACACTACCGGCACTGGCATCCAGATAAGGTACACATTACCGGCGCTGGCATCCCGACAAGGTACACACTACCGGCACTGGCATCCAGACAAGGTACACATTACCGGCACTGGCATCCCGACAAGGTACACATTACCGGTGCTGGCATCCCGACAAGGTACACGTAACCGGCGCTAACATCCCGACAAAGTACACATTACCGGCACTGGCATCCCGACATGGTACACATTACCGGCACTGGCATCCCGACAAGGTACACACTACCGGCGCTGGCATCCCGACAAGGTACACATTACCGGCGCTGGCATCCCGACAAGGTACACATTACCGGCGCTGGCATCCCGACAAGGTACACATTACCGGTGCTGGCATCCCGACAAAGTACACATTACCGGCGCTGGCATCCCGACAAGGTACACATTACCGGCACTGGCATCCAGACAAGGTACACATTACCGGCACTGGCATCCCGACAAGGTACACATTTCCGGCACTGGCATCCCGACAAGGTACACATTACCGGCGCTGGCATCCCGACAAGGTACACATTACCTGGCATCACGACAAGGTACACACTACCGGCACTGGCATCCCGACAAGGTACACATTACCGGCGCTGGCATCCCGACAAGGTACACATTACCGGCGCTGGCATCCCGACAAGGTACACATTACCGGCACTGGCATCCCGACAAGGTACACATTACCGGCACTGGCATCCCGACAAGGTACACATTACCGGCGCTGGCATCCCGACAAGGTACACACTACCGGCACTGGCATCCAGACAAGCTACACATTACCGGCACTGGCATCCCGACAAGGTACACATTACCGGCGCTGGCATCCCGACAAGGTACACATAACGGGCGCTGGCATCCCGACAAGGTACACATTACCGGTGCTGGCATCCCGACAAGGTACACATTACCGGTGCTGGCATCCCGACAAGGTACACACTACCGGCGCTGGCATCCCGACAAGGTACACATTACCGGCGCTGGCATCCCGACAAGGTACACATAACCGGCGCTGGCATCCCGACAAGGTACACATTACCGGCGCTGGCATCCCGACAAGGTACACATTACCGGCACTGGCATCCCGACAAGGTACACATTACCGGCACTGGCATCCCGACAAGGTACACATTACCGGCGCTGGCATCCCGACAAGGCACACACTACCGGCACTGGCATCCAGACAAGCTACACATTACCGGCACTGGCATCCCGACAAGGTACACATTACCGGCGCTGGCATCCCGACTAGGTACACATAACGGGCGCTGGCATCCCGACAAGGTACACATTACCGGTGCTGGCATCCCGACAAGGTACACATTACCGGTGCTGGCATCCCGACAAGGTACACACTACCGGCGCTGGCATCCCGACAAGGTACACATTACCGGCGCTGGCATCCCGACAAGGTACACATAACCGGCGCTGGCATCCCGACAAGGTACACATAACCGGCGCTGGCATCCCGACAAGGTACACATTACACATTACACATTATATCATGGGAGCAAATCATTGCGGCAGCGGGCACACTTTACAGCACCCAAACGCGCTCAAAGTGCTCGCTGCCTCATAGGGTATCAAGCAATTTTGTTATAATTCAGGAAGAACCCAGGCTGCGAAGGGTGAGAGATCGTGTACCGTTGCTGGTGTTTTAACGCCGCAGCAACAGCACTTTGCACCCTTCGCAGCTAAATGGATGGATCCCATTGCGTGTAAATCTGGCACTGGTATTAGCCAGTGCTTCCTGAGCGATTGACTTCAACTTACATCCCTGCTGGGAACGATATAATTTACAGACATATCGCGTCGGCTGTGCAACACAGTCGATGGCTGATATATCTGCCAACCACCCGTACACTTGCTGCAGTTAGCGCCGGTGACTGACATCTCAACTGGATGGGCACATTTAACTGCCCACTCTCTTGTGACATCAGGCACGACACATCGGGCAGCTGATTGGTAAGTGTGTATGCACTTACCAATCAGGTCGGTGAGTTGTACACGTGAGGTAATCTAAATATCGTTACCATAAATGTGTTTTTTTCGTTGTCTTGTTTGTAGTGTTTTTTAAGGCAGATTAATAAAAGTTATATTTTAATTCAACAGATGTCTCTTATATAAGTGTGCACCCAAAAAAAGAGTCTTCTTTGTTGCCTGACTGATTGAATCAGAAGGGTAATTTTGTCCTATTTAAAAAAAGAAGGGGGGCAGTCAGAGGGTAAGTTGATTGCACCAGTGGGACACTGGGGGGGATTAAGCTATTAGATACACTAGGGATGGCACTGGAGAGATGGGGTAATGTCGCTGGAGGGAGGATAGCGCTGGAGAGATGCAAAGAGGACAGTGTTGGAGAGATGCAGAAAGGATAGCACTGGAAAGATAGCGCTAGAGAGAACAGGGAGGATGTCACTGGAGAGATGCAGAGAGGATAACACTGGAGAGATGAGAAAAATGGCACTAAAGATATGCAGGGAATGTAGCACTAGAAAGACAAAGTGAGGATATCACTGGGGAGATGAAACACAGAGGGAATGAGGCTAGAGACTATTCACAACTGGCCGGATTAGATGGAAATGGCTGGGGCAGAGTAATCTTCTGAAGACACCTATCCTAAAGAAACCATATTACTCATACAAATGATACCAAATGGGGGAGGGGGGAACAATTTGATTTTTTTTATATTCTGTGCTGGATCTTGTTTTTTTCCTGTGGGGGACAATGTGTTTTATATTTTCCTATGAGGGGCAATGTGTGTTTTTTTCCTGTGAGGGATAATGTGTGTTGTTTTCCTGTGGGGGCCAATGTGTTTTATTTATTTTTTCCTGTAAGGGACATTATGTGTTTATTTTCCTGTGAGGGATGTGTGTTTTTTATTTCTGTGGGTGCCAATGTATTTTATTTTCTTCTAGTGCAATGGTTTTCATCTGTGCAGCATTTGAGTTGGTTTGCCCCAATGGTGTTCACACAGTCGCAGTACAGATTCTGTTGCAAGCATGAAGTGTCTTAAAAATGTGTTGGTCATTCCTGGGTAGTTACAGAGGTACAGACACAGATGTAACATAGTATAGAAGTGTTATGGAGTGACACAGGCATGTTGCTGAAAGAGTTTGTGTACAGAGATGCTGAATTGCTGAAATTGAAGGCCATACTCAGTCAGATAATTTGCACATAGCATAGGGCTGGTTCAAGTTTCAATGGTGCAACCGATAGTGGGGGAGGCGGTCAAGATCCCGCTGGACGGGATCCCAGCAGTCGAAATACCGACGCCGGAATCCCGACCACCACAATCCCGACATATTCTCCCTCCGTGGGTGTCCACGACACCCATAGAGGGAGAATATAATAGTGTGCCGAGCATGGCGAGTGAAGCGAACCCGCAAGGGGCCGCGTTCTGCTCGCCACCCGTCGGGATTGTGTGGTTGGGATTTCGGCGTCGGATTTCGACCGCCGGGATCCCGTTCAGCGGGATTTAGTACTCATCCCGATAGTCTAATAACGCACAAAGCATAATTGCAGCATCTGTAGACACTGAAAGTGGGAATCTCAGTCCTTGCACATTTGGACGCACAGATGTACACCAGGGAAGGGCTCTGTAGCACAATTAGCTTAAAATCGCAGACACAACTGCAGCAAAAGATGCAAGAAGGCCCGCAACTGCATCCAACTGACAATCTGGCCTTTTGGGGAGGGAGTATCGTGCCCCCTTGACACATCCCAACCTCTCAAGAGACCCCCTCCTTCATTAGGGCCACTTACAGAAATTTCCCAGGCTGTTATTGCCTACCAATCCGCCTTTGCCGTCCGGCAACTGCGTATGTGCAGCAATGCCTCTGTTAGAACAGAGTGTCAACAGTAGAATGCCAGGAAGTTTGAATGCACCGCCAGCGGGGAATGCAATGCTATGAGAGGTGATTATTGGAGGGGCCGGAAGATAGAGAGAGTAGTGATATGAACATTAAAGAATGTATGAGGGGTGCAGTGCGTTGTGGGCTTTGAATGAAGGGGGGGGGGTGTTGTGGACATTGAAGGGGTTGGGGGAGGAGGGTGAGTGCTGTGGACATTGTAGCGTGTGGGGGTTCTGATCTGGTGACACTGACATGCGGTGAGGTCAATGGCTGGGGAGGCACTGGCTATTATCACAGCCAGATTTACACACACATATATGAACCTAATGGTTCATGTGGGCATTATAATAAAACATGATGCAACTTTGGTGAGTTTTGACTAAAAATTAATAGAATAATAAAAAGATTATATTTATAAGTTATACATATTTTCTTTGTATTATTCTAATAATTTTTTATAGTCAAAACCAGTAACGGCTCCAGATGTTAAGCTGCTGCACACTACAAAACTCAAATAGGGAAGCCACACCAACTACCCTCCCAAACACTGCCAAACATCGCCAGGAGTCACTGACAGTTGGTGTGGCTACCCTATTTGAATTTTGGACCGTGCTATAGCCCCACATCTGGAGTTGCAACTGGTCAAAACTCTGGAGTAAACTGCAGTATGACAGGTGAGGCTCTACCACCCTGAACGCACATCGCTGGAAGAGAGAAGGGGTGAGGGTGGAGTGCTGTGAGATGGACATTAAAGGAGGGGGGTGGAGTGACTATGGGGTCTATTCATGAAGACGTGAAAAGAGTGGAGAAGTGAGCCAGTGGCTCACTTCACACTTTTCACTGCTTCATGAATAGGGTGGTCTTCAGTATGCCGACTGACGGGATCCCGGCGCACAGTATACCGGCGCCGGAATCCTGACAGCCGGCATACCGACACTTATTCTCCCTCGTGGGGGTCCACGACCCCCCTGGAGGGAGACTAAAATAGCATAGCGCGCCACCGTGCCCGTAGCGTGGCGAGCGCAGCAAGCCCGCAAGGGGCTCATTTGCGCTCGCCACACTGTCGGTAAGCCGGCGGTCGGGCTCCCGGCGCCGGTATGCTGGTCGCCGGGAGCCCGGCCGCCGGCATACCATACTGAACCCCATGAATAGACCCCTATGTAACTTCAGCCAAGTCACACAGACTGTGGACAGGAGCCTGGGGCCACTGAAGCTTGGAACAGCCACCCAGATGATGCTGACATCTATTGGGATATAAGACCTATGGCATGGCAAGCAGGTAAAGGCGATTTTTTTTTTTTTAAATGTACCAAATGCCCCTTGCGTGTGGCTCACGGGGATGGCTTATCCTGCAATGCCATACCCCTGTTAGTGAGACCAAGTCCCATTTCTCAGAGCACGCATACAGAAGGCGCATAATAATATAATATACACAACTTAGCAAAGTGTCTTTCTAATGATTCCTCAAAGTAACAAGTGTCTCTGTACTGACCGCACTGTCTATGGGCAGGGATTAATGTGGCAAATATCTGTATTAGGCCTCCAGGCTCTCTTTTCAATTTAGTAGCTGGGCGGTGTGTGTGTCAGAAGGAATGGGGTTTAACACTCACCCTCATGTGGTTTAAACGATTATTACAGTCTCAGTAACTCACTTAGACTCTCAGAGGTCCTTCATGCCCACGCTTATCTCTATGTGGCACCTTCTGTCTCCTCAAAATGGCCGCGGCATCTTTGCCCATGTATAGTCCTGGTGGCGTCTGGTCCCCATCTGCGGCATCTCACGCCCGCTCTTCCGGCTCTCACAACTATCCAGCAAGCACGCCGCTGTCTTAGCTCTGCCGCGTGATCACAACTGATTTGCTTGACCACCAGACTCTCCAGCTGGGGCTCTGCACACGTCTGCTCTCTGTAATGGTTCCAGCTCAGCAACCCCAGTGACTACTTCTTCTTTCAAACAAAGAGATGGATTTGTTATTCTGCGCAGATAGCTGGAAAATATGCAGCAGATCCTATCACCTAAACAAGCAAACACTAAAAACTTGTATATCAGATAAACAAAAAAAGAAGTGATGATAGGATTTTGCACTGTTTCCAGAAAGATGTCCTTTTTCCAAATAAATAGCCACACTTCCAAACTATTTAAAGGTACAAGTAGGATATTACATTTATTGGGACAGGTAAAGTAAAGTGCATAGTTTACAAAGCAGTGTAAAGTATCACAGTGCACTGTCTATTTGTAAACATTACACTTAAAACAATAACAGTAAACACATTGAAATATTAAAGTGCATAAGACAATAAAGTGCATTAAAATACTCCTTTTTTCATACCCTCTCGGGCTGTTGGTGTGTGCCCGATAGTGATGAAATGGAGTCCATATATTAGGCCATTCAGCAACACACCACCCAGCTTTGCCCAGATGATTTGGAGAATATCTCTAGTAGTGTCAACAGGTCAACATCACAGCACGAGGCATATCGGATCAAAATGAGTTCTTTTTCAAGTGCATCAAGTGCTTGAAAAAGGACTCATTTTGATCCGAGACAGGTCAAAGCAGACACCTTTACCAGGCCCCAAGGGTTTGTGACTTAGTGCCCAACAAGAATGTGAGCCATCTTGTACAAATAGGGCAGCGGGCTGTAGATGGTATGGGCACAGCTTGAGTGTGACAGGAGCCTCTCACACACAGCAACTGTGCGGTGCGAGTGTGCACTCACTCTTCCGGGTCCTGCTCTGCCGCAGGCAATTACAGGACATGGCAGCAACTCTGCTAGGCAGGATTTCCATACCCTGCATTAGCCTCTTCTGGTAAGTTCTGCCTTGCGGTGTTTGGGTCTGGGTACTGGGGAGTGCAGCACAGGTGAGTCTTTCCCCAGGGTAAGAGTGGATTGGTGAGGGGACACAGGGGTTTGTGATGGGGTGAAGGAGCTGAGAATGCAAGATGTAGTCATTAGCGAGAGACAGACTGTGGGGTGTATGGGAGGAATGAGAGAGGGAGACAGACTGTGGTGTGTGTGGGAGAGAAAGGAGAGATATACATATTTATAAATGTGTATAGATAAATATATATGGGTCACCATACTGACGCCGGGATCCTAGTGTCCACATTGCCGGTGGAGGGGGCAAGTGCAACAAAGCCCACTGCGCTCTCGCTGCGCTCACCACAGGTTCTGTTCCCACTCTATGGGTGTTGTGGAAATGCCGACTGTCGGGCTTTCCCCCACTCGGAATTCCGGCATCGGTATAGTGACCGGCGGTCTACTGAATGCCTGTCACATAACAGCATCCTATCTATCTATCTATCTATCTATCTATCTATCTATCTATCTATCTATCTATCTATCTATCTATCCTGTATATATACACATACATATATACTGTGTGTGTGTATATATATATTACAATGTGAGGGGGCCCCAGAGATATCACTCTACCACCAGGCCCCAAGATTTCTATTGCTGACCCTTAGTGGAGTACATCACAAAATGGACATGCAGCAGTGTTCATGATAGATTGAGCTGGGGAAAGGCAAGTAAAAGGGAGGCCAGAGGGAGGGGCGGAGGTTACAGTAGTCAAGGTGGTTGATGAGTGCGTGGACAATTATTTTGGTGGCATAAGATGTGAGAAAGATGTTCTTAGAGATGTTGCGGAGATGGAAGTGCAAAGAGAGCATATGTTTTGAATGTTCATTGTAAAGGATAAGAAGTTAAGGATGACACTAAGGCAGCAGACATGAGGAACATCCATTAGCACAATGTTATCAATAGAATAGAGAGTGAGGTGGAACAGATGGGGCCCAGGAAAGGAGTAAGATTTTCAGTTTAGTTTTAGATATGTTTAATTTTAGGAAGGCTAAGACATCCAGGATGAGCCGCGGAGAGGCAGGAAGAGCCCAGATCGAGGACTGAGGGGGAGAGGTCAGGACAGGATGGATACATTTCAGTGTCATCAGCGTAAAGTTGGTATTGGAGCATCAACAAAATAAATGACCCACTAAAAAGGATAAATACTTTAGAAATTTACATTTTCCATTCTCAACAGCACCGAAGCATCATGCGGTGTGACCACAGAGGTTACGCACTGTTTTTAAATGTACTGTAAATGTTTTTGCACATGGGGTGTCATATTGTGAGTATGATGTTACAGAACATTCTTATAGGACCTTTCCAGGGTGACGTTTCTTTTTTACATACAGTAGCAGAACTCAAGTCATCATTAGGCATACTGTTGTGTTTTTAATTTTGTAAAATTATGTTTCCCTTACGTCCTAGAGGATGCTGGGGACTCTGTAAGGACCATGGGGTATAGACGGGCTCCGCAGGAGATAGGGCACCTAAAAGAACTTTGACTATGGGTGTGCACTGGCTCCTCCCTCTATGCCCCTCCTCCAGACCTCAGTTAGATTCTGTGCCCAGAGGAGAAAGGGTACAAAGCAGTGAGCTCTCAAGAGTTTGCTGTTTTAAAGAATTTTGTTAGGTTTTTTATTTTCAGGGAGTCCTGTTGGCAACAGGCTCCCTGCATCGTGGGACTGAGGAGAGAGAAGCAGAGCTGGCTTATAAGGTTGGGCACTGCTTCTAGGCTACTGGACACCATTAGCTCCAGAGGGAGTCGGAACACAGGCCTCACCTGGGGTTCGTCCCGGAGCCGCGCCGCCGTCCTCCTCACAGATGCCGAAGATAGAAGCCGGGTGAGTATTGAGGAAAAGACTTCAGGTGGCAGAAGACATCAGATCTACATGAGGTAAGCGCGCAGCGGTAAGCTGCGCGCCATTGCTCCCAGTCACACACACACAAGAGGCACTGTAGGGTGCAGGGCGCAGGGGGGGGGGGGGGGCGCCCTGGGCAGCAATAAACCTAAATTTGGGCATAAATATGTTGGATTAGGCTGTGGGACAGTAAATCCACGGACCCCTGCCATTTTCTTACAATATCATGAGGGGACCGAAGCCCGCCGTCGGGTGGGCGGGTCTTGATCCTTGGCACTAACCAGCGCCATTTTCTCCACAGAGGCTGCATGAGAAAACGCTGGCTCCCTGTTCTCTCCCGTGCTGAGCTTCACAGGCTGGAAAAAAGAGGAGGGGGGCACATTGGCGACGCAGTGAGTGGAGATTAACATTCTAAATATATAAAAGCGCTATCTGGTCATATATTCCAGTGTTTGGGCGCTGGGTGTGTGCTGGCATTCTCTCTCTCTGTCTCCCCTAAGGGCCTGGTTGGGGTTTTGTCCCCTTATAGGTAACTCCCTGTGTGTGTGGGGTGTCGGTAAGTGTGTGTCGACATGTCTGAAGCGGAAGGCTTCTCCAAGGAGGAGGTGGAGCAAATGAGTGGTGTGTCCCCGTCGCTGGTGCCGACTCAGGATTGGATGAGCATGTGGCATAGGTTAAATGCAAGTGTGACATCTTTACATGAGAGGCTTGATAAGGCTGAATTAAGGGGAACATCAGGGGGTCAATCCTCGGATTGGACCGATTCACAGGGCCCGTCGGGGTCTCAAAAACGTCCCTTTACACAAGACACTACTACCGACACGGACTCTGATTCCAGTGTCGATTATGACGAAGTAAAATTGTACCCTAGGGTGACTAAAACCATTCAGTGTATGATTGTGGCAATTAGGGATGTCTTGCATATTGTGGATGAACCCTCGGTCCCCGACACAAGGGTACACATGTTTAAGGAAAAGAAACAGATTATAAATTTTCCCACATCTCATGAATTAAATGAATTCTTTATAAAAGCTTGGGAGACTCCGGAGAAGAGGCCGCAGATCCCCAAAAGAATTTATATGGCATACCTCTTCCCTAAACAGGACAGGGAGAGTTGGGAATTACCTCCCACTGTGGACAAGGCCCTGACGCGCTTGTCCAAGAAGGTGGCGCTACCGTCTCCTGACACAGCTGCCCTTAAGGACCCTGCAGATCGCAGGCAAGAAACTACCTTAAAGGGTATTTATTCTCATACGGGTGCTGTACTACGACCGACGATTGCGTCGGCATGGGTGTGTAGCGCAGTTGCAGCTTGGGCAGATGAGCTGACAGATTATTTTGATAGTATGGATAAGGATACTATATTCTTAACTGTAGCCCATATAAAAGACGCAGTCTTATTTATGAGGGATGCTCAAAGAGACATTGGATTGCTGGCTTCTAGGGCCAATGCCATGTCGATCTCAGCGAGACGATCCTTATGGACTCGCCAATGGACGGGTGATGCGGATTCCAAAAAGCATATGGAAGTACTACCCTATAAGGACGGACCTGGTTTCCACAGCTACAGCAGGTAAATCAAATTTTTTACCATATATTGCCCAACAGCAAAAGAAAATGCCACCCTACCAGATGCAGTCCTTTCGGTCGCACAAGTCCAGAAGAGGTCGGGGATCCTCCTTCCTTGCCAGAGGTAAGGGCAGAGGCAAAAGAGCACCTGCTTCGGCAGGCGCCCAGGAACAAAAGTCCTCCCCGGCTACTCCAAAACCCACAGCATGACGCCGGGACTCCCCTGAGGGAGTCCGCACCGGTGGGCGCACGTCTTCGACTTTTCAGCCAGGTCTGGGTCAGCTCAGACCTGAATCCCTGGGTGTTAGAAATAGTTTCCCAGGGTTACAAACTGGAATTCAAAGAGGTGCCCCCGCGCCGATTTTTCAAGTCGGCCCTACCAGTTTCCACGTCGGAACGGGATGTAGTGTTAGCTGCAATTCAAACGCTGTGTATACAGCAAGTGATAATCAGGGTTCCCATGAACCAGCAGGGAAGAGGTTATTACTCAACCCTCTTTGTGGTCCCGAAACCGGACGGTTCGGTCAGACCTATCTTGAATCTGAAATCCCTAAACCTGTACATAAAAAGATTCAAATTCAAAATGGAATCGCTCAGAGCGATAATAGCCAATATGGAGGAGGGGGAGTTTATGGTGTCTCTGGACATAAAGGATGTGTACCTTCATGTCCCCATATATCCCCCCCCTTCAAGAATTCCTGAGATTCGCTGTACAGGATTGTCATTACCAATTTCAGACGTTGCCGTTTAGACTTTCCACGGCCCCGAGGATTTTCACCAAGATAATGGCGGAAATGATGGTGAGTAGAGAGAGCACCACTTTCCGTCAAACTCAAAGTAACAGGTGGGCTACGCCCACAATTAGGCAAACCACGCCCTAACCATGCCTCTAATTATGCAAATCATGCCCTAACCATGCCCCTAATCACTCCTCCGACACTCCCACTTTTCCTCCCCTTCTGATATTGTTTTATAGAAAATAAGCTTACAGAATGAGATATAAGCGTAGTTTAATCATTGAAAAGCCTCCAGTTTATTAACTGTTAGATGATGCAGCAATGTATATTAGTTCCAGTTGATTTGTGTGTTGTTAACTCTTAGTTGCACCAGTAAATGTTATATCCAATTGATTTATAATATAAGCATGCAAGCTATGAGCTTTGTGACAGATAGTTGACCTATTAATGGCAGGGCACACAGACGTACGTGTGCATTAAGAGTTCACTATATGTGTATTTTAAGCTGTGGTGTTTGTGACAGATTAGTAAAGTAATGACCGGTACACATAGACGTGTAAATTGTTTTAATTAGGAGTTGACATTGAGAACTAGGTAGTCCTTATGTTTGTTTATATTTACAGCTATTTGAGCGACGCAAACAGACAAGAAAGTTGCAGGGTAATTAAGTCCTGTTACTAGTGATATGATAATTTTGAAGGCTGGGGGAATTTGCTAGTGACCGAAGGTTGAACTTTGATTGCAAGCAGACATGACCAGACTTGTCTGGTCATTAATTAAGGACTATCAAGAGTGCTATGAGAACACGAGTTTGTAATTGACTAGTTGTCGGATGTAAAATGGCATACACGCTATGGATAATGATATATTATCAATTAGCAGCGGTTAGTGGTTAAGAGATATAGAGAGAGAACCATTTTAATGGCGCTGCAGTAACACGACTGGTAATAAACATAATACTTAATTGCCGGTTTATAGATGCTAACCAGTATTGATAGAGCCTAATGGGTATAGAAAATAATACATATAACAAGTAGTACAAATCAGTAAAATCATTCTACGTCATATAGGAACTAAACTGTTTTTATCATTTGACGAGCAAAATATTTTAAACATTAATGCCATTTCACAATTGAAATGCTGTGGCTACATTAACAATACTTGACAGACATACCTATTAAACCTAAATGTTGCTAAAATATAGAAGCAAGATAGCGCTAATCATGTGTGTGTGTATATATATATATATATATATATCCTAATATTATTTGTAAAAACAACTCGTGTTTATATTCAAAATGTTGGCAATGCTTTATGTAAGATAAAGCCGTATAAATTAGTTGTATAACATAATCAGGTGTAAAATTATGTGTTTATTAATAAATAAGCTGTTTTTTGAAACCCTATTTGTATATGACCCCTATAGCTCCACCCGTAGGGTCTGAGTTTTGCATGTGTCAACAACATTTCAGCTTTATAAGGAGAGTCCTGTAACTGTTCCATAACAGAGTTGAAATCTATCACACAGAAGATACTGAGTCATTGCAACACAAAAAAGTGCACTTTTTCTTGCAAACTTGGTGTTTTTTTTAATGCAAATAGCAGCAGCCATTTTCTCAGTCTGGATAAGGATGGGGGGTACTGGCTTTGTTCTGCATGCTGATGCTAATAATAATAATAATAATAATAATAATCAGTTTTATACATTGATAAATGCACCACACTGCATTTGTCAGCAAGTATTAACAGTTCCATGCCCCAGTTGGGTGTTTGGTGTCCCCGTCATCCTCTAGGCTGGAGAATAGGCAGCTGGTAGAACGCTAGCATTATTGATTGTCTCGATGCATAGGAATGGCACGGTATTGGTAGCTTTGGATAACCAGTTTCATCATACAGCGGTCTTAGTTATTATTCATGCATATTAGCATTTCCCTATTTACTTTCAAAACACTTAATAAAAATAATAAATTAGGTGTAAAACATATTTGATTCCCCCTTGCTCATTCTGCCGGAGACTACCTGAAATAGTAGCAATCTCCCTGATTCTCAGCATAGTCCCTCAATCTCCCTGACAAAAAAAATCAAAAAATCAGCGACACATACATTCAAAAGGATCATCGGCGTCATTTCCCTGTATTGGTTATAAGGCACAATGATCCCGATGGCTACATGCATTTTTAATAAGCTTTTATCGTGTCCACTTACAGTATATGGAACATCATGTCATAAACAATACACAAAGAAATACTGCAAAATAGCAGTGTCTTTTCTTCAGCAAGTAGATCTTGCTAACTTTGGGTATTATTTACATTTGGATGTTAGTCATTTTCACGGCACGCCTCTCAGATGTAGCAGTACGTGCCCACATTGATATGTGTTAATTTCACAATATCCCTGAAATGCTTTTTTGAAAAGTAGGAAAGTATGATGTAAAATGAAATATTTGTTGTCTACACATGGCAGTGTTATCTACAGCGCCAACACACCGCTGTGTTTAGCATTCTGGGATATTCTGTGTTGATAGACCCCCATTTGAATTTGCGAACAGTATTAGCATTGGAAGCCCTGAAATTTTTTTTTTTTAAATAACAGTTGTCGCAGTAACGGGGGTTTACCAATAATCTGGCATTGGATAGGTATAGCTGGTGAAATGTAGTTGAAAGGGGTTGTATTCTAATCCTAACTTTTCAGATTTCATAAGGCGTTAGTGCTTTATCTGAATGGGCATAAAAAAGGTTCTTTTTGTTATACAAGGCAGTGTGAATGTATAATGATATAATCCCTAGCTGGTGTGGTCGCGATGATAGGGGCAGCAGTTTAGCAGGAACAAGCATTGCAATTGACATCACGTGCATCCTGAATACATAATGACTCAAGAAAATATTATAGTGGTTTCTGAAAGGTTTAGTTTTTACTTTCTAAACATTGTAAATGTTTTTTTATTTCAGACGTTCAGTTATGCAGAGCTTTGCTGGGAATTTTTTTCTTTTTCTTTTTTTTTTATTACCAAATGTTTTTAATTAAATAGTGTAATCTGTTGGCCTTGTCATCATGTCGTTCAATTATTCTGCAACGGGCCTTTCTGAGAATATAGATAAACATATAAAGACAAATAGACCACTTTTTAACACTACTATAATACACAAGTCAAGTTAACCTATAAATTCCTGCGAATGACATCTGCATGTTATTCAGTGTAATTGTTGATGGCTTGTCGATATAGCGGCCACCATCATGAATAGTCATGGATGTTAGAAGTCACTGTGGATCCACCATCATGCCATCTCATTGACTTATATTGAGTGCTTAGAAAAAAGGTCCGAGTACTCTGATAACCAAAGGCTACAAGTTGGTGCAAAATTTACAGATGTTTCCGCTCTGGACAATGCTTAAAATGCTTATTTTCTTAATTTATTAAATGGTTTCACTGATCTCGGCCTGTATCCAGAACTAGTTATAAGAATTAATAATTACTCCAAGAAAAAAGATGCTCATACTACGTCCCATTGAGTACCAACAGAAGTGGACCAGGGTAATTAGGACCTTCGCCATTCTCCGCTCTCGGCGCCAGAGCTCATACTGTAACCCACTGAGTGCCATCAGAAACAACATAGCTGTAACTATGCCTATCATTTGCAATAGCGTTTAAATAGACTTTAATCTGTGTTTCCCCAATGGATATGCACATATGTATGGCTAATATTATTTATAGCACATTGACAGTTATTGATTTATGATTATTTGTATATCTACATCTACTGTAATTTATAGATGATAAATCAGGGTTGTAGCCAGAACTTTGTGGGACCCCATAGCAACATTTTGAAGGGTCCCTGTCCTAATGCGTCTAGAGACACCTATCCACAGCAATTGTTAATTTTAAACCCATGATAATATATTTATTATTTATTTATTTATTAATTACCAGTTTATTTATATAGCGCACACATATTCCGCAGCGATGTACAGAGAACATTTTCCCATTCATATCAGACCCTGCCCCAGTGGAGCTTATAATCTATATTCCCTATCACATGTACACACAGACACATTCACGATAGGGTTAATTTTGTTGAGAGCCAATTAACCTACAAGTATATTTTTGGATTCTGAACCATACTGTTGCCATAGTAAATGTTATGCCCCATAGTAGTGCCCTAGTCTATTTTGTGAACCACAGTAGTGCTCTAGTTCATTGTAGGGCTATCAGTACACATTATCCAACACTGTGACATCAATTCACATTATGACATGCAGGGTGACCAGTTCATATTATGCCACACTATAGTGCCTCCACTTCATATTGTGCCACATTACAGATGCCCAGTTCAGATTATGAAAAATGATAATGCACAATATTTCATTTTATATCATATTACAGTGAACAAGTGAAGGGGCATAAATACATATATTGAAGGCCTGATGGCAATGGTTTGTAAGGGACACTGCATAACAAACAAAGTGTGACCCTCTTAGCCCTGGGCCCATAGCAGCTGCACTAAAGGCATCTATGGTAGCGATGTCCTTGTGATAAATCCATGTTATACACCTGGAAATAGTACAATTTTCTTACATTTGTTATCAAAGGATGTATAGTGTAAAGGGCCTATTAAAACTTCCCTTAATATTTGCATTTAGTAATAATACTGGACTTTGCTGCGGCAGTATGATAATATAGCACCCCTACACTATGAAAGTGATGTTGAAACGTTTTATAAATGAGATTGCTTACATTTAAAAAGAGAGAATTTGTGAATTAATCCTCTCATTCATGGGACGGTTGTGTTTAATTTTTGCATAATGTTATTTTACAGATTTTTCCAGTAAAACTTAATGTTAGTGTTGTAAACATATGCTGTCCAATAGGCACACAGATATCTGTCCTCAGGGTTTATCTTCCTGGAGGTCCTCCACAGATGATTGTATGACTTTTATTCATTATACTGTGTGTATTGAGAACTTATATTGACTGTGCTTGTATAGACTGTTATTATATTAATGTGTATGTTAACATCATGTATTACTTAATCACAGGCGCAGCATGGTCATAATTGATGATGTATTGACTTTCTGTTTTATAGAATGGTACTGAAGAGCCCGATGCAGACCGTCATCACAAACATAGGGAATGCTTCAAGAATCCTTTTGTGATCAACAATGATTTAACAGGTAGGATTATCGAATTAGTCATACAGTCAATGGTGAGTGTGGAATCCTGGCCAGGCATTGGAAGTACCTCACACGCTTTGATTTTAATGTATAAACCGTTGACGCTTATTTACTGAGGAGTATATAACAAATCATAACAATCAATAAACAGGCAAGAGTTACCTTTTAGAGCCACAATACAATGGGCCATAAAAACAAATCCTCAAGTTGAATGGGAAAAGACACCTTGAATCTCGCAGAATGTATTTTTAAACGATTATGAGACACATAAAGATACTTTAGTTCTGTAAGCAATCCTGCAAAGTATAAATAATATACTTTAAAATAATGATATGCTTTTACTTAAAATATTTACAGCATGATGCTTGTCCTCTGATGTAGAGAAACCAGACATTGCTTGTCAAGGTGCTATAACTCTGCAATGTATAGTATCAGGCAGATCGAATGCTATAGCATATTTAATTGGCTTGCTGTTTCCTAGGTAACAATAAATGTTTTGTACAGGCTGCACATTGATAGATTCATACGTAGATAAGACATGCAACAGTAAACATACATGTGTAATGCTTCATTTAAGCTTCTTCTACTATTGCAGCACCACTTTTGGAACTTTTTTAAATCGGTAGGAATGGCGGTTATTGTTTATAGTCGAGAGAGAGGGAAACCTCTACCACAACAACACATAGGAAATCATTTTACTACGGGGTCTCTCCCATAATCAGAGCATTTAGGACAGTATATAGCCGTATTTCCTGATGCTGCATCCACTTGTAGCCTTAGATGAAACCCATGGGTACTGTCAGTGGGAGGACCAACCAAAACGTAGTTTGTACTTATTAGCACCGATCACTCATATACTTTCCCTACGCCGACATATAAAGTTGGTAAAATAACTAGATTTGATGGAATTATAGAAATAAGGCCATTCAAAATGTAAATCTGAATGAAGAAAGTTTTTGTTTACATTGCAAGTACCAGATACAACTAGAGATGAGCGCCGGAAATTTTTCGGGTTTTGTGTTTTGGTTTTGGGTTCGGTTCCGCGGCTGTGTTTTGGGTTCGACCGCGTTTTGGCAAAACCTCACCGAATTTTTTTTGTCGGATTCGGGTGTGTTTTGGATTCGGGTGTTTTTTTCAAAAAACACTAAAAAACAGCTTAAATCATAGAATTTGGGGGTCATTTTGATCCCAAAGTATTATTAACCTCAAAAACCATAATTTACACTCATTTTCAGTCTATTCTGAATACCTCACACCTCACAATATTATTTTTAGTCCTAAAATTTGCACCTAGGTCGCTGGATGACCAAGCTAAGCGACCCTAGTGGCCGACACAAACACCGGGCCCATCTAGGAGTGTCACTGCAGTGTCACGCAGGATGTCCCTTCCAAAAAACCCTCCCCAAACAGCACATGACGCAAAGAAAAAAAGAGGCGCAATGAGGTAGCTGTGTGAGTAAGATAAGCGACCCTAGTGGCCGACACAAACACCGGGCCCATCTAGGAGTGTCACTGCAGTGTCACGCAGGATGTCCCTTCCAAAAAACCCTCCCCAAACAGCACATGACGCAAAGAAAAAAAGAGGCGCAATGAGGTAGCTGTGTGAGTAAGATAAGCGACCCTAGTGGCCGACACAAACACCGGGCCCATCTAGGAGTGTCACTGCAGTGTCACGCAGGATGTCCCTTCCAAAAAACCCTCCCCAAACAGCACATGACGCAAAGAAAAAAAGAGGCGCAATGAGGTAGCTGTGTGAGTAAGATAAGCGACCCTAGTGGCCGACACAAACACCGGGCCCATCTAGGAGTGTCACTGCAGTGTCACGCAGGATGTCCCTTCCAAAAAACCCTCCCCAAACAGCACATGACGCAAAGAAAAAAAGAGGCGCAATGAGGTAGCTGTGTGAGTAAGATAAGCGACCCTAGTGGCCGACACAAACACCGGGCCCATCTAGGAGTGTCACTGCAGTGTCACGCAGGATGTCCCTTCCAAAAAACCCTCCCCAAACAGCACATGACGCAAAGAAAAAAAGAGGCGCAATGAGGTAGCTGTGTGAGTAAGATAAGCGACCCTAGTGGCCGACACAAACACCGGGCCCATCTAGGAGTGTCACTGCAGTGTCACGCAGGATGTCCCTTCCAAAAAACCCTCCCCAAACAGCACATGACGCAAAGAAAAAAAGAGGCGCAATGAGGTAGCTGTGTGAGTAAGATAAGCGACCCTAGTGGCCGACACAAACACCGGGCCCATCTAGGAGTGTCACTGCAGTGTCACGCAGGATGTCCCTTCCAAAAAACCCTCCCCAAACAGCACATGACGCAAAGAAAAAAAGAGGCGCAATGAGGTAGCTGTGTGAGTAAGTTAAGCGACCCTAGTGGCCGACACAAACACCGGGCCCATCTAGGAGTGTCACTGCAGTGTCACGCAGGATGTCCCTTCCAAAAAACCCTCCCCAAACAGCACATGACGCAAAGAAAAAAAGAGGCGCAATGAGGTAGCTGTGTGAGTAAGATAAGCGACCCTAGTGGCCGACACAAACACCGGGCCCATCTAGGAGTGTCACTGCAGTGTCACGCAGGATGTCCCTTCCAAAAAACCCTCCCCAAACAGCACATGACGCAAAGAAAAATTAAAGAAAAAAGAGGTGCAAGATGGAATTGTCCTTGGGCCCTCCCACCCACCCTTATGTTGTATAAACAGGACATGCACACTTTAACCAACCCATCATTTCAGTGACAGGGTCTGCCACACGACTGTGACTGAAATGACGGGTTGGTTTGGACCCCCACCAAAAAAGAAGCAATTAATCTCTCCTTGCACAAACTGGCTCTACAGAGGCAAGATGTCCACCTCATCATCATCCTCCGATATATCACCGTGTACATCCCCCTCCTCACAGATTATCAATTCGTCCCCACTGGAATCCACCATCTCAGCTCCCTGTGTACTTTGTGGAGGCAATTGCTGCTGGTCAATGTCTCCACGGAGGAATTGATTATAATTCATTTTAATGAACATCATCTTCTCCACATTTTCTGGATGTAACCTCGTACGCCGATTGCTGACAAGGTGAGCGGCGGCACTAAACACTCTTTCGGAGTACACACTTGTGGGAGGGCAACTTAGGTAGAATAAAGCCAGTTTGTGCAAGGGCCTCCAAATTGCCTCTTTTTCCTGCCAGTATAAGTACGGACTGTGTGACGTGCCTACTTGGATGCGGTCACTCATATAATCCTCCACCATTCTTTCAATGGTGAGAGAATCATATGCAGTGACAGTAGACGACATGTCCGTAATCGTTGTCAGGTCCTTCAGTCCGGACCAGATGTCAGCATCAGCAGTCGCTCCAGACTGCCCTGCATCACCGCCAGCGGGTGGGCTTGGAATTCTGAGCCTTTTCCTCGCACCCCCAGTTGCGGGAGAATGTGAAGGAGGAGATGTTGACAGGTCGCGTTCCGCTTGACTTGACAATTTTGTCACCAGCAGGTCTTTCAACCCCAGCAGACTTGTGTCTGCCGGAAAGAGAGATCCAAGGTAGGCTTTAAATCTAGGATCGAGCACGGTGGCCAAAATGTAGTGCTCTGATTTCAACAGATTGACCACCCGTGAATCCTTGTTAAGCGAATTAAGGGCTCCATCCACAAGTCCCACATGCCTAGCGGAATCGCTCCGTGTTAGCTCCTCCTTCAATGTCTCCAGCTTCTTCTGCAAAAGCCTGATGAGGGGAATGACCTGACTCAGGCTGGCAGTGTCTGAACTGACTTCACGTGTGGCAAGTTCAAAGGGCATCAGAACCTTGCACAACGTTGAAATCATTCTCCACTGCACTTGAGACAGGTGCATTCCACCTCCTATATCGTGCTCAATTGTATAGGCTTGATTGGCCTTTTGCTGCTCCTCCAACCTCTGAAGCATATAGAGGGTTGAATTCCACCTCGTTACCACTTCTTGCTTCAGATGATGGCAGGGCAGGTTCAGTAGTTTTCGGTGGTGCTCCAGTCTTCTGTACGTGGTGCCTGTACGCCGAAAGTGTCCCGCAATTCTTCTGGCCACCGACAGCATCTCTTGCACGCCCCTGTCGTTTTTTAAAAAATTCTGCACCACCAAATTCAAGGTATGTGCAAAACATGGGACGTGCTGGAATTTGCCCATATTTAATGCACACACAATATTGCTGGCGTTGTCCGATGCCACAAATCCACAGGAGAGTCCAATTGGGGTAAGCCATTCCGCGATGATCTTCCTCAGTTGCCGTAAGAGGTTTTCAGCTGTGTGCGTATTCTGGAAAGCGGTGATACAAAGCGTAGCCTGCCTAGGAAAGAGTTGGCGTTTGCGAGATGCTGCTACTGGTGCCGCCGCTGCTGTTCTTGCGGCGGGAGTCCATACATCTACCCAGTGGGCTGTCACAGTCATATAGTCCTGACCCTGCCCTGCTCCACTTGTCCACATGTCCGTGGTTAAGTGGACATTGGGTACAACTGCATTTTTTAGGACACTGGTGAGTCTTTTTCTGACGTCCGTGTACATTCTCGGTATCGCCTGCCTAGAGAAGTGGAACCTAGATGGTATTTGGTAACGGGGGCACACTGCCTCAATAAATTGTCTAGTTCCCTGTGAACTAACGGCGGATACCGGACGCACGTCTAACACCAACATAGTTGTCAAGGCCTCAGTTATCCGCTTTGCAGCAGGATGACTGCTGTGATATTTCATCTTCCTCGCAAAGGACTGTTGGACAGTCAATTGCTTACTGGAAGTAGTACAAGTGGGCTTACGACTTCCCCTCTGGGATGACCATCGACTCCCAGCAGCAACAACAGCAGCGCCAGCAGCAGTAGGCGTTACACGCAAGGATGCATCGGAGGAATCCCAGGCAGGTGAGGACTCGTCAGAATTGCCAGTGACATGGCCTGCAGGACTATTGGCATTCCTGGGGAAGGAGGAAATTGACACTGAGGGAGTTGGTGGGGTGGTTTGCGTGAGCTTGGTTACAAGAGGAAGGGATTTACTGGTCAGTGGACTGCTTCCGCTGTCGCCCAAAGTTTTTGAACTTGTCACTGACTTATTATGAATGCGCTGCAGGTGACGTATAAGGGAGGATGTTCCGAGGTGGTTAACGTCCTTACCCCTACTTATTACAGCTTGACAAAGGCAACACACGGCTTGACACCTGTTGTCCGCTTTTCTGTTGAAATACCTCCACACTGAAGAGCTGATTTTTTTGGTATTTTCACCAGGCATGTCAACGGCCATATTCCTCCCACGGACAACAGGTGTCTCCCCGGGTGCCTGACTTAAACAAACCACCTCACCATCAGAATCCTCCTGGTCAATTTCCTCCCCAGCGCCAGCAACACCCATATCCTCCTCATCCTGGTGTACTTCAACACTGACATCTTCAATCTGACTATCAGGAACTGGACTGCGGGTGCTCCTTCCAGCACTTGCAGGGGGCGTGCAAATGGTGGAAGGCGCATGCTCTTCACGTCCAGTGTTGGGAAGGTCAGGCATCGCAACCGACACAATTGGACTCTCCTTGTGGATTTGGGATTTCGAAGAACGCACAGTTCTTTGCGGTGCTTTTGCCAGCTTGAGTCTTTTCAGTTTTCTAGCGAGAGGCTGAGTGCTTCCATCCTCATGTGAAGCTGAACCACTAGCCATGAACATAGGCCAGGGCCTCAGCCGTTCCTTGCCACTCCGTGTGGTAAATGGCATATTGGCAAGTTTACGCTTCTCCTCCGACAATTTTATTTTAGGTTTTGGAGTCCTTTTTTTACTGATATTTGGTGTTTTGGATTTGACATGCTCTGTACTTTGACATTGGGCATCGGCCTTGGCAGACGACGTTGCTGGCATTTCATCGTCTCGGCCATGACTAGTGGCAGCAACTTCAGCACGAGGTGGAAGTGGATCTTGATCTTTCCCTAATTTTGGAACCTCAACATTTTTGTTCTCCATATTTTAATAGGCACAACTAAAAGGCACCTCAGGTAAACAATGGAGATGGATGGACACTAGTATACTTATGGATGGACTGCCGAGTGCCGACACCGAGGTAGCTACAGCCGTGGACTAACGTACTGTGTCTGCTGCTAATATAGACTGTATGATTGATAATGAGATGAAATCAATATATATATGTATGTATAATATATAATATCACTAGTACTGCAGCCGGACAGGTAGATAATATATTTATTAGGTAATGATGACTGATGACGGACCTGCTGGACACTGTCAGCTCAGCAGCACCGCAGACTGCTACAGTAAGCTACTATACTATAGTAGTATGTACAAAGAAGAAAGAAAAAAAAAAACCACGGGTAGGTGGTATACAATTATGGATGGACTGCCGAGTGCCGACACAGAGGTAGCTACAGCCGTGGACTAACGTACTGTGTCTGCTGCTAATATAGACTGGATGATTGATAATGAGATGAAATCAATATATATATGTATGTATAATATATAATATCACTAGTACTGCAGCCGGACAGGTAGATAATATATTTATTAGGTAATGATGACT
Organism: Pseudophryne corroboree; assembly: GCF_028390025.1. Lineage (NCBI taxonomy): Eukaryota > Metazoa > Chordata > Amphibia > Anura > Myobatrachidae > Pseudophryne > Pseudophryne corroboree. The sequence goes on from NC_086449.1 coordinate 577,200,481, forward strand.
GATGACGGACCTGCTGGACACTGTCAGCTCAGCAGCACCGCAGACTGCTACAGTAAGCTACTATACTATAGTAGTATGTACAAAGAAGAAAGAAAAAAAAAAAACCACGGGTAGGTGGTATACAATTATGGATGGACTGCCGAGTGCCGACACAGAGGTAGCTACAGCCGTGGACTAACGTACTGTGTCTGCTGCTAATATAGACTGGATGATTGATAATGAGATGAAATCAATATATATATGTATGTATATATAATATCACTAGTACTGCAGCCGGACAGGTAGATAAGATAAGCTGAAGGCTGCATAAGCCTGAGGCCATATAAGCGATCAACTTTTTGTGATTGGTTGTTAAATGACTAAGCAGTTGCTAGGCAGATCAGTTTTCCCGGTTGGTTTTTCCTATTGGATTAGAGGGTTGTGCATCAAGATGAAGAGGAGGGTCTTAGGTTAGTATATAGGGGGTGGCCATTTTGCTAGACTTTCTCTTGCCTTTCAGTTTATGCCCAGGAAGGATAAGTATACTATTGCTTGTGCTACTTGCATAATTTGGTGACATTGCATTTGCCTTCACTGGGCATTATATATCATACTATTGCCCCTTCTCTGTGCGGTGCAGCTGTGTTGCCCTTTTGCCGACGTCTCCCTCCCTCTGCCATGACCCGTCCCAGACGATCAGCTCCCCCCCCCCGGCGCCTCGTGGATGCGGGGAGCGCCTTCCGCTCCCGCTCCCCGAGCATTGCGCCCCAGAGAGGCCTTTCCCCTGCTGCAGACAGGCGGCGGGGGCGGGCAGTTACAGCCCGCTCCTTTGCCGCACGGAGACGGGCGGCCAGCGGCCGCTCGTCACGTGGTGCCGATGCGCGCGGCTCGGCCGGGCCGCGCGCCCCGGCGCTCGCAGCGGGACGGGCCTCTCCCCTCCCTCCTGCCTCGGGCGCCTTCAGTACTCCTCCTCCGGCGGCCAGCGGCCGCTCTGCACGTGGCGCAGGTGCGCGCGGTCCGGCTGGGCCGCGCTCCCCGGCGCCTCCCGCGGGCGAACCATCTACTCACCCTCCTTCCAGTAGTGCCTCCGGCCCTCCTCCTCCATCCCCGCGGTCGGCTCTCGGCGGCGTCCTGGGGGCACAAGCTGTGCCGGACGGCCGCGGCAGAGCTGCGGGGGGCGAGGGGGGGTCAGTATTCAGCTGGGGGATATGAGCCCAGGACAGCGGGTAGCGGCTCCCGCTGTCCCCGGGACAACACAGGGCCCCATACTACCCCCCTCCAGCGAGGGGATTAGCACACCTCAGGTCATTTTAAATAATATGGGGCCGTTTGGGCCTAGTGTGGCTGGGGCGGGGGACGTGGCAGCGGCTGCCGCCACACCCGCCCCGGCGGCAGTCACATGGCAGGGTTTCCCCCCGGCCTCGGGGGCCTGCTCGGGCTCCTCCTGGGCGTCAGCCGCCCCGCCGCCATTAACGGCGCCCCCGCTTGTCGGTTTTCAAACCCCTCTCCACGCCCTTCCCGGTCCTTTTCAGTTTGGGTCCACACAGACGTCCGTCTCGGCGGCTTATATGACGCCCGGCGGGGCGCTTTCGGTAGCAGCGCAGCAAGGCTTCGCGGGGAGCCAGTCCTTCCCCGGGGGTTTTGCGTGGCCTCCGGCTCCAGCATTCCCCTTAGCCGCCAGCATGCCTTCCATGGGCTTCATGACGGTGTCCGGCACACAATTTTCCCCGCACGGGTCCAGCGCGGGCGCCGGCGTGCAGTCCACGTGGTCGGTCGGTGGCCCCCGAGTCGCGGTGCCCTTGCCGGCCTTTGCCGGCCTGCAGTCAGGGCAGGCACCGGGCGGTGGGTATCAGGTGGCACAGAGTTGGCCCCCTCTCCCGGCGCCCCCTCAGTTCCTTCCGGCGTCATACGGATGGGCGGGGGCAGGCGTCTGCCCGCCGCATACGGCGTGGCGGCCGTCTTACCCCGCGAGTTTTGGTGCAGTGAGCGGGTCGGCCTTTACGCAGTCGATCGGGTACACCTCGGTGGGGGCCCCCTCCCTGCAGCTGCCGGGCGGCCATCCGCCGCGGAGCGGAGGGGCGGGCTCTCCGCCTCCGCAATTGCGGCCAATTGTTAATGATGTTCTGGTTCCCCCTGTGCCTGTTGTCCCCTCTTTTTCTCCCTCGCAGGTCCCGTCTAATTCAGGGGCTACGCCCGTCACGAGGCGAAGGTCGCGGACGAGCGCGACTGCGAACGTGGAGGTACGGCCATCAGCGGAGGCGGGTGCAGCGGACGACGCGGTTCCGGGTCCTTCAAACTCCGGTGAGCTAAACATTCCTTTACACGTTTCAACTTGTAGTTCCTCGTCTTCTAGCAGCGTATCATCCGGCTCTCCGCGGCGCCCGCGTAAATTAGCTAGGCTCATCGCGCGGCGAATGGCTAAGGAGGCGCATAAGGTGGCCGCTCCTGCGCAGGTGGTCCCCTCCGACCCCCCCCGTTACGGCGAGATGGTACATTGCGCCAACACGGCAGTTACAAGGGGGGTTCGTAAGCGCATGCGGGAAAAAATCCGTAAGGGGAAGTATGTAGACATATTCACCCTTACGGAGGAAATGCGGCAAGGTTTTGACGCGGCCAAGAAGCCGGGTGGTATTGGGGAAAATGCGTTTCGCAATTTTCACCAGTGGCTGCGTGGTTTTTTGGTGTTCATGGCTTGCTACACGGAATCGCGTCCCTCGGAGTATGCCAACTTGGTGAAATATTTGTTTTTAGTACACGATATGTACTTAAAATCCAAGGGTTCCGCGTGGCGGGATTACGACGAGAAGTTTCGTCGCAATCAGGATGGCAACCCCATCCTGCCCGCGGGTTTTAAGGATGTTGAGGTGTGGTTGGAGGTCACGCAGCAGGTCAAACCCACCCCGGACGTCACGGCCAAGAAGCCCGGGGCGGCCGGGGCGGTGGCTTCCCGATTGACGGGGAAAGGCAAGTGCTTTGCCTACAACGACGGCAAATGCGTCAAGGGAACGAGTTGTCGTTTTCGCCACTCATGTAGGTTGTGCGGAGCTAGTCACCCGGCCAAGGAATGCACCGCGGCGACAGGCAGTAAGCCTGCCGCTTCCACCGAGGCCGGTGGAGTTGGCAAGTAAGGCCTTCTCCCCGATTATAGTTCCCGAGTTGCAGCGCTGGCTTACCTTGTACCCCGATGAGTCGGCGGCATCGTTTCTCTTGGAGGGCTTTCAGCACGGTTTTCGTTTGCCAATTCCGGATTCGGTGTATGTGGTTGCACGCCAGAATTTGAGATCGGCTCGGGAATTCCCGCAGGAAGTCCGGCGGAAGGTTGACGGGGAGATTGGGCTGGGGCGCATGGCTGGGCCCTACGCCCTTTCCCCGTTGCCCTCCTTGTGCATTTCCCCAGTAGGGGTAGTGCCCAAGAAGGCCATAGGTAAGTTTCGTTTGATACAGCACTTGTCGCACCCGCCGGGGTTGTCGGTCAACGACGCTATCCCGGAAGCCCAGTGCAGAGTTCGATATCAGTCGTTTGACGACGCGCTGCGCTTAGTGCGGGTTTGTGGTCCGGGGAGTCTGTTGGCAAAATTGGACGTGGAGTCGGCCTTTCGGCTACTCCCGCTACACCCAGATTCCCTGTGGTTTCTGGGTTTCAAAATAGGGGGCGAATTCTACGTCGATCGGTGTCTCCCCATGGGTTGCTCTGTCTCCTGCGCCTACTTTGAGTGCTTTAGCACATTTTTACACTGGTGCGTCCAGACCGCCTCCGGGCAACTGGGGGTGGCTCACTACCTGGATGACTTTCTTTTTGTAGGGCCCGGGGACAGTTCGGTCTGTGGGGACATTCTCTCGGTGGCTAGGTCGTTATTCTGCGCTTTAGGGGTACCGGTTGCGTAGGATAAGTGCGAGGGTCCTTGCACTTGTCTTAGCTATTTAGGTATCGAAATTGACACGGTAGGGGGGTGCTGTCGCTTGCCCAAGGATAAGGTGCGGAAACTATTGGGTTTGATTACAGACTGTTTAGGAAAACGCAGGGTTCGGCTTAAGCAGGTGCAGTCCTTGCTTGGTTCTCTCAATTTTGCGTGTCGGATTATCCCCATGGGTAGGATTTTCTGTCGCAAACTTGAGCGGGCCACCGCGGGGACGGTTCGGCAGAATCACTCCGTGTACCTTTCCCGCGAGATCAAGGATGATTTGCGGATTTGGGTCTCGTTCCTGGTGTCCTTCAACAGGGAAGTTTTGTGGCCCGCTCCTTGTTGTTCCAGTAAGCAGCTGCAATTGTTCACGGATGCTTCCGGCAGTCTAGGGTTTGGCGCGTTCTTCGCTGGCGCATGGTGCGCTGCGGCCTGGCCGGCATCTTGGGTAACGCGTGGGTTTACCAAGAACCTGCTTTTGCTGGAATTGTTCCCGATCTTAGTGGCGCTTGAGTTATGGGCCGGACGGTTCGCAAATAGGGACATTTTGTTTCTTTGCGACAACTTGGGGGTAGTGCATGCGATTAATAATCAGCGTTCCTCCTCTCCGCAGGCGCTGCGACTGCTAAGGCATTTAGTGTTGGTTTGTTTGCAGCGCAATATTAATTTTAGGGCTCGCCACGTTCCTGGAGTTGACAATGGAATTGCGGATGCATTGTCCCGGTTCCAGTTTGACAAATTCAGGACGTTGGTTCCGGGAGCGGAGGCAGAGGGGTTACAGTGCCCACCTTCTGTCTGGCAGATGGTCGAAGCGGTTTAACGGCATTAGCCAGGTGTGCACTGGCTCCCTCCACGCTACGAGCGTATGATGCTGCATGGCGGGATTGGTCAGCCTTTAAGAGTAGGTACGGGGTAGCAGGTGAGTCCTCGGCCGACGCCCTGTTGACCTTTGTTTGGGAGCATTACCAAAACGGTAGGTCAAAAGCGGCCATGGCTACTGCCCTTGCGGGCATCGCCTTTCACTCGCGACTCCACGGGACGGCGGACCCCACGGGGTCGTTTGTCCTTTCCAGAGCGCTGAAAGGCTGGGCTAGGTTGCACCCGGCGCCTGCGGATTCGCGTAGGCCTATAACGTTGCAGCTGCTAGCAGAATTGCTGCGTGTGCTACCTCAGATTGCGTCCTCGGAATTTGAGGTGGCATTGGTTAGTAGCGCTTATGCCCTGGCCTTTTTTGGGGCTTTTCGGGTGAGCGAGTTAGTGGCGAGCAGCAAGGCGTCCCGGGAATCGGGTCTGCTCTACGAGAATGTGCGCTTGCAGGAGGGCCTGTTGCTCTGTAGGATTGTGCGGTCCAAGACAGATCAAACAGGTCGGGGTCGCTGGTTGTCCTTGGAGGCTCAGGGAGGTATGGGCGTTTGCCCGCTGCGGTTGACGCAAGAGTATGTGCGGTTAAGACCTCCGGGGGGCAACCAGTTGTTGGTGCACGCGCAGTCGGACCCTCTGACAAAGTTTCAGTTCTCATCGGTGTTCAAGAAATGTTTGACGGCGTTGGGCTTGCAGGAGGCGGACTTCGGTACTCATTCCTTTCGGATTGGGGCGGCTACCCATGCGGCGGCCGCTGGTTCATCACCGGCGGCTATTCGGGAGTTGGGTCGCTGGAGGTCGGCCTCCTATAAGTCCTATGTCCGTATAGATAAGTTATAAGTGCGCCTGTTGCGCTAACCCAAAAACGTGTTTACTCGTCGGTTTTTGAACGCTTACCGTTCAGGAATCGAGGGTGTGAAGCGAATTTTTAAAATTTTTCCTCCGAGGGGGCCTAATTTCAATTGGCTGTTCTATCAAGGTCCACGGGAGGTTTTTTGAGTTTTCTCCTTCACTTGGGTTTAATTGGTTACGTTGTGTTTAAGTTACAGATTATGTGCATAATCTGACGTTAGGATATTTTCTTTTACAGCTGTCATCAATTTTGGAGACCACATATGGATGGTTGGTCATTCCTATGTTTTTTGGGCGGAGAAACATCCCATGGCGTCTAGGGCGACTGAGATTTTTGGGTCCAGGCAATTTAGATGGTTAGGTGTTAGGGGCATGTTATGGGGTGATCTGTTGCGCGTCCTTTTTTCTAGGGAGCGCCGCTGGGGTCGCCCCAGTTGTATTATCATTCATTTGGGTGGTAATGATCTGGGCCGAGTTAAAGGCATAGACTTGATTTTGTCTATAAAGGCGGATGTAGTGGCGATACGTTGTCACTGGCCCGGGGTATGCATTGTCTGGTCGGAAATGGTGCCCCGTTTCCATTGGCGTGGTGCGGTGCGTTTCTCGGCGCTGGAGAAAGCACGCAAAAAGGTGAACTCGACGGTGTCTCTTTTTGTCAAGGCCATAGGCGGAGTGGCAATTAAGCATCCTCTGCTGGTGCTGCGGAACAGGCAGTTCTATAGAGACGATGGGGTTCACCTTTCTCCGGAAGGAGTGCAGTTTTTTCTGGAGGATATTTTCGGTCTTTTTCGTTAGAGCTAGTTAGTTTCTTATTTGGTTAATGTTGTGGTTGCGGATGGCGGTGGCGGTTTGGTAAACCTTGGTGGCGGGAAATCGCTGCCAACCAGCTGTCACACAGGCATAAGTGGTCATTGTGGGGCTCCCTCTTTAGAAGGACGGCAGGTGTGTCCTTTTCTTGCGGTTGGACATTTAGACGTTCCCCTGCGGGAACCGAACGTTTGCCAGAGAAAGAGGGGTAAGGCCAGCACAATGCGGGTTATGCGGGAAGGAGGCGGGGTATGTGTACTCCCCTCCTTGGTTTGGTGGTTTTCATCTAGGTGACGGGTGCTGGTGTTTGGCAGCGGTTTTCTGTTTGCCATCCTCCAAACTAAAGTTAAATATATATTCAATTCAATTCTAATTCGGCCTCAATTATTAGTTTAAAGAGTTGGTCAGCGATTAATAAACATCGTCTGACCTTTAACTCCAGCTACTGTGTCCGTGTCTTTATTTCAGTGTGTGGTGTGGTTTTATTTAGTGATAAGCTAGCTTAAATAAAGGTTTATGTAATCACAATAAAGTTATGAGCGGCTTAGATAAGCTGAAGGCTGCATAAGCCTGAGGCCATATAAGCGATCAACTTTTTGTGATTGGTTGTTAAATGACTAAGCAGTTGCTAGGCAGATCAGTTTTCCCGGTTGGTTTTTCCTATTGGATTAGAGGGTTGTGCATCAAGATGAAGAGGAGGGTCTTAGGTTAGTATATAGGGGGTGGCCATTTTGCTAGACTTTCTCTTGCCTTTCAGTTTATGCCCGCCCGCCCTCCCAGAATGCGTCTACGTTTTTTGTTCTTGCTGTGGGCTATTGAAAGCCAGATTGGCGGGAAATCGCTGCCAACCAGCTGTCACACAGGCATAAGTGGTCATTGTGGGGCTCCCTCTTTAGAAGGACGGCAGGTGTGTCCTTTTCTTGCGGTTGGACATTTAGACGTTCCCCTGCGGGAACCGAACGTTTGCCAGAGAAAGAGGGGTAAGGCCAGCACAATGCGGGTTATGCGGGAAGGAGGCGGGGTATGTGTACTCCCCTCCTTGGTTTGGTGGTTTTCATCTAGGTGACGGGTGCTGGTGTTTGGCAGCGGTTTTCTGTTTGCCATCCTCCAAACTAAAGTTAAATATATATTCAATTCAATTCTAATTCGGCCTCAATTATTAGTTTAAAGAGTTGGTCAGCGATTAATAAACATCGTCTGACCTTTAACTCCAGCTACTGTGTCCGTGTCTTTATTTCAGTGTGTGGTGTGGTTTTATTTAGTGATAAGCTAGCTTAAATAAAGGTTTATGTAATCACAATAAAGTTATGAGCGGCTTATATATTTATTAGGTAATGATGACTGATGACGGACCTGCTGGACACTGTCAGCTCAGCAGCACCGCAGACTGCTACAGTAAGCTACTATACTCTATAGTAGTATGTACAAAGAAGAAAGAAAAAAAAAAAACCACGGGTAGGTGGTATACAATTATGGATGGACTGCCGAGTGCCGACACAGAGGTAGCTACAGCCGTGGACTAACGTACTGTGTCTGCTGCTAATATAGAGTCTAGACTGGATGATAAATTATTGATAATGAGATGAAATCAATATAATATCACTAGTACTGCAGCCGGACAGGTACTATATATATTTATTACGTAATGACTGATGACGGACCTGCTGGACACTGTCAGGTCAGCACAGCACCGCAGACTGCTACAGTAAGCTACTATAGTAGTATGTATAAAGAAGAATGAAAAAAAAAAAAAACCACGGGTAGGTGGTATACAATATTATATATATATATATATATATATATATATATATATATATATTATATATATATATATATATATATTAAACTGGTGGTGATTGATTATTAAACTGGTGGTCACTTCAGGACAGGTCACGTTGCAACTTGCAACTAGTACTCCGAGGCCTAAGCAGACAATCACAAAATATATTATTATACTGGTGGTCAGTGTGGTCACAACAATGGCAGTGTGGCACTGACTCTGGCAGCAAATTGAGCAAAAGTGTGCACTGTACGTTATATGTACTCCTGAGTCCTGCTCTCAGACTCTAACTGCTCCCCACTGTCAGTGTCTCCCCCACAAGTCAGATAATACAATTACAGTCACACTATCTAATCTATAAATATCACTTCAGCAAGTAGTATAGTAGTATACAGTAGTACTCCTCCTAATAATGCTCCCCGAAAATACTGTGTCTCTCTCTTCTCTAAACGGAGAGGACGCCAGCCACGTCCTCTCCCTATGACTCTCAATGCACGTGTGAAAATGGCGGCGACGCGCGGCTCCTTATATAGAATCCGAGTCTCGCGATAGAATCCGAGCCTCGCGAGAATCCGACAGCGTGATGATGACGTTCGGGCGTGCTCGGGTTAGCCGAGCAAGGCGGAAAGATCCGAGCCTGCTCGGAACCGTGTAAAAAACCTGAAGTTCGGGCGGGTTCGGATTCAGAGGAACCGAACCCGCTCATCTCTAGATACAACACGTCAAATTATCTAATGGTTTTGAAGGGTCTGCCCAGATCCTGACTGTTATATGAAAACATTATTTACACTATATGGTACTGCCAATCGCATTAAAGGTTAACATCTTTCTGCATACGTTATGTTAACTGTTTCATTAAAGCAATCCTAGCAAGTGCCATTTTATTGCACAGTGCACTAGTTCCCAGCAAGGCAGAAAACAGTGGTATCACAACAGGTGCAAAAGCAGCTGTAAACCTGACACACTTAGTCTGCAAGTACACAAACCTGGCAACAAGCAGTACAGGTTTTAAGGATATACATATGGGGATTTCATTTATTTATTTTGTCATATATTGTGTCTGAGTAGGAGGGGTAGCTATATGTTTCTGCAGGCAATGCCATAGTTTAATGTGTGGAATGGCGGTTCTCACAGCTCTTGTAGAACTACAAGGCCCAGCAAGCCCTACCATTCATAGTGCTTTCAGTTTCACAAAAGTTGTAGAGCCACAGATCTACACTCTAGGGACTGGCTTTATTATAATTATTATTATTGTTGTTATCATTTATATGGCGCCACAGGGGTTCCAAAGCGCCTAACAAAGAACATAAACAAATGAACACAGCACATCTCGATTCAGGAGCATCCAGTAATCTCATCAAAAAAACTCTGGGTTTTCTCAGAGCCTAATACTTGGTTCCAGGTGTCATCAAGTGGGATATACCTACCTGCGGTCAAACCACACTGAGTATGCCCAACCTCAGCTGATGGTTGTGCCGAGACGCCATTAGGTCGACTTGAGGTAGGCCCCATCTCCTCACCACCATGTCGAAAATCTGTGGATGTAGGCACCACTTTCCCGTATGCATGTCCTGGCGACTGACCTAATCTGCTTCCCAGTTCTCCACACCTGGAATGAACACTGCTGAGAGGATGATGTTTCGCCTTTCTGCCCACAACAAGATTTTTGTGGCTACCTTTAATGCCATCCTGCTCTTTGTTCCTCCTTGATGGTTTATGTAAGCCGTCATCGTGACGTTGTCCGACTGTATCTCTAAGTGTTGACCCATGACTAGGTCTTCGGCTATGAAAAGCGCATTGTAAACTGCTCTCAGTTCGAGAATATTTATGGGTAGGCTGCTTCCTGTAACGTCCATCCTTGATGTCCATGGATACTATGAACTCACCTTGTTCCAAACCTGCAAAAGCTGACTGGATTTTTTCATCCTGAATCTGCAAACCGTTAGAAATTTGTTCCTCTAGGACGGAACCCCAACCTCTGAGACTGGCGTCCATTGTCAGGATTCTCCAATCCCAAATGCCGAATCTCTTGCCTGCTGCTAGAGTCTTGTGCAACAACCACCAAATCAAGGCGGTTCGTATGCGTGGTGGAAGTTGGATTCTTAGATGTAGAAGCCAGTGCGAACCTGCTCCCTGAAATGGTCGGGAATGAAGTCTGCCATACTGGATAGCTTCAAACGACGCCACCCTCTTCCGGAGAAGTTGCCCACAGAGGTGTAGAGAAACCTTCTGTGTCCTTAGTACCTGGTAGGAATACTCTCAGTTGTACCGTGTCCAAGATGAGACAGAGGAATTGAATCTGTTGAGTTGGCATGAGGTTGGATTTTTGGAAGTTCACAATCCACCCCTGTTTCTGAGATGAGGCCTTGATCAGTAGATCGTCTAGAGAAGGTATGATCGTGACTCCTATGGACTGTCTCAATCCTGCCACCACTATTGGTATGATCTTTGTAAAAATTCTTGGGCCTGATGACAGACCGAATGGCAGGGCCCTGAAGTGGTGGCGATCCTTCACCAGTGCAAATCTTAAGTAAGCTTGGTGGGGGGTCCAACTCGGGATACGAATGTATTTTGCACTACCAAAATAATTGAATAAAATCCCGTTCCACTTTGAGGATCCGGGACTGGCGACATAACCCCTTGTATGGAGGAGTCTATGAATTTGCTGCCTGTAATGCTCCTGCTTGCAACGAGTACCTAGGCACTCACGCTGTAAAGAAACGGACTGTGTGGATGTTTTTGAAACTATATCCTGTAACCCTGGGAAAAATCTTGTTGACCTAGACGTCTGGTGAGGTTTTGGCCCAGGCGCCCCGAAAAATCTTCCAACTCTGTGCCCACCAAGGGGGGCCCCAGGTGAGCAGGGAGACCGTCATGCCACTGGTTTGTCAGCAGGTTTGTCCTGCTTTCTGTATCGACTGTGAACGAGCTCAACCTCTCAAGTAAGAAGGAGGCAGAAAGGTAGATTTCACTGCAGTTGTCTGCGAAATCCACTTGTCTAACTCAGGATCAAAGAACATCTAACCCCCAAATGGAATAGCCTCTATTCCTGAGATTGGAGTCCACTCGCCAATCTCTGAGCCATAAAATTCATGGCCGAAACCGAGATGCGGGACGCTATGTTACTAGCGTCCTTTGAAGCCTGGCACCTATAAGTCGCTGATTCTCAAATATGCTCCGCTAACTGGGAATTCTTCTCCAGGCTACTTTCTTACACCCAGCCCATGCGACAATGTGCTGCAACAAATTTAATTTAATGCAGTATCTACCTTGCGACATGACATATCTCTTAAGGTGGTCAAGCTAGGCATATGCGACATTGTCTTCTCCACAATGGGCGGCACCTTTCCCTTAGCCATTACACTCCTTGATAAAGAATCATTAACTTCAAACCTCCTTGGCACTTGAAAGCGTTTATCAGGTTGCTTCCAAGCTTTCGCCATCTGAGTCTGGAGAGTTTGAGGAATAGGGAACACTACTGGCAATGACCTGTGGGATACGAATAAATCGAAAACCCTCTGGTTCCGTAACTCCTTACTTCTCGAAGCTTAGGATCTCCATAACCGCTTCTATAAGGGAATCTAAACTCCTGATCTAAGGCAGACTCAATTATCTTGCCTTTTCATCTATAATAAGACCCTCTTCCTCCTTTGTGTAAGATGGTTCTTTTAACCGCCTTGCTCACATTGCATAAAGCTTGCGCAGGAGGGATTAATTTAAATCAGAAATCCTCCATGGTCTTTGAGAATCCCTCAGCCCTTTCTGACTGCTGTTTGCGGGATTCAGACATTTATTTTGAAATATTTGTCAAGGCTTGCTTCCATGACCTTGGCGGAGCCTTGCTCCCGTGTTGAGCACCCTTAACTAAACAGGAGACGCATACCCGGGAGTCGCCCAAACTAACGCTCATCTTATTACAGTTTGTGCATACGTAATAAGTTTTAGTGTTCTTGGTAAGTGCTTTTGACCTTTGAAGCCGCACCCCATAGAGCGCTCCTCAGTGCTTTCCCCCTTTATAATGGGAACAGAAAGACCGTAACGGGTGATGGGATTAGAGGTACACTGGATCCACCTAGCTGGACCTTTTTGTATATACTACACACAAAAAAATAAAAAATAAAATAATAATAATAATAATAATAATAATAATAATAATAATATCACCAGCCTCGTTGTTACCCTCGCACACCCAACTGTATTTCAGTTCTGAGGTCGGGGTTGTGATCCAGTCGTTCCCTTTATTTCGTTGGGATCTTTTGTTTAGAAGTCCCTTGAAAATATATAGCATAAAAATGTCTGTTAGAATACATTGAAAATCCATTGCAGCAGAGTCCTAATATATAAATTTACAGCAGAGGGTGTAGTGCTCTATTATAAAAAAAAAACCCTTCCTCTGCTCTGACTGGTCAGGGAGCCTGACTAATCTAAAAGAGGGCGTAATATCTCCTAATGGAGCCCTTTTGGCGCCTATAAGCATTTTTAAATTGGCCGCCTTTTACATTTAATATATATATATATATATATATATATATATAAGTCCCCAGTGTTCCTTGGTCACTCTGCCCACTTACGGCTGCCTCAGCCCGGACTTACTAACAAGAGTTCTCTCTTTCTATACATCCCCCCCCCTTGCCGTCTCCCCCAGCCCGCTGAGAGGTCATTTGAACGGGTGGCGGGAGGGGACGCGCTTCCCAAGCGCCCTGCTGCGTGTTTAAGCGGCGGCCGCTGACAGCAGCGCTGTCTCCCTCAGCCCTCCGTCTGTAAAGGAAGGGGGGCAGGCAGGGGAGCTGACATGCAGCGGGAGCGGAAGCCGGGCAGGGAGTGTTAGAGACCGCGCTCTGTTATAAAAGAAGGGCCCCCCTGGGGAGCTGCGCTGCTAGCCTGCTGGGGCTTAAGTTATAGGAACCCTGGAGGTAGCAGCGTGCACACTGTATACATTAACCCAGGTCACAGTGGAGAGCGGAGCTGAGGATTCTTGTAATACTACTTTTAACATGATCATCATTTATGCTTCAGCTCATATACCAGTCCCCAGCATTAGTAATGGAGCCCTGTGTCTTTATAATCATGTTGTGGGGATTTATGGAAGGAGTCTTGCTATTGCTGTAGCTTCTTCCTTTATTTTCTCTTGGATCTAAGGCCCATATTAACAACCAGTACTCACTGCACCCATGTGGAACTGCTGACTCTGTGCTCCGGATTTTCCGTAGAAAGATGTAGATCCCTTTATCTGGGATCATTGTCTTTCTAATCTAAAGGCTTTTGTCCCCCTTTTCATTAGGTTGACGCAGCCTGAGTTTCATTATTTTTTTGTAATGGAGCAGGAGCTCCCTTTTGAGCTTGTACCTCCTAGGCACAGTTTTTCAAACTGAAGGATGAGGGGCGTGAAGGGAGAGGAGCCGACTGTGCAGACAATGCTAATTTTTAGATTGTGCCACACCTCCGGTTGCAAGCTTCACACCCCTACTGTATAAGACTCCAGTGTCCCCTAGTGGATGAAAGAGAAATATAGATATAGAGATATGTACATATATTTCTATATACATATATGTATATACATATATAAACATCCAGCAGCAGCCGGCACTCCAATAATACAGTCACTGATGCTCAGGTGCCAGAACTGATCATAAACAGACATCCAACAATGAACGGCACTCAGGGACAAAGTAAAGTGAAAAGGATTGTATTCCAAATAGTCAACGTTTCGGGGCACAAGTCCCCGTTGTCAGGACAAATATACAGCAGAGTCACAAAACAAGACCATCACTTACCCTCCTAAATACCCAAGTGGTCTTACCGCCGCCATCCGTTCCGTGCGCGCCCGCAGCTCTCTCCGCTTCCGCATGCGTCATCAAACATCCGCTTCCGGAAGCAGCCGTCTCCATGGGAACCACAGCTTGCGGTTCACCTCGTCCCCGGCTGCGGTCCATTGGCAGGAAGAGACGCAGGCCGGACTCACAGGGGAGGCTGGGCTGAAAACACAGAGGACAGACACTGCCATAAGACAAAATACATAAACATAAAAGAAAACAAAACAAAAGCAATAAAGATAGAAACTGTCACATATGTCACAAAAAGACATCCCATATGTATACATTAAAGATAAAAGTTACACAAGCATGTTCCAGTTAATTTTTTCATTTAAACCCCCCGGGGCACAGGTACCCAGTCTCATAATCCATTTAGTTTCTTTAACTAGAAGAGACTTGGCACGATCACCGCCCCTGAGACTGAGGGGCACATGATCGATAATGAAGTAGCGGAGCGACTCTAACGAATGGCCAGCACTTTTAAAGTGTTTCGCTACCGGTTGGTCAATCAGTTTACCCTCAAGGATGAGTTTGATGGCTGATCTATGGGCCGCCATCCTTTCAGAAAACTTACGGGTGGTTTGGCCAACATACATTAACCCACAGGGGCAGATGATAATATAGACAATGAACACAGATGAACAGGTTAACACAAACCTGATATCATATGTTCTATTGCAGTGGGGATGTTTAAAAGATTTACAATTCAGCATCAACTTACATGTCGCACAACCACTGCAACGATAACATCCAGCAGGTTTGTAGTAAACATTGGGGGGTCTGGCAATACCCATACCAGTGATGTCAGTTCTGACTATTCTATCTTTGATGTTACGGCCACGGCGGAACGACATCAGAGGGGTGGTATGATGAAACACTTTAAGCTCAGGGTCCGACGACACTATTGGCCACAGGGCCTTCGTGGCTCTACTGATCCCCCCACTAGAGGAGGTATAGTCACTAGGAAAAGGGATCCTATTCTTAAGGTGTCTATACGTCGGTTCCAAAAGGGATTGCCGAGACATGCCCAATACTTCATCTTTCTGCAACTTAAGCATATCAGGGTCATAGCCACGGGATATGAAATTCTGTACCAGAGAGTCAAGTTCTCCAGGAACTTTCAAAGGGTCAGACGCTATTCGGGCTATTCGCATCATCTGCGAACGAGGGAGCCCTTTCTTAAGGGGCTCTGGATGATGGCTAGACACTAGTAGGAGGGTGTTACGATCGGTGGGTTTATGGAAAACCTCTGTGGACAAGCGGCCATTTTCGAGATGAATCTTAACATCAAGAAAATGGATGTCTGTCATGCTACAAGAATGAGTAAATTTAATGGAGGAGTCAGAACCATTCACCCCACCTAAAAACTCCACAAACGCATCCTGACCCCCACCCCACAACAAAAAAATATCATCTATATAGCGACAATATAATAAAATATTGTCACTAATAGCAGAGTTAGAGAAAAAATTTTGTTGTTCTCGTTCAAACATAAAAATATTTGCGTACAAAGGAGCCACAGGGGACCCCATCGCACATCCTCTTAACTGAAGAAAAAAAGAACCATCAAACAAAAAATAGTTGCGTTTGAGAGTTAGCTCAAGGAGGGACAGAAATAGCTCATGATCAAATAGCTGTTCAGGGAGTTCAGCCTGTAAAAAGTTCCTCATAGCGAGTAGACCTTCATCGTGAGGGATAGCCGTATAGAGGCTGCAAACATCGAGACAGCATAATAGAGTTCCTGGAGGGATATCTTGAACAGACTGTAATTTCTTGAGGAATGAAGTGGTGTCCTTCAGGAAAGAGTCTCTATGTAGCAGCAAGGGCTGTAGAATGGAATCAAGTAGCTGGGCAACTGATCTATATAAAGAATCTGGAGCCGAAATAATCGGACGTCCCGGAGGTTTCAGAGAACTCTTGTGTAGCTTGGGGACCCTAGGATGGCTGACATTGAGGGCTTTAACAATTTTGTTTGGTAATTTGCCAGATAGTTGGGCTGCATTGAGAATCCCCAGAAGTTCATTCTGGAACCGAGAAGTTGGATCTGATGGCAATTTCCGATACACTTCCACATCATCAAGTTGGGCATAAATCTCATCTCTGTAAAATTGTAGGTCTAAAATCACGATCGCCCCGCCTTTATCGGCGGGTCTGATTATGATGTCGTCGTAAGACGCCAGAGCTTCAAGAGCTTTGGTTTCTGCTCTGGTGAGATTAAACTTGATTTTAGCTGGGGCTGCTGAAAATTTGGTGATGGAGTCATCAAGCAGCCTGGTGGAAGGATTTTAGAGAGGCGTTGGACGAAACTGGATCAAACGAAGATCTTGATGAACGTTTGAGAAAGCTTGAAAAAATAGAGGTATCACTGATATCAGGGGAATGCTGAAAAAACTCTTTAAGTCTCAGTCTGCGTGAGAAAGCATGAACATCTTTGGACCAATTAAAGGCATCATGAAGGTTAGTGGGGACAAAACTCAGGCCCTTGCATAGCACCGATATTTCAGCCGGCTCTAATTTCCGCTGGGATAAGTTGAAGATTAGCGATTTTGACGCTGTGTTACTGCTGAATATCATATGAGGAAGAATAAAGATACTGCACTAAGTTGCCGATATTCCTCTACCAACTTCAGTGATGGAGTACTCGAAGAGAAATTACATCATTTTGTCTGTGTAATATGATGGACATGCTTCTTTGCTTCTGTACATTTTAATACATTTTTATGAAAGAACAGTTCATGTTTATGTTTTAAAAGTAATGATAATTGTGAAACCCACTGGGTTCCCTGTATTTATAGGTTAAAATAACCTTTGGGCGCCAAATTCCTTTTTTCTTTCTTTTCATATTTTCTGTATCTAGTCCCTCCTAACAAGGGACTTAGTGAAATAGGCAGCCCCTCCCAAGGAATACTGTATCTTATTGTATCCAATTAGTCTCAGAACAGCGCAGAAGGAGAGTATTTGGTCTATATATATGTATATATATATATATATATCGATATAGATATAGATATAGAGATATGTACATATACAGAGGGCATTAGGTGGGTGAAACATTTTCTTGGGGGTAGCAGGGCATTCTTACACCCATGAATAAAGAATGGTGCGTCTGCATTTTTTACACTACCTTGATTGATCGGCGTCGGAAGTGTAGCGTGCGGCGTCTGCTGATAGGAGAGGGAATTCAGAAGACCTCCCAAGGATGAGCATCACAGCGGAACGGAGGTGCTGCAGCAGAAAAGGCATATCAGGAAAACAGACAGGAGTTTACTCGCGGTTTACTGGCCCCCTTTATGTCCAGACGACGCCGTCGTGAGGAGAGAGGCCAGCTGACAGGGTCCAGTGGAGAAGCCACGGTGACGTCTGGGGGACAGAGCCGATGCAGGTACTCCTCTGCCGTACCCCCCGAGGTCGTCTGGATGCGGTAAGGCTCCTGCGTTGCCCTTTCTGGAAAGTGCCCTGTTTCTAACCTAATTGTCTTCCCTAGAGAGTCCTCCAAATGACATTTCAGGAACCCTTCACCAAAGCTCAGCAGACTCCTGTAGAATAAATAAATGTGGAGACGTTAGACGGGCGCTCAGCAAAGGTATTTTAAAATACATTTCTACTCTTACAATGTATCTATTGCTAGCACAGTACAAGTAATATATAATAGTATACTTTGCATTCAGCATTGTCTTAGCACTTAACATTGTTTTTCAGCCCAATAGTTTCAACAGATGAAAGTTGCGGACTATCTATCTTTATATATATATCGATATAGATATATAGATATGTACATATATTTCTATATACATATATGTATATACATATATACATATATCCATCTGTAATACCACCCCTACCGCCAAGAAGAGGTATAGAGGACATGAGGTGGGTGAACCTCTTCTTGGGGGTAGTAGGGCATTCTTACACCCATGAATGAAGAACGGTGTGTCTACGTTTTTTATACTACCTGGCTTGATCGGGGTCAGAAGCGTAGCATGCTGCGTCTGCTAATAGGAGAGTGAATCCAGAAAAGCTCCCAAGGACGAGCATTACAGTGGAACGGAGGTGCTGCAGCAGAGAGGGCATACCTGGAAAAGAGACAGGAGTTTACTCGTGGTTTGCCAGCCCCTTGATGTCCAGACAAAGCTGGCGTGAGGTGAGAGGCCAGCTGTCAGGGTCCAGAGGAGCAGCCACGGCGACGTCTTGGGGACAGAGCCGATGCAGGTCCTCCCTACCCTCCGAGGTCGGCCGGATGCGGTAAGGCTCCTGGGGTGCCCTGTTTCTAACCTATTTGTATTCCCAAAAGAGTCCTCCAAATGGCATTTCGGGACCCTTCACCAAAGCTCAGCGGACCCCTGCAGAATAAAGAAATGCGGAGACGTTAGACCGGCGCTCAGCATAGGTATTTGAAATTGAATTTCTACTCTTACAATGTATCTATCGTTAACACAGTATAAGTAATACGTAATAGTATACTTTTACCTCAGCATTGTCTTAGCACTTAATGTTTTTCGTGGGCCAAATAGTTTAGACAGATAAAGCATCTGTTGAATGTTGCGGCCTATCTATCTTTATATTTTTATCTTTATACATATATCAATTTAGATATAGAGATATGTACATATATTTCTATATACATATGTACATCTATCTATCTATCTGTAATACCACCCCTACCACCAAGAAAAGTTACAGAGGGCATTAGGTTGGTGGAACCTTTTTTTGGGGGTAGCAGGGCATTCTTACACCCATGAATGAAGAATGGTGCATCTGCATTTTTTATACTACTTGGCTTGATCGGCATCTGAAGCTTAGCGTGCGACATCTGCTGAAAGGAGAGGGAATCCAGAAGACCTCCCAAGGACGAGCATCACAACGGAACGGAGGTGCTGCAGCGAAGAAGCCGTACTAGGAAAAGAGACAGGAGTTCTTCTCGTGGTTTACTGGCCCCCTTGATGTCCAGAGGAAGCTCAGAGTGAGGCGAGAGGCCAGCTGACAGGGTCCAGCGGTGCAGCCACGGTGATGTCTGTGGTACAGAGCTGATGCAGGTCCTCCCCTCCCATACCCTCTGAGATCGGCCGGGTGCGGTAAGGCTCCTGAGATGCCCTTTCTGGAAAGTGCCCTGTTTCTAACCTATTTGTCTTCCCTAGAGAGTCCTCCGAATGGCATTGCGGGGCCGTTCACCAAAGCTCAGCGACTCCTGCGGAATAAAGAAATGAGGAGACGTTAGACGGGCGCTTAGCAAAGGTATTTGAAATTTCAGTTCTACTCTTACAATGTATCTATTGCTAGCACAGTACAAGTAATACGTAATAGTATACTTTGCCCTCAGCATTGTCTTAGCACTTAACATTTTTTTGCAGCCTAATAGTTTCAACAGATAAAGCATCTGTTGAAAGTTGTGGACTGTCTATCTATCTTTATATATAGATATACCAATATAGATATAGATATAGAGATACGTACATATATTTCTATATATTCTATAATACCTACAGGATGAGGAGGAGGAGTTCCAACCAGACCGCAGGACGAAGATATGGGAGAAAACCGTCCCATCGATTTCAACAGTCCCCGGTTGAACTAAGAGACAAGTACTTGCATCATAACCGGTATGAACCCCTTAGGTCAGTTTCCCCCAGGAGAGGGGCTTTTTTAGGGAGAAGGAAGAATATAGGTTTCCCTTATCGACAAGAGAGAGAACAATTGTACACCCGTTTGAATTCCCCCCAAGGAGTAAAGAGACATTTGAACCCAGGAGAAGAGGTACAAGGGGTGGTAGAAAAATCGCCCAACAAAAAAAGAAGGGCAATCAATTTCCTACAAGAACCTCCAAACCAGGCATCATCAATTTTACTAAAAAGGAATTATCCCACCCACAAACATCAATATTGAACAAAGGTCTAAAATTTGCTCCGAACCAACATGTAAATAAATTTGATCTATTCGTTGACCTCAACAAATATGTACGTAGTCTAACACTCAAAAGGACCTTCTTAAAGAACCTTATACAAAAATTGAATCATGAACCTCAAACCAAGCCTGTGGTTGCCCCCCCCTCGAGGTATTATCCAGTGGAGTCTAGGGGTAATCATATTGATTTCTTTTTCGACTCCGTTAAAGGGGACTTTAGGAAATTGAAGCTTCAAAACGACAAATTTTGCGACAATCTTACATCCCAGGAGAGATTAGCCATCAAACAACTTAAAAACGATGACGAAATAGTGATCAAAATGGCGGATAAAGGGGGTGCCATCGTTATTCAAGAGAGATCCACATATGTCAGTGAAGCTCTGAAACAAATCAATGATACTTCCACCTACGAATTACTTAAAGGTGATCCAACTGAAAAATTTGTAGAAGAACTTCACAATCTACTTAATGAGGCTAAGAATAAAGGGGTGATCTGCAAGGAGGAATCTGAATACATTCTGAATAAAAAACCGAAGATACCTATCTTTTATCACCTGCCTAAGGTACATAAGGGCACCATTCCTCCCCCAGGTCGACCCATAGTGGCAGGTGTGGATTCACTAACAGCCAACCTGTCACATTTTCTTGACATTAAATTACAGCCATATGTGAAGAATCAGTTTTCATACTTAAAAGACTCAACTAGTCTTCTAAAAAGTCTTAACGAAATACGGTGGCTTTCCTCCTACAGATGGGTAACCATCGATGTTCAAGCTCTCTACACCTCCATCCCTCATTCCAAGGGGTTAGAAGCAGTGGAGAAAATTTTGTCAGCGGACATTATGGTCTCCAAAGATGAGAGAGATTTCATGCTGGGGAGTATATGGTTCGTATTGAACCGTAATTATTTCGAGTTTGAAGGACATTACTATCTGCAGCGATAAGGCACAGCGATAGGGACTAAATTCGCCCCATCGTATGCTAATATATACATGGACCAGTGGGAGCAGGAAAATTTATACACTAATGAGGGGTTCAGATACCTTAACATCAAATTCTATAAAAGGTATATAGACGACTTGATCCTGATTTGGGATGGAGATCCAGAGACATTGGTTAGCTCCATCTCCTCTATACAGAAGAATTCGTACAACCTAAGATTCACATACAAACATCATCATTCCACCATCGACTATTTAGACATCCTTCTAAGTGTAGATAACGAATGCCTTTTGAACACTAAAACCTTCTTTAAGGAGACTGACGCTAATATCTTCATACCATACAACAGCTGCCACCTTGCTAGATGGAAGACGTCAATACCATATTCACAATTTATGAGGATGATAAAGAACTGTAGTACATTGTCCAGTTATTGGGAACAATAGTCAGATTTGGTTAGACAATTTGTCGATAGAGGATATGAAGAATCAGCATTACTCAACGACCAGACACGAGCATCTAAGATAGAGAGAAAGAGGTTCTTTTCTACAGAAGGGTAGCTTAAGGATAATCAGAAAACCGAAAGACCTTTCATTACTCAATTTAATCAAGAGAATGTGAAGATCAGACGCATTTTGAATCAGCACCGGCATCTCCTACTTAGAGACCCCATATTAGGTCCGCATCTACCTGACAGACCGAACATAGTTTTTAGGAAGTCCAGAAATCTCAAGAGTATCTTGGCCCCAAGCCAATTACCACCTCGTCAATCCCAAAGGGATAGCTCCAATAAGCACCCTATGATGTCAAGAACAGGTCTATTTCCTTGCAATAAATGTATTTGTTGTCGACATGTCGACAAGAAAAGTTTTAGCTGGAAAGATGAAAGAAATAGGATACACAAGCTGAAGACCGTGGTAACATGTAATACAAATTATGTTATCTACAAAATTAATTGCCCATGTATGCTTTCTTATATTGGTAAAACCAAGAGGTGTTTGAAAATAAGAATTCAGGAGCATTTACGTAATATCAGGAATCAAGTTCTGAATTACAGTCTCCCTCGACACTTTCTCAAATGCCATAATTCTGAGATCCAGGGTTTAACGTTCACAGTTCTGGATCATATCACTGAGAATAAAAGAGGAGTTGATAGAGACCTTTATTTGGCCCAGCGAGAATCCTATTGGATTTATACCCTGAACACCCTTATCCCCAATTGACTCAATGAGAACATTGACATGGCTTGCTTTCTCTAAATTAGGCCTTTTTACTTAACAGAGAACCTGATTATGGTTCATTCTTCACTAGTCAGGTCCTACTTCTTTCCGCTCAACTAGGTCCTACTTCTTTCCACTCTCAACTTTCTTTTTCCCTCCCTCCACACTCTGTGTAATTTTGCAATAGATATTTTCCTGAAATTTGATATGAGTTGTGTGGTAGAACTGCATTGTAGGGACTAATAGTATGGTATGCGGTATGATTTTACATACATTCTGTAGAATGTCTATTTCTACTATGGAAGTTAATGTATTTGTGGTATAAATTATACTAATATCTTTATTTGTACAAATGGAGCCTTTTTTCTTTAATGTATGAGTAGCATATTAAGCGGCACATTTTCACCTCCACTATTTGGAGAGGTTCCCCTACGGTAAAAAAGTCAAATAAGACGTAATTGTTTCTAATATTACCAGCCAGGTAATACATTATATTTCTATAATTATTGTTTTAAATTCATTTAGAATAGTTTTACACAGTATTAACAGTAACTTAGCCACATCTAAGGCTCCTTCGGTTAACTGGTTTCTGTGCACTGTAAATAGATAATAAACACGTTCAGTTTCGTTTTTTTTACTTCATTAAGCTTTTCGTTTTCCTATTGGCTCATTAACAACAGGTGATTGCACTTATTAAGGAAGTATATAGGCGGCTTTGCGCAGCGCTGGTTGTTATGGCAAGCCGCCCCACTTCCGCACCACGTGACTGGTTCACGTGACGCGGACGGATGGGGAGGGTTCCCTAGGCAACCCTTGGAGCCGGGACTGCTGCACTAATGACGAGCAGAGAAACGCTCGTTCACAACTTAACTTGATTAGGTGATAAGTTTGGTTAATTAGTCCACGGCTGCATGTATTTTTTTTTTCCCAGGGTCCTTGGCCCGCCCCTCACTACTCTTATTGGTCGGGCACAATATCACTCTGAACTATTCAGGTGTACACTATATTATCATTGCACTAGTGGCACATAGACTATTTATGGTTCGTATATCACACTTCAGTTAAAATGACTCAAATACTAATTTAATTTCACATATTTAAGTGATTAATTAATTGATTAATTACCTGGCATTCAGAGGAGATTAACACATGTCTTATGCCCATTAGTTTAATTAGGGAAATGATGTCATAAGACTTCCCCTATAAAAGTTTGAATTTAGTTCCCATGGTTCATTGCAAGGATACAGGAGTACCACTGGCTGTCTGTTTGGAAAGTAAGGATTTTCTCCATACCTTTAAGAAGAGGGCTTCATTTAATTTATGATATGTACATTTTCTTGGTTAGATTGATTGGCACGTAATTCTCTAATGTTTCAACCTCTTAGTCTTTAATTTAGACTTACTTAGTGCCAAGTGTTATGTACAAAAGGAGTGACATTTAAGGTTGATTTTTGAACATGCATTATGTCTTATCTATGAAGTCCAATCAGTATGAATTGGATTCATTATAAGCTTGTTAGCATGTGAGCAATGAATGATGTCTCAATTTTTAAAATCTCACAGAGGACAGGTGATATAGTTTGTAGTTCAGTACTGCCACCATACTTAAAATCATTGGTTATTATCTAATTGACCCTTAGCTTTTTTTCCTGTGTGAATCTGTATGTACATATTACCCGTATCTATATTTCACGCTTGTATTTGACCCATGAGGTATGTCATGACACTTTAAGAATTCTATCTGTAATAACCTTAAAAACATTGAAACATCTATATAATTGTAGAGCTTGATCAACACAGTTTCCTGCTAACAGTAGGGTTATTTACAGTGTATTCCTGTCAGGAGACTCTGTATACAATAAGTCAGTTTATACTGACTAATTAGACAGTTATATTGTGATCCATGTTTCAGACACACATGTGTTTCCCTAATTGAGGACATTAGTGAGGGGGTTGATAACCAAGCCTCCCCTCTCTCCTCTTTCTCTTCTCTCTCTCGGTCTTAATTGGCTCAGATATACAATAATTAAAACTAATTGATTTGTTAGGTCCATATCTGGCAGGATCTTGCTGTTTTCACCTTCCTTTTGAAAGTTAGAAACATAGGAAGTAGCTGAATTCTGATCAGTTGAATATATGAGGTATGTGACGCTTCAATCTTATGAACCACACAATAGTTGATAAATCATTCTTTGATAGTAATAAGAATCAATTATCTTCTAATTAGACC
Organism: Pseudophryne corroboree; assembly: GCF_028390025.1. Lineage (NCBI taxonomy): Eukaryota > Metazoa > Chordata > Amphibia > Anura > Myobatrachidae > Pseudophryne > Pseudophryne corroboree. The sequence continues at coordinate 577,224,765 of NC_086449.1, forward strand.
GGCTTGAAGCCTCGGCAGCCTCTTTTGTGATGCTCTGAAGTTATTCTTTGAAAAATCCTGATTGTCCACTTTGATTCATTTCATTTTGATAGATGTTAATACCAAAAGGTATGTAAAATACCCAATAATAATATATATGAGTTTTATCGCTACCACCGAATTTAGCTCTTATATTGTGTCATTAGCCCAATTATTGTCTTTTTGCTCTATTTCACCATGTCTCGCACATCCTATTGTTCATGGACTGTTCTTTGTACAATATTATTATTATATTATTTTATTGTATTGTATAAATATTGATTGGTTGTCTTGTAATCTTTAGACATACCCCTGATGAAGTCTAGTAACTAGACGAAACGCGTTGGTTTGTTATATTTGATGTTATCTCTGAATATCATATGAGGAAGAATAAAGATACTGCACTAAGTTGCCGATATTCCTCTACCAACTTCAGTGATGGAGTACTCGAAGAGAAATTACATCATTTTGTCTGTGTAATATGATGGACATGCTTCTTTGCTTCTGTACATTTTAATACATTTTTATGAAAGAACAGTTCATGTTTATGTTTTAAAAGTAATGATAATTGTGAAACCCACTGGGTTCCCTGTATTTATAGGTTAAAATAACCTTTGGGCCCCAATTTCCTTTTTTCTTTCTTTTCATATTTTCTGTATCTAGTCCCTACTAACAAGGGACTTAGTGAAATAGGCAGCCCCTCCCAAGGAATACTGTATCTTATTGTATCCAATTAGTCTCAGAACAGCACAGAAGGGGAGTATTTGGTCGATATATATATATATATATATATTGATATAGATATAGAGATATGTACATATACAGAGGGCATTAGGTGGGTGAAACATTTTCTTGGGGGTAGCAGGGCATTCTTACACCCATGAATAAAGAATGGTGCGTCTGCATTTTTTACACTACCTTGATTGATCGGCGTCGGAAGCGTAGCGTGCAGCGTCTGCTGATAGGAGAGGGAATTCAGAAGACCTCCCAAGGACGAGCTTCACAGCGGAACGGAGGTGCTGCAGCAGAAAAGGCATATCAGGAAAACAGACAGGAGTTTACTCGCGGTTTACTGGCCCCCCTTATGTCCAGACGACGCCGTCGTGAGGAGAGAGGCCAGCTGACAGGGTCCAGTGGAGAAGCCACGGTGACGTCTGGGGGACAGAGCCGATGCAGGTACTCCTCTGCCGTACCCCCCGAGGTCGTCTGGATGCGGTAAGGCTCCTGTGTTGCCCTTTCTGGAAAGTGCCCTGTTTCTAACCTAATTGTCTTCCCTAGAGAGTCCTCCAAATGGCATTTCGGGAACCCTTCACCAAAGCTCAGCAGACTCCTGTAGAATAAATAAATGTGGAGACGTTAGACGGGCGCTCAGCAAAGGTATTTGAAAATCCATTTCTACTCTTACAATGTATCTATTGCTAGCACAGTACAAGTAATATATAATAGTATACTTTGCATTCAGCATTGTCTTAGCACTTAACGTTGTTTTTCAGCCCAATAGTTTCAACAGATGAAAGTTGCGGACTATCTATCTTTATATATATATCGATATAGATATATAGATATAGAGATATGTACATATATTTCTATATACAAATATACATATATCCATCTGTAATACCACCCCTACCGCCAAGAAGAAGTATAGAGGACATGAGGTGGGTGGAACCTCTTCTTGGGGGTAGTAGGGCATTCTTACACCCATGAATGAAGAACGGTGTGTCTGCGTTTTTTATACTACCTGGCTTGATCGGGGTCAGAAGGGTAGCATGCTGTGTCTGCTAATAGGAGAGTGAATCCAGAAAAGCTCCCAAGGACGAGCATTACAGTGGAATGGAGGTGCTGCAGCAGAGTGGGCATACCTGGAAAAGAGACAGGAGTTTACTCGTGGTTTACCGGCCCCCTTGATATCCAGACAAAGCTGGCGTGAGGCGAGAGGCCAGCTATCAGGGTCCAGAGGAGCAGCCACGGTGACGTCTTGGGGACAGAGCCAATGCAGGTCCTCCCCCCCCCCCCCCCCTACCCCCCGAGGTCGGCCGGATGCGGTAAGGCTCCTGGGGTGCCCTTTCTGGAAAGTGCCCTGTTTCTAACCTATTTGTCTTCCCAAAAGAGGCCTCCAAATGGCTTTTCAGGACCGTTCACCAAAGCTCAGCAGACTCCTTCGAAATAAAGAAATGCAGAGACGTTAGACCGGCGCTCAGCATAGGTATTTGAAATTTAATTTCTACTCTTACAATGTATCAATCGCTAACACAGTATAAGTAATACGTAATAGTATACTTTTACCTCAGCATTGTCTTAGCAATTAATGTTTTTCTCGGCCCAATAGTTTAGACAGATAAAGCATCTGTTGAATGTTGCGGACTATCTATCTATCTTTACATAGATATATAGATATATATATACACTGCTCAAAAAAATAAAGGGAACACTTAAACAACACAATGTAACTCCAAGTCAATCACACTTCTGTGAAATCAAACTGTCCACTTAGGAAGCAACACTGATTGACAATCAATTTCACATGCTGTTGTGCAAATGGAATAGACAACAGGTGGAAATTATAGGCAATTAGCAAGACACCCCCAATAAAGGAGTTGTTCTGCAGGTGGTGACCACAGACCACTTCTCAGCTCCTAGGCTTTCTGGCTGATGTTTTGGTCACTTTTGAAAGCTGGCGGTGCTTTCACTCTAATGGTAGCATGAGACGGAGTCTACAGCCCACACAAGTGGCTCAGGTAGTGCAGCTCATCCAGGATGGCACATCAATGCGAGCTGGTGCAAGAAGGTTTGCTGTGTCTGTCAGCGTAGTGTCCAGAGCATGGAGGCGCTACCAGGAGACAGGCCAGTACATCAGGAGACGTGGAGGAGGCCGTAGGAGGGCAACAAACCAGCAGCAGGACCGCTACCTCCGCCTTTGTGCAAGGAGGAACAGGAGGAGCACTGCCAGAGCCCTGCAAAATGACCTCCAGCAAGCCACAAATGTGCATGTGTCTACTCAAATGATCAGAAACAGGCTCCATGAGGGTGGTATGAGGGCCCAACGTCCACAGGTGGGGATTGTGCTTACAGCCCAACACCGTGCAGGACGTTTGGCATTTGCCAGAGAACACCAAGATTGGCAAATTCGCCACTGGCGCCCTGTGCTCTTCACAGATGAAAACAGGTTCTCACTGAGCACATGTGACAGACGTGACAGAGTCTGGAGACGCCAAGGAGAACGTTCTGCTGCCTGCAACATCCTCCAGCATGACCGGTTTGGCAGTGGGTCAGTAATGGTGTGGGTTGGCATTTCTTTGGGGGGCCGCACAGCCCTCCATGTGCTCGCCAGAGGTAGCCTGACTGTCATTAGGTACCGAGATGAGATCCTCAGACCCCTTGTGAGACCATATGCTGGTGCGGTTGGCCCTAGGTTCCTCCTAATGCAAGACAATTCTAGACCTCATGTGGCTGGAGTGTGTCAGCAGTTCCTGCAAGACGAAGGCATTGATGCTATGGACTGGCCCACCGGTTCCCCAGATCTGAATCCAATTGAGCACATCTGGGACATCATGTCTCGCTCCATCCACCAACGCCACGTTGCACCACAGACTGTCCAGGAGTTGGCGGATGCTTTAGTCCAGATCTGGAAGGAGATCCCTCAGGAGACCATCCACCACCTCATCAGGAGCATGCCCAGGCATTGTAGGGGGGTCATACAGGCACGTGGAGGCCACACACACTACTGAGCCTCTTTTGACTTGTTTTAAGGACATTACATCAAAGTTGGATCAGCCTGTAGTGTGTTTTTCCACTTTAATTTTGAGTGTGACTCCAAATCCAGACCTCCATGGGTTAATAAATTTGATTTCCATTGATAATTTTTGTGTGATTTTGTTGTCAGCACATTCAACTATGTAAAGAACAAAGTATTTAATAAGAATATTTCATTCATTCAGATCTAGGATGTGTTATTTTAGTGTTCCCTTAATTTTTTTGAGCAGTGTATATATCGCTATAGATATACCGATATAGATATAGATATAGAGATATGTACATATATTTCTATATACATATATGTATATACATATGTACATATATCAATCTATCTGTAATGCCACCACTACCGCCAAGAAGAGGTACAGAGGGAATTAGGTGGGTGAAACATTTTCTTGGGGGCAGCAGGGCATTCTTACACCCATGAATAAAGAATGGTGCGTCTGCATTTTTTACACTACCTTGATTGATCGGCGTCGGAAGCGTAGCGTGCAGCGTCTGTTGATAGGAGAGGGCATTCAGAAGACCTCCCAAGGACGAGCTTCACAGCGGAACGGAGGTGCTGCAGCAGAAAAGGCATACCAGGAAAACAGACAGGAGTTTACTCGTGGTTTACCGGCCCCCTTTATGTCCAGATGACGCCGTCATGAGACGAGATGCCAGCTGACAGGGTCCAGTGGAGAAGCCACGGTGACGTCTGGGGGACAGAGCCGATGCGGGTACTCCTCTGCCGTACCCCCCGAGTTCGTCTAGATGCGGTAAGGCTCCTGGGGTGCCCTTTCTGTAAATTGCCCTGTTTCTAACCTAATTGTCTTTCCTAGAGAGTCCTCCAAATGGCATTTCGGGACCTTTCACCAAAGCTCAGTGGACTCCTGTAGAATAAATAAATGTGGAGACGTTAGACGGGCGCTCAGCAAAGGTATTTGAAAATCCATTTCTACTCTAACGAGGGGGTAATTCCAAGTTGATCGCAGCAGGAATTCTGTTAGCAATTGGGCAAAACCATGTGCACTGCAGGGGAGGCAGATATAACATGTGCAGAGAGAGTTAGATTTGGGTGTGGTGTGCTCAATCTGCAATCTAATTTGCAGTGTAAAAATAAAGCAGCCAGTATTTACCCTGCACAGAAATAAAATAACCCACCCAAATCTAACGCTCTCTGCAAATGTTATATCTGCCTCCCCTGCAGTGCACATGGTTTTGCCCAACTGCTAAAAAATTTCCTGCTGCGATCAACTTGGAATTACCCCCAATGTATCTATTGCTAGCACAGTACAAGTAATATATAATAGTATACTTTGCATTCAGCATTGTCTTAGCACTTAACGTTTTTTTTCAGCCCAATAGTTTCAACAGATGAAAGTTGCGGACTATCTATCTTTATATATATATATATAGATATCAATATAGATATATAGATATAGAGATATGTACATATATTTCTATATACATATATGTATATACATGTATACATATATCCATCTGTAATACCACCCCTACCGCCAAGAAGAGGTATAGAGGACTTGAGGTGGGTGGAACCTCTGCTTGGCGGTAGCAGGGCATTCTTACACCCATGAATGAAGAACGGTGTGTCTGCGTTTTTTTATACTACCTGGCTTGATCGGGGTCAGAAGCGTAGCATGCTGTGTCTGCTAATAGGAGAGTGAATCCAGAAAATCTCCCAAGGACGAGCATTACAGTGGAACGGAGGTACTGCAGCAGTGAGGGCATACCTGGAAAAGAGACAGGAGTTTACTCGTGGTTTACCGGCCCCCTTGATGTACAGACAAAGCCGGCGTGAGGCCAGTTGTCAGGGGCCAGAGGAGCAGCCACGGTGACGTCTTGGGGACAGAGCCGATGCAGGTCCTCCCCCCCTACCCCTCTCCCCCTGAGGTCGGCCGGATGCGGTAAGGCTCCTGGGGTGCCCTTTCTGGAAAGTGCCCTGTTTCTAACCTATTTGTCTTCCCAAAAGAGTCCTCCAAATGGCTTTTCGGGACCATTCACCAACGCTCAGCGGACTCCTGCGAAATAAAGAAATACGGAGATGTTAGACCGGCGCTCAGCATAGGTATTTGAAATTTAATTTCTACTCTTACAATGTATCAATCGCTAACGCAGTATAAGTAATACGTAATAGTATACTTTTACCTCAGCATTGTCTTAGCACTTAATGTTTTTCGCGGCCCAATAGTTTAGACAGATAAAGCATTTGTTGAATATTGCGGCCTATCTTTATATTTTTATCGATATACATATATCAATTTAGATATAGAGATATGTACATATATTTCTATATACATATATGTATATACATATGTACATATATCTATCTACCATATATACTCGAGTATAAGTCGACCCGAATATAAGCTGAGGCACCTAATTTTACCAAAAAAACCTGGGAAAACTTATTGACTCGAGTATAAGCCTAGGGTGGGAAATGCAGCTTTAGCCGTACACAGCCCTCATACTGCCAGATATGCCCCACAGTGCCAGATATGCCCTCATGCTGCCAGATATGCCCCACAATGCCAGATATGCCCTCATGCTGCCAGATATGCCCCACAGTGCCAGATATGCCCTCATGCTGCCAGATATGTCCCACAGTGCCAGATATGCCCTCATGCTGCCAGATATGCCCCACAATGCAAGATATGCCCTCATGCTGCCAGATATGCCCCACAGTGCCAGATGTGCCCTCATGCTGCCAGATATGCCCCACAGTGCCAGATGTGCCCTCATGCTGCCAGATGTGCCCCACAGTGCCAGATGTGCCCTCATGCTGCCAGATATGCTCAGCAGTGCCAGATATGCCCGCATGCTGCCAGATATGCCCCACATTGCCAGATGTGCCAGATGTGCCCTCATGCTGCCAGATGTGCCTTCATGCTGCCAGATGTGCCCCACAGTGCCAGATGTGCCCCACAGTGCCAGATATGCCCCACAGTGCCAGATATGCCCCCATACTGCCAGATATGCCCAACAGTGCCAGATGTGCCAGGTTTGCTCTCATGCTGCCAGATATGCCCCACAGTGCCAGTTACCGTACTTACCCTCCGTCGCTCCCACGCTGTCTTCTGAAGGAGGGACACGGAGGGCACAGCGCGCGGCTCTCCTGTGTCCCTCCTGCGTCTCCAGCGGCAGCGGCGTGTGTTAAAGGAAGTGCCGGTTCGTGCACTTCCTTTAACACACACACGCCGCTGCCGCCGGAGACGCAGGAGGGACACAGGAGAGCCGCGCGCTGTGCCTTCCGTTTCCCTCCTAATTACTGACTCGAGTATAAGTCGAAGGGGCTTTTTCAGCACAAATAAAGTGAAGAAAAGTCCGCTTATACTCGAGTATATACTAGAGATGAGCGGGTTCGGTTCCTCGGAATCCGAACCCGCCCGAACTTCATGTTTTTTTACACGGGTCCGAGCGACTCGGATCTTCCCGCCTTGCTCGGTTAACCCGAGCGCGCCCGAACGTCATCATCACGCTGTCGGATTCTCGCGAGGCTCGGATTCTATCGCGAGACTCGGATTCTATATAAGGAGCCGCGCGTCGCCGCCATTTTTCACACGTGCATTGAGATTCATAGGGAGAGGACGTGGCTGGCGTCCTCTCCGTTTATAGAGATTCGAGAAGAGAGTGAGACAGAGAGAGACACAGTAGTAATTTGGGGAGCATTAGGAGGAGTACTACTACTACTAGTACTTGCTGAAGTGATAGAGAGAGATAGTGTGACTGTATTATCTGACTTGTGGGGGAGACACTGACAGTGGGGAGCAGTTAGAGTCTGAGAGCAGGACTCAGGACTCAGGAGTACATATAACGTACAGTGCACACTTTTGCTGCCAGAGTGCCAGCCACACTGCCATTGTTTGTGACCACACTGACCACCAGTATAATATATATTGTGATTGTCTGCTTAGGACTCAGGAGTACTACTTGCAAGTTGCTGATAGTGTGACCAGTGACCTGACCACCAGTTTAATAATCACCACCAGTTTATGAGTTTAATATATATTATATATATATATATATATAATTGTATATAATATATATATAATATTGTATACCACCTAGCACCTACCCGTGTTTTTTTTTTTTTTCTTTCTTCTTTATACATACTACTATAGTAGCTTACTGTAGCAGTCTGCGGTGCTGCTGAGCTGACAGTGTCCAGCAGGTCCGTCATCAGTCATTACATAATAAATATATAATATATATACCTGTCCGGCTGCAGTACTAGTGATATTATATATACATATATATTGATTTCATCTCATTATCATCCAGTCTATATTATCAGCAGACACAGTACGTTAGTCCACGGCTGTAGCTACCTCTGTGTCGGCACTCGGCAGTCCATCCATAATTGTATACCACCTACCCGTGGTTGTTTTTTTTTTCTTTCTTCTTTATACATACTACTATAGTAGCTTACTGTAGCAGTCTGCGGTGCTGCTGAGCTGACAGTGTCCAGCAGGTCCGTCATCAGTCATTACATAATAAATATATAATATATATACCTGTCCGGCTGCAGTACTAGTGATATTATATATACATATATATTGATTTCATCTCATTATCATCCAGTCTATATTATCAGCAGACACAGTACGTTAGTCCACGGCTGTAGCTACCTCTGTGTCGGCACTCGGCAGTCCATCCATAATTGTATACCACCTACCCGTGGTTGTTTTTTTTTTCTTTCTTCTTTATACATACTACTATAGTAGCTTACTGTAGCAGTCTGCGGTGCTGCTGAGCTGACAGTGTCCAGCAGGTCCGTCATCAGTCATTACATAATAAATATATAATATATATACCTGTCCGGCTGCAGTACTAGTGATATTATATATACATATATATTGATTTCATCTCATTATCATCCAGTCTATATTATCAGCAGACACAGTACGTTAGTCCACGGCTGTAGCTACCTCTGTGTTGGCACTCGGCAGTCCATCCATAATTGTATACCACCTACCCGTGGTTGTTTTTTTTTTCTTTCTTCTTTATACATACTACTATAGTAGCTTACTGTAGCAGTGTGCGGTGCTGCTGAGCTGACAGTGTCCAGCAGGTCCGTCATCAGTCATTACATAATAAATATATAATATATATACCTGTCCGGCTGCAGTACTAGTGATATTATATATACATATATATTGATTTCATCTCATTATCATCCAGTCTATATTATCAGCAGACACAGTACGTTAGTCCACGGCTGTAGCTACCTCTGTGTCGGCACTCGGCAGTCCATCCATAATTGTATACCACCTACCCGTGGTTGTTTTTTTTTTCTTTCTTCTTTATACATACTACTATAGTAGCTTACTGTAGCAGTCTGCGGTGCTGCTGAGCTGACAGTGTCCAGCAGGTCCGTCATCAGTCATTACATAATAAATATATATACCTGTCCGGCTGCAGTACTAGTGATATTATATATACATATATATTGATTTCATCTCATTATCATCCAGTCTATATTAGCAGCAGACACAGTACGGTAGTCCACGGCTGTAGCTACCTCTGTGTCGGCACTCGGCAGTCCATCCATAAGTATACTAGTATCCATCCATCTCCATTGTTTACCTGAGGTGCCTTTTAGTTGTGCCTATTAAAATATGGAGAACAAAAATGTTGAGGTTCCAAAATTAGGGAAAGATCAAGATCCACTTCCACCTCGTGCTGAAGCTGCTGCCACTAGTCATGGCCGAGACGATGAAATGCCAGCAACGTCGTCTGCCAAGGCCGATGCCCAATGTCATAGTACAGAGCATGTAAAATCCAAAACACCAAATATCAGTAAAAAAAGGACTCCAAAACCTAAAATAAAATTGTCGGAGGAGAAGCGTAAACTTGCCAATATGCCATTTACCACACGGAGTGGCAAGGAACGGCTGAGGCCCTGGCCTATGTTCATGGCTAGTGGTTCAGCTTCACATGAGGATGGAAGCACTCAGCCTCTCGCTAGAAAAATGAAAAGACTCAAGCTGGCAAAAGCACCGCAAAGAACTGTGCGTTCTTCGAAATCCCAAATCCACAAGGAGAGTCCAATTGTGTCGGTTGCGATGCCTGACCTTCCCAACACTGGACGTGAAGAGCATGCGCCTTCCACCATTTGCACGCCCCCTGCAAGTGCTGGAAGGAGCACCCGCAGTCCAGTTCCTGATAGTCAGATTGAAGATGTCAGTGTTGAAGTACACCAGGATGAGGAGGATATGGGTGTTGCTGGCGCTGGGGAGGAAATTGACCAGGAGGATTCTGATGGTGAGGTGGTTTGTTTAAGTCAGGCACCCGGGGAGACACCTGTTGTCCGTGGGAGGAATATGGCCATTGACAAGCCTGGTGAAAATACCAAAAAAATCAGCTCTTCAGTGTGGAAGTATTTCAACAGAAATGCGGACAACAGGTGTCAAGCCGTGTGTTGCCTTTGTCAAGCTGTAATAAGTAGGGGTAAGGACGTTAACCACCTCGGAACATCCTCCCTTATACGTCACCTGCAGCGCATTCATAATAAGTCAGTGACAAGTTCAAAAACTTTGGGTGACAGCGGAAGCAGTCCACTGACCAGTAAATCCCTTCCTCTTGTAACCAAGCTCACGCAAACCACCCCACCAACTCCCTCAGTGTCAATTTCCTCCTTACCCAGGAATGCCAATAGTCCTGCAGGCCATGTCACTGGCAATTCTGACGAGTCCTCTCCTGCCTGGGATTCCTCCGATGCATCCTTGAGTGTAATGCCTACTGCTGCTGGCGCTGCTGTTGTTACTGCTGGGAGTCGATCGTCATCCCAGAGGGGAAGTCGTAAGCCCACTTGTACTACTTCCAGTAAGCAATTGACTGTCCAACAGTCCTTTGCGAGGAAGATGAAATATCACAGCAGTCATCCTGCTGCAAAGCGGATAACTGAGGCCTTGACAACTATGTTGGTGTTAGACGTGCATCCGGTATCCGCCGTTAGTTCACAGGGAACTAGACAATTTCTTGAGGTAGTGTGCCCCCGTTACCAAATACCATCTAGGTTCCACTTCTCTAGGCAGGCGATACCGAGAATGTACACGGACGTCAGAAAAAGACTCACCAGTGTCCTAAAAAATGCAGTTGTACCCAATGTCCACTTAACCACGGACATGTGGACAAGTGGAGCAGGGCAGGGTCAGGACTATATGACTGTGACAGCCCACTGGGTAGATGTATGGACTCCCGCCGCAAGAACAGCAGCGGCGGCACCAGTAGCAGCATCTCGCAAACGCCAACTCTTTCCTAGGCAGGCTACGCTTTGTATCACCGCTTTCCAGAATACGCACACAGCTGAAAACCTCTTACGGCAACTGAGGAAGATCATCGCGGAATGGCTTACCCCAATTGGACTCTCCTGTGGATTTGTGGCATCGGACAACGCCAGCAATATTGTGTGTGCATTAAATATGGGCAAATTCCAGCACGTCCCATGTTTTGCACATACCTTGAATTTGGTGGTGCAGAATTTTTTAAAAAACGACAGGGGTGTGCAAGAGATGCTGTCGGTGGCCAGAAGAATTGCGGGACACTTTCGGCGTACAGGCACCACGTACAGAAGACTGGAGCACCACCAAAAACAACTGAACCTGCCCTGCCATCATCTGAAGCAAGAAGTGGTAACGAGGTGGAATTCAACCCTCTATATGCTTCAGAGGTTGGAGGAGCAGCAAAAGGCCATTCAAGCCTATACAATTCAGCACGATATAGGAGGTGGAATGCACCTGTCTCAAGCGCAGTGAAGAATGATTTCAACATTGTGCAAGGTTCTGATGCCCTTTGAACTTGCCACACGTGAAGTCAGTTCAGACACTGCCAGCCTGAGTCAGGTCATTCCCCTCATCAGGCTTTTGCAGAAGAAGCTGGAGACATTGAAGGAGGAGCTAACACAGAGCGATTCCGCTAGGCATGTGGGACTTGTGGATGGAGCCCTTAATTCGCTTAACAAGGATTCACGGGTGGTCAATCTGTTGAAATCAGAGCACTACATTTTGGCCACCATGCTCGATCCTAGATTTAAAGCCTACCTTGGATCTCTCTTTCCGGCAGACACAAGTCTGCTGGGGTTCAAAGACCTGCTGGTGAGAAAATTGTCAAGTCAAGCGGAACGCGACCTGTCAACATCTCCTCCTTCACATTCTCCCGCAACTGGGGGTGCGAGGAAAAGGCTCAGAATTCCGAGCCCACCCGCTGGCGGTGATGCAGGGCAGTCTGGAGCGACTGCTGATGCTGACATCTGGTCCGGACTGAAGGACCTGACAACGATTACGGACATGTCGTCTACTGTCACTGCATATGATTCTCTCACCATTGAAAGAATGGTGGAGGATTATATGAGTGACCGCATCCAAGTAGGCACGTCACACAGTCCGTACTTATACTGGCAGGAAAAAGAGGCAATTTGGAGGCCCTTGCACAAACTGGCTTTATTCTACCTAAGTTGCCCTCCCACAAGTGTGTACTCCGAAAGAGTGTTTAGTGCCGCCGCTCACCTTGTCAGCAATCGGCGTACGAGGTTACATCCAGAAAATGTGGAGAAGATGATGTTCATTAAAATGAATTATAATCAATTCCTCCGTGGAGACATTGACCAGCAGCAATTGCCTCCACAAAGTACACAGGGAGCTGAGATGGTGGATTCCAGTGGGGACGAATTGATAATCTGTGAGGAGGGGGATGTACATGGTGATATATCGGAGGATGATGATGAGGTGGACATCTTGCCTCTGTAGAGCCAGTTTGTGCAAGGAGAGATTAATTGCTTCTTTTTAGGTGGGGGTCCAAACCAACCCGTCATTTCAGTCACAGTCGTGTGGCAGACCCTGTCACTGAAATGATGGGTTGGTTAAAGTGTGCATGTCCTGTTTATACAACATAAGGGTGGGTGGGAGGGCCCAAGGACAATTCCATCTTGCACCTCTTTTTTCTTTCATTTTTATTTGCGTCATGTGCTGTTTGGGGAGTGTTTTTTGGAAGGGCCATCCTGCGTGACACTGCAGTGCCACTCCTAGATGGGCCCGGTGTTTGTGTCGGCCACTAGGGTCGCTTATCTTACTCACACAGCTACCTCATTGCGCCTCTTTTTTTCTTTGCGTCATGTGCTGTTTGGGGAGGGTTTTTTGGAAGGGACATCCTGCGTGACACTGCAGTGCCACTCCTAGATGGGCCCGGTGTTTGTGTCGGCCACTAGGGTCGCTTATCTTACTCACACAGCTACCTCATTGCGCCTCTTTTTTTCTTTGCGTCATGTGCTGTTTGGGGAGGGATTTTTGGAAGGGACATCCTGCGTGACACTGCAGTGCCACTCCTAGATGGGCCAGGTGTTTGTGTCGGCCACTAGGGTCGCTTAGCTTAGTCATCCAGCGACCTCGGTGCAAATTTTAGGACTAAAAATAATATTGTGAGGTGTGAGGTATTCAGAATAGACTGAAAATGAGTGGAAATTATGGTTTTTGAGGTTAATAATACTTTGGGATCAAAATGACCCCCAAATTCTATGATTTAAGCTGTTTTTTAGTGTTTTTTGAAAAAAACACCCGAATCCAAAACACACCCGAATCCGACAAAAAAAATTCGGTGAGGTTTTGCCAAAACGCGGTCGAACCCAAAACACGGCCGCGGAACCGAACCCAAAACCAAAACACAAAACCCGAAAAATTTCAAGTGCACATCTCTAGTATATACGGTATCTCTATCTATCTATCTATCTATCTATCTATCTATCTATCTATCTATCTATCTATCTATCTATCTGTAATGCCACCCCTACCACCAAGAAAAGTTACACAGGGCATTAGGTTGGTGGAACCTTTTTTTGGGGGTAGCAGGGCATTCTTCACCCATGAATGGAGAATGGTGCATCTGCATTTTTTATACTACTTGGCTTGATCGGCATCTGAAGCGTAGCGTGCGACATCTGCTGAAAGGAGAGGGAATCCAGAAGACCTCCCAAGGACGAGCATCACAAGGAACGGAGGTGCTGCAGCGAAGAACGTACTAGGAAAAGAGACAGGAGTTTACTCGTGGTTTACTGGCCCCCTTGATGTCCAGATGAAGCTCAGAGTGAGGCGAGAGGCCAGCTGACAGGGTCCAGCGGTGCAGCCATGGTGATGTCTGTGGTACAGAGCCGATGCAGGTACTCCTCTGCCGTACCCCCCGAGGTTGTCTGGATGCGGTAAGGCTCCTGGGGTGCCCTTTCTGGAAAGTGCCCTGTTTCTAACCTATTTGTCTTCCCTAGAGAGTCCTCCAAATGGCATTTCGGGACCCTTCCCCAAAGCTCAGCGGACCCCTGCAGAATAAAGAAATGTAGAGATGTTAGACGGGCGCTCAGCAAAGGTATTTTAAATTTTATTTCTACTCTTACAATGTATCTATCGATAGCACAGTACAAGTAATACTTAATAATATACCTTAACCGCAGCATTGTCTTAGCGTTTAATGTTTTTTTCATGGCCCAACAGTTTCAACAGATAAAGCATCTGTTGAATGTTGCAGCCTATCTATTTATTTCTTTATCTATCTATATATATATATATATATATATATATATAGATATATCGATATAGATATAGAGATATGTATATATATTTCTATATACATATATGTATATACATATGTACATATATCCATCTATCTGTAAAGCCACCCCTACCACCAAGAAGAGGTACAGAGGGATTGGGTGGGTGGAACATCTTCTTGGGGGTAGAAGGGCATTCTTACACCCATGAATCAAGAATGGTGTGTCAGCAGTTTTTTATACTACCTGGCTTGATCCACGTCGGAAGCGTAGCATCTGGCATCTGCTGATAGTGGAGGGAATCCAGAAGACCTCCCGAGGATGAGCATCATAGTGGATTGGAGGTGCTGCAGTGGAGAAGGCGTATCTGGAAAAGAGACAGGAGTTTACTTGTGGTTTACTAGACCCCTTGACGTCCAGATGAAGCCCAGCGTGAGGCGAGAGGCCGACAGGGTCCAGCGGTGCAGCCATGGTGATGTCTGGGGGACAGTGCCCCCCGAGGTCGGACGGATGCGGTAATGCTCCTGGGGTGCCCTTTCTGGAAAGTGCCCTGTTTCTAACCTATTTGTCTTCCCTAGAGAGTCCTCCAAATGGCATTTCGGGACCCTTCACAAAAGCTCAGCGGACTCCTGTAGAATAAATAAATGTGGAGACGTTAGATGGGCGCTCAGCAAAGGTATTTGAAAATCCATATCTACTCTTACAATGTATCTATTGCTAGCACAGTACAAGTAATATATAATAGTATGCTTTGCATTCAGCATTGTCTTAGCATTTAATGTTTTTTCGTGGCCCAACAGTTTCAACAGATAAAGCATCTGTTGAAAGTTGCTGCCTATCTATTTATTTCTTTATCTAGAATATGGATATGCAGGCACTCACCAGTAAATTTCAACAGGCATTTATTAATAACTCACAAAGACATAAGGACAGTGTGTCGACGTTTCGGTCATCGCATGACCTTCTTCAGGACATCATACAAAGACAGCAAGGGCCACAATCCAGTGCAACACCATTCACCACATGTCACACAGGCTTTCCTTAAATAGCAGAGGCAGGCCCAAGCCACTCCCAACCAATGATTGCCACAGGAAGTGCCTCAAAAAATCATTAAACTCCGTTGATAACTAACTATCCTCATAAGTATCCCTACTTTATATGAGTAAGCACGCTATAATATAAATCTTAACTTAATGACACTCCATAAAACACCCCAATCTTGTCAAAACAAGCCAAACAGCGGCCGCGGCCGGAAGTTACATGCGTTCCACATACAGTGGAACGCATCCATGCCGGAACCAGAAGTGACATATCATTCGTCACATGTATCTACATCATAACACTAACAGTCTAGAGGGCAGCGCGGACAAACCTCGACCGCGGCCGGAAGCTCGATGCGTTCCACAGACAGTGGAGCGCATCTAGGCCGGAACCGGAAGTGACGTATCGCGCGTCACACAAGCCCTGTATCGTGTTACTGATGGAGTAAAAAGCAGCACCGCTCAACACACTAGTGTGTGTAGGTGCGTTGCCATGGTGACCCAATACATATAATGGCACTAAGCCCTGCATACATGTACCAAATATATTAGTAAACTGAATGTAAATATATATGGGCAATCATTGCTAAAGTGCCAAGTGCTACTACCTCATCTAAAAAAGTAAAAAGCCTGGGGACAAAACACCACAAATAAACAAATAGTTACAAAAATACTGGGGACAGCTCATGAGGGGCAAACTAAGTCTGACCCCCATAAAACCGTACCCGATACAACAAAAAAACTAAAATAACACAAAAAAATCCTAACCAAAAAATATATATAAAAAAGAATGTATATAATACAGTCATCAAAGTGAATTTCCTCGGGTCCCTACCTGCACTTAACAGAGAAAAATATTATAGGGGTTATGTTCATTTAGGCCACGAGGGACCAAAGTGTCCAATTGGTATATCCAACGTGATTCACGTTGTCGCAAAAATTTGTCATGGTCACCACCACGTAGAGGCATAGGGATATAATCGATCAACATGCATTTCAGACTTGAAACTGAGTGGCCCATTGTCAAAAAATGTGAGCGGATGGAATAGCGACAGTTTGCCATCCTGTCCCGAAAGCAACGGGATGTCATACCGACATAATATAAGCCGCACGAGCAGATGACTATATAGATTACATAGTCCATTTTGCAATGGAGTCGATGTCGGATGTTGATTCTCTTCTCACTATGGGGATGCATGAAGTATGTCCCAGTCTGTAGAGATCTGCATGTGGTGCAATCTGGACACCTGAAGCAGCCCTTCCGTATAGTTGGTAACCAGCTCTCAAGGGCTTCACTCGGTTGTACAGTGGGTCTCATCAGCAGTTGATTTAAATTTGTCCCTCGTCGATAGGCACACATAGGTAGTTGTGTACCAAGTCCCTTAAACGCAGGATCCGTAGAAATGATCGGCCAGTGTCACCTAATGGTATTCTCAGAGTAGGCTGATCTGGTATCATATGTTGAAGTTGATAGAGTCAGATATCTACCTTTTAACATTAGCTATATACTAATACCGTGTAGCCGTAGTGGCCGCTAAACCTCGTGCACGTGCTACGCACTTCATACGCTATTTGCGTATGAAGGCCTCGCACGTGGTACGCAAATTACGTACACACGCTACGCTGGGTGTACGGAATACACACAGCGAGCGTACACACAGACAGCAACCTTTATAAACTTTAAACACAGAATATGTTCACACTGTATACCTTGGTACTGTAACACTGTAATGATATACCACTGGTTAACCTGGATATATAAGCAAGCTGTTTGAGTGATTTGAAATACACAGAAACCCTTTGTACTAGCTAGAAACACACAGACACCCTGCTGAGGTTCCAACACCTTTACTAACAATATTTAACTATGTAAAAAGGGGAAAACAGTTAACAGTTCATACTCTACAGGCTAACATCAATATCTAACAGAATAACTACACATAAATACACAACAGCGGCACAATCGCAAACAATAACATACTACGAGAGAGAGAGAGAGAGAGAACGTGGCAAAATACAGTCAGAGATTTTAGAATGGTCACAGAGAGAACTTACACACATGGGAATGAATCGCAGGCGCAATCTGGAAAATCCAGCTCCCAGTTAGTCAATGATGAAAACCGTTGTGGAGAGAAGACTGAGCTGGTCCAGTCTGGCTGTTCCCTATATACACTGCATACAGTACACTACAAAGGGACCTATATCTCATTGTTCATTGGACACAGGAATCTGTCTTCACATTACAACAAAAGGTCATAGGTTTGTTTGAACAGGTGGGCTGTGACTATTTCAGACTGCTCAGGTGGGAGGGAATCTCAGGATTCCCAACACATGGACAATGAATCGCAAATACAGTAAATGTCCAGGAACTACTTATAGACATAACTATACGCAGGAGCGATTAATCTTTACCTAACCAGCACCGGATTGTTCCTAATAAAATGTTCTTTAGTTAGGTACCAAACACCACTGCTCAAACCCTGTCTGACCCTTCGTATCATGCAAAGAGGAATTCCTCTGTCCAGTGACCAGTTACATTAAACAAACTTACAGTTATTATTATGGGGAACATTACCTATAAAACATACTATTTGAATGTATTATGTAACGATTTAGTCGCCCGCTAGACGCACACAAACTCTACCGTAAATGCACATACCACGCGCTCAGGCTCATGGCCGTGGAGGCGCCGTCACGCAACTGCGAATATGCGCACGCACGGGAGAGAATGTGCATGTGCAGCGGGCAAGCGCATGGGGTGAATATATGGCAACGTGTAGCATGATATTTTTCGACTTTGACAAAGTAAAGATCATTCTACCTGCATTATTGTTTATTTGTGAGTTATCAACCTGTTGTGCATATCTGCATCTTGCTTTAGTGAGGCATTTGCAGATGGTCTTACGTGAATAGCCTCTATCGACAAACCTCTCTATCATGTCTTGGATCTGTACCTCCATCTTGGTGGATGACGTATTATAGCGCAATATTCGCATGAACTGCGAAATGGGCAAACTGTCCTTAAGTTTATTAGGATGGTGGCTGCGAGCGTGTAATAACGTACTCCGGTCTGTATCCTTTCGATAGAGAGTAGATACCAGATGATTATCTTCAAAAGAAATAGTGACATCCAAAAAATTAAGTGTAGACTGACTAATCTGGTATGTAAACCGTATTGGGCTAGGTAATGCATTCAGATACTCCACCATTGCCTTGAACTCAATCTCAGTGTCGCTCCATACGAAAAAATAAACTGTCGATATAACGTCCAAAATACAATATTTTATCTCCATACTTTGGTAGTATAAATGTATTCTCATATTGTTGCATATAAAGGTTTGCATAGGTGGGCGCCAGGTTGGACCCCATGGCGGTGCCCGCCACTTGCATAAAGTAATCCTTACCATACAGGAAATAATTATTAGTCAAAACCAACCTGGCCAAATCCACAAGGAACTCAGTAGGAGGACCAGTATGAGAGCTTGAACTTAATGCTGATCTATAGCATCCAAACCATCATTATGTGGTATGACAGTATATAGCGACTGTACGTCCATAGATGCAAGCCACACATTGGTGGGCAAGGCACCCAAAGTTTTGATCTTTTCCAAGAAATCAGGGGTATCACGAATGTAGGTATGCATCTGTTGGACGTATGGCTGTAAGAGCTTATCCAAGAACACTGCCACTGGCTGAAGAGTCGAACCCCTGGACGAGATGATAGGACGGCCAGGCGGATCAACCAGTGTCTTATGAATCTTGGGAAGCGTGTATAGTATGGGGCATACAGGATATTCAACCGTCAAATAAGCACTAATGCTATCATCTAACCAGCCATGTTGTACCCCCATATCAATAGCAGAATCAACCAATTTTTTCACTTTAGCAACCAGGCTACCTTGTAGTTTATGATAGGTGTTAATATCGGCAAGTTGGCGGCAGATTTCACGATCATAGGCATGCTAGTCCTGAACGACAATGGCCCCGCCCTTATCGGCTTTCCTAACCACCAAGTTGTCATTGTGCATTAAATTACGCAATGCAACCCGCTGTACAGCCGTTAAATTATCATGGCTAGGCTCATTATTAACAGTAGACATGTCGTATTCTGTTAATCTCAAAAAGGATTTAATACTGGCATTAGAAGATTGAGGATCAAAAGTGCTAGGTTTATTGAGATTAAATTCGGTATTGGAGACAGATTCCTTATCTGCAAAAAATTCTCTCAATCTAAGTTTTCTACCGAACTTATATTGGTCAACTGACCAACCAAAACTGTCGTGATTAATTCTGGGCACAAAAGACAGACCAAGTGATAATAATCCAATTTCATCTGGGGTAAGTACATGGCTAGAAAGGTTAAACACCACAGTGTCACATCTGCCCCTTCCTCTTTTCTTTGAACTTGCCCCTCCGCGTTGGGTACCTGACCCGCGGTTTCGAAACGGGTTGGTGGTATTTCTGGTAGGTCGTCCTAAAAAAGATGAACTCGATGCTGGACCACTTGGGGGGCGATTTTCAACAAGCTCACTATCAGAATTTGACTGGGAAGTGGAGATATCATCAGTGGGAATTATCCTAGACCTAGGGTAGGCATTATATCTCCGCTGGGAGTAATTCCTAGTTTCCCCTCTCAGCCATCTGTATACCTGATTATTGGTATAGTCTGAATTTACCACAGTAAGCTTTTTACGCTTAAAAGCCACCAATTCCTGCTGGTAAGTATTAATCTGGTCACTCAAATTGCTCAGCCAATCCTTAGAGTTATCATTGGACAATGTGGATAAATGCATGGTGTTAAAAGCAATAATATCCTGGCATACCTGTTTAAGTTCAGTGCCCACTTCTTCAATGACCAGAGGAATAAGGTCAAGTGTGCACGTGTTTAAGACTCCGCACCATTTGGTGCAAAATGTTAAGTTGTTCCTACCAATAGTTGGTACGTTATGTACACGGAACCCCCTGGGGATTTTTTTGTTTCTATAATAATCTGATAAGAACTGCCCGTGAAGTGTTAAATCCACTTCACGTCGTCGCAATCTAGAAATTTTATAGAATAAATCAATTGATGTTTCATCAGGGAGTTTAGAGAACTCAGTGTGGTCGAAGAGAACTTTCTCTGCGTCATCGTCAGTCAATGAGACCAGAGTACTGTGAGCAATTTGAAAAATTGCTTCATCAGGAATCTGTGTAGTGTCGGTAGACATGGCTGTGCAGGAATGAGGGACCAGATCATAAATACCACACTGAAGTGTGGTAAAACATACAAACACAATAATGAAAAATAACACAACTATACAAATAATAATCGTAATGATGGGGCAACACCTGAGACTGCGCCAAGGCAATGTCTATTGTCAAAGTCAGAAAAATATCATGCTACACGTTGCCATATTTCCACCCCATGCGCTTGCCCGCTGCACATGCACATTCTCTCCCGTGCGTGCGCATATTCGCAGTTGCGTGACGGCGCCTCCTCGGCCATGCGCCCGAGCGTATGGTATGTGCATTTACGGTAGAGTTTGTGTGCGTCTAGCGAGCGACTCAATCGTTACATAATAAATTCAAATAGTGTGTTTTATAGATAATGTTCCCCTTACTAATAACTGTAAGTTTGTTTAATGTAACTGGTCGCTGGACAGAGGAATTCCTCTTTGCATGATACGAAGGGTCAGACAGGGTTTGAGCAGTTGTGTTTGGTACCTAACTAAAGAACATTTTATTAGGAACAATCCGGTGCTGGTTAGGTAAAGATTAATCGCTCCTGCGTATAGTTATGCCTATTAGTAGTTTCTGGACATTTACTATATTTGCGGTTCATTATCCATGCGGCGGGAATCCGGAGATTCCCTCCCACCTGAGCAGTTTGATATAGTCACAGCCCACCTGTTCAAACTAACCTATGACCTTTTGTTATGGTGCGGGGAGACATTCCTGTGTCCAATGAACAATGAGATTATAGGCCCCTTTGTAGTGTACTGTACGCAGTGTATATAAGGACAGCCAGCCTGGCCAGCTCAGTCTTCTCTCCACAAACGGTTTTCATCTTGACTAACTCGGAGCTGGTACCAGGACTGCGCAGCGATCATTCCCCAGTGTGTGTAAGTTATTCTCTGTAACCAACTTATTCCCTGTTTGTATTTGTCACGTTCTCTCTCTCTTACTCTCTCTCTCATTGAATGTTATTGTTTGCGATTGTGCCGCTATTGTATATTTATGTGTAGTTATTCTGCTTAGATATTGATGTTAGTCTGTAGTGTATGAACTGTTAACTGTTTTCCCCTTTTTACATAGCTAGATATTGTTAGTAAAGGTGTTGGAACCTTAGCAAGGTATCGTGTGTTTATTACATTGTAGAGGGTAATCGGAGCGTCTCGATCGCTCAAGCAGCTTTAGTATTCACAAGGTTAGCAGCGTTATATCGCTACAGTATTTCAGTACAAGGTTTACAGTATAAGAGTATCCTTTCTGTGTGTTGCATACAAGGTTTACTGAGTGTCATCCCGTGAGCATCTGCACCGCTCGTGTTCCCCTCATGGTCACGAGCGTCCGCTACGCTAGTAGCGTAGCTTTACGGTAGTCGGCCGCCTATAGCGTGCTCGACACCAAGCGTTAAGCTGTGAGCGAGCGTGCCGCATGTGCGTCTCGACCACGGATAAGCGTCTGCTACACTAAGTGCGTACCCTTACGGTACCCCATACGCCAATTGCGTACTGAGTCTCTTACCCACATATAGTGAATGTTATAAGGTAATAAATCGGCATTATCAATTGGGGCCTCGTCCGTCCTCCACATATCCGCACTGGCGAACACAGACTTTATCTGTCAGCAAGGGCGGGAAGGCAGTATCCCTTCGTATCCGTATTGGTGGTGAGGGATACAGTAGTGCTGGCTAGATAAGCGTCTGTTTCGCTACGCTGTAGGAGTGCTGGTGGAATCCGGAACCGGAAGGTAAGAACAGTACGCTATTGTCTTTTAAAAACTGTTTATTTCTGTTTTGCGTACGCACACACGCACGCACGCACACACCTGTATTTCTTTTTCCATCTGTGTAATTTCACATCCCGCCTTCCTGTTTGCCATTTATCATTGATAACGTGCTGAGAAAGATTTGTTGCTATTTGTAGTTAAAAGTAATATTAATACGTTAAGGAATAAATTATAAAACACACACACGGCTTTGCCTAAAGATACAAGGAAAGACCTGTGTGGTGTTCGGTAGATGATTACAGTTAAAGATCATTTACATTGATATAAACGTGTTAGTTGTATTTCTGTGGATATACCTGGCTTGCGTACACGTGTCTCTGACAAAGGGCGGGACTAGCGTACGCGATGCAAGGGCTGACGCACGGAGCGTATATTACGCAACGGAGCATCTGGGTACGCCCACGTAATACAAATCACACGATAGTATTGTTTTAGTAGGCGATACGGAGGCAACGCGATAATAGCGCAAATCAATCTCAGTGTCCAAAATTTTAGCTAATAGATCCTTCTCTAGTTGCAACTCCTCGGGATTAGCCTGCGATACTGAATGAAAGGGATTTCTGCGCAGAAACGAAAGTAAAGAGTATATGAGGTGAAAGTGTGTGTATACATATAGAAGTTTCTAATTTTTGGGTGGAACCACAGGAAATCATCAAGTTCTCGCGAGGTACATACGTGAAAGTGACGGCATGGTGGCTTGGGAGGCATCCCTTGTTAAACATATTAAAAATAGGAGCATTAGAGTATAGCATACCAGGAGGTCACGGACCAGGAGGTCCAGGTACAGCAGACTAGGAAGTCCGCTATAGATAAGAGTCAAGAAGCACAACATCAGGAAGGGTTGGTGCGGTACCCATATAGGCCAGTAAGCTCCGGCTGAAGGAATTCGCAGCCACAATTTTCGATTCCGTTGGTCGCTCCGCACATAAGATTAGTTGCTTATGTGCAGAACGATTGTACCGCACGTAATTGTGTGCATTAGTTAGTAACTTGACCCAGTACCATTTGCGTACGCTAGAGGGGTCATAAACGATATTTGTACATTCTAACGTGATTTGTGTAATTTTTTTTATTTTAAGGGAGGTTCGCTGGTCACTCGGGAACTATCCAACAACCAATAGTTACTGGAAAGGGTTAAGTGCTCGTCAGATCACACCCACATGTTCCAGTAAATAGAGGTTCAGGTCGCAGGGGCCCTAGGTTGAGTACGCCAGCGCTAAGGCAGTGTGTGGGCGTATTGGTCGACGTGGGCGGAGTGAGTGGAGGTACTCGGTAAACTTTCACCGTCAGTCTACCCCGGACATCTTGGTTTTTGTAAGGGTTCGCTGAAGACCCTGATTTGAAGGTCAGAGGTAGCAAAAGCAACACCTGCAAAGATGGGGGCCAGTTGTTCAGGTAGGGGGCGATCAACCCTGGTCCAAGTTGATTCAGTAAACCGACCAATCGGGTCGGCAAGGTATGTCATGTGTGAGAAATACGGTTCACACACAGAGGTTTTGTGCGATGAATGGGAAAGAATGACTGTGCATGACAGGGAAAAGTTCCCAAGAGTAGGCAGTTTTAGTCCCGAGGTGTTACAAAATCTAAGGAGAAGGATATGTCTCATTAAATCTGCAAAGAGACGGATCAAACATTATGATTATTTACAGTTATGGCAACAGGAAGGTGAAATACAAAGAGGATTGGCTCAAGCGGCTGGATCTAACCCTATCAGGAAAGTGTATAGCCACCGCGCCACCACCACCATACATAACGGGAGAGAAAGTGGTTACAGAGAATGACACACTGGTGTATGATAAACATGCACTTAGTAACTGTATAAATGTTAAGAATAATGTAACTAAGATTGTTGATGCTAATACTAACCCGTGCAAGCTGTACCCTGTTTTAAACTTTCCCCAGGATTGTGACCAAGAGGATGAGCCCACAACAATATCGGCACTTTCTCTAGCAGCCACCATAGCAGAAACAACAGTGGGCACGGCCCAACCAGTAAGAGCAGTATCAAAGGCCCCTAGTGGAGGGACAGGTGAGGTCGTATCAACTGGTAAGTACGGCACTGTACACTATGCTGAAACCATTACACCACATGTTGTAGAATCTACTCAGAATGATGTTATTGAACTTAATCCCGTTAGGGTAATTGCAGTACCAAATGGGAAAACTGACACTTCAGGAGTCACTCCTGTCAGAAACATCGCCATGCACTGCCCCTTTTCCCGAACGGAATTAAGATCAATGGTGTCTGAATTCCCTGATCCTAGGAAAGATCTAGTTGCAAGCCAGAAGTACATTAGAGAGCTAGGACATACTGTAGAGCCCAATAACAAAGATTGGCGGACATTGCTGAGAGCATGTTTACCCTCCAATGTCGACTCAGCGAGTTTTATAACTGACTGTAAACTAGACGAAGAAGTACCCCTTACTGAGGAGTACAATCAAGATAATGTGAAAAGAATTAATTTGCAGCTGGGAGTATATTTCCCAGCTGTTGCCAAATGGAACAAATTTTCTCCATCAAACAAAAAGAGGGAGAAGCAGCTGCTGATTATTTTCACCGGGCACTGCAAGAAATGGCTAAGTATACAGGGATAGAAGACATTAAAACAAATGTAAATCATAGAGAAGTAGCAGTATCTGTGTTAATGGATGATTTAAAGGAAGTATTGAGAACGAGGGTACAGACCACCCAACCATGTTGGCGAGGTTTGTCGGTAGCTACTTTGAGAGAGGCCGCTATTGATCATGATCGGAATATCACCAGACACAGGGAGTCACAAAGTGATAAGTTAATGGTCGTAAGTATACAGGCCCTGACCACAAGGCCACCTCAGTATAAGTCTCCGACCCCTGTGGGTAAGTCAAATGTGGTAACTTGTTATTACTGTCATAAAGAGGGACATTTTGCACGAGACTGTAGATTGAAAAATGCACAAAAATCATATCAACCCCCTAGACAACGACATGACACACGAAATTGGGATCAAGGACCGCAGAGACGGAGTTATGAGCCACACGCAGGGGAAACAAAAAGGTATCCCCCAAAAAGAGACTGGCAAGTCTCTGATAGTTCCCATTTACCCCCTTCACAGGTAATAGCTGCCAGCGCAATGCAGGGAGGCCACCACATACAATAGGGGTGGGGCCACACCTGTAATCTGCAGCCAGTGAAATTGATTGCGAGCCTTGGAAGTGAACCCGAGGTCACAATTGAAGTAGCTGGTAAATCTCTAAATTTCCTTGTAGATACGGGGGCGGCCAAGTCAGTGATAAATTCGACCGTGGGCATGAGAACCAAACAATTCCAGCCATGGGAGTAACAGGAGTAGTACAGCACTACCCTTTAAGCAAACCTGCAGAGATTACGATAGGGCCTTTGCATACCAAGCATTCTTTTCTGCTGGCTGCATCGGCTCCGACTAATCTCCTAGGGAGAGATTTACTGTGCAAAATGGGATGCGTCATATATTGTACTCCTGAAGGTGTGTTCTTGGACATACCCGAGAACCACGCTCAGGAAGTGCAGGATATGCTAGACTCCCCAACAAGATTAATGTCACACACTGTTGTTGTAAATAGGTGTCCGTCCAAGGTAGAGGAAATGATTTCCCAGATACCGGAATCACTTTGGACCAAGGATGGACAAGACACTGGATTAATGGCAAACGTAGCCCCAGTAGTTGTGCAAGTAAAAGATGGTAGGATAGCTCCAAAAATCCCACAATACCCTCTGAAGCCAGAGGTGGAGTTAGGAGTTTACCCTGTAATAGAGCGCTTGCTACAACAGGGCATTCTGGTAAGAACGTCCAGCACTGCCAATAGTCCCATCTTCCCTGTTAAAAAGAGTGGGGGAAGGGGTTACAGATTAGTGTAGGATCTAAGAGGGATCAACAAAATAGTTGAGAGTCAATTCCCCGTAGTGCCAAATCCAGCTGTCATCCTTATGCAAATCCCTCCCACTGCCAAATTTTTCACTGTGATTGACCTCTGCTCCACTTTCTTCTCGGTACCTCTGCACCCTGACAGTCAATACTTATTCGCATTCACATACAGAGGAGTTCAGTATACCTGGACTCGCTTACCACAAGGTTTCATAGACAGTCCAAGTATTTTCTCCCAGGCCTTACATGATTGTTTACAGTCTTTTCAACCTGAGAGTGGATCAATATTAATACAATACGTAGACGACTTACTGCTATGTTCGGATTCACTCGAATCGTCCCTGAGAGATACGAAACAACTCCTGTTTCATCTTTCAGACACAGGACACAAGGTTTCCAAAGATAAGTTACAATTATGCCAGACCAGGGTAAAGTATTTGGGACACTATCTGACACAAGGACTGAGACACCTCACCGCTGATAGAATTCAAGCAATTCGTGACATGACCCTGCCACAAACCCAGCAACAGATTAGAACGTTTTTAGGAATGTGTGGGTATTGCCGTAACTGGATCCCAGGTTTTTCCATACTAGCCCTACCTTTGCAGGAGATGGTCTCATCAAACAAACCTGATCGGATTTCGCACACAGACAAGTCTGAGATGGCATTTGAGAGACTTAAACAGTGCCTAACGCAGGCACCGGCATTAGGTATGCCTGACTATGGGAAACCCTTTGAGCTGTACGGAACAGAGAGTGCTGGGTGCGCAGCAGGTGTCTTAACCCAGAAGCATGGTGCTCAGCTAGACATGGTAGCGCGATCCCTCCCCACATGCTTGCGAAGTGTTGCAGCAATAGCATTGCTAGTAAGTAAAAGCGAAGATGTAGTGCTAGGACACAATCTCACAATTCATACACCACATGCAGTGTCAGCCTTACTGAATTCGGCCCAAACCAGACACGTCTCATCTGCACGGTTTACAAGATGGGAATTGGCACTAATGGCCCCCGTAAACATCACCATAAGGAGATGCAGCGCATTAAATCCTGCAACGTATCTCCCAGGTGTGCCTGGACAGGCACAAAGGGTGGAGGATGAGAGTGATGGTGAAGGAGGATTTAGTACAGGGGATGACACGCATGATTGTATGGAATATTTGACCCAAAATTTCACGGCAAGGCCTGACATCAGTGACAACCCACTGGAAGATGTAGATTTTACTTTCTACACTGACGGTAGTTGTCACAGACAGACGGACTCGGGAGACTTGTGTACTGGATACGCAGTCGTAGATGGCCAAGGTACCATAGAAGCAGAACCACTAGGCCCACCCCACTCAGCACAAGTTGCTGAACTGGTTGCCCTAACCAGAGCATGCGAATTGGCTAAGGGCAAGTCAGCCAATATCTACACAGATTCTAGGTACGCCTTCGGAGTAGTCCATGATTTCGGGGCCCTATGGCGCCTCAGATATTTCATGACGGCAGCTGGCACACCCGTAGCGCATGCAGCCCACATCAAAAGACTTCTAACAGCGATACAGGAACCCGACAGAGTGGCTGTTATCAAGTGTAAAGCTCACACGTACAGCCAAGACCCGGTATCACTTGGTAACAGCCGAGCAGACGAAGCTGCTAAATCAGCAGCCAGTACCCCCATACAGACAGACAGCACACAACTGATGGTATTTAATACTGTAAATACACAGAAATTATATGAAATGCAAAATTTGTGTTCCCCACAACAAAAGGCAGTTTGGAGGTCAAAAGGATATGGCCAGGAGTCCTCAGGACTCTGGACAGACGGACAGGGTAAGCCAGTGGCACCCAGAGCATACCTTCCAAGTCTAGCGGAAGCGGCACATGGGCTGACTCATCTAGGCAAAGAAGGAATGTGTAAGTTGGTAAGAGCTTATTGGTGCGCCCCAGGATTTTCTTCCCATGCGGGTAAAAGAGCAATGACATGTCTCACCTGCTTGAGGAAGAATATCGGAAAGGCAATACCGACAGAGCCATCCCATATCCCTCCGACAGATGGCCCTTTCCAGGTAATACAAATTGATTTCATACAATTGCCACCTTGTAGAAATTTAAAGTATGTATTGGTCTGTATTGACGTGTTCTCAAATTGGGTCGAAGCATTTCCCGCGGCCACAAATACCGCTGTATTTACTGCAAAGAAAATTGTGCAGGAATTTGTGTGTAGGTATGGTATCCCTAGAATCATTGAAAGTGATAGGGGTACCCATTTTACAGGTGAAGTCTTTCAAACAATGTGTAAGTTGATGGGAATTAATAGTAAGCTGCACACTCCGTACCACCCCCAGGCGAGTGCGAAGGTGGAAAGAGTAAACAGCACTATTAAAAATAAATTGAGCAAGGTAATGGCTGAAACAGGACTGTTATGGCCCGAAGCTTTGCCAATCGTATTATACAGCATCAGAACCACTCCCAGGTCCCCTCTTAATCTGTCTCCTTTTGAAATCTTGTTTGGTCGACAACCCCATGTTATGATTAACCCCCAGGATGATTTGAAATGTAACAATGAAGTAACCGTAAAGTATTTGGTTAAGATGAGTAAGCAATTGAGGAATCAGAATGATAATCTAAAGTTGGTGATTCCTGATTTGCCAGACAGTAATTGTCATGACATTGAACCTGGGGATTATGTAATGATACGGAATTTTCTACGCTCAGGTTGCCTTATTGACAGATGGGAAGGACCATACCAAGTCTTATTAACCAGCACAACAGCATTGAAGGTTGCCGAGAGGGAGACTTGGGTCCATTCGTCTCATTGTAAAAAGGTCACTGACCCAGAGAGGTCCCGTGATAAAGAACAGACGGTAGAGGTTGTATCACTAGAGTGTCTGTTCAGGGAAGATTGAGACGACACCTGAGCGCTGAAAATAATAAGACCGGAAGCTTGTCGAGCCAGATTTCTTTTTCCCATTTGTTATTTTCTCCAGTTCCCATCTCCCTCCTATTTCCTTTCCCCCTTCTTATTTTTCTCCTTTTTCTCCTCTAAGATGGACTTGCCCCAAGAGACTGTGATCCGGATTTTCCTGTTGACCATGATGTTGACCAGAGCAGTCTGTTTCGGTGAGAGTACCATGGAGGTCGAGAAAGGATCTGGAATGGGTTCTGATGACCAGGATGGAGGCGTAGTTTTCCAAGAACAACATAATCACTAAGTAAAGGCGAGTATCAGAAAACGATCTGGTAGCATTGACAATAGAAGGAATTGTGAAGGATTGTTAGCTGAAGAGAACTGCATCTGTAGGCATTGTGACAACATAGTTGAGGATGGGTGCATCAAGAAATGTCAGTCCAGTTTTAATATCCACATGGACCGGCATCCATTGGGTGACTATCACTCCTTAGTGGGTAAAGTGTTAAACCAGACAGACTGTTGGGTGTGCTCTCAAGTACCTCAAGGTCATAGCAAATCAGGACTAGTACCATTCCCTTTAACTGTAGGAGAGGTACTTGAGTTAAGTGGTGGGAGGCCGGTGGACAAGAGGTTTAATATCTCTAGTCCTCCTAGTTTGAAGCTCCACCAATATCACGTGGATAGGTCCTTAGTGTGCTTTAACATTTCCAATCCCCGAAAGCCGGGAAATTGGGAAGTGTCATGGAGTAATCAAACCATGACCTTTTCATACAGACCCGACAAAATGCCCATAGACACAGAGCTTATACGCCAGATAGTCGACAATAGAAAATTTTTCCGGTATAGGTACACTCTAGGAAGTAGGACCATGCGAGTTGGAGAAGTATCACCAGGATACTGTGCACATATCGTACAAACAGATACGTGTACTAAACAGATGGGAGAATTAGGGTTAGGAGATTTCACATGGAAAATTTGTAACATGGTAATGTCATACTCCGTCCCATATGTTCTCCCCGATGATGCATATTTCATATGCGGGAGGAAGGCGTATAAGTGGCTTGCCCCAAACTCAGAGGGATTGTGTTATATTGGAAAAGTACTGCCTGAAGTAATGACTGTATCCCATATCAAAATGAAAGATATTCACCGCAGTGCCCAAGCTCCTTATACTCACACTCATTACGAGCACATCGTTAAACGGCACCTGGTAGAGAGGACAGAGCACTCGGCCTCTGATCTGATCCATGAATCCACCGGGATTCAATTCCTACTCGCGTTAGATATCACTCGTACCGCCAGGGGAGTGATAAACTATAGATATATATCTGCGCTAGCGAATTTGTTAGACAATATCACCGAAATGTATGACGACACGTTCAGGTACACTGGGAAAGAGTTACAAGCCTACAAAACAGAACTGGTTCAGCATAGGATGATTCTTAATTACCTCACAGCTGTGACAGGCGGGTATTGTGTTACCCTAGCAACTCAATATGGAATAAAATGCTGCACGTACATTACAAACAGCACGGAGGACCCGGCCGAGGTCATAGATCAAAAGATGGATGACATTTTACAATTAAAGTGGGAGTTCCGAAGGAGACACAATCTCACTCTCGCTGCTGTGAGTAATGAGCTGACCAGTTGGGTGTCATGGTTGAACCCACGAAATTGGTTCTCTGGTTTAGGAGAATGGGCCCAAGGTATTATTATGGATGTAGGGAAATTTCTTTTGTGTATTCTGGGAGTCGTCATATTGGTTGGATTGATATTTAGATGCGTTTGGGCTTTAACGAAGTGTAAAGGTAGTACTAGAGTGATGAGTATGAGGAGCGAGGACACTGTAATGACAACAACTAATTTGATTTATGACCCAACGATAGAGACAATGTTGTGATGAAAATGTGATTCCACGGTCCGTTTCTTTCACCCGTTTCTCCTTTGTTTTCCTCCAAGGTACAAAGACATCCGCTTGGAAGAAGAATTTGACAACCTCTTTTATACAGACCACTGATGAACTATGCCACAGACCCCCAATATCCCTAGTGACTTTAACTTTTACGATAGCCCAATACTTTAAAGACTGTAACTTTATGGACAATGGAACAACTTTTGCTCGCTATTTATAGCAAAAGCACCGAGAGACATCAGACAACATGAACATCAAGACAAGACATCAGACAAGACCTCAATCGGCGAATGCATATTAAACTCACATAGTTTATGACTGCATTTATAATAATTGTTTCTTATCCTCATTTCTACAACCTTCAGGTAATGACACACATAGTCGATAGGGAATATAGACACATATATCAGCACTCACATACCCCCCCATTCATGTATCATCAACTAAATGTGCTCCCCATTTGTTGCAACCAAAATCCGAAAAGAGCTCGGTAAAGTTTGACAGCCCGTCCACAGACCCTTAATACGGGATAAGAAGGAATTCAAATGTATACTTCGCAATACCTCGAAGCTTGATTTAAAACACGTACGGCACGATGATACATGACCCCTCAAACATGGATTCATACACACATGCTTCTACTATCTCACTAGGTCATACCTTTTTCCCACCTGCTCCTCTCCTCCCTTTACCCAATCATAAAATGGTACAGGCTGAGTATCCCATATCCAAATATTCCGAAATACGGAAGATTCCGAAATACAGACTTTTTTGCGTGAGAGTGAGATAGTGAAACCTTTGTTTTTTGATGGCTCAATGTACACAAACTTTGTTTAATACACACAGTTATTAAAAATATTGTATTAAATGACCTTCAGGCTGTGTGTATAAGGTGTATATGAAACATAAATTTGGTTGTGTGAATGTAGATACACTTTGTTCAATGCACAAAGTTACAAAAATTATTGGCTAAAATTATCTTCTGGCTGTGTGTATAAGGTGTATATGTAACATAAATGCATTCTGTGCTTAGATTTAGGTCCCATCACCATGATATCTCATTATGGTATACAATTATTCCAAAATACGGAAAAATCCGATATCCAAAATACCTCTGGTCCCAAGCATTTTGGATAAGGGATACTCAACCTGTATTTACATGATGACATATATTTTTCTTTTTGAACTGTTTTAGGAAGTGGCAGTTATTGATGACTGCCAAAGGGTGGACTGTCAAAGTCAGAAAAATATCATGCTACACGTTGCCATATTTCCACCCCATGCGCTTGCCCGCTGCACATGCACATTCTCTCCCGTGCGTGCGCATATTCGCAGTTGCGTGACGGCGCCTCCTCGGCCATGCGCCCGAGCGCATGGTATGTGCATTTACGGTAGAGTTTGTGTGCGTCTAGCGAGCGACTCAATCGTTACATAATAAATTCAAATAGTGTGTTTTATAGATAATGTTCCCCTTACTAATAACTGTAAGTTTGTTTAATGTAACTGGTCGCTGGACAGAGGAATTCCTCTTTGCATGATACGAAGGGTCAGACAGGGTTTGAGCAGTTGTGTTTGGTACCTAACTAAAGAACATTTTATTAGGAACAATCCGGTGCTGGTTAGGTAAAGATTAATCGCTCCTGCGTATAGTTATGCCTATTAGTAGTTTCTGGACATTTACTATATTTGCGGTTCATTATCCATGCGGCGGGAATCCGGAGATTCCCTCCCACCTGAGCAGTTTGATATAGTCACAGCCCACCTGTTCAAACTAACCTATGACCTTTTGTTATGGTGCGGGGAGACATTCCTGTGTCCAATGAACAATGAGATTATAGGCCCCTTTGTAGTGTACTGTACGCAGTGTATATAAGGACAGCCAGCCTGGCCAGCTCAGTCTTCTCTCCACAAACGGTTTTCATCTTGACTAACTCGGAGCTGGTACCAGGACTGCGCAGCGATCATTCCCCAGTGTGTGTAAGTTATTCTCTGTAACCAACTTATTCCCTGTTTGTATTTGTCACGTTCTCTCTCTCTTACTCTCTCTCTCATTGAATGTTATTGTTTGCAATTGTGCCGCTATTGTATATTTATGTGTAGTTATTCTGCTTAGATATTGATGTTAGTCTGTAGTGTATGAACTGTTAACTGTTTTCCCCTTTTTACATAGCTAGATATTGTTAGTAAAGGTGTTGGAACCTTAGCAAGGTATCGTGTGTTTATTACATTGTAGAGGGTAATCGGAGCGTCTCGATCGCTCAAGCAGCTTTAGTATTCACAAGGTTAAGCAGCGTTATATCGCTACAGTATTTCAGTACAAGGTTTACAGTATAAGAGTATCCTTTCTGTGTGTTGCATACAAGGTTTACTGAGTGTCATCCCGTGAGCGTCTGCGCCGCTCGTGTTCCCCTCGTGGTCACGAGCGTCCGCTACGCTAGTATCGTAGCTTTACGGTAGTCGGCCGCCTATAGCGTGCTCGACACCAAGCTTTAAGCTGTGAGCGAGCGTGCCGCATGTGCGTCTCGACCACGGATAAGCGTCTGCTACGCTAAGTGCGTACCCTTACGGTACCCCATACGCCAATTGCGTACTGAGTCTCTTACCCACATATAGTGAATGTTATAAGGTAATAAATCGGCATTATCACTATGAACCCAAAATGCAAACAGGGCCCGAGGAATAAAAAAAACATATATAATAGAAGACCTAGTTACGTATTTATAAATAATATTTTTCCACAATTTTTCTTAAAAAGATCCACTACTCTTAGATATAATTAATGGGTGGAGCAGTGAATTAGTGTCCATCGGAATGAGGCCTTCTGATAAAGATAAAACTTCATCCAAGGAAATTATAAACCAATGCGGGTGCTGGACCAAAGAAAACAGCCCAATATATCTATCTATCTATCTATCTATCTATCTATCTATCTATATATCTCGATATAGATATATATATATCTCGATATAGATATATCAATATAGATGTAGAGATATGTACATATATTTCTATATACGTATATGTATATACATATGTACATATATCCATCTATCTGTAATGCCACCCCTACCGCCAACAAGAGGTACAGGGGGCATTGGGTGGATGGAACCTCTTCTTGGGGGTAGAAGGGCATTCTTACACCCATGTTTTTCATACTACCTGGCTTGATCCACGTCGGAAGCGTAGCATCTGGCATCTGCTGATAGTGGAGGGAATCCAGGAGACCTCCTGAGGACGAGCATCATAGTGGATTGGAGGTGCTGCAGTGGACAAGGCGTACCTGGAAAAGTGACAAGAGTTTACTCACAGTTTACTAGACCCCTTGACGTCCAGACGAAGCCCAGCATGAGGCGAGAGGCTGACATGGTCCAGCGGTGCAGCCATGGTGATGTCTGGGGGACAGAGCCATTGCAGGTCATCCCCTCCCGTGCCCCCTGAGGTCGGCCGGATGCAGTAAGGCTCCTGGGGTTCTATTTCTGGAAAGTGCCCTGTCTCTAACCTATTTGTCTTCCCTAGAGAGTCCTCCAAATGGCGTTGTGGGACCGTTCACCAAAGCTCAGCGACTCCTGCGGAATAAAGAAATGTGGAGACGTTAGACGGGTGCGCAGCAAAGGTATTTGACATTTAATTTCTACTCTTACAATGTATCTATTGCTAGCACAGTACAAGTAATACGTAATAGTATACTTTGCCCTCAGTATTGTCTTATCACTTAACTTTTTTTGCAGCCCAATAGTTTCAACAGATAAAGCATCGGTTGAAAGTTGCGGAGTATCTATCTACCTTCATATATATCGATATAGATATATCAATATAGATATAGAGATATGTACATATATTTCTATATACATATATGTATATACATATGTACATATATCAATCTATCTCTAATGCCACCACTACCGCCAAGAAAAGGTACGGCATTAGGTGGGTGGAACATTTTCTTGGGGTTAGCAGGGCATTCTTACACCCATGCACGAAGAATGGTGCATCTGCGTTTTTATACTACCTCGATTGATCGGCGTCGGAAGCGTAGCGTGCTGCGTCTGCTGATAGGAGAGGAAATCCAGAAGACCCCCCAAGGACGAGCATCACAGCAGAACGGAGGTGCTGCAGTAGAAAAGGCGTACCAGGAAAACAGACAGGAGTTTACTCGTGGTTTACCGACCCTCTTTATGTCCAGACGAAGCTGGCGTGAGGCGAGAGGCCAGCTGACAGGGTCCAGCGGAGCAGCCACAGTGATGTCTGGGGGACAGAGCCGATGCAGGTCCTCCCCTCCCATACCCCCTGAGGTCGGCCGGATGCGGTAAGGCTCCTGGGGTGCCCTTTCTGGAAAGTGCCCTGTTTACAACCTATTTGTCTTCCCTAGAGAGTCCTCCAAGTGGCTTTTTGGGATCGTTCACCAAAGCTCAGTGGACTCCTGCAAAATAAAGAAATGCGTAGATGTTAGACCGGCGCTCAGCATAAGTATTTGAAATGTAATTTCTACTCTAACAATGTATCTATCGCTAACACAGTACAAGTAATACGTAATAGTATACTTTTACCTCAGCATTGTCTTAGCACTTGTTGTTTTTTCGCGGCCCAATAGTTTTGACAGATAAAGCATCTGTTGAAAGTTGCGGCCTATCTATCTTTATATTTTTATCGATATAGATATATTGATTTAGATATATAGATATGTACATATATTTCTATATACATATATGTATAGAAATATGTACATCTATCTATCTATCTATCTATCTATCTATCTATCTATCTATCTATCTATCTATCTATCTATCCAGTATGTCTATCTGTAATGCCACCCTTACCACCAATGAATGAAGAATGGTGCATCTGCTTTTTTTATACTACCTGGCTTGATCGGCGTTGGAAGCATAGCATGAAGTATGAAAACCTCCCGAGGACGAGCATCACAGCGGAATGGAGGTGCTGCAGTGGAGAAGGTGTACCTGGAAAAGAGACAGGAGTTTACTCACGGTTTACTGACCCCCTTGATGTCCAGACGAAGCTTGTCTCGGGGCGAGAGGCCAGCTGACAGAGTCCAGCTGTGCAGCCACATTGACGTCTGGGGGATAGAGCCAACGCAGGTCCTACATTCCCGTGCCCCCTCCCCCGAGGTCTTTCAGATGCAGTAAGGGGTGCCCTTCAATGGAAAGTGCCCCGTTTCTAACCTATTTGTCTTCCCTAGAGAGTCCTCCAAATGACGTTTCAGGACCGTTCACCAAATCTCAGTGGACTCCTGCGGAATAAAGAAATGTGGAGATGTGAAACGGGTGCTCAGCAAAGCTAATTGAAATTTCATTTCTAGTCTTACAATGTATCTATCACTAGCACAGTACAAGTAAAATGTAATAGTATACTTTAACCTGAACATTGTCTTAGCGATTAATGTTTTTTCGCGCCCAACAGTTTCAACAGATAAAGCATCTATATAGTATATCTATCTATTTATCTAGCTATTGATCTATCTTTATAAACAGTATATATATATATATACATATATATATATATATATATATATATACATATATATATATTGTTATGCACACCAGTGCCTGCAGGAAAGTACTGGTGTCAGAACTGTTATGCACTCCAGTGTCTGCAGGAATGTACTGGTGTTTGAACTGTTATGCAAAACAAATGGACTCACAGACAAACTGGGGAATATGACATAACGTACACAGAAGGTAATAGGGTAACAAAATACACACAAAGTGAACAGAGAAGCCCAGAGGCTAAGGAACTGGGTATCTCCTTTGTATTAGAACTGCACAGATGGAAAAAGCAAGATGTTGTGTTTTAATACATAGAGAACCCGAAATGCTGTTGCTAAGGGCAACAGCAAAACCCTAAAGGGTTACCAACGGGTGTGGCAGTAAACTCCTTGGTCAGAGATGGAATGATAGACACAAGGAGAGTCTCCACAATCCTATTTCTCACTTGCAGTGCACAGGTTTTAGCTTACTGCCACTAAACTGACCCCTGACACCTAGCACAGTGAGACAGGATTAGACAGGCAAGTCTTAGAATACAGCCGCAAACTTGCTAAGTTCACAGAGTGGTAACAGAACCCCAGCAAGCTAAACGACTGACTCCAGTCTTACTGCTAGGTCTGGATTGGCAGAGTGTAATACCAAATCCCCAGGCCTATTTGCAGTAAGCAACAAACAAATACAAAGCTACACAGTACTGGCTAACTTTCATGAACTGACTAACCAACAAAGATTCAGCAGCATCTGCTTACCCTGAAAAGAGGCCTTATAAAGCAGGTGCTGTCCACGCCCCACTCAGACCTCACAGACTGTGAGCACAAAAACCAGCACCGGATCCCCTGCCGTGCACAGAGCCTATAACCACTGCACAGCAAAAGACCCGAACCGGAGTATCAGCTGCGCTCAGGTTACTCCACTAGCACTTGTCTCCCGGTTGCCATGACGACGTGGCAGCACAGGGCAGGAGACCCTAACAGTACCCCCCCTCTGACGAGGGGTCAAAGAACCCCTACCACCGGGTTTATCGGGGAACTGCGAGAAGAAAGAGCGTATCAGTCTGGGGGCATGAAGATCACAACTGCGCACCCACGACCGCTCCTCCGGGCCATACCCCTTCCAGTGCACCAAAAATGACAGCCGACCCCGAACCACCTTGGAGTCAAGAATCCTTTCAACAACAAACTCCCTCTGGCCACGTATCAGAAGAGGGGAAGGTCTTCCACTGGAAGAAGGATTACTAATCGCCCGTTTTAAAAGGGAACAATTAAATGTTTTATTGATACCCAAAGAACGGGGCAGATCTAACTGAAATGCCACCGGATTGATAACCCTGGTGATCTTATAAGGGCCGATGAACCGGGGCCCTAACTTATGAGATGGCTGTCTCAACTTCAAATTCTTGGTAGACAACCAGACGAAGTCTCCTAATTTGAAGCTGCAGGGTCTTTTCCGCTTATCAAAAACCCTTTTGGTCACTAATGACACAGACACAAGGGCTTTCTTCACTTTCCGCCAAATACCTCTAAGGACCGAAACCACAGAGGAACCACCAGGCGTGGAGTCCAGGGGGTCAAAAGAATTGGCCTTAGGATGATGCCCATACACACAAAGGAAGGGAGAGATCCCTGTAGCAGAGTGAGCCGCGTTGTTATAGGCAAACTCCGCCATGGACAGATGAGCAACCCAGTCAGTCTGACACTTGGAGACATAACACCTGAGGAACTGCTCCAAGGACTGGTTCACCCTTTCAGTCTGCCCATTAGACTGCGGATGGTAGCCTGACGACAAGCTGACAGAAATCTGGAGATCGGAACAAAATGCCCTCCAGAATTTGGCCACAAACTGGGATCCGCGGTCAGAGACCACATCAAGTGGCAACCCGTGGAGACGCACAACATGCAGCATAAATAATTCAGACAGGCGTCTGGCTGATGGCAGCCCAACCAGTGGAACGAAGTGCGCCATCTTCGAAAACCTGTCAACGACAACCCAGATGGCTGTCATCCCCGAGGATTTGGGCAAGTCCACCACAAAATCCATTGAAATGTGGGTCCATGGCTTAGATGGGATAGAGAGTGGATGTAATGGGCCAACAGGAACCCCTCTAGGAGTCTTATTTCGGGCACAGATGTCACATGCCCGAACCCACTGATCCACATCCTTAGCCACCGAGGGCCACCACACCGCCCTAGATAGCAACTCCCGAGTTCTGGCAATACCCGGGTGACCTGCCGACTTCTTGGCATGGAATTCCAGGAACACTCGCTGTCTTAACCTAGGAGGCACAAACAAAAGACCTACCGGAAGGTCTGGAGGAGCCTGCTCCTGTGCTCTAAGGACTAATGATAAGAGGTCCTGGGTAATGCCCACTTTAATACATGATGGGGAAACAATGGGCAACGGCTCCTCGGTGGTCTCCTGGATTGGAGCAAAACTCCGCGAGAGCGCATCAGCCTTGATGTTTTTTGACCCAGGGCGATATGTTATCAAAAAATTAAAGCGAGCAAAAAACAAAGCCCATCGTGCCTGCCTGGCATTGAGACGCTTCGCTGACTCTAAATATGCCAGATTCTTATGGTCAGTGAGAATTGAGACCACAAACTTAGCCCCCTCAAGCCAGTGTCTCCACTCCTCGAGTGCATCCTTAATAGCCAACAATTCCCGGTTACCCACGTCATAATTCATCTCGGCAGGCGAAAATTTACGGGAAAAGTAAGCACAGGGATGAAGGCGATTATCAGACACTCCCATCTGAGAAAGCACTGCCCCAATACCCATCTCAGAGGCATCCACCTCCACCACAAAAGGACGCTCTGGATCTGGGTGTCGCAGCACCTTGGCCGAAACAAATGCCCTTTTGAGACGGGCAAAAGCCGCTTTAGCCTCACAAGACCAGTGAGCAACATCCGCCCCTTTCTTAGTGAGTGCCACCAAGGGCGCTACTATAGACGAAAATCCAGCGATAAATCGTCTATAAAAATTCGCAAAGCCCAGGAAACGCTGAAGCGCCTTCAAACTAGTGGGCTGCACCCAATCCAGGACTGCCTGTACCTTGGAACCCTCCATTTGGAAACCTTCTGGGGAGATAATATATCCTAGAAATGCGATTTGCTGAACTTCAAATTCGCACTTCTCCAGCTTCGCCCCAAGCCGGTGGTCTCTGAGTTTCTGGAGGACTAAGCGTACATGCTTCCGATGCTCCTCCAGGGAATGGGAGAAGATTAGGATGTCATCTAAGTATACAACTAAGAATCTATCCAAATATTCCCTGAGCACATCATTCATGAAATCCTGGAAGACTGCCGGGGCATTACAGAGTCCAAAAGGCATCACCAAATATTCATAATGCCCTGAGTGGGTATTAAAGGCAGTCTTCCATTCATCCCCCTCTCTTATTCGGATTAGATTGTACGCACCGCGTAGGTCAATCTTAGAAAAAATGGTGGCAGTACGAAGCTGGTCAAACAAGACCGAAATGAGAGGCAGTGGGTATGAGTTTTTAATCGTGATACGGTTCAATTCCCTGAAGTCGATGCAGGGTCGCAACGAACCGTCCTTTTTACCCACGAAGAAGAACCCCGACCCAACTGGAGACTGTGAAGGTCTGATAAATCCCTTAGCCAAGTTCTCCTGAATGTACTCTGCCATAGCCTGAGTCTCAGGACGTGACAGGGAGTACAACCTGCTCTTGGGAAGCTTAGCATTTGGCAACAAATCAATGGCACAGTCATAGGGGCGATGGGGAGGTAGTACCTCTGCAACTTTTTTGGAGAACACGTCCGCAAAATCTGCATAACACCCTGGCAATCCTGGCAAACTTAGCTGCGAGAGCCTGACTGGAAGGCTCAAGCAACTCCTGAAACAATCAGTACCCCAACTAAGAATCTCCCTAGAGACCCAGTCAAATTGAGGATTGTGGGCCCTTAACCAGGGTAACCCCAACACCAATGGGGCAAAAGTACAGACAGTCACATAAAAGGACAATTTTTCAGAGTGTGTGGCTCCAATAAACAAAGAAATCTGGCTAGTGCAAGAGGTAATTTTACCTTGGGATAATGGTTCCCCGTTTAACCCACAAATCTCAATTTCCGATGCCAAGGGTACTAAGGGAACAGAGTGTTTCAGGGCGAATTGGCGGTCCATAAAAACCCAGTCGGCCCCACTGTCCACAAAGGCCTCAGTCTTGACAGTTTGACCGAGGATCTTCAAGGTCACCAGAATGATAAAAGTCTTCTTGGGAAATTCTGACTTCTGGCCTGACAGGATATTTCCCATCACCCTCAGGCCCTGAAGTTTTCCGGCTTTTCTGGGCATGATACTACCACATGACCTTTATTCCCACAGTACAAACACAACCCCTGCTGTCTCCTCCGCGTCTTCTCACGCGAGGAGAGGCGGGTAGCCCCAATCTGCATAGGCTCCTCAGAAAATTCCTCAGAGTCTGAGGTTCCCTTGGGAAGGAAGGAAATCTCAGTCTCCCTTTCAAGCCTACGCTCTCTCAGCCGTCTATCCACCCGGATGGATAACTGCATGAGCTGATCCAAGCTATCAGGCAAGGGATATTGTACCAGTTGGTCCTTTATCTGGTTAGAAAGACCTCTTCGGTACTGGTGTCTCAGGGCTGGGTCATTCCACTGGGTATCATGGGCCAACCTCCGAAACTCCGTACAGTAAACCTCAACTGGCCTTCACCCTTGCTTAAGGATCGAAATCTGAGCCTCGGCTGAGG
Organism: Pseudophryne corroboree; assembly: GCF_028390025.1. NCBI lineage: Eukaryota > Metazoa > Chordata > Amphibia > Anura > Myobatrachidae > Pseudophryne > Pseudophryne corroboree. Next base: position 577,266,016 of record NC_086449.1, read on the forward strand.
CCGTCTTGTCAGGGTCATCATACAACATGCCCAGTGCCGTAAAAAAAACATCAACACTTTTAAGCGACGGACAGTCAGGCTGCAACCCATATGCCCAGACCTGTGGGTCTCCTTGTAGCAAGGAAATCACTATGCCCACCCGCTGAATCTCCGACCCAGAAGACTGAGGCCTAAGCCGGAAGTATAGCTTGCAGCTCTCCTTGAAACAAAAGAACTGCGAGCGATCTCCAGAAAAACGATCCGGGAGATTTACTTTCGGCTCCTTAACCCCTGCAGGTGCTGCTGCTGCGGGAGCTCCACCAGCAGCCTGGGAGGTGTGCATTTTAATGGACAAATCATTAAATTGTCGAGTCAGGACCTGCACCTGATCGACCACCTGTTGCAACGTATTTTGAGGGGTATGCTCCATATTCCCACAAAATTTCAACAGGAGTATTAGGCTGCTGAATATGTTATGCACACCAGTGCCTGCAGGAAAGTACTGGTGTCAGAACTGTTATGCACTCCAGTGTCTGCAGGAATGTACTGGTGTTTGAACTGTTATGCAAAACAAATGGACTCACAGACAAACTGGGGAATATGACATAACGTACACAGAAGGTAATAGGGTAACAAAATACACACAAAGTGAACAGAGAAGCCCAGAGGCTAAGGAACTGGGTATCTCCTTTGTATTAGAACTGCACAGATGGAAAAAGCAAGATGTTGTGTTTTAATACATAGAGAACCCGAAATGCTGTTGCTAAGGGCAACAGCAAAACCCTAAAGGGTTACCAACGGGTGTGGCAGTAAACTCCTTGGTCAGAGATGGAATGATAGACACAGGGAGAGTCTCCACAATCCTATTTCTCACTTGCAGTGCACAGGTTTTAGCTTACTGCCACTAAACTGACCCCTGACACCTAGCACAGTGAGACAGGATTAGACAGGCAAGTCTTAGAATACAGCCGCAAACTTGCTAAGTTCACAGAGTGGTAACAGAACCCCAGCAAGCTAAACGACTGACTCCAGTCTTACTGCTAGGTCTGGATTGGCAGAGTGTAATACCAAATCCCCAGGCCTATTTGCAGTAAGCAACAAACAAATACAAAGCTACACAGTACTGGCTAACTTTCATGAACTGACTAACCAACAAAGATTCAGCAGCATCTGCTTACCCTGAAAAGAGGCCTTATAAAGCAGGTGCTGTCCACGCCCCACTCAGACCTCACAGACTGTGAGCACAAAAACCAGCACCGGATCCCCTGCCGTGCACAGAGCCTATAACCACTGCACAGCAAAAGACCCGAACCGGAGTATCAGCTGCGCTCAGGTTACTCCACTAGCACTTGTCTCCCGGTTGCCATGACGACGTGGCAGCACAGGGCAGGAGACCCTAACATATATATATATATATATATATATATATATACAGCATAGTGAGTCCGGCACTCCTCCATTAAAATAAACTTGACCCGGTGCCCTCACAGTAACGAAGTACAATGTAGATGAATAAAGGTGCTGCACTCAGAGCTCAGGATGAAGAAAAAACAACTAGCATGTTTGCAACGTTTCAATCTTATTCAGATTTTCATCAAGCCTGATGAAAATCTGAATAAGATTGAAACGTTGCAGACATGCTAGTTGTTATTTTTTCTTCATCTTGAGCTCTGAGTGCTGCACCTTTATTCATATGTATATATATATATATATATATATATATATATATATAGATATTGTCACGATCCGGGTATCTGGACGCCATTACTTGCCTTTCAGATGTCTCCTGAGGCTGGCTCAGCGTTCCAAGGCCGGATCTCATCTGTGTCCACATGCTGCATATCCCTCCTGTCACGCTGAGATGCTGTCACAGCGGCGCCATGTTTAAATCCTGCATGGCGTCTCCCGTTCTCCGCGGCCTCCGCCGCCGCTCCTGGGTTATAAGTGCAGGTTGTCAGTGTGGTGTTCCATGCCTGCCGCGGCCTCCGCTGTCATCCACGAGTCTCAGCATACATTGTCAGTCTGGCGTCTCCTGTCCTCTGCGGCCGGTGCCGCCATTGCAGTTATGTTTCCACATGGATTCCCAAACCAGTTTTCCCTCCAAGTTCTAACATGGGCGCAGCCATGTTGGATCCAATCACATGTCTCAGTTCCTCCAATCCACTGCCTCTGGAAATCTGCATAATTGCCCAGCCAATGCCTGCATTGCTGCAGGTATAAGTATCCTGTGGCTGGGCTAGCAAATCGTCAGTGCTTTGTTTGTCATACCTTGTTCCAGTCTCTCTCCTGTGGTTGTTCCTCCAGGTTCCAGCTCCTGTCTCCAGCATCCACTAAAGAGACCCGCACCTGCCTACCATCCTGCGGTGCAGCCTGACTCTGCAGTCCTCCGTGGCTGATCCAGTTTCCAGCTTCCAGCTATTGCATCTGCTTCCAGCAATATCCACTATCACCGGTAATCATCCTTCAACTCCTCTATTTCCACGCTCCCTAGCATCTTACTATATTCACTCCGTGTTTCATCACCTGGCTGGTTCCACCCAGCATTCATTCAGTGACTTTATCATCTGGCTGATTCCATTCCGTATCCACTCCGTGTCTTACCACCTGGCTGGTTCCATCCAGCAATTACAACAGCTGATTCAAGTTACCAGCTTCATCTGTTCCATCTACTGGCATGTTCCTCGGATATCTTCACTACTACAGCCAGGCCTGGTAAGGTTATTCCATCTAAGGACTTTAACAGCTGTTCTTAACCTACCAGTGTCCTGTGAAACCATTTCATGATCAGAGTGCTCCAGGAATTATATTATTTATCATTGCCATTATTAACCTTGAATGCTGTCTGTTTACACGGAGTCTGTTAATAAACTTTTATTTTGACTTTTACCTGGTTGTCATGGTCACACCTTCAGGTTTCATTTAAACACTTACATGTCCAGGGGTCTGATTAAACCTCCCCGGTTTAAGTTCCTCTCAGCCCCTACAACTGAGGCTTTCTCCTGTCAGCCAAAACCCTCAGTTGTGACAGATATATATAGATATAGATAATTTATAGATATAGATATATCGAAATAGATTTAGAGATATGTACATATATTTCTATATACATATATGTATATACATATGTATACATATATATGACCGGAACTCCATAAAATGATAAATAGCTGCTCCTGGTGCCCTCACAAGGCGAAGTATAGCAGAGTAATGGTGCGACACTCACGATATTCAAAATGGAAAAAGAACTCACATCCAGCGTGATGATTCTGTATCCAAGCCATTTTTCGAATAACGCTGTCTATTTACTTCAGAATTTTTGCCGGAAAGCTATCTGTAAACTTGATGTGTTTCATAGTCCATTTGAACTTTGAGGAGTTTCTCCCTCTTGAATTTAATCAAGTCTCTCTTGTATATGGCAATTTGGTTTTCAAGTTTGCCAGTCCAGTCCACCTCTTCTTCAGCTTTCAGATTTGCTAGATGTATATTCTCAAATTTGGTGATTTTCTCTTGTATCACCAACATTTCTTTTTTGGATTGTTCAATCACGAGTAATAATAAATCAAAAGAGTACTTGTTTAAAATTGCGATCCAACACTTACAAAAGGCAGGATTAAATCTGCCGATAGTAGGGCAATTCCGTATCCTTAAACCGCGTGCAAGTTAACATCAATCTCCTTTTTCTTCAGATTCAGCCAGTCACGGTAGATGATATCGATGGATATGGATTCTGCTTGATCCAGCATCTGTTCATTATGTAATATTAATTAAACGTTGGATTCTGATTAACTGAATGTATCGCTCATAGGGAACAATAGAGGATACATATACCGCTTTGATAATATTGGTATCTTGTTATTCTAGCACTGTGAAGTATTCCGGTTGCTATGGTTATTATACACAATGAAGGTGGACGTGAGTCGCGTCAATACACAATGACGTCATTTGTGCGGGACACCGCCGGGGCTGCAGCACGAACAGCCATCCTGCTTGCACATGGTGATGGGTACAAGTACTGGTAAGTTGTACATTTGTGTTTATGGTATCCTGATTACCAGTGCTTAAAGTGGTCCTAGAGAGGTGGTGGAACTCACCCCCCTCCCCACGGTGCCCATGTAATAAAGGTATTGCACGCGCCGTAGGCGCGCGCAGCAAAAAGGGGGTGTGGCCTCAAAAACAAATGGGCGTGGTCACACAATAGTAATAATGCCCACAGTAGTAGTACCCAAGTTGAAATTTTGAAGTGGGGGTATGAAAAAGTGAAGGGTGCAATTATGTGCGCGCCAAAGGCGCGCGCACTCCTGACAAGGGGGCGTGGCCACGCAAAAGGGGGCGTGCCCTTCAGTGTAGTTTACCACACCATATACCCCTTATACACATTATGCACCACAATAGTAGGACCCCTTTCACATTATACCTCACAGTATGAGCCGAAATTCACATTTATACCACACAGTATGAGCCACATTCATATTACACCACACAGTATGAGCCAAATTCACATTACACCACACAGTATGAGCCAAATTCACATTACACCACACGGTATGAGCCGAAATTCACATTACACCACACAGTATGAGCCGAAATTCACATTATAGCACACGGTATGAGCCGAAATTCACATTACACCACACAGTATGAGCCGAAATTCACATTATAGCACACGGTATGAGCCGAAATTCACATTATAGCACACGGTATGAGCCGAAATTCACATTATAGCACACGGTATGAGCCGAAATTCACATTACAGAGTGACAGAGTGACAGGGAGAGTGACAGCAGGGACATGGAAAGTGACAGCAGGGACATGGAAAGTGACAGCAAGGGAATACAGTAGGGACTAGGGAGAGAGAAAGGCAGCAGGGTTAGATTACCTGTTTAGCAGCGGCGGTGGTCTGCAGTGCTGTGGATGAGTAGGCTGTGGTAGGCGTGACGTGGAGGAGGCTGTGGGCTCGGAGATAGTGCGGAGGAGGAGGCTGTGGGTGCGCAGAGGTCCGAGGGCGGGGCGGCAGAAGAGGCTGAGGGTGGCTGCAGTGGATCTGAAACCAGGCTGGCTTTATTATCCCTGCCGCCGCATCGAGCTCCTGTGACCACGGCGCTAATATTTCAAAACTGCTGCGGACCGGCAGTCAATCAGCGACAGATTTGAACTAGTAGCGCCGAGGTCACAGGAGCTCGATGCAGCGGCAGGGATAATAAATCCGGCCTGGTCCCAGATCCGCTGCAGCTGGGAGTCTGGAACCTGGGCTTCCAGTGCGGCGGCGATGGTAGGGGTGGAGCGACGGAGGGCGGACCGGGAACGCAGCTTCTTTGTCGGCCCATACAGTAATGCCCCCAGCAGTATCACCCCTTATACAATGCCCACAGTAGTAGTGCCCCTTATGCAATGCCCCCAACAGTAGTACCCCTTATGAAGTGCCCCCTTTACAATGCCCTCATTAGCTGTGCACCCCATCAGTAATGCCCTTAATGGTAATGCCCCTGTGTAGTATTGCCCCTAGTCGTTTAGCCCCTGTAGTTTAGCCCCAGTAGTCATGCCCATACTGGTAATGCCCCTGCAGTTATGACCCCAGCAATTTACTCCCCCCCCCCCCCCTTTAGTTTAGCCTCTTAGTGGTAATGCCCCCAGTAGTTTTGCCCTCATGTAGTTTGCCCCATGTAGTTTATCCCCCAGTGGTAATTCCCCCTGCAGTTGTGCCCCCAGTTGTTTAGCCCCTGTAGTTTAGCCCCCATGTAGTTTGCCAAAGTTAGTAATGTCCACAGTAGTTTGCACCCTTGTAGTAATGCCCCCTTGTAGTTATAACCCCAGTAGTTTAGCTCCTGTAATTATGCCCCCTTGTAGTTTAGCCCCCAGTAGTAATGCCCCCAGTAGTTTGCCCCTTGTAGTTTGCCCCAGCAGTAAAGCCCCCCAGTAGTTTGCCCCCAGTACTAAAGCCCCCCAGTAGTTTGCCCCTCTGTAGTTTGCCCCAGTAGTAAAGCCCCCCAGTAGTTTGCCCCTCTGTAGTTTGCCCCAGTAGTAAAGCCCCCCAGTAGTTTGCCCCTCTGTAGTTTGCCCCAGTAATAAAGCCCCCCAGTAGTTTTGCCCATCTGTAGTTTGCCCCAGTAGTAAAGCCCCCCAGTAGTTTGCCCCTTGTAGTTTGCCCCAGCAGTAAAGCCCCCCAGTAGTTTGCCCCCAGTACTAAAGCCCCCCAGTAGTTTGCCCCTCTGTAGTTTGCCCCAGTAGTAAAGCCCCCCAGTAGTTTTGCCCCTCTGTAGTTTGCCCCAGTAGTAAAAGCCCCCCAGTAACTAGCCCCCAGTAGAAACGCCGCTAGTGGTACACATATAGGAGGGAGGGAGGGGGGGGGGAAGCACCATACTTACCAACTAAGCCCCGCTCCCGCCGCAGTCCTCTCTCGCCGCCCGCTCCTCGGCACTATGGGAGAGACGTCATGACGTCTCTCCCATAGCGCGCACTGACAGAGCCGGAAGCCGGAGCTCAGTACTGAGGTCCGGCTGCCGCTGCGGAGAGGGAGACGGGCGCCCGCTGGTAACGCGATCTCAGCGGGCGCCCGGCATCTCCCTGCAGCGCCGCCCGGGACATCAGGTTAGGTGAGCCGGGGGAGGCGGAACTGCGTTCCGTCTCCTGGTGGAACTCACGGAACGCAGTTCCGCCCCGTTCCGGCTCACTTTAACCCCTGCTGATTACAATCTTGTAATAGATTGAAACGTTGATAAATGCTGGCTGTGAGTTGCTTTTCCATTTTGAATATCCTGAGTGCCGCACCATTACTCTGCCATATACATATGTACATATATCCATCTATCCGTAATGCCACCCCTACCATCAAGAAGAGGTACAGAGGGCATTAGGTGGGTGGAATCTCTTCTTGGGGGTAGCAGGGCATTCTTACACCCATGAATGAAGAATGGTGAGTCTGCATTTTTTATAGTACCTGGCTTGTTCGGCGTCGGAAGTGTATCGTGCAGAGTCTGCTAATAAGAGAGGGAATCCAGAAGACCTACCGAGGACGAGCATCACAGCGGAATGGAGGTGCTGCAGCAGAGAAGGCGTACCAGGAAAAGAGACAGGAGTTTACTCACGGTTTACCAGCCCCCTTGATGTCCAGACAAAGCCCGGCTTGAGGCAAGAGGCAAGCTGACAGGGTCCAGCGGTGCAGTCATGTTGACATCTGGGGGACAGAGCTGATGCAGGTCCTCCCCTCCAGTGCCCTCCAAGGTTGGCCGGATGCGGTAAGGCTTGTGGGGTGTCCTTTCTGGAAAGTGTCCCGTTTCTAACCTATTTGTCTTCGCTGGAGTAAAGAAATGCAGAGACATTAGACGGGCGCTCAGCAAAGGTAATTGAAATTTAAATTCTACTCTTACAATGTATCTATCTCTAGCACAGTACAAGTAATTCGTAATAGTATACTTTAACCTCAGCATTGTTTTAGCACTTAACATTTTTTCACAGCCCAATAGTTTAAGAGAACAGATAGAGCATTTGTTGAAAGTTGGGCCTATCTATCTATCTATCTATCTATCTATCTATCTATCTATCTATATAATTTAAACGTTAAATCTGATAGGGTAGACCGGATAAACTCAATATATTGAGTTTATCCGGTCTACCCTATCAGATTTAACGTCTAATAGTAATAACATACATGTTACAGTACACTTAAAGAGCCCATATCATATTAAATTGTTTGACAGAATTGTGGTTCAGTTAGGTGGAACTTTTGTTTCTCTAATAAGCACGCATACTCATAATCGAGGTCATTGTACACAACAATTGAAGTATTTTATATAGAGACATTGCACAGCATAGTGGGTGTAGTGGGTGGTTTTTTAATAATCACAGGTTGCACGTTGTCTTTCACTTGTCCTTTAATTTATTTTAATATATGAAATAAAAGTTATATTTTAAATGTAAAATCATTTGTATTAATGCGCCACCTAAGACCAATCTTTTCTTCCTTGTTCCAAAACCTATCTATATATATTGGCAACAATATATGTGTGGCAGCACCCCCAGTTGATACACAAGACAAGGAATTGTTATGAATTGTAAGTTGGGGTTTCTTCATTGTTCAATTTAGAATACGGTACTAGTGCAGTAGTTTTCCAATCCCCCCTTTTCCTTTGTAATAATGGAGGGAATGTCAGAAGAGAGGAAGTGAGGAAGCCAGGAAGCAAAGTTGTCGATGAATTTGGAAGCAGTGCCAGGGGGCCGGTAAATGACAGCTACTCTAAGATGGACTGGTTGGAAGAGGCGTATGGCATGGACCTCAAATGTAGAGAATGTAAGGGATGGTTCTAGTGGTATGAGCTGGTAGGAGTAACTAGAAGGTAAAAGGACCCCAACGCCACCCCCATGGTGACCCCCAGGTCGGGGTGTGTGTGAGAGTGTGACGCCCCCAGCAGAGAGAGCAGCAGGAGAAGTACTGTCAGAGGGCGTAATCCAAGTTTCAATAATGGCTAGTAGGTGTAGGGAGTTGGAAATGAAAAGGTCATGAGTGGGGACCAGTTTGTTACAAACAGATCTGGCATTCCAGAGGGCACATGATAGGGGGCATGAGTTTGTGGGAGAGATGTGAATGAGATTATCAGGGTTGCTGTAGCGATGAGGTGAGATTAACTTTGAGGGCAGGGATGATGAGAGAGTAGTGATGGTACGGGTGCCTGAGCTAGGAGGGGAAACTGCAGGAGGTGGGCAGGGAGGGAGGTCAGTGTGATGTGGATGGGGGTGTGGGGAGGTGACAGGGAATAGAGAGAGGGAGCAGGGCTGAGTTGTGGGGAAGGACAATGGGGCAGAGGTGAATGAAAGTGGGGTACAGGAAAAAAGGGGGAAGGAAATAGAGGGATGGAGGGGAGACAGAGGAGGGGAGAGAGGAGGAAGTGTAGGAGACTAGGGTGGAAGGATAAAGATACATTATTAGGTAGACACTGAGTGATGTGCTGGGTTTTCTGTTTGTATGTAATAGAGTGATGTGGTCATGGGCTACATGCACCCCACCCTGTGAGTGGTAAGTGCAGCTGTGTACCCCACTTCTGGGATGGCGAGTACTGTGTTACGTGCACCCCACCCTTTGAGTGGTTAGTGCATTGCTGTACCCCGCTTCTGAGGTGGTGAGTGCTGTGGTTTTCTATTTGTGTATATGACGGGGTTAATCTATGGTTAACTCTTATTAACCGTGGCCACTAGCTTTCTCATGCACCCCTGTGTGGACTCTATTATCCTAAACCTGTCTCAGCTGTTCCTTAGCAATCTATCTAAGCCAATGTAAGGTGACTAGTGTACCTTTAAAAGCCATAAAGTGTGTGGCAGGTGCACATTAAATCTAGCAGGCAGATGATGTGTGTAACAGCAGTGAAGTAGTCCGGTTTTAAGACTCTGTGATAGTGTAGGACCTGCTTGAAGATGGGGTACCTTGGCGATCGGTTTGCAGGCTTCCGTGCATTGGCCAATCCACTAACTAAACCCCCATCATTTATTTATTGAATTGTTGAAGATAAATGAGCTTACTTTGGTAAGTGCTGGGTTTTGTGTTTGTATGTATTTGAGTGATGTGGCCATGGGCTTCGTGCACCCCACCCTTTTAGTGGTTAGTGCATTGCTGTACCCCGCTTCTGGGGTGGTGAGTGCTGTGGTTTTCTATTTGTATATATATATATATATATATTTATGTATATTGTCAAAGTCAGAAAAAAATATCTCTATGCACACTACCATATTTGCACCTCACACAGGTCCGTGCTGCGCGTGCGTACGCTCTCCCGTACGTGCGCATACTCACAGTCGCGGGCACCCGCAGGCGCATGGTATGCGTATTTACGGTAGAGTTTATGCGATCATAGCGTGCGACTCAATCATTACATATTTTCACTAATAATGTATTTTGTAGATTATGGTCCCTTTGATAGAATCTGAAAGTTTGGTTAATATAGAATGTTCATGAACAGAGGAATCCCTCTTTGTTTGATATGAAGGGTCAGATAGGAGTAATACAGTGGTGTTTAGTATCCATCGGAAGAGTATAAAATTAGCAATATTCCGGTGTTGGTTTGAAGCAGATCAATCGCTCGTGCGAATAGTTATGGACATAAGAAGTTTATGAACATTTACTTTATTTGCACTATATTACCCATGCGGCGGGAAACCCAGTTTCCCTCCCACCTGAGCAGTTGGAAATAGTCACAGCCCACCTGTATGAATCAACCTATGACCTTTTGTTATAATGCGAAGCCGAATTCCTGTGTCCAATGAACAATGAGATTGTAGGGACCATTGAATTGTATTGTGTGTGGGGCATAAATAGCAGGCCGACCATATCCAACTTCACTCTCTTCAACGGTTCTCATTGCTGATAATCGGGAGCTGGATATCGAGGCGCATGCGATCGTTCCCCTTGTGCGTAAGTTTTCTCCGTAGTCATATTGTCTTACTGTGAGCCATCTCTCTCTCTCTCTCTCTCTATCTCTCCCTCTCTCTCTACTCTTTCTCTCGTAGTTTCCTTAAATTGTATTGTATTTTATTTCCTGTGTAGTTTATCTGGTTAGTTGGTTTATGTTATACTGTAGTGTATGCTTTGTACTGTGATTCTTTTTACAAGTAATAGTCATAATACACATAATAGGTTTCGGACCCTAAGCCCAGGTATCTGTGTATTCTTTATAGTGTTAAGTATTCTCTGAGCGTCGGTGACGCTCAAGCAGCTTTGTAGTTAATCAGGTTACACAAGGTTGCACTTACACTTTGTCTCTACACTAAGGTTTACTGTGTATTTCATTGTTAGAGGTATAGATATAAAGGTTTAACGTTGTGAGCGTCTGCATCGCTGGTGATCTCCTTGTGGTCCCGAGCGCTGCTACGCTATAGCGAATCATTACGATAAGTCAACAGCCAATAGTCTGCCTGCCTGCGATCACCTGGCCGTGAGTGAACGTGACGCCTGAGCGTCTCGATCACGGCTAAGCGATCGATACGCAACTTGCGTACCCTTACGGTACTTCTTACGTAGATAGCGTACAGTGTTCTCAAGACCTCATAAAGGGTTATATACTATATACACGATAAATAGTTAGATTTGTCAATTGGCGGCTCGTCCTGTCCTTCACATATCTGCACTAGGTAGATCAGCAGACATTATCCCTCAGCAAAGGGCGGGAGGTTGTCTCGTAGTGCTGGCGGGATAAGCGTCTGCTTCGCTTAGATAAAGAGTGCTGAAGGAATCCGGGAACCGGAGGTAAGAACAAAACGCTTGTGTCTTTTAAAACTGTTTATTTGTCTTCTGTCTTGCGTACACACGCACGCATACATATATCTGCATTTCTTTTCATTTTCGTATATCACCATTCTGTTTGCCAATTTTATAGTTGATAGAAAAGTGCTAAAAAAAGACTTGCTGTTATTTCATAGTTTAAGAATAGAGGTAATAGTTAAAAGTGTAGAGAAACACACAGGTTTGCCTGGGAGATAAGGCAAAGCCAGTGGGGTACGCGGTAGATGATCAGGGATCGTCTACATTGATAAAAGTATATTGTGTTACGGTGGATCTTTGCATTGCGTACACGTGTCTCTAACAAAGACTAGCGTACGCAATCCAAAGGCCGACGCACGCAGCGTACATTACGCAATGGAGCGTCCGGTTACGCCCACATAGCTCAAATCACGAAAAGTTGAATTTTAGCGCAAAGCGATAATTAACGCAAAGGCGATGGTTAGCGCTAAGCGGTAAATAGCGCAAAAGGCGATAAATAACGCAAGTCTATTTTTGGAAAGTCTGAAATTTAGTTTAACAGATCCTGCTCCTAATTGGTAACACAGCTGGGCTAAAGGAAATTTCTGCGCAGAAATAGAAATAGAAACAAAAGTGTACATGTGATGAGTGAGTGTTTTCACAATTTTTAAAGGTTGAACCACAAGAAAAGTCGAGTACTCGTGAGGTACATGCGTGTAAGTGACGTGCACGGTGGCTAGGGAGGCATCTCTGGTTAAATACAATTTTGAGCATTAGAGTGTAACAAGACCAGGAGGTCGCACTGTAACAAGACCAGGAGGTCGCACTGTAACAAGACCAGGAGGTCATAACAGACCAGGAGGTCCAGGTACAGCCGACAAGGAAGTCCGCTATACAGTTCACAGGCACAACACCGAAAAGGGTTGGTGCAACACCCATATAGGCCATATAAGCTCTGGCTGAAGGAATTCGCAGTCGTAAGTTTCGATTCCATTGGTCTTTCCGTACATAAGCTTAGTTGTTTGTGTACTGAACGACTGGACCGCACGTAAGTGTGTGCAGTAGTTAGTAATCTGACCTAATACCATTAGAGTAAAGGGGTCACAAACGCTATCTGTACACTCTAACGTGATTTGTGTAATTTTTTTATTTTAAGGGAAGTTCGCTGCTCACTCAGGAACTATCCAGCAACCAATAGTTACTGGAAAGAGTAAGTGTTCTTCGGATAACCCTCACAGGTTCCAGTAAATAGAGGTTCAGGTCGCAGGGGCCCTAGGTCGAGTACGCCAGCACCATATCGGTGTGATCAGGTCGTATAGGTCGGCGTGGGCGAGTGAGTGGGGTACTCGGTAAACCGCCACCGTCAGCCTATTGTTGGCATTTGGTTTTTCGTAAAGGGTTGGCTAAATAAAGCAACACTTTCGAACTATGGGGGCCACTTGTTCAGGTAGGGGGCGATCAACCTCGGTTCGGGTTGATTCAGTGGTCCGGCCAATTGGGTCGGCCAGGTATATCATGTGTGAGAAATATGGAAGTCACACAGAAACTTTATGTGATGAATGGGAGAGAATGACTGTGCATGACGGGGAGAAATTCCCGAGAATAGGGAGCTTCAGCTCAGAAGTGTTACAAAATTTAAGGAGGAGGATGTGTCTCATAAAATCAACAAAGAGACGAATTCAGCATTATGATTACTTACAATTGTGGCAACAGGAAGGTGAGATACAGAGAGGTTTGGCTCAGGCGGCGGGATCTGGCTCTAACAGAAAATTAATTGCCACGGCCCCGCCGCCACCATATATATCAGGAGAGAAGTTGATTACGGAGAAAGACGCACTAAGGTGTAACACAAAATCACTTAGTAACTGTGTAAATGTTAATGATAATGTTAACCCATTAACCCATGCAAGTATTAACCCGTGCAAGTTGTACCCTGTTTTGAACTTTCCTCAGGAGTGTGATCAAGAGGACGAAGCGGCAACGATTTCAGCACTCTCTCTAGCAGCCACCATAGCAGAGACCACAGTAGGCACAGCTCCACCCACGAGATTAGTAAAGGCCCCTAGCGGAGGGATAGGTGAGGTCGTATCAACTGGTAAGTACGGCACCATGCATTATGCTGAAACTATTTCACCACAGCCTGTAGAATCTACACAGAATGAGGTTGTTAGAATTACACCTGTTAGAGTAATAGCAGTGCCAAATGGGAAAACAGACGCATCAGGAGCCACTCCCATTAGGAACATTGCCATGTACACTCCATTTTCCCGAATGGAATTAAGGACCATAGTGTCTGAATTTCCTGACCCTAGAAAAGACTTAGTTGCCAGTCAAAAATACATCAGAGACTTAGGTAACACTGTAGAGCCCAACAATAAAGACTGGCAGATATTGCTGAGAGCATGTTTACCCTCAAATGTCGACGCAACTCAATTTTTAGCTGATTGCGGACTAGATCATGATGTACCTCTTACAGATGTGTACAACCAAGATAATGTGAAAAGAATAAACTTGCAGCTAAAAGAGTATTTCCCAGCAGTAGCTAAATGGAATAAGATATTCTCCATTAAACAGAAGGAGTCAGAGACAGCTGCAGAGTATTTTCACAGAGCATTATTAGAAATGGCAAAATACACAGGTATAGAGGACATTAAAACAGACACAAACCATCGGGAAGTAGCAGTATCGGTACTGATGGATGGTTTAAAAGAGTCATTGAAGACTAGGGTACAGACCACGCAACCATGTTGGCGAGGTCTGTCTGTGGCTACTTTGAGAGAGGCTGCTATTGATCATGACAGAAACATCACCAGACACAGGGAACAACAAGGTGACAAATTAATGTCAGTAAGTATACAGGCTCTGACCACAAGGCAGCCTTTGTTTGTATCACCAAATCCTGTGGGTAAGTCAAGTATGGTTACTTGTTATTCTTGTCACAAACAGGGACACATGGCACGAGATTGTAGAGTAAAGAATTCACGAAACACATACCAACCCCCTAGACAACGACACGACACACGACATTGGGAGCAAGGTCCGCAGAAACGGAGTTATGAGCCACATACAGGGGAAACAAAAAGATATCCCCCAAACAGAGACTGGCATGCCTCTGGTAGTTCCCAACTATCTCCCTCACAAATAGTTGCTGCCAGCGGGATTCAGGGAGGTCACCATACCCAATAGGGGTGTGGCCATACCTGTAATCTGCAGCCAGTAAAATTGATTGCCAACCTTGAAAGTGAACCCGAGGTCGCAATCAATGTAGCTGGTAAAACTTTAAACTTTCTTGTAGACACAGGGGCGGCCAAGTCAGTGATAAATTCGACAGTGGGCATGAGAACCACTGGTAGGACAATTCCAGCCATGGGAGTAACAGGAGTAGTCCAGCACTACCCTGTTAGCAAACCAGCCGAGATTACAATAGGGCCTTTGCATACCAAGCATTCCTTTTTGCTGGCTGCATCGGCACCAACCAATCTCCTGGGAAGAGACTTACTGTGTAAAATGGGGTGCGTCATTTATTGTACTCCTGAAGGTGTATTCTTGGACATACCTGAGAAACACGCTCAGGAAGTGCGAGACATGTTAGACTCCCCATCAAAATTAATGTCACATACCATTATGACAAATAGGAATCCATCCCAAATAGAAGAGATGACATCTCAGATACCAGAGTCACTTTGGACAAAAGACGGACAGGACACTGGATTAATGGCAAACGTAGCTCCAGTAGTTGTACAAGTAAAAGATGGTAGGATAGCTCCAAAAATCCCACAGTATCCTCTGAAGCCAGAGGTGGAGTTAGGAGTTTACCCAGTAATAGAGCGCTTGCTACAACAGGGCATTCTGGTAAGAACGTCCAGCACTGCCAATAGTCCCATCTTCCCTGTTAAGAAGAGTGGGGGGAGGGGTTACAGGCTAGTGCAGGATCTAAGGGGGATTAACAAAATAGTTGAGAGCCAGTTCCCCGTAGTGCCAAATCCAGCTGTCATCCTAATGCAAATCCCTCCCACTGCCAAATTTTTCACTGTTATTGACCTCTGCTCCGCTTTCTTTTCGGTACCTCTGCACCCTGACAGCCAATATTTGTTTGCATTCACATACAGAGGAGTCCAATACACGTGGACTCGATTACCCCAAGGTTTCATAGATAGTCCAAGTATATTTTCTCAGGCTTTGCATGATTGTTTACAGTCTTTTCAACCAAACAGTGGATCAGTATTGGTACAGTATGTGGACGATTTATTACTATGTTCAGATTCACTGGAAGCATCTCTGAAGGATACGAAACAGCTCCTGTTTCATCTTTCAGACACAGGTCACAAGGTTTCCAAAGACAAGTTGCAATTATGCCAAACTAAGGTAAAATATTTGGGACACTGTCTAACACAAGGACTGAGACACCTGACCGCTGATAGAATCCAAGCAATTAGAGACATGACCCTACCACAAACCCAGCAACAGATCAGAACGTTTTTAGGAATGTGTGGGTATTGCCGTAATTGGATCCCAGGGTTTTCCATATTGGCGTTACCTTTGCAGGAAATGGTCTCCTCAAACAAACCTGATAGGATTTTGCATACAGACGAATCCGAAACAGCATTTGAGAGACTCAAACAGTGCCTAACGCAGGCGCCAGCGCTAGGTATGCCAGACTATGGGAAACCCTTTGAACTATACGGAACAGAAAGTGCTGGTTGCGCAGCAGGTGTACTAACCCAAAAACACGGTGATGCCAGCAGGCCAGTTGCATACTACAGCGCTCAGCTAGATACGGTAGCGCGATCCCTCCCCACATGCTTGCGAAGCGTTGCTGCGATAGCATTGCTAGTGACAAAAAGCGAAGATGTCGTGCTAGGCCACAACCTCACAATCCATACGCCACATGCAGTATCAGCCTTATTGAATTCTGCCCAAACCAGACACGTCTCATCAGCGAGGTTTACAAGATGGGAATTGGCACTAATGGCCCCCGTAAACATCACCATAAGGAGATGCAGTGCATTAAATCCTGCAACATATCTCCCAGGTGTGCCTGGTCAGGCACAAAGGGTGGAAGGTGAGAGTGCTGGGGAAGGAGGATTTAATACAAAGGAAGATACACATGATTGTATGGAATATTTGACCCAAAATTTTACCGCAAGGCCTGACATCAGTGACAACCCACTGGAAGATGCAGAACTCACGTTCTACACGGACGGTAGTTGTCACAGACAGTCAGACTCGGGAGACTTGTGTACTGGATACGCAGTCGTAGATGACCAAGACACCATAGAAGCCGAACCGCTAGGCCCACCTCACTCAGCCCAGGTTGCTGAACTGGTCGCCCTAACCAGAGCATGTGAATTGGCAAAGGGTAAGTCAGCCAATATCTACACCGATTCTAGATACGCATTCGGGGTAGTCCATGATTTCGGAGCCCTATGGCGCCTCAGAAATTTCATGACGGCAGCTGGTACACCGGTAGCGCATGCAGCCCACATAAAAAGGCTTCTAACAGCGATACAGGAACCCGACAGAGTGGCTGTTATCAAATGTAAAGCACACACATATAGCCAAGACCCGGTATCACTTGGTAACAGCCGAGCAGACGAAGCTGCTAAGTTAGCAGCTGCTACCCCCATACAGACAGACACCACACAATTAATGGTATTTAATACCATTAACACACAGAAGTTGTGTGAAATGCAAAATTTGTGTTCCACACAGGAAAAGGCAGTCTGGAAGGCAAAGGGATGTGGCCAAGAGTCCTCAGGACTCTGGACGGATGGACATGGTAAACCAGTGGCCCCCAGAGCATATCTTCCATGTCTGGCTGAGGCAGCTCACGGGCTGACTCATCTAGGCAAGGAAGGGATGTGCAAATTGGTAAGAGCCTATTGGTGCGCCCCAGGATTCTCCTCTCATGCGAGTAAAAGAGCAATGTCATGCCTTACCTGTTTGAGAAAGAATATTGGAAAGGCAATACCTACAGAACCATCCCATATCCCACCTGCCGGCGGCCCTTTCCAGGTAATACAAATTGACTTCATTCAATTACCCCCTTGTCGGAATTTGAAATATGTACTTGTTTGTATAGATGTTTTCTCAAATTGGGTCGAAGCATTTCCTGCAGCTACAAATACCGCTATGTTTACAGCTAAGAAAATTGTGCAGGAATTTGTATGTAGATATGGTATCCCTAGAATAATCGAAAGTGATAGGGGTACCCATTTTACAGGTGATGTCTTTCAAGGAATGTGTAAGTTGATGGGAATTGATAGCAAGCTGCACACTCCGTACCGTCCACAGGCGAGTGCGAAGGTCGAAAGAGTGAACAGCACTATTAAAAATAAATTGAGTAAAGTGATGGCAGAGACAGGATTGACATGGCCAGAAGCTTTACCCATTGTATTGTACAGTATCAGAACCACTCCCAGGTCCCCTCTTAATCTGTCCCCCTTTGAAATCTTATTTGGTCGACAACCGCATGTCATGATTAACCCTCAGGATGATTTGAAATGTAACAGTGAAGTAACTGTAAAGTACTTGATTAACATGAGTAAACAGTTAAGGAATCAAAATGATAATCTGAAGTTGGTGATTCCTGATCTACCTGATAGTAATTGTCATGACATTGAACCTGGGGATTATGTAATGATACGGAATTTTCTACGCTCAGGTTGCCTTATTGACAGATGGGAAGGACCATACCAGGTCTTATTGACTAGCACTACGGCATTGAAGGTTGCTGAGAGAGAGACTTGGGTCCATTCATCCCACTGCAAGAAGGTTGCTGATCCAGAGAAGTCCCGTGATAAGGAACAGACGGTAGAGGTTGTATCACTGGAGTGTCTGTTCCAGGAGGACTGAGGCGGCACCTGAGCCTTGAAGACCGAGAGCTGTTGTCGACTCCCCACTCCCTTTTATTGTTTTCTCCACTTCCCATCCCCTCTCCCTCAAATGTATTTTTCCTCCTTCTCATTCTTCTTCGTCTCCTCCTCAAAGATGGACTTGCCCCAAGAGACTGTGATCCGGATTTTCCTGTTGACCATGATGTTGACCAGAGCAGTCTGTTCCGGCGAGAGTACCATGGAGGTCGAGAGAGGTTCTGGAATGGGTTCCGATTATGATGATGGAGGCGTAGTTTTTCAAGATCAACCTAACCAACAAGCAAAGGCGAGTATCAGAAAACGATCCGATAGCATTGACCATAGAAGAAATTGTGACGGATTGTTAGCTGAAGAAAATTGTATCTGTAGGCTCTGTAACAATGTCATTGAAGATGGGTGCATTAAGAAATGCCAATCCAGTTTTAATATCCATATGGACCGACATCCATTGAGTGATTATCACTCCTTAGTGGGTAATGTATTAAACAAAACAGATTGTTGGGTATGCTCTCAAGTACCTCAGGGTCATAGCAAATCAGGGCTAGTACCATTTCCTTTAACGATAGGGGAGGTACTTGAGTTAAATGGTGGGAGACCGGTGGACCGGAGGTTTAATATCTCCAGCCCTCCTAGTTTGAAGCTCCACCAATACCACGTGGATAGGTCCCTATTATGTTTTAACATCTCCAATCCCAGAAAGCCGGGAAATTGGGAAGTATCATGGAGTAACCACACCATGACCTTTTCACATAGAGCAGATAGAATGCCTACAGATACAGAGCTTGTACGCCACATAGCCAGTAGAGGAAAATCTTTCCGGTATAGATACACCCTAGGAAATAGGATTACTAGAGTTGGAGAAGTATCACCAGGATACTGTGCACATACCGTACAACCTGATACGTGCATTAAGCAGATGGAAGAATTAGGGCTAGGAGATTTCACCTGGAAGGTGTGTAATATGGTAATGTCTTTCTCCGTCCCATATGTTCTCCCCGATGATGCATATTTCATATGCGGGAGAAAGGCGTACAAGTGGCTTGCCCCAAACTCTGAAGGATTGTGTTATATTGGAAGAGTATTGCCTGAAGTGATGACTGTAACACATGATAAAATGAAAGACATACACCGTGGTGCCCAAGCTCCTTATACTCACACTCATTACGAGCACCTCGTTAAAAGACAACTGTCAGAAAGGTTAGAGCATCCGGCCTCTGATCTGATCCATGAATCCACCGGGATTCAGGTTCTGGTGGCGTTAGATTTCACTCGCACCGCTCGAGGAGTGATGAATTATAGATACATTTCCGCACTCGCCAATTTGTTAGATAATATCACTGAAATGTATGATGACACGTTTAGATACACTGGAAGAGAACTCCAAGCTTATAAAACAGAACTGGTACAGCATAGAATGGTTCTTAATTACCTCACAGCAGTGACAGGCGGATATTGTGTTACATTGGCAACACAGTACGGCATAAAGTGTTGCACGTATATCACAAATAGCACCGAGGATCCGGTCGAGGTCATAGACCAAAAGATGGACGATATTCTCCAATTGAAGTGGGAATTTCGCCGAAAACACAATCTCACTCTTGCTGCTGTAGGTAATGAGCTGACTGGTTGGGTGTCATGGTTGAACCCGCGAAATTGGTTCTCTGGTTTAGGAGACTGGGCTCAAGGAGTCATAATGGATGTTGGAAAGTTTCTCCTATGTATTTTAGGTGTCGTTATATCGATTGGATTGATATTTAGATGCGGGCAGGCTTTAATGAGGTGCAAACAAAGTACCAGAGTGATGAGTTTGAGGAGTGAGGAAACTGTAATTAACCTGGATTTGATTTACGACCCAACGATAGAAACAATGATGTGATGAAAATGCGATTTCTACGGTCCGTTTCTTTCACCTGTTTTTCTGGTTTTTCTCCAAGATAACAAGACCCCCCTTGGACGAGGAAGCTGATGAGACGCTATACAGACAACGGATAGACCAAAGACGAAGTTTTGACCACTTGAGATATGGACACTTGATGAACTTTGCCATGGATCCCCAGTTTCCCTAGAATTCTTAAAATTACGCTAGCCCAACATTTTTTGTAAATCTAATGGCATTGACAAAGCTTATTGCTCACGCTTAATGAGCAAAACAGCGCAAAGAAGACGACTTTCAACTGATACCGAACAAAACTTCAACCGACAGATGTACATTAACCTGACATAGAATACCACCGCATTTACCGTAATTATGTCTTTTCTTCATTTCTACAACCCTCAGGTAATGACACACATAGTATAGGGAATACAGGCACAGATATCAGCAATCACATATTCCCCCATTCATGTATCATCAACTAAAATGTGCTCCCCATTTTGTTCAAAATCCGAAAAGAGCTCGGTAAAGTTTGACAGCCCATCCACAGACCTGTACCACGGGATAAGAAGGAATTCAAATGTATACTTCGCAATACCTCGAAGCTTGATTTACAACACGTACGGCACGATGATACATGACCCCCCAAACATGGACTCATACACACATGCTTCTGCTATCACACTAGGTCATACCCTCTTCACACCTACTCCTCTCTCCTCCCTTACCCAACCATGGAAATGAATTAACCCCTGACATATATTTTTCTCCTTTTGAAATGTTTTCAGGAAGTGGCAGTTATTATTGACTGCCAAAGGGTGGACTGTCAAAGTCAGAAAAAAATATCTCTATGCACACTACCATATTTGCACCTCACACAGGTCCGTGCTGCGCGTGCGTACGCTCTCCCGTACGTGCGCATACTCACAGTCGCGGGCACCCGCAGGCGCATGGTATGCGTATTTACGGTAGAGTTTATGCGATCATAGCGTGCGACTCAATCATTACATATTTTCACTAATAATGTATTTTGTAGATTATGGTCCCTTTGATAGAATCTGAAAGTTTGGTTAATATAGAATGTTCATGAACAGAGGAATCCCTCTTTGTTTGATATGAAGGGTCAGATAGGAGTAATACAGTGGTGTTTAGTATCCATCGGAAGAGTATAAAATTAGCAATATTCCGGTGTTGGTTTGAAGCAGATCAATCGCTCGTGCGAATAGTTATGGACATAAGAAGTTTATGAACATTTACTTTATTTGCACTATATTACCCATGCGGCGGGAAACCCAGTTTCCCTCCCACCTGAGCAGTTGGAAATAGTCACAGCCCACCTGTATGAATCAACCTATGACCTTTTGTTATAATGCGAAGCCGAATTCCTGTGTCCAATGAACAATGAGATTGTAGGGACCATTGAATTGTATTGTGTGTGGGGCATAAATAGCAGGCCGACCATATCCAACTTCACTCTCTTCAACGGTTCTCATTGCTGATAATCGGGAGCTGGATATCGAGGCGCATGCGATCGTTCCCCTTGTGCGTAAGTTTTCTCCGTAGTCATATTGTCTTACTGTGAGCCATCTCTCTCTCTCTCTCTCTCTCTATCTCTCCCTCTCTCTCTACTCTTTCTCTCGTAGTTTCCTTAAATTGTATTGTATTTTATTTCCTGTGTAGTTTATCTGGTTAGTTGGTTTATGTTATACTGTAGTGTATGCTTTGTACTGTGATTCTTTTTACAAGTAATAGTCATAATACACATAATAGGTTTCGGACCCTAAGCCCAGGTATCTGTGTATTCTTTATAGTGTTAAGTATTCTCTGAGCGTCGGTGACGCTCAAGCAGCTTTGTAGTTAATCAGGTTACACAAGGTTGCACTTACACTTTGTCTCTACACTAAGGTTTACTGTGTATTTCATTGTTAGAGGTATAGATATAAAGGTTTAACGTTGTGAGCGTCTGCATCGCTGGTGATCTCCTTGTGGTCCCGAGCGCTGCTACGCTATAGCGAATCATTACGATAAGTCAACAGCCAATAGTCTGCCTGCCTGCGATCACCTGGCCGTGAGTGAACGTGACGCCTGAGCGTCTCGATCACGGCTAAGCGATCGATACGCAACTTGCGTACCCTTACGGTACTTCTTACGTAGATAGCGTACAGTGTTCTCAAGACCTCATAAAGGGTTATATACTATATACACGATAAATAGTTAGATTTGTCAATATATATATATATAGCTATAGGTGTGTGTTATCCGGCACTCAGGATGAATAAAGATGATTATGCCAGGGTGCCCTCCTCTATTAGCATATAGAAAAGAATCCTTCCCAAGTCCTATACAGAGCCTTGCAGAAGAAAACACAGGCGGCACTACATGGTCTTGTCAAATAAATCTGTATTAGAAATTACAGCATGGTGCAAAAGCAGGCCTCTTTTGCACCATGCTGTAATTTCTAATACAGATTTATTTGACAAGACCATGGAGTGCCGCCTGTGTTTTCTTCTGCAAGGCTCTGTATAGGACTTGGGAAGGATTCTTTTCTATATATAGCTATAGATATATCGATGTAGATATAGAGATATGTACATATATTTTTATATATATATATATATATATATATATATATATATATATATTTGTATATACATATGTACATATCCATCTATCTGTAATGCCACCCCTACTGCCAAGAAGAGATACAGAGGGCATTAGGTGGGTGGAACCTCTTCTTAGGGGTTGCAGGGCATTCTTACGCCCATGAATGAAGAATGGTGCATCTGCGTTTTTTATACTACCAGGCTTGATCGGCGTCAGAAGCATAGTGTGCGGCATCTGCTTTTTGGAGAGGGAATCCAGAAGACCTCTGAAGGATGAGCATCATAGCGGAACGGAGCTGCTGCAGCAGAGAAGGCGTACCCATAAAAGAGACAGGAGTTTACTCGCGATTTACCGGCCCCCTTGATGTCCAGACGAAGCCTGGCGTGAGGCGAGGGGCCACCTGACAGGGTCCAGCGGTGCAGAGACGGTGATGTCTTGGGGACAGAGCCGATGCAGGTCCTCCCCTCCTATACCCTCTGAGGTCAGCTGGATGCGGTAAGGCTCCTGGGGTGCTTATTCTGGGAAGTGCCCTGTTTCTAACCTATTTGTCTTCTCTAGAGAGTCCTCCAAATGGTGTTTCGGGACAATTCACCAAAGCTCAGCGGACTCCTACGGAATAAAAAAATGCGGAGACGTTAGACGGGTGCTCAGCAAAGGTATTTGAAATTTCACTTCTACTCTTACAATGTATCTATCGCTAGCACAGTTAAAGTAATATATAATAAAATACCTTAACCTCAGCATTGTATTAGCGTTTAATGTTTTTTCGTGGCCCAACAGTTTCAAAGGATAAAGCATCTGTTGAAAGTTGAGGCCTATCTATCTATCTATCTATCTATCTATCTATCTATCTATCTATCTATCTATCTATCTATCTATCTACCTACTGCAGTTTGCACTATTTAGATTACCTTATTTCTATATAAAAACAATTGTCAAGCCAGCCTTCCTGTTTTTATGGACTATGGGGCTAAGTTGGTTACAGACGGAAAGACCAAAAGATTGGAAGACCGAAAGATAAAATCTTTCACTTTCTGTTCCCTGCTCCTGACTCAACGATCTAGAGTGTACACATGGAAAGATCTAGCCAAATCTTTCAGTCTTTCAAAGATTTTGCCTAGATGGTTTTTGGCTCCAAATTTTAATATTTTCTTAGTAGCTAGATGACATCATCTAGCCAAAATCATTCATCGGTCATACACACTGTGTAGGCAGTGAACGATCATGAACGATCTAGCCAAAATTGACCTTGCTGCAGTTTTCAACGATTTTGTCATTTACCCATGAGAATGCACCTAGTGAACGTTCTAGCCCTTACAGACGTAACGATATTATCGTTCAACGACCTACTGTATCTAGCTAAAATAGTTGGCTAGATTGTCCCGTATATACGCAGCTTTAGATTTGGGTGGGTTATATTGTTTCTGTGCAGGATAAATACTGTCTACTTTATTTTTACACTGCAATTTAGATTTCAGTTTGAACACACCCCACCCAAATCTGTCTGCACATGTTATATCTGCCCCCCCTGCAGTGCATATGGGGCCTAATTCAGATCTGATCGATGCTGTGCGTTTTCGTACAGTGGGCAATCAGATTCGAACTGCGTATGCATCACAATGCGCAGGCGCATCGGACAACAGCAACAGGCATTGCCGGTTAGCGATGGGAAGGTGCGAAGAATCCATTCGCACGGGCGTTCTCAAGGTTATTGACAGGAAGAGGCCATTTGTGGTTGGCATCTGACCGTTTTCAGGGAGTGTCCGGAAAAACAAAGGCGGACTTGAGCATTTTCAGGGAAGGTGTCTGACGTCAGCCCCGATTAGCAGGATTCAGTCGTACTGGATAAGTAAGTCCTGGGCTGCGCAGAGAGTTTTTGTGCAGCTCTGCAACACATAGGAAGCACACTTGCACAGCAATTTTACCCTCCCCCTGTAGGTGACGACTATCTAATCGCAGGGCAGCAAAAAACACTACTCAGCCATCATATCTGAATTACCCCCATGGTTTTGCCCATTAGCTAACAAATTTGCTGCTGCAATCAGGTCTAAATTAGGTCCTATGTGCAAAACACACGATGAGCAGTTATTAAAGACAAAGGCACACCCACTTTGGTTCTTTTTTTTGGGTATGAAGTAAAATAGAAGATATTGAGGAAATATTGAATTTCAAGGTTTCTACAATTGTAGAAGTCCAATACTTTGTCCTCATTTGGGACTAATTCTGAGACTTATACATAATGTTGCAAAGAAAACAAAACATCCCATTGGGGATTAGTCCAGTGGTTCTTATACTGTGTGCCTAGGCACCCTGGGGTGCCTCATGGTACTTGCAGGGGTCCCCTGGGTTGGTGGTCCAGGACTAATTCACATGACCGCATCCCCACCAAAACAAAGTGATACACACATAGAGGGGAAACAAATAAATTAATAAATATATAGTTTCTTCCATAAAGAAAAGACTGTAAAATAGTCAGGAGTGCCTGAAGGAAGCAGCTGAGTTTGGCAATGTGTATGCCCATGGGTAGATGGTCAACTTCTACTACCTTCGTACCTCTATGACTTTGTTATTACCCAGTTTTGTAATATCATTGTTGTCACAACTGAGGGTTTAGGCTAGGGGTGGGCAAAATACGGCCCGCGGGCCGCATGCGGCCCGCAAACCGATCCTGCGGCCCGCAAACCGATCCTGCCCGGCCCACTGCCTCCCACCAGCAAGCAATGACAAGCGGCCCGACCAGCTGAGCTGCTTGTCATTGCTCTGCACTGCAGTACCTCCAAGCTGCCAGCGGCGCCTCTCTCCCCTGCTGCTGCTGCTGCGTTGTAGCAGCCTCCTCCTCCAGACTCCCCAGTGACAACGGCTGTGTTCAACCGAAAAGGGGGCGGGGCTACATGCCGATGAAGGGGCGTGGCTACACGGGGCCTCAGGGGGCGGAGCTACACGGACAAGAGCCAGACTGCTGCAGATCCATCCTTCCTGCCACTGCCAGCCAGATCAGTAAGTTAATGGGAAAAGTGAGTGAGAGAAAGTGTGTGTGTGTGTGTGTGTATATATATATATATATATATATATATGTGTGAGAGTGTGTGTGTATTTGTGTGTGCGGACAGTGGCGTCAGACTGTTTTTAGGTTGGGGGGAGAGATCTTTAGCTCTCGCTGTACCAAACCCTCCTGTGTTCTGTCACCGTGTCACCCCCCCCCCCCCCCGTGTTCTGTCACTGTGTCACCCCCCCATGTTCTGTCACCGTGTCACCCCCCCGTGTTCTGTCACCGTGTCACCCCCGTGTTCTGTCACTGTCACCCCCCCGTGTTCTGTCACCTTGTCACCCCCCCGTGTTCTGTCACCGTGTCACCCCCCGTGTTCTGTCACCATGTCACCCCCCCCGTGTTCTGTCACCGTGTCACCCCCCCTGTGTTCTGTCACTGTGTCACACCCCCGTGTTCTGTCACCGTGTCACCCCCCGTGTTCTGTCACCGTGTCACCCCCGTGTTCTGTCACCGTGTCATCCCCCCGTGTTCTGTCACCGTGTGCTGTCACCCCCACCGTGTGCTGTCACCCTGTCACGCCCACCGTGTGCTGTCACCCTGTCACCCCCACCGTGTGCTGTCACCCCCACCGTGTGCTGTCACCCTGTCACTCCCACCGTGTTCTGTCACCGTGTCACCCCCCCATGTTCTGTCACTGTGTCACACTCCCCGTGTACTGTCACCGTGTCACCCCCCCCCCCCCCCCCGTGTTCTGTCACCGTGTCACCCCCATGGTGTTCTGTCACTGTCAACCCCACCGTGTTCTGTCACCGTGTCGCCCAGAGGGTGGAGCGCACTCGGTACTATTACACCCCCCCCCCCCTGCTCAAGCAGTGTGGTGCCCAAAAGGGGGTGCGGCTTAATTTGAAAGGGGCGTGGCCTGGTGGGTCTTTTCTCTTTCGCTTCGGGGGCATGTCCAGCTTCCCCGAAGATGCTGGCTGCCCCCGGAGACTGGACTGTGTGTGTGCCGACTCTTATCTGTGACCCCTCGTGTTCTGTCACTGTGTCACACTCCCCGTGTCCTATCACTGTGTCACACCTTTCCCCAGGGGCCATAAGACACTGGATAATTTGCTTAATTATCCTAAATAAAATGTTAATGTGTAAAAGGGTACCTTCCGTACTGTGTAAAAGGGAGCTCTACCTGCTATAATGTGTGTAAGTGGCGCAATTTGAATAATGGAGACTATTGTGCAGCCTAATACGAATCTGTATTATTTTTTGTCCACACTCCTTCCACATGAAGCCACGTCCCTATATTTTTGGCAAGTGGGGGGAGCTGCTATTTTGTGTGTGGCCCTCGGATACTGACAGGAAATGTCAAGTGGCCCCTCAGCTGAAATAATTGCCCACCCCTGGTTTAGGCTGACAGGAGGAAGCCTCAGTTGTAGGGGCTGAGATGAAATTAAACTTGGGAGGTTTAATCAGACCCCTGGACATGTAAGTTTAGAAGGATTACCCGAAGGTGTGACCATGACAACCAGGTTTAAAAGTCAATGAAAGATTTATTAACAAACTCCGTATTAATACAGCAGTAAATAAAAGTGAGAATGTACAGTGATAAACGATACAGTTCCTGGATCACTATAGCCGTGGGCGGAGCCACAGAGCACTGGTAGGTTGAGGTACAGATGTTAAAGTCCCATTGATGGAATATCCTTACCAGGCCTGTCTGTAGTAGTGAAGGTAGCCGAGGAACTTGCCAGCAGATGTAACAGGTGATGCTGGTAATACTGTAAGTTGAACAGACTGCTGTAGATGCTGGATGGAACCAGCCAGTTGGTAGAAACACGGAGTGGATGCTGAATGGAATCAGCCAGGTGATGAAACACGGAGTGGATGCTGAATGGAATCAGCCAGGTGATGAAACACGGAGTGGATGCTGAATGGAATCAGCCAGGTAGTAGGATGATGCTAGAGAGCGTGGATATATGAAGAGATGAAAGGAGGGTACCGATGGTTTGAGGATACTGCTGGTAAGTAGGAATCCGCTGGAACAACACCGGCACTTTAAGAAGACTGGATACTGCTGAAAGCTGACCGCTGGAAGCAGTTGGGTTGGTAGCTGGAAACTGGAACAATCACGGAGGACTGCAGAGTCAGGCTGCACCGCAGGATGGAAAGCAGGTGCGGGTCTCTTGGTGGAAGCTGGAATCAGGAGCTGGAAACCTGGAGAAACAACCACAGGAGAGAGAGACTGGAACTAGGTTTGACAACCAAAGCACTGACCATTTCCTTGTTCAGGCACAGGATACTTATACCTGCAGCAAGGCAGGCATTGGCTGAACAATTATGCAGATTCAACAGCGCAGCGGATTGGTGGAGATTGAGACATGTGATTGAAACCAACATGGCTGCGCCCATGTTAGCAATTGGAGGGAAAGACAGTTTGGAAAACATGTGGAGACTCAGCAGCAATGGCGGCGCAGGCCACGGAGGACAGGAAATGCCAGACTGACAACTGTACACTGGAACACATGGAAGTCAGCGGAGGCCGCGGCAGGCATGAGACGCCACACTGTATACTGGAACACAGGAACAACGGCGGAGGCCGCAGAGGGTGAGAGATGCCTTTCAGAGATCAGACATGGCTCCACTGTGACAGCGTCTCAGAGTGACAGGAGGGAGTGTGGACATCAGGAACACAGACGAGATCCGGCCCTGGAACGCTGAGCCAGCCTCAGGAGACATCTAAAAGGCAAGTAACGGCGTCCAGATACCCGGATCGTGACAGCACCCCCCCCTTTAGGAGTGGCCCCAGGACACTTCTTAGGCTTCTGAGGAAACTTGGAGTGGAAATTCCGGACCAAGGCAGGAGCATGGACATCTGAAGCATTGGTCCAAGAGCGTTCTTCAGGACCATAGCCCTTCCAGTCAATAAGATATTGCAACTCACCGTAGCGGAAACGTGAATCCAGAATCTTGGCAACTTCATACTCAACTCCTCGTTGAGTCTGGACTTTAGGAGCCGGAGCTAGTGCAGAATGAAACCGATTCAGAATCAGTGGTTTCAGAAGGGAAACATGGAATATCCTAGGTATTTTCAAGAAGGGGGGTGACTGGAGTCTGTAAGCAACAGGATTGACGACTTGTTCAACTTGAAAAGGACCGATGTAACGAGGTGCAAATTTCATGCTGGGAACTCTTAACCTCAAATTCTTTGTAGAAAACCACACACGATCACCCACCTTGAGAGCAGGAACTGCCCTACGCTTCTTAGCCGCAAACTTCTTGTATCTAAACGATGCCTTGAGCAGAGCCGCTCGTACATTTTTCCAGTTATTTGAAAACTGGTGCAAAGTGACATCCACTGCTGGTACAGAAGTTGCTGGAAGCGGCTGGAACTCTGGAACTTTAGGGTGGAATCCATAGTTGATGAAGAATGGTGTTGAAGAAGATGAGGAATGATATTGGTTGTTATGGCTGAACTCGGCCAAGGGAAGTAGTTGAACCCAGTCATCTTGGGAGGAAGACACATAGATGCGGAGGAAGGCCTCCAAGTCCTGATTCACCCTCTTAGTTTGACCACTGGTCTGAGGATGGTAAGCTGTGGAAAACTTTAATTTGACTTGGAGGGCTTGACACAAACTTCGCCAAAATTTGGCTACAAATTGTACTCCTCGATCAGAGATGATCTCTTCAGGAAGACCGTGGAGTCGGAAGATCTCTTGAATAAACACTTGAGCCAACTTGGAAGCTGACGGAAGACCGGTGAGAGGAATGAAATGTGCCATCTTGGTGAACCGGTCAACTACCACCCAGATGGTATTAAACTTGTTGCACGTAGGCAGGTCTGTAACAAAGTCCATCGACAAATGGGTCCATGGTCGACGGGGAACAGATAGTGGAACCAATTGCCCCGCAGGCGACTGGCGGGATACTTTGTGTTGGGCACACTTTGGGCAAGATGCAATAAACTCCATGACGTCCTTCTTCAGAGTTGGCCACCAATAAGACCTAGAGATAAACTCAAGGGTTTTCTGAATGCCTGTATGTCCGGCAAAACGGGAAGCATGGGCCCAATGCATGAGCTTCTTCCTTAACACCGGCTTCACAAAACTTTTCCCTGGTGGGGGCGTAGAGTCCATCCCTACCATGGAGAATGCCAACGGATTAATAATAGGATGCTTGTCCGAAGACTCCGACTCATTTTCTTGCTCCCAAGAGCGGGAAAGGGCATCGGCCTTGCGATTCTGAGAGCCCGGACAGAACTGGAGTTTAAAGTCGAACCTGGAAAAGAAAAGTGCCCATCTGGCCTGACGAGGATTAAGACATTGTGCGCCTTTCAGATATAAAAGATTCTTGTGGTCGGTAAGTATAGTGATTGAATGAGAAGCTCCCTCCAACAGATATCTCCACTCCTCTAGAGCGAGCTAGATGGCTAGCAACTCCTGATCGCCAATGGCATAGTTGCGCTCAGCTGGCGAGAACTTCCGGGAAAAGAAACTGCAAGGATGTAGATAACCATCTTTAGCCCTCTGGGATAACACCACTCCTACTCCAACAGAAGAGGCATCCACCTCAAGGATGAAAGGAGAGTCGATGTCGGGCTGTTTCAGAACCGGTGCAGAGATGAACCGTTGCTTTAATAGATGAAAAGCTTGCGTAGCTTCTCCAGACCACTTGGACGGATTAGCACCCTTCTTGGTAAACGCAGTGATAGGCGCCACAATGGTGGAAAAGTCTCGTATAAATTTTCTGTAGTAATTGGCGAATCCTAAAAACCTTTGGACCCCTTTGAGGGTTAAGGGTATCGGCCAATTCCGAATTGCTTGTAGTTTCTCAGGATCCATCTCTAGTCCGGAACCAGACACAATGTAACCTAGAAACGGAATGGATTTGACTTCAAAAACACATTTCTCTAATTTGCAATAGAGATGATTGACACGGAGACGGGACAGAACTTCCTTTACCCAGAAACGATGTTTCTCTAGATTATTGGCAAATATAAGGATATCATCTAGATAAACCACGACATGGCGGTATAAGATGTCTCTGAAGATCTCATTCACGAAATGCTGGAAGACAGCTGGAGCGTTGCTCAGACCGAAGGGCATAACGAGGTACTCATAATGTCCATCACGGGTGTTAAAGGCGGTCTTCCACTCGTCACCCTCTCGGATCCGGATGAGATTGTAGGCACCCCTCAAATCCAACTTTGTAAAGATGGTTGCTCCGCTAACTCTATCGAAGAGCTCTGTAATCAAGGGTAAAGGATATCGGTTCTTGACAGTAATTCGTTCAGACCTCTATAGTCGATGCATGGCCGCAGGCCACCGTCCTTCTTCTTAACGAAAAAGAAACCTGCGCCAGCTGGAGAAGAAGAAGGTCGAATAAAGCCCTTCGCCAGGTTCTCTTTGATGTACTCCTCCATGGAATGTGTCTCTGGTAAGGACAACGGATAAGTTTGGCCTCGAGGTGGAACCTTCCCTGGGATGAGATCAATTGGACAGTCCCATTCCCTATGAGGAGGAAGGATATCAGCAGACGCCTTACTGAACACGTCCGTGTAGTCTTGATATGGAGGAGGTGGAACATCAGACGACCTAGAGGAGGAAGAACAAACAGGAAGCACTTTGGACAAACAGGTCTCAGCACAGGAGGGACCCCATGCTAGTATTTGCGTAGTCGTCCAGTCAATCGATGAATTATGGAGACGAAGCCATGGAAGGCCCAAAACCACTGGATGTGTGGCTCTTGGAATCACTAGAAAAGAAATAAATTCAGAATGAAGAACTCCTACTCTCAGACGAACTGGTAGAGTCCTTAGAGAAATAACTGCGTCAAAAATCTTACTGCCATCCACGGCAGTCAAGGAAATGGACGAGGAAAGTCTCTCGGTGGGTAGGGACCACCGTTTAACATATGCTTCAGTTATGAAATTCCCAGCTGCTTCGGAATCTAGGAGGGCAATAACGTTCCTATAACGTTGAGCAATTTGAAGCGAGACTGGGAGATTACAATCATGAGGAGATGGAGAGGAGATCATTACTCCTAGCCGGCCCTCTCCTTGGCGAGCTAGGATTTGAAGTTTCCCGGACGTTTGGGACAGGCATTGATTGCGTGAGACGGAGCTGCACAGTAGAGACAGAGGGACTCGGAAAGACGTCTTCGGCGCTCAGCAGGAGATAGATGGGAACAACCAATTTGCATGGGCTCATCTTTGGATGGAGACGGCTGACGAGGAGGAGGAGCAGAAGACTTTGGAGTAGATGATCTTCCTCGCTCAGACGCTCTTTCTCTAAACTGTAGATCAACTTTTGTGCATAGTGAGATTAGCTCGTCCAACTTAGAAGGTAAGTCTCTGGTAGCTAATTCATCCTTGATGCGTTCTGATAAGCCATGCCAGAATGCAGCATACAGGGCCTCGTCGTTCCATGCCAGTTCGGATGCCAGGATCTGAAACTGTATAAGATACTGTCCTACAGTACGCGATCCCTGGCGTAAACGGAGAATCTCAGATGAAGCTGAAGTTACCCGGCCGGGCTCGTCGAAGATACGCCTGAATGTTGACACAAATTCAGTGTAGGAGGATAGCAGGGTATCAGACCTCTCCCATAACGGTGATGCCCAATCAAGGGCTGAGCCACTGAGAAGAGAAATAATGTAGGCAATTTTAGTACGATCACTGAGGAAATTGCCAGGTTGTAGCTCAAAATGGATTTCACACTGATTGAGAAATCCCCTGCAGAATCTTGGAGATCCATCAAATTTTGCTGGCGTCGGAAGATGAAGACGTGGAGCAGAAATGGGTAAGGTGGGTGGGGTTACAGCTGGTGTCACTGTAGTGGACGCGCCGGATGTGCCAGGTCCATAGGCGTGCGCAGCTAATTTTATTAGGGGGTGCACTGCTGGAGGGGAATTTCTAGCACCGCCTTTTGGGTGTGTTTAGCACCGCCCAGGGACATGTCTACCACTAGTTTACATTCTCTCAATAAAATCACATGGCTTAATCTAATTTCTCCCTAGTTCCTAATAATAAAGTATATATCATACACTCCAGAGAAATAAAATGAAACATAATGGTGAGATCACCGGCCGGTACTGAGTATTAGCCAAAATTCAAATGACCCCACACAGAATGAGCCAAATTCACATTACGCGACACAATATGACCCAAACTTCAGTTACCCCACACAGTATGAGCCGAAATGCACATTACCCCACACAGTATGAGCCGAAATTCACATTACGCCACACAGTATAAGACGAAATTCAAGTGACCCCACACTGTATGAGCTGAAATGAAAATTACTCCACACAGTATGAGCCAAACTTCAAATGACCAGTCACAGTATGAGCCAAATTAACATTACCCCACACAGTGTGAGCCGAAATTCACATTACCCCACACAGTATGAGCCGAAATTCACGTTACGCCACACCCTAACCCAGCTATATTTCTATATGCTAATACTGAAAGAGAGGTGGCGCTACCAATCTCATTATATATAAATACAGTAACTTACAAATAAGAAAAGAATGAGGTCTGTAGGTGCACTCAGGAAACTACTGAATGCTTGGTTCAGCTAATATATTTATGTAACCATTATTCTCTATTCTTTTTAAATAAATTTTCTGAGTGCACCTACAGATCTATTTTTTTTTTTTTGGGGGGGGGGGGGGTTGACTTCATGTATATACTGTATATATACAGTACAGTATATTCCCCATGGCTGACCCCCTTTCTTTACTCCTCAGCTGCAGCACTGCAGTCTACGTAGTCCCTTGCAGGCTCGCTGCGATCACCGCAATGCGGGCACAGTGGCTCGCCACAGGTTCTATTCTCCCTCTATGGCTGTCGCGGACACCCACATAGGGAGAATTACCTACATCGCCAGTTTTCTGGCAGCGGCATTGTACCTCCATCGGGATTCCAGCGTCAGTATTGAGACCGCCTGGATCCAGAAGGTCGGTATGTTAAACGCATACCATGTTTTATAGCAGAAGGTACAATCACTGCCCGCTATACTAGACACATATGCAGTATAATGCAGCGGGTGATGTGCATAGTACTAGTGAATCGTGATGCACAATGTGGGGCAGTAATCTCTGTATGACTACTGTACCAGAGCTGAAAATGACTCTGTATTGTTTTGTTGCCATTACTGATTTTGCTGCAATATGGAGTGCTGCTATTGCACGTCAGCACCAGCTTCACAGGATGCTGTGACCCACCCCAGCCCTCAGTGTCACAGTAGCAGCAGCTACAGGAGAATATGAAGCTACATATGAAGTGAACAGAACGAGGCTGCGAGTAGCTGCTCCCTATGGAGATCAGCCCTGCCGGACACACTCGCAGCGGCAGTGTATGCACTACATACAGTACAGAGCTCGCTCTGCCAGCGTTACAGGAGCGGAACCGCTGACACGGTGCTGACCGTACACAGAGCGCCATACACGGTTACCTGCCTGCTGCTGCTGGTGTACTCTAGTTCCAGGACTGTGACAAGCAACGTCCATGTACTAGCTAGCAGCATATCCTGATTCGTCTCCCCCCACATCCACCTTCCTAACCAATCAAGTATTAGGCAGTAGGTGTGGGCGGAGCTGACTGAGCGGTGGGTGACTTACTGTCTCAGTATCTGCTGTATTGTCTCCGTCTGCTGAATTAGTCCTCTGAGTCCACCTGAGAGGAACTCTGTGGTGGCACACAAGGAGAGACAGAGAGCGGTCAGGAGAGACTGAGCACAGGCGGGCCGGGAGAGAGAGCACAGGCGGGCCAGGAGGGAGGACACACGGCGTGACATCATGTCACATCGTGAGGCGGAGCCGGGAACATGTATTAACATAAGTGCAACCAGTGCGGACGCCGGCCAGTAAGTAAATAATACACCCACACATATATCATATCAGTCCATCCTGACCGGGCGGCGGGCGCAGCTGGGGCTCAAAGGAATGACCTGGAGCGCTCGGTGGTCACTGTGCTGCAGGCATAACGTGTGGGGGGAGCCGGTCATTAGGGGGTGCCTGTGCGCACGCCTATGGCCAGGTCCACGGAGGGTCGTTTGGATCCCATCCAGCCGAGTAGAGAGATCCTGTAGACAGCGGATGATGTGGCCTTGTGCAGCCTCCTGATGTTCGAGTCTGGCTGCCAGTTCTTGCATCGGCCCGGCCGCTTGATCCTGGTCTCCGGCTGGATTCATATGGTCAGTGCTTACTGTCACAACTGAGGGTTTAGGCTGACAGGAGGAAGCCTCAGTTGTAGGGGCTGAGATGAAATTAAACTTGGGAGGTTTAATCAGACCCCTGGACATGTAAGTGTAGAAGGATTACCCGAAGGTGTGACCATGACAACCAGGTTTAAAAGTCAATAAAAGATTTATTAACAAACTCCGTATTAATACAGCAGTAAATAAAAGTGAGAATGTACAGTGATAAACGATACAGTTCCTGGATCACTATAGCTGTGGGCGGAGCCACAGAGCACTGGTAGGTTGAGGTACAGATGTTAAAGTCCCATTGATGGAATATCCTTACCAGGCCTGTCTGTAGTAGTGAAGGTAGCCGAGGAACTTGCCAGCAGATGTAACAGGTGATGCTGGTAATACTGTAAGTTGAACAGACTGCTGTAGATACTGGATGGAACCAGCCAGTTGGTAGAAACACGGAGTGGATGCTGAATGGAATCAGCCAGGTGATGAAACACGGAGTGGATGCTGAATGGAATCAGCCAGGTGATGAAACACGGAGTGGATGCTGAATGGAATCAGCCAGGTGATGAAACACGGAGTGGATGCTGAATGGAATCAGCCAGGTAGTAGGATGATGCTAGAGAGCATTAATATATGAAGAGATGAAAGGAGGGTACCGATGGTTTGAGGATACTGCTGGTAAGTAGGAATCCGCTGGAACAACACCGGCACTTTAAGAAGACTGGATACTGCTGAAAGCTGACCGCTGGAAGCAGTTGGGTTGGTAGCTGGAAACTGGAACAATCACGGAGGACTGCTGTTATGAGCCACGGCTGTGGCTCATTCCTGTTTTGCATTTTTGGTTATGTATTTTATGTTATACTTCTGTTTCTGTTCCCCGTGGGTGTCATGGGGTGTTCGGAGCCCACCCTTAAAGAGAGGGTACTGTTATGAACCACAGGTAGTGGTTAATTCCTATTTTATGTTTATAAGTAGTCTCGCAGGCCTGGATTTCCCGTTGCTCTGGTTTAAGAAGATTCTTGTTTGCTGCCAGTGGTGAGTCTGTGTGATTGCAGCTTGTTCCCATGTGTTCAGCCTCACCTGTCTGTTGATTGCACCTCTCAGTTGTGCAGCAGGGCAGCTGCACGGCATAATTAATTAAGACTCTCTGTTATATGCTGGCTCAGTGCAATTCACAGACACTGGTGATATTTCCAGGGTTCCAGAGTTCTTGAGTTCTGAGCTAGTCCCTGCCAGTTCCTGAGCTCCTGTCTAGCAGTGTCTGTCTAGCTGCTTCCAGTGTCGGTTCCTGTGTCGGTCAGTGTCTGTTCCAGTGTCTGTTCCAGTGTCTGACCCCGTGTCCTGCCGTGAAGCATTCCTGTCCAGAAGTTCTGTGGCTTTGTCTGTGCCTGTTCGAGTATCTGGCTTCTTGGTGTCCACCGGTCTGTCGTTTGGGATTCTGCCTGTCCTCCAGTTCTGAGAGTCTGTGTCGGCTACATTGGGGGTTCCTGTCCGTTTGCCAGTATTTGTACCGGTTCCGTGAGTTGCGGCTTTGCCACGTCCGTCGGCCTAGGCCGCAGTATTCTTTGGTTATAATTTTTCTGGTGTTTTGCAGAGGGTTCTGCTTGTGCTGTCACCGCCGGTACACAACGGTATTGTGTCGGCGAGTGGACAGCATTTCCTTTGTTGTTCTTTTCCTTTGGCGGCGTGCCGCACATATATTTAGGTTTAGGGTTGTTAGTAGCCCCTAGCCTTCTGTTTGCTTTAGTTAGAGGTCCCCTTGTTATTATCCTGTCTCGGTTCACGCCTTGTCTCAATCTAAGACCTGGGGGCATCGGAGTTGGGCAGACCTAATCCGCCCTTCAAACGCGGCTGCCGTGGGCCCAAGAAACCATAGTCACTCAGGCGTGAACTGACCACACGGGTGAAACAATGGAGGTAGGGTGCTAGGGGCTATTTCCACACCACACCTGATTTCAGCGTCACGTTCTGGTGCTCAGGACTCACTACGCAACATCTCCCTTGTTCTGAGCACCAGGAACCTAGCATTATCACCAGCCATACAACAAAAAAGAAACAAAGCTAAATAGTAGTTTTTTATTTTTTGGTCCAGTGTCTAGTTTAGAATCCAGTCCGGTCTTTAGAATCCAGTCCTGTCTAGAATCCAGTGTGCAGAATCCAGTCCGGTGTTTAAAAATCCAGTCCTGTCTTGTCTAGTTTAAAAATCCAGTCTTGCCTTGTCTAGAATCTTGTCTAAGAATCTTGTCTAGAATCTTGTCTTAGAATCATGTCTGGAATCATGTCTAGAATCTTGTCTAAGAATCTTGTCTAGAATCTTGTCTTAGAATCGTGTCTAGAATCGTGTCTAGTTTTGTCTTGTCTAGTTTGAAATCCTCCTATGCCTACTATGCAAGCCCTGCAAGCATCTCTCTCAGCCCTGAACTCTGCTTTCAGTGCTTTGAAACCTGAGTGGCTAGAAGTTTTGCAGCAATCCTTAAAGCAACTGCAAAATCTTCTGACCAAAATTTAGCTTATTTTGCCAGAAGTTGTTGAGAGTTCATCCAATAAAGAGACTCTTGTTCACAGTATGGTGACAAGTGAATCCTCAGGTTTAATTAAAGAGAAAAGGTTTAAAAGTTTTCCGCGGCCCAGGCTCTCAGAAGAGGAGCGTCTGCGTCGCAGAAACTCAAATTTATGCCTATATTGTGGGGGTTTAGGCTACTATCTGCAGACCTGTGAGTTGCGCAAGCCAAAGTGTGGCGACAAGTCCTGCCCTCTGGCCAAGTTTAGTCAGGATACAAGACCTACTCCTGTCTCTACTGTGGCAGAGGTACTTGTCACACAACCCACACTAAAAAGCACTCTGTCCTATAATTGGGGTCCTTGGGCTAGGGAGCCCCATTATAGATTCAGGAACCAAAGGAGAATGTTTCTCTCCTCTCTTGATTTTCCTGTTGAAGCAGAGTTGCAAACCCCTGGAGTGGTGCCCGATGCCCGGGGTCTTGGAGTGGTGCCCGATGCCCGGGGTCTTGGAGTGGTGCCCGATGCCCAGGGTCCTGGAGTGGTGCCCGATGCCCAGGGTCCTGGAGTGGTGCCCGGTGCCCAGTGTCCTGGAGCGGTGCCCAGGGTCCTGGAGCGGTACCCGGTGCCCAGGGTCCTGGAGCGGTACCCGGTGCCCAGGGTCCTGGAGCGGTACCCGGTGCCCAGAGTGCTGGAGCGGTACCCGGTGCCCAGAGTGCTGGAGCGGTACCCGGTGCCCAGAGTGCTGGAGCGGTACCCGGTGCCCAGAGTGCTGGAGCGGTACCCGATGCCCAGAGTGCTGGAGCGGTACCCGATGCCCAGAGTGCTGGAGCGGTACCCGATGCCCAGAGTGCTGGAGCGGTACCCGATGCCCAGAGTGCTGGAGCGGTACCCGATGTTCTAGGTTATAGAGGGACATCGAATATTATAGCTCAGGTGTCAATACCAGAAGGGGTCTCAGAAGCTGTTATCCCAGGTAGGGACTTGAAAAGCGCAACCCCAGAAAGGGTATCTAAAACCATAGTTTTAGAAGGGAACTCGAGAAGCAAAACCCCAGAAGGGATCTTTGAAGTAATATCCCCAAGTGGGGTCTTGAGAGACGCAGCCCCAAAGAAGGGTCTAGAGGTCGCTTCCCCAGGAAAGAACTTAAGAGGCATAGCGTTAGTGGAGGTTCTGAAGGTTATAGCTTCAGCAAAAGTCCCGGCAGTCATAGTCCCGGGAGAAGTTTCAATAATTATCGACTCAGAGAGGGAGGCCGATGGCTCGCTCCCAGAGAGGGAGGCCGATGGCTCGCTCCCAGAGAGGGAGGCCGATGGCTCGCTCCCAGAGAGGGAGGCCGATGGCCCGGTCCCAGAGAGGGAGGCCGACGGCCCGGTCCCAGTAAAAGAATCCGAGGTGCTGGCCCCAGCGGGGTTCCCGAAGGCCACTGCCCCAGCGGGGTTCCCGAAGGCCACTGCCCCAGCGGGGTTCCCGAAGGCCACTGCCCCAGCGGGGTTCCCGAAGGCCACTGCCCCGGGTGGGGTTCAGAAAGTCACTGCCCCGGGTGGGGTTCAGAAAGTCACTGCCCCGGGTGGGGTTCAGAAAGTCACTGCCCCAGGTGGGGTTCAGAAAGTCTCAGCCTCGAGTAAGGTCAATAGTGACCAGGTCCTAGCAAAGCACTCTAGTCAGTCAGATGGGAAGGAAGCAGATCCTGACTCTGTTGATATCTCAACATCTATAATCTTTGATGGGGACTTAGTCCAATTTCTGGCGCTTTACAAACACTATTACACCATTTTGTTGTCTAGACCATTTCTGGGCATCACTTCAGAGAACCTTGTGCTCTATCTGATATATTCCTTTAGAGGAGAGCCTTTTGAGTGGGCGACCAGCCTAATGAAAGCTGAAGATCCCATTCTTCAGGATCCCCCGGCATTCAGTGATGCAGTTATTAAGAGATATGGTTCCAAAGAAATTGGTTCAGGTTCCTCTAGGTCACCCGTCTTATATGCTGAGAGTCCACCGTATACTGTAAACTCAGCACAAAAATCTCAGCCCATTGCTTTGGCTACTGGATGTGCTTTCCTGTCTTCTCCCTACAGGAAATCTTCTAAAGTTTCGGTACCTAGGGGAATGGAACCAATCTATGGTCTGTTCTCAGATTCCGAAACTGATGAGGTTTCTTTTATGCCGGGGCACTCTGGTAGGAGACGGAAGAAGCATCTGATTGCTCGACCTTTATGTTTTGAAGAATTTTTTGAGCCAGAGATTTCTTCCTTTCCTGGTGTCGCCAAGCAAGCACAGGGTAAAAAGAAAAAGAAAAAGAAATATTGCTGACTTTTGCCTTGTGGTGTATATAAAAAAAAAAAGATTTTTTTTTCCTTGTCTTGTGTCCAGTGGCCGCCGTCAAGAGGGGGGCACTGTTACAAGCTGTTGCCACAGCTTGTTTCTGTTTCTTGTCTTTGTCTGTTTGTTCCAGTGTCAGGTTTATTAATGTATACCTTGTTTTGGAAAACCTGAATTTTGGGGTCCTTTGACCCCTCCTCAAGGGGGGGGGGGTAATGTTATGAGCCACGGCTGTGGCTCATTCCTGTTTTGCATTTTTGGTTATGTATTTTATGTTATACTTCTGTTTCTGTTCCCTGTGGGTGTCATGGGGTGTTCGGAGCCCACCCTTAAAGAGAGGGTACTGTTATGAACCACAGGTAGTGGTTAATTCCTATTTTATGTTTATAAGTAGTCTTGCAGGCCAGGATTTCCTGTTGCTCTGGTTTAAGAAGATTCTTGTTTGCTGCCAGTGGTGAGTCTGTGTGATTGCAGCTTGTTCCCATGTGTTCAGCCTCACCTGTCTGTTGATTGCACCTCTCGGTTGTGCAGCAGGGCAGCTGCACGGCATAATTAATTAAGACTCTCTGTTATATGCTGGCTCAGTGCAATTCACAGACGCTGGTGATATTTCCAGGGTTCCAGAGTTCTTGAGTTCTGAGCTAGTCCCTGCCAGTTCCTGAGCTCCTGTCTAGCAGTGTCTGTCTAGCTGCTTCCAGTGTCGGTTCCTGTGTCGGTCAGTGTCTGTTCCAGTGTCTGTTCCAGTGTCTGACCCTGTGTCCTGCCGTGAAGCATTCCTGTC
The DNA here is from genome assembly GCF_028390025.1 of Pseudophryne corroboree. Lineage (NCBI taxonomy): Eukaryota > Metazoa > Chordata > Amphibia > Anura > Myobatrachidae > Pseudophryne > Pseudophryne corroboree. The sequence goes on from NC_086449.1 coordinate 577,306,356, forward strand.
CAGAAGTCCTGTGGCTTTGTCTGTGCCTGGTCAAGTATCTGGCTTCTTGGTGTCCACCGGTCTGTCGTTTGGGATTCTGCCTGTCCTCCAGTTCTGAGAGTCTGTGTCGGCTACATTGGGGGTTCCTGTCCATTTGCCAGTATTTGTACCGGTTCCGTGAGTAGCGGCTTTGCCGCGTCCGTCGGCCTAGGCCGCAGTATTCTTTGGTTATAATTTGTTTCTGGTGTTTTGCAGATGGGTTCTGCTTGTGCTGTCACCGCCGGTACACAACGGTATTGTGTCGGCGAGTGGACAGCATTTCCTTTGTTGTTCTTTTCCTTTGGCGGCGTGCCGCACATATATTTAGGTTTAGGGTTGTTAGTAGCCCCTAGCCTTCTGTTTGCTTTAGTTAGAGGTCCCCTTGTTATTATCCTGTCTCGGTTCACGCCTTGTCTCAATCTAAGACCTGGGGGCATCGGAGTTGGGCAGACCTAATCCACCCTTCAAACGCGGCTGCCGTGGGCCCAAGAAACCATAGTCACTCAGGCGTGAACTGACCACACGGGTGAAACAATGGAGGTAGGGTGCTAGGGGCTATTTCCACACCACACCTGATTTCAGCGTCACGTTCTGGTGCTCAGGACTCACTACGCAACATCTCCCTTGTTCTGAGCACCAGGAACCTAACAACTGCAGAGTCAGGCTGCACCGCAGGATGGAAAGCAGGTGCGGGTCTCTTGGTGGAAGCTAGAATCAGGAGCTGGAAACCTGGAGAAACAACCACAGGAGAGAGACTGGAACTAGGTTTGACCACCAAAGCACTGACCATTTCCTGGTTCAGGCACAGGATACTTATACCTGCAGCAAGGCAGGCATTGGCTGAACAATTATGCAGATTCAACAGCGCAGCGGATTGGTGGAGATTGAGACATGTGATTGAAACCAACATGGCTGCGCCCATGTTAGCAATTGGAGGGAAAGACAGTTTGGAAAACATGTGGAGACTCAGCAGCAATGGCGGCGCAGGCCACGGAGGACAGGAAACGCCAGACTGACAACTGTACACTGGAACACATGGAAGTCAGCGGAGGCCGCGGCAGGCATGAGACGCCACACTGTATACTGGAACACAGGAACGACGGCGGAGGCCGCGGAGGGTGAGAGACGCCTTTCAGAGATCAGACATGGCTCCACTGTGACAGCGTCTCAGAGTGACAGGAGGGAGTGTGGACATCAGGAACACAGACGAGATCCGGCCCTGGAACGCTGAGCCAGCCTCAGGAGACATCTAAAAGGCAAGTAATGGCGTCCAGATACCCGGATCGTGACAATTGTTATTTCCAATTGTAAAATGCAATGGAATTTGCGGCGCTATATAAAAAAACTGTTAATAAAAAATAAATAATACTACCACTGCAAAACGTATCCCCTTGCAGTTGAGCTGGCCAAGTAGATTGTCCACTACAGGCAAGTCAAACTCAAAATCCCAACTGGGTCGAATAATCAAGGTCTAAAGCTAGGTACATACTGGCAGATTTGCTTTGGTCTGCCCGACAATCGGATGATTTTACAGGAAATTGTAGGCAAAAATATCTGAGCTACACACTTAAAGATTTTTTTTTCAGTTACCAATTTTCTGCCACATCACACTGCATTTGCATTTGTCCGCCCACAAGGAGGATGATGTAGTGAGAGGAAAACATAGGAAATATGGGCAGATTATTGAGAACGCACACACACTGCTCAGTATCTGGAGATTGTGGCAGATATTTTTGGTCTGGAACGATAGACTGGAAAATTGATTGTTCGTATGTGTGGGCAAGATTTTCCCGAATTATCGTTGAAACACCGACACGATCATTCATACATACTATACACTAAATCAGGCCGATGTCCCAATTATTGGCTAATCGGCCCAATAATTGTATAGTGTGTACCTATCTTAAGTCTTGTGTGGGCTGCAAGAAAAAGAAACAGTCTTATATGCAATTTTCAATGGTCTTTTTTTAGAAAAAAGACGGAGCGAGTGCCCTTTAGGCACCAAAGACTGAAGTCACAACTGTGTACTCCCCATCTCCGCCGCCACATAAGCAGTGACATGATGACGTCTCATAAATGTAAACAGCGCACCAGTTGCAGAGTACCGCCACAGCGTGTTATAGAATAGCGGCGTCCAGCCCGTGCTGTGGGACCAAGGGAGATCCACGGACAACACGGGACGGACGCCGCTATTATATAACACACTGCAGCGGTACCCTACAACTGGCGCACTGCTTACATGTATGGGACTGACATACAGAGGCTGGGGGCCGGCTGTGCACGCAGCCCACGGGCCACAAAAGTAGGTGGTAGGGGCCGCGAGTTTGACATGTCTGGTCCAACACAATAACATTGACAACCTAGCAACAGCCAGAGTGCATTCCAGAGTTCATCACCAAATGAATATCAGTGGGCAATTTCTACCTAACTAGATGCCTTGAGCATGGTGTGGGCACCCAACAAGACCCAGCAGCTGCCAAGAAATATTGCAGAAAGGCCTGCTCTTTGGATATGGAGCCTAATTCAGACCTGATCGCTCGCTATGGGTTTTTTGCACTGCTGCGAGTAGATAGTCTCCGTCCATAGGTGAGTGTATTTTTGCTTTGGAAGTGTGCGATTGCATGTGCAGCCGGGCGGTACAAAAAAAGTTTTGTGCAGTTTCTGAGTTGCCCAGGACTTACTCAGCCGCTGTGATCACTTCAGCCTTCCGGGGCCGGAATTGACGTCAGACACCCACCCTGCAAACGCTTGAAAACGCCTGCGTTTTTCCAAACACTCCCTGAAAACGGTCAGTTGCCACCCACAAATGCCTTCTTCCTGTCAATCTCCTTGCGATTGGCTGTGCGAATGGATTCTTCGTACAACCCATCGCATAGCAACAATCTGCTTTGTACCCGTACGAAGCGCCTGCGCATTGTGGTGCATATGCATGCGCAATTCTGACCAATGAAAAATCCTAGCGTGCGATCAGGTCTGAATAACCTCCATGGTTTTACCCATTAGCTATCAAATTTGCTGCTGCGATCAGATCTGAATTAAGCTCGGTACACACTGGCAGATTTTTTTTTTGGTCTGCCCGACAATCGGACAATTTTTCAGGAAATTATAGGCACCAATATCTGAGCTACACACTTAAAAAATTTTTTTTCCAGTTACCAATTTTCTGCCACATCCCACTGTATTTGCATATATCCACCCACAAGGTGGATGACATAGTGACAGGAAAACAGGAAATATGGGCAGATTATTGAGAATGCACACACACTGCTCTATATTTGGAGATTGTGGCCCTCATTCCGAGTTGTTCGCTCGCAAGCTGCTTTTAGCAGCTTTGCACACGCTAAGCCGCCGCCTACTGGGAGTGAATCTTAGCTTCTTAAAATTGCGAACGAAAGATTCGCAATATTGCGAAAACACTTCTCTGTGCAGTTTCTGAGTAGCTCGAGACTTACTCTGCCAGTGCGATCAGTTCAGTGCTTGTCGTTCCTGGTTTGACGTCACAAACACACCCAGCGTTCGCCCAGACACTCCTCCGTTTCTCCAGCCACTCCCGCGTTTTTCCCAGAAACGGTAGCGTTTTTTCACACACTCCCATAAAACGGACAGTTTCCGCCCAGAAACACCCACTTCCTGTCAATCACACTCCGATCACCAGAACGAAGAAAAAACCTCGTAATGCCGTGAGTAAAATTCCTAACTGCATAGCAAATTTACTTGGCGCAGTCGCAGTGCGAACATTGCGCATGCGCAATAAGCGGAAAATCGCTGCGATGCGAAGAAAATTACTGAGCGAACAACTCGGAATGACCACCAGTGGCAAATATTTTTGGTCTGGCAGATTGATCGGAAAATCGATCGTTTGGGGGTGTGTGTGTGTGTGTGTGCAAGATTTTCCCAAATTATCGTTGAAATGCCGACACAATCGTTCGTACACACTATACAATAAATCAGGCCGATGTCCCAATTATTGGCAAATCTGCCCCATAATTGTATAGTGCAGAGCTGGCCAAACCAGTCCAGATCTACCAACAAATCACATTTTCCAGACCCCCTAGCTGGTGCACAGGTGTAGCCATTACTAATAAAGATGTGCTGCATTCATTCCTAACTAACAATTCTACAGATCTCCAGGAGGCCTGGAAAACATGAACTGTAGGTAGATCTCGAGGACCGGTTTGGCCAGCCCTGGTATAGTGTGTACCTAGCTTTAGGCCCTATGGCATAGGTCTGCAAACTCGGTCCTCATTACCCCACACAGTTCATGTTTTGCAGGTAACCCAGCAGGTGCACAGGTGTATTAATTACTCACAGACACATTTTAAAAGGTCCACAGGTGGAGTAAATTATTTCACTTGCGGTTATGTGAGGAGACCTGCAAAACATGCACTGTGTGGGGTAATGAGGACCGAGTCTGCAGACCTATGCCCTATGGCAAGATCTAAAGGGCCCTACACTCTGTCTGATTACACTGAACGATAGGAACAATCTCATCGTTGGTGCCGACTCGTTTATGCCTGCAAGCCAATATGGACAATATTGTCCATATTAGCATGTAGGGCTATGGGGTCGAGTGAAGAAACTTCACTCCCCCAGCCGCCAGGTCGTCTGTTTGGCACCTTAATGATGTGTATTTCCATGCCTCACACCTTTGCTTATATGGCACAATAAATTATAAAGGCGCATCTCAGTGTATAAGTGATTGATAAGGTTGGTGACATACTGATCTGTAAGGTGTAGCTCATATTCCTGTCACATGAAGATGTCTTCTACCTGAGACATAACTCTCCACTTCCATAATGTCTTTACATGGGAAGCGTGTCACAAGAGGATTCAGCAAATATGTCTCTTAGTGAATTGTTTCAAATCATCTGGTCTAAGACGCTGAAGCAGGGGTTAAAGTGAGCCGGAACGGGGCGGAACTGTGTACCGTCAGTTCCGCCTCCTCCGGCTCACCTAACCCGATGTGTGCCGGCGCTGCAGGGAGATGCCGGGCGCCCCTTGAGATTGTGTTACCAGCGGGCGCCCGGCTCTCTCTCCACAGCGGAAGCCGGCGGCAGGAGCTCACTACTGAGCTTCGGCTTCCGGCTCCTCATGACGTCTCTCTCATAGTGCTGGGGAGCCGGACGCCAGGAGGATCACAGCGGTCAGACGCGGGAGCGGGGCTTGGGAAGTATGGTGTTTTTTTTAAGTGTGTTAGTGGCGCGTCTACTGGGGGCAAACTACAAGGGGTAAACTACTGGGGGCAAACTACAGGGGCACATTACTACTGGGGGCATAACTACAGAGGCTAAACTACAGGGAGCATTACTACAAGGGGGCAAGCTACTAGGGGCAAACTACAGGGGCGTATTACTACATGGGGCTAAACTACAGGGGACATTACTACTGGTGGGCTAAACTATAGGGGGCATTACCACTGGGGGCTAAACTACATGGGGCAAACTACATGAGGACTAAACTAATGGGGGCATTACCACTAGGAGGGTAAACTACTGGGGTCATAACTGCAGGGACATAACTACTGGGGCTACACTACAGGGGGCTAAACGACTCGGGGCATTACTACATGCAACATTACTACTGAGGGGCATTACCATCAAGGGCACTACTAATGAGGGCATTGCAAAAGAGGCACTTCATAAGGGGTACTACTACTGGGAGCATTGTATAAGGGGCACCACTACTATGGGCTCTGTATAAGGGGCACTACCAGTACAGTGGACATTGCATAAGGAGTACTACTGTGGTCATTGTAAAAGGGGCGCTACTGCTGTGGGCATTGTGTATTACGGGGTGCTACTACTGTGGGCATTTTGTGTATTAGGGGTGCTAATACTGCATTATTACTATTGTGTGACCACGCCCCTTTTGGGGGGCTCACACAATCCTTTTATTGCATGGGTGCCGGGGGGGAGGATTGAGTTCCACCACCTCTAGGACCACTTTAAGACCTGTGCTGACGTAATTAATGTCATGGCCCAGCATCTTAATTACAGAATGGCGCAAGTATCATAATTAATGAGTCAGTATCTCACAACCTCTCACACTTCAAAGGTATGTACGCGGTACAATCTCTCTCCTCTGAACAGGCGTCAGGTTCGTTTGAAGCAAAAAAGCCATTAAGGTACACTGCTTACAGACTATAATCATTTATTTAAATGTTGCAAAGCAGACATATAAAAAGCAATGCAACACAGAAAGGGTATTAAAAGAAAATAATCAGCCTCCACTATAAATAAGCCTGCGCTGGTGGGGCAGACTTTTCAGTTTGCCCAGGGCTGTATAGAATGGATGAGTGGAGTCAACGGCCTTTAACAGCAGCACCGGTGCCCCAGCTTCAGGCAATCTCCTAAACAGCGTGCCCGGGTGTAATACATAATCCGTCCCTGTGCACACAAGCCTAATTACTAAAGGTAATAGTTGGTGGCGTGGATAGTAGAGGAACTATCCCGCTGGCCTAGCTCCTCCCCCTTGCGTCGTAACTCCTCCCCCTTACGGAAAAGGTCCCTTAGCCCACTTGATTCTAGCATCTACCGTGCAGGGGGGGGTTGCGTCTACCTCCCGAGCCCCCGGATATCCGCACTGCTACCGGAAGCCGGAAGCGGACGGAGAGTGTGTGTGAATGCGCACTGCGCAGTGCTGGGAACACGTGTGTAGCGGGCTGTGAGTGTGTACGGGGCTGAGTGCAGGGGATTAGCGGGGCGTGTTTAGCGGGCTGAGTGTGCGGTGCAGGCGGCAGGTCCTTGCTGTCTCCGTTCAGACATGACGAAGGTGAAGAAGGAGAAGCTGGACGAGGGGGAGGAGGCGGCCCAGGCGACCCCTGAGCTGTCCTACGAGGAGATGCTGGCCAACCTGAACCCCATCGCGCAGCCGCTGGCGGGACGGAAGCTCACCAAGCGCCTGTACAAGTGCATCAAGAAAGGTGGGTGTCCGGGTGTGCGCCCTGCAGGCTCGTGGATGTGTACACACAGCACATACCCCGTATAACGCAGCAGAGCGATGATGGATCACAGGGCGCGCGGAGTCGTGTTTTTAGTAGCAGGCCCCCGATCAGCAGTCTCGTGTCGGTGGGCGGGAGGCGCTGGTACCTCAGGCACACAAAGGGGGTCATTCCGAGTTGATCGCTAGCAACATTTTGCTGCGATCAGATACACCCCCATAGGCGGCGACTATTTTAGCTTCGCAAGTGTGCGAACGCTTTTGCAGCTGACGGCGCAAAAAAGTTTTTTGCAGGTTCTGAGTAGCTCTGGTCTTAACCGCTGTGATCACTTCAGTCTTGATGTCAGACACCTGCCCTGCAGGTGCTTGGATACGCCTGCGTTTTTGCAAACGCTCTCAGAAAACGGTCAGTTGACACACACAAACGCCCTCTTCCTGTCAATCACCTTGCGAATGGATTCTTCGTTAAATTCATCACCCAGCAACCGATCCTCTTTGTGCCCGTATGACGCGCCTGCTCAATGCGGTGCATGCGCAGTTTTGCTGAGCATTAACCTGATTGCAGCGCTGCAAAAAGTTGCTAGCGAGCGATCAACTTTGAATGACCCCCACAGTACAGGAGCCCCGACCTGCTCTGCCCACGCCGCTTATAGTGCTCGGATAACACACTGCTCAGCATTGGTGGAATCCGGTCTTTAGGTTGACAGTAAGTAGGTCAACACTGTCTAGGTCGACATGACGAAAGGTCAACATGAGTTTTTCATATTATGATTTACTTTTTTAATTTCTTCAACATTTTCATACTTTGATCCATGTTGACTACAATTGGGAACGGAAGCCTGTGCCGAGCGCAGCGAGGCACCTTGCCCAAAGGGCGAGCCATGCGAGGGGACACGGTGCACTAATTGGGGTTCCCGGTTACTGTACGGAGAAAACGACACCAAAAAGAGTAAAAAAATCTCTTGTCGACCTAGTGCATGTCAATCTAGAGTCCCTGTCGACCTAGAAACCATGTCAACCTACTTACTGTCGACCAATAGGGATCGACCTAGACACTGTTGACCTAAGTTTAATCTACCTAACATACCACACACAGGACTGGTACCAGGGCCAGTTCTAGACCTTGTGGCGCCCAGGGCGAAAGTGTGCCCCATTTAGTTCTGTTTCCGGTGTGGCGGCAGCTCCCTCAAGGATGCGGTGCCCCGGGCAAAAATCCTGCTTGCCCACGGTAAAAGCTGCTCCTGACTGGTACATTGCCCCGTGCTCACCGGGAGGTGAATGCGCATTAGGTTTTGGCCCCACTCCCAGCAGTGCTGTCTGCTAGTGAGTACATATGCTGGGTGGGCTCAGGTCTCATTCATGTGTGTACCCAGTGCCGGTGTTCACGTAACTGAGCGATTATTGGCAGACTACATGTGCCAAAGTACCTCCGCAGTGGCGCTTGTAGTGAGATCTTTGACGCAGAGTGATTGACAGGAAGGGACTGTAAATGGGTAGTGTAGGTGATAAGGCAGGCATGTCATAGCTGTTTTAGGGGCGTGTATCCGCCTTCAGCTGTGATCATGTACATAGAGAACTGTGGCGCCACGGCGAGTCTGCGCGACAATAGACTCACTCAGAGTCAGTGTTACGAATTATTGCGTTGGAGCTGCATATGTGTATGCAGTTGCTGAGGACATTACTATGACTCTGGTGCTCATCTATTCTTTTCTGGGCAGCAGTTCACTTGTCTGCAGAAATGACTTCACAGAAAGAGTAGTGGCTAGGTGGAATAACCTCCCATCAGAGGTGGTAGAGGCTAAGACAGTAGAGCAATTTAAACATGTATGAGATAGACATATATAAATACCTTTTAATAAGAACGAAGGATCAAATAGGGTTAAGGTTACCTAAAGTATAATAAGGGGCAGACTAGATGGGCCATGTGGTTCAGTAAATCCATGCTATTTGGGAAACCGCATGGATATTAATCACATATGTACTGCGATTATTATTGCAAAGGACAGCAATCCCGATGAGCACTGTCTATTGCAGTGTCGGCACTTCCAGGATTAGGAACTGGGAGTTCATCTGTTCACGTGCTGAGTGAGGCTGGGTTTGTTGGGATGGATCTGATCAGATCCCTATCGGGAAAATGTGGGTAACTGGTCCCGGGTGGAGCCGTTTCCACTGTCAAAAATCCCAGGATTTTCAAGTCAGTGGAAACGGTGAATTAGGGGTTTATTTGCTAATTGTCCGTTTACTACAGGATTTTATAGTTGTGGCTATTTGTCTAAAGGCAAGATTGGTTTAAACAAAAACGTAACCTCTTGACTAGGGAGGCCAATCCCGGGCCGTTTTTTCAATCCCGGGATTCGGGATTGAAAAATGCTCAATCCCGGGATTCCCGGGATCCCCGGGATTGAGTAGGTCAATGAGAAAAATATGTATTTTTAACTTTTTCTAAAATAGAAATGACTGACTAGCACAAATTATGGTTTGAAACAACAGTATTCACAGGAAAAAGTCACCATTTATGGCCCAGCAGCACAGGCCCACAGAAAAATAAAAAAAAGTCTTATCTTTTACCTTTGGGCCTGTGCTGGGCCATGAATGTTATTTTATTCCTGAGGTGTTAGGGCTCATCCAGGGCCCCAACACGACAGGTATAAAATAAATAACATTCATGGCCCAGCACAGGCCCACAGTAAAAAAACAGAAGAACCTTTCATGGACCCTGCTCCATTCCCCCACAGGAATACAATATCTTCCATGGCCCCAGCCCTCCCCCCATTCACAACACAGGGTGACAGGAACTATCATAATCATGGCCATTGCACACAACCCTGCCACCCCTTTACCCCTACCCACCCCCAGGAATAAAATACCTTTACTGACTCACCCAGTCTGAATACAGTAGCAATCTTCCTTGTCTCCCCTCTCCAAAAGAGCAGCATGCACTTCCTAACTAGGCATGGGACTGCTGGACAGTGTGTCGCTGTTCTGACACTGCTGCAGGCAGTTGTCGGCAGCTGCAGCAGCAGGGCTCCGTCCTCCTCTAGTCCCCACTCCCGACTACCACTCGAGTCCGGGGCCGGCCATCCATCCATTACTGATGAGCCCCCTGTTGTTTTTGACAGGATCGGTCATGTCGCGCTGTAACAAGCAGTCTCCACCTCTGCTTAAAATGACTGGCCGCTGGCGGGAGCTTCTGAAAGGGGGCGAGACAGAATGTGCCTGCGATGCGCCATGTGACCTCTGACGTCACGCAGCGCCACGCACAGCCAGGCAGTGTCTGAGCCGAGTACTCAGCGCTGCCTGGAAGAGATATGAAACAGCGCATGCGCAGCACAGTCCCGAGATCCCGGGATTGGAAGCTCTAATCCCGGGATTGAAATCCCGGCGATTTTGGCCCCAAATCCCGGGATCCCGCCGATCCCGGGATTGGCCACCCTAATCTTGACCCTTCCTATTTACCATGTTTAGTCATTCCTAGGCCTACTGTAGTCTTCCACCGTCACCTCTCTGAGTAATAAGTCTCCAGCCATCCTTCATGATATTGAGAGAGATAGATATATATATATATATATATATATATATATATATATATATATATATATATATATTATATACTCCAACACCACTATTCATTCTAGTTCCTGGGTTTGAATATTACCAAGTGAATAACCTTTTTTTTTTTTTTTTTTTTTTTTTACTTCTGTGTTTTCATGAATTTCAATCCTTCACCATGCTTTTTTGTTTTTTACTTTCTCTCTCAGCTTCCAAACATAAGAATATTCGCAGAGGCGTAAAAGAGGTGCAGAAGTTCATTAACAAAGGAGAGAAAGGGTCAGCAAATACATTTATTTTTTTCAAATATAGTAATAAGTGGCAATATAGTTATTAATGTCCATCATTTGTTCTAAGGTGCATCTGTGGCATCATTACATATACCACAGTTGGGCCATGAGTGGGTGAGTTGCTGTAATGATGTGGAAACAGCACTTCACCATGGCTTCCTTGCTGGTTGATCTCACCCTGGACTTGAGAATTTTTGTGCGCAGTCCTAATCCCAGAGTTGCACACACATTGAGACCAGAAAAGGCCTTTGAAACACATTAATTGGGGTGTTGTGTGCTGAAACCTACAACTTGACACCCAAAAAACCTTTAAAATATTGTGTTTGAAGTTGTGTATGTCGACCATTTGGGGTCGACCTACACATTGTCGACTTTTTTCTGTCAACCTTTTGAACAGCACACTGTTACACCAATGGTGTGCAACATGAGAAAGGATTGTATGTAACCCTTAACTTCTCCTTCATCCACTAGGGGGGGGACACTGGAAGGTCTTTACGGTGGGCCTACAGATGGTGGCTAAGTGGAGTCAGCACTTCAAATTCTTTATAATTGTGACTGGCTCCTCCCCTCTATGCCCCCCCCCCCCCGACCAGTTTGAAAAATGTGCCCGAGGGAGCCGGTCCTCTTTCTGGGCTACTCCAGAGAATATTCTTAGAAGAAGCTGAGGACAGACAGCCTACTGCCCCTGTCTGTCTGCACAGCAGGAGCTACCGGTGGGTCTCTTGCACTGTTTTCTTAATCAGCAGCCTGAGCTCCTGGCTACAGGGACATCAGTCCCAGGGGTAAATCCAGTGGCGTTGCGTGGCGTGTCTGTCAGGTCCCCACAGCCTGTGCCCAGCCGGCTAGCAAGACTGGAGGGTGAGTATAAACCGGAGCTCTGACTAGCAGAGTCTCCGGATCATGCAGCTTCCTGCAGGGCACTTTCCCCCAACTGAGTACAGAGCCGTCCTATAGCCGCGGCGGTACTTCAGCACCTGTCGCTACTTGGTTATTTTACACTGTGCAGGTTTGAATTAGGCGCTTCTCCTTCCCAGCTAGTAAGTATGCGTCTCCTCAGCGCCATTACTGATCCGCCATTATACTACGCATCACTATTACAGGCGCCTCCTGCAGCAGGGATGTGCTCCACAGGTGGCAGACACTTCCTCGCGAGCGGCGGACGACTGGTAGTGTGGTTACTGGTTGCTTAGAGAAGGGCAGTGATTAGAGTCACGTCTATCTAGAGATATAGAGATAAATAGATATAGATATTTATATTTCTCTTACGTCTTAGAGGATGCTGGGGACTCCGTAAGGACCATGGGGAATAGACTGGCTCCGCAGGAGACATGGGCACTAAAAAGAACTTTAGATATGTGTGTGCACTGGCTCCTCCCTCTATGCCCCTCCTCCAGACCTCAGTTAGATACTGTGCCCAGAGGAGTCTGGGTGCATTACAGGGAGCTCTCCTGAGTTTCTCTGAAAGAAAGAATTTTGTTAGGTTTTTTATTTTCAGGGAGCACTGCTGGCAACAGGCTCCCTGCATCGTGGGACTGAGGAGAGAGAGAAGCAGACCTACTTAAATGCTAGGCTCTGCTTCTTAGGCTACTGGACACCATTAGCTCCAGAGGGAGTCTGAACGCAGGTCTCCCCTCGCCGTTCGTCCCGGACCGCGCCGCCGTCCTCCTCACAGAGCGGGAAGATAGAAGCCGGGTGAGTATGAGAAGATAGGAGACTTCAGATCTTTTCTGAGGTAACATTGCTCCCACACACAACACACATGGCAGGCACTGATGGGTGCAGGGCACAGGGGGGGTGCCCTGGGCAGCAATTTCTCTGACGTCCTAGTGGATGCTGGGAACTCCGTAAGGACCATGGGGAATAACGGCTCCGCAGGAGACTGGGCACAAAAGTAAAAGCTTTAGGACTACCTGGTGTGCACTGGCTCCTCCCCCTATGACCCTCCTCCAAGCCTCAGTTAGATTTTTGTGCCCGGCCGAGAAGGGTGCACACTAGGGGCTCTCCTGAGCTTCTTAGTGAAAAGTTTAGTTTTGGGTTTTTTATTTTCAGTGAGACCTGCTGGCAACAGGCTCACTGCATCGAGGGACTAAGGGGAGAAGAAGCGAACTCACCTGCGTGCAGAGTGGATTGGGCTTCTTAGGCTACTGGACACCATTAGCTCCAGAGGGACCGAACACAGGCCCAGCCTCGGAGCTCGGTCCCAGAGCCGCGCCGCCGGCCCCCTTACAGAGCCAGAAGCAAGAAAAGGTCCGGAAAAATCGTCGGCAGAAGACATCAGTCTTCAACAAGGTAGCGCACAGCACTGCAGCTGTGCGCCATTGTTACTCAGGCACACTTCACACTCCGGTCACTGAGGGTGCAGGGCGCTAGGGGGGGGCGCCCTGAGCAGCAATGTAAAACACCTTGGCTGGCATAAATACACCACATATAACCCCCAGGGCTATATGGGTGTATTTTAACCCCTGCCAGAACTCACCTAAAAAGCGGGAGAAAAGGCCGCCGAGAAGGGGGCGGAGCCTATCTCCTCAGCACACGGGCGCCATTTTCCATCACAGCTCCGCTGGAAGGACGTCTCCCTGACTCTCCCCTGCAGTCCTGCACTACAGAAAAGGGTAAAAAAGAGAAGGGGGGCACTAATTTGGCGCAGTTTTATACTAACAGCAGCTATAAAGGGAAAAGCACACTTTATTGTGGTATTTCTGTGTGTATATATATATATATATATATATATATAGCGCGCTCTGGTGTGTGCTGGCATACTCTCCCTCTGTCTCCCCAAAGGGCTAGTGGGGTCCTGTCCTCTATCAGAGCATTCCCTGTGTGTGTGCGGTGTGTCGGTACGATTGTGTCGACATGTTTGAGGAGGAAAATGAGATGGAGGCGGAGCAATTGCCTATTATACAGTTGTCACCCCCTAGGGAGTCGACACCTGAGTGGATGAGCTTGTGGAAGGAATTGCGTGACAGTGTCAGCTCCTTACGACAGACACTTGACGACATGAGACAGCCGGCTACTCAGCTTGTGCCTGTCCAGGGGTCTCAAACGCCATCAGGGGCTTTAAAACGCCCGTTACCTCAAATGGCAGACACAGACACGGATTCTGACTCCAGTGTCGATGATGAGGAGACAAACGTGACTTCCACTAGGGCCACACGTTACATGATTGAAGCAATAAAAAATGTATTGCATATATCTGATGATACAAGTACCACTAAAAAGGGTATTATGTTTGGTGAGAAAAAACTGCCTGTAGTTTTTCCTGTATCCGAGGAATTAAATGAAGTGTGTGATGAGGCGTGGGTTTCCCCCGATAAAAAACTGATAATTCCTAAAAGGTTATTGGCATCGTACCCTTTCCCGCCAGAGGATAGGGCACGTTGGGAAACACCCCCTAGGGTGGATAAAGCGCTCACACGCTTGTCTAAACAGGTAGCACTACCCTCTCCCGATACGGCCGCCCTAAAGGAACCTGCCGATAGAAAACTGGAGAATATCCTAAAATGTATATACTCTCACACGGGTGTTATACTGCGACCAGCTATCGCCTCAGCCTGGATGTGCAGTACGGGCCTGGCGTGGTCGGATTCCCTGACTGAAAATATTGATACCCTAGATAGGAACAGTATATTACTGACTATAGAGCATTTGAAAGATGCATTTCTATATATGCGTGATGCACAGAGGGATATTTGCCGACTGGCATCAAGAGTTAGCGCGCTGTCCATTTCTGCAAGAAGAGGTTTATGGACGCGGCAGTGGTCAGGTGATGCGGATTCTAAAAGGCACATGGAAGTATTGCCTTATAAGGGGGAGGAGTTATTTGGGGTAGGTCTATCAGACCTGGTAGCCACGGCAACTGCTGGAAAATCCAAATTTTTACCCCAGGTAGCTTCTCAACCTAAGAAGACGCCATATTATCAGGCGCAGTCCTTTCGGCCCCATAAAGGCAAGCGGGCAAAAGGCGCCTCATTTCTGCCACGTGGCAGAGGGAGAGGAAAAAGGCTGCAACAAACAGCCAGTTCCCAGGAACAAAAGCCCTCTCCCGCCTCCGCAGAGTCCTCAGCATGACGCTGGGGCTTTACAAGCGGACTCAGGCACGGTGGGGGCCCGTCTCAAGAAGTTCAGTGAGCAGTGGGCTCACTCGCAAGTGGACCCCTGGATCCTTCAGGTGGTATCTCAGGGGTACAAATTGGAATTCGAGACGTCTCCCCCTCGCCGTTTTCTAAAGTCTGCTTTACCGACGTCTCCCTCAGACAGGGAGGCAGTACTGGAAGCCATTCACAAGCTGTATTCCCAGCAGGTGATAATCAAGGTACCCCTCCTACAACAGGGAAAGGGGTACTATTCCACACTATTTGTGGTACCGAAGCCGGACGGCTCGGTGAGACCAATTTTAAACCTAAAATCCTTGAACACTTACATACAAAGGTTCAAATTCAAGATGGAGTCACTCAGAGCAGTGATTGCGAACCTGGAAGAAGGGGACTATATGGTGTCTCTGGACATCAAGGATGCTTACCTACATGTCCCAATTTACCCTTCTCACCAAGGGTACCTCAGGTTTGTGGTACAGAACTGTCACTATCAGTTTCAGACGCTGCCGTTTGGATTGTCCACGGCACCCCGGGTCTTTACCAAGGTAATGGCCGAAATGATGATACTCCTTCGAAGGAAGGGAGTTTTAGTTATCCCTTACTTGGACGATCTCCTGATAAGGGCAAGATCCAGGGAACAGTTGGAAGTCGGAGTAGCACTATCTCAGATAGTGCTGCGCCAGCACGGTTGGATTCTCAATATTCCAAAATCGCAGCTGATCCCGACGACACGACTTCTATTCCTAGGGATGATCCTGGACACAGTCCAGAAAAAGGTGTTTCTCCCGGAGGAGAAAGCCAGGGAGTTATCCGAACTAGTCAGAAATCTCCTAAAGCCAGGCCAAGTCTCAGTGCATCAATGCACAAGGGTCCTGGGAAAGATGGTGGCTTCTTACGAAGCAATCCCATTCGGCAGATTCCACGCAAGAACCTTCCAGTGGGATCTGCTAGACAAATGGTCCGGGTCGCATCTTCAGATGCATCAGCGGATAATCTTGTCACCAAGGACAAGGGTGTCTCTCCTGTGGTGGTTGCAGAGTGCTCATCTTCTAGAGGGCCGCAGATTCGGCATTCAGGACTGGGTCCTGGTGACCACGGATGCCAGCCTGAGAGGCTGTGGAGCAGTCACACAGGGAAGAAATTTCCAGGGTTTGTGGTCAAGCCTGGAGACATCACTTCACATAAATATCCTGGAGCTAAGGGCCATCTACAATGCTCTAAGCCTAGCAAGACCTCTGCTTCAAGGTCAGCCGGTGCTGATCCAGTCGGACAACATCACGGCAGTCGCCCACGTAAACAGACAGGGCGGCACAAGAAGCAGGAGGGCAATGACAGAAGTTGCAAGGATTCTTTGCTGGGCGGAAAATCATGTGATAGCACTGTCAGCAGTGTTCATTCCGGGAGTGGACAACTGGGAAGCAGATTTCCTCAGCAGACACGACCTCCACCCGGGGGAGTGGGGACTTCACCCAGAAGTCTTCCACATGATTGTGACCCGTTGGGAAAAACCAAAGGTGGACATGATGGCGTCCCGCCTCAACATAAAACTAGACAGGTATTGCGCCAGGTCAAGGGACCCTCAGGCAATAGCTGTGGACGCTCTGGTAACACCGTGGGTGTACCAGTCAGTGTATGTGTTCCCTCCTCTGCCTCTCATACCCAAGGTACTGAGAATCATAAGGAGGAGAGGAGTAAGGACTATACTCGTGGCTCCGGATTGGCCAAGAAGGACTTGGTACCCGGAACTTCAAGAGATGCTCACAGAGGACCCGTGGCCTCTACCTCTAAGAAAGGACCTGCTTCAGCAGGGACCCTGTCTGTTCCAAGACTTACCGCGGCTGCGTTTGACGGCATGGCGGTTGAACGCCGGATCCTGAAGGAAAAAGGCATTCCGGATGAAGTCATCCCTACCCTGATCAAAGCCAGGAAGGATGTAACCGTACAACATTATCACCGTATTTGGCGTAAATATGTTGCGTGGTGCGAGGCCAGGAAGGCCCCTACAGAGGAATTTCAACTGGGTCGTTTCCTGCATTTCCTGCAAACAGGACTGTCTATGGGCCTAAAATTAGGGTCCATTAAGGTTCAAATTTCGGCCCTGTCGATTTTCTTCCAAAAAGAACTGGCTTCAGTTCCTGAAGTTCAGACGTTTGTCAAGGGGGTGCTGCATATACAGCCTCCTTTTGTGCCTCCAGTGGCACCTTGGGATCTCAATGTAGTTTTGGGTTTCCTAAAATCACATTGGTTTGAACCACTCTCCACTGTGGACTTAAAATATCTCACTTGGAAAGTGGTAATGCTATTAGCCCTGGCTTCAGCCAGGCGTGTCTCAGAATTGGCGGCTTTATCCTATAAAAGCCCTTACCTAATTTTTCATACGGACAGGGCAGAATTGAGGACTCGTCCTCAATTTCTCCCTAAGGTGGTTTCAGCATTTCACTTGAACCAGCCTATTGTGGTACCTGCGGCTACTAGGGACTTGGAGGACTCCAAGTTGCTGGACGTAGTCAGGGCCCTGAAAATATGTTTCCAGGACGGCTGGAGTCAGGAAATCTGACTCGCTGTTTATCCTGTATGCACCCAACAAGCTGGGTGCTCCTGCTTCTAAGCAGACTATTGCTCGTTGGATTTGTAGTACAATTCAGCTTGCACATTCTGTGGCAGGCCTGCCACAGCCAAAATCTGTAAAAGCCCATTCCACAAGGAAGGTGGGCTCATCTTGGGCAGCTGCCCGAGGGGTCTCGGCTTTACAACTTTGCCGAGCAGCTACTTGGTCAGGGGCAAACACGTTTGCTAAATTCTACAAATTTGATACCCTGGCTGAGGAGGACCTTGAGTTCTCTCATTCGGTGCTGCAGAGTCATCCGCACTCTCCCGCCCGTTTGGGAGCTTTGGTATAATCCCCATGGTCCTTACGGAGTTCCCAGCATCCACTAGGACGTCAGAGAAAATAAGAATTTACTTACCGATAATTCTATTTCTCATAGTCCGTAGTGGATGCTGGGCGCCCATCCCAAGTGCGGATTGTCTGCAATACTTGTACATAGTTATTGTTACAAAAATCGGGTTGTTATTGTTGTGAGCCATCTTTTCAGAGGCTCCTCTGTTATCATGCTGTTAACTGGGTTCAGATCACAGGTTGTACGGTGTGATTGGTGTGGCTGGTATGAGTCTTACCCGGGATTCAAAATCCTTCCTTATTGTGTACGCTCGTCCGGGCACAGTATCCTAACTGAGGCTTGGAGGAGGGTCATAGGGGGAGGAGCCAGTGCACACCAGGTAGTCCTAAAGCTTTTACTTTTGTGCCCAGTCTCCTGCGGAGCCGCTATTCCCCATGGTCCTTACGGAGTTCCCAGCATCCACTACGGACTATGAGAAATAGAATTATCGGTAAGTAAATTATTATTTTTAAACCTCTGGGACTGGCCAAAAAAAAAAAAAAAAAATTATTTATATATATATATATATATATATATATATATATATATATATATATATATATATATATATATATATATATATATATATATATATATATATATATATATATATATATAAAAATTTTTTTTTTTTTTTTCCCATTCATTCATGCTCTGCGGGCTGTATATAGGAAATCCTCACCCAGTTTTTAAAGAAATCGAGCGGGACCGAAGCCCGCCGCTGAGGGGGTGGAGCTTGATCCCTCAGCACTCACCAGCGCCATTTTCTCCACAGTACACCACTGAGAAGCTGGCTCCCCAGACTCCCCTGCTGAACACGGTGCCAGAGGGTTTTAAAGAGGGGGGGGGGGGGGGCACATAATTTGGCGCAGTGAAAAAAATATAATATATTTATATATATATATATATATATATATATATATATATATATATATATATATATATATATACATGCGCGCTATATCTATCTGGGAATTTTTTCCAGGGTCATTGGCGCTGGGTGTGTGCTGGCATACTCTCTCTCTGTCTCTCCAAAGGGCCTTGTTGGGGAACTGTCTCCATATTAGAGATTTACCTGAGTGTGTGGGGTGTCGGTACGTGTGTGTCGGCATGTCTGAAGCGGAAGGCTCTTCTAGGGAGGAGGTGGAGCAAATGAGTGTGGAGTCTCCGTCGGCAACGCCGACACCTGACTGGTTGGATATGTGGAATGTTTTAAATGCAAATGTGAATTTATTACACAAAAGGTTGGGCAAACAGAGTCTAGGGAATGTACAGGGAGTCGAGCTCTGCCTTTCACTATGTCGCAGGGACCTTCTGGGTCTCAAAAGCGCCCACTATCCCAAGTAGTAGACACTGTTACCGACACGGATTCTGACTCCAGTGTCGACTACGATGGTGCGAAGTTGCAGCCAAAATTGGCTAAAAGTATTCATTATATGATTATTGCAATAAAAGATGTGTTGCACATCACAGATGACCCCTCTATACCGGACACGAGGGTCCACATGTTTAAAGAAAAGAAGCCTGAGGTTACTTTTCCTCCTTCACATGAGCTAAATGAGTTGTTTGAAAGGGCTTGGGAAACTCCAGACAAGAAACTGCAGATTCCCAAAAGGATTCTTATGGCGTATCCTTTCCCGGCTTAGGATAGGATACGGTGGGAATCCTCCCCAAGGGTGGACAAAGCGTTGACACGCTTATCCAAAAAGGTAGCACTGCCATCTCAAGATACCGCAACCCTCAAGGATCCTGCTGATCGCAGGCAGGAGACTACCTTGAAGTCAATTTACACACATACTGGTACATTACTCAGACCGGCGATGGCGTCGGCTTGGGTTTGTAGCGCTGTAGCAGCGTGGACAGATACTTTATCTGCTGACATTGATACGCTGGATAAGGAAACCATTTTATTGACCCTGGGTCATATTAAGGATGCGGTCCTATATATGAGGGATGCTCAGAGAGACGTGGGCCTACTGGGTTCCAGAGCCAATGCTATGGCGATTTCTGCTAGGCGAGCCCTATGGACCCGACAATGGACGGGTGATGCTGACTCGGAGAGGCATGTGGAGGTTTTGCCTTACAAGGGTGAGGAATTGTTTGGGGAAGGTCTCACGGACCTGGTTTCCACAGCTACTGCAGGTAAATCAACTTTTTTGCCTCACCGCCTAAGAAAACGCCACATTATCAGATGCAGTCCTTTCGGTCGCATAAATCCAAGAGAGTACGGGGATCTTCCTTTCTTGCCAGAGGTAAGGGTAAGGGGAAAAAGCTGCCAACTACAGCTAGTTCCCAGGAGCAGAAGTCCTCCCCGGCTTCTACAAAATCCACCGCATGACGCTGGGGCTCCGCTGAGAGAGTCCGCCCCAGTGGGGGCGCGTCTTCGACTTTTCAGCCATGTCTGGGTTCGATCACAGGTGGATCCCTGGGCAATAGACATTGTTTCCCAGGGTTACAGGCTGGAATTCGAAGAGGTGCCTCCTCGCCGGTTTTTCAAATCGGCCCTACCGACTTCTTCCCCAGAGAGGGAGGTGGTTTTAAATGCGATTCAAAAATTGTGTCTTCAACAAGTGGTGGTCAAAGTTCCCCTGCTTCAGCAGGGTATGGGGTATTACTCAACCCTGTTTGTGGTCCCGAAACCGGACGGTTCGGTCAGACCCATTCTGAATTTAAAATCCTTAAACCTATACTTAAAATGGTTCAAGTTCAAGATGGAATCGCTCATAGCGGTCATTGCAAGCCTGGAAGAGGGGGATTTTATGGTGTCTCTGGACATAAAGGATGCATACCTTCATGTCCCCATTTATCCACCTCATCAGGCGTACCTCAGATTTGTGGTACAGGATTGTCATTACCAATTTCAGACATTGCCGTTTGGTCTCTCCACGGCACCGAGAATATTTACCAAGGTGATGGAAGAAATGATGGTACTCCTGCGGAAACAAGGGGTCACAATTATCCCATACTTGGACGATCTCCTCATAAAAGCGAGGTCAAGAGAGCAGTAACTGATCAGCGTAGCACGCTCTCTGGAAGTGTTAGGACAGCACGGCTGGATTCTGAATATTCCAAAGTCGCAGTTGATTACTACGACTCGTCTGCCCTTCCTGGGCTTGATTCTGGACACAGACCAGAAGAGGGTTTATCTCCTGATGGAGAAGGCTCAGGAACTCATGACACTGGTCATAGACCTATTAAAACCAAAAAAGATGTCGGTGCATCACTGCACACGAGTCCTGGGAAAGATGGTGGCATCATACGAGGCCATTCCCTTCGGCAGGTTCCATGCGAGGACCTTTCAATGGGATCTCCTGGACAAGTGGTCCGGATCACATCTTCAGATGCATCGGTTAATCACCCCATCCCCCAGAGCCAGGGTGTCTCTCCTGTGGTGGCTGCAGAGTGCTCACCTTCTGGAGGGCCGCAGATTCGGCATTCAGGACTGGGTCCTGGTGACCACGGATGCAAGCCTCCGGGGGTGGGGGGGCAGTCTTGCAGGGAAGAAATTTCCAAGGCCTGTGGTCAAGTCAGGAGACTTGCCTTCACATCAACATCCTGGAACGAAGGGCCATATACAACGCCCTACGTCAAGCGGAGTCCCTACTTCGCGACCAACCGGTTCTGATTCAGTCAGACAACATAACCGCAGTGGCTCATGTAAACCGCCAAGGCGGCACAAGGAGCAGAGTGGCGATGGCGGAAGCCACCAGGATTCTTCGCTGGGCGGAGAATCACGTAAGTGCACTGTCAGCAGTGTTCATCCTGGAAGTGGACAACTGGGAAGCAGACTTCCTCAGCAGACACGACCACCACCCGGGAGAATGGGGACTTCATCAAGAAGTCTTCACACAGATTACAAGTCGGTGGGAACTACCACAGATAGACATGATGGCGTCACGCCTCAACAAAAAGCTACAGAGCTATTGCGCCAGGTCAAGGGACCCTCAGGTGGTAGCTGTAGACGCCCTGGTGACACCGTGGGTGTTCCAGTCGGTCTATGTATTTCCTCCTCTTCCTCTCATACCCAAGGTACTGAGGATAATAAGAAAAAGAGGAGTAAGAACAATTCTCATTGTTCCAGATTGGCCACGAAGGACTTGGTATCCAGATCTGCAAGAATTGGCCTCTTCCTCTAAGACAGGACCTGTTGCAACAGGGACCCTGTCTCTTCCAAGACTTACCGCGGCTGCGTTTGACGGCATGGCGGTTGAACGCCGGATCCTAGCAGAAAAGGGTATTCCGGAGGAAGTCATTCCTACGCTGATAAAGGCTAGGAAGGACGTAACAGCTAAACATTATCACCGGATATGGAGAAAATATGTTTCTTGGTGTGAAGCCAGCAATGCTCCTACAGAGGAGTTTCAGCTGGGCCGTTTCCTTCACTTCCTTCAGTCAGGAGTGGATTTGGGCCTGAAGTTAGGCTCAATTAAGGTCCAGATTTCGTCCCTTTCCATTATCTTTCAAAAGGAGTTGGCTTCTCTGCCAGAAGTTCAGACGTTTGTGAAAGGAGTGCTGCATATTCAGCCTCCCTTTATGCCTCCAGTGGCACCTTGGGATCTTAACGTGGTGTTGAGTTTCCTGAAATCACACTGGTTTGAACCACTTAAAACAGTGGAGTTGAAATATCTCACGTGGAAGGTGGTCATGCTATTAGCCTTGGCTTCGGCTAAGCGCGTTTCAGAATTAGCGGCTTTGTCTCACAAAAGCCCATATCTGATTTTCCATATGGATAGAGCGGAATTGAGGACACGTCCCCAATTTCTGCCAAAAGTGGTCTCATCCTTTCATATGAACCAACCTATTGTGGTGTCTGTGGCTACTCGTGACTTGGAGGATTCCGAGTTACTAGATGTGGTCAGGGCTTTAAAAGTTTATGTAGCCAGAACGGCTAGAGTCAGGAAAACGGAGTCACTGTTTATCCTGTATGCATCCAACAAGCTTGGTGCTCCTGCTTCAAAGCAGACTATTGCTCGCTGGATCTGTAACACGATTCAGCAGGCTCATTCTGTGGCTGGATTGCCGCAGCCAAAATCAGTGAAAGCCCATTCCACTAGGAAGGTGGGCTCTTCTTGGGCGGCTGCTCGAGGGGTCTCGGCATTACAGCTATGCCGAGCTGCTACTTGGTCAGGTGCAAATACGTTTGCAAAGTTCTACAAGTTTGATACCCTGGCTGAGGAGGACCTATCGTTTGCTCACTCGGTGCTGCAGAGTCATCCGCACTCTCCCGCCCGTTTGGGAGCTTTGGTATAATCCCCATGGCCCTTACGGAGTCCCCAGCATCCACTAGGACGTTAGAGAAAATAAGATTTCTCTAACGTCCTAGTGGATGCTGGGGACTCCGTAAGGACCTTGGGGAATAGACGGGCTCCGCAGGAGACTGGGCACTCTAAAGAAAGATTAGGTTCTATCTGGTGTGCACTGGCTCCTCCCTCTATGCCCCTCCTCCAGACCTCAGTTAGAATCTGTGCCCAGCCAGAGCTGGGTGCTCCTAGTGGGCTCTCCTGAGCTTGCTAGAAAAGAAAGTATTTTGTTAGGTTTTTTATTTTCAGAGAGCTTCTGCTGGCAACAGACTCTCTGCCACCAGGGACTGAGGGGAGAGAAGCAAACCTACTCACGGCAGCTAGATAGCGCTTCTTAGGCTACTGGACACCATTAGCTCCAGGGGGATCGAACACAGGTACCTAACCTTGATCGTTCCGGAGCCGCGCCGCTGTCCCCCTCGCAGAGCCAGAAGAACAGAAGCAGCAGAAGCATAAAGACATCGAAATCGTCGGCTGAAGACTCCTGTCTTCACTTAAGGTAGCGCACAGCACTGCAGCTGTGCGCCATTGCTCCCACAGCACACCGCACACTCCGGTCACTGTAGGGCGCAGGGGGGTACGCCCTGGGCAGCAATTATGATACCTTTTGGCAAAATTATACATACATATATACAGTCAGGCACTGTATATATGTACGAGCCCCCGCCATTATTTTTACACAAACTGGACAGAAGCCCGCCGCTGAGGGGGCGGAGCCTTCTTCCTCAGCACTCACCAGCGCCATTTTCTCTCCACAGATCCGCTGAGAGAAGCTCCCCAGGCTCTCCCCTGCAATAGAAGAGGG
Source organism: Pseudophryne corroboree (assembly GCF_028390025.1). Classification (NCBI taxonomy): domain Eukaryota; kingdom Metazoa; phylum Chordata; class Amphibia; order Anura; family Myobatrachidae; genus Pseudophryne; species Pseudophryne corroboree. The sequence goes on from NC_086449.1 coordinate 577,330,290, forward strand.
TAAAAAGAGAGGGGGGGGCATATAAATTTGGTGCAAAAACAATATATACAGCAGCTACTGGGTTAACACTAAGTTACTGTGTGATTCCTGGGTCATATAGTGCTGGGGTGTGTGCTGGCATACTCTCTCTCTCTCTGTCTCTCCAAAGGGCCTTGTGGGGGAACTGTCTTCAAATAGAGCATCCCCCTGTGTGTGTGGTGTGTTGGTACGTGTGTGTCGACATGTCTTAGGTAAAAGGCTCCCCTAAGGAGGAGATAGGGCAAATATGTGTGTGAGAGGGTGTCTCCGCCGACACCTGTTTGGATATGTGTAAGTGCTGAGGTGAATTTATTGCACAAAAGATTAGAGAACAGACAGGAAATCTACCCATGTCTGTCCCTATGTCACAGAGACCTTCAGAGTCTCACAATTCTCACTATCCAAAATAATAAACACTGATATCGACACGGAGTTTGGCTCCAGTGTCGACTACGATAATGCAAAGTTACAGCCAAAATGGCTGAACGGTATTCAATATGATTATTGTAATAAAAGAGGATTTGCATATCACTGATGACTCATTTGTCCCTGACACAAGGGTACACATGTTAAGGGGAAGAAAGCTGAGGTAAATTTCCCTCCTCTCATGAGGAAAAAGAGCGGGAAACTCCAGACAAGAGACTGCAGCTTCCCACAAAAAATTCAGAGAATTTCCAGAGAAAATCCAGAGAACACTGCTGGATTTTATATATTCCAAAGTCGCAGTTGGTTCTTACAGCTCATCTGCCTCTCCTAGGCATGATCCTAGACACAGACCAGAAAAAGGTTTATCTCCCGATAGAGAGAGCTCAGGAGCTCGTGACACTGGTCAGGAATCTATTAAAACTAAAACAGGTGTCAGTGCATCACTGCACTCGAGTCCTGGGAAGGAGGATGGCATCATACGAGGCCATTCCCTTCGGCAGGTTCCATACCTTCCAATGGGACTTACTGGACAAGTGGTCCGGATCACATCTTCGGATGCATCGGTTAATCACCCTATCCCCCAGAGCAAGGGTGTCTCACCTGTGGTGACTGCAGAGTGCTCACCTTCTCGAAGGTCGCAGATTCGGCATTCAGGACTAGGTCCTGGTGACCACGGATGCAAGCCTCCGAGGGTGGGGGGCAGTCACACAGGGAAGAAATTTCCAAGAGCTGTGGTCAAGGCAGGAGACTTGCCTTCACATCAATATCCTGGAACTGAGGGCCATATACAACGCCCTAAGTCAAGCGGAGACCCTGCCTCGCGACCAACCGGTTCTGATCCAGTCAGACAATATCACCGCAGTGGCTCATGTAAGCCGCCAAGGCGGCACAAGGAGCAGGGTGGCGATGGTAGAAGCCACCAGAATTCTTCGCTGGGCGGAGAATCACGTAAGCACACTGTCAGCAGTGTTCATTCCGGGAGTGGACAACTGGGAAGCAGACTTCCTCAGCAGGCACGACCTCCACCCGGGAGAGTGGGGACTTCACCAAGAAGTCTTCACGCAGATTGCAAATCGACGGGAACTGCCACAGGTGGACATGATGGCGTCCCGCCTCGACAAAAAGCTAAAATGTTATTGCGCCAGGTCAAGGGACCCTCAGGCGATAGCTGTGGACGCACTAGTAACACCGTGGGTGTTCCAGTCGGTCTATGTGTTTCCTCCTCTTCCTCTCATACCAAAGGTGCTGAGAATTGTAAGAAAAAGAGGAGTGAGAACAATACTCATTGTTCCGGATTGGCCATGAAGGACTTGGTACCCGGAACTGCAAGAAATGCTCAGAGGACCCATGGCCTCTGCCTCTCAGACAGGACCTGTTGCAACAAGGGCCCGGTCTATTCCAAGACTTACCGCGGCTGCGTTTGACGGCATGGCGGTTGAACAACGGATCCTAGTGGAAAAAGGCATTCCGGATGCAGTTATTCCTACGCTGATAAAGGCTAGGAAGGACGTGACAGCAAAGCATTATCACCGTATATGGCGAAAATATGTGCTTGGTGTGAGGCCAGGAAGGCCCTACAGAAGAATTCCAGCTGGGTCGATTCCTGCACTTCCTACAGTCAGGAGTGACTATGGGCCTAAAATTAGGGTCCATACAGGTCCAGATTTCGGCCCTGTACATTTTCTTTCAAAGAGAACTGGCTTCACTGCCTGAGGTTCAGACGTTTGTTAAGGGAGTGCTGCATATTCAGCGCCCTTTTGTGCCACCAGTGGCACTTTGGGATCTTAACGTGGTGTTGGGTTTCCTGAAATCCCACTGGTTTGATCCATTTAAGACTGTGGAGCTAAAGTATCTCACGTGGAAAGTGGTCATGCTGTTGGCCTTAGCTCCGGCTAGGCGTGTGTCGGAATTGGCGGCTTTGTCATGTAAAAGCCCCTATCTGGTTTTCCAGATGTACAGGGCAGAATTGCGGACTCGTCCGCAATTTCTGCAAAAGGTGGTGTCATCTTTTCATTTGAACCAACCTATTGTGGTGCCTGCGGCTACTTGTGACTTGGAAGATTCCAAGTTGCTTGACGTAGTCCGGGCTTTGAAGAATTATGTAACCAGAACGGCTGGGGTCAGGAAGACTGACTCGCTGTTTATCCTGTATGCATCCAACAAAGTGGGTGCTCCTGCTTCAAAGCAAGCTATTGCTCGCTGGATCTGTAACACGATTCAGCAGGCTCATTCTGCGGCTGGATTGCCGCATCCAAAATCAGTGAAAGCCCATTCCACAAGGAAGGTGGGCTCTTCTTGGGCGGCTGCCCGAGGGGTCTCGGCATTACAGCTTTGCCGAGCTGCTACTTGGTCGGGTTCAAACACATTTGCAAAATTCTACAAGTTTGATACCCTGGCTGAGGAGGACCTTGTGTTTGCCCATTCGGTGCTGCAGAGTCATCCGCACTCTCCCGCCCGTTTGGGAGCTTTGGTATAATCCCCATGGTCCTTACGGAGTCCCCAGCATCCACTAGGACGTTAGAGAAAATAAGATTTTACTTACCGGTAAATCTATTTCTCGTAGTCCGTAGTGGATGCTGGGCGCCCGTCCCAAGTGCGGACTTTTTCTGCAATGCTTGTATATAGTTATTGCTTAAATAAGGGTTATGTTATAGTTGCATCAGGGTTTATCTGATGCTCTGTTATTGTTCATACTGTTAACTGGGTAAGTTTATCACGAGTTATACCGTGTGGCTGGTATGAGTCTTACCCTGGATTCCCAAAATCCTTTCCTTGTAATGTCAGCTCTTCCGGGCGCAGTTTCCTTAACTGAGGTCTGGAGGAGGGGCATAGAGGGAAGAGCCAGTGCACACCAGATAGTACTAAATCTTTCTTTAGAGTGCCCAGTCTCCTGCGGAGCCCGCTATTCCCCATGGTCCTTACGGAGTCCCCAGCATCCACTACGGAGTACGAGAAATAGATTTACCGGTAAGTAAAATCTTATTTTTACTTACCGGTAAATCTATTTCTCGTAGTCCGTAGTGGATGCTGGGCGCCCGTCCCAAGTGCGGACTTTTTCTGCAATGCTTGTATATAGTTATTGCTTAAATAAGGGTTATGTTATAGTTGCATCAGGGTTTATCTGATGCTCTGTTGTTGTTCATACTGTTAACTGGGTAAAGTTATCACAAGTTATACGGTGTGATTGGTGTGGCTGGTATGAGTCTTACCCTGGATTCCCAAAATCCTTTCCTTGTACTGTCAGCTCTTCCGGGCACAGTTTCTTTAACTGAAGTCTGGAGGAGGGACATAGAGGGAGGAGCCAGAGCACACCAGAATCTAAATTATTTCTTAAAGTGCCCATGTCTCCTGCGGAGCCCGTCTATTCCCCATGGTCCTTACGGAGTCCCCAGCATCCACTACGGACTACGAGAAATAGATTTACCGGTAAGTAAAATATTATTTCTCTAACGTCCTAGTGGATGCTGGGGACTCCGTCAGGACCATGGGGAATAGCGGCTCCGCAGGAGACAGGGCACAAAAGCAAGCTTTTAGGATCACATGGTGTGTACTGGCTCCTCCCCCTATGACCCTCCTCCAAGCCTCAGTTAGGTTTTTGTGCCCGTCCGAGCAGGGTGCAATCTAGGTGGCTCTCCTAAAGAGCTGCTTAGAAAAAGTTTTTAGGTTTTTTATTTTCAGTGAGTCCTGCTGGCAACAGGCTCACTGCATCGAGGGACTTAGGGGAGAGATTTTCAACTCACCTGCGTGCAGGATGGATTGGAGTCTTAGGCTACTGGACATAGCTCCAGAGGGAGTCGGAACACAGGTCACCCTGGGGTTCGTCCCGGAGCCGCGCCGCCGATCCCCCTTACAGATGCTGAAGATCGTGGGTCCGGAAACAGGCGGCAGAAGGCTCTTCAGCCTTCATGAAGGTAGCGCACAGCACTGCAGCTGTGCGCCATTGTTGCTACACACTTCACACTGAACGGTCACGGAGGGTGCAGGGCGCTGCTGGGGGCGCCCTGGGCAGCAATATTTAATACCTTTTATGGCAAAGAATACATCACATATAGCCATTGAGGCTATATGTATGTATTTAACCCAGGCCAGATATCTCAAAACCCGGGAGAAAAGCCCGCCGAAAAGGGGGCGGGGCTTATTCTCCTCAGCACACAGCGCCATTTTCCTGCTCAGCTCCGCTGTGAGGAAGGCTCCCAGGAATCTCCCCTGCACTGCACTACAGAAACAGGGTAACAAAGAGAAGGGGGGCATATTTTGGCGATATTTATATATTTAAAGCGCATATAACAGAAACAACACCTTTTAGGGTTGTTTATATACATTTTATAGCGCTTTTGGTGTGTGCTGGCAAACTCTCCCTCTGTCTCCCCAAAGGGCTAGTGGGGTCCTGTCTTCGATAAGAGCATTCCCTGTGTGTCTGCTGTGTGTCGGTACGTGTGTGTCGACATGTATGAGGACGATGTTGGTATGGAGGCGGAGCAATTGCCGGTAATGGTGATGTCACCCCCTAGGGAGTCGACACCGGAATGGATGGCTTTAATTATGGAATTACGTGATAATGTTAGTACATTACAAAAGTCAGTTGACGAAATGAGACGGCCGGAAAACCAGTTGGTACCTGCTCAGGCGTCTCAGACACCGTCAGGGGCTGTAAAACGTCCCTTACCTCAGTCAGTCGACACTGGTACCGACACAGATGAATCTAGTGTCGACGGTGAAGAAACAAACGTATTTTCCAATAGGGCCACACGTTATATGATCACGGCAATGAAGGAGGCTTTGCAGATCTCTGATACTGCAGGTACCTCAAAAAGGGGTATTATGTGGGGGGTGAAAAAACTACCTGTAGCTTTTCCAGAATCAGAGGAATTGAATGACGTGTGTGATGAAGCGTGGGTTAACCCCGATAGAAAACTGCTAATTTCAAAGAAGTTATTGGCATTATACCCTTTCCCACCAGAGGTTAGGGCGCGCTGGGAAACACCCCCTAGGGTGGATAAAGCGCTCACACGTTTATCAAAACAAGTGGCGTTGCCGTCTCCTGATACGGCCGCCCTCAAGGATCCAGCAGATAGGAGGCTGGAAACTACACTGAAGAGTATATACACACATACTGGTGTTATACTCCGACCAGCAATAGCCTCAGCCTGGATGTGCAGTGCTGGGGTAGTGTGGTTGGATTCCCTGACTGAAAATATTGATACCCTGGATAGGGACAGTATTTTATTGACTTTAGAGCAATTAAAGGATGCGTTTCTTTATATGCGAGATGCTTAGAGGGATATTTGCACTCTGGCATCGAGAGTAAATGCGATGTCCATATCTGCCAGAAGAAGTTTATGGACGCGACAGTGGTCAGGTGATGCGGATTCCAAAAGGCATATGGAAGTATTGCCATATAAAGGAGAGGAATTATTTGGGGTCGGTCTATCGGATCTGGTGGCCACGGCAACTGCCGGCAAATCCACTTTTTTACCTCAGACTCCCTCCCAACAGAAAAAGACACCGTCTTTTCAGCCGCAGTCCTTTCGCTCCTATAAAAACAAGCGGGCAAAAGGACAGTCTTATCTGCCCCGAGGCAGAGGAAAGGGTAAGAGAGGGCAGCAAGCAGCCCCTGCCCAGGAACAGAAGCCCGCCCCGGGTTCTACAAAGCCATCAGCATGACGCTGGGGCTTTACTAGCGGACTCAGGAGCGGTGGGGGGTCGACTAAAGATTTTCAGCAATCAGTGGGCTCGCTCACAGGTGGACCCGTGGATCCTGCAGATAGTATCTCAGGGTTACATGTTGGAATTCGAAAGGTCTCCCCCTCGCCGGTTCCTAAAGTCTGCTTTACCAACGCCTCCCTTAGAAAGGGCGACGGTATTGGAAGCCATTCACAAGCTGTATTCTCAGCAGGTGATAATCAAGGTACCCCTTGGTATTATTCCACACTATTTGTGGTACCGAAGCCGGACGGTTCGGTAAGACCTATTCTAAATCTGAAATCCTTGAACCTGTACATACAGAAATTCAAGTTCAAGATGGAGTCACTAAGAGCAGTGATAGCGAATCTGGAAGAAGGGGACTTCATGGTGTCCCTGGACATAAAAGATGCTTATCTGCATGTCCCAATTTACCCCTCACACCAAGGGTATCTCAGGTTCGTGATACAAGACTGTCATTATCAGTTTCAAACGCTGCCGTTTGGTTTGTCCACGGCACCTCGGGTCTTTACCAAGGTAATGACCGAAATGATGGTTCTTCTACGAAGAAAAGGCGTATTAATTATCCCTTACTTGGACGATCTCCTGATAAGGGCTAGGTCCAGAGAACAGCTGGAAGTCGGGGTAGCACTAACCCAAGTAGTGCTTCAACAACACGGGTGGATTCTGAATCTTCCAAAATCTCAATTGACACCGACAACACGTCTGCTGTTCCTGGGAATGATTCTGGACACTGTTCAGAAAAAGGTGTTTCTCCCGGAGGAGAAAGCGAGGGAGTTATCCGAACTTGTCAGGAACCTCCTAAAACCAGGAAATGTGTCAGTACATCAATGCACAAGAGTCCTGGGAAAGATGGTGGCTTCTTACGAAGCAATTCCATTCGGCAGATTCCACGCACGAATATTTCAGTGGGATCTGCTGGACAAATGGTCCGGATCGCATCTGCACATGCATCAGCGGATAACACTGTCACCAAGAACAAGGTTGTCTCTCCTGTGGTGGTTGCAGAGTGCCCATCTGTTAGAGGGCCGCAGGTTCGGCATACAGGACTGGGTCCTGGTGACTACGGATGCCAGCCTACGAGGCTGGGGAGCAGTCACACAGGGAAGAAACTTCCAGGGTGTATGGTCAAACCTGGAGAAGTCTCTTCACATACATATACTGGAGCTAAGAGCGATCTACAATGCTCTAAGCCTGGCGAAACCGCTGCTTCAGGGTCAGCCGGTGTTGATCCAGTCGGACAACATCACGGCAGTCGCCCACGTAAACAGACAAGGCGGCACGAGAAGCAGAAGAGCAATGACAGAAGCTGCAAGGATTCTTCGCTGGGCGGAAAATCATGTCATAGCACTGTCAGCAGTGTTCATCCCGGGAGTGGACAACTGGGAAGCAGACTTCCTCAGCAGACACGACCTTCACCCGGGAGAGTGGGGACTTCATCCGGAAGTTTTCCACATGATTGTGAACCATTGGGAAAAACCAAAGGTGGACATGATGGCGTCTCGCCTCAACAAAAAACTGGACAGATATTGCGCCAGGTCAAGAGACCCTCAGGCAATAGCTGTGGACGCTCTGGTAACACCGTGGGTGTACCAGTCAGTGTATGTGTTCCCTCCTCTGCCTCTCATACCAAAGGTACTGAGAATTATACGGAAAAGGGGAGTAAGAACAATACTAGTGGCTCCGGATTGGCCAAGAAGAACTTGGTACCCGGAACTTCAAGAGATGCTCACGGAAGATACGTGGCCTCTACCTCTAAGAAGGGATCTGCTTCAGCAGGGACCTTGTATGTTCCAAGACTTACCGCGACTGCGTTTGACGGCATGGCGGTTGAACGCCGGATTCTAAAAGAAAAGGGCATTCCAGAGGAAGTTATTCCTACCTTGATTAAAGCTAGGAAGGAAGTGACCGCACAACATTATCACCGCATTTGGAGAAAATATGTTGCGTGGTGTGAAGCCAAGAAGGCCCCAACGGAAGAATTTCAATTGGGTCGATTCCTACATTTCCTGCAGGCAGGATTGTCTATGGGCCTAAAATTGGGGTCTATTAAAGTTCAAATTTCGGCCTTATCAATTTTCTTCCAGAAAGAATTGGCTTCAGTGCCTGAAGTACAAACTTTTGTCAAGGGTGTACTACATATACAGCCCCCAATTGTGCCTCCAGTGGCACCGTGGGATCTAAACGTAGTTTTGGATTTTCTCAAATCTCATTGGTTTGAGCCTCTCAAATCGGTAGATTTGAAGTATCTTACATGGAAAGTAACCATGCTACTGGCCCTGGCTTCAGCCAGGAGAGTTTCAGAGTTGGCGGCTTTATCGTACAAAAGCCCATATCTGATTTTCCATTCGGACAGGGCAGAACTGCGGACACGTCCTCATTTTCTCCCTAAGGTGGTTTCGGCTTTTCACTTGAACCAGCCTATTGTGGTGCCTGCGGCTACTAGCGACTTGGAGGACTCCAAGTTACTGGACGTTGTCAGAGCATTGAAAATATATATTTCAAGGACAGCTGGAGTCAGAAAATCTGACTCGTTGTTTATCTTGTATGCACCCAACAAGATGGGTGCTCCTGCGTCTAAGCAGACGATTGCTCGTTGGATCTGTAGCACAATCCAACTTGCACATTCTGTGGCAGGCCTGCCACAGCCTAAAACTGTAAAAGCCCACTCCACAAGGAAGGTGGGCTCATCTTGGGCGGCTGCCCGAGGGGTCTCGGCTTTACAACTTTGCCGAGCAGCTACGTGGTCAGGGGAGAACACGTTTGTAAAATTTTACAAATTTGATACTCTGGCTAAAGAGGACTTGGAGTTCTCTCATTCGGTGCTGCAGAGTCATCCGCACTCTCCCGCCCGTTTGGGAGCTTTGGTATAATCCCCATGGTCCTGACGGAGTCCCCAGCATCCACTAGGACGTTAGAGAAAATAAGAATTTACTTACCGATAATTCTATTTCTCATAGTCCGTAGTGGATGCTGGGCGCCCATCCCAAGTGCGGATTGTCTGCAATACTTGTACATAGTTATTGTTACAAAAATCGGGTTATTATTGTTGTGAGCCATCTTTTTTTAGAGGCTACTTCTGTGTTATCATACTGTTAACTGGGTTCAGATCACAAGTTGTACGGTGTGATTGGTGTGGCTGGTATGAGTTTTACCCGGGATTCAAGATCCTTCCTTATTGTGTACGCTCGTCCGGGCACAGTACCTAACTGAGGCTTGGAGGAGGGTCATAGGGGGAGGAGCCAGTACACACCATGTGATCCTAAAAGCTTGCTTTTGTGCCCTGTCTCCTGCGGAGCCGCTATTCCCCATGGTCCTGACTGAGTCCCCAGCATCCACTACGGACTATGAGAAATAGAATTATCGGTAAGTAAATTCTTATTTTTTCTCTTGCATCCTAGAGGATACTGGGGTCCATTTAGTACCATGGGGTATAGACTGGTCCACCAGGTTCCATGGGCACTTCAAGAATTTGATAGTGTGGGCTGGCTCCTCCCTCCATGCCCCTCCCACCAGACTCAGTTTAGAAAATGTGCCCGGAGGAGCCGGTCACACTGAAGGAAGCTCCTGAAGAGTTTTTTCTGCATTTATTTTCTGTTTGATGCCAACAAGCCCTGCCTGAAAACAACAGTCTGCCTGCTTCGTGGGACTTAGGGGGGGAACGGCCCAACCTCTTGAAGAGGTAATGGTCCCATTCCCCACTGACAGGACCCTGAGCTCCTGAGGGAACTATTCGCAAGCTCCACCACGGCGAGTGTACATTCCCGCAGCACGCCGCCACCCCTAACAGAGCCAGAAGAATGAAGTGTTGCATACTGAGCCGGCGTCCCAGTTAGCCGGGCGCCAGTCATTATGTTGGCACGAGGATACAGAGATGCACGGCTTCTAAACAGGGTGGAATGCCTCTCCAGACACAGTACACAACTGCGTCTCGGTACACTGTACACAGTACCCAGACTGGCAACACCGCTTTAAAACTGTTTCTCTACATTTTAAGCACCAGATTCCTCAGCCAGTATAACAATAAAAAAAAAAAGCGTGAAGACCGCATGCCATTGAAGGGGCGGTGCTTCACTGTAAAAGGATCCAGCAGCTCACCAGCGACATTTTTTCTTCTGCAGTGGACACAGATGCTGACAGGACAGGGACGCACAGCTCCTCCGGTGTGACTCCAAATTTAACTCAGCGGTACCAGGGGGTCATAGCAGGGGAAGAGTGACCTAGTGTACTGAGTCCCCTATCCGGGAACTTTAGTCTAATACCCGGCTAAGCTTGGCATTAGCGATAAGGGCGTGGAGGGGGCTGGCTCCAATTAACTCTGTGTCTCCCTGAAGGGCCCTTTGTGGGTTAATTGTGCTTAACCTTTTCCCCTGTGTGTGTGTGTGCTGTCACATTTACATTACTCCAGGCAAAGAGTGTTTCTTGTACAGCGGAGTGTTCCTCTTCACCAGGGGGATCACTACTGGGTACTCGGTGTTCACAAGCTAGCGGGGCTGAACCGGAGTGGGTTAATTCTCTCAAAGGAATTATTTCCACTTTTTCTACAAAATTGTCCCGCAATGAGAGAGAGATGCAATACTTAAAACAAACTGTGGATGAGTTTATGAACGTCAACGTCAAAAAAACGCCTGTCTCCTCCCATTTGTCCGCAAAAGCGATCTCTGGCCAATATCCTGCAATCTGACGCTGATGGGTCAGACTTGGAGGAGGGTGAGGTAGACCTGGAGGGGGGGGGGGATGTGGCTCTGTCACAGGGAATAGAGGCTATCAGAGATGTTCTGCATATTCCTTATAAGGTGTCAGAGGAGTGTAAGGAATCTTATTTTAATGTAAAAAAGAAGTCCTCAGTCACTTTTTTTCTGTGTCAAAGGAATTGAATACCCTGTTTAAACCATGGGTTAATCCTGATAAGAGGTTTCAGATCCCTAAAAGTTTGCTCATCTTTTCCTTTTTGTCTGGAGGATATGAAAAAATGCAAAAATCCACAGATAGTGGACGCAGTGGATGCGTTCCTTCATATTCCGTTCTGGCTGCCTCATCAGGCTTATCTACGGTTTGCACTGCAGGACTGTTACTACCAGTTCCAGGCCCTGCCCTTTGGTCTCTCCACGGCACCGAGAGTGTTCACCAAGGTGATGGCAGAGATGATGTCTCTACTCCGCAAACATGAAGTGAACATAATTCCGTACCTGGACGATCTCCTGATAAAAGTGCCGTCCGGGAAGAGGTGGCTGGACAGCATTGGTCTCTCAACCAAACTCCTCCGGGATCACTGAATATAGAGAGAGATCCCAGATGCGCTATCAAAAGCTGCCATTAAAGGGATTGTCAATCCCACTAAATGAACATACACAAGAATAAAAAAAATACTGGCGCTGTGTTGTATCTCCAATAATTAAAAAGTGGATGGATATAAAATTATTTTATTATCATAAAACAAGTAATACTAGTGATCACAATTAAAAATCTGTGAAATATACTGAGAAGCAAATTTGTTTTAAGCAACTGCCCAATAATTATATCCACAATAGGATCCCGGACACGATAGCTAATACTCCCAAATGGGGTACCGGTTGGTATCAGCTGGTATTACCCGTGTTGGTGATGTCTAAAGGCACTTGAAATCATCAGCAAGCAAGCTTTAGATGTGCAGTCCACTGGGTTGTTCCAATGAGTGACGTAACACAAGCTGGTCCTGCAATGACAAGTCCAGGGAGTCTTTTAATTGTCCATACTGGATCCATATGCAGCGTTGAGATGAATGTTGCAGGTGGCAATATATTCTTAACGCTTTTCTCAGAGACACTGTCACCTAGCTTCATCGGAAGTTTTGCTTAGTATGCATAGAGGGCCTATTTAAACCCCCATGATGATCTAACCATTATCAGGTGCGTACACATTAATCATATTATCCATCCACAAAAATACAATGAAAACACTCTCAAAATGTGCAAAGATCATTTAAAACGATATGAAGGCAATCCGAAAATTTAATTCGTAAAAAAATAAGTTTATCCACTTATTTGCTTAACTGTATTATAGGGTCAGCTCTAATCACATGACCTGTGTGATGTATTCTCACCTATATCATTGTCTGTGTTCCAGGTGTGCTGCCCGCGCTCCCCCAGGTGCTACTCTGTGGGCGCCAGCATTGCCGAAAGTTCGTACTCGTAATGTAGCGTCCATGTAATCTATCCATGCGCGCACTGACGTGTAGTACCAGTCAGGCGCACGCCGAGTGGCCATGAGACGCATCTCATAGGTCTTTCTTATCTAAGGTTGTTTATGCATTTCACATTAACCATCCTATTGTGGTCCCGGTGCTCTCAGGTGATTCTCCCTCTTCTAAATCCCTGGATGTTGTTCGGGCCCTGCATATTTACATAGAGAGAACAGCGGACTTGCGTAAGACTGATGCTGTTTTTGTTCTCTGATGCTGCCAAGCCGGGTTGGGGTGTGTATGGGGGTCGTTGGATAGACACAACTTAGGTCGACCATGGAAGGTCAACATGCATTAGGTCGACATGGTTGTTTTTTTTTTTTTTACTGTTTTTGGCATCGCTTTCTTCATAAAGTGACGGGAACCCCAATTAGTGCACTGTGTGCCCTCGCATGGCTCGCCATGCTTCAGGCAAGGTTACCGTTCCAATCATAGTCCACGTGGATCGTTAAGTATGAAAAAAATGAAAAAAATGTTTGGAAAACTCATCTCGACCTTTTGACCTGTCTATCTAGTACATGTCTACCTAATGCCCATGTCGACCTTCAGTGGTTGACCTAATGACTGTCAGCCTAAGCTGTGTCAACCTAACTACCGTAACCCTGTAGGGGGCGGGGGCATAGAGGGGAGGAGCCAGTCACAATTCTAAAAAATTTAAAGTGCCGCCTCCACTTAGCCACCATTTATACACCCACTGTAAAGACCTTCCAGTGTCCCCTGTGGAATCAGAAATGGATTTACCGGTAAGTACCAAAATCCCATTTTCAGCTATTTAAGATGCAAAATACCCCCACAGGTAGTCCAAATATAAACCAAATTATATGCAAAATAACTCTTAAGGACAGTACACACATATATTTGATTAATACTAGTTAACAGGTCTTTGTGGTGGTCCAGCTCAGTTGATGGGCTTATGTAGCATATAGAGTATGAGCTTGGCGCCTCCTACCTCTTTGTCTGTTAATACCCAGGGCTGGATGTAGTGCAGTGCGAGATTTCATATGAACTCGTCAGTTTTGTTTCTTTAAAGCAGCGAACATTTACAAGGCAAAACCAGGTTCGTTTTGCTTTGTAAATGATAGCTGCTTTAAAATGTACAAGTTCGGCCAGAATCTCTGTGCTTTGTCCATCTCGCACTGTGCTACATCTGGCCCCCAGCCTTTATTCTATTACTGTGGTGTTCCCAATTGTAAAGCACAATTGAATATGCTGTCACTATGTAAGAAAATGTTGATAAATATGGTCCTGTTAAGTATGTAGGAATTTGGGGATGTAGTTGGAATCCCGGCGGTCGGAATACCGACGCCAGTATGCCGGCAGTGCAGCCACAGCGATTCCCACTCCTGGGTGTCGTGGACACCCATGAAGTGGGAAGGTAACATGTGGAAAGCGAATCGAGCCACTGAGTCCGCAGGGGCTTCGTTCCTCTGCCCCCCCCGCGCCGGCATTCTGATGGTCGGGATTCCGACGTCTGTATTTTGACCGCCGGGATCCCATACCCAAGCCAACCCAGAATTTGCTTATAGCAAGTAGTTAACATTTTACCCAGATAAGGAAGCTACGCACTGGCCAAAAGTTATTGATTCATAGCACTTAAGTATACATGTATGGTTCTAGTTTGGCCATAAGTGGCATTGCTCCATTCCGGTCTAGTGCAGACACATTAGTATAATGTGCCAAAGTAACACCAGTAGGACACCTTGTACTCCTACAGTGTTACAGATATTGTGATAAATGAGTTTCAGTGCTGGAAAAACTTGGTTAACGTGTTATTTGTGTTCTTTTTATTCTTACATTACTGTTATTATATTTCAGCCTTGTCGTACTTGCTGGTGATACATTTCCTATTGAGGTTTACTGCCATGTACCTATTATGTGCGAGGATCGGTCCATTCCATATGCGTATATTCCATCCAAATCTGTGAGTATATAAGATAGATATATAAACCAAAAATAAACTGTCCCAGTTTAGCATTCGCACGATATAAAGCTAATAAAATAACTTTCTTTATCATCCACTAGGGGTCACTGGAGTACTCTTGGGATATGGACGGGCTTCCGTAGGAACAGCACTGAATATTTAAATTTAGAACACTCCACCCCTCCATATCCCCGAGTACCTCTCAGTGTTTCTCTAACGTCCTAGTGGATGCTGGGGACTCCGAAAGGACCATGGGGAATAGCGGCTCCGCAGGAGACTGGGCACAAAAGTAAAAAGCTTTAGGACTACCTGGTGTGCACTGGCTCCTCCCCCTATGACCCTCCTCCAAGCCTCAGTTAGATTTTTGTGCCCGAACGAGACGGGTGCAGGCTAAGGGGCTCTCCTGAGCTGCTTAGTGGAAAAGTTTAAAGTAGGTTTTTTATTTTCAGTGAGACCTGCTGGCAACAGGCTCACTGCATCGAGGGACTAAGGGGAGAGAAGCGTACTCACCTGCGTGCAGAGTGGATTGGGCTTCTTAGGCTACTGGACATTAGTTCCAAAGGGACGATCACAGGCCCAGCCATGGATGGGTCCCGGAGCCGCGCCGCTGGCCCCCTTACAGAGCCAGAAGACTGAAGAGGTCCGGAAAATTGGCGGCAGAAGACGTCCTGTCTTCAATAAGGTAGCGCACAGCACCGCAGCTGTGCGCCATTGCTCTCATGCACACTTCACACTTCGGTCACTGAGGGTGCAGGGCGCTGGGGGGGGCGCCCTGAGACGCAATAAAACACCTTTTTGTTGGCAAAAAATACATCACATATAGCTCCTGGGCTATATGGATGCATTTAACCCCTGCCAAATTTCCATAAAAAAGCGGGAGAAAGGCCGCCGAGAAGGGGGTGGAGCCTATCTCCTCAGCACACTGGCGCCATTTTTCCTCACAGCTCCGTTGGAGGAAGGCTCCCTGACTCTCCCCTGCAGTCCTGCACTACAGAAACAGGGTAAAACAAAGAGAGGGGGGCACTAAATTGGCATAGAAATATATACAGCAGCTATATTAGGGAAAAACACTTATATAAGGTTATCCCTGTATATATATATATATATATATAGCGCTCTGGTGTGTGCTGGCAAACTCTCCCTCTGTCTCCCCAAAGGGCTAGTGGGGTCCTGTCCTCTATCAGAGCATTCCCTGTGTGTGTGCTGTGTGTCGGTACGTTGTGTCGACATGTATGAGGAGGAAAATGGTGTGGAGGCGGAGCAATTGCCTGTGTTAGTGATGTCACCCCCTAGGGAGTCTACACCTGACTGGATGGTCTTATGGAAAGATTTACGTGATAGTGTCAGCACTTTACAAAAGACTGTTGACGACATGAGACAGCCGGCAAATCAGTTAATACCTGTACAGGCGTCTCAAACACCGTCAGGGGCTATAAAGCGCCAGGTCGATACAGACACGGACTCTGACTCCAGTGTCGACGGTGAGGAAACAAACGTATTTTCCAGTAGGGCCACACGTTACATGATCACGGCAATGAAGGAGGTTTTGAATATTTCTGATACTACAAGTACCACAAAAAAGGGTATTATGTGGGGTGTGAAAAAACTACCCGTAGTTTTTCCTGAATCAGATGAATTGAATGAGGTGTGTGATGAAGCGTGGGTTTCCCCCGATAAAAAATTGCTAATTTCTAAAAAATTATTGGCATTATACCCTTTCCCGCCAGAGGTTAGGGCGCGTTGGGAAACACCCCCTAGAGTGGATAAGGCGCTCACACGCTTATCAAAACAAGTGGCGTTACCGTCTCCTGATACGGCCGCCCTAAAGGAACCAGCTGATAGAAAGCTGGAAAATATCCTAAAGAGTATATACACACATACTGGTATTATACTGCGACCAGCAATCGCCTCAGCCTGGATGTGCAGTGCTGGGGTGGCTTGGTCGGATTCCCTGACTGAAAATATTGATACCCTGGACAGGGACAATATATTATTGACTATAGAGCATTTAAAGGATGCATTCCTATATATGCGAGATGCACAGAGACACATTTGCACTCTGGCATCAAGAGTAAGTGCGATGTCCATTTCTGCCAGAAGAGGATTATGGACGCGACAGTGGTCAGGGGATGCGGATTCCAAACGGCATATGGAGGTATTGCCGTATAAAGGGGAGGAGTTATTTGGGGGCGGTCTATCGGACCTGGTGGCCACGGCAACGGCTGGGAAATCAACCTTTTTACCCCAAGTCACCTCGCAGCAGAAAAAGATACCGTCTTTTCAGGCTCAGTCCTTTCGTCCCCATAAGGGCAAGCGGGCAAAAGGTCACTCATATCTGCCCCGGGGCAGAGGAAGGGGAAAAAGACTGCAACAGACAGCCTCTTCCCACGAACAGAAGCCCTCCCCCGCTTCTGCTAAGTCCTCAGCATGACGCTGGGGCCTTACAAGCGGACTCAGGCACGGTGGGGGCCCGTCTCAAGTTTTTCAGCGCGCAGTGGGCTCACTTGCAAGTGGACCCCTGGATCCTACTGGTAGTATCTCAGGGGTACAAATTGGAATTCGAGACGGCTCCCCCTCGCCGGTTCCTGAAGTCTGCTTTACCAACGTCTCCCCCCGACAGGGAGGCGGTATTGGAAGCCATTCACAAGCTGTATTCCCAGCAAGTGATAATCAAGGTACCCCTCCTACAACAGGGAAAGGGGTATTATTCCACGCTGTTTGTGGTACCGAAGCCGGACGGCTCGGTGAGACCCATTTTAAATCTGAAAGCCTTGAACACTTACATAAAAAGGTTCAAGTTCAAGATGGAGTCACTCAGAGCAGTGATAGCGAACCTGGAAGAAGGGGACTATATGGTGTCTCTGGACATCAAGGATGCTTACCTCCATGTCCCAATTTGCCCTTCTCACCAAGGGTACCTCAGGTTTGTGGTACAGAACTGTCACTATCAGTTTCAGACGCTGCCGTTTGGATTGTCCACGGCACCTCGGGTCTTTACCAAGGTAATGGCCGAAATGATGATTCTTCTTCGAAGAAAAGGCGTCTTAATTATCCCTTACTTGGACGATCTCCTGATAAGGGCAAGGTCCAGAGAACAGTTAGAGGTCGGAGTAGCACTGTCTCAAGTAGTACTACGACAGCACGGATGGATTCTAAATATTCCAAAATCCCAGCTGATTCCGACGACACGTCTGCTGTTCCTAGGGATGATTCTGGACACAGTACAGAAAAAGGTGTTTCTCCCGGAAGAGAAAGCGAGGGAGTTATCCGACCTAGTCAGGAAGCTCCTAAGACCAGGCCATCAGTGCACAAGGGTCCTGGGAAAGATGGTGGCTTCTTACGAAGCGATTCCATTCGGCAGATTCCACGCAAGAACTTTTCAGTTGGATCTGCTGGACAAATGGTCCGGATCGCATCTTCAAATGCATCAGCGGATAACCCTGTCTCCAAGGACAAGGGTGTCTCTCCTGTGGTGGTTACAGAGTGCTCATCTCCTAGAGGGCCGCAGATTCGGCATTCAGGATTGGGTCCTGGTGACCACGGATGCCAGCCTGAGAGGCTGGGGAGCAGTCACACAGGGAAAAAATTTCCAGGGCTTGTGGTCAAGCATGGAAACGTCACTTCACATAAATATCCTGGAACTAAGGGCCATTTACAATGCCCTAAGTCAGGCAAGGCCTCTGCTTCAGGGTCAGCCAGTATTGATCCAGTCGGACAACATCACGGCGGTCGCCCACGTAAACAGACAGGGCGGCACAAGAAGCAGGAGGGCAATGACGGAAGTGGCAAGGATTCTTCGCTGGGCGGAAAATCATGTGATAGCACTGTCAGCAGTGTTCATTCCGGGAGTTGACAACTGGGAAGCAGACTTCCTCAGCAGACACGATCTCCACCCGGGGGAGTGGGGACTTCACCCAGAAGTCTTCCACATGATTGTAAACCGTTGGGAAAAACCAAAGGTGGACATGATGGCGTCTCGCCTCAACAAAAAACTGGACAGATATTGCTCCAGGTCAAGGGACCCTCAGGCAATAGCTGTGGACGCTCTGGTAACACCGTGGGTGTACCGGTCAGTGTATGTGTTCCCTCCTCTTCCTCTCATACCAAAAGTACTGAGAATCATAAGAAGGAGAGGAGTAAAGACTATACTCGTGGCTCCGGATTGGCCAAGAAGGACTTGGTACCCGGAAATTCAAGAGATGCTCACGGAAGAACCGTGGCCTCTACCTCTAAGACAGGACCTGCTCCAGCAGGGACCATGTCTGTTCCAAGACTTACCGCGGCTGCGTTTGACGGCATGGCGGTTGAACGCCGGATCCTGAAGGAAAAAGGCATTCAGGGACCATGTCTGTTCCAAGACTTACCGCGGCTGCGTTTGACGGCATGGCGGTTGAACGCCGGATCCTGAAGGAAAAAGGCATTCCGGATGAAGTCATCCCTACCCTGATCAAAGCCAGGAAGGATGTAACCGTACAACATTATCACCGTATTTGGCGTAAATATGTTGCGTGGTGCGAGGCCAGGAAGGCCCCTACAGAGTATTTTCAACTGGGTCGATTCCTGCATTTCCTGCAAACAGGACTGTCTATGGGCCTCAAATTAGGGCCCATTAAGGTTCAAATTTCGGCCCTGTCGATATTCTTCCAAAAAGAACTAGCTTCTGTTCCTGAAGTTCAGACGTTTGTCAAGGGAGTACTGCATATACAGCCTCCTTTTGTGCCTCCAGGGGCACCTTGGGATCTCAATGTAGTTTTGGGATTCCTAAAATCACATTGGTTTGAACCACTCACCACTGTGGACTTGAAATATCTCACATGGAAAGTGGTGATGCTGTTAGCCCTGGCTTCAGCCAGGCGTGTATCAGAATTGGCGGCTTTATCCTATAAAAGCCCGTACCTAATTTTTCATACGGACAGGGCAGAATTGAGGACTCGTCCTCAATTTCTCCCTAAGGTGGTTTCAGCATTTCACTTAAACCAACCTATTGTGGTGCCTGCGGCTACTAGGGACTTGGAGGATTCCAAGTTGCTGGACGTAGTCAGGGCCCTGAAAATATATGTTTCCAGGACGGCTGGAGTCAGAAAATCTGACTCGCTGGGTGCTCCTGCTTCTAAGCAGACGATTGCTCGTTGGATTTGTAGTACAATTCAGCTTGCACATTCTGTGGCAGGCCTGCCACAGCCAAAATCTGTAAAAGCCCATTCCACACGGAAAGTGGGCTTATCTTGGGCGGCTGCCCGAGGGGTCTCGGCTTTACAACTTTGCCGAGCAGCTACTTGGTCAGGGGCAAATACGTTTGCAAAATTCTACAAATTTGATACCCTGGCTGAGGAGGACCTGGAGTTCTCTCATTCGGTGCTGCAGAGTCATCCGCACTCTCCCGCCCGTTTGGGAGCTTTGGTATAATCCCCATGGTCCTTTCGGAGTCCCCAGCATCCACTAGGACGTTAGAGAAAATAAGAATTTACTTACCGATAATTCTATTTCTCATAGTCCGTAGTGGATGCTGGGCGCCCATCCCAAGTGCGGATTGTCTGCATTACTTGTACATAGTTATTGTTACAAAACTCGGGATTTTGTTGTTGTGAGCCATCTTTTCAGAGGCTCCTTCTGTTATCATACTGTTAACTGGGTTCAGATCACAAGTTGTACGGTGTGATTGGTGTGGCTGGTATGAGTCTTACCCGGGATTCAAGATCCTTCCTTATTGTGTACGCTCGTCCGGGCACAGTATCTTAACTGAGGCTTGGAGGAGGGTCATAGGGGGAGGAGCCAGTGCACACCAGGTAGTCCTAAAGCTTTTTACTTTTGTGCCCAGTCTCCTGCGGAGCCGCTATTCCCCATGGTCCTTTCGGAGTCCCCAGCATCCACTACGGACTATGAGAAATAGAATTATCGGTAAGTAAATTCTTATTTTTTTCTGTGCTCGACGTAGCAACAGCTCTGTGACTCAAGTCACGATTACTTTGAAGAATTTTTATTTCTCTATCGTCCTAGTGGATGCTGGGGTTCCTGAAAGGACCATGGGGAATAGCGGCTCCGCAGGAGACAGGGCACAAAAAGTAAAGCTTTTCCAGATCAGGTGGTGTGCACTGGCTCCTCCCCCCATGACCCTCCTCCAGACTCCAGTTAGATTTTTGTGCCCGGCCGAGAAGGGTGCAATCTAGGTGGCTCTCCTAAAGAGCTGCTTAGAAAAAGTTTAGCTAGGTTTTTTATTTTACAGTGATTCCTGCTGGCAACAGGATCACTGCAGCGAGGGACTGAGGGGAGAAGGAGTCAACTCACCTGCGTGCAGGATGGATTGGCTTCTTGGCTACTGGACATCAAGCTCCAGAGGGACGATCACAGGTACAGCCTGGATGGTCACCGGAGCCGCACCGCCGGCCCCCTTGCAGATGCTGAAGTCAGAAGAGGTCCAGAATCGGCGGCTGAAGACTCCTGCAGTCTTCTAAAGGTAGCGCACAGCACTGCAGCTGTGCGCCATTTTCCTCTCAGCACACTTCACACGCGGTCACTGAGGGTGCAGGGCGCTGGGGGGGGGCTCCCTGGGAGGCAAATGTAACCTATATAAAGGCTAAAAATACCTCACATATAGCCCCCAGAGGCTATATGGAGATATTTAACCCCTGCCTGATTTCTCTAAATAGCGGGAGACGAGCCCGCCAGAAAAGGGGCGGGGCCTATCTCCTCAGCACACGGCGCCATTTCCTCTCACAGCTCCGCTGGTCAGGACGGCTCCCAAGTCTCTCCCCTGCACTGCACTACAGAAACAGGGTAAAACAGAGAGGGGGGGCAAATTTATGGCGATATTTTGATATAACAAAGCAGCTATAAGGGAGCACTTATTATAAGGCTATCCCTGATATATATATAGCGCTTTTGGTGTGTGCTGGCAAACTCTCCCTCTGTCTCCCCAAAGGGCTAGTGGGTCCTGTCTTCGTTAGGAGCATTCCCTGTGTGTCGGTACGTGTGTGTCGACATGTATGAGGACGATATTGGCGTGGAGGCGGAGCAATTGCCAAATATGAGGATGTCACCCCCTAGGGAGTCGACACCAGAATGGATGCCTTTATTTATGGAACTACGGGATAGTGTCAACACGCTAAAGCAGTCGTTTGACGACATGAGACGGCCGGACAATCAATTAGTGCCTGTCCAGGCGACTCAAACACCGTCAGGGGCTGTGAAACGCCCTTTGCCTCAGTCGGTCGACACAGACCCAGACACAGGCACTGACTCCAGTGGTGACGGTGACGAATCAACCGTATTTTCCAGTAGGGCCACACGTTATGATTTTGGCAATGAAGGAGGCGTTACATTTAGCTGATACTACAGGTACCACTAAACAGGGTATTATGTGGGGTGTGAAAAAACTACCTATAGTTTTTCCTGAATCAGAAGAATTAAATGACGTGTGTAATGAAGCGTGGGTTGCCCCTGATAAAAAGCTGATAATTTCAAAGAAATTATTGGCATTATACCCTTTCCCGCCAGAGGTTAGGGAGCGCTGGGAAACACCTCCTAGGGTGGACAAGGCGCTAACACGCTTATCTAAACAAGTGGCGTTACCCTATCCTGAGACGGCCGCACTTAAAGATCCATCAGATAGGAGGATGGAAAATATCCAAAAAAGTATATACACACATGCAGGTGTTATACTACGACCAGCTATAGCGACTGCCTGGATGTGCAGTGCTGGGGTAGTTTGGTCAGAGTCCCTGATTGAAAATATTGATACCCTGGACAGGGACAATATTTTACTGTCATTAGAACAAATAAAGGATGCATTTCTTTATATGCGTGATGCACAGAGGGATATCTGCACACTGGCATCACGGGTAAGTGCTATGTCCATTTCGGCCAGAAGAGCTTTATGGACGCGACAGTGGACAGGCGATGCGGATTCAAAACGGCATATGGAAGTTTTGCAGTATAAGGGGAGGAGTTATTTGGAGTCGGTCTATCAGATTTGGTGGCCACGGCTACAGCCGGGAAATCCACCTTTCTACCTCAAGTCACTCCCCAACAGAAAAAGGCACCGACCTTTCAACCGCAGCCCTTTCGTTCCTTTAAAAATAAGAGAGCAAAGGGCTATTCATATCTGCCACGAGGCAGAGGTCGAGGGAAGAGACAGCAACAGGCAGCTCCTTCCCAGGAACAGAAGCCCTCCCCGGCTTCTACAAAAGCCTCAGCATGACGCTGGGGCTTCTCAAGCGGACTCGGGGACGGTGGGGGGTCGTCTCAAAAATTACAGCGCGCAGTGGGCTCACTCGCAAGTAGATCCCTGGATCCTGCAGATAATATCTCAGGGGTACAGGTTGGAATTAGAGACAGATCCACCTCGCCGTTTCCTGAAGTCTGCTTTACCAACGTCCCCCTCCGAAAGGGAGACGGTTTTGGAAGCCATTCACAAGCTGTACTCTCAGCAGGTGATAGTCAAGGTACCTCTTCTACAACAAGGGAAGGGGTATTATTCCACTCTTTTTGTGGTACCGAAGCCGGATGGCTCGGTAAGGCCTATTCTAAATCTGAAGTCCTTGAACCTGTACATAAAGAAGTTCAAGATGGAGTCACTCAGAGCAGTGATAGCGAACCTGGAAGAGGGGGACTTTATGGTATCCTTGGACATCAAGGATGCGTATCTCCACGTTCCAATTTACCCCTCACACCAGGGGTACCTCAGGTTCGTTGTACAAAACTGTCACTATCAGTTTCAGACGCTGCCGTTCGGATTGTCCACGGCACCTCGGGTCTTTACAAAGGTAATGGCCGAGATGATGATTCTTCTTCGAAGAAAAGGCATATTAATTATCCCATACTTGGACGATCTCCTAATAAGGGCAAGGTCCAGAGAACAGCTAGAGATGGGATTAGCACTGTCTCAAGAAGTGCTAAAACAGCACGGGTGGATTCTGAATATTCCAAAATCCCAGTTAATGCCGACAACTCGTCTGCTGTTCCTAGGGATGATTCTGGACACGGTTCAGAAAAAGGTTTTTCTCCCGGAGGAAAAAGCCAAGGAGTTATCCGAGCTTGTCAGGAACCTCCTAAAACCAGGAAAGGTGTCTGTACATCAATGCACAAGAGTCCTGGGAAAAATGGTGGCTTCTTACGAAGCAATTCCATTCGGCAGATTCCACGCAAGAATTTTCCAAAGGGATCTGTTGGACAAATGGTCAGGGTCGCATCTTCAGATGCACCTACGGATAACCCTGTCTCCAAGGACAAGGGTGTCTCTTCTGTGGTGGTTGCAGAGTCCTCATCTATTGGAGGGCCGCAGATTCGGCATACAGGATTGGATCCTGGTGACCACGGACGCCAGCCTGAGAGGCTGGGGAGCAGTCACACAAGGAAGAAACTTCCAGGGAGTATGGACGAGCCTGGAAACGTCTCTTCACATAAACATTCTGGAACTAAGAGCAATATACAATGCTCTAAGCCAGGCAGAACCTCTGCTTCAAGGAAAACCGGTGTTGATCCAGTCGGACAACATCACGGCAGTCGCCCATGTGAACAGACAGGGCGGCACAAGAAGCAGGAGTGCAATGGCAGAAGCTGCAAGGATTCTTCGCTGGGCAGAGAATCATGTGATAGCACTGTCAGCAGTGTTCATCCCGGGAGTGGACAACTGGGAAGCAGACTTCCTCAGCAGACACGATCTTCACCCGGGAGAGTGGGGACTTCATCCAGAAGTCTTCCACATGCTGGTAACCCGTTGGGAAAGACCAATGGTGGACATGATGGCGTCTCGCCTCAACAAAAAACTGGACAGGTATTGCGCCAGGTCAAGAGATCCGCAGGCAATAGCTGTGGACGCGCTGGTAACGCCTTGGGTGTACCAGTCGGTGTATGTGTTTCCTCCTCTGCCTCTCATACCAAAAGTATTGAGAATTATACGGCAAAGAGGCGTAAGAACGATACTAGTGGTTCCGGATTGGCCAAGAAGGACTTGGTACCCGGAACTTCAAGAGATGATCACGGAAGATCCGTGGCCTCTACCTCTAAGGAGGGACTTGCTTCAGCAGGGTCCCTGTCTGTTTCAAGACTTACCGCGGCTGCGTTTGACGGCATGGCGGTTGAACGCCGGATCCTAAAGGAAAAAGGCATGCCGGAAGAAGTCATTCCTACTTTGATTAAAGCAAGGAAGGAAGTAACCATGCAACATTATCACCGAATTTGGCGAAAATATGTTGCGTGGTGCGAAGATCGGAGTGCTCCGACGGAGGAATTTCAACTGGGTCGATTCCTACATTTCCTGCAATCAGGATTGTCTATTGGTCTCAAATTGGGATCTATTAAGGTTCAAATTTCGGCCCTGTCGATTTTCTTTCAAAAAGAATTGGCTTCAGTCCCTGAAGTCCAGACCTTTGTTAAGGGAGTGCTGCATATACAGCCTCCTGTGGTGCCTCCAGTGGCACCGTGGGATCTCAATGTGGTTTTGGACTTTCTAAAATCTCATTGGTTTGAACCACTAAAAAAGGTGGATTTGAAATATCTCACATGGAAAGTGACCATGCTTCTAGCCCTGGCTTCGGCCAGGAGAGTGTCAGAACTGGCAGCTTTATCTTACAAAAGCCCATATCTGATTTTCCATTCGGACAGGGCAGAACTGCGGACTCGTCCGCATTTTCTCCCTAAGGTGGTGTCAGCATTTCATCTGAACCAGCCTATTGTAGTGCCTGCGGCTACAAGTGACTTGGAGGACTCCAAGTTACTGGACGTTGTCAGAGCATTAAAAATATATATTGCAAGGACAGCTGGAGTCAGAAAATCTGACTCGTTGTTTATATTGTATGCACCCAACAAGATGGGTGCTCCTGCGTCTAAGCAGACGATTGCTCGTTGGATCTGTAGCACAATCCAACTTGCACATTCTGTGGCAGGCCTGCCACAGCCTAAATCTGTAAAGGCCCACTCCACAAGGAAGGTGGGCTCATCTTGGGCGGCTGCCCGAGGGGTCTCGGCATTACAACTCTGCCGAGCAGCTACGTGGTCAGGGGAGAACACGTTTGTAAAATTTTACAAATTTGATACTCTGGCTAAGGAGGACCTGGAGTTCTCTCATTCGGTGCTGCAGAGTCATCCGCACTCTCCCGCCCGTTTGGGAGCTTTGGTATAATCCCCATGGTCCTTTCAGGAACCCCAGCATCCACTAGGACGATAGAGAAAATAAGATTTTACTTACCGATAAATCTATTTCTCGGAGTCCGTAGTGGATGCTGGGCGCCCATCCCAAGTGCGGATTATCTGCAATAATTGTACATAGTTATTGTTAACTAATTCGGGTTATTGTTGAAGGAAGCCATCTTTCAGAGGCTCCGCTGTTATCATACTGTTAACTGGGTTTAGATCACAAGTTGTACGGTGTGATTGGTGTGGCTGGTATGAGTCTTACCCGGGATTCAAAATCCTCCCTTATTGTGTACGCTCGTCCGGGCACAGTACCTAACTGGAGTCTGGAGGAGGGTCATGGGGGGAGGAGCCAGTGCACACCACCTGATCTGGAAAAGCTTTACTTTTTGTGCCCTGTCTCCTGCGGAGCCGCTATTCCCCATGGTCCTTTCAGGAACCCCAGCATCCACTACGGACTCCGAGAAATAGATTTATCGGTAAGTAAAATCTTATTTTTTCTTTTTATTTGATTTTATTTTTTCTATTTTACATCCCTTTCCCCCTTCCAAAAGGCAGGGTCAGGGATAGTACAGCTGCTGATAGCAGCAGGGGCGTGTCGGGCCTCTCTGAAAGAGCTCCCTCACAGCCACACACACAGCCTCCTGCACAGGCTGGCCGGCGCTTGTTCAGAAGCCCCGTCGGAGCCTCCTCACAAGCTGCAGGATAAAGGTATGTGAACGGGGCGGTCAGCTCCCGCTGCCGCCCCGAGGTGTGGGGACATTGTTTGCGCTTAGCGCCGCTGCTCGCTCCACTTAGCCGCCCGTCCCGCCGCTGCTCTCCCCACTCAGCCTCCCTCCCCACATGGCGACGGCCACAGCAGTTCTTCCGCACACAGGCCGCCGCTGATCTGCCGCTCAGAGGGTGCCGGCGCCGCAGCTCTCTCGCTCACGGAGCCGGCCGCCGCTACTGCTCCGGGTCCCACCGCTGGTTGACGCGCTGCTCACCCGGGCTCAGACACAGCGCTCGGCGATACCCGCTGGGGCCCCACACGCTGCGCTGCCGCTGCTCTGATTCGGAAAGAGCAGGCAGCCATTACACAAGGGTGAGGCAGGGGGGGCAATAAATAAATAAATAAGGGGGCAATAAGCGGCATAACAAATACTGCAGCACCAGATGCTAGGCTGCAGGGATATTTGCAGGGTTATAATCGGTGAAAGTTTGTAACCAGCACTAGGATTATATGTGTAAGCATGCATGACAGCCATGTTTAACCATGCTTCCTGTGTCTTCCTGCTGTGATTCCAGAACGTTCCAGTACTACATCTCTACTCCACCGGAGGCGCAGGGGTGTTAATGGGAATTTGGGATCACATTTCATAGTACTGGCCACGTGTACTGCACTTGGCCAGATATATATACAGAGACACCTTACTGCTATTTTACTGAGTCGTGCAAGTGTCTGTTTTTTGTGTATTGTATTGTCTGTCGCCATAATGAGTAAGGCACCAGCAAAAACTAAAAAGCATTATTGCAAAGTCTGTAACAGTGTGTTACCGGATGGATCTACCACATGTACAGTATGTTTTGTGAATTCGGTTCAGAATACCATTTCTGCTCCTGTTTTACAACCAATTTCCTCACCGGACCCTCCGTGGGGTATGTTAGTAAATGTACTGGATAGGTTACAATCAGAATTGACCGCCGCTCGTCAGGAGCGGGAAACGGTAAGATCTGAGTCTAGGGTGAGACCGCCAGAACTACCGGAGGCGTCTCAGCCTTGCGTAAGGTCCAAATCCATTTTGGGTAAACGGGATAAATTTCATATGTCTTATGATTTTCCAGTGTCTGCTATGTTGCATTCTGACGATTCCATGCCAGACCTCACGGAACAAGATGAGGGTGAGGAGGGCGAAGTGGAGTCAGATGGCGAGGATTTTAACAGTTCCGGCATTGATGATCTCATCAGAGCGGTACGTCAGTCTCTGAAGTTTACTGAAACTGAGGAGCCTCTCACAAATGATCAGGTCGTATTTACTAAACGACAAAAAACTCCAATAAGTTTTCCTGTGTCGGAATCTCTTAATCAGATGTTAGTAGAAACACGACAGAATCTAGATAAACCGTTTTCTATACCTCGCAGATTTAAGTCTAGTTACCCGTTTCCAGACTCTGTAACATGTACATGGGAGAATCCACCAATAGTTGATTCTTCAGTGTCAAAGCTTACCAAGAAATTAACCATACCAGTGCCAGCAGCTACTACGCTCAAAGACCCTTCAGATCGCAAGATAGAAACTATGCTAAAATCCATGTATGTAGCAGCAGGTGTGATGCTGAGACCTGGATTGGTTGGCATTTGGGTCACTAAGGCGCTCATAATATGGCTTACAGAACTGAAATCTCTTTTACATGACGAAAACCTGATACTTCGTGTAAATCAAATGATTGAGGCTGTCGAGTATCTCTGTACAGCGTCTACTGACGTCTGTCAGCTCACTTCTCGTATTTCATCGTCGCTAGTTACGGCACGAAGAGCACTCTGGCTGCAAGCTTATCATGCGGAGGCAGAGGTCAAACGAGGTATAGAAGCGTTGCCTTACGATGGCAAGAAGTTGTTTGGTCCTGAATTGGACGCATGGATTGCTGAGGCTACGGGAGGTAAGTCTGTTTCTTTATCATCCACTAGGGGTCACTGGAGTACTCTTGGGATATGGACGGGCGGAGCCGAACAAAGGCACTGAATATTCAAATTTAGGACCCTCCCACCCCTCCATATCCCCGAGTACCTCAGTGTACTGTCTCAGTGTTTTTTCGGTGCTCACAGCACGAACATCGGCTTGTGGTATAGCCACACTTGGATTTTTATTTTTAATTTTTATTTTTAATTTTTATTTTTACACTTAGCACATCCCTTCCCAGTTTCTGGAAAAACATGGGTCCGGGATAGTGCCGCTGCACGGGCAGCGCATGGCGTGTCGGTCCTCACAAAGAGCACCCTCACAGCCACAGACAGCATGGCGTGTCGGTCCTCACGAAGAGCACCCTCACAGCCACAGACAGCCCACTGCTTCTACAAAGAGCAGCCAGGAAAAGCTGGACGGGCTTGCACAAAGAAGCCGTCGCAGCCATAGATTACTGGAAGCTGACTGGAGCTGGACGGAGCTTACACATAAAAAGCCCCGCCACAGCCAAGACTACAGAGCTGAGGCAGTCGTCAGCCATGATCAGAAAGGTAGGCTGGGGGAAACGGGGCGGTCAGCGCAGGCTGCCGCCCCGCTATGTAGGGGTTAATGCCTCCTGCGCATACGGAGCTCCGTCCGGCTGCACAGCAGGGGGAGCTCATACGCACTATGCCCAGCCGCTATGGAAGTCAGTCTGACACTGGACGGAGCTTACAGAAAGCCCCGTCACAGCCAGGATGAAAGCCCCGTCACAAGCTGGACGGAGCGTACAGGAGGTGCGGCACATGTCCTAATGGTGGGGTGTCAGGGCGGTCAGCTCACGCTGCCGCCCTGCTGTGTGGGGGTTTGCCGCCGCTGAAGCCGCCGCTGATATGCCCCGCTTAACTACGCTGGAAGCTCAGAGCGGCCGCACGTCACTCAGAGACGCCGGCCGCTCTCCCAGCGCTGATTACCCGGCACCGAGGTAGGACAGGCGCCGCCCGAGCCACAGTAAGTACCCGCTTTCTAACATGCACAGAGCGGCCGCACGTCACTCACAGACGCCGGCCGCTCTTCCAGCGCTGACACCGCACGCTGATGATACATGGCGCCGCCCGCTCTTCCGGACGGCTCCCCGGCGCTATACACAGCGCTCCCCTGCTCTCCCTGCACCCGTTCCCGCTGCAGGTAACATAGGGGAGACTACCGGGGGTAAGGGGGAGTAAATACCCATAGCAACAGCACCAAGGCTGCATGGGTTAATAAGACATAGTTTTCACAGAGCATGTCCTAAAATATGTTTCTAATTGTATGGATGGCATGCTTCCTGTTTCTGTAGGCTGCCATTTGATGTCATAAGTGTTCTATTAACTGGAATGTGATTATCACACTTTAATAGGCTATTAAGCCTATATTACCTGTATAATAGGCTATTATGTCTATATATATTAACACTGCAGCAGGTCCTGTGCTTTTCAGTGTATGCATGGCATGGGGGCCATTTTTAATCATTACAGTTTCTTCCAGTTTATAATTCTAGAACATTCCTGCCCTACATCTCTAAGCCACCAGAGGCAAAGGGGGTGTTAGTGGGAATGTAGTTCGGATTGCACATGTGAACTGCTTTTCACATAAAGAATACTCTGGTTTCTCTTCAGATCTAATAAATCTTTCGCCTGTTGCTAAAGATGTCCGTAGAGAGAAATAACCATGGGTTTCATAGCCTGGCTACGGCTGGCCTTAATATGCTTTTCAGCAACAAAAATATATATATGACACAAAAGAACTTCAACAAGTAGTGCAAGTGTCTGTCTGTTGCCTATTGTGGTGTCAGTCTGCATAGCTAGTAAGGCTCTAGCGCAGACTAAAAATAATTTTTAACGGTCCTATGTTAAGCATTGGCAATTCAAATTAAAACAGCGGTAACATCGGAGTCTCGGAAGTACTCCGCCTGCTATAACTAAAGATAGTCTTTTCAAAGGGCCAAGTTCCTTTGGGTACCAGGGTTAATGCAGAAACTTCGAGTGAGAAGGGTGCATTACACCAGCACTTATATAGTGCGGGGGTTTTGGGCAACATACATTGCTAAAAACCAGTGAGTCAAGGCCTCCATTTGTTTTTTAGAAAATATTAGTGGACTTTGACCACTATTTAATCGTTTCAAAATAACGCGATCCGCCATTGGCAAATGCGTCTGTGTTAAACATTTTAAAGACCCAGGATACATTTGGGTCATTAGTCTCTAGGTATGGAAACTATGAGATCACTGTTAAAAGAAGCTGCAGAGTATATCTGTAAAGCCTCTACTAACGCCTGTTTTTCATCGTAGCTAGTTCAGCACGACTAGGACAGAGCTTGGTTGGTCCTAAATTTGATATTCAGCCATTACCGCATCCAGTATCAAAACGGAATACTGGTACCGGCGTTTAATCCCTTTAGACTTCCGTTTTTCAAAGGCGGGTGTACAAAACAGTCACGCCTTGTAACGTCAGGACGCTACAGTCAGCAAGCCAGTGGTTTGATGACCTCTTTTCCAATTGTGGAAGCGCGTCTTTACATGTTACTTTGAGGGGTTTCCAGACTTCAATTCATGGATGTCTCAGCTATTTACAGATTAAAGGACAATACTGGCTCTGTCGACCGGTTTGGCAGGTTGCCATTTAGTCTCTGCTGGGTTTCAGCTGTCTTTATAATCCAAGCAGTAGTATACCAACAGAGTCAGGGTTACATATTCCCTCTGTTTGAGCAAAACCAGACGGCTGTGTCGCAATCTCAATCAGCAGGTCACTTACTGCAGTGGGAAAATGAATTTTCTGCGGTTAGTATTTGTTTATTGGAGCACAAAGTGGCATAATGGCACTTGATCTTCACAATGCGTATTTACCCATTCCGGTTTGATCTTCACGGGTTCTAGCGTTTGCAAATCGCCACAACCATTATCCATTTCGGGTCTACCGTTGCTTATCGCCTCGGGTATTTACCAAAGTTATGTTGGGGATGATAGCTCATCTCACATAAGAACTCTGTCTCAACAGAGTTTCTCTACCTTAGATGATCTGCTCATAAGAACTCTGTCTCAACAAAGTTCCTCTAACTTGCGCTACTAAGGTATACTGCGGTAGCAGATCAAGTTCGAAAACAATCGCATCTAATTCCGTCTAAACGATGTCAATTCCTAGGTAAGATTATAAATCAAAGACTTTTACCTACTACACCAGCAATAACAAATGTACGTCTAGTAATTAGTGCAAAACACGCACACTAGCGGTACATTGGTGTATTCACCTATTAAGAATAAAGATGTGTTTTCAATTTAGTTCGCCACCCTTCACTCGCGTTTCCCACAGAGGGAAAAGGGTGCATATACTCTGGACGACAGTCGCAGAGGGTCAGGATTTGTAGTTAAAATCAGCAACAAAGGTTCTAAAACACGACAGATTGCTGTCGATAAAGGTCCTAGAACTCTGTGCATTTTACAATGCAATACATGATTCGCTTTCAGTCTGACCAGGTATATACTCTGGTTTCTCTTCAGAACGAATAAATCTTTTGCCTTTTACTAAAGATTTCTGTGGAGAGGAACAACCATGAGTTTCAGGTAAATGTTTGATGCCTGTCTCACGCTGGCCTTAAGCAGTCAAACAAGGCAACGGCAGTTGCATACACAACAACCAGTGAGAACCAAGAAGCCGCATGGTAATGCGGCATGTGACTCAAATCCTCAATGGCTTAGAACACCATTATGTGAAAATGTCACATTACGTGAGTGGACATCTGTTAGACAGAGGATCTCACCCGTCAGGATTTGGATCCTGAAAACTGGACATTAAATCCAGAGGTGTTTCATATGTGAGTCCACAGAAGGGGGTTACCCTCAAGTATACATGATGGCATCTCGCCACAATTACAAAAGCTCAGTATGTGTACAAAACAGATCACAAGGGCAGTGGCGGTGGAGTCGCTCACATTCATGTGGTCATTCAGCATCGTGTATCTGGCTCCACCAGTTTCCGCTGCTCTCTCCGTTGTCAAAACGGCTCATAAGACAGTTTGTCACAGTCATACTGGTGGTAGCTCATGGGTTTCGGAGAAGTTTGCTTCTCGAATTTTCAAGGAATACTTGCACACGATCTTGGCCCGCTCATAATACGTCCAACCTGTTACATCAGGGAACGTTAGTTTACCCATAGTTACCTATGTACCTATTATCTATGTACCGCAGCTGCGGTTGACGAGGTGAGGGTGCAAACGCCCTCTTAAGAAATTGAGCATTACAGTATCGGTTATACTAACCATGTTACGAAATAGTAAGCCGTTTAAGGCAGCTCATTTTTACAAAATTTCGTGTGCTTACATAGGTGGTAAACCTCGGAAGTTTCCAACATCATCCTTCAAGTAACCCGTATTCTGTTAAACGGGGTGGGATGGAAAACTGCGTTGATCTGCACGAAGAGTGCAGGTATCTGTGTGATAAACTTATTGTCAAAGACGTTTGCCTCTATTGGCGTCTGTACACATCTTTCTACAAGGTGTCATCAAAGTTCACACTCTATTTATCCCACCTACAGCGCCAGGCGACTTGAAGTTGGGTTCAGATTTCTTACAGTTTTCATATTTTGAACCCTTTCAACAAATGGGAATTAAGTTTCTCACTTTGGAAAACAATTTTCTTATAGCCTTGGCTTCGGCAAGGGTTTTGTTTTCATATTTGGGTGCCTTGTATTCCAAGCCACCGTATTTGAGTTTTCTCATGACAAAGCAGATCTTCGGACGAATCACGCTTTCGTATTCTTCACATCAATATACCAATAGGGGTTTCCTGTGTGGACAGCACATTCTAGAATTCTGAATGTGGTACACGCATTACGCGTTTATATATGTCCCGAACGTCAACAGTACGTGATATGAATACGTTGTTTGTTCTCTATGATACTGCCAACTGGGGTTAGCCAGTTTCTTAGCAGACATTATCCAGTTGGGTAATAATAATGACTACAAGTCAGGTTTACTTTAAGGCTAAGTTACAATCGCCTGCGTCAGTAATAGCTCATCCCACAGGTCTGTGGGAATGTCAGACCCAGTGGGTCGTGGAGTGTCTAAAACGCGGCTATATAGCCTTCATGTGCACCATGTTTGTGCACGTTTACACGTTATAAATGGTGGCGCCATCAGCATCTAGCTTTGGGCTGCCTACTGTTACAAGTATCAAACAGCTCTCCCGCCCACGAGGGAAGCTTTGGTACGTCCCAAGAGTACTCCAGTGACCCCTAGTGGATGATAAAGAAAATAGGATTTTGGTACTTACCAGGTAAATCCTTTTCTTTGAATCCATAGGGGGCACTGGACGCCCACCCAGAGCAGTTTTACCTGGGTTGTTTTAAGCTCAAGGGAGCTTAGGGTAACAAGTTTTACTTGATTGATATTAAGCTCAGAGGAGCTTATGGTAACACATTTTCACCGATTGGTTCAAATTATAAAGTTCTATCGGTTATGGTGTCAACTGTTTAGTTGACAGTAAGGTTATGGGTCAACATTGTTGTTGTCCGTTATGTTATAGGTATTCTCCATTGTCAACCTCTCTATATCGTTCCTGTTCGCTCAGTAAAAAACACTGAGACAGTACACTGAGGTACTCGGGGATATGGAGGGGTGGGAGGGTCCTAAATTTGAATATTCAGTGCCTTTGTTCGGCTCCGCCCGTCCATATCCCAAGAGTACTCCAGTGCCCCCTATGGATTCAAAGAAAAGGATTTACCTGGTAAGTACCAAAATCCTATTTTTCTTACCATTGCCTCCACCGGTATCAAGAAGAAGGTACGCTGGACCTTCGTTCAAATCCTTTAGACCTCGGCCCTTTCGAGGACGTGGCAGGGGAACAGCCACGCCTGCTAGACGTGGTCGCGGACGTGGTTTCCAACAAACCAACACAAGTCGCCAAGACGCTAAGGTTACCGACAAGCCAGTGGCATGACGGGCTACCAGCCCATCTCGGTTCTCCGATTGTGGGAGCACGTCTTCAGACGTTCCATTTGGCGTGGTTCCACACATCCGCGGATGGGTGGATCCGCAATTTAGTGTTAAAAGGTTACAAAATAGAGTTCGACTGTCTTCCGCCTCTGCGGTTTTTCAAGACAGGATTGCCTCTGTCGGACGACAAGAGGACGGTTCTGCAAATTGCCATCCAGTCCCTACTGGATTCAGCAGTTTTGATTCCGGTCCCTGTACACCAACAGGGTCAGGGTTATTATTCAAGTCTGTTTGTAGTACCAAAGCCGGATGGCTCAGTCAGACCAATATTGAACTTAAAGGGTCTCAATCAGTACGTAACTTACTACAGATTCAAAATGGAGTCTCTGCGTTCGGTGATTGCGGGGTTAGAGCCAAAGGAATTTATGATTGCGCTAGATCTCAAGGATGCGTACTTACACATTCCAATTTGGCAGCCTCATCAGAAATTCTTACGGTTTGCAATACGCCAGAACCATTACCAGTTTCAGGCTCTACCGTTTGGCCTGTCATCAGCGCCTCGGGTATTCACCAAAGTGATGTCTGTGATGATAGCTCATCTCAGATCCCTGGGAGTGACAATAGTTCCGTATTTAGACGATCTGCTCATCAAAGCTCCGTCTCAACAGATACTTCTCCAACATGCGCTGCTAACATA
Source organism: Pseudophryne corroboree (assembly GCF_028390025.1). Lineage (NCBI taxonomy): Eukaryota > Metazoa > Chordata > Amphibia > Anura > Myobatrachidae > Pseudophryne > Pseudophryne corroboree. The sequence goes on from NC_086449.1 coordinate 577,365,014, forward strand.
CGATGTACTGGTTCACCACGGGTGGATTGTCAACTTCAAGAAATCACATCTAATTCCGTCTCAACGCCTTCAATTCCTAGGTATGATTCTAGATACGGTCAATCAAAGAATTTACCTACCACAGCAGAAAGTACAAATTCTACGCCATCTAGTACAATTAGTGCTCAAACCACGCACAGTGTCGGTACACTTGTGCATTCGCCTCTTAGGCACAATGGTGGCAGCTTTCGAGGCGCTTCAATTCGGAAGATTTCACTCTCGTCCATTTCAACTGAATGTGCTCGCCCAGTGGTCAGGCTCGCATCTGCAGATTCACCACAGGGTGAGGTTGTCGCCAAGGGCAAGAGTATCTCTGCTCTGGTGGCTCAAGGAACACAATTTAACCGCAGGAAGACGGTTCGGGGGTTGGAATTGGATAATTCTAACTACGGACGCCAGTCTCAGAGGTTGGGGAGCGGTAATTCAAAATTGTCAGCTCCAGGGTCTCTGGGCGGATCACGAGAAATTGCTGTCTATAAATGTCCTAGAACTCCGCGCAATTTACAATGCGCTACGACAAGCAGTGCATATGCTTCGCTCTCAGCCTGTCCAAGTGCAGTCGGACAATGCGACGGCGGTCGCATACATCAACAAACAAGGATTAACGAGAAGCCGCATGGCAATGCGGGAAGTAGCTCGTATCCTCAATTGGGCGGAATGCCACCAGGTGATATTGTCGGCAGTGTTCATTCCGGGAGTGGACAACTGGGAAGCGGATTATCTCAGTCGTCGGGATTTTCATCCAGGCGAATGGGTATTAAATCCAGAAGTGTTTCACATGTTGGTTCAGAAATGGGGTTATCCTCAGGTGGACCTGATGGCGTTTCGACACAATCACCAAACGTTCCAGTATGTGTCCAGAACAAGAGATCCAAAGGCAGTGGCGGTGGATGCTCTCACTGTCGCGTGGCCGTACAGTCTTGTGTATCTGTTTCCACCATTTCCGTTGCTCCCTCTGGTGCTAAAACGAATCAAAAGGGAGTCGGTCACAGTCATACTAGTGGCGCCTCATTGGCCTCGGAGAGCTTGGTTCTCGGATCTCCGAGGATTACTCGCAGACGATCCTTGGCCGCTCCCGCTACGTCCAGACCTGTTACAACAGGGTCCGTTCCTTTACCCCGATTTAGCGCGGCTGCGTTTGACGGGGTGACTGTTGAGACCGCCATCTTAAGAAGAGAGGGCATTCCAGATTCAGTTATACCAACCATGTTACGAGCTAGGAAGCCGGTTACGGCAGCTCATTATTACAGAATATGGCGTGCCTATATAGGTTGGTGTGAAGCTCGGAAATTTCCGACATCATCTTTCAAGTTATGCCGCCTTTTGTTGTTTCTACAAACAGGGTTAGATGGAGGACTGCGTTTATCTACACTAAAGGTGCAGGTATCTGCTTTGTCAATTTATTTTCAAAGACGATTGGCTCTATTGCCGTCTATACGCACTTTTCTCCAAGGTGTACTCAGAGTACAGCCTCCATTCATTCCACCTACAGCGCCATGGGACTTGAATCTGGTTTTAGAGTTCTTACAGTCTTCATATTTTGAACCCTTACAGCAAGTGGATATAAAGTTTCTCACTTGGAAAACAATTTTTCTCTAACGTCCTAAGTGGATGCTGGGGACTCCGTCAGGACCATGGGGAATAGCGGCTCCACAGGAGACAGGGCACAAAAAGTAAAAGCTTTTGGACCTAGGTGGTGTGCACTGGCTCCTCCCCCTATGACCCTCCTCCAAACCTCAGTTAGATCTTTGTGCCCGGCCGAGAAGGGTGCAATCTAGGTGGCTCTCCTGAGCTGCTTAGAAGTAAAAGTATACTTAGGTTTTTTTATTTTCAGTGAGTCCTGCTGGCAACAGGCTCACTGCAGCGTGGGACTAAGGGGAGAAGAAGCGAACTCACCTGCGTGCAGAGTGGATTGGGCTTCTTGGCTACTGGACATTAGCTCCAGAGGGACGATCACAGGCCCAGCCATGGATGGGTCCCGGAGCCGCGCCGCCGGCCCCCTTACAGATGCTGAAGCAAGAAGAGGTCCATAAATCGGCGGCAGAAGACTTTCCTGTCTTCATAAGGTAGCGCACAGCACTGCAGCTGTGCGCCATTGCTCTCAGCACACTTCACACTTCGGTCACTGAGGGTGCAGGGCGCTGGGGGGGGGCGCCCTGGGAAGCAATGAATTTACCTTATTTGGCAAAAAATACATCACATATAGCTCCTGGGCTATATGGATGTATTTAACCCCTGCCAGTTTTCCAGAAAAAAGCGGGAGAAGAGCCCGCCGTGAAGGGGGCGGGGCCTATCTCCTCAGCACACAGCGCCATTTTTCCCACACAGCTCTGCTGGTAGGAAGGCTCCCAGAATCTCCCCTGCATCCTGCACTACAGAAACAGGGTAAAAAAGAGAGGGGGGCACTTATTTGGCAAAATAACAGATATAAGCAGCTATAAGGGATAGACACTTATTGTAAGGTTGTCCCTATACATATATAGCGCTCTGGTGTGTGCTGGCAAACTCTCCCTCTGTCTCCCCAAGGGGCTAAGTGGGGTCCTGTCCTCTATCAGAGCATTCCCTGTGTGTGTGCTGGGTGTCGGTACGTGTGTGTCGACATGTATGAGGAGGAAAATGATGTGGAGGCGGAGCAATTGCCTATAATGGTGATGTCACCCCCTAGGGAGTCGACACCTGAATGGATGGCCGTAATTAAGGAATTACGTGACAGTGTCGGCACGTTACAGAAAACTGTTGACGACATGAGACAGCCGGCAGCTCAGTTAGTGCCTGTCCAGGCGTCTCAAACACCGTCGGGGGCTATAAAACGCCCGTTACCTCAGTGGGTCGACACGGACCCAGACACAGACACTGACTCCAGTGTCGACGGTGAAGAAACAAACGTATTTTCCAGTATGGCCACACGTTACATGATCACGGCAATGAAGGAGGTTTTGCACATCTCTGATACTGCAAGTACCACGAAAAGGGGTATTATGTGGGGTGTGAAAAAACTACCCGTAGTTTTTCCTGAATCAGATGAATTGAATGAAGTGTGTGATGAAGCGTGGGTTACCCCCGACAAAAAACTGCTAATTTCTAAAAAATTATTGGCACTATATCCCTTCCCACCAGAGGTTAGGGCTCGTTGGGAAACACCCCCTAGGGTAGATAAGGCGCTCACACGCTTATCAAAACAAGTGGCGTTACCGTCTCCAGAAACGGCCGCCCTTAAGGAGCCAGCAGATAGGAGGCTGGAAAATATCCTTAAAAGTATATACACACATACTGGTGTTATACTGCGACCAGCAATCGCCTCAGCCTGGATGTGCAGTGCTGGGGTGGCGTGGTCGGACTCCCTGACTGAGAATATTGATACCCTGGATAGGGACAGTATTTTATTGACTATTGAGCAATTAAAAGATGCATTTTTATATATGCGAGATGCACAGAGAGATATTTGCACTCTGGCATCAAGAGTAAGTGCGCTGTCCATTTCTGCCAGAAGAGGGTTATGGACGCGACAGTGGTCAGGTGATGCGGATTCAAAACGGCACATGGAGGTATTGCCGTATAAAGGGGAGGAGTTATTTGGGGACGGTCTATCAGACCTGGTAACCACGGCAACGGCTGGGAAATCCACATTTTTACCTCAAGTCACCTCTCAACAGAAAAAGACACCGTCTTTTCAGCATCAGTCCTTTCGTTCCCATAAAGGCAAGCGGACAAAAGGACAGTCATATCTGCCCCGGGGTAGAGGAAGGGGAAAAAGACTGCAGCAGACAGCTTCTTCCCAAGAACAGAAGCCCTCTTCCGCTTCTGCCAAGTCCTCAGCATGACGCTGGGTCCTTACAAGCAGACTCAGGTACGGTGGGAGGTCGTCTCAGAAATTTCAGCGCGCAGTGGGCTCACTCGCAAGTGAACCCCTGGATCCTGCAAGTAGTATCTCAGGGGTACAAATTGGAATTCGAGACGTCTCCCCCTCGCCGGTTCCTGAAGTCTGCTTTACCAATAGCTCCCTCCGACAGGGAGGCGGTATTGGGAGCCATTCACAAGCTGTACTCCCAACAGGTGATAATAAAAGTACCCCTCCTACAACAAGGGAAGGGATATTACTCCACACTGTTTATGGTACCGAAACCAGACGGTTCGGTGAGACCGATTTTAAATCTAAAATCTTTGAACACTTATATCAAAAGGTTCAAATTCAAGATGGAATCACTCAGAGCAGTGATAGCGAACCTGGAAGAAGGGGACTATATGGTGTCTCTGGACATCAAGGATGCCTATCTCCATGTCCCGATTTGCCCTTCTCTCCAAGGGTATCTCAGGTTCGTAATACAGAACTGTCATTATCAGTTTCAGACGCTGCCGTTTGGATTGTCCACGGCACCCCGGGTCTTTACCAAGGTAATGGCCGAAATGATGATTCTTCTTCGAAGAAAAGGCGTATTAATTATCCCTTACTTGGACGATCTCCTAATAAGGGCAAGGTCCAGAGAACAGTTAGAAGTCGGAGTAGCACTATCTCAAGAAGTACTACAACAGCACGGGTGGATTTTAAATATTCCAAAATCGCAGCTGATTCCGACGACACGTCTGCTGTTCCTAGGGATGATTCTGGACACAGTCCAGAAAAAGGTGTTTCTCCCGGAGGAGAAAGCCAGGGAGTTATCTGAGCTAGTCAAGAACCTCCTAAAACCAGGAAAGGTGTCAGTGCATCAATGCACAAGGGTCCTGGGAAAAATGGTGGCTTCTTACGAAGCGATTCCATTCGGCAGATTCCACGCAAGAATTTTTCGGTGGGATCTGCTGGACAAATGGTCCGGATCGCATCTTCAGATGCATCAGAAAATAACCCTGTCTCCAAGGACAAGGGTATCTCTTCTGTGGTGGCTGCAAAGTGCTCATCTCCTAGAGGGCCGCAGATTCGGCATTCAGGACTGGATCCTGGTGACCACGGATGCCAGCCTGAGAGGCTGGGGAGCAGTCACACAAGGAAGAAACTTCCAGGGAGTGTGGTCAAGCCTGGAGACTTCACTTCACATAAATATACTGGAACTAAGGGCAATTTACAATGCTCTAAGCCTAGCAAAGCCTCTGCTTCAGGGTCAGCCGGTGTTGATCCAGTCGGACAACATCACAGCAGTCGCCCACATAAACAGGCAGGGCGGCACAAGAAGCAGGAGGGCAATGACAGAAGCTGCAAGGATTCTGCAATGGGCGGAAAATCATGTGATAGCACTGTCAGCAGTGTTCATTCCGGGAGTGGACAACTGGGAAGCAGACTTCCTCAGCAGACACGACCTACACCCGGGAGAGTGGGGACTTCATCTGGAAGTCTTCCTCATGATTGTGAACCGTTGGGAAAAACCAAAGGTGGACATGATGGCGTCACACCTCAACAAAAAACTAGACAGGTATTGCGCCAGGTCAAGATACCCGCAGGCAATAGCTGTGGACGCTCTGGTAACACCTTGGGTGTTCCAGTCGGTGTATGTGTTCCCTCCTCTGCCTCTTACCCAAGGTACTGAAAATTATAAGACTGAGAGGAGTAAGAACTATACTAGTGGCTCCGGATTGGCCAAGAAGGACTTGGTACCCGGAACTTCAAGAGATGCTCACAGAGGACCCGTGGCCTCTGCCGCTAAGAAGGGACCTGCTTCAGCAGGGACCCTGTCTGTTCCAAGACTTACCGCGGCTGCGTTTGACGGCATGGCGGTTGAACGCCGGATTCTGAAGGAAAAAGGCATTCCAGATGAAGTTATTCCTACCCTGATTAAAGCTAGGAAGGATGTAACCGCACAGCATTATCACCGTATTTGGCGAAAATATGTTGCGTAGTGCGAGACCAAGAAGGCCCCGACAGAGGAATTTCAACTAGGCCGTTTCCTACATTTCCTGCAAACAGGACTGTCCATGGGCCTAAAGTTAGGGTCCATTAAGGTTCAAATTTCGGCCTTGTCGATTTTCTTTCAGAGAGAATTGGCTTCATTTCCTGAAGTTCAGACTTTTGTAAAAGGGGTACTGCATATACAGCCTCCCTTTGTGCCCCCAGTGGCACCTTGGGATCTCAATGTAGTTTTGGGATTCCTAAAATCACATTGGTTTGAGCCACTTGCCACGGTGGAATTAAAATATCTCACATGGAAAGTGGTAATGTTGTTGGCCCTGGCTTCTGCCAGGCGAGTATCTGAATTGGCGGCTTTATCCTATAAAAGCCCTTACCTGATATTTCATTCGGATAGGGCGGAATTGAGGACTCGTCCTCAATTTCTTCCTAAGGTGGTTTCAGCGTTTCACCTAAACCAACCTATTGTGGTGCCTGCGGCTACTAGGGACTTGGAGGACTCCAGGTTGCTGGACGTAGTCAGGGCCCTGAAAATATATGTTTCCAGGACGGCTGGAGTCAGGAAATCTGACTCGCTGTTTATCCTGTATGCACCCAACAAGCTGGGTGCTCCTGCTTCTAAGCAGACTATTGCGCGTTGGATTTGTAGTACAATTCAGCTTGCACATTCTGTGGCAGGCCTGCCACAGCCAAAATCTGTAAAAGCCCATTCCACAAGGAAAGTGGGCTCATCTTGGGCGGCTGCCCGAGGGGTCTCGGCTTTACAACTTTGCCGAGCAGCTACTTGGTCAGGGGCAAACACGTTTGCTAAATTCTACAAATTTGATACCCTGGCTGAGGAGGACCTGGAGTTCTCTCATTCGGTGCTGCAGAGTCATCCGCACTCTCCCGCCCGTTTGGGAGCTTTGGTATAATCCCCATGGTCCTGACGGAGTCCCCAGCATCCACTTAGGACGTTAGAGAAAATAAAATTTTACTCACCGATAAATCTATTTCTCGTAGTCCGTAGTGGATGCTGGGCGCCCATCCCAAGTGCGGATTGTCTGCAATACTTGTACATAGTTATTGTTAACAAAATCGGGTTTTTGTTGTAGTGAGCCATCTTTTCAGAGGCTCCTCTGTTATCATACTGTTAACTGGGTTCAGATCACAAGTTGTACGGTGTGATTGGTGTGGCTGGTATGAGTCTTACCCGGAATTCAAAATCCTTCCTTATTGTGTACGCTCGTCCGGGCACAGTATCCTAACTGAAGCTTGGAGGAGGGTCATAGGGGGAGGAGCCAGTGCACACCACCTAGGTCCAAAAGCTTTTACTTTTTGTGCCCTGTCTCCTGCGGAGCCGCTATTCCCCATGGTCCTGACGGAGTCCCCAGCATCCACTACGGACTACGAGAAATAGATTTATCGGTGAGTAAAATCTTATTTTCTCCTAGCCTTAGCTTCGGCAAGGCGTGTTTCGGATTTGGGTGCCTTGTCATGTAAGGCACCGTATTTGGTGTTTCATGATGACAGAGCGGAACTTCGGACGAATCCCGCTTTCTTACCAAAGGTAGTGTCATCTTTTCACATCAATCAACCAATAGTAGTTCCTGTGTTGACAGCACATTCTGGAACTCTGGATGTGGTACGCGCATTACGCATTTATGTATCCCGAACGTCTTCAGTTCGTAAGACGGATACGTTGTTTGTTCTCTATGATGCTGCCAAGAAAGGTTGGCCAGCGTCTAAACAAACTTTATCCAGATGGATAAAACTGACCATACGTCAGGCTTACCTTCATGCTAGGTTACAACCGCCTACGTCAGTAACCGCTCATTCCACACGTTCTGTGGGAACTTCATGGGCAGCTGGTCGTGGGGCTTCTACGACGCAGCTTTGCCGTGCGGCTACATGGTCTTCAGTGCACACGTTTGTGCGCTTTTACAAGTTTGATACGTTTGCGGCATCAGCATCTAGCTTTGGCCGCCTAGTGTTACAGGTGCCAAACAGCTCTCCCGCCCACGGGGGAAGCTTTGGTACGTCCCAAGAGTACTCCAGTGACCCCTAGTGGATGATAAAGAAAATAGGATTTTGGTACTTACCAGGTAAATCCTTTTCTTTGAATCCATAGGGGCACTGGACGCCCACCCAGAGCAGTTTTACCTAGTTGTGGTTAGTTCTGAGGATCTAATGGTAACACACTTTCACCGACTGGTTCAAATTACAAGTGCTGGTTAGGGTGTCAACTGTTTAGTTGTCAGTAACGTTATGTGTTAACTTCGTTATTGTCAGTTATGTTATATGTAATACTCCATTGTCAACATCTCTATAGTTCCTGTTCGGCTCAGTAAAAAACACTGAGAGGTACTCGGGGATATGGAGGGGTGGAGTGTTCTAAATTTAAATATTCAGTGCTGTTCCTACGGAAGCCCGTCCATATCCCAAGAGTACTCCAGTGCCCCCTATGGATTCAAAGAAAAGGATTTACCTGGTAAGTACCAAAATCCTATTTTTAGCCTGGAGGGAGTTGTGAGGTCGTATGATTGCACCTGTATTAAAGGAGTATCTAATTTGACACACAAGGAGATGTTGCTTCCTATGAGTGTCGTAGGTGTGCCGCTGGTAGTAGTTGCATACAGGGGCAAAGGATTGTTCACAAAGGAGGCCATATTCAGATATTCTGCTGCCGTAGGACTGTGCAAGGTTTGATGGTGTCTAAACCTGCACCAATCTATTTCAGCATCTGAAAGTGGGCATCTGGGAACTTGCACGCTCGGATGTACACAAGGGAAGGGATTTGTAATGGTATAAAGATAGTTGCAGACGAGTGCGGAAAAAGACCCAAAGACGTCTGCATCCAATTTATCATTGTATTGTATTAGACCCTTAAGAGCGATCAGGGTTAGCTCCTGGAAGTTCTAGTTAGTCATGTGTGGTCTGAGTGCTTATCTACACAGTAAGATTGGGAGAGCAAGTATAGAAGTACCGTATATACTCGAGTATAAGTCGACCCGAATATAAGCCGAGGCACCTAATTTTACCACAAAAACCTGGGAAAACTTATTGACTTGAGTATAAGCCTAGGGTGGGAAATGCAGCTGTAGCCGTACACAGCCCTCATACTGCCAGATATGCCCCCCCTCTCTCCCCCAGTGCCATGTGCAACTTTCCCTCCCCGCTCCCCCGCTGTTTTGTGAAGGAGGGACACGAAGGGCACAGCGCGCGCCTCTCCTGTGTCCCTCCGGCAGCGGGTCTGTTAAATGAAGTGCCGGTTCGTGAGCCAATCAGAGCTCACAAACGGGTACTTCATTTAATAGACCCGCCGGAGATGCAGGAGGGACACAGCAGAGGCGCGCGCTGTGCCCTCCGTGTCCCTCCTTCCGAGGCACTGACTCGAGTATAAGCCGAGGGGGCTTTTTCAGCATAAAAAAAAGTGCTGAAAAAGTCGGCTTATACTTGAGTATATACGGTAGTAACAGCCTTTTCATTAGTTCTCCAGCTGTTTCATAATTGAGAGATTAAAGTTTAGTGTTGAGACATTATAAGGGTTTGGGCACACTGAGCTACAGAAATGTTATAGAAATATTAAAGAAAGATTTCAACCAAATCTTAGAGACCAGTATTTGATGGAGTTTAGTAAATTACTTTTCTCTAACGTCCTAGTGGATGCTGGGGACTCCGTCAGGACCATGGGGATTAGCGGCTCCGCAGGAGACAGGGCACAAAAATAAAGCTTTAGGATCAGGTGGTGTGCACTGGCTCCTCCCCCTATGACCCTCCTCCAAGCCTCAGTTAGGTTTTTGTGCCCGTCCGAGCAGGGTGCAATCTAGGTGGCTCTCCTAAAGAGCTGCTTAGAAAAAGTTTTTTAGGTTTCTTATTTTCAGTGAGTCCTGCTGGCAACAGGCTCACTGCATCGAGGGACTTAGGGGAGAGAAGTGAACTCACCTGCGTGCAGGATGGATTGGCTTCTTAGGCTACTGGACACCATTAGCTCCAGAGGGAGTCGGAACACAGGTCTCACCCTGGGGTTCGTCCCGGAGCCGTGCCGCCGACCCCCCTTGCAGATGCCGAAGATTGAAGAGGTCCAGAAACAGGCGGCAGAAGACTTTTCAGTCTTCATAAGGTAGCGCACAGCACTGCAGCTGTGCGCCATTGTTGTCAGCACACTTCACACAGCGGTCACTGAGGGTGCAGGGCGCGGAAGGGGGCGCCCTGGGCAGCAAATGTATAATACCTTTTATTATGGCTAAAAATACATCACATATAGCCCTTGAGGCTATATGGATGTATTTAACCCCTGCCAGATCTCACAATCTCCGGGAGGAAAGCCCGCCGAAATAAGGGGCGGGGCTTATTCTCCTCAGCACACAGCGCCATTTTCCTGCTCAGCTCCGCTGTGAGGAAGGCTCCCAGGACTCTCCCCTGCACTGCACTACAGAAACAGGGTAAAACAGAGAGGGGGGGCACTTTTTTTGGCGATATTATTATATTTAAGCTGCTATAAGGATACAACACTTATATAGGGTTGTTCCCATATATATTATAGCGCTTGGGTGTGTGCTGGCAAACTCTCCCTCTGTCTCCCCAAAGGGCTAGTGGGGTCCTGTCTTCAATAGAGCATTCCCTGTGTGTCTGCTGTGTGTCGGTACGTGTGTGTCGACATGTATGAGGACGATATTGGTGTGGAGGCAGAGCAATTGCCGGTAATGGTGATGTCACCCCCCAGGGAGTCGACACCGGAATGGATGGCTTTGTTTATGGAATTACGTGATAATGTCAGCACGTTACAAAAATCAGTTGACGACATGAGACGGCCGGCAAACCAGTTAGTACCTGCCCAGGCGTCTCAGACACCGTCAAGGGCTGTAAAACGCCCTTTACCTCAGTCGGTCGACACAGACCCAGACACGGACACTGAATCTAGTGTCGACGGTGAAGAAACAAACGTATTTTCCAGTAGGGCCACACGTTATATGATCACGGCAATGAAGGAGACTTTACATATCTCTGATACTGCAAGTACCACAAAAAGGGGTATTATGTGGGGTGTAAAAAAACTACCTGTAGTTTTTCCTGAATCAGAGGAATTAAATGATGTATGTGATGAAGCGTGGTTTAACCCAGATAGAAAAGTGCTAATTTCAAAAAAGTTATTGGCATTATACCCTTTCCCGCCAGAGGTTAGGGCGCGCTGGGAAACACCCCCTAGGGTGGATAAGGCGCTAACACGCTTATCAAAACAAGTGGCGTTACCGTCTCCTGATACGGCCGCCCTCAAGGATCCAGCTGATAGGAGGCTGGAAACTACCCTAAAAAGTATATACACTCATACTGGTGTTATACTGCGACCAGCCATCGCCTCTGCATGGATGTGCAGTGCTGGGGTGGTCTGGTCGGATTCCCTGACTGAAAATATTGATACCCTGGATAGGGACAGTATTTTATTGACTTTAGAGCAATTAAAGGATGCTTTTCTTTATATGCGAGATGCTCAGAGGGATATTTGCACTCTGGCATCGAGAGTAAGTGCGATGTCCATATCTGCCAGAAGAAGTTTATGGACGCGACAGTGGTCAGGTGATGCGGATTCCAAACGGCATATGGAAGTATTGCCGTATAAAGGGGAGGAATTATTTGGCGTCGGTCTATCGGATCTGGTGGCCACGGCAACTGCCGGAAAATCCACCTTTTTACCTCAGACCCCCTCCCAACAGAAAAAGACACCGTCTTTTCAGCCGCAGTCCTTTCGGTCCTATAAGAACAAGCGGGCAAAAGGACAGTCATATCTGCCCCGAGGCAGAGGAAAGGGTAAGAGAGGCCAGCAAGCAGCTCCTTCCCAGGAACAGAAGCCCGCCCCGGGTTCTGCAAAGCCCTCAGCATGACGCTGGGGCTTTACAAGCGGACTCAGGAGCGGTGGGAGGTCGACTCAAGAATTTCAGCGCGCAGTGGGCTTGATCACAGGTGGACCCCTGGATCCTGCAGGTAGTATCTCAGGGTTACAGGTTGGAATTCGAGAAGTCTCCCCCTCGCCGGTTCCTAAAGTCTGCTCTGCCAACGTCTCCCTCAGACGGGGTGACGGTATTGGAAGCCATTCACAAGCTGTTTTCTCAGCAGGTGATAGTAAAGGTACCCCTCCTACAACAGGGAAAGGGGTATTACTCCACACTATTTGTGGTACCGAAGCCGGACGGCTCGGTAAGACCTATTCTAAATCTAAAATCTTTGAACCTGTACATACAAAAATTCAAGTTCAAGATGGAGTCACTCAGAGCAGTGATAGCGAATCTGGAAGAAGGGGACTTTATGGTGTCCTTGGACATAAAAGATGCTTACCTGCATGTCCCAATTTGCCCTTCACATCAAGGGTACCTCAGGTTCGTGGTGCAAAACTGTCATTATCAGTTTCAGACACTGCCGTTTGGGTTGTCCACGGCACCTCGGGTCTTTACCAAGGTAATGGCCGAAATGATGATTCTTCTGCGAAGAAGAGGCGTATTAATTATCCCTTACTTGGACGATCTCCTGATAAGGGCAAGGTCCAGAGAACAGCTGAAGGACGGACTAGCACTAACCCAAGTAGTGCTGCAACAACACGGGTGGATTCTGAATTTTCCAAAATCTCAGTTGACCCCGACAACACGTCTGCTGTTCCTGGGAATGATTCTGGACACGGTTCAGAAAAAGGTGTTTCTTCCGGAGGAAAAAGCCAAGGAGTTATCCGAACTTGTCAGGAACCTCCTAAAACCAGGAAAAGTGTCTGTGCATCACTGCACAAGAGTCCTGGGAAAGATGGTGGCTTCTTACGAAGCGATTCCATTCGGCAGATTCCACGCACGAACTTTTCAGTGGGATCTGCTGGACAAATGGTCCGGATCGCATCTGCAGATGCATCAGCGGATAACCTTATCGCCACGGACAAGGGTGTCTCTTCTGTGGTGGTTGCAGAGTGCTCATCTGTTAGAGGGCCGCAGATTCGGCATACAGGACTGGGTCCTGGTGACCACGGATGCCAGTCTGAGAGGCTGGGGAGCGGTCACACAGGGAAGAAACTTCCAGGGAGTATGGTCAAGCCTGGAGAAGTCTCTTCACATAAATATACTGGAGCTAAGAGCGATTTACAATGCTCTAAGCCTGGCAAAACCCCTGCTTCAGGGTCAGCCGGTGTTGATCCAGTCGGACAACATCACGGCAGTCGCCCACGTAAACAGACAGGGCGGCACAAGAAGCAGGAGAGCAATGGCAGAAGCTGCAAGGATTCTTCGCTGGGCGGAAGATCATGTGATAGCACTGTCAGCAGTGTTCATTCCGGGAGTGGACAACTGGGAAGCAGACTTCCTCAGCAGACACGATCTACACCCGGGAGAGTGGGGACTTCATCCAGAAGTCTTCCACATGATTGTGAACCGTTGGGAAAAACCAAAGGTCGACATGATGGCGTCTCGCCTCAACAAAAAACTGGACAGGTATTGCGCCAGGTCAAGAGACCCTCAGGCAATAGCTGTGGACGCTCTGGTAACACCGTGGGTGTTCCAGTCAGTGTATGTGTTTCCTCCTCTGCCTCTCATACCAAAAGTACTGAGAATTATACGGCAAAGGGGAGTAAGAACGATACTCGTGGCTCCGGATTGGCCAAGAAGAACTTGGTACCCGGAACTTCAGGAGATGCTCACGGAAGATCCGTGGCCTCTACCTCTAAGACGGGACCTGCTTCAGCAGGGACCGTGTCTATTCCAAGACTTACCGCGGCTGCGTTTGACGGCATGGCGGTTGAACGCCGAATTCTAAGGGAAAAAGGCATTCCGGAAGAGGTCATTCCTACACTGGTAAAAGCCAGGAAGGAGGTGACTGCACAACATTATCACCGCATTTGGAGAAAATATGTTGCGTGGTGTGAGGCCAGGAAGGCCCCCACGGAGGAATTTCAATTGGGTCGATTCCTACATTTCCTGCAAACAGGATTGTCTATGGGCCTCAAATTGGGGTCCATTAAGGTTCAAATTTCGGCCCTGTCGATTTTCTTCCAGAAAGAATTGGCTTCAGTTCCTGAAGTCCAGACTTTTGTAAAAGGAGTACTACATATACAGCCCCCGGTTGTGCCCCCAGTGGCTCCGTGGGACCTTAATGTAGTTTTGGAATTTCTAAAATCCCATTGGTTTGAGCCACTCAAATCGGCGGATTTGAAATATCTTACATGGAAAGTAACCATGCTACTGGCCCTGGCTTCAGCCAGGAGAGTGTCAGAATTGGCGGCTTTATCCTATAAAAGCCCATATCTGATTTTCCATTCGGACAGGGCAGAACTGCGGACGCGTCCTCATTTTCTGCCTAAGGTGGTGTCAGCGTTTCACCTGAACCAGCCTATTGTGGTGCCTGCGGCTAATAGCGAATTGGAGGATTCCAAGTTGCTGGACGTTGTCCGGGCATTGAAAATATATATTTCAAGGACGGCTGGAGTCAGAAAATCTGACTCGCTGTTTATACTGTATGCACCCAACAAGCTGGGTGCTCCTGCTTCTAAGCAGACGATTGCTCGTTGGATTTGTAGCACAATTCAACTTGCACATTCTGTGGCAGGCCTGCCACAGCCTAAATCTGTCAAGGCCCATTCCACAAGGAAGGTGGGCTCATCCTGGGCGGCTGCCCGAGGGGTCTCGGCATTACAACTCTGCCGAGCAGCTACGTGGTCGGGGGAGAACACGTTTGTAAAATTCTACAAATTTGATACCCTGGCTAAAGAGGACCTGGAGTTCTCTCATTCGGTGCTGCAGAGTCATCCGCACTCTCCCGCCCGTTTGGGAGCTTTGGTATAATCCCCATGGTCCTGACGGAGTCCCCAGCATCCACTAGGACGTTAGAGAAAATAAGATTTTACTTACCGATAAATCTATTTCTCGTAGTCCGTAGTGGATGCTGGGCGCCCATCCCAAGTGCGGATTGTCTGCAATACTTGTACATAGTTATTGTTACAAAAAAATCGGGTTGTTTATTGTTGTGAGCCGTCTGTTCAGAGGCTTCTACGTTTATCATACTGTTAACTGGGTTCCGATCACAGGTTGTACGGTGTGATTGGTGTGGCTGGTATGAGTCTTACCCGGGATTCAAGATCCTTCCTTATTGTGTACGCTCGTCTGGGCACAGTATCCTAACTGAGGCTTGGAGGAGGGTCATAGGGGGAGGAGCCAGCGCACACCACCTGATCCTAAAGCTTTATTTTTGTGCCCTGTCTCCTGCGGAGCCGCTAATCCCCATGGTCCTGACGGAGTCCCCAGCATCCACTACGGACTACGAGAAATAGATTTATCGGTAAGTAAAATCTTATTTTAAATCCTAACTGACCTTTACCTCTGTCGTGACGGCATTCTCAGACATACATAGGCCCAGATTTATGAAGCCTTGGAGAGTGATAAATTGCACGGTGATAAGTACCAACCAACCAGCTCGTTAACTGTCATTTTTCAAACCCAGCCTGTGACATGGCAGTTAGGAGCTGATTGGTTGGTACTTTATCACTGTACAATTTATCACTCTCCAAGGATTTATAAGTCTGGGCCATAATGTTCTACCTACCCTATGCTGATCACCACCTGTGTACTGGATGCTGGTGTGTATGGGTGACAGTAGCAACACTGCTGCCCATGAAGGAATATTATTCAGGACACCTGGAGGGCACACTGTAATATTTAATGCAATCCTCTTCTTACTTACAGGATTTAGGCGCTGCCGCCGGCTCTAAGCGCCCTGCCTGTGTGATACTGATTAAGCCAAACAGCGAATACCAAGACTCGTACAATGATTGTCTGGAAGAGGTTCAAGCACTTCCATTACCCTACTGAGTGAACTTTTATTATTTCATTGTTTTATTTTATGTACAGTTTTTTGGACCCTTTTTTAGGACCTTTTTTTTTTTTTTGTTGTTGTTGCTGTTGTTGTGCATTTAACTAGTTAATGTACAATACATTGTCTACAGTCCAACTCCATGACTAAAAGATGTGCATCGGAGGTTTTTGAATGGACAGTGATTTGACGTTTGTTCATAATGCAATAATACAGTTTTTACAAATGATAAAGAAGAGTCCCGACTTGGATCCTATTTTTAAACTCCTTTGTCTGCTGATATTCTTAAATGATGCTGATTGTGTATACAAAAGGTTAATTCCAATTCATGGTTACATTAAATGTATGATAAATACATTATTGAGAGCAGCTAATAAAGAGAAACTACTCTTTGTGCTCAGGCTTCATTGTGAAACATCTTCTGTCACCTGGTCGTTAAAAATAACTAGCTCTACAACTGTGATGGACTTCCCAAGCTTGGCTGATAGTTTCAATTCAATTGTTTTGGGCATCTAAAAATCCTGTCTAAACGGGACTCCCAAACAGTTGTCACTATTCAGTTGTTTGGGTGCACATGCATATCGCACATGTCCAAACTCAAAAGTTTTGCACACCTTTTTTTTTTCTTGCACCTTTAGGAGGTTATGAAAAAGTCTCCTCGGAGGCTGCTGGGTGCCCAAATGGCAAAATAATTGAATTGCTGCCATCAGATGCCATCTAGTGGCGGCCATGAAAAAAAACAATTGAATCGCCCCCTATGAATGGAATATGTGGAGAGATGTCTTTTGTCTCCATTTCTTTGATGTTTATTGTTAAGTTAATGTAAAGCGTGTGGCATTAATATCTTAAACAGACCTAGAGATTTTTCAAGTCTATAAAAAGGCCTATACTGCAGGTTTGAGTCAAATCTGTTGGTTCATTTTACATGGACAAAATGTAGAGCTATAGTATTGCACAAGCTACTTCTGACGTTAAACCAGCAATCCTACCGAAGCAGTTTAAGTACTTTTTATTTTATTTATTTTTTTGGCATGATTCTGCATTTCTTGGCTTTCTTGTCAAATAGTTTTTTGAGGAGAGACCAGCATAACTGGCACAAAGTGTTTCTTTCTCTATCACACACTTGTCCTTTAAGAGGGAGAATTTTACAGTACAGTCTAGAAGGGAATTCAAAAACCCTTCCGCTCACTACATCATGTGACTAGCTCACAAGGTAGTCACTTTACTCTGGAAAACCTGCAAAATTATAGATACCTGTAGTCTGAAAAAGTAAACAAAAAAATGCTTATTACAATGTATTCTAGCCTGCCACAGTCAATTATTTAAAATATATAAAACCCTTATTTCTCTAACGTCCTTGAGGATGCTGGGACTCCGTAAGGACCATGGGGAATAGACGGGCTCTGCAGGAGATAGGGCGCTTTAAGAAAGCTTTGGATTCTGGGTGTGCACTGGCTCCTCCCTCTATGCCCTTCCTCCAGACCTCAGTTTTACACTGTGCCCAGAGCAAGATGGGTGCACTGCAGAGAGCTCTCCAGAGTTCTCTGCCTGAAAGCATTTTTGTTTGGATTTTTCTTTCTACTTTTTACTACTTTTTCACAGGGAGCACTGCTGGCAACAGGCTCCCTGCATCGAAGGACTGAGGAGAGAGGAGCAGACCTTCTTGTCAAAGATAGGCTCTGCTTCCTCGGCTACTGGACACCATTAGCTCCAGAGGGGGTGAACGCAGGTTCTTACTGGGCGTCCACCCCCGGAGCCGCGCCGCCGTTCTCCTCACAGAGCCAGAAGTGCAGAAGACAGAAGTCGTCAGGCGGCAGAAGCCTTCAGCTTCACTGAGGTAACGCACCGTACTGCAGCTGTGCGTCATTGCTCCCTTACACCTCACACACTCCGGTCACTGCAAGGGCGAAGGGGGGGGGCGCCCTGGGCAGCAATATAAACCTCTGCATGGCAAAAAGACTATATACATGTACAGGTGGGCTCTGTACATGTATATAAAAGAGCCCCCGCCATATTTTACTATGTTTGAGCAAGACAGAAGCCCGCCGCCAAGGGGGCGGGGCTTCTCCCTCAGCACTCACCAGCGCCATTTTCTCTCCACAGCACTGCTGAGAGGAAGCTCCCCGGACTCTTCCCTACTTACACACGGTGAAAGGGTGCTTAAAAGAGAGGGGGGGGCACATATTTGGCGGTTTACATATTACACAGCGCTGCTGGGGAAAAAACTATTTGTGTGATCTCCAGGGTTATTGCGCTGGGGTGTGTGCTGGCATACTCTCTCTGTCTCTCCAAAGGGCCTTGACAGGGATACTGTCTTTAGAAAAGGGGTTCCCTGTGTGTGTGAAGTGTGTCGGTACGCGTGTGTCGACATGTTTGACGAGGAAGGCTCGCTTACTGTGGAGGGGGAGTGTTTCAATGTCGTCGCCGTCGGCAACGCCGACACCGGAATGGGTGGATATGCCGAATGTCTTGAATGCAAATGTCAATCTATTGCATAAAAGGTTAGACAAAGCAGAAGCTAGGGATCAGTCAGGTAGCCAGTCCATGCCTATCCCTGTGGCGCCAGGCCCGTCGGGGTCTCATAAGCGCACCATATCCCAGATCGATGACACAGATTCTGACTCTAGTGTCGACTATGAAGATGCAAAATTACAGCCGAAGGTGGCAAAAGGTATTCGGTACATGACTATGGCCATTAAAGAGGTTTTGCATATTACTGAGGAACCCCCTGTCCCTGACACGAGGGTACACATGTATAAAGAGAAAAAGCCTGAAGTCACTTTTCCATCATCATTTGAATTAAGTGAATTGTGCGAAAAGGCTTGGGACTCTCCAGATAGGAGACCACAAGTTCCCAAAAGGATTCTTATGGCGTATCCCTTTCCACAAACTGATAGGATACGCTGGGAATCTTCACCAAAAGTGGACAAGGCACTGACACTGCCTTCTCAGGATACGGCTTTCCTCAAGGAACCGGCTGATCGCAGGCAGGAAATTACCTTGAAACACATTTACACTCAGGTACTATTGCTAGACCGGCTATGGCGTCGGCTTGGGTTTGTAGTGCGGTTGTGGCATGGGCAGATTCCTTATCTACGGAGATTGACACCTTAGATAGGGATGCCATTCAAATGACCTTAGAGCATATCAGAGATGCTGCCTTGTATATGAGAGATGCTCAGAGAGACATTTGTTTATTAAGCTCCAGAATAAATGCTATGTCTATTTCTGCTAGGCGACTCCTGTGGACCCGGCAGTGGACGGGAGATGCCGATTCTAAGCGGCACATGGAGTCCTTGCCGTACAAAGGGGAGGAGTTGTTTGGAGACGGCCTCTGGGACCTTGTCTCTACGGCTGGTAAGTCGAATTTCTTACCTTTTGTCCCCCCGCAGCATACTAAGAAGGCACCTCATTATCAAATGCAGTCCTTTCGGTCCAATAAAAACAAGAAGGTGCGGGGATCGTCCTTTGTTACCAGAGGGAAAGGCAGGGGAAAGAAGCTGCATACAGCTAGTTCCCAAGAGCTGAAGTCCTCCCCTGCGTCTGCAAAGTCCATCGCATGACGCTGGGGCTTTCCGGGAGGAGGCAGATCTGGTGGGGGCTCGTCTTCGGTTTTTCAGCCACGTCTGGGTTCAATCGCAGGTGGATCCCTGGGCAGTAGAGATTGTTGCTCAGGGATACAGGCTAGAATTCGAAGACTTGCCTCCTCGCCGGTTTTTCAAATCTGCTCTGCCGACTTCCCCGTCAGAGAGGAAGTCAGTGTTGACAGCAAACCAAAAATTGTATGTTCAACAGGTGATTGTCACAGTTCCTAATCTCCAAGAGGGAGAGGGATTTTATTCAACCCTGTTTGTGGTCCCGAAACCGGATGGTTCGGTCAGGCCCATTTTAAACCTAAACTCTCTGAACTTGTACTTGAAAAGGTTCAAGTTCAAAATGGAATCACTCCGGGCGGTCATCGCCAGCCTGGAGGGGGGGGATTGGATGGTGTCCCTGGACATAAAGGATGCATACCTTCATGTTCCAATATTCCCCCACCCAATCAGGCGTTCCTGAGATTTGCAGTGCAGGACTGTCACTACCAATTTCAGACGTTGCCGTTTGGGCTTTCCACGGCCCCCGAGGGTTTTCACCAAGGTAATGGCGGAAATGATGGTGCTCCTGCGCAGGCAGGGGGTCACAATTATCCCATACTTGGACGATCTCCTAATAAAGGCGAGATCTCAGGAGAAGTTGCAGGACAGCGTGTCTCTGTCCATGACGACGTTGCAGCTACACGGCTGGATTCTCAATATACCGAAGTCCCAGCTAGTTCCTACAACGCATCTGACCTTTCTGGGCCTGATTCTAGACACAGACCAGAAAAAGGTTTTTCTTCCGATCGAAAAGGTTCAGGAACTCATGACCATGGTCAGGAACCTATTGAAGCCAAAGAAGGTTTCAGTGCATCAGTGCACGCGGGTCCTGGGGAAGATGGTGGCTTCATACGAGGCCATCCCTTTTCGGCAGATTCCATGCGAGGACTTTTCAATGGAACCTCGTGGACAAGTGGTCCAGGTCCCATTTACAAATGCATCAAAGGATCACCCTGTCTTCCAGGACCAGGGTATCTCTCCTGTGGTGGCTGAACAGTGCTCGCCTTCTAGAGGGTCGCAGGTTCGGCATTCAGGACTGGGTCCTGGTGAGAAGTGGCACTGGGAAGAAATTTCCAGGATCTCTGGTCAAGCCTGGAGACTTGTCTCCACATCAACGTCCTGGAGTTGAGGGCCATATACAACGCCCTGCGTCAAGCGGAGAACTTACTTCGGAGAAGACCGGTTCTAATTCAGTCAGACATTGTCACGGCAGTGGCTCATATAAACCGCCAAGGCGGAACAAGGGGCAGAGTGGCCATGGCAGAAGCGACCAGGATTCTACGCTGAGCGGAAGGCCATGTAAGTGCGCTGTCAGCGGTGTTCATCCCAGGGGTGGACAACTGGGAAGCGGACTTCCTCAGCAGGCACGACCTGCATCCGGGGGAGTGGGGACTTTATCAAGAAGTCTTTGCACAGATCACGGATCGGTGGGGACTGCCTCAAATAGACATGATGGCGTCCCGTCTCAACAAAAAGCTAAAGCGGTATTTCGCCAGGTCAAGGGACCCTCAGGCGGTAGCGGTAGACGCTCTGGTGACACCTTGGGTGTTCAGATCGGTCTATGTGTTTCCTCCTCTTCCTCTCATACCCAAAGTGTTGAGAATTCTAAGAATAAGCAGGGTCAGAACAATCCTCATTGTTCCAGATTGGCCACGGAGGACTTGGTATCCGGAACTGCAAGAGTTGCTCACAGAAGATCCGTGGCCTCTTCCTCTAAGGCAGTACCTGCTGCAGCAGGGGCCCTGTCTGTTCCAAGACTTACCGCGGCTGCGTTTGACGGCGTGGCGGTTGAACGCCGGATCCTAGCGGAAAAAGGAATTCCGGAGGAAGTCATTCCTACCCTGATCAAGGCTAGAAAAGACGTGACGTTGAAACATTATCACCGTATATGGCGGAAATATGTTTCTTGGTGTGAGGCCAGAGCTGCTCCTACGGAGGAGTTCCATTCGGGCCGTCTACTTCACTTCCTTCAAACAGGAGTGACCTTGGGCCTAAAATTAGGGTCCATAAAGGTCCAGATTTCGGCCTTATCCATTTTCTTTCAAAGAGAATTAGCCTCTCTTCCTGAGGTTACAGACTTTTGTGAAGGGGGTGCTGCATATTCAGCCTCCTTTTGTGCCTCCGGTGGCGCCTTGGGATCTTAACGTGGAGTTACGGTTCCTCAAGTCACCTTGGTTTGAACCACTTAAAACTGTGGAGTTGAAATACCTCACGTGGAAAGTGGTCATGTTGTTGGCGTTTGCTTCGGCGAGACGTGTTTCCGAATTGGCGGCTTTATCGCATAAAAGCCCATACTTTGTTTTTCACGTGGATAGGGCAGAGTTGAGGACTCGTCCTCACTTTGTGCCAAAAGTGCTCTCATCTTTTCATGTGAACCAACCTATTGTCGTGCCTGTGGCTACAAGGGACTTGGAGGATTCAGAGTCCCTGGATGTAGTCAGGGCTTTGAAGATTTATGTGACCAGAACGGCTCGGATCAGGAAGACTGAAGCCTTGTTTGTTCTGTATGCGGCCAACAAGGTTGGCGCCCCTGCTTCAAAGCAGACTATTGCTCGCTGGATCTGTAACACGATTCAGCAGGCGCATTCTACGGCAGGATTGCCGTTTTCTCTGACGTCCTAGTGGATGCTGGAAACTCCGTAAGGACCATGGGGAATAGACGGGCTCCGCAGGAGACTGGGCACTCTAAGAAAGAATTAGGACTACTGGTGTGCACTGGCTCCTCCCTCTATGCCCCTCCTACAGACCTCAGTTAGAATCTGTGCCTGGCTCGAGCTGGTTGCACACTAGGGGCTCTCCTGAGCTTCTAGTAAAGAAAGTATTTATTAGGTTTTTTATTTTCAGTGAGATCTGCTGGCAACAGTCTCACTGCTACAAGGGACTTAGGGGAGAGAAGCGAACCTACCTGCTTGCAGCTAGCTTGGGCTTCTAGGCTACTGAACACCATTAGCTCCAGAGGGATCGAACACAGGCCCAGCCTCGGTCGTCCGGTCCCGGAGCCGCGCCGCTGTCCCCCTTGCAGAGCCAGAAGCAAGAAGAACGTCCTGGAAATCGGCGGCTGAAGACTCCGGTCTTCATTAAGGTAGCGCACAGCACTGCAGCTGTGCGCCATTGCTCCCTATGCACACCACATACTCCGGTCACTGATGGGTGCAGGGCGCTGGGGGGCTCCCTGGGCTGCAATTAGAGTACCTTACATGGCGAACAGCACATAATATAGTCTAATAAACTATATATGTGCAAAAATCCCCCGCCATAATATAAATATAAAGAGCGGGATAAGCCCGCTGAGAAGGGGGCGGGGCTATCTCCCTCAGCACACTGGCGCCATTTCCTCTTCACAGCTCCGCTGGAAGACAGCTCCCCAGGCTCTCCCCTGCAGTTTCCAGGCTCAAAGGGTAAAAAAGAGAGGGGGGGCACTAAATTTAGGCGCAAAACTGTATTGTATAGCTGCTATAGGGAAAATCACTTTCTGTAATAGTGTAAATCCCTGTTTATATAGCGCTGTGGTGTGTGCTGGCATACTCTCTCTCTGTCTCCCCAAAGGACTTTGTGGGGTCCTGTCCTCAGTCAGAGCATTCCCTGTGTGTGTGCGGTGTGTCGGTACGGCTGTGTCGACATGTTTGATGAGGAGGCTTATGTGGAGGCGGAGCAGGTGCCGATAAATGTGATGTCACCCCCTGCGGGGTCGACACCAGAGTGGATGGATATGTGGAAGGTTTTACACGACAGTGTCAACTCCTTACATAAAAGGTTCGATGACATAACAGCTGTGGGACAGCCGGCTTCTCAGCCAGTGCCTGCCCAGGCGTCTCAAAGGCCATCAGGGGCTCAAAAACGCCCGCTACCTCAGATGGCAGACACAGATGACGACACGGAGTCTGACTCTAGTGTCGACGAGGACGAGACTAATGTACATTCCACTAGGGCCATCCGTTGCATGATTACGGCAATGAAAAATGTGTTGCACATTTCTGACATTAACCCAAGTACCACTAAAAAAAGGGTATTATGTTTGGGGAGAAAAAGCAACCAGTGGTTTTTCCCCCATCAGATGAGTTGAATGAAGTGTGTGAAGAAGCGTGGGCTTCCCCTGATAAGAAACTAGTGATTTCTAAAAAGTTACTGATGGCGTACCCTTTCCCGCCAGAGGACAGGTTACGTTGGGAGACATCCCCGAGGGTGGATAAAGCGCTCACACGCTTGTCAAAAAAGGTGGCACTGACGTCTCAGGATACGGCCGCCTTTAATGAACCTGCGAATAGAAAGGAGGCTATCCTGAAGTCTGTATATACACACTCAGGTACTATACTGAGACCTGCTATTGCTTCAGCATGGATGTGCAGTGCTGCAGCAGCGTGGTCTGATTCCCTGTCTGATAACATTGATCCCTTGACAGGGACACTATATTGCTAACCATAGAGCATATTAAAGACGTAGTCTTATATATGAGAGATGCACAGAGGGATATTTGCCGGCTGGCATCTAGAATTAATGCAATGTCCATTTCTGCCAGGAGAGTATTATGCACTCGGCAGTGGACAGGTGATGCTGATTCTAAAAGGCACATGGAGGTTTTGCCTTACAAGGGTGAGGAATTGTTTGGGGATGGTCTCTCGGACCTCGTTTCCACAGCAACAGCTGGGAAGTCGACATTTTTACCTCAGGTTCCCTCACAGCCTAAGAAAGCACCGTATTATCAGGTACAGTCCTTTCGGCCCCAGAAAGGCAAGCGGGTTAAAGGCGCGTCCTTTCTGCCCAGAGGCAGGGGTAGAGGGAAAAAGCTGCACCATACAGCCAGTTCCCAAGAACAAAAATCCTCCCCTGCTTCCACTAAATCCACCGCATGACGCTGGGGCTCCACTGGTGGAGCCAGGTGCGGTGGGGGCCCGTCTCTTGAACTTCAGCGACCGGTGGGTTCGCTCACAGGTGGATCCCTGGGTTCTACAAGTGGTATCTCAGGGATACAAGCTGGAATTCGAGACTTCTCCCCCTCGCCGTTGCCTCAAATCAGCCTTGCCAGCTACTCCCCAGGACAGGGAGGTAGTGCTGGCGGCAATTCACAAGCTGTACCTCCAGCAGGTGATAATAAAAGTTCCCCTCCTTCAACAGGGACGGGGTTACTATTCCACAATGTTTGTGGTACCGAAACCAGACGGTTCGGTGAGACCCATTCTAAATTTGAAATCCTTGAACACTTATATAAGGAAGTTCAAGTTCAAAATGGAATCGCTCAGGGCGGTTAGTGCAAGCCTGGAAGAGGGGGATTACATGGTATCACTGGACATCAAGGATGCTTACCTACATGTCCCCATTTACCCACCTCACCAGGTGTACCTCCGTTTTGTGGTACAGGACTGCCATTACCAATTCCAGACATTGCCGTTTGGTCTGTCCACGGCACCGAGGGTATTTACCAAAGTAATGGCCGAAATGATGATACTCCTTCGAATGAAGGGAGTTATAATTATCCCATACTTGGACGATCTCCTTATAAAGGCGAGGTGCAGGGAGCAGTTGTTGGTCGGAGTAGCACTATCTCAGGAAGTGCTACAACAGCACGGCTGGATTCTGAATATTCCAAAGTCGCAGCTGGTTCCTACGACGCGTCTGCTGTTCCTGGGTATGATTCTGGACACAGAACAGAAGAAGGTGTTTCTCCCGGAGGAGAAGGCCAAGGAGTTGTCATCTCTGGTCAGAGACCTCCTGAAACCAAAACAGGTGTCTGTGCATCACTGCATGCGAGTCCTGGGAAAGATGGTAGCTTCTTACGAGGCAATTCCATTCGGCAGGTTCCATGCAAGGATCTTTCAGTGGGATCTGTTAGACAAGTGGTCCGGATCGCATCTTCAGATGCATCGTCTGATCACCCTGTCCTCGGGGCCAGGTTGTCTCTGCTGTGGTGGCTGCAGAGTGCTCATCTTCTTGAGGGCCACAGATTCGGCATACAGGACTGGGTCCTGGTGACCACGGATGCAAGCCTCTGAGGTTGGGGGGCAGTCACTCAGGTAAGAAACTTCCAAGGACAATGGTCGAGTCAGGAGGCTTCCCTACACATAAATATTCTGGAACTAAGGGCCATTTACAATGCCCTAAGTCAGGCAAAACCCCTGCTTCAAAACCAGCCGGTGCTGATTCAGTCAGACAACATCACGGCGGTCGCCCATGTAAACCGACAGGGCGGCACAAGAAGCAGGATGGCGATGGCAGAAGCCACAAGGATTCTCCGATGGGCGGAAAATCACGTGATAGCACTGTCAGCAGTGTTCATTCCGGGAGTGGACAACTGGGAAGCAGACTTCCTCAGCAGGCACGACCTCCACCCGGGAGAGTGGGGACTTCATCCAGAAGTCTTCCAGCTGATTGTAAATCGTTGGGAAAGGCCACAGGTGGACATGATGGCGTCCCGCCTCAACAAAAACATAAAAAGATATTGCGCCAGGTCAAGGGACCCTCAGGCGATAGCTGTGGACGCTCTAGTGACACCGTGGGTGTACCAGTCGGTTTATGTGTTCCCTCCTCTTCCTCTCATACCAAAGGTGCTGAGGATAATAAGAAAGAGAGGAGTAAGAACTATACTCATCGTTCCGGATTGGCCAAGAAGGTCTTGGTACCCGGAACTACAAGAAATGATCTCAGAGGACCCTTGGCCTTTGCCTCTCATGCCTCTCAGACAGGACCTGCTACAGCAGGGGCCCTGTCTGTTCCAAGACTTACCGCGGCTGCGTTTGACGGCATGGCGGTTGAACGCCGGATCTTGATGGAAAAGGGCATTCCCGTTGAAGTCATTCCTACGCTGATAAAAGCTAGGAAGGATGTGACAGCAAAACATTATCACCGCATATGGCGAAAATATGTTGCTTGGTGTGAGGCTATGAAGGCCCCCACAGAAGAATTTCAGCTGGGTCGATTTCTGCACTTCCTACAGTCAGGAGTGACTATGGGCCTAACATTGGGATCCATTAAAGTCCAGATTTCGGCCCTGTCTATTTTCTTTCAAAAAGAACTGGCTTCACTGCCTGAAGTTCAGACGTTTGTTAAGGGAGTGCTGCACATTCAGCCCCCTTTTGTGCCCCCAGTGGCACCTTGGGATCTCAACGTTGTGTTGGATTTCCTAAAATCACATTGGTTTGAGCCACTTCAGACCGTGGAATTAAAATATCTCACGTGGAAAGTGGTCATGCTTTTGGCCTTGGCTTCGGCTAGGTGGGTGTCAGAATTGGCGGCTTTGTCCTGTAAAAGCCCCTATCTGATCTTCCATATGGACAGAGCAGAATTGAGGACTCGTCCCCATTTTCTACCTAAGGTGGTATCAGCGTTTCATTTGAACCAACCTATTGTGGTGCCTGCGGCTACTCGGGACTTGGAGGCTTCCAAGTTGCTAGACGTAGTCCGGGCCCTGAAAATCTGTTTCCAGGACGGCTAGAGTCAGACTGACTCGCTGTTTATCCTGCATGCACCCAACAAGCTGGGTGCTCCTGCTTCTAAGCAGACTATTGCTCGCTGGATCTGCTCCACGATTCAACTTGCACATTCTGCGGCTGGACAGCCGCATCCTAAATCGGTAAAAGCCCATTCCACGAGGAAGGTGGGCTCTTCTTGGGCGGCTGCCCGAGGGGTCTCGGCTTTACAACTTTGCCGAGCTGCTACCTGGTCGGGATCAAACACGTTTGCAAAATTCTACAAGTTTGATACCCTGGCTGAGGAGGACCTTGTGTTTGCTCATTCGGTGCTGCAGAGTCATCCGCACTCTCCCGCCCGTTTGGGAGCTTTGGTATAATCCCCATGGTCCTTACGGAGTCCCAGCATCCTCAAGGACGTTAGAGAAAATAATATTTTACTTACCGGTAAATCTATTTTTCGTAGTCCGTAGAGGATGCTGGGCGCCCGTCCCAAGTGCGGACTACTTCTGCATGACTTGTATATAGTTATTGCTTACATAAGGGTTATGTTATAGTTTTCGGTGATACCGTGGCTATGTTGTTGTTCATACTGTTAACTGGGTAGTTTATCATAAGTTATACGGTGTGATTGGTATGGCTGGTATGAATCTCGCCCTTAGATTTACAAAAATCCTTCCTCGTATTGTCCATCTCTTCTGGGCACAGTTTCCCTAACTGAGGTCTGGAGGAGGGGCATAGAGGGAGGAGCCAGTGCACACCCAGAATCCAAAGCTTTCTTGGGGTGCCCTATCTCCTGCGGAGCCCTCTATTCCCCATGGTCCTAACGGAGTCCTAGCATCCTCTATGGACTACGAGAAATAGATTTACCGGTAAGTAAAATCTTATTTTCTCTAACGTCCTAGTGGATGCTGGGGACTCCGTAAGGACCATGGGGAATAGACGGGCTCCGCAGGAGACTGGGCACTCTAAAGAAAGATTAGGTACTATCTGGTGTGCACTGGCTCCTCCCTCTATGCCCCTCCTCCAGACCTCAGTTAGAATCTGTGCCCGGCCAGAGCTGGGTGCTCCTAGTGGGCTCTCCTGAGCCTGCTAGTAAAAGAAAGTATTTGTTAGGTTTTTTATTTTCAGTGAGCTTCTGCTGGCAACAGACTCACTGCTACGAGGGACTGAGGGGAGAGAAGCAAACCTACCTGTCTACAGCTAGGTTGCGCTTCTTAGGCTACTGGACACCATTAGCTCCAGAGGGTTCGAACACAGGCATCTGTCCTCGATCGTCCGTTCCCGGAGCCGCGCCGCCGTCCCCCTCGCAGAGCCAGAAGAACAGAAGCTTGAAGACTGCGAAAACGGCGGCTGAAGACTCCTGTCTTCATTTAAGGTAGCGCACAGCACCGCAGCTGTGCGCCATTGCTCCCAGCACACTTTCACACTCCGGTCACTGTAGGGTGCTGGGGGATGGGGGCGCCCTGGGCAGCAATTGAAGTACCTTTTTGGCATAACATACATATATACAGTCAGGCACTGTATATATTTAAAAACCCCCGCCATTTTTTTCACACAGAAGCGGGACAGAAGCCCGCCGCTGAGGGGGCGGGGCCTTCTTCCTCAGCACACCAGCGCCATTTTCTCTTCACAGCTCCGCTGGAAGGACGCTCCCCAGGCTCTCCCCTGCGGTATCCAGGTACAAGAAGGGTAAAAAAGAGAGGGGGGGCACATAAATTTAGGCGCAAAAGACCTAAAATCGGCAGCTATTGGGTAATCACTTATTATAGTGAATATCCCTGGGTTATATAGCGCTGTGGTGTGTGCTGGCATACTCTCTCTCTGTCTCCCCAAAGGCCTTTGTGGGGTCCTGTCCTCAGTCAGAGCATTCCCTGTGTGTGTGCTGTGTGTCGGTACGGCTGTGTCGACATGTTTGATGAGGGTTACGTGGAAGCGGAGCAAGTGTGGATAAATGTGGTGTCGCCGCCGCCGTCGGGGCCGACACCTGATTGGATGGATATGTGGAAGGTCTTAAATGATAATGTAAGCTCCTTGCATAAAAGGTTTGATGACGCTGCAGCCTTGGGTCAGACGGGGTCTCAACCCGGGCCTGCCCAGGCGACTCAGAGGCCGTCAGGGTCTCATAAACGCCCACTATCTCAGATGGTTGACACAGATTCCGACACGGAGTCCGACTCCAGTGTCGACGATGATGAGGCACAATTACAGCCTAAGATGACCAAGGCCATCCGCTACATGATTATTGCAATGAAAGATGTATTACACATTTCTGAGGTTAACCCTGTCCTTGACAAGAGGGTGTATATGTTTGGGGAAAAAAAGCAGGCAGTGACTTTTCCCCCGTCACATGAATTAAATGAGTTATGTGAAGAAGCGTGGAGTTCCCCTGATAAGAAAGTGGTGATTTCCAAAAAATTACTGCTGGCGTACCCTTTCCCGCCAACGGACAGGTTACGTTGGGAATCCTCCCCTAGGGTAGACAAGGCGCTGACACGCTTATCTAAGAAGGTGGCCCTGCCGTCTCAGGATACGGCCGCCCTAAAGGATCCTGCGGATAGGAAGCAGGAAGCTATCTTGAAGTCAGTGTATACACACTCTGGTACTCTACTGAGACCAGCTATTGCTTCAGCCTGGATGTGTAGCGCTGTAGCAGCATGGACAGATACTCTGTCAGAGGACATAGATGCCCTGGACAGGGATACTGTCTTGCTAACCCTGGGCCATATAAAAGACGCCGTCTTATATATGCGGGATGCCCAGAGGGACATTTGCCTGCTGGGCTCTAGAATTAATGCAATGTCCATTTCTGCCAGGAGGGTCTTATGGACTCGGCAATGGACAGGGGATGCCGATTCTAAAAAAACACATGGAGGTTTTTCCTTATAAGGGTGAGGAATTGTTTGGGGATGGCCTCGCGGACCTTGTGTCCACAGCGACAGCTGGAAAGTCGACTTTCTTGCCTCAGGTTTCCTCACAGCCTAAGAAAGCACTGTATTATTAAATGCAGTCCTTTCGTTCTCAGAGAAGCAAGAAGGTCAGAGGTGCATCCTTTCTTGCCAGAGGCAGGGGTAGAGGAAAGAAGCTGCACCATGCTAGTTCCCAGGAACAAAAGTCCTCCCCGGCTTCCACTAAGTCCAACGCATGACGCTGGGGCTCCACAGGCGGAGCCAGGAGCGGTGGGGGCGCGTCTCCGAAAATTCAGCAACCAGTGGGTTCGCTCACAGGTGGATCCTTGGGCTATACAAATTGTATCTCAGGGATACAAGCTGGAGTTCGAAGTGACTCCCCCTCACCGTTACCTAAAATCAGCCTTGCCAGCTTCCCCCACGGAAAGGGAGGTAGTCCTGGCGGCAATTCACAAGCTGTACCTCCAGCAAGTGATAATAATGGTCCCCCTCCTTCAACAGGGAAGGGGTTACTATTCCACACTGTTTGTGGTACCGAAACTGGACGGTTCGGTAAGACCCATTCTGAATTTAAAATCCTTGAACATTTATATGAAAAAATTCAAGTTCAAAATGGAATCGCTCAGAGCGGTCATTGCAAGCCTGGAAGAGGGGGATTTTATGGTATCTCTGGACATCAAGGATGCTTACTTGCATGTCCCCATTTATCCACCTCACCAGGAGTACCTCAGGTTTGTGGTACAGGACTGTCATTACCAATTCCAGACGTTGCCGTTTGGTCTGTCCACGGCACCGAGAGTATTTACCAAGGTAATGGCCGAAATGATGGTACTCCTTCGGAAGCAAGGAGTTACGGTTATCCCGTAGTTGGACGATCTCCTCATAAGGGCGAGGTCCAGGGAGCAGTTGTTGATCAGCGTA
Organism: Pseudophryne corroboree; assembly: GCF_028390025.1. Taxonomy (NCBI): domain Eukaryota; kingdom Metazoa; phylum Chordata; class Amphibia; order Anura; family Myobatrachidae; genus Pseudophryne; species Pseudophryne corroboree. The sequence goes on from NC_086449.1 coordinate 577,395,564, forward strand.
GCACACTCTCAGGAAGTGTTGCAACAGCACGGCTGGATTCTGCATATTCCAAAGTCGCAGCTGATTCCTACGACGCGTCTGCCCTTCCTGGGTATGATTCTGGACACAGAACAGAAGAAGGTGTTTCTCCCGGAGGAGAAGGCCCAGGAGTTAGCGACTCTGGTCAGGGACCTCCTAAAACCAAAAAAGATGTCGGTGCATCACTGCACGCGAGTCCTGGGAAAGATGGTGGCCTCATACGAAGCTATTCCCTTCGGCAGGTTCCATGCGAGGATCTTTCAGTGGGATCTGTTGGACAATTGTTCCGGATCGCATCTTCAGATGCATCGGCTGATCACCCTGTCCCCGAGGGCCAGGGTGTCTCTTCTGTGGTGGCTGCAGAGTGCTCATCATCTTGAGGGCCGCAGGTTCGGCATACAGGACTGGGTCCTGGTGACCACGGATGCAAGCCTCCGCGGATGGGGGGCAGTCACTCAGGGAAGAAACTTCCAAGGGCTGTGGTCAAGTCAGGAGACTTGTCTGCACATAAATATACTGGAACTAAGGGCCATATACAACGCCCTGAGTCAAGCGGAATCCCTGCTTCGAGACCAACCAGTGCTGATTCAGTCAGACAACTTCATGGCGGTCGCCTGTGTAAACCGCCAGGGCGGCACAAGAAGCAGGGTGGCGATGGCAGAAGCCACAAAGATTCTTCGTTGGGCGGAGATTCACGTACAAGCACTGTCAGCAGTGTTCATTCCGGGAGTGGACAACTGGGAAGCAGACTTCCTCAGCAGACACGACCTCCACCCGGGAGAGTGGGGACTTCATCAAGAAGTCTTCACACAGATTGCAAATCGATGGGAACTGCCACAGGTGGACATGATGGCGTCCCGACTCAACAAAAAGCTAAAAAGATATTGCGCCAGGTCAAGGGACCCTCAGGCGATAGCTGTGGACGCGCTAGTGACACCCTGGGTGTTCCAGTCGGTATATGTGTTCCCTCCTCTTCCTCTCATACCCAAGGTACTGAGAATAGTAAGAAAAAGAGGAGTGAGAACAATACTCATCGTTCCGGATTGGCCAAGAAGGACTTGGTACCCAGAACTACAAGAGATAATCACAGAGGACCCATGGCCTCTGCCTCTCAGACAGGACCTGTTGCAACAGGGGCCCTGTCTGTTCCAAGACTTGCTGCGTTTGACGGCATGGCGGTTGAACGCCGGATCCTAACGGAAAAGGGCATCCCGGATGAAGTAATTCCTACGCTGATAAAAGCCAGGAAGGATGTAACAGCTAAGCATTATCACCGTATATGGCGAAGATATGTTGCTTGGTGTGAGGCCAGGATGGCCCCTACAGAGGAATTCCAGCTGGGTCGATTTCTGCACTTCCTACAGTCAGGTGTGACTATGGGCCTGAAATTAGGGTCCATAAAGGTCCAGATTTCGGCCCTATCCATTTTCTTTCAAAAAGAACTGGCTTCACTGCCTGAGGTTCAGACGTTTGTAAAGGGAGTGCTGCATATTCAGCCCCCTTTTGTGCCACCAGTGGCACCTTGGGATCTTAACGTTGTGTTGGATTTCCTGAAATCCCACTGGTTTGAACCACTTAAGACCGTGGAACTAAAGTATCTCACGTGGAAAGTGGTCATGCTGTTGGCCTTAGCATCAGCGAGGCGTGTATCAGAATTGGCGGCTCTGTCATGTAAAAGCCCTTATTTGATCTTCCATATGGACAGGGCAAAATTGCGGACTCGTCCCCAATTTCTCCCAAAGGTGGTATCATCGTTTCATTTGAACCAACCTATTGTGGTCCCTGCGACTACTCGGGACTTGGAGGACTCCAAGTTGCTGGACGTAGTCCGGGTTTTGAAAATATGTTTCCAGAACGGCTGGAGTCAGGAAGGCTGACTCGCTGTTTATTCTGTATGCACCCAATAAGCTGGGTGCTCCTGCTTCAAAGCAAACTATTGCTCGCTGGATCTGTAGCACGATTTAGCTGGCTCATTCTGCGGCTGGATTGCCGCATCCAAAATCAGTGAAAGCCCATTCCACAAGGAAGGTGGGCTCTTCTTGGGCGGCTGCTCGAGGGGTCTAGGCTTTACAGCTTTGCCGAGCGGCTACTGGTCGGGTTCAAACACTTTTGCAAAGTTCTACAAGTTTGATACGCTGGCTGAGGAGGACCTTGGGTTTGCTCATTCGGTGCTGCAGAGTTATCCGCACTCTCCCGCCCGTTTGGGAGCTTTGGTATAATCCCCATGGTCCTTACGGAGTCCCCAGCATCCACTAGGACGTTAGAGAAAATAAGAATTTACTCACCGGTAATTCTATTTCTCGTAGTCCGTAGTGGATGCTGGGCGCCCGTCCCAAGTGCGGACTTTCTGCAATACGTGTATATAGTTATTGCTTAATAAAGGGTTATTGTTATGAGCCATCCGTTGAGTGATGCTCAGTTGTTGTTCATACTGTTAACTGGGTAAGGTTATCACGAGTTGTACGGTGTGATTGGTGTGGCTGGTATGAGTCTTACCCTGGATTCCAAAATCCTTTCCTTGTAATGTCAGCTCTTCCGGGCACAGTTTCCCTAACTGAGGTCTGGAGGAGGGGAATAGAGGGAGGAGCCAGTGCACACCAGATAGTACCTAATCTTTCTTTAGAGTGCCCAGTCTACTGCGGAGCCCGTCTATTCCCCATGGTCCTTACGGAGTCCCCAGCATCCACTACGGACTATGAGAAATAGAATTACCGGTGAGTAAATTCTTATTTTTCTCATGGGCTTTCTGCTTTAGGGTGCTTATATAGCTGACTGTGGTACACAAAAGGGAGATGTACTAAACTTTGAAAAGTGATAATTTGCACGGAGATAAAGTATCAGCCAATCAGCTCCTAACTGCCATGTTACAGGTGGGTTTGAAAAATGACAGTTAGGAGCTGGTTGGTTTGTACTTTATCACCGTTCAATTTATCACTTTTCATGACTAAGTACATCGCTTCTCTGCACATGTTTACTATCATTTTCGATAACGGATTTTAGAAAATTGTGCCTTAGTACAACTTGTTCAATGAAAAAGTTTTTGTGAAAAAACTTGTTTCTAATTCATAATATCTGATAAACTGTGGTCATGCTCGTATCTCACCTGTAAGTGATTGCTGCTTCCGTCAGACTTCCACATAGTTGTACTTATTTTAGTACAGTACTCCAGTGGAAATGATCTATTGGCAGACACTGTTATACTGCATGCCAGTCTATATTGAAGCTACATAGCGTCTCAAGTTTTAGTCTCTGGAAGATGGAGGTATGGAAACACTAGTGTGGAAATCTCTGCTGGAGAAGGGAAACTATAATACCCCTTTCACACCACACAAATAACCAGATATTGATCCGGTATATTGCCGGTTCGCTGAGCGGTGTAAAAAGGGTCACTCTCGAATTCCTGGGTCGCCTAACCTGATATTTCAACCTGGGAATAAAGAAGGGTTATTACCGGGTCAGGTGCAGTGTGAATGGGTTGCAGAGTAGATGTAACTCTGGACCCGTTCACAGCATAGGTAGAAGTGGCGTGGAGATGATCTCCTGTCCCAGCGCTGTCACCAATGGCAACCTGACCCGGCATATTCCTGGGTCGGGAAGCCAGTTTGGAAGGGTCCAATGCCAGGTCTCACCTGGGAAGGACCTGTTTCAAATTCCTGGGTGTGACCTGCCATTGCAGTGTGAAAGCGATATAAATTGACTATACGTTGGTTTTCTAGATGCAGATTTTGAAGTCTTGGGTAGGGCTATACTCTTATATGGGATACTATTTCAGAGCTGTACTTTTGTTGGGAATCGTTATATACTCAAAGATTTGCCAAACAAAATTACAGCTCTGAAATTTTCCTCCCACTGAAATACAATCGAAAAAATACTTTAAAAAAAAAAAAAAAAAATCTGACATTTAACTTTAGCCTTAATTTCAGTCATAAGGAAGTGAGGTATAGAAATAATTATATAACAAATGTAGCTTGAAATGTGCTGAAAATATTTTTTTTCTTTTTAAGACTTTATTAGGAAGAGCACGTCGAAATAAAGCAACCATCAATTAACTTCACAATTACAGTGATCAATATGCATGGCAATCGTTTTCACAGTAAACAGTCTATTGAGTGACCAATTTTGTCTGAGAGAGTGAGGATGGTTACGTCAGCTATGAGAGGATACCAATACTGTAAGAAAGAAGGAAGAAGACAGTACCCTTGGGGTGGTACCTCTGGGTAAAAAGTATTAAAATGATTTATACTGGGGAGTTATGAAAAAAACGGGGCCTTCTGAGAGACCAACCAGGAACTCCATACTTTATCAAACGATTTGGCAGAGTGGTTAATTATACCCGTCCTGTATTCCATTCTATAAATATACGGGAAAGGACTGCTTGCATTGATGGAGAAGAGTGCATTTTTCAGTCTATGGCAATTTGACAGGTCGTTGCGGAAATAATGTGTCATGTCAACTTATTTTGATACCTAGATAACTCGGGGAAACCCAGTGGGAGAAGAAAATTTTTTGTCAGGGATTGAGACCTCAAATACAGTATTTGTGTAAGAAGAGATATAATTTCCTTCCAGACTGCAGTTCTCTTCGGGCATGACAACCAGATATGGATTTTGGAGCCCTTCTCAGAGCAGCCTCTCCAACATACGTCTGAGGCTTCAGGGAACATGACGTGCAACTGGGAAGGTACATAGTACCACCTATACAGTTTTTATATACATTATATACAGTAACCTATACATTTTCTTTTAGCTTGATACATAATGAGCTGGAGGTAGCATTTTCCCAAATCTCCGACCATTCTTCTGAATCTAAGCTATTTCCTAGATCCTTTTCCCAGGCGGACTCGTGGGGGTTCTGGGCGGTAGGCGCTTACCCCAACCAGTAGTGCATACAGATCGGAAATTAAGCCCTTACAGGAACATCTCCCAACAAAGTCTCAAAATCAGTGAAGGGCCTAATAACAAGTGAAATTCCCCTCTTAGAGTGGAAGTGTCTCTGCAAGTATCAAAAAAATTCTTTAGATAGCAGTTCCGTCTGTTCCTGTATCTGAGAAAACTGAGGAAAGTTAAGGTCCCTGGTGATATTGTTAAGAAACAGGATTTCTCTAGCATCCACAAGGGATATTGGGGACACAGTGCATTGGGGTATAGATGGGGTCCAAAGGAGCCAGTGCACTTTAAATTTCTTCAACTGGTTGTGCTGGCTCCTCCCCTCTATGCCCCTTCCCACAGGCAGTTTAGAAAAAAGTGCCCTCAGGAGAGGATGCACATCTCTGCAGCTCCAGGGAGTTTTCTTCAGTTTATTTTAAATCTTTGTTATTTTCAGTATGCTGTTTGGGCAACAGCATACCTGCACTGTGGGAGTTAGGGGAGGGACAGTCACCGGCCTTGCGAGGCGTCAGAGCTGCTTCCCCGCTGAAGGACCACCATCCTGAGAGGTTGTTTGTTCAGTGGGGCACTGCGCTTTGGCTGTCGCAATCGCAGCATGCTGCATACACCTATCATTAGTCGGAAGGTGATGAGTAAAAACCGGGGCCCCACTAGGGAGGTCCCCCGGTTCACGGTGCGGGTTTCACACAGGTGTGGCATACGGGACCCTCCTGGAGGGGACCCACTATAGCCCCCTGTGTACACTGGCAGCGATTTATAAAAACTTGCATTTATGTTATGTTTTACACTGTTGGGAGACATTGCAAGTATAAATATCATTGAAGTTCCGGTGCCATTACAGGGGGCGGAGCTTCCTCAGAGAGGGCTCAGCGGCATTTTGGCGCCTTCCCCTGCATACAAGCAGCAGCAGGCACACACAGCTTCTCCAGACAAGCTGGAAACATGGTACAGGGTGTATCTAAGGGGGAGAGCCGCTATTGTTCACCTGTGTCCCAGGGGGATATATATTTCTATTATATAACATATATAGTGTTTCACTGAATAAAACCGCTAACAGCCTCACTGGGGCTTGGTAGCTTGGGTGTGCTGGTGCCTTCTCTCTGTCTCCCTCTCACATACAGTAGGTGTAGGCTTGCATTATACTTGTCTGTGTGTATGTGTACAGTCATGGTAAAACACAAGTTGTGCAGTGTGTGTAACCAAATTCTCCCATCTGTTATCTGGCTCCATTTCATGTGAACAATGCAGTCAGTCCTCACAAATCACTGAGGATGCTGTGGGGGAGGGTCCAGAGCCTTCCTGGCTCGGTGCAATCAAAAATATGATGTCTGATATGCAGAGCCGGATTAATGGGGGGGCTCCGGGGATAAGTACCCCGGGCCCCCCTGTCAGAAAAGGGCCCCCCTCCACTCGCCGGAGATCAGATCTCTAATACGATCTGATCAGCGGCACTGGCTTGCAGGGTATTGCTCTCCCTTCCCGACTGCAGAGCTTAATGAGCGAGTGAGTGATGACTCAGCGCCGCACACGCAGGGGCCTGCCCTCACTGATGATTCTTTTGGGAAAGGAGAGACGAGACAGTGTGGAGCGCAGGCAGCTGTGTCAGTAACGCGCAGCTGCCTGCTCATCACACTGACAAAGAGGCTGGCTGGCTGACTGTAGGGGGAGCTGTAGCGTCAGCCCCTCCTAGGCAGTTCCCGTGTGAGACCTGCTGACCCGGGGTGTTGTGTCTTCCGGTGCCGCTCTGCCTTGTGGAGACAGGTGTGTATCTCGCGGTGGAAGGGGAATGGGGGGTCGATCTTTAATAAATTATGACAGCTTAATTTATTTTGTATGTGTGCTCTGTGGTTAATGTGTATGTGGTGTACTGTACTATGTATGCGTGTGTGCAATGCGCATGGTGAGAATATGTGTATATGCTGTGCTATGTATATGTATGTGTGTGTGTGGTGTGCAATGTATTTGTGTGCAATGTATGTGTGGTGTGCTGTGTGTGCAATGTGTATGTGTGTATGGTGTACTATGTACGTGTATAATGTGCTATGTGTATGTGCAATGTGTAGGAGTATGGTGTGCTATATTTGTGGTATACTGTGTGTGCAATATGTGTGTGTGTGGTGTGCTATGTATGTGTGTGTGGTGTGCTGTGTGTACAATGTGTATATGTGTGGTGTACTACGTATGTGTGTCTGGGCAGCTAGAAAGTCAGTAAGTATGGTGTGCTATGTATGCGTGTACAATGTGTGTGTGCCATGTATGTGTCTGAAATGTGCATATGTGTGCAATGTGGAAACCCCCCAGTAAATCATGCGTTTGCCCCTGCAGCCGCCCAATAGGAGGAAGTCAAGCTGCAGCCTCAGGCTGAAAAGAGGAAGTTCCCTGGCAGCGTGTGGGGATTAGTGCTGGCGGGGTGCACTACAGAGAAGGAGAGGAACATACAAGCTCCCACTCTCCTGTTATGTTTGTAAGTCAGGATTTTTTTTTTAAGTTAGGCTTTAAATTTGAAGTTAGGCTGTGAGTTTTATCTATCTATCTATCTATCTATCTATCTATCTATCTATCTATCTATCTATCTATCTATCTATCTATCTATCTATCCCTACACCAGAGATTGTCAACCTTTTACAACTCGCGGCACCCTGAACAGGATTTAAAAATTGCCAAGGCACACTCAAATAGGTAACGCCTGAGCCACATCTGAGAAAGCCAGAAGAGCCCAACACTGCCTGGGCCCAAAATTAGAACTGGCTCTGCAACCACTAAACCCACCAGTATTGATCATTCCAGGGCCTCAGTAGCGGCAAAACACTGACTGGCCTGGCTCTGCTTCTATGGCGGCACACCTGGAGACTGCTCAGGGCACACCAGTGTGCCACGGCACAGTGGTTGAAAAACACTGCCCTACACACTTGCCGACATCAGTCACAGATATGAACGATCTCGTTCATAAATGAACGAGATATCGTTCATATCTTTGAGTGTGGAGGTTCCAGCAATGAACGATGCGCGGCCCGCGCTCGTTCATCGCTGGTCCCCCGTCGGCTGTACATGCAGACCAATATGGACGATCTCGTCCATATTGGCCTGCACTTCAATGCAGCCGGGTGACGGGGGAGTGAAGGAACTTCACTCCCACCGTCACTGTCCCCCCGCCGCCGGGTCGCCCGTCTGCCGTATCGGAGGTCGGGCAGCTCGGCGGCACATCGCCGAGTCTGTAGGGCCCATAAAACTTCTAAAGGACAGGGAACGGCACTCACAGGTCTCGCAGGACCTGTGAGTGCCATTACCTGTCCTTTAGAAGTTCTATTATTGTTGGATGGTACCTGGGCAATGAACCTATGGTAAGGGAGTGCCGATCAACTTTGCACTGTATGTGTGTGTGTATATATGTATGTATGTATGTATGTATGTATGTATGGGATCAGGTCAGGATCCCGGCAGTGCTCGGAACCCCGACCACTGGAAACCTGAACGAGTGTTTGCTGGGCCACCGGAGAAGTAATCCATGGTGGTGGGGGGGAGGAGTTAGGGTCAGGCTGTGGAGAGGTGGCTAGGTTTAGGATACTGGGAGGTTAGGTTTAGTTTAGGGACACCCGGGGAGGGTTATGGTTAGGGTGGGGGGGGTGTTAGGTTTAGGCTGCATGAAGGGAAGGTTAGGTTAAGGCACACCCAGGGAGGGAAATGGTTAGGCTGCAGAGGTGGGGGAGGGTTAGCGGGGCATTGGGGAAAGGTAAGTATACTTACCTTGCCCCTGTCAGGATTTTCATCATTGGGATACCGCCGGCATATCAGACCAACCCATATGTATGTGTGTGTATGTGTAATGTGTATATATGCGTGTGTGTGTATGTATGTATATATGAAATAAGTAATTAACCCAAACTACCCGATACTCCCCTTAGTTCAAATGATACAGCGTATATATATATATATATATATATATATATATATATATTATAATTTTACCTTTACACCTTAGGGCCCCCCTGTCTTAAGTACCCCGGGCCCCCTGATGCCTTAATCCAGCTCTGCTGATATGTCATGTCATCTCAGCTCACTGCAAATGTCCATAAAACTCAGCAATTTCTCCTTCATCCACTAGGGGCCACTGGAGCGTAGTTACAATGGGGAAATAGTAGGCAGTAATTGGGAGCTGGCACTTTAAAATTCTCACACTGTGGCTAGCTCCTCCCCTACTATCTCCCCTCCAAGCCAGTCTTAGTTAGTGCCCGAGGTGAGCTGGTTCACTTGGGTTTAGCTGAAGAATTTTTTCTTTATTATTTTATTTTTCTTTCACACACGCACAGACTGGCAGCTCTGCCACTGCCAGTCTGCACCGCGGGAGCTGCCGGCGGGGTCCCATCGCAGCTGCGTGCGGCTCGGGATGGGCCCCGGCTGAGGGAGACACTGAGCTCTCCTGAGCTGCCGGACACCGCTGCGTGCGGCGCGTGTCGGGGCCGCTCCACCAGCAGAAGATTATGGCAGCGGTGAGTATAAGTGGTCGGACACCGCTGCGTGCGGCGCGTGTCGGAGCCACTCCATCAAACAACAGCGGTGAGTACAGACACCAATCTTAAACTGTGATTATGTGTGCTGTCTTATATTCACTCCCCGCTCTCTGCTTGGGGGCCACGCACAGGTCCCTGGTCTAACCCCCCTCCACTCATATAGGGGCTGTGTGATGCATGACAAAAAAAAAAAAAGATTTTTATTTCAGATGGCACCTTTATATTTAGGCGCCATTACTAGACATCACACAGAGGCGCTCCCCGCTAAGTTTGCGCGGGAGCTTCATATAAAGCTGAGTACAGCTTCAGACAGAGGCGCTCCCCGCTAAGTTTGTGCGGGAGCTTCATACAGAAACAGTTTGAACATAGGGGGCGGAGCTTTCTCCCGCTCGACCCGACGTGCTAAGCGCCCCCGCTCCCCGGCCACGGCTCACATTAAAGCTGAGTACAGCTTCAGACAGAGGCGCTCCCTGCTAAGTTTGCGCGGGAGCTTCATACAGAAGTTTGAGCATAGGGGGTGGAGCTTTCTCCCGCTCTGCTCTGCGGGCTCAGCTCCCCGGCAGTGGCGCGTGTGATCGGCGGGGGAGACACGCTCCCCGCTGACTTAGGAAAGGCTACAGTTTGTTTTAGATACTAGGCTTCTGGGGCTCCTGAAGCACCCGGGTTGCAGTGCACATAACGGAGAGCGGGGCTCTCTGCTGGTGCTGGCGGCCATTTCCTCTCTGCAGGGGAAACATCTACCCGGACTCCACTGCTTGCTGTGAGTGTCAGGATCTTCTCATCACTGCAGTGAGTAGTCTTTTCTTAACGTGTTCATCCTGTGGCACACATGTATGGGTATGTGTGTGTGTGTGTGTGTGTGTGTGTGTGTATATATATATATATATATATTTCTCCTTCATCCACTAGGGGCCACTGGAGCGTAGTTACAATGGGGATATAGTAGGCAGTAATTGGGAGCTGGCACTTTAAAATTCTCAACCTGTGGCTAGCTCCTCCCCTACTATCTCCCCTCCAAGCCAGTCTTAGTATGTGCCCGATGTGAGCTGGTTCACTTGGGTTTAGCTGAAGAAATTTTTCTTTTTTCTTTATTATTTTATTTTTCTTTCTTACAGACTGGCAGCTCTGCCACTGCCAGTCTGCACCGTGGGAGCTGCCGGCGGGGTCCCATCGCAGCTGCGTGCGGCTAGGGATGGGCCCCGGCTGAGGGAGACACTGAGCTCTCCTGAGTCGGCGGACACCGCTGCGTGCGGCGCGTGTCGCGGCCACTCCATCCAGCAGAAGATTCCGGCAGCATGGCAGCGGTGAGTATCAAAAATGGCCGGACACCGCTGCGTGCGGCTCGTGTCGGGGCCACTCCATCAGAAGATGAGTACAAAAGGGACCGGACACCGCTGCGTGCGGCGTGTGTCGGAGCCTCGGGGTCGAGTTGGAGTACGCCTAAAGTGTGGTGAGTACAAACATCCCCCCTTGTCACGGATGTATGTTTTATCATGTGTTTGAAGTGCTTGCTTCGGCAGCACTAAATTGGAACGATATAGAGAAGTTTAGCAAAGCCCCTGCGCAGCATGAGCCCTGTGCAAGGATGACATGCAAATTCTTGAAGCGTTCCATATAATCCTGACCAGAATTAAACAGTTTCAGTTTTCAACATAGGTATGGTCCCCTATACTCCAGTCATAGAAGGCTGGAGTGCATCAAAGGCGCTTAATAATTTGAACTTGGCGCCATTATATGGGGGGCGGAGCTTCAGCCCGCTCTGTAAGCGGGCTCAGCGCTCTTCACTACCCGGCTGCAGAAGGCAGCCGGGGGATACACAGTGAGAATAGAAGCTGTATGCCAGAGTCTAAGGAGCATACTTAGCACATTATTATTTGCAAAAGTGAGTCATTATTGCTCACACAGCTAGGCTCCAGACTCTGGCACACAAGGTCACATGGGACTCGGTGCATGAAACGCTCCCCGGCCACAGCTTACAAGCGGCCGGGGAGATACAGGGCGCTTCCCGCTTATGGTAGAGCAGGTTTAAATTTGGCGCCGAAGCGGAGGGGGCGGAGCTAACTCCCGCTCTGTTCGGCGGGCTAAGCGCACTCCGTCCCCCGGCCGCTACAGGACACGCCGCTGCACTGTCACACCGCTCCCCGGCCGCTGCAAGCCCCCTTCCCTCTCCGGGCTGTTCAGGGAGGATAAAGGTAGGATGTGGGGGTGAAGGCTATTCCCGCTTTGCTCAGCGGGCTCCCGGCGGCGGATCGCAGCGTTCACTGCCTCTAGACACAAATCCTGTCTCAGGGGGGGTTTTTAAATTTTCTGTGCAGGGAGTTGCTGACATTCCTCCCTGCAGGAGAGTCCTCTGACAGGCATTTCATACAGGAGCCTGCTCTATTACAGGAGCTGGGGCTCATCTCATAATGATTCAAAAATGTGCACAATTTATTTACCATACATATACTACAGTATTTATCTACCCTAATGGGTTCACATACAGGGTTGGATTCACTGTGGGTGTGTATATATATATATATATATATAGATGTGTATGTATGAATATATATATATATAGATGTGTGGAGGTATGTATATAGATATATGCATACAATGCCGTATATAGGGCAGTGCGGATGGTGTGGTGGTTGGCGTTGCTGCCTTGCGGCATGGAGGGCGTGGGTCTGGTTCCTACCAGTGCCCTACTTTTGTGTAGTTTGTACAGAGGTGTCCACATACATCTTTAAGATAAAACAAACCACTTCCGCAATGTTTTCTAATAACAAAATACCTCCTTGCCACATAACAATTTCCCCCATCTTTTCTCACAGTCTGGTCACCATTTTGAAAAGCCAGCGGAACCTCCGAGAAACATCTGGTGCACCTAAATTTAGCGGTACACTACATACAGTGTGGTCTTCCCTTTATTATTCCTTGGCTAGTTACTAATGCTATTTGTAATTTGGGGAATGCGTGTAAGGCATCAGACAAATAGCGCTGCGGCTCAGTACGCTAGTAGCGGGTATCTGTACAGGGGGACCAGGGTTTGAAAATAAAGAAACTTTAAGGGGAGCCCCTATAGCCTAGGGCTAAGACTCCTGTCCCACAGCGCAGCGCTACTGGTTCAGGTCTCCGCTGCTCCAGAAAGTTTATTTGATGTCGGTCACTATATATTATAGTGCAGGCTTTACATATGGCTGTGTTTCTTTAACCCACCTTTTCTCCTCTCACCTGGGATAGTTAAAGAATTCCCTCTTAGGTGTGAAGTATGCGGTGGAGCCATCTGCAGAGCCCTCCACGCGCCTGCAGGACACTCCTGTTGAACAGCTCAGATTATACAGGTAATGTCACTATTAACCAGAGATCTTGTACGTCATTTCACCTCTCCAGGTTTCTAAAGGAACCTTGCTAACCTTCCAGGTTACAATACTAATGATGTCTGTTTTCTGTGGAGTCTGAACCAGTGTCTCAGAATATCCAGGTGCATTATACAGCAGTTCGTCTGGTACTGCAGGTAAAGGAGGCGGACACGTCAAGTCCATCAGGGTTCGACGCCAATGACGAAATGACAGCGACTGGCCCAGTCTCGGATGAGCTGGGCAGGCTCCGGTAGGCGGCCGTCAGACACCCGAACACACAAAATCAGGTATCAAACAATGTTTGTTTTCCCTACCCTCTTCCCACAGTCGTCAGGAGATGGTATCAGAACCTTTCTAGGATATACCCCTCGATGTACCGCCGGTCCAACAAGCTGCCGTTTTCCTGAGCAACCTTGTTCAGGGACCCATCGAAGACATATACGGCAGCATGTTTCTACCTTGTCCGGAACAGGTAGGTTGTGGAACAATTGTCCTCTAGGTTACAGGATGTTTCACATCAGGATCAATTGATACTTTGGTACAGGTCCGAATCACGATTCTGCTCTATGATCTTTGAAGGTCACCACGTCTGCAGACTCGGACCCTGCATTTTCGCTTGGGCTGTCTTAAACCGTCGACCTCTGGGGCTGCGACTGTGACAGGTGAACATGTAATCCTACGGGGCAGATGGTTCAGGGGAAGGAACTTTCTGCAGGATTTCTTGAACCATTGGAGGTAAGTCCACTTTGCTTTCTCCTAATACTGCCCCAGCTCCAAGACAGACCGTTACCGGTCTTTCCTTTAGATTTTTCCGTGACCCTTCGGAAACTTTCGACTCCACACGGGCGATATTTCAGTCGCCAGGGGATCTCAAAAAAAAAAAAAAAAAAAAAAAAAAGAGCTGAAGCAGAGGTTCAGCATCATCCTTATAAACCCACTACAGGTCAGACTTTCCTACCACCTGGAGGGTCCCAGGGTAGGCGCAGGTCGGTGGTCCTATGGGAAGAACTGAGAAGGCTGGGGCAAACTAGATTTCGGAACAACCATCTCAGGAGTCCCTCGGCAGGGGGCGGCCGATTTACGATGACAAGAGTCATACTGCAGGCGGCGCTCCATATGCTTCTAACCGCAAAGAGTGTTGATCCCTGTTTTTCACATATCATTTGAATCGGGACAGTTCTCAGGCCTTTGTTTTCTTCTCACGTTCCGAAGCCAGTTGGCTCGGCCAGACCTATTCTGGCCTTACAATCCTTTCAGTCTGTGATTGCTTTTTTTTTTTTGAACAAGAAAGGGAGTTTTTACGTGTCCCTTGTCTTCAGAGATGCCTGTTTACTGATTTCAGTTGGACGGGCTTTTCTCAGATTCACATTACAGGATTCTCATTTTCACTGTCAGTCCTTTCCTCTCGGTATCTGTTCCGCTCCCACAGAGTTCAGGAAGATCACAGAATAACTCTTTCAAGGGCAGAAGGTGACGTTGGTTCCCTAAATGGACAATCTACTGCTGCTTTCCCACTCTGTACATTAGGTGGCTTCTGAATATCCGGAGGATCCAGGAGCTTATGGTTCAACACAGATCCAATTTATGCTCCTCATAGACGTTTCTCAACTTGGTCCGTCAGAGGATTTTTCCTTCCTCGGCACCAGGTACTCTATTCCTTCAGTCAAGTTGCGACGCAAGGAGTGGTCGCCTCCATTCCTCTCTGAGCGGGGGACAACATTCCTCTCTGAACGGGGGACAACATCCCTCTCTGAGCGGGGGACAACAATCTTCTTTCCGGGTCAAGCCACCAGGTCAGACTCCCGGGGGAGAAAACATTCCCCGGAGTTTTGTCAGCTGGTCCGCTGTGGGCGGAGATTTCGGATCGACCTCAGGGCGTTCTGACTGACTTTTTAACCCTTTACTACTCTCGGGCGTGAGCTCGGGCAGTAGCCGAGGAGGCCCTCAGGGCTCCGGGGAGTTTTCTGGTTATTCTATCCGGCCTCCCTTTTTAATTTCTACCTCCGGTTCGGTAACACAGGAGGGGATTATGCGTGCTAGTCCTCTCGGTGGCTCTGGTTGGGCCACAGATGTCTTGAAGATACAGATACACCTGTTGTCAGTAGAGGAGCCTATGCTACTACCTCGACTGGACTGTCCACTTCAACAACTTTTCCTGGTTCAATCTTACACTGGTTCCGTGTAACCGTGTGACTGTTCACGAGACCTCAGAAGGGAGTAGTTCCCTAGGTTGGTTAGGCCTACCGGGCCCCGATTTCAGAAGTCTGTTACCTCTTCTCGCTTTTGCCACTTTTGGAAAACTGTATCGGACATAATAAGCATAAAAGGGGTTTTCCCCTTCTTTCAGTTACCATTCAGCCGTCATCTTTGGTTTCTCTGGGAGGTTTTGCTCCGCTGCGCTTCATACCACACTGACCTGAATTTTAGGTCTCTGTTTTTTTCGGTTTTCTTCCAAAAGAGATTAGCCTAGCGGCCGTAGGTTCGGCCTCTTTTTCAGGGAGTGCTCTATGGCATCTCCCCCGGCTGAGTTTCGGTCTCAGCGGTCGTTTCTTCCTGAGGGGATGTCCATTTTTCCGACAAATCTGACACTAGTGTTTTTTGGTCCTCTTTGAATGTTGTCATGGCTCGCCGACTCTCCCTACAGAGGTCTTCGGCTATTCGACAAAGTGTTTTCTTCTTGGTGCTGTACAATGCTCCCGTGCTAAATAGCCGGGGTCCCAACATACGCTGGGCCGTTGGATACATCTAACCATCAGACAGTCTTCTTGGAGGTTGCTAGGGAGCCTCCGTATTCCATTTCAGCGCACTTAACGCGCGTGGTAAGACCTTTGTGGGCGGCTGCCCGTGGGGTCTCCATAAATAGTTTGTCGGGCGGCTACTTGGTCGGACTGACATTCCTATTGTCAAATTCTACAAGTTTGACACTTTTGCGGCCTCTGCATCACAATTTGGCCGAGCAGTTTTTACAGGACTCGCAGCGCTCTCCCGCCCGTTTTTGGGAGCTCTGGGACGTCCCCATTGTAACTACGCTCCAGTGGCCCCTAGTGGATGAAGGAGAAAACAGGATTTTGGTACTTACCGATAAATCCCTTTCTCCGATTCCACAGGGGCCACTGGACGCCCGCCCAGCGCTGTTCCTCCTTGTTTTTTGCTTAACGGTTTGCAGATCACCATATGACTGCTTGTTGAGTTCAGGCTAGCCTGGTTTTTTGTCAGGTTCTGTTCCAGGTTTAGTTTGGGTTATCCTGGTTTACAGGGCGTCATTAACCTCCTCTACCTTAAGGTTTGTTTATTCCATCTCTCATCGGGCACAGTTTTACGTAGACTGGCTTGGAGGGGAGATAGTAGGGGAGGAGCTAGCCACAGGTTGAGAATTTTAAAGTGCCAGCTCCCAATTACTGCCTACTATATCCCCATTGTAACTACGCTCCAGTGGCCCCTGTGGAATCGGAGAAAGGGATTTATCGGTAAGTACCAAAATCCTGTTATATAATATATATATATATATATATATATATATATATATATATTTCTCTATCGTCCTAGTGGATGCTGGGGTTCCTGAAAGGACCATGGGGAATAGCGGCTCCGCAGGAGACAGGGCACAAAAAGTAAAGCTTTAGGATCAGGTGGTGTGCACTGGCTCCTCCCCCTATGACCCTCCTCCAAGCCTCAGTTAGATTTTTGTGCCCGGCCGAGAAGGGTGCAATCTAGGTGGCTCTCCTAAAGAGCTGCTTAGAAAAGTTTAGCTTAGGTTTTTTATTTTACAGTGAGTCCTGCTGGCAACAGGATCACTGCAACGAGGGACTTAGGGGAGAAGAAGTGAACTCACCTGCGTGCAGGATGGATTGGCTTCTTTGGCTACTGGACATTAGCTCCAGAGGGACGATCACAGGTACAGCCTGGATGGTCACCGGAGCCTCGCCGCCGGCCCCCTTGCAGATGCTGAAACAAGAAGAAGGTCCAGAATCGGCGGCATGAAGACTCCTCAGTCTTCTTAAGGTAGCGCACAGCACTGCAGCTGTGCGCCATTTCCTCTCAGCACACTTCACACGGCAGTCACTGAGGGTGCAGGGCGCTGGAAGGGGGGCGCCCTGGGAGGCAATGAAAACCTATTTTTGGCTAAAAATACCTCACATATAGCCTCCGGGGGCTATATGGAGATATTTAACCCCTGCCAGAATCCGTTAAGAGCGGGAGACGAGGCCGCCGAAAAAGGGGCGGGGCCTATCTCCTCAGCACACAGCGCCATTTTCCCTCACAGAAAGGCTGGAGGGAAGGCTCCCAGGCTCTCCCCTGCACTGCACTACAGAAACAGGGTTAAAACAGAGAGGGGGGGAACTAATTTGGCGTTAGAAATATATAAAAAAGATGCTATAAGGGAAAACACTTATATAAGGTTGTCCCTATATAATTATAGCGTTTTTGGTGTGTGCTGGCAAACTCTCCCTCTGTCTCTCCAAAGGGCTAGTAGGTCCTGTCCTCTATCAGAGCATTCCCTGTGTGTGTGCTGTGTGTCGGTACGTGTGTGTCGACATGTATGAGGACGATGTTGGTGAGGAGGCGGAGCAATTGCCTGTAATGGTGATGTCACTCTCTAGGGAGTCGACACCGGAATGGATGGCTTATTTAGGGAATTACGTGATAATGTCAACACGCGGCAAGGTCGGTTGACGACATGAGACGGCCGACAAACAATTAGTACCGGTCCAGACGTCTCAAAAACACCGTCAGGGGTTTTAAAACGCCCGTTTACTTTAGTCGGTCGACACAGACAGGGACACTGAATCCAGTGTCGACGGTGAATAAACAAACGTATTCCTTATTAGGGCCACACGTTAAGGGCAATGAAGGAGGTGTTACATATTTCTGATACTACAAGTACCACAAAAGAGGGTATTATGTGGGATGTGAAAAAACTACCGTAGTTTTTCCTGAATCAGATAAATTAAATGAAGTGTGTGATGATGCGTGGGTTCCCCCCGATAGAAAATATGGGCGGTATACCCTTTCCCGCCAGAAGTTAGGGAGCGTTGGGAAACACCCCTTAGGGTGGATAAGGCGCTCACACGCTTATCAGAACAAGTGGCGATACCGTCTATAGATAGGGCCGTCCTCAAGGAGCCAGCTGACAGGAGGCTGGAAAATATCATAAAAAGTATATACACACATACTGGTGTTATACTGCGACCAGCGATCGCCTCAGCCTGGATGTGCAGAGCTGGGGTGGCTTGGTCGGATTCCCTGACTAAAAATATTGATACCCTTGACAGGGACAGTATTTTATTGACTATAGAGCATTTAAAGGATGCATTTCTATATATGCGAGATGCACAGAGGGATATTTGCACTCTGGCATCAAGAGTAAGTGCGATGTCCATATCTGCCAGAAGATGTTTATGGACACGACAGTGGTCAGGTGATGCAGATTCCAAACGGCACAAAGGTGTATTGCCGTATAAAGGAAGAGGAGTTATTTGGGGTCGGTCCATCGGACCTGGTGGCCACGGCAACTGCTGGAAAATCCACCGTTTTTTACCCTAAGTCACATCTCTGCAGAAAAAGACACCGTCTTTTCAGCTTCAGTCCTTTCGTCCCTATAAGAGTCATATCTGCCCAGGGATAGAGGAAAGGGAAGAAGACTGCAGCAGGCAGCCCATTCCCAGGAACAGAAGCGTTCCACCGCTTCTGACAAGCTCTCAGCATGACGCTGAGACCGTACAGGACCCCTGGATCCTACAAGTAGTATCCCAGGGGTACAGATTGGAATGTCGAGACGTTTCCCCTGCGCAGGCTCCTGAAGTCTGCTTTACCAAGGTCTCCCTCCGACAAGGAGGCAGTATGGGAAAAAATTCACGAGCTGTATTCCCAGCAGGTGATAATTAAATTACCCCTCCTACAACAAGAAAAAGGGTATTATTCCACACTATATTGTGGTACTGAAGCCAGAAGGCTAGGTGAGACCTATTCTAAATCTAAAAAAATTTGAACGCTTACAAAGGTTCAAATCAAGATGGAGTCACTCAGAGCAGTGATAACGAACCGGGAAGAAGGGGACTATATGGTGTCCCAAGACATCAGGGATGCTTACCTCCATGTCCCAAATTTGCCCTTATCACTAAGGGTACCTCAGGTTCGTGGTACAGAACTGTCACTATCAGTTTCAGACGCTGCCGTTTGGATTGTCCACGGCACCCCGGGTCTTTACCAAGGTAATGGCCGAAATGATGGTTCTTCTTCGAAGAAAAGGCGTCTTAATTATCCCTTACTTGGACGATCTCCTGATAAGGGCAAAGTCCAGGGAACAGTTGGAGGTCGGAGTAGCACTATCTCGGATACTGTTACAACAGCAGGGGTGGATTCTAAATATTCCAAAATCGCAGCTGATCCCGACAACAAGTCTCCTGTGCTTAGGGATGATTCTGGACACAGTCCAGAAAAAGGTGTTTCTCCCGGAAGAGAAAGCCAGGGAGTTATCCGAGCTAGTCAGGAACCTCCTAAAATCAGTGCATCATTGCACAAGGGCCATGGTAAAAAAATGGTGACTTCCTTCGAAGCAATTCCAGTCGGCAGATTTCATGCAAGAACTTTTCAGTGGGATCTGCTGGACAAATGGTCCGGATCGCATCTTCAGATGCATCAGCGGATAACCCTATATCCAAGGACAAGGGTGTCTCTCCTGTGGTGGTTACAGAGTGCTCATCTTCTAGAGGGCCGCAGATTCGGCATTCAGTTTTGGATGTTGGTGACCACGGAGGCCAGCCCGAGAGGCTGGGGAGCAGTCACACAAGGAAAAAATTTCCAGGGAGTGTGATCAAGTCTGGAGACTTTTCTCCACATAAATATAGCTAAGGGTAAATTTATAATGCTCTAAGCTTAGCAAGACCTCTGCTTCAAGGTCAGCCGGTATTGATCCAGTGGGATAAAACATCACGGCAGTCGCCCACGTAAATAGACAGGGCGGCACAAGAAGCAGGAGGGCAGTGGCAAAAACTGCAAGGACTTTTCGCTGGGCGGAAAATCATGTGATAGCACTGTCAGCAGTGTTTCATTCCGGGAATGGAAACTGGGAAGCAGACTTCCTCAGTAGGCACGACCTCCACCCGGCAGAGTGGGAACTTCATGGGGAAGTTTTCCACATGATTGTAAACCGTTGGGAATTACCAAAGGTGGACATGATGGCGTCCCGTCTGAACAAAAAACGGGACAGGTATTGCGCCAGGTTAAGAGACCCTCAGGCAATAGCTGTGGACGTTCTGGTAACACCGTGGGTGTACCAGTCGGTGTATGTGTTCCATCCTCTGCTTTTCATACCTAAGGTACTGAGAATTATAAGACGTAGAGGAGTAAGAACTATACTCATGGCTCCGGATTGGCCAAGAAGGACTTGGTACCCGGAACTTCAAGAGATGCTCACAGAGGACTTATGGCCTCTGCCGCTAAGAAGGGACTTGTTTCAGCAAGTACCATGTCTGTTCCAAGACTTACCGCAGCTGCGTTTGACGGCATGGCGGTGGAACGCCGGATCCTAAGGGAAAAGGCATTCAGGAAGAGGTCATTCCTACCCTGGTCAAAGCCAGAAAGGAGGTGACCGCACAACATTATCACCACATGTGGCGAAAATATGTTGCGTGGTGTGAGGCCAGGAAGGCCCCACGAAGAAATTTCACCTCGGTCGATTCCTGCATTTCCTGCAAACAGGAGTGTCTATGGGCCTCAAATTGGGGTCCATTAAGGTTCAAATTTCGGCCCTGTCGATTTTTCTTCCAGAAAGAATTGGCTTCAGTTCCTGAAGTCCAGAAGTTTGTCAAGGGAGTATTGCATATACAACCCCCTTTTGTGCCTCCAGTGGCACTGTGGGATCTCAACGTAGTTCTGGGATTCCTCAAAACACATTGGTTTAAAACCAGTCAATTCTGTGGATTTGAAGCATCTCACATGAAAAGTGAACATGCTCTTGGACCTGGCCTGGACCAGGCGAGTGTCAAATTGGTGGTTTTTTTCTCAAAAAAGCCCATATCTGTTTGTCCATTCGGACAGGGCAGAGCTGCGGACTCGTCCCCAGTTCTCTCCCTAAGGTGGTGTCAGTGTTTCACCTGAACCAGCTTATTGTGGTGTCTTGCGCCTACTAGGGACTTGGAGGACTCCAAGTTGCTAGATGTGGTCAGGGCCCTGAAAATATAGGTTCCAGGACGGCTGGAGTCAGGAAAACTGACTTGCTGTTATCCTGTATGCACCCAACAAACTGGGTGCTCTTGCTTCTAAGCAGACTTTTGCTAGTTGGATGTGTAATACAATTCAGCTTGCACATTCTGTGGCAGGCCTGCCACAGCCAAAATATGTAAATGCCCATTCCACAAGGAAGGTGGGCTCATCTTGGGCGGCTGCCCGAGAGGTCTCGGCTTTACAACTTTGCCGAGCGGCTATTTAGTCAGGGGCAAACACGTTTGTAAAATCCTACAAATTTGATAACCTGGCTAAGGAGGACCTGGAGTTCTCTCATTCGGTGCTGCAGAGTCATCCGCACTCTCCCGCCCGTTTGGGAGCTTTGGTATAATCCCCATGGTCCTTTCAGGAACCCCAGCATCCACTAGGACGATAGAGAAAATAAGAATTTACTTACCGATAATTCTATTTCTCGGAGTCCGTAGTGGATGCTGGGCGCCCATCCCAAGTGCGGATTATCTGCAATACTTGTACATAGTTACAAAAATCGGGTTATTATTGTTGTGAGCCATCTTTCAGAGGCTCCGCTGTTATCATACTGTTAACTGGGTTCAGATCACAGGTTGTACAGTGTGATTGGTGTGGCTGGTATGAGTCTTACCCGGGATTCATAAATCCTTCCTTATTGTGTACGCTCGTCCGGGCACAGTATCCTAACTGAGGCTTGGAGGAGGGTCATAGGGGGAGGAGCCAGTGCACACCACCTGATCCTAAAGCTTTACTTTTTGTGCCCTGTCTCCTGCGGAGCCGCTATTCCCCATGGTCCTTTCAGGAACCCCAGCATCCACTACGGACTCCGAGAAATAGAATTATCGGTAAGTAAATTCTTATTATATATATATATATATATATATATATATATATATATATATATATATATATATATATATATACATATATATATACACATATATATATATATATATATATATATATATACATATATATATATACATATATATACATATATATATATATATATACATATATATATATATATATATATATACACATATATATATACATATACATATCTTGTATGTATATTAGATTATATTTTATATAGTTTGTTTTCTATATAATGTTATATTGGATTATATCTATATATAATCAACTAGCGCCGTCGATTTTAAAATTAGGTGCCATAGTGGGGGGGGGGGGGGGGGCTTCAACCTACCGCTCAGGTCAGTGCCCCTTTGTCAGGGGGGCTATGGCTGTTAATTCAACACGGAGTCCCCTGTTTATGGTATATGGAGTCAGCTCACTACTGCTCTTTATCAGGGCACAGTTAGGCTCACTGAACATTTACAATAACATAGAACTACAAGCTCCACCGACATATATTATAATAACACAGACCTGGGTTCACGTCCCACAGATCTTCACCCTGCCACATGATTTTTCCCCTGGCTTTACTCCGGCTGCCCGCCATTTTGGTCAACCAGCGGAGCTTACTGAATTAGCAGTACACTACATACCGGGCGGGTGTTGTCACTCCTTTGTTTCACTTGGTAATAATACTGTGTGTAATTTGGGGGAATGTTTGTGGTATCAGCCAAATAGCTGCAGTGGCTCGGTACGCTTATAGCGGGGAAATCTGAACACAGATTGAATTGATATGTGCCTGTCACTGCACGTTATAGTGCAGAGTTTATAGAGGGTTACACTTCTTTAACCTGTCTTTCTCTTTTCGTTTAACTAAATGTAACACCCAGGAGAATTCCCAGTTTTGTGTAGATTGGGCAGTGGAGCCATCTAATTATCCCTCAATGCAGCTGCAGGACGTTCAGGTTTGATCAGCTCAGCTTATGAGGTAAGGTCACCGTTACCAGAAACCCCGTCCGTCATTTCTTCTTCTCAGGTAACCTCAGTGTTATACGACGCTACGGATGACAGACCTCTCTGGAAGGAGGCAATGGATGTCCAGGATACTGAGGATGTCTGTTTTCGATAGAGTCCGACCAGTGTCTCTGGGTCCTGGAGACATCCGACTGCACGTTTTCAGGTTCTTGCTCCATGTTACACGAGATACTGATTATGTTTCGGTGCAGTCTGAACCAGTATCTCTCTCAGGATATGAAGGCGTATTGTACAGCAGTTCGTCTGGTGCTGCAAGTAAAGGGGTCGGACACCTCAGGTCCCTCGGGGTTTGACGCCAGGGCAGAAATGACTGCGACTTGTTCAGTTTCGAATGAGCTGGGCATGCTCCGGTAGGCGGCCGGGAAACATCAGAATTCACAATTTCCGGTATCGAACAATGTTTGTTCGCCTATCCTTTTCCCGCAGATAGCAGGAAACGATATCAGACCTCTCCAGGGTATACCCCTCAATGTATCGCCGGTCCAACAGGCTGCCGTTTTCCTGAGGCAACCTTGCTGAGGGATCCATCTGATAGACATATGCGACAGCAGGGGTTCGACCTTGTCCGGAGCAGGTAGGTTGTGGAACAATTGTCCTCTAGGTTACTGGATAATTCGCATCAGGATCAACTGATGCTTTGGGACAGATCAGAATCACGATTCTGCTATATATTCTTTTGAGGTCTCCACGTCTGTATACTCGGAACCTGCATTTTCGCTTGGGCTGTCTTAACCTGACGACCTCTGGGGCTGCGTCAGTGACAGGTGAACATGGAATCCTAAGGGGCAGCTGGTTCAGGGGAAGGAACTTCCTGCATGATTTCTCGAACCATTGGGGGTAAGTCCATTTTTCTTTCCCCTACTGCTGCCCCAGCTCCAAGACGGACCTTTACCAGTCTTTCCTTTAGATCTTTCCGTGACCTTTCAGGCTTTCGATCAGGGGCGGTATCTCCGTCGCCAAGGGATCTCATGGTAGCAGGCTGAAGCAGAGGATCAGCAGCCTCAGTCCAGTCTGATTTTAGGTCATCCAACACACCCACCGCAGGTCAGACCTTCCTACTACCGGGCGGGGGTCCCAGGGTAGGAGCCTGTCGGTGGTCCTACTGAGAGGACTGGGAAGGCTTGGGCGGTTACAGACAAGATTTGGGAGTCCAACCGTCTCAGTGGTCCCTCGGCATGGGTCGGCCGGCTGGCTTACGATGACATTCATACTGCAGGCGGCGCTCCAGATGCTTCTAACCGCAGAGGGTGTGGATCCCTGTCTTCACATATCATTTGAATCGGGGCATTTCTCAGGCCTTGTTTTCTTTTCCCGTGCCAAAGCCAGATGGATCGGCCAGGCCTATTCTGGCCTTAGAATCCTTTGTCTGTGATTGCTAGTTTGAAGAATAAAGGGGGGTTTTACGCGTCCCTTGTCTTCAGGGATACCTGTTTACTGAACTCCGTTGGGTTTCCTCATCGGGCTTTTCTCATATTCGCATTACAGGATACTCATTTTCACGGTCAGTCCTTTTCATTCGGTCGCTCTTCCGCTCCCACAGGGTTTAGGAAGATCACAGAATAGCTCTTTTTCAAAGGCAGGGAGTGACGTTTGTTCCCTAATTGGACAATCTACTGCTGGAATCCCACTCTGCAGATTAGGTTGCTTCTGAATATCCGAAGGATCCAGGAGTTTCTGGTTCGACACGGGTCCACTTTTTGCTCCTCATAAACTGTTCTCAACTCGATCCGTCAGAGGATTTTTTTTCTTCCTCGGGACCAGGTACTCTCTTTCTTCAGTCAAGTTGCGACGCGATGAGTGGTCGCCTACATTCCTCTCTGAGCGGAGGACAACAATCTTCTTTCCAGGTCAAGCCGCCAGGTCAGATTCCCGGGTGAGGGGACTTTTCCCGGAGTTTTGTCAGCTGGTCCGCTGTTGGCGAAGATTCCTGATCGACCTCAGGGTCGGTCTGACTGACTCTTTAACTCTTTACTACTCTCGGACGTGTGCTCTGGCGGCAATAGCCGAGGATGCCCTCAGGGCTCCTTGGAGTTTCTGGTTAGTCAATCTTGCCTTCTTTTCTATTATCTACCTCACTTTCGGTAACACAGGAGGAGAGAATGCGCGCTAGTCCTCCCGGTGGCTCCGGTTTGGCCGCGCATGACTTAAAGTTCCAGCCTGCACCTGTTGTCAGTAGAGGAGCCTTGGCTCCTACCTCTGCAGGACTGTCTACTTCAACAGGGTCCTTTTTTCTTTATTCAATGTTACACTGGTTTCGTTTAACGGCGTGACTGTTCATGAAACCTCAGAAGGGAGAAGTTCCCTAGTTCGGTTATGCCTACTGGGCCCCGATTTCGGAAGTCGGTTGCCTCTTCTCGCTTTTGCCACTTTGTGAAACTTTAAGGGGCATAGTGTGGATAACAGGGGTTTTCCCCTTTTGCTTTACCATTCAGCTGTCAGCTTTGTTTTTTTCTGGGTGGTTTACTCGGCTGCGCTTCAAACTACGTTGACCTGAATTTTAGGTCTCTGCTCTTTCGGTTTTCTTCCAAAAGAAATTAGCCTGGCGGCCGTAAGTTCGGGCTCTCTTTCAGGGAGTGCTCTATTGGCAACTCCCCCTTTTCGACTGGGGTTACGGCTGAGCTTCAGACTCAGCGGTCGTTTCTTCCAGGGGGGATGTCTGTTTTTCATATAAATCTGACACTTGCGTTTTCGACCCTCTTTGAATGTTGTCAGGGCTCACCAACTCTCTCTACAGAGGTCTTCGGCTATTCGACGAAGTGTTTTCTTCTTTGTTCTGTACGATGCTCCCGTACTAAATAGCTGGGGTCCCAGCATAAGCTGGGCCGTTAGATACATCTGACCATCAGACAGCCTTATTAGCGGTTGCTCGGCAGCCTCCGTTTTCCAGTTCAGCGCACTCTATGCGCATTGTGGGACCTTCATGGGCGGCTGCCCGTGGAGTCTCCATGACTACTTTATGTCGGGCGGCTCCTGGGTCGGGCCGGCATACGTTTGTCAAATTCTATAAGTTTGACACTTTTGCGGCCTCTGCATCACAGTTTGGCCGAGCGGTTTAACAAGACTCTCAGCGCTCTCCCACCCGTTTTGGGAGCTCTGGGACGTCCCCATTGTAACTACGCTCCAGTGGCCCCTAGTGGATGAAGGAGAAATCAGGATTTTGGTACTTACCGATAAATCTCTTTCTCCGATTCCACAGGGGCCACTGGACGCCCGCCCAGCGCTGTTTACTCCTTGTTTTTTGCTTAAAGGTTTGCAGATCACTAGGTGCCTGCTTGTTCAGTTCAGGTTAACCTGCTTGTCCAGGTTTAGTTTGTGTTATCCTGGTTTACAGGGCGTCATTAACCTCCTCTACCTTAAGGTTTGTTTATTCCAGCTCTCCTCGGGCACAGTTTTATGTAGACTGGCTTGGAGGGGAGATAGTAGGGGAGGAGCTAGCCACAGTGTGAGAATTTTAAAGTGCCAGCTCCCAATTACTGCCTACTATTTCCCCATTGTAACTACGCTCCAGTGGCCCCTGTGGAATCGGAGAAAGGGATTTATCGGTAAGTACCAAAATCCTGATTACAGCTGGCTGTTGCAGACCTGGCTGCTAGGACAGATGTTCTCCATAATCCCATCTCTACAAGTCCACAAAAACGTGGATTGCCTGGCTTACTCTCAGATTCTGAGGAAGAAATACATGAGGATGGGGGAGGAAGTGGACCCCATTGGTGAGGATCACCCTTCTGCACAGGGTATTGAACCCCTCGTTCTGGCTATACGGGATGTGTTAAAACTCCCTCTAGAGGACACTGAGACTCAGCAGTCGTTTTTCCTTGCTCAAAACAAACTCACTTCAACTGATTCTACAGAATTAGAGGGCCTATTTAAGTTAGCCTGGAAAAATCCAGATAAAAAATACCAAGTGTCAAAACTGTTTTTGCACACTTTCCCATTTGCTCCTGAAGGCAGAATGTTTTGGGAAGTACCCCCAGCTGTGGACGTATCAGTCTCTCGCCTCTCTAAGAAGGCTATACTTCCTCCCCCGGGCTCCTTTACCATAAAGGACCCTGGGGATAGAAAAATAGAGACCACACTGAAGTCTATCTACACAGCTGCAGGTATGTCTCAAAGGCCGGTCATAGCAGGTTGCTGGATGACACGTCATTCATACGTGGGCTACTCGTATACAGGAGGGCCTCTCAGGCAATAATTCTCTGGTTACTACAGTGACTCTCGTAAAACACATTTAGGACACCGCTCGTGTATTGTGTGACTCAAAGAGATGGGCAATATTAATGCTAGGGCCACTGCTATGGCAGTGTCAGCGCGCAGGGCCTTATGGTTGCGGCCGCAGAATCCAAGCACAATGTGGAGTCTCTTCCCTTTTCAGGGGAATGGCTCTTTGGGGGAGAACTGGATAAGTGGATCTCAGGTGTTTTAACAAATCATCGACCGGTGGGGATGCCCACAAATCGACATGATGGCGTCTCGCCTCAACAAGAAGCTTCGCTGCTATTGCTCGCGAACCAGGGACCCTCAGGTGAGCGCAGTAGATGCACTGACGTTGTCTTGGCTGTATCAGCTGGTCTACCTATTTCCTCCAATTCCGTTCATCCCGCGAGTGCTCAAGAGGATCAGACATTAAGGTGTTCGGGCAATCCTGATTGCCCCGAATTGGCCCCGGAGAACTTGGTACGCGGATCTTCTGGGCATGTCCGTAGGAGACCCTTGGCCTCTGCCGCTAAGAAGGGAACTTCTTCAGCAGGGACCGTTCGTCTACCCGGACTTACGGCGGCTTCGTTTGACGGCATGGAAGTTTAGCGGAACAACCTAGCTCACAAGGTCCTTTCCAAAAAGGTAATTGCTACCATCGTTTAGGCCAGAAAACCTGTGATGTGAAAACACTATCACCACAGTGAGTGGAAGAGGTATGTCTCCTGGTGCGAGAAACGCACGTCTTGGCCTGCGGAGTTCCACTTGTGGCGGGTCCTCTGTTTCCTGCAGGCTGGTGTAGATAAGGGCGTACGTCTGGGTTCCATTAAGATCTAGATTTCGGCTCTCTCAATTTTCTTCCAGAAGAAATTGGCAGTGTTGCCAGAAGTTCAGACCTTCTTGCAAGGGGTGCTTCACATACAACCTCCGTTTGTGCCGCCCACAGCACCGTGGGATTTGAATGTGGTGTTGAATTTTGTACAGTCCTCTTGGTTTGAACCTGACAAGTACCTCACGTGGAAGACAGTGACGTTACTGGCCCTGGTTTCTGCTAGACGTGTCTCAGAATTAGGTGCCTTATTGTGTAAAAGTCTGTATTTGGTATTTTATGAGGACAGCAGTTCCTGCCGAAGGTCGTCTCTGCGTTCCATTTGAATCAACCTATTGTAATTCGTCCAGTTCTGGCACTTCTGCCCCTCCGGAGGCATTGGATTCTGTGAGCGCTTTTAAGATCTATGTCAAGAGAACGGCTCAACTCGGTAAGACTGATTCCTTGCTTGTGCTGTATGATGTGCAGAAAAAAGGTTGCCCCCTTCAAAGCAGTCCATTGCTCGTTGGCTTCGGCTCACTATCCAACAAGTCTATGTGTCGGTAGCATTACCCGTTCCACAGTCTCTGAAGGCCCACTCTACAGTATCAGTGGGGTCTTCCTTGGCAGCTGCTTGTGGAGTCTCGGCCCTGCAACTGTGCCGAGCTGCTACCTGGTCAGGGAAGAACACCTTTGTGAGGTTCTACAGATTCGATACTCTGGCCACTGAAGATACCCAGTTTGAGCAGGCAGTGATGCAGACATCTCCGCGCATTCCCGCCCGTTCTGGAAGCTTTGAGACATCCCCATCGTATTAATGTGTCCCCAATATCCTTTATGGATGCTAGAAAAAATAGGATTTTAATACCTACCGGTAAATCCTTTTCTCGTAGTCCATAATGGATATTGGGTGCCTGCCTTAGTGCGGTGACTTTTCTGCAGGTTCTTGTTCTAGAGTTACCTGTTCAGCTGTTGCTGTTGTTGTTACCAGCTATTGCTGGTTGTTTTATGTGTGCGGTGTGCTGGTATGTAAATCTCATCACCCTTTATCATGTTCCTTCTGTCATATATGTCCTTTCTCCTTCAGGCACGTTTTTAACTTCCTGTGGGAGGGGGCATAGAGGGGAGGAGCCAGCACACCCAGTGAAGAAATTTAAAGTGCACTGACTCCTTTGGACCCCGTCTATACCCATCAATCTAGTTTCCCCCAATGTCCCTTATGGACTACGAGAAAAAGATTTACTGGTAGGTATTAAAATCCTTTCTCTAACGTCCTAGTGGATGCTGGGGACTCCGTAAGGACCATGGGGAATAGACGGGCTCTGCAGGAGACTGGGCACTCTAAGAAAGATTTAGTACTACTGGTGTGCACTGGCTCCTCCCTCTATGCCCGTCCTCCAGACCTCAGTTAGAATCTGTGCCCGGCCAGAGCTGGGTGCTTTTAGTGAGCTCTCCAGAGCTTGCTAATAAGAAAGTATTTTAGTTAGGTTTTTTTTTTTTTTTTCAGAGAGCTTCTGCTGGCAACAGACTCTCTGCTACGTGGGACTGAGGGGAGAGAAGCAAACCTACTAACTGCGGCTAGGTTGCGCTTCTTAGGCTACTGGACACCATTAGCTCCAGAGGGATCGAACACAGGACCTGACTTGTCGTCCGTTCCCGGAGCCGCGCCGCCGCCCCCCTCGCAGAGCCAGAAGTCAGAAGCCGGCGGGTTGAAGCAAGAAGTTGTCAAAATCGGCGGCAGAAGACTCCTGTCTTCATATGAGGTAGCGCACAGCACTGCAGCTGTGCGCCATTGCGCCCACACTAACCCACACACTCCGGTCACTGTAGGGTGCAGGGCGCAGGGGGGGGGGGTGCACTGGGAAGCAATTAAGTACCTCCTGGCAAAAGCAGCATATATACAGTTGTACACTGTTATATGCATGAGCCCCCGCCATTAATTTTACACAAAATCGTGGGAGAAGCCCATCGCTGAGGGGGCGGGGCCTTCTTCCTCAGCACTCACCAGCGCCATTTTCTCTCCACAGCACCGCTGAGAGGAAGCTCCCCAGGCTCTCCCCTGCAGAAGCACGATAGAGAGGGTGAAAAAGAGAGGGGGGGCACATAAATTTGGCGTAAAAACAATATATACAGCAGCTACTAGGTTAACACTAAGTTACTGTGTGATTCCTGGGTCATATAGCGCTGGGGTGTGTGCTGGCATACCCTCTCTCTGTCTCTCCAAAGGGCCTTGTGGGGGAACGGTCTTCAAATAGAGCATCCCCTGTGTGTGTGGTGTGTCGGTACGTATGTGTCGACATGTCTGAGGTAAAAGGCTCCCCTAAGGAGGAGATAGAGAAAATGTGTGTGAGAGGGTGTCTCCGTCGACAACGCCGACACCTGTTTGGATATGTGTAAGTGCTAAGGTGAATTTATTGCACAAAAGATTTGAGAACAGACAGGAAATCTACCCATGTCTGTCCCTATGTCACAGAGACCTTCAGAGTCTCTCAATGCTCACTATCCAAAATAATAAACACTGATATCGACACGGAGTTTGACTCCAGTGTCGACTACGATAATGCAAAGTTACAGCCAAAATGGCTGAAAGGTATTCAATATATGATTATTGTAATAAAAGATTATTTGCATATCACTGATGACTCCTTTGTCCCTGACACAAGGGTACACATGTTAAGGGCAAGCTTCTTAAATGCGAAATGAAGTGGATCTATTATTTAAATACAACATCACCTGCGGGATTAAATGAACGTTACAACTGGAATATTTCTCTAACGTCCTAGTGGATGCTGGGGACTCCGTCAGGACCATGGGGAATAGCGGCTCCGCAGGAGACAGGGCACAAAAGCAAGCTTTTAGGATCACATGGTGTGTACTGGCTCCTCCCCCCATGACCCTCCTCCAAGCCTCAGTTAGGTTTTTGTGCCCGTCCGAGCAGGGTGCAATCTAGGTGGCTCTCCTAAAGAGCTCCTTAGAAAAAGTTTTTAGGTTTTTTATTTTCAGTGAGTCCTGCTGGCAACAGGCTCACTGCATCGAGGGACTTAGGGGAGAGATTTTCAACTCACCTGCGTGCAGGATGGATTGGAGTCTTAGGCTACTGGACATAGCTCCAGAGGGAGTCGGAACACAGGTCACCCTGGGGTTCGTCCCGGAGCCGCGCCGCCGATCCCCCTTACAGATGCTGAAGATCGTGGGTCCGGAAACAGGCGGCAGAAGGCTCTTCAGCCTTCATGAAGGTAGCGCACAGCACTGCAGCTGTGCGCCATTGTTGCTACACACTTCACACTGAACGGTCACGGAGGGTGCAGGGCGCTGCTGGGGGCGCCCTGGGCAGCAATAATTAATACCTTTTATGGCAAAGAATACATCACATATAGCCATTGAGGCTATATGTATGTATTTAACCCAGGCCAGATATCTCAAAACCCGGGAGAAAAGCCCGCCGGAAAGGGGGCGGGGCTTATTCTCCTCAGCACACAGCGCCATTTTCCTGCTCAGCTCCGCTGTGAGGAAGGCTCCCAGGACTCTCCCCTGCACTGCACTACAGAAACAGGGTAACAAAGAGAAGGGGGGCATATTTTGGCGATATTTATATATTTAAAGCGCATATAACAGAAACAACACCTTTTAGGGTTGTTTATATACATTTTATAGCGCTTTTGGTGTGTGCTGGCAAACTCTCCCTCTGTCTCCCCAAAGGGCTAGTGGGGTCCTGTCTTCGATAAGAGCATTCCCTGTGTGTCTGCTGTGTGTCGGTACGTGTGTGTCGACATGTATGAGGACGATGTTGGTATGGAGGCGGAGCAATTGCCGGTAATGGTGATGTCACCCCCTAGGGAGTCGACACCGGAATGGATGGCTTTAATTATGGAATTACGTGATAATGTTAGTACATTACAAAAGTCAGTTGACGAAATGAGACGGCCGGAAAACCAGTTGGTACCTGCTCAGGCGTCTCAGACACCGTCAGGGGCTGTAAAACGTCCCTTACCTCAGTCAGTCGACACAGGTACCGACACAGATGAATCTAGTGTCGACGGTGAAGAAACAAACGTATTTTCCAATAGGGCCACACGTTATATGATCACGGCAATGAAGGAGGCTTTGCAGATCTCTGATACTGCAGGTACCTCAAAAAGGGGTATTATGTGGGGGGTGAAAAAACTACCTGTAGCTTTTCCAGAATCGGAGGAATTGAATGACGTGTGTGATGAAGCGTGGGTTAACCCCGATAGAAAACTGCTAATTTCAAAGAAGTTATTGGCATTATACCCTTTCCCACCAGAGGTTAGGGCGCGCTGGGAAACACCCCCTAGGGTGGATAAAGCGCTCACACGTTTATCAAAACAAGTGGCGTTGCCGTCTCCTGATACGGCCGCCCTCAAGGATCCAGCAGATAGGAGGCTGGAAACTACACTGAAGAGTATATACACACATACTGGTGTTGTACTCCGACCAGCAATAGCCTCAGCCTGGATGTGCAGTGCTGGGGTAGTGTGGTTGGATTCCCTGACTGAAAATATTGATACCCTGGATAGGGACAGTATTTTATTGACTTTAGAGCAATTAAAGGATGCGTTTCTTTATATGCGAGATGCTCAGAGGGATATTTGCACTCTGGCATCGAGAGTAAATGCGATGTCCATATCTGCCAGAAGAAGTTTATGGACGCGACAGTGGTCAGGTGATGCGGATTCCAAAAGGCATATGGAAGTATTGCCATATAAAGGAGAGGAATTATTTGGGGTCGGTCTATCGGATCTGGTGGCCACGGCAACTGCCGGCAAATCCACTTTTTTACCTCAGACTCCCTCCCAACAGAAAAAGACACCGTCTTTTCAGCCGCAGTCCTTTCGCTCCTATAAAAACAAGCGGGCAAAAGGACAGTCTTATCTGCCCCGAGGCAGAGGAAAGGGTAAGAGAGGGCAGCAAGCAGCCCCTGCCCAGGAACAGAAGCCCGCCCCGGGTTCTACAAAGCCATCAGCATGACGCTGGGGCTTTACTAGCGGACTCAGGAGCGGTGGGGGGTCGACTAAAGATTTTCAGCAATCAGTGGGCTCGCTCACAGGTGGACCCGTGGATCCTGCAGATAGTATCTCAGGGTTACATGTTGGAATTCGAAAGGTCTCCCCCTCGCCGGTTCCTAAAGTCTGCTTTACCAACGCCTCCCTTAGAAAGGGCGACGGTATTGGAAGCCATTCACAAGCTGTATTCTCAGCAGGTGATAATCAAGGTACCCTTCCTACAACAGGGAAAGGGGTATTATTCCACACTATTTGTGGTACCGAAGCCGGACGGTTCGGTAAGACCTATTCTAAATCTGAAATCCTTGAACCTGTACATACAGAAATTCAAGTTCAAGATGGAGTCACTAAGAGCAGTGATAGCGAATCTGGAAGAAGGGGACTTCATGGTGTCCCTGGACATAAAAGATGCTTATCTGCATGTCCCAATTTACCCCTCACACCAAGGGTATCTCAGGTTCGTGATACAAGACTGTCATTATCAGTTTCAAACGCTGCCGTTTGGTTTGTCCACGGCACCTCGGGTCTTTACCAAGGTAATGACCGAAATGATGGTTCTTCTACGAAGAAAAGGCGTATTAATTATCCCTTACTTGGACGATCTCCTGATAAGGGCAAGGTCCAGAGAACAGCTGGAAGTCGGGGTAGCACTAACCCAAGTAGTGCTTCAACAACACGGGTGGATTCTGAATCTTCCAAAATCTCAATTGACACCGACAACACGTCTGCTGTTCCTGGGAATGATTCTGGACACTGTTCAGAAAAAGGTGTTTCTCCCGGAGGAGAAAGCGAGGGAGTTATCCGAACTTGTCAGGAACCTCCTAAAACCAGGAAATGTGTCAGTACATCAATGCACAAGAGTCCTGGGAAAGATGGTGGCTTCTTACGAAGCAATTCCATTCGGCAGATTCCACGCACGAATATTTCAGTGGGATCTGCTGGACAAATGGTCCGGATCGCATCTGCACATGCATCAGCGGATAACACTGTCACCAAGAACAAGGTTGTCTCTCCTGTGGTGGTTGCAGAGTGCCCATCTGTTAGAGGGCCGCAGGTTCGGCATACAGGACTGGGTCCTGGTGACTACGGATGCCAGCCTACAAGGCTGGGGAGCAGTCACACAGGGAAGAAACTTCCAGGGTGTATGGTCAAACCTGGAGAAGTCTCTTCACATAAATATACTGGAGCTAAGAGCGATCTACAATGCTCTAAACATGGCGAAACCGCTGCTTCAGGGTCAGCCGGTGTTGATCCAGTCGGACAACATCACGGCAGTCGCCCACGTAAACAGACAAGGCGGCACGAGAAGCAGAAGAGCAATGACAGAAGCTGCAAGGATTCTTCGCTGGGCGGAAAATCATGTCATAGCACTGTCAGCAGTGTTCATCCCGGGAGTGGACAACTGGGAAGCAGACTTCCTCAGCAGACACGACCTTCACCCGGGAGAGTGGGGACTTCATCCGGAAGTTTTCCACATGATTGTGAACCATTGGGAAAAACCAAAGGTGGACATGATGGCGTCTCGCCTCAACAAAAAACTGGACAGATATTGCGCCAGGTCAAGAGACCCTCAGGCAATAGCTGTGGACGCTCTGGTAACACCGTGGGTGTACCAGTCAGTGTATGTGTTCCCTCCTCTGCCTCTCATACCAAAGGTACTGAGAATTATACGGAAAAGGGGAGTAAGAACAATACTAGTGGCTCCGGATTGGCCAAGAAGAACTTGGTACCCGGAACTTCAAGAGATGCTCACGGAAGATCCGTGGCCTCTACCTCTAAGAAGGGATCTGCTTCAGCAGGGACCTTGTATGTTCCAAGACTTACCGCGACTGCGTTTGACGGCATGGCGGTTGAACGCCGGATTCTAAAAGAAAAGGGCATTCCAGAGGAAGTTATTCCTACCTTGATTAAAGCTAGGAAGGAAGTGACCGCACAACATTATCACCGCATTTGGAGAAAATATGTTGCGTGGTGTGAAGCCAAGAAGGCCCCAACGGAAGAATTTCAATTGGGTCGATTCCTACATTTCCTGCAGGCAGGATTGTCTATGGGCCTAAAATTGGGGTCTATTAAAGTTCAAATTTCGGCCTTATCAATTTTCTTCCAGAAAGAATTGGCTTCAGTGCCTGAAGTACAAACTTTTGTCAAGGGTGTACTACATATACAGCCCCCAATTGTGCCTCCAGTGGCACCGTGGGATCTAAACGTAGTTTTGGATTTTCTCAAATCTCATTGGTTTGAGCCTCTCAAATCGGTAGATTTGAAGTATCTTACATGGAAAGTAACCATGCTACTGGCCCTGGCTTCAGCCAGGAGAGTTTCAGAGTTGGCGGCTTTATCGTACAAAAGCCCATATCTGATTTTCCATTCGGACAGGGCAGAACTGCGGACACGTCCTCATTTTCTCCCTAAGGTGGTTTCGGCTTTTCACTTGAACCAGCCTATTGTGGTGCCTGCGGCTACTAGCGACTTGGAGGACTCCAAGTTACTGGACGTTGTCAGAGCATTGAAAATATATATTTCAAGGACAGCTGGAGTCAGAAAATCTGACTCGTTGTTTATCTTGTATGCACCCAACAAGATGGGTGCTCCTGCGTCTAAGCAGACGATTGCTCGTTGGATCTGTAGCACAATCCAACTTGCACATTCTGTGGCAGGCCTGCCACAGCCTAAAACTGTAAAAGCCCACTCCACAAGGAAGGTGGGCTCATCTTGGGCGGCTGCCCGAGGGGTCTCGGCTTTACAACTTTGCCGAGCAGCTACGTGGTCAGGGGAGAACACGTTTGTAAAATTTTACAAATTTGATACTCTGGCTAAGGAGGACCTAGTGTTTGCTCATTCGGTGCTGCAGAGTCATCCGCACTCTCCCGCCCGTTTGGGAGCTTTGGTATAATCCCCATGGTCCTGACGGAGTCCCCAGCATCCACTAGGACGTTGGAGAAAATAAGAATTTACTTACCGATAATTCTATTTCTCATAGTCCGTAGTGGATGCTGGGCGCCCATCCCAAGTGCGGATTGTCTGCAATACTTGTACATAGTTATTGTTACAAAAATCGGGTTATTATTGTTGTGAGCCATCTTTTTTTAGAGGCTACTTCTGTGTTATCATACTGTTAACTGGGTTCAGATCACAAGTTGTACGGTGTGATTGGTGTGGCTGGTATGAGTCTTACCCGGGATTCAAGATCCTTCCTTATTGTGTACGCTCGTCCGGGCACAGTACCTAACTGAGGCTTGGAGGAGGGTCATGGGGGGAGGAGCCAGTACACACCATGTGATCCTAAAAGCTTGCTTTTGTGCCCTGTCTCCTGCGGAGCCGCTATTCCCCATGGTCCTGACGGAGTCCCCAGCATCCACTACGGACTATGAGAAATAGAATTATCGGTAAGTAAATTCTTATTTTTTCTATGATTTGTTTAGTGTCATTGAGTGTGGTATTATACATACATTATTAACTTCGACATTTGCTTTGTATGTGCCGCAGTCTCTAATGGGTTCCCAATTAGCGGATCCATCAGTATTCATTATACCAGTATTTATCCTATTGGTCACTGGTTTACTTACTGTCCCTGTGTATATATTTATGTGTTTTGATACATGTTATAACACACGTTTTTAATGTTGTTCATGTTTTCACTTTTGTTTCTTCAGATGCTGGGGGAAGCTGGGGAGGCATCGCAGCGGCTGGTGTCGGGTTTCCTGGGTAACGCATGACGCGTCTCTGGGCGACCGCTGGCGCGCTGACGTCATCGGAGGCGACCGTTGCGGGCGGACATGCCGCGGGAAGCCGTCCGGACCCGGCTTCCTTCAGCACCGGGGGGTTTTGGTATTTAGGTAAGTGTTGTTTCACTTATTCTGTTTGTTCTTTACAGCCTGTTAGCAAGCGGCTTGACAACGGTACCTGCGTGTACCGAAACGTTGCCGCCATCTTTACTTGCTATTATGCTACTATGATGATGTAAACCAATACAAGGTTTACTTGGAGTGCCGCAGTCTCCTGTGTTTTATTATTTATATATATATATATATATATATATATATATATATATATATATATATATATATATATATATATATATATATAAAACATGCCCAAAGAGACATGAGTATACTGGGTCCTAGAGTCAAAGCTATGTCGATTTCTGCTTGACGTGTCCTGTAGAATATGCAATGGACAGATGATGCCGATTAAGAGGCATATGGAAGGCTGAGGATTGTGTGGAGAAGGGTTCTCGGACCTGGTCTCCACAGCTATTGCTGGTAATTCTGATATTTTGCCTTGTATTCCTGCAACAGCCTAGGAAAGCACGACATTATCAAATGCAGCCTTTCGAATAAAGAAACAAGAAAGTCCGAGGTGCGTCCTTTCTTGCCAGAGGCGGGGGCAGAGGAAAGAAGCTGCACAACACAGCTAGTTCCCAGGAACAGAAGTCCTCCCCGGCCTCTACAAAAATCCACCGCATGTCGCTGGGGCTCCACAGGCGGAGCTAGGCCCGGTGGGGGCACGCCTTCGTAAGTTCAGCCACAAGTGGGTTCACTCCCTGTTAGATCCCTGGGCAATAGATATTGTGTCTCAGGGATATACGCTGGACTTTGAGAAGATGCCCCCTCACCGACGGCCATGCCGGCTTCCCCCCACGAGAGGGAAACAGTGTTAACTGCAATTCACAAATTGTATCTTCAACAGGTGGTGGTCAAGGTTCCCCTCCTTCAACAAGGAGGGGGTTATTATTCGACCATGTGGTAGTCCCGAAACCAGACGGTTCGGTCGGACCCATATTGAATTTAAAATCCCTGAACATATACCTGAAAAGGTTCAAGTTCAAGATGGAATCGCTAAGAGCGGTTATTGCAAGCCTGAAAGGGGGAGATTTTATGGTGACTCAGGACATAAAGGATGCATACCTTCATGTCCCCACTTATCCACCTCATCAGGCGTACCTCAGAATTGCGGTACGGGATTGTCATTACCAATTTCAGAATTCACCAAGGTAATGGCGGAAATGATGGTGCTCCTGCGGAAGCAAGGTGTCACTATTATCACGTACTTGGACGATCTCCTCATAAAAGCGAGATCAAGAGAGCAGTTGCTGAACAGCGTATCCCTTTCTCTGGAAGTGTAACGGCAGCACGGCTGGATTCTATATATTCCAAAGTCGCAGTTGGTTCTTACAGCTCATCTGCCTCTCCTAGGCATGATCCTAGACACAGACCAGAAAAGGGTTTATCTCCCGATAGAGAGAGCTCAGGAGCTCGGGACACTGGTCAGGAATCTATTAAAACCAAAACAGGGGTCAGTGCATCACTGCACTCGAGTCCTGGGAAGGAGGGTGGCATCATACAAGGCCATTCCCTTGGGCAGGTTCCATACGAGGACCTTCCAATGGGACTTACTGGACAAGTGGTCCGGATCACATCTTCAGATGCATCGGTTAATCACCCTATCCCCCAGAGCCAGGGTGTCTCTCCGGTGGTGGCTGCAGAGTGCTCACCTTCTCGAAGGTCGCAGATTCGGCATTCAGGACTGGGTCCTGGTGACCACGGATGCAAGCCTCCGAGGGTAGGGGGCAGTCACACAGGGAAGAAATTTCCAAGGGCTATGGTCAAGGCAGTAGACTTGCCTTCACATCAATATCCTGGAACTAAGGGCCATATACAACGCCCTAAGTCAAGCGGAGACCCTGCTTCGCGACCAACCGGTTCTGATTCAATCGGACAATATCACCGCAGTGGCTCATGTAAACCGCCAAGGCGGCACAAGGAGCAGAGTGGCAATGGTAGAAGCCACCAGAATTCTTCGCTGGGCGGAGAATCACGTAAGCGCACTGTCAGCAGTGTTCATTCCGGTAGTGGACAACTGGGGAGCAGACTTCCTCAGCAGGCACGACCTCCACCCGGGAGAGTGGGGACTTCATCAAGAAGTCTTCGCGCAGATTGTAGGGCGGTGGGAACTGCCACAGGTGGACATGGCATCCCGCCTCAACAAAAAGCTACAGAGGTATTGCGCCAGGTCAAGAGACGCACTGGTGACACCGTGGATGTTCCAGTCGGTTTATGTGTTTCCTCTTCCTCTCTTATAAGGAAAAGAGGAGTGAGAACAATACTCATTGTTCCGGATTGGCCAAGAAGGACTTGGTATCCAGAGCTGAAAGAAATGTTCACAGAGGACCCATGGCCTCTGCCTCTAGGGCAGGATCTGTTGCAGCAGGGACCTTGTATGTTCCAAGACTTACCGCAGCTGCGTTTGACGGCATGGCGGTTGGATGCCGGATCCTAGTTGAAAAGAGGGATTCCGGATGAGGTTATTCCTACGCTGATAAGGGCTAGGAAGGACGTGACGGCTAAACATTATCACCGTATACGGCGAAAATATGTTGCTGGGTGTGAGGCCAGGAATGCCTCTACAGAGGAATTCCAGCTGGGCCGTTTCCTTCACTTCCTACAGTCGGGAGTGACTTTGGGCCTAGAATTGGGGTCCATTAATGTCCAGATTTCGGCCCTATCCATTTTCTTTCAAAAAATAAATAAATAAATAGCTTCTCTACCTGAAGTTCAGACGTTTGTAAAGGGAGTGCTGCATAGTCAGCCCCTTTTTTGTGCCACCAGTGGCACCTTAGGATCTTAACGTGGTGTTGAGTTTCCTGAAATCTCACTGGTTTGAGCCGCTTAAGACCGTGGAGTTAAAATATCTCACGTGGAAAGTGGTCATGCTATTGGCCTTAGCTTCGGCTAGGCGTGTGTCAGAATTGGCGGCTTTGTCATGTAAAAGCCCCTATCTGGTTTTCCATATGGACAGGACAGAATTATGGACTCGTCCGCAATTTCTGCCGAAGGTGGTGTCATCTTTTCAGGTGAACCAACCTATTGTGGTGCCTGCGGCTACTCGTGACTTGGAGGATTCCAAGTTACTAGATGTAGTCATGGCTTTGAAGATTTATGTAGCCAGATCGGCTGGAGTCAGGAAACCTGACTCGATGTTTATCCTGTATGCATCCAACAAGCTGGGTGCTCCTATTGCTCGCTGGATCTGTAACACGATTCAGCAGGCTCATTCTGCGGCTGGTTTGCCGCCTCCAAAATCAGTAAAAGCCCATTCCACAAGGAAGGTGGGCTCTTCTTGGGCGGCTGCCCGAGGGGTCTCGGCATTACAGCTTTGCCGAGCAGCTACTTGGTTGGGTTCAAACACATTTGCAAAGTTCTACAAGTTTGATACCCTGGCTAAGGAGGACCTTGTGTTTGCTCATTCGGTGCTGCAGAGTCATCCGCACTCTCCCGCCCGTTTGGGAGCTTTGGTATAATCCCCATGGTCCTTACGGAGTCCCCAGCATCCACTAGGACATTAGAGAAAATAAGATTTTACTCACCGGTAAATCTATTTCTCGCAGTCCGTAGTGGATGCTGGGTGCCCGTCCCAAGTGCGGACTTCTTCTGCAATACTTGTATATAGTTATTGCTTAAATAAGGGTTACGTTATGGTTGCATCAGGTTTGTCTGATGTTCTGTTGATCATACTGTTGACTGGGTATGTTATCACAAGTTATACGGTGTGATTGGTGTGGCTGGTATGAGTCTTACCCTGAATTCCAAAATCCTTTCCTTGTAATGTCAGCTCTTCCGGGCACAGTTTCCTTAACTGAGGTCTGGAGGAGGGGCATAGAGGGAGGAGCCAGTGCACACCAGTAGTACTAAATCTTTCTTAGAGTGCCCAGTCTCCTGCGGAGTCCCCAGCATCCACTACGGACTACGAGAAATAGATTTACCGGTGAGTAAAATCTTATTTCTCTGACGTCCTAGTGGATGCTGGGAACTCCGTAAGGACCATGGGGAATAGACGGGCTCCGCAGGAGACTGGGCACTCTAAAAGAAAGATTAGGTACTATCTGGTGTGCACTGGCTCCTCCCACCATGACCCTCCTCCAGACCTCAGTTGGATTTCTGTGCCCGGCCGAGCTGGATGCACACTAGGGGCTCTCCTGAGCTCCTATAAAGAAAGTTTATTTTAGGTTTTTTATTTTACAGTGAGACCTGCTGGCAACAGGCTCACTGCATCGAGGGACTAAGGGGAGAAGAAGCGAACCTACCTGCTTGCAGCTAGCTTGGGCTTCTTAGGCTACTGGACACCATTAGCTCCAGAGGGATCGACCGCATGGAACTGGCCTTGGTGTTCGTTCCCGGAGCCGCGCCGCCGTCCCCCTTACAGAGCCAGAAGCAAGAAGAGGTCCGGAAAATCGGCGGCAGAAGACATCAGTCTTCACCAAGGTAGCGCACAGCACTGCAGCTGTGCGCCATTGCTCCTCATACACACTTCACACTCCGGTCACTGAGGGTGCAGGGCGCTGGGGGGGGGCGTCCTGAGCAGCAATAAAAACACCTTGGCTGGCAAATATATCACAATATATAGACCCAGAGGCTATATATGTGATAAATACCCCTGCCAGAATCCATAAAAAAGCGGGAGAAAAGTCCGCGAAAAAGGGGCGGAGCTATCTCCCTCAGCACACTGGCGCCATTTTCTCTTCACAGTGCAGCTGGAAGACAGCTCCCCAGGCTCTCCCCTGTAGTTTGCAGGCTCAAAGGGTTAAAAAGAGAGGGGGGGGCACTAAATTTAGGCGCAATATTGTATATACAAGCAGCTATTGGGAAAAATTCACTCAATATAGTGTTAATCCCTAAATTATATAGCGCTCTGGTGTGTGCTGGCATACTCTCTCTCTGTCTCCCCAAAGGGCTGTGTGGGGTCCTGTCCTCAGTCAGAGCAGTCCCTGTGTGTGTGCGGTGTGTCGGTACGGCTGTGTCGACACGTTTGATGAGGAGGCTTATGTGGTGGCAGAGCAGATGCCGATAAATGTGATGTCGCCCCCTGTGGGGCCGACACCAGAGTGGATGGATAGGTGGAAGGTATAAACCGACAGTGTCAACTCCTTACATAAAAGGCTGGATGACGTAACAGCTGTGGGACAGCCGGCTTCTCAGCCCGCGCCTGCCCAGGCGTCTCAAAGGCCATCAGGGGCTCAAAAACGCCCGCTCCCTGAGATGGGAGACACAGATGTCGACACGGAGTCTGACTCCAGTGTCCACGAGGTTGGGACATATACACAATCCACTAGGAACATCCGTTACATGATCCCGGCAATAAAAAATGTGTTACACATTTCTGACATTAACCCAAGTACCACTAAAAAAGGGTTTTATGTTTGGGGAGAAAAAGCAGGCAGTGTTTTGTTCCCCCATCAAATGAGTGAATGAAGTGTGAAAAAGCGTGGGTTCCCCCGATAAGAAACTGGTAATTTCTAAAAAGTTACTGATGGCGTACCCTTTCCCGCCAGAGGATAAGTTACGCTGGGAGATATCCCCTAGGGTGGATAAGGCGCTCACACGTTTGTCAAAAAAGGTGGCACTGCCGTCTTAGGATTCGGCCACTTTGAAGGTACCTGCTGATAAAAAGCAGGAGGCTATCCTGAAGTCTGTATTTACACACTCAGGTACTAGACTGAGACCTGCAGATAGTGCTGCTGCAGCGTGGTCTGTGACCCTGTCAAACAGGGATACTATTTTGCAAACATAAGAGCATATTAAAGACGTCGTCTTATATATGAGGGATGCACAGAGGGATATTTTGCCGGCTGGCATCCAGAATTAATGCAATGTCCATTCTGTCAGGAGGGTATTAGAGACCCGACACTGGACAGGTGATGCTGACTTTAAAAGGCACATAGAGCCTTATAAGGGTGAGGAATTGTTTGGGGATGGTCTCTGGGACCTCGTATCCACAGCAACAGCTGGGAAGAATTTTTTTTACCTCAGGTTTCCTCACAGCCTAAGAAAGCACTGTATTATCAGGTACAGTCCTTTCGGCTTCAGAAAAGCAAGCGGGTCAAAGGCGCTTCCTTTCTGCACAGAGACGAGGGAAGAGGGAAAAAGCTGCACCAGTCAGCCAGTTCCCAGAATCAAAATTCTTCCCCCGCTTCCTCTGAGTCCACCGCATGACGCGGGGGCTCCACAGGCGTAGCCAGGTACGGTGGGGGGCCGCCTCAAAAATTTCAGCGATCAGTGGGCTCGCTCACAGGTGGATCCCTGGATCCTTCAAGTAGTATCTCAGGGGTACAAGCTGGAATTCGAGGTGTCTCCCCCCCGCCGTTTTCCTCAAATCTGCCTTGCCGACAACTCCCTCAGGCAGGGAGGCTGTGCTAGAGGCAATTCACAAGCTGTATTCCCAGCAGGTGATAGTCAAGGTGCCCCTACTTCAACAAGGACGGGGTTACTATTCCACACTGTTTGTGGTACCGAAACCGGACGGTTCGGTGAGACCCATTTTAAATTTGAAATCCTTGAACACATACATAAAAAAATTCAAGTTCAAGATGGAATCGCTCAGGGCGGTTATTGCAAGCCTGGAGGAGGGGGATTACATGGTATCCCTGGACATCAAGGATGCTTACCTACATGTCCCCATTTACCATCCTCAACAGGAGTACCTCAGATTTGTGGTACAGGATTGCCATTACCAATTCCAAACACTGCCGTTTGGACTGTCCACGGCACCGAGGGTCTTTACCAAGGTAATGGCAGAAATGATGATACTCCTTCGAAAAAAGGGAGTTTTAATTATCCCGTACTTGGACGATCTCCTTATAAAGGCGAGGTCCAAGGAGCAGTTGTTGGTCGGAGTAGCACTATCTCGGGAAGTGCTACAACAGCACGGATGGATTCTATACATTCCAAAGTCACAGCTGGTTCCTACCACACGCCTACTGTTCCTGGGGATGGTTCTGGACACAGAACAGAAAAAAGTGTTTCTCCCGCAGGAGAAAGCCAAGGAGCTGTCATCTCTAGTCAGAGACCTCCTGAAACCAAAACAGGTATCGGTGCATCACTGCACACGAGTCCTGGGAAAAATGGTAGCTTCTTACGAAGCAAAATTCCATTCGGCAGGTTCCATGCAAGAACCTTTCAGTGGGACCTCTTGGACAAGTGGTCGGGATCGCATCTTCAGATGCATCGGCTGATAACCCTCTCTCCAAGGACCAGGGTATCTCTACTGTGGTGGCTGCAGAGTGCTCATCTTCAAGAGGGCCGCAGATTCGGCATACAGGACTGGGTCCTGGTAACCACGGATGCCAGCCTTCGAGGCTGGGGGGCAGTCACACAGGGAAGAAATTTCCAAGGACTTTGGTAAAGTCAGGAGTCGTCCCTACACATAAATATTCTGGAACTGAGGGCCATTTACAATGCCCTAAGTCTGGCAAGGCCTCTGCTTCAAAACCAGCCGGTACTGATCCAATCAGACAACATCACGGCAGTCGCCCATGTAAACCGACAGGGCGGCACAAGAAGCAGGATGGCGATGGCAGAAGCCACAAGGATTCTCCGATGGGCGGAAAATCACGTCTTAGCACTGTCAGCAGTGTTCATTCCGGGAGTGGACAACTGGGAAGCAGACTTCCTCAGCAGACACGACCTACACCCGGGAGAGTGGGGACTTCATCCAGAAGTCTTCCAACTGTTGGTAAACCGTTGGGAAAGGCCACAGGTGGACATGATGGCGTCCCGCCTAAACAAAAAACTAGATATTGCGCCAGGTCAAGGGACCCTCAGGCAATAGCTGTGGACGCTCTGGT
Source organism: Pseudophryne corroboree (assembly GCF_028390025.1). Classification (NCBI taxonomy): domain Eukaryota; kingdom Metazoa; phylum Chordata; class Amphibia; order Anura; family Myobatrachidae; genus Pseudophryne; species Pseudophryne corroboree. The sequence goes on from NC_086449.1 coordinate 577,440,049, forward strand.
AACACCGTGGGTGTACCAGTTGGTTTATGTATTTCCTCCTCTGCCTCTCATACCAAAGGTACTGAGAATAATAAGAAAACGAGGAGTAAGAACGATACTCGTGGTTCCGGATGGGCCAAGAAGAGCTTGGTACCCAGAACTTCAAGAAATGATATCAGAGGACCCATGGCCTCTACCGCTCAGACAGGATCTGCTACAGCAGGGGCCCTGTCTGTTCCAAGACTTACCGCGGCTGCGTTTGACGGCATGGCGGTTGAATTCCGGATCCTAAAGGAAAAGGGCATTCCGGAGGAAGTCATTCCTACGCTGATAAAAGCCAGGAAAGAAGTAACCGCAAACCATTATCACCGTATTTGGCGAAAATATGTTGCGTGGTGTGAGGCCAGGAAGGCCCCAACAGAGGAATTTCAGCTGGGTCGTTTTCTGCACTTCCTACAGTCAGGAGTGACTATGGGCCTAAAATTGGGTTCCATTAAGGTCCAGATTTCGGCTCTGTCGATTTTCTTCCAGAAAGAACTGGCTTCACTGCCTGGAGTTCAGACATTTGTAAAGGGAGTGCTACATATTCAGCCCCCTTTTGTGCCTCCTGTGGCACCTTGGGATCTCAACGTGGTGTTGAGTTTCCTAAAATCACATTGGTTTGAGCCACTTAAAACTGTGGATTTGAAATATCTCACGTGGAAAGTGGTCATGTTATTGGCCTTGGCTTCGGCCAGGCGTGTGTCAGAATTGGCGGCTTTGTCATGTAAAAGCCCTTATCTGATTTTCCATATGGATAGGGCAGAATTGAGGACTCGTCCCCAGTTTCTCCCTAAGGTGGTATCAGCTTTTCACTTGAACCAACCTATTGTAGTGCCTGCGGCTACTAGGGACTTGGAAGATTCCAAGTTACTGGACGTAGTCAGGGCCTTAAAAATTTATATTTCCAGGGCGGCTGGAGTCAGGAAAACTGACTCGCTTTTTATCCTGTAGGCACCCAACAAAATAGGTGCTCCTGCTTCTAAGCAGACTATTGCTCGCTGAATTTGTAGCACAATTCAGCTGGAGCATTCTGCGGCTGGATTGCCGCATCCTAAATCAGTAAAAGCCCATTCCACGAGGAAAGTGGGCTCATCTTGGGCGGCTGCCCGAGGGGTCTCGGCTTTACAACTTTGCCGAGCTGCAACTTGGTCAGGGGCAAACACGTTAGCTAAATTCTACAAATTTGATACCCTGGCTGAGGAGGACCTTGAGTTCTCTCATTTGGTGCTGCAGAGTCATCCGCACTCTCCCACCCGTTTGGGAGCTTTGGTATAATCCCCATGGTCCTTACGGAGTTCCCAGCATCCACTAGGACGTCAGAGAAAATAAGATTTTACTTACCGGTAAATCTATTTCTCGTAGTCCGTAGTGGATGCTGGGCGCCCATCCCAAGTGCGGATTGTCTGCAATACTTGTATGTAGTTATTGCCTAACTAAGGGTTATTGTTGAGCCATCTGTTGAGAGGCTCAGTTATATTTCATACTGTTAACTGGGTATAGTATCACGAGTTATACGGTGTGATTGGTGTGGCTGGTATGAGTCTTACCCGGGATTCAAAATCCTTCCTTATTGTGTCAGCTCTTCCGGGCACAGTATCCTAACTGAGGTCTGGAGGAGGGTCATGGTGGGAGGAGCCAGTGCACACCAGATAGTACCTAATCTTTCTTTTAGAGTGCCCAGTCTCCTGCGGAGCCCGTCTATTCCCCATGGTCCTTACGGAGTTCCCTGCATCCACTACGGACTACGAGAAATAGATTTACCGGTGAGTAAAATCTTATTTTATTACGGCGTGTACAAATGGGATGCTGCGATGAATTAAAATAGCAACTCCCCATTTCTTACAATTGGCTGATGCAAAAAAGGTCTGAAAATACTGCTTACATTGAAGCTGCGAGTGAAGTCCTGTGAAATGAGTCTCTTGGAGAAAGACTATATCTGCTTTCTACCATCTGCAGCCACTCAATACTATTGTACGTTTCTTAGGGGAGTTGAGCTTATTCACATTAATGGCCAATATTTTAAGAGGCATGGTGTAATATGGGAAGAGTCTCCAACAAAGGCTGGAAAATAATGATTTTTATCCCAGCTTTGTATGACTTTTCTGAGCGGAGATATTGCATTTACCCCAAATGTCCACAGCAGTAAAAAATGTCATACACCATGATACAAAAATAGCCGCCATCTTCATATGAAGATAGACAAAAATAAAGTAATGGTGGTTTCTAACTACTTATAGGTCATCAGACACAAAGAAAAATAAATGGTCATGCAACCAATTAATTTAATTCTGGACCAATTGATATGAATTGACCCTTCAGTAGATTATGTTGAATCATTTAAATGAGCCTTAGAACATCTATATAGTAATAGCAGAAGAATAACTTTTCTGAGTGACATATTTCTGTGATGGCGTTGTCTGAGGAGGGCAAATAACATACCAAATTGAGGTCTTGGTTTGTTGTAATTGGTTGCTTCATTTTGGAGTAATGTGGCAAAACGTCCACCTAACGTTTGCAATGTATCACCAGTGAGCTCTGAAAAATGTGACTGCTGGGTGACATGGAGCATGTGACCTGTTGGGTGGTCTGGAAAATTAGTTATTTGCAGGCAGGGGCGTAGCTATGTCAATTGGGGCCCCATAGCATAAAATTATGTTCCCGGCCGCTGCATTGAATGCCCTTCACCCCATGAATTACTGAAAACTCCCCTTCCCCAGTAAACTTCCCACATCACTCACCATTGGGCTGCTGCCGCCTCATCGCTCTCCCGATCTGCCTGACTCCGTCTTGTGTCTCCTCACAGACGCTGGGAGGAGGCGTGGCCGTGGCCCAGAGATGCACCCTGCAGACTCAGCCATGCCTCCTCCCAGCATTAGTTAGTTCAGGAGAGGCAGAGCCGGCCAGGTGAGCAGGTGTGGCTGCAGTGCAGCAGCCACACCTGCTAAAAGTAAAAGCTACCAGCGTCGTCGCTGGGGCTCAGCAACAAGCTGCAGGGGAAGGCTCGGGCCCCAGAGACAACTCGGGCCCTATAGCAGCCGCATCCCCTGCACCTATGGTAGCTACGCCCATGTTTTCAGCCTCCCACTAAACAGGGATTGTTCAAAATTAGACTCCAAAAGGGGTGAAAAGGGGTAAAATTGTTCCGCCCAGTAAACATTTGACCTGTTGAAAACAGGCACATCACTTGTTAATGAGTACAACAATAGGTTTGTTATAGAAAAAAATATTGGGCAGTGTGGTTAGGTATGAAGTAAAAAGACATAAACATAAAGCTTATCATTCCAGCAGGAGGAGCCACTTGCTTCATGTCATGATTCCATGGCTATTTTTTGTTGCTGTTTGTGGTTAGGGCACAGATTTAATTTAAAAACAGAAGAAGAAAAAATGTACTTACAATGCAGGTTTAGTGCAACACGCACATCTACACACACACACACACACATTAGATAGATATATAATATAGCGCGTGTGTATTTAAAAAAAATCTTTCAACATACTATATTTAAAATGAGAGGAAAACTAAAATGTGTACTGCTGATTGAGGCTAATGCTGAGTTTGAGAGTCGCTGAGTTAGATAGCTTGGCTGGAAGAACAGCCTTTAATAGGTATTTATTTGTTTAATTGGTTGTTGGTACATTTTCTGAGCTGATTTCATATCTATGTAATTTGCATTAATCCTTTTAACAGCTGCTTACTAAAGTTATACTGTACAGATCAATGGTCATTCTGTGGAGTCAATCCAATTAGGTGTGAGTCTGCAAAAGAGAGTTTCGCTTCGCATGAATATTTCGTCATAGCTGTATAGCGAAACACAGCGTTGATGTGTTTGTGTGTGTTACAGTGTGCTCCATTCAGCATTAAGCGGAATATGCTGCGCTATATAAGAAACTGTTAAATAATACTGAGCAAATGTAATATAAATTACACTGTTCATTCTCAAATAGTCAACCCTAGAGTTAGGTATGTGATAGCTAATGTCACTGCTAACGGGAGGCATTTGACTCTATGCCGTTTGTATACTCCTATGACAAAGTTGTTTTTCTTTATATAGGTGCCAAGCTATCCGTTAGTCTTGATCCTTACATGATGTGGAGGTGATTTTAATACAGTATTCCCTAATGCCTTGGGTAGGCAGACAATGACCAGCAAAATGAACGTAGGCATTCAATACATTTGCCCACTTTTGATCTTGCTTGATCTCTCCTGAGGTATCATAATGGGGATGACTTCTGCACTAGTTAAATTCCAAGTATAGCATAGCAACCAGGGCTTAAAGTGGTCCTGGTGAGGTGGTGGAACTCATGGAGGAGGACCATGGAGGCACCAGGACCTGAGGAAGGAGTAGGTGGCTGCAGCTCATCAGTAACACTAGTGCCGCCTGTATCATCGATTGACGCAGATGATGGGGTGGGCTTTTCTGTTGGAATTACTGTGCAGGGCAATGGAGATGGTGGTACTAGTTCCCCCTACCATTACAGGTGGTGGAACTCCGTTCCACCTCGTTCCCCCCAACTTTAACCCCTGATAGCAACTGAATAAAGCCTGTATCATATTTCATATATTAGTATGTTTCCTTTGAGTGCAGCCTAATGTGGGATGCCGGCCAAACTCGGACTTTTTTTAAAGGAGCAATCATTTACAAGGCATGGTTTCATTACATACCACCCATTATATCCAGAGTGCATAAAAATAATGAGGCAATTTAAAACCAATTGTGTGTGTTGTTGTTTTTTTTTTTTTTATCCCATAAATTTTATTCAGGTTGTTTTACAAATAAAGCTTACTGTGTGTTTTGTGTACAAGCATTCCTGCCATGCCCATTTATTGATAATCACATTCTCAGTGCGATCTGGGCATAATGCTTGCGTTGCTGTATGTGAGAATATCTGGCAAATGTATCAAAGAAGCAGGGACAGAGGCTCTGAAAGGAGGCTTGGAGTGAAGTGACCGCATTAGCGGTCTCTTCACTCTTTTGTGACTCCTGCACATGAACAGTCTGTTGGCCACACATATGTGACAGCTAGTGCTAGGGAGGGCTCCGTTTAGAGCCTACAATGCAAATTCTTTAGTCCCTCCTCTGTAAGCGAACAATAATATGACAGAGTCTGGCAGATTTTATCGACATAAAATCTGTGAGTTGTTATGAACTATCCGTCCGTGTATGGCCAAGATATCTGATGCTTTAGCATGTCTGCCATCCTGGCTTTTTTTTTTTTTCTTATCTGACAGTGTATGCCCAGGATTTTTAGGATCTAAAAACCTAACTTTAGTGTTTTTGTTTTTTTTGTTCAATCCATGTTTTAGGATTTTATAGGTTTAAAAAAAAATCCATTTAGGAATTACTACATTGTATGAAAATAAGGAGAGTTATGGTAGACTTACCTTTGTTAATCCCCTTACTTCAAAGTCCATAGGGTCCACAGGGTATACGCTGGGGGAGTTTAGGTGGTAGAAAGTACCGGGCACCAAATAGTTAAGCTTTTACAGCTACCAGAATGCACTGGTGCTTTCCCACTATAGCCCGCCCACAGTCCAGGCTCTTCAGTTTTGTTGACATGCCCAAGGCAGGAGCAGGATAGGAGAGAAGGAAGATTTGGTACACACAAGAATACACTTTCACATACAAGTGAAGGGAACCGGTGACCAAGAAAAGAAACCCACAGAAGCCAGGTGCGTCAGGGTGCGCGGCCTGTGGATCCTATGGACTTTGAAGAAAGAGCGTTAACAAAGGGAAGTTTAACATAACTGCTTTTCTTCAGGGTCCATAGAGCTCCACATGGAATACCTTGGGGATGTCCCAAAGCAGATGATCCTAAGCGGATCGAAGAATCTGGCGTCCAAATGAAGCATCCTGAGAGGTAAATTTATCAAAGGCATAAAACCTGAGAAAGATGTCGACAGAAGACCATGTGGCTACCCTACAGGCAGCCCACGAAGGACCTACAGAGCAAGTAGAATGAGCAGGGACTGTAGCCAGCACTGGAAGGCCAGCCTGTGTGTAGATCTGTGAGATAGTCACGCAGAGCCATTTGGCCAGAGTCTGTCTGTCAGCAGGTCAGTCCTTCTTGTGGAATCAATGGAGTACAAAAAGGGAATAAGGGAATCCAATTTCCGTATGGAACTATTAACAAGTCACATAGATCCGGAGGGCAAGGAACACATCAATGGAAGTCTCCGCAGAGAGAGTGGGAAGCCAGTACCATAATATCTTCATGAAGGTGGAAACTGTACACCACCTTGAGAAGGTAGCCAGGTCAAGTTTGAAGAACCGCTCTGTCCCGAGCAAAGATCAGACAAGTAGAGTGCCCCTAAATCTGACACCCATCGGGCTGATCCAATAGGGAAAAAGGTCTTTGCTGTTAGCCATTTGAGGTTCACCGATTCCAGAGGTTCAAACTGAGGTTCCCGAAGTGCTTGGAGAACCACTGACAAATCCCACTGAGCCAATGGTTGAATACAGAGGACACCCTGAAGAAAGGTGCAAACAGCGGCAGTGGAGCAATTCTGCACTGGAAGCAAATTAATAGAGCAGAGATGTGCACTTTGAGAGATGCCAGGAGAAGTCCAAGATCCAATCCAGCTTGAAGAAAGGCACGGATCTGAGAACCCCGAAAAACCAGAGGGTCATAGGGCTTAATTCAGAATTGATCGCAGGAGCAAATTTGTTAGCAGTTGGGCAAAACCATCTGCACTGCAGGGGGGGGGGGGGGCGATATAACGTGCAGAGAGAGATAGATTTGGGTGGGGTGTGTTGAAACTGAAATCTAAATTGCAGTGTAAAAATAAAGCAGACAGTATTTACCCTGCATAGAAACTCACCCAAATCTAACTCTCTGTGCAAATGTTATATCTGCCACACCTGCAGTGCACATGGTTTTGCCCAACTGCTAACAGATTTGCTGCTGCGATCAACTCTTAATTACCCCCATAGTGTCTTTCAGAGCACCACTGGAAGTATGTATGCCACACAATAGATACAGGCGGTCCGGTTTCCTAGCCCTGAGCATGGTTTAAACCACCGAGCAAGAGAAACCTTTGGACCTTAGGAGGGATAACGCAAGAACCACACGCAGACGGGCTAGGTCTGGGCGTAGACAGGGACCCTGAGACCACAGGTCTGGTTGTAGTGAAAGTGGAAAGGGAGCATCAACAGAGTGACTGGAAGTTGGAGAACTAATCAAGCCGGAGCCATGCCACAGCTACCTCCTTCTTGCTTGAACTTCCAAAGAACCTGCAGAAGAAGGAAGACTGGAGGGAAGACATATGGCAGACAGAAGGTCCTCTTACTTCCAGAGCGTCCAAGTAGGCTGCTTCTGGATCTCTTGTTCTGGACCCATACACAGGAACCATATGGGTGAGGCTGTAAAGTCCACATCCATCTGGCCAATTTTTCCGCCAGAAGCTGGGTGTAGAGACCACTCACCTGAATGCACATCGTGATGGCTGAGTAAGTCTGCTTCCCAGTTGAGGACCGCTAGGATGAATCCTGCCGAGTGCCTCCCTGATGGTTAAGGTAGGCCACCGCAGTGGCTATGTCGGACTGGACCTGAACCAGTCTGCCCTGGAAAATGTCCCGTGCCTGCATGAGTGCTCAGCAGACAGCTCGTAGCTCCAAGAAGTTCATTGGTAAACAACTTTCTACGGGAGTCCAATGGCCCTGAAGGCGGTGTTGACTGTAGACTGGCATCTGTTGTCAGAAGGACTCAATCTGGAATCTGAAAAGAATTACCCTTGTCTAAGTGCGCCGTCTGCAGCCACCAGGTTAGAGACAGATGAACTTCTGGAGAGAGGATCATCGTCTGGGACCTGATCCGATGTGGTAGTCCGTTCCACCTGGACAAGATCAGGTGTTGCAGTGGCCTGGAGTGAAACTGGCCGTATTACACTATGGCAAAGGTGGAGACCATGGACCCCAGGGCCGTGCTTGGCCGAGTGGATGGACACTCGCAATTGTGCAGCAACTTGCGTACTGAACCCGAGAGTCAAGGAGCGCTCCCAGATATAGCATATGGTGCATAGGTGTGAGGGATGACTTTTTCCAGTTGATAAGCCAGCGGTTTGGCTGCAGGAAAGCAATAGTCAGCTGAGGGTAGGGGTGAAGAACCTCTAGAGATTATGTGAGGATCAACAGGTCGTCCAAATATGGGAGAATTCTGACCCCCTGGTGACACAACTGTGCCGCCATAACTGTCCTAATTTTGGGAACAGTAGAAAGACCAAAGGGCAATGCCCAAAACTGGTAATGCTACTGAAGGATAGTAAACTGCAGAAACCGCTGATGAGAGGGTGCTACAGGTACATGCAGAGCAACACCCACTACCAATATCTCTATAACTGTTGACAACACCACCATCTCCCACGTTCCCCAACTCCGCTGCTTGAGCATCACTCTTGACTCCTCCCTCTCCTTTGCACCCCACATCCAAGCTCTGGAACAATCCTGTCGGTTCCAGCTACACACCATTGCTCGCATCAGGCCATTTCTCTTCCAGAGTGCAACTAAACTTATCATCCACTCACTGGTCATCTCACGACTCGACTACTGCAAAGTTCTCACTGGCCTCGCTCCCCTCTAATCGCTTGCTCCCATCTTGCTCCCCTCTAATCTGTCCTGAACTCCGCAGCTAGGCTTATCTTCCTCTCCCGCCGCTCCACATCTGCCACTCCCATTTGACGAAATTTACACTGGCTCCCATTCCACTACAGAATCCTCTTCAAACTTCTCACCCTCACATACAAGGCCATCTCTAATTCTACTGCTCCCTACATCTCCAACCTCCTCTCCCTTCATACTCCCTCCTGCCCCCTACGGTCGACCAATGACCGTCGCCTCTCCACCACCCTGCTCACTGCTTCCTATGCTCAAGTTCAAGACTATGCCCGTGCTGCACCCCTTCAGTGGAACGAACTCCCCCGCTCCATTAGACTCTCCCCAACCTTGCAAAGCTTCAAACGGGCACTAAAAACCCACCTATTCATCAAAGCATGCCCTCCCGATGCATAACCTAAGCCTGAGGCCGATCCTCTACCACCCTGCCTCATGCCTTGACCATCTCAGCTTTGCTTACATACTGCCATCGGGCTACCTCCCGCTTGCTTGCACCTCATGTCATCTGTCTGTTGACCCTTCCCACTAGATTGTTAGCTCTTCAGAGCAGTGCCCTCTTTCCTCTTGTTATCTAAGCTCTCTTCTCGACACATTTCACTCGCAGCTCTCCCCTACTAAGCGACCATCTTTACCCGCTTTTTCTTCTGCTGGTAAAGGCTCATCTCCATCTATGGCCACCAGCCCCTAGTAGTACGATGATCACTCCCTCACTACTTACATCTTAGCTGTATTATGTCTTGAGAACTGTCTTGAGAACTGTGGTGCTCTTTGTTACCTGTACTTTATTTCTGTTATTTATTTACTGTAATACTAAGTTTTGTCTCCCTGTACTGTCCTTTGTACGGCGCTGCAAAACACTTGTGGCACCTTATAAATAAAATATAATAATAATAATAATGCAGATAAGCACCCTGAAAGTCCAGGGACACCATAAAGTTCCCAGGCTCCATAGCCAGGACGAAAGAGCGGAGGTTTACATACAAAACATCGGTACCCAGACAAACCTGTTGAGGGATATAATATTGAGGATTGGGCAATGAGACCCTTTGGGTTTCAGAACCAGGAACAGGGTAGATGAGAAACCTGTCCCGCATTGTGACCAAGGGATTGCACTATTACCCCTCATTGCAGTAGGGACTGAATGACTTCATGGAGGGCCAAAGCCTTGCTAGGGTCTGATGGGGGGGGGTGTCTCCGGAATGAAACGGCGTATCCATGAGAGACTACTTCTTGCACCCAGGAGCCTGTGGTGGTCTGATGCCAGGAGTGAGCGAACTGAAGAAGCCAGCCTACCAACCTGGAATCCCCCAGATGGAGGCCTGCCACATCAGGCTGATGGCGTAACCTCAGACATGGTAGTTGGGTGTCTGACAGGCCAGGCCTGCTTGGTTCCGGGCCTATTTTTTGTGAAGGTTGACTGTCTGGGAAAGGACTGACCTTTATCCTTGCCTTGAGGGCGAAAGGACTGAAAGGTGGACGGCTGGAACTATGGAGTAGAAGCTGAGGGTAAGAAAGCAGTCTTAGCAGCCGCCAGCTTAGCCATGATTTTGTCCAAATCTGCGCCAAAAGGATATATCCAGTGTAAGGCAACAATTCCAGGGCCTTCTTGGAATCTACCACCTAAGTAGACCAGTATCCAGAACCGCTTCTCCGATGCATCCTCCCTGATATGAGTGAAGTGGGAGAGAGATTCCCGGGGAAACATCAGAGGCCTTCCTCCAGAGCCTCTGCCCATCCCACAATAGCCTTGGCCACGCAGGCTGCAGCCAGAGCATGCCGAGTAATAGCTCCTGTAAGGGAATAGACCGATTTGAGGCTTCAATACTCCTAGCCAATACTCTTCCTTTAAGGAAGATGTTGTAGAGATAGGTCAAGTAGAGGTTTTAACCAGATGTGCCTCATGAGAATCCACCGCTGGGGTAACCTTCCACTTGACACAATCTGTGGCTGGAATAGGGTAAAAGGAAGCCAGGTGCTTTGGCAGGTGAAACGCTTTGCCAGGGGTATTCCAAGCTTCACGTAGGAGCACTGTAAGATGCTCTGACTGAGGAAATTTAGCTTTCACTACCTACTGGGGCTTTAATAGCTGGGATTTCATTGGTGGAGGTTCCTCCTCCATGTCAAGGATAGATCTGACAGCTCTTACTAGCGCAGACCCATCTAAGGTAGACTGATGCTCCTCCTTCCCCGAGGGGGGCTCAGTGGGAGAGACATCAGCCTCTTCTGCCTCACCAGATGATGCCTAAGAATCTGAAAGTTGCATAGACTGAGAGGGGGGCATAGCACATCTAGGGGTGAATTTACTAAGATGGGAGTTCTATTTAAAATGGGATGTTGCCCATAGCAACCAATCAGATTCCAGATATTATCTTCTAGAAGGTGCTAGATAAATGAGAAGTAGAATCTGATTGGTTGCTATGGGCAACATCCCATCTTAAATAGAACTCCCATCTTAGTAAATTTACCCCCTAGTCGCTTTAGTGGGCAAGGGTCGTTCACACTCCAACTTCTGTTGAAAAGCTGGAGAGGTAGTAACCAGACTCTGCTAGAGAGCACTTCAATTTATTTATTTATTTATTTATTTATTTATTAACAGTTTCTTATATAGCGCAGCAAATTCCGTTGCGCTTTACAATTTCAAATAACAATAACAAACTGGGTGATAACAAACAGTCATAGAGGTAGGAAGGCCCTGCTCGCAAGCTTACAATCTATAGGGAAATAGGCATGTGTACACAAGGAAAGGTGCTATCTATTGCATAGTTGTTCGCCAGATTGCAAAGGTTCTTGGTGGGCTGTATGATATGGTCACACAGCAATGTTGAACCGGGTTTGAGAGGAAGGGAAAAAGTGAAGAATGAGAAGACATGTGAAGATATGTGTGGACTGTACAGAGTGGATGCAATTTGATAGGAAGGTTTATGAAAGTTATGTGGGCGGTTCTGGAATTTGATATGCTTGCCTAAAGAGGTGAGTTTTCAGGGAACGCTTGAAGGTTTGGAGACTAGAGGAGAGTGTTATTGTGCGTGGTAGGGCATTCCACAGAGTGGGTGCAGCCCGATGAAAGTCCTGCAATCGTGAGTGGGAGCAAGTAATGAGTGTGGATGAGAGACGCAGGTCTTGTGAAGAGCGAAGAGGTCGGGTTGGGAGATATTTTGAGATAAGCGAAGTGATGTACGTTGGTGTAGTTTGGTTAATGGCCTTGTGTGTGAGTAAAAGTATTTTATATTGAATGCGGTAGAGTACAGGTAACCAATGGAGGGACTGACAGAGTGGATCTGCAGACGATAAACGTCTAGCGAGGAAGATAAGCCTCACCGCTGCATTCAGAATGGATTGTAGTGGTGAGAGTCTCGTTTTGGGAAGACCAGTTAGGAGACTATTGCAATAATCAATGCGGGAGATAATGAGAGCGTGGATTAGAGGTTTAGCAGTGTCTTGTGCAAGGTATGGTTGTATTTTGGATATGTTTTTTAGATGCATGTAACATGATCTTGAGACAGATTGAATGTGGGGAACAAAGGACAGCCCAGGAAGAGGGCAAAGCTAGGACTGGCTGAGCAGGATGTATCAGCTGGGGGAATCCCAGAGTGGGAACAACCACAGCGGCTTCAATGCGATCACCTATCTGAACCCATAACTGTGAAAAAGAAGCCCAGGGCTGATCTTGCACAGGAGCTGGGGGAACTAGTTGGGCAGGCGGGATATAGCAAGATGCACAAACCATCCTGTACAACCGTCCTAAGGGGATAAATCTGCTAAACAGGACCTGCATAAGACAACAGAGGTGCAGCAGCCTCCTTGTGACCCTTGGCAGTGTGTAACAATGGCAGTACTGTGACAAATTTCACCAACTCAGGTGGCTGGAAGTATTAGAAACCCCTAAACACCTGTTTATAGGGTTGAAAGAAACAAAGGGAAAGGTATAAGTTGGCAGTAGAAAGACAACAGGCAGCAGAGCTCGCGCAAGTCACAATAAATGCAGATTACAATATAATGAACTGCAATGGGCACTAAATCAACTACAAAGCCGCAGTGTCTGGTAGGATATAGCGTTGTATAACCTGACTCCTTGGAGTGGTATACAGGGAGACTGGACCCACTGTTCCCGTAGACCTGTAACTGCAGAGTTAAATTGGCAGCTGTATGTCTCTGAGGGGAGAGAAGAACAGCTCAGCGGCAGGAAGACCGCAGTGAAATGGCCGCAGGCAGAGTGTTGACCTCCATTATGCTGCGTCCCCCACCAGTACTCTTATCTCTTAAAGCATGTGCCTGTGCCTTTAAAAAGCCCTGGTGGTCTAGTGGAGTCCCGGATAAAAATTAAAAGCATGCCCCCACTGTTAAAGGTGCATCCAGTTCTTGCACCAAATTTAAACTGAAGAGCCTGGACTGCGGGTGGAGTATAGAACCAGTGCATTCTGGGAGCTGTAAAAGCTTAACTGTTTGATGCCCAGTCCTTTCCACCACCTAAACCCTGCCAACGATATTCCCTGTGGAGGCCTATGGACCCTGAAGACGAAAAAACACTCTACATATAATTATGTTCGAAACACTGGGGCAGATGTATTAATCTGGAGAAGGCATAAGGAAGTGATAAACCAGTGATATGTGCAAGGTGATAAAGGTACCAGCCAATCAGATCCTAACTGTTAATTTACATATTGGAGCTGATTGGCTGGTGCCTTTATCACCGTGCACATATCACTGGTTTATCACTTCCTTATGCCTCCTCCAGGTTAATACATCTGCCCCACTATGTCTTTATTACAGATGTGTCCTGCTACTTCCTTGCAGCATTTGCTCCCGTGATGCACTATGCTGCAGGAGCCTTATCCAGTCCCAGCCACGGCTTCCCCATAGGAGCTAATGGATCACGGGTGCATGTGTACGCTCCCACCAGGGAATCTCAGGAGCCAGCAGTTGCGCTGTGTACTCTATGCAGCAAGGTTGTAACTGAACACATACTGTATGCAGTAGCAGATCTTGCCACGGGCAAGCAGGACTTTTGCCCGGGGCGCCGACTTCCGGAGGGCGCCGCACCAGGGCAAGATCAGCTGCCCCCCTGCTGCCGCTGGCCGCTGCCCCCCGCTGCCGCTGGGAAGGGAAACTAGACGCGTACGCATCTAGTTTCCCTTCGTGGAGAGGTCCTTTACTGTGTGGTGCGCGATGACGTCATCGCGCACCGCACATCATTTCAGTCTGTACAGGGGGCGTAAATGACCACGCCCCCCTGTACGAAGCCACACCCCCTAATGCCGCCCGGGGCGCCAGAAGCCCAGGAACTGGCCCTGACTGTATGTATATATGAATTGCATATGGATACTGCTCATTTCACACATTTCCACAGTAAAATCATATATTTTTGACTTGCGTTACAGGATTAGGTCTTTTAAGGTTCCAACAGTCAAAATAGATAATTTTAGGTACGAACACCCAGCTGATATTTTGAGTGTAATGGGAAATGACTCTGGCCCAAATGTATTAAGCCTTAAAAAGGGATAAAGTGGAGGTGTATAAAGAGTGATAAAGGGGTCCATTCATTAAGCAGTGAAAAGTGTGGAGAAGTTACCCATGGCAACCAATCAGCTGCTACGTATAATTTTATAGAATGCACTTTACAAATGTTACCTCAACACTGATTGGTTGCCATGGGCAACTTCTCCACTGGCTCACTTCTCCACTCTTTTCACTGCTTCATGAATAGACCCCAACGTACCAGCCAATCAGCTTTCTAACTGCCATTTAACAGGCTGTGTTTGAAAAATTACAGGAGCTGCTTGGCTGGTCATTTATCAATCTTTATCTGTCTCCACTTGATAAATTTTTAAGGCTTAATACATTTGGGCATATGACAGGGTAGAACTTAAGAATCCTATATATTACTGTGAATGATTGCTGGATTTACTCTTACTATATTACACCAATTGGTCGACACACTAAAGGTCGACATGGAAAAGATTGACATGAGTTTGTTTCTCTTACGTCCTAGAGGATGCTGGGGACTCCGTAAGGACCATGGGGAATAGACGGGCTCCGCAGGAGACATGGGCACTAAAAAGAACTTTAGATATGGGTGTGCACTGGCTCCTCCCTCTATGCCCCTCCTCCAGACCTCAGTTTGATACTGTGCCCAGAGGAGACGGGGTGCATTACAGGGAGCTCTCCTGAGTTTCCTGAAAGAAAGTAATTTTGTTAGGTTTTTTATTTTCAGGGAGCCTGCTGGCAACAGACTCCCTGCATCGAGGGACTGAGAAGAGAGAAGCAGACCTACTTTACTGCTAGGCTCTGCTTCTTAGGCTACTGGACACCATTAGCTCCAGAGGGAGTCGGAACGCAGGTCTCTCCTAGCTGTTCGTCCCAGAGCCGCGCCGCCGTCCTCCTCACAGAGCCGGAAGATAGAAGCCGGGTGAGTATGAGAAGAAAGAAGACTTCAGAGGCGGCAAAAGACTTCGGATCTTCACTGAGGTAACGCGCAGCCATTGCTCCCGCACAACACACACACGGCAGGCACTGTAAGGGTGCAGGGCGCAGGAGGGAAGGGGAGGCGCCCTGGGCAGCAATTAAACCTCTGATCTGGCAAAATCTGGGCATATATGGGCTCTGCATTATATATAAGAGATCCCCCGCCAGTTTTTGAAAGTAATCGAGCGGGACCGAAGCCCGCCGCTGAGGGGGCGGAGCTTGATCCTCAGCACTCACCAGCGCCACTTTCTCCACAGCACACCGCTGAGAAGCTGGCTCCCCGGACTCTCCCCTGCTGAACACGGTGACAGGCGGTTTGAAAGAAGGGAGGGCACATAATTTGGCGCAGTGTTATATATATATTAAAAGCGCTATCTGGGTAATTTTTTTCCTGGGTCTGGGCGCTGAGTGTGTGCTGGCATACTCTCTCTCTGTCTCTCCAAAGGGCCTTGTGGGGGAACTGTCTCCAGATAGAGAATTCCCTAGGTGTGTGGTGTGTCGGTACGCGTGTGTCGGCATGTCTGAAACGGAAGGCTCTTCTAAGGAGGAGGTGGAGCAAATGAGTGTGGTGTCTCCGTCTGCAACGCCGACACCTGACTAGTTGGATATGTGGAATGTTTTAAATGCAAATGTGAATTTATTGCACAAAAGGTTGGACAAAGCTGAGTCCAGGG
The DNA here is from genome assembly GCF_028390025.1 of Pseudophryne corroboree. Classification (NCBI taxonomy): domain Eukaryota; kingdom Metazoa; phylum Chordata; class Amphibia; order Anura; family Myobatrachidae; genus Pseudophryne; species Pseudophryne corroboree. The sequence goes on from NC_086449.1 coordinate 577,455,815, forward strand.
AGTGTACAGGGAGTCAAACCCTGCCTTTCACTATGTCGCAGGGACCTTCTGGATCTCAAAAGCGCCCACTATCCCAAATAGTAGACACTGATACCGACACGGATTCTGACTCCAGTGTCGACTACGATGATGCAAAGTTGCAGCCAAAATTGTCTAAAAGTATTCATTATATGATGATTGCAATAAAAGAGGTGTTGCATATCACAGATGACCCCTCTGTCCCTGACACGAGGGTGCGCATGTATAAGCAAAAGAATCCTGAGGTAACCTTTCCCCCATCTCACGAGCTGAACGAATTATTTGAAAAGGCTCGGGAATCTCCAGACAAAAAGCTGCAGATTCCCAAAAGGATTCTTATGGCGTATCCGTTCCCTGCTAAGGACAGGTTACGGTGGGAATCCTCCCAGAGGGTGGATAAAGCGTTGACTCGCTTATCCAAGAAGGTAGCGCTGCCATCTCAAGATACGGCAACCCTCAAGGATCCTGCTGATCGCAGGCAGGAGACTACCTTGAAGTCTATTTACACACATACTGGTACCTTACTCAGACCGGCGATAGCGTCGACTTGGGTTTGTAGCGCTGTAGCAGCGTGGACAGATACCTTGTCTGCTGATATAGATACGCTGGATAAGGAAACCATTTTATTGACCCTGGGTCATATTAAAGATGCTGTCCTGTATATGAGGGATGCCCAGAGAGACATTGGCCTACTGGGTACCAGGGCCAACGCTATGGCGATTTCGGCTAGATGAGCCCTATGGACCCGACAATGGACGGGCGATGCCGACTTGAAGAGGCATATGGAGGTTTTACCTTACAAGGGTGAGGAATTGTTTGGGGAAGGTCTCATAGACCTTGTTTCCACGGCTACGGCAGGTAAATCAACTTTTTTGCCTTATGTTTCCTCACAGCCTAAGAAAACACTACATTATCAGATGCAGTCCTTTCGGTCGCATAAACCCAAGAGAGTGCGGGGATCTTCCTTTCTTGCCAGAGGTAAGGGCAAGGGGGAAAAGCTGCCAACCACAGCTAGTTCCCAGGAGCAGAAGTCCTCCCCGGCCTCTACAAAATCCACCGCATGACGCTGGGGCTCCGCTGAGGGAGTCCGCCCCAGTGGGGGCACATCTTCGACTTTTCAGTCACGTCTGGGTTCACTCACAGGTGGATCCCTGGGCAATAGAAATTGTTTCCCAGGGTTACAAGCTGGAATTCGAAGAGGTGCCTCCTCGCCGGTTTTTCAAATCGGCCCTACCGGCTTCTCCCCCAGAGAGGGAGATAGTGTTAAATGCAATTCAAAAATTGTGTCTTCAGCAAGTGGTGGTCAAAGTGCCCCTGCTGCAGCAGGGGATGGGGTATTACTCAACCCTTTTTGTAGTCCCGAAACCGGACGGTTCGGTCAGGCCCATTTTGAATTTAAAATCCTTAAACCTATACTTAAAAAGGTTCAAGTTCAAGATGGAGTAGCTCAGAGCGGTCATCGCCAGCCTGAAAGGGGGGGGGGGGGATTATATGGTGTCCCTGGACATAAAGGATGCATACCTTCATGTCCCCATATATCCGCCTCATCAGGCGTTCCTGAGGTTTGCTGTACAGGATTGTCATTACCAATTTCTCTGACGTCCTAGTGGATGCTGGGTACTCCGTAAGGACCATGGCGAATAGACGGGCTCCGCAGGAGACTGGGCACTCTAAAAGAAAGATTAGGTACTATCTGGTGTGCACTGGCAACTCCCTCTATGCCCCTCCTCCAGACCTCAGTTAGAATCTGTGCCCGGCTCGAGCTGGTTGCACACTAGGGGCTCTCCTGAGCTCTTAGTAAAGAAAGTATTTGTTAGGTTTTTTATTTTCAGTGAGATCTGCTGGCAACAGACTCACTGATACGAGGGACTTAGGGGAGAGAAGCGAACCTACCTGCTTGCAGCTAGCTTGGGCTTCTAGGCTACTGGACACCATTAGCTCCAGAGGGATCGAACACAGGCCCAGCCTCGGTCGTCCGGTCCCGGAGCCGCGCCGCCGTCCCCCTTGCAGAGCCAGAAGACGGAAGATTCCGAGGAGAAAATCGGCGGCTGAAGACTCCGGTCTTCATTAAGGCAGCGCACAGCACTGCAGCTGTGCGCCATTGCTCCCCATGCACACCACATACTCCGGTCACTGATGGGTGCAGGGCGCTGGGGGGGGCGCCCTGGGCTGCAATTAGATTACTTTAAAAATGGCAAAAAACACATAATATAGTCTAATAAACTATATATGTGTAAAAATCCCCTGCCATAATATTAATAAAAGAGCAGGAGAAGTCCGCCGTGAAAGGGGCGGGGCTATCTCCCTCAGCACACTGGCGCCATTTTCTCTTCACAGTTCCGCTGGAAGACAGCTCCCCAGGCTCTCCCCTGCAGTTTCCAGGCTCAAAGGGTTAAAAAGAGAGGGGGGGCACTAAATTTAGGCGCAAACTATACATGTTAAGCAGCTATAGGGAAAAATCACTTTCTGTAATAGTGTAAATCCCTAATTATATAGCGCTGTGGTGTGTGCTGGCATACTCTCTCTCTGTCTCCCCAAAGGACTTTGTGGGGTCCTGTCCTCAGTCAGAGCATTCCCTGTGTGTGTGTGCGGTGTGTCGGTACGGCTGTGTCGACATGTTGGATGAGGAGGCTTATGTGGAGGCGGAGCAGGTGCCGATAAATCTGATGTCACCCCCTGCGGGGTCGACACCAGAGTGGATGGATATGTGGAAGCTATTAACCGACAGTGTCAACTCCTTACATAAAAGGCTGGATGACGTAACAGCCGTGGGACAGCCAGCTTCTCAGCCCGTGCCTGCCCAGGCGTCTCAAAGACCATCAGGGGCTCACAAACGCCCGCTACCTCAGATGGCAGATACAGATGTCGACACGGAGTCTGACTCCAGTGTCGACGAGGATGAGACATATACACAATCCACAAGGGGCATCCGTTGCATGATTACGGCAATGAAAAATGTGTTACACATTTCTGACATTAACCCAGGTACCACTAAAAAGGGTATTATGTTTGGGGAGAAAAAGCAGCCAGTGTTTTTTCCCCCATCAGATGAGTTGAATGAAGTGTGTGAAGAAGCGTGGGGTTCCCCCGATAAGAAACTGGTAATTTCTAAAAAAATTACTGATGGCGTACCCTTTCCCGCCAGTGGATAGGTCACGTTGGGAGATATCTCCTAGGGTGGATAAGGCGCTCACACGCTTGTCAAAAAGGTGGCACTGCCGTCTCAGGATACGGCCGCCTTGAAGGAGCCTGCTGATAGAAAGCAGGAGGCTATCCTGAAGTCTGTATATACACACTCAGGTACTATACTAAGACCTGCAATTGCTTCAGCATGGATGTGTAGTGCTGCTGCAGCGTGGTCTGATACCCTGTCAGATAATATTGATACCCTCGACAGGGATACTATTTTGCTAACCATAGAGCATATTAAAGACGTAGTCTTATATATGAGGGATGCACAGAGGGATATTTGCCGGCTGGCATCTAGAATTAATGCAATGTCCATTTCTGCCAGAAGGGTATTATGGACCCGGCAGTGGACAGGTGATGCTGATTCTAAAAGGCACATGGAGGTTTTGCCTTATAAGGGTGAGGAATTGTTTGGGGATGGTCTCTCGGACCTTGTATCCACAGCAACAGCTGGGAAATCGATATTTTTACCTCAGGCTCCCTCACAACCTAAGAAAGCACCGTACTATCAGGTACAGTCCTTTCGGCCTCAGAAAGGCAAGCGGATCAAAGGTGCTTCCTGTCTGCCCAGAGGCAGGGGGAGAGGGAAAAGCTGCACCAGACAGCCAGTTCCCAGGAACAAAAATCCTCCCCTGCTTCTACTGAGTCCACCGCATGACGCTGGGGCTCCACAGACAGGTGCGGTGGGGGCGCGTCTACGGAACTTCAGCGACCAGTGGGTTCGCTCACAGGTGGATCTCTGGGTTCTACAAGTGGTATCGCAGGGATACAAGCTGGAATTCGAGGCGTCTCCCCTTCGCCGTTTCCTCAAATCAGCCTTGCCAACTACTCCCCAGGACAGGGAGGTAGTACTGGCGGCAATTCACAAGCTGTACCTCCAGCAGGTGATAATAAAAGTTCCCCTCCTTCAACAGGGACGGGGATACTATTCCACAATGTTTGTGGTACCGAAACCAGACGGTTCGGTGAGACCCATTCTAAATTTGAAATCCTTGAACACTTATATAAGGAAGTTCGAGTTCAAAATGGAATCGCTCAGGGCGGTTATTGCAAGCCTGGAAGAGGGGGATTACATGGTATCACTGGACATCATGGATGCTTACCTACATGTCCCCATTTACCCACCTCACCAGGAATACCTCAAGGTTGTGGTACAGAACTGCCATTACCAATTCCAGACGTTGCCGTTTGGTCTGTCCACGGCACCGAGGGTGTGTTCCAAGGTAATGGCCAAAATGATGATATTCCTTCGAAAGAAGGGAGTTATAATTATCCCATACTTGGATGATCTCCTTATAAAGGCGAGGTCCAAGGAGCAGTCGTTGATCGGAGTAGCACTGTCTCAGGAAGTGCTACAACAGCACGGCTGGATTCTGAATATCCCAAAGTCGCAGCTGGTTCCTACGACGCGTCTGCTGATGTTGGGCATGTTTCTGGACACAGAACAGAAGAAGGTGTTTCTCCCGGAGGAGAAGGCCAAGGAGTTGTCATCTCGGGTCAGAGACCTCCTAAAAACCAAAACAGGTGTCGGTGCATCATTGCACGCGAGTCCTGGAAAAGGTGGTAGCTTCTTACGAAGCAATTCCCTTCGGCAGGTTCCATGCAAGGAACTTTCAGTGGGACCTGTTAGACAAGTGAGGATCGCATCTTCAGATGCATCTGCTGATCACCCTGTACCCGGGGCCAGGGTGTCTTTGCTGTGGTGGCTGCAGAGTGCTCATCTTCTCGACGGCCGCAGATTCGGCATTCAGGACTGGGTCCTGGTGACCACGGATGCAAGCCTCCGAGGTTGGGGAGCAGTCACTCAAGGAAGAAATTTCCAAGGACAATGGTCGAGTTAGGAGACTTCCCTACATAAATATTCTGGACCTAAGGGCCAGTTATAATGCCCTAAGGCAAGCAGAACCCCTGTTTCAAAACCAGCCGGTGCTGATTCAGTCAGACAACACCACGGCTGTCGCCCATGTAAACCGACAAGGCGGCACAAGAAGCAGGATGGCGTTGGCAGAAGCCACAAGGATTCTCCGATGGGCGGAGTATCACGTGCTAACACTGTCAGCAGTGTTCATTCCGGGTGTGGAAAACTAGGAAGCAGACTTCCTCAGCAGGCACGACCTCCACACGGGAGAGTGGAGACTTCATCTAGAAGTTTTCACGCAGATTGTGAAACGTTGGGAACGGCCACAGGTGGACATGATGGCGTCCCGCCTCAACAAAAAGCTACAAAAGTATTGCGCCAGGTCAAGAGACCCTCAGGCGATAGCTGTGGACGCACTAGTGACACCGTGGGTGTACCAGTAGGTTTATGTGTTCCCTCTTCCTCTCATACCCAAGGTACTGAGGATAGTAAGTAAGAGAGGAGTAAGAACTATACTCGTAGTTCCGGATTGGCCAGGTAGAACTTGGTACCCAGAACTACAAGAAATGATCTCGGAGGACCCATGGCCTCTGTGTCTCAGACGGACCTGTTACTGCAGGGGCCCTGTCTGTTCCAAGACTTACCGCGGCTGCGTTTGAAGGCTTGGTGGTTGAACGCAGGATCCTAACGGAAAAGGGCGTTCCAGATTAAATGATTCCTACGCTGTTAAAGGCTAGGAAAGACGCTGCCTGAAGTTCAGACGTTGTTAAGGGAGTGCTGCATGTTCAGCCCCTTTTGTGCCTCCAGTGGCACCTTGGGATCTCAACGTAGTGTTGGTTTTCCTAAAATCACATTGTTTGAGCCACTTCAGAACGTGGAGTTGAAGTATCTCACGTGGAAAGTGGTCGTATATATATATATATATTTGGCCTTGGCTTCGGCTAGGCGTGTGTCAGAATTGGCGGCTTTGTCATGTGAAAGCCCTTATCTGATCTTCCATAGGGACAGGGCAGAATTGAGGATTCGTCCCCAATTTCTCCCTAAGGTGGTATCAGCGTGTCATTTGAACCAACCTTTTGTAGTGCCTGCGGCTACTCGGGACTTGGAGGCCTCCAAGTTGCTGGATGTAGTCCGGGCCCTGAAAATTTATGTTTCCAGGACGGCTAGAGTCAGAAATACTGACTCGCTGTTTATCCTGCATGCACCCAACAAGCTGGGTGCTCCTGCTTCTAAGCAGACTATTGCTCGCTGGATCTGTAGCACGATTCAACGTGCACATTCTGCGGCTGGACTGCCGCATCCTAAATTAGTAAAAGCCCATTCCACGAGGAAGGGGGCTCTTCTTGGGCGGCTGCCCAAGGGGTCTCGGCATAACAACTTTGCCGAGCTGCTACCTGGTCGGGGTCAAACACGTTTGCAAAATTCTACAAGTTTGATACCCTGGCTGAGGAGGACCTTGAGTTTGCTCATGCGGTGCTGCAGAGTCATCCACACTCTCTCGCCCGTTTGGGAGCTTTGGTATAATCCCCATGGTCCTTACGGAGTACCCAGCATCCACTAGGACGTCAGAGAAAATAAGAATTTACTCACCGGTAATTCTATTTCTCGTAGTCCGTAGTGGATGCTGGGAGCCCGTCCCAAGTGCGGACTCTCTGCAATACGTGTATATAGTTATTGCTTAACTAAAGGGTTTTGTTATGAGCCATCTGTTCATGAGGCTCATTTGTTGTTCATACTGTTAACTGGGTATAGTTATCACAAGTTGCACGGTGTGATTGGTGTGGCTGGTATGAGTCTTACCCGGGATTCCAAATCCTTTCCTTGTAGTGTCAGCTCTTCGGGGCACAGTTTCCCTAACTGAGGTCTGGAGGAGGGGCATAGAGGGAGGAGCCAGTGCACACCAGATAGTACCTAATCTTTCTTTTAGAGTGCCCAGTCTCCTGCGGAGCCCGTCTATTCCCCATGGTCCTTACGGAGTACCCAGCATCCACTACGGACTACGAGAAATAGAATTACCGGTGAGTAAATTCTTATTTTCAGACGTTGCCGTTTGGGCTTTCCACGGCCCTGAGAATTTTCACGAAGGTGATGGCGGAAATGATGGTGCTCCTGCGCAAGCAGGGTGTCACAATTATCCCGTACTTGGACGATCTCCTAATAAAAGCGAGATCGAGAGAACAGTTACTGAACAGCGTATCACTCTCCCTGAGGGTGTTGCAACAGCACGGCTGGATTCTCAATATCCCGAAGTCACAGTTAGTTCCAACGACTCGTTTGCCTTTCTTAGGCATGGTTCTGGATACGGACCAGAAAAGGGTTTATCTTCCGTCGGAAAAGGCCCAAGAACTCGTGTCTTTTGTCAAGAACCTATTGAAGCCAAAAAGGGTGTCGGTGCATCACTGCACTCGAGTTCTGGGAAAGATGGTGGCAACTTACGAGGCCATTCCATTCGGCAGGTTCCATGCGAGAACTTTTCAATGGGACCTTCTGGACAAGTGGTCCGTGTCTCATCTACAGATTCATCAGATGGTCACCCTGTCCCCCAAGGCCAGGGTATTTCACCTGTGGTAGCTGCAGAGTGCTCACCTTCTAGAGGGTTGCAGGTTCGGCATTCAGGACTGGGTTCTGGTAACCACGGACGCGAGCCTCCGAAGTTGGGGAGCAGTCACACAGGGGAGAAACTTCCAGGGTCTCTGGTCAAGCCAGGAGACTTGTCTTCACATCAACGTATTGGAGTTGAGGGCCATATACAACGGCCTTCGTCAAGCGGAGACACTCCTTCGCGACCTACCGGTTCTGGTTCAGTCAGACAACATCACCGCAGTGGCTCATGTAAACCGCCAAGGCGGAACAAAGAGCAGAGTGGCAATGGCAGAAGCCGCCAGGATTCTTCGCTGGGCGGAAAATCATGTAAGCGCTCTGACAGCAGTCTTCATCCCGGGAGTGGACAACTGGGAAGCAGACTTCCTCAGCAGGCACGATCTACATCCAGGAGAGTGAGGACTTCATCAGGAAGTTTTCGCAGAGATTGCAAGTCAGTGGGGACTGCCTCAAATAGACATGATGGCGTCACACCTCAACAAAAAGCTACCGAGGTATTGCGCCAGGTCGAGGGACCCTCAGGCGGTAGCAGTGGACGCCCTTGTGACACCGTGGGTGTTCCAGTCGGTCTATGTGTTTCCTCCTCTTCCCCTCATCTCCAAGATATTGAGAATCATAAGACGAAGAGGAGTACAGACAATTCTCATTGTTCCAGATTGGCCTCGAAGGGCCTGGTATCCGGATCTGCAGCAAATGCTCACAGAAGATAGGTGGCCTCTTCCTCTCAGAGAGGACCTGTTACAACAGGGGCCCTGTCTGTTCCAAGACTTACCGCGGCTGCGTTTGACGGCATGGCGGTTGAACGCCGGATCCTAGCGGAAAAGGGCATTCCGGATGAGGTCATTCCTACTCTGATAAAGGCTAGGAAGGACGTGACAGCGAAACATTATCACCGTATTTGGAGGAAGTATGTCTCTCGGTGTGAGTCCAGTAATGCTCCTCCGAAAGAATTCCATCTGGGCCGTTTCCTTCACTTCCTACAGACTGGAGTGAATTTGGGCCTAAAATTAGGCTCCATTAAGGTTCAGATTTCGGCCCTATCCATTTTCTTTCAGAAGGAATTGGCTTCTCTTCCGGAAGTACAGACTTTTGTGAAGGGAGTGCTGCATATCCAGCCTCCTTTTGTGCCTCCAGTGGCACCCTGGGACCTTAACGTGGTGTTACGTTTCCTTAAGTATCACTGGTTTGAGCCTCTTAAAACGGTGGAATTTAAGTATCTCACTTGGAAAGTGGTCATGTTGTTGGCCTTGGCATCGGTAAGGCGAGTGTCGGAATTGGCGGCTTAGCCCCTACCTGGTTTTCCATGTGGATAGAGCAGAGTTGCGGACTCGTCCTCAATTTTTGCCCAAGGTGGTTTCGTCTTTTCATATGAACCAACCTATTGTAGTGCCTGTGGCTACGCGGGACTTGGAGGATTCCGAGTCCCTTGATGTGGTCAGGGCATTGAAAATTTCTGTAGCCAGAACGGCTATGGTGAGGAAAACTGAGTCTCTGTTTGTCCTGTATGCAGCCAACAAGGTTGGCGCTCCTGCTTCTAAGCAGACTATTGCTCGCTGGATCTGTAACACGATTCAGCAGGCTCATTCTACGGCTGGATTGCCGGTACCAAATTCGGTAAAGGCCCATTCCACTAGGAAGGTGGGCTCTTCTTGGGCGGCTGCCCGAGGGGTCTCGGCATTACAGCTTTGCCGAGCAGCGACTTGGTCGGGTTCAAACACCTTTGCAAAATTCTACAAGTTTGATACCCTGGCTGATGAGGACCTCATGTTTGCTCAATCGGTGCTGCAGAGTCATCCGCACTCTCCCACCCGTTTTGGAGCTTTGGTATAATCCCCATGTTCCTTACGGAGTCCCCAGCATCCTCTAGGACGTAAGAGAAAATAAGATTTTAAACCTACCGGTAAATCTTTTTCTCCTAGTCCGTAGAGGATGCTGGGCGCCCGTCCCAGTGCGGACTACATTCTGCAAGACTTATATATAGTTATTGCTTACATAAGGGTTATGTTACAGTTTTGATCAGTCTCGGGCTGATGCTGTTTTGTTTCATACTGTTTACTGGTTCGTATATCCAGGTTATACGGTGTGGATGGTGTGGGCTGGTATGAATCTTGCCCTTGGATTAACAAAAATCTTTTCCTCGTACTGTCCGTCTCCTCTGGGCACAGTTTCTCTAACCGAGGTCTGGAGGAGGGGCATAGAGGGAGGAGCCAGTGCACACCCATATCTAAAGTTATTTTTAGTGCCCATGTCTCCTGCGGAGACCATCTATTCCCCATGGTCCTTACGGAGTCCCCAGCATCCTCTACGGACTAGGAGAAAAAGATTTACCGGTAGGTTTAAAATCTTATTTTTTTTTACTGTTGTTTTCTTCGTAATGTGACTGGGAACCCCAATTAGTGCACCATGTCCCCCTGCATGGCGAGCGACTCGCTGCGCTTGGCATAGGTTTCCGTTCCCAATCGTAGTCCACGTGGATTGTAAAGTATGAAAAAGTTAAAAAAGTTAAAAACTCATGTCGACCTTTTCCTTGTCGACCTTTTGTCTGTGTCGGCCAAAGGTATGTCGACCAATTGGTGTTGACCTAAGTTGTGTCGAACTTATTTGTATAGGCTTGGTTGTTGTTTTTTGTGTGAAAAAGTTAATAAAAAGAATTTACAAAAACAAAATAACTAGAGATGTGTCCTCATACACTATTGCTGTAGTCACGCCAAACATCCCTTTTTTCGGATGGCAGGTCCTCCCGCATGAATGTTTGTCTTAATTGTAATGCAATGCAACAAAACCAGTTCATGAGACTGCACTGATTAATGCAACACCTGTGTAGTCTGTGTGTGAATGAGTCTGAATCTGTATATGACTGCTACAATGTAGCAGACTAAGCTTTTTTCCAATATAAGTTCTGTTTTGTATGCAGACTCTGTCACACACACAATATACAAGTGTCATATTAACTAAATCAGTGCACTCTCGAAAAGCAGTTTTGTCACATCACTTTGCGATTAAGACACATATTTGTGCAAAAAAGACACAAAGGGGGAAATTCAAATGTTTGAAAAGTCGGTTGGGTGTCTATTTTTTCCTGTCTATTAGGAAAAAGCAGACACCAAACTGATTTTTCAAACATTTGAATTCCCCCCAAATGGTATAAATACACATTAGTAAGTTATCACAATTCTACAAAATTAATTTTAAGAGTCCATCTCAAACTTTGTGTTGAAATTGTTTCAAAGTTATACCGCTGCTTACACTACTAGCCAATTGCAAAACGCAACGGAATTTGCTGCACTATGGGGGTAATTCCAAGTTGATCGCAGCAGGATTTTTGTTAGCAGTTGGGAAAAACCATGTGCACTGCAGGGGGGGCAGATATAACATGTGCAGAGAGATATATTTGGGTGTGGTGAGTTCAATCTGCAATCTAAAGTGCAGTGTAAAAATAAAGCAGCCAGTATTTACCCTGCACAGAAACAAAATAACCCACCCAAATCTAACTCTCTCTGCAAATGTTATATCTGTCCCCCCTGCAGTGCACATGGTTTTGCCCAACTGCTAAAAAATTTCCTGCTGCGATCAACTTGGAATTACCCCGATGTGCACTGCAGGGGAGGCAGATTTAACATGTGCAGAAAGAGTTAGATTTGGGTGTGGTGTGTTCATTCTGCAATCTAATTTGCAGTGTAAAAATAAAGCAGCCAGTATTTACCCTGCACAGAAACAAAATAACCCACCCAAATCTAACTCTTTCGGCACATGTTATATCTGCCTCCCCTGCAGTGCACATGGTTTTGCCCAAATGTTAACAAAAATCCTGCTGCGATCAACTTGGAATTACCCCCTATATAAGAAACAGTTAATAAATAATAGCCTGTGATCTTGTATGAGGAGTTAAAAATAATGCAGAACTCTGTGAGAGAACTTCTGACACCTCATACATAAAGGAGTACTATAAATACAGAGAGCAATATTTTTGGGCATGTGATGAATCATTTCCGGAGTCTCTTCCAGGACACTGATACAGCTAGGGTTGGTTTCTGCTCTGACTGCCAAGTTTTGTAGACACCCACTGTGATTTACTCTCAGATCTTCATCTCTCAGCAGCTGCTGGTGACAAGCGAGTACTTGCTCCAAGGATTCAATGTAATTCACAAAGTAAAACAACAAATTGTCAAGCTTCATTTTTTTGTTTTGTGAACATTACGTATGGATACATTCTAGAAGCAGCTCAGGAGGACAAGAGTTCAGTGAGTCACATTTCACGGGGAAATGTGCATTGTGATTCCCGCAGAGTCTCGCTTGCTCACGACTTGCCAGTACCAGAAATTTTTTATTTAGAGGTAGCTTCCTCTCCCAGGTTTCAGAAACAGTGTATGCAACATCATATGCCACACCACTGTAAAGGCTGGTTCACAGTCACCATTTTTCATGCAAAATGCATTGTAAAATCCAGTAAGTGTCTGGGTCATTGGCTCTCAGTCCGAGTTGATCGCTCGCTAGCTATTTTTTGCAGAGCAGCGATCAGATAGTTGCCGCCTCTAGGGGAGTGTATTTTCACTTTGCAAGTGTGCGAACACTTGTGCAGCTGAGCGGGACGAAAACTTTTTTTTGCAGTTTCTGAGTAGCTCTGGACTTACTCAGCCCTTGTGATCACTTCAGCCTGTCCGGTACCGGAATGGACGTCAAATACCCGCCCTGTAAACGCCTGGACACACCTGCATTTTCCCTACCACTCCCAGAAAATGGTCAGTGAACACCCATAAACGCCAGGGACGTGCAGTCAGGGGAGGCAGTGCCTCCCCTGTCATAATGATTAAAATAATAAAAAGAAGATATTTATAAGAGTCTGTTATCAATATCTTTTTTCCTTATTTTAATAATTCCCCCCCTGTGGCTGCTTGTGAGGGTGGGAGGCAGCGGGAGAGGTGCCTCCCGCTGCTAACATTAAAACTCCGTGCAGCGGGGGGCAGGGGGCGGGGCGCAGCAATGGGCTGTGAAAGCCCATTGAAAATGAATGGACAAGCGGCACCTATACTGGTGCCGCAATGACAGGGGCGTGCGATGAATGCACGCCCCTGTCAGTGTCCAGATGTGATTGGCCCAGCGGATCCAGTGCTGGATCCGCTGTCCAATCACCCCCTTCCCGGCTGCAGCAGGCGCCGTGGGCTGTGTGGGCGCCCGCTGCAGCCAGCGCCGCTACTATGGGAGAGACGTCATGAGTCATGACGTCTCTCCCATAGTACAGAAGAGACGAGCCGGCGGCGGACGGACGGAGGACAGCGCTGCAGGAGCGGTAAGTATGTGTGTGTGTGTGTTTTTTGTTTTTTTATGTGTTTGTGTTGGGGCACAGCAAGAGGGGCACAACAACTGGGGGGCACAACAACAAGGTGCACAGCAACTGGGGGGCACTACAACTGGGGGGCACAGCAACAGGGACACAGCAACTGGGGGGCACAGCAAGAGGGACACAGCAACTGGGGGGCACAACAACAAGGGGCACATCAACTGGGGGGCGCATCAACAAGGCACAGCAACAGGGGCACAGCAACTGGGGGGGCACAACAACAAGGGGCACAGCAACAAGGGGCACAGCAACTGGGGGGCACAACAACAAGGGGCACAGCTATAAGGGGCACAGCAACTGGGGGGCACAATTACAAGGGGCACAGCAACTGGAGGGCACAACTACAAGGGGCACATCAATTGTGGGGCTCAACTACAAGGGGCACAATTACAGGGGTCACAGCTACTGGGGCAAAGCGACGGGGCACAACTACTTCGGGCACAGCTAGGGGCAAAGCTACAAGGGGCACAGCGACGGGTCACAACTACTGGGGCACAGCAACTGGGGGGTGCAACAACAAGGGGCACAGCAACTGGGGGGCACAACAACAAGGGCACAGCAACTGGGGGGCGCAACAACAAGGGGCACAGCAACTGGGAGGCGCAACAGCAACAGGGGCACATCAACAAGGGGCACAGCAACAAGGGGCACAGCAACGGGCACAACAACAACAAGGGGCACAAGTACAAGGGGCACAGAAACTGGGGGGCACAGCCACAAGGGGCACAGCTACAAGGGGCACAGCGACTGGGGGCACAACTACAGGGGTCACAACTACTCGGGGCACTGCTACTGGGGGCACTGCTACAGGGGGAAAAGCTACTAGGGGTACAGCTACTAGGCTCACAACTATTGGGGGAGCCTGCTCCATCATCCCAGTTAGCAGCAGGACTCTCCCCTGTCTGTGCTAACGTCTTCCCGCGTCAGCGAGGGCATAATATTCATTAATTTCTCTCGCTCTCTCTCTCCTCCTGTGGCTTACTTTGTTTGTAAGTATAATTTTCATTTTTACAGGTACCCCTTTTGGATTCTACTGGACAAGTGGACGTGACCGGCGTGGGATGTAGGTAAGTGATCTCTCTCTCATTTTTACAGGAACCACCTATTGGATTCTACTGGACAAGTGGACGTGACCGGCGTGGGATGTAGGTAAGTATGTGTGAGTGTGTAAGTGTGTTTTAATAAATTTTTACTTTCACGGTGTGTGTGTTGTGTTTTTATTTGGGTATTTTTGTTGTTGTAGAACTACAGGTACCAGCGGGCCCGTTATTTCCCCGCATGCTGGCACTTGAGGTTCTCCAAGTACCAGCAAGCGGGTGAGGCTTGCTGGGCCTTGTAGTTCCACAACAAAAAACAATATTCTTTTTTATACACACTTATGGCTATCAGCCCGGCACCCACCGCCCAGGGGTGCTGGGGACAGCCTCGGGCTTCACCCCTGGCCCTTGGGTGCCTGGAGGGGGGGGACCTCTTGATTTAAGGGGTCCCCACTCCTCCAGGGAACCCCGGCCAGGGGTGACTAGTTGGGGGGGTAATGCCACGGCCGCAGGAACCTACATAAATGTGTCCCCCGGCTGTGGCATTATGTCCCTGGCTAGTGGAGTCCGGTGCTGGTTTTAAAAATACGGGGGACCCCTACATCTTTTGTCCCCCGGATTTTTGGAACCAGGACCGGTCTAAGAGCCCGATGCTGGTTGTCTAAATACGGGGAACCCCTGTCCAATTTTTTCCCAGTATTTAAACAACCAGGACCGGCTCAAAGAGCCCGAGGCTGGTTATACTTAGGAAGGGGGACCTCACGCATTTTTTTTTTTTTACATTTTTTAACCCATTCAGATCCTTCTCCATTAAGTTAATGGAAGCCCAGGACAACAAAATTGCATTCATGTCCTCCTCCCACTCCCTTCCCAAACACTAATTTTTATTTTTTTCTATAAAAATGTACAATATATCACAAGTATGATGAGCAGGCAGGCAGCGGGCATTGGTGGCATCGGACTGAGGTGCAAATTAGTGGCGGAGGGCTGGGTCAGTTGATGGTGGGCTAGTTTGTAAGCCATTGGCGGTGACAGCAGGCATCGGCTAAGTGGCAGTAGTGGGCATTAGCTCGGCGGCGGTAGGGGTCATCGGCAGCATTCGGCGGACATTATGGCTGTAGTGCCTCACCAGCCTCTGACCTCACCGCACGCCACTGATAAACGCCCTCTTCCTGTCAATCTCCTTGCGATTGGTTGTGCGAATGGATTCGTCGCTAAAAGCATTGCACAG
The DNA here is from genome assembly GCF_028390025.1 of Pseudophryne corroboree. NCBI lineage: Eukaryota > Metazoa > Chordata > Amphibia > Anura > Myobatrachidae > Pseudophryne > Pseudophryne corroboree. The sequence continues at coordinate 577,471,087 of NC_086449.1, forward strand.
CAATGATGCGGTTTGTACCCGTATGATGCGCGTGCGCATTGTAGTGTATACGCATGCGCAGTAGTAACCTGATCGCTGCGTTGCGAAAAATGGCAACGAGCGATCAACTCGGATTGAGGGCCCTTCATAGGACTATGGTTAGAAGACTTAACATGGGGGGTGTTAAGTCTTCTAACCATAGACCATATCAAGGGGCCCTCCAAAAAATCCAAAACACAACCCTGCTGTTTCCAACTAAAATGCGGGGTAAATAGAACCACGTGGAAAACAGGGCAGGCCAGTGGGATCATTTCCAGTACAATGGAATTAACCAAACATTATTTTTGGTACTGACTAAACAAATGTATCAGTATAAATAGGAACCTAAATAAAACGCTCATGAACTACTCATCACACCAGCTTCAGTAGTGCATACATTTTTCCTTCATTTCAGAAGTATTGAAATAAACAACAATAATTTGCCTTTTGTACAGCAGAACCTTTGTGATGCTTTACATATAAATGAGCAACATAATACAAGCAGCTCACATTCCAATTGACAAACTCCTCAATTGGAGAGATTAAGGGGTAAATTTATTAAAATGGGAGTTCTATTTAAGATGGGATGTTGTCCATAGCAACCAATATGTTAATAGGGGATCAGTACGAGATCCCGCCGGACAAGATTCCGGCGGTCGGAATACCAAAACCGGGATCCCGACCTGCACAATCCCGACAGGAGGGCGAGCGCAACGTAGCCCCTTATGGGCTAGCCACTCTGTGGACACCCACAGAGGGAGAATATGTCAGTATTGTGGCGGTCGGGATCCCGGTGTCGGTATTCCGACCGCCGGGATCTTGACCGCATCCCGTTAATAGGCTTGACCTCAATTTAAAGGATCAGAAAATCCCTACACAGGAAATGTTCCAAGATTAATTATTCCGATATTCACCAGCAGCACATTACCCAGTCATAACTGAGAGCAGAAACATCTCCTAAGGGAAAAAGACAGAATCGCTCTGACACCACCGGCCAGCTCCCACAGATGTATCAACCAACTCAGCTTTGTAGGCTTGCTGTGCAGAAATGCACTGTTTCTCTGCACTTAGAGAAGTACCAGCATCCTAACATGATCACATTCTGGGGAAAACCGAAAGAACGGTGGACTACGGGGGTTATTCAGAGTAGGGGGGCCACCCCAAAAACAGCCACGTTGCCTGCGTTTCCTGGTCCACTCTCTCCGACCCCCCCCCCCCCCCCCCCCCAATTCTGCATTGCTGCACCCGGATGCCTGCCGCCTGTCAATCGTGCAATCGCATCATATCACGCATACTGCGGCTGCCCATTTGCGATTTTCGGACATCTGCGTCCACCTCTGAATAGCCACCTAAAATAGGATTTTAATTACCTACTGGTAAATCCTTTTCTCATAGTCCGTAGAGGATGCTGGGGTCCATATTAGTACCATGGGGTATAGACGGGTCCACCTGGAGCCATTGGCACTTTGTGTGTTTAACAGTGTGGGCTGGCTACTCCCTCTATGCCCCTCCTACCAGACTCAGTCTAGAAACTGTGCCCGAAGAGATGACACTTTGAAAGAAGGATATATACAGATAGTGGCGAGATTCATACCAGCTCACACATACAAGGCAAATCCGGCCAACATGCCGGAAAACTCAGCAACAACTGAAACAGAACTGAAAACAGTAAATATCGCAGACCTTACCTAGGAACCAGGCAGTACTGAACCAAATAACCACTGCAGGATAAAGAAGCACTGGGCGGGAGCCCAGCATCCTCTACGGACTACGAAAAAAGGATTTACCGGTAGGTAATTAAAATCCTATTTTCTCTTACGTCCTAGAGGATGCTGGGGTCCATATTAGTACCATGGGGATGTACCAAAGCTCCCAGAATGGGAGGGAGAGCGCGTAGGCTCCTGCAAAACTGCTTGACCAAACTTGAGGTCATTAGAGGCCAAAGTATCGAACTTGTAAAACTTAGCAAACGTGTTCGATCCAGACCAAGTAGCAGCTCGGCAAAGCTGTACAGCCGAGACACCTCGGGCAGCTGCCCAGGAAGAACCCACCTTACAAGTAGAGTGGGCCTTAACAGATTTTGAACACGGCAATCCTGCCGTAGAATATGCATGCTGGATGGTGAACCTGATCCAGCGAGAAATCGACTGCTTAGAAGCAGGACACCCAATTTTCTTGGGATCATAGAGGACAAACAGAGAGTCAGATTTTCTATGACAAGCCGTCCTCTTCACATAAATCTTCAAAGCCCTTACAACATCCAAGGCCTTTGAAGCAATTGAGGAGTCAGTAGCCACTGGCACCACAATAGGTTGGTTGATATAAAAAGCTGACACAACCTTAGGAAGGAACTGTTGACAAGTCCTGAGTTCTGCCCTATCTTCATGGAAGACCAGATAGGGACTTTTACGGGACAAAGCCCCCAATTCTGACACATGTCAAGCAGAAGCTAAGGCCAACAAAGTGACCGCCTTCCACGTGAGAAACTTGATTTCAGCCTCCTGTAGAGGCTCAAACCAATCCGACTGCAGGAACTGCAACACCACATCAAGATCCCATGGTGCAGTTGGCACCACAAAGGGAGGCTGAATGTGCAGAACCCCTTTCAAAAAGGTCTGAACCTCAGAGAGGACAGCCAATAGTTTCTGGAAGAAAATGGATAAAGCCGAGATCTGGACCTTGATGGAGCCCAATCTCCATATCCACACCTGCTTGCAGGAAAAGGAGAAACCATCCAAGTTGAAACTCCACCGCAGGAAATTTCTTGGATTCACACCAAGACACATATTTTTTCCAAATTCGATGGTAATGTTTAGACGTTACCCCCTTCCTAGCCTGTATCAGGATAGGAATAACCTCGCTCGGAATACCCTTTCGAGCTAAGATCTGGCGCTCAACCGCCATGCCGTCAAACGTAGCCGTGGTAAGTCTTGATAAGCGAACGGCCCCTGCTGTAGAAGATCCTCCCGATGAGGCAGAGGCCTTGGATCCTCCAGAAGATCCGTGTACCAAGCCCTCCTTGGCCAGTCTGGAGCAATGAGGATTGCCAGAACCTTTGTTCTTTTTACAAGTTGTAGAACTTTTGCAATTAGTGGAAGTGGAGGGAACACATACACTGACGGGAACACCCACGGTGTTACTAATGCGTCCACCGCCACTGCCTGTGGTTCTCTCGACCTGGAACAGTACCTCCAGCAGCTTCCTGTTGATGCGGGAGGCCATCATGTCTATGTGAGGAACCCCCAACAACCTGTTACCTCTTCGAACACCTCCGGGTGGAGGCCCCACTCTCCTGGTGTCTGCTGAGGAAGTCCGCTTCCCAGTTGTCTACTCCCGGAATGAAGATTGCTGACATCGCTACAGCGAGCCTTTCCGCCCAGAGGAGGATTCTTGACACCTCTGACATTGCAGCCCTGCTCTTTGTTCCGCTTTGTCGGTTTATGTAGGCCACTGTGGTCACGTTGTCCGACTGAACCTGAACAGCCCAATCCTGTAAAAGGTGTGCTGCTTGAAGAAAGCCGTTGTATATGGCTCTTAGCTCCAGGATGTTTATTGGAAGGAGGGACTCCTGACTTGACCACCTTCCTTGGAAGGTCTCTCCTTTAGCGACTACTCCCCAACCTCTTAGACTTGCATCCGTGGTTGGAAGGATCCAGTCCTGAACTCCGAACCTTCGGCCCTCGTGAAGGTGCAGTAGTTATAGCCACTAGAGGAGCGAAATCCTGGCTTTCGGTGACAGACGTATCTTCTGGTGCATGTGTAGATGAGATCCCGACCACTGGTCCAAGAGATCCAGTTGAAAGGATCGAGCATGACACCTTCTGTACTGCAGAGCCTCGTAGGAGGCAACCATCTTCCCCAGAAGGCGGATTCACTGATGAACCGATACCCAGGTAGGCTTCAAGACATCCCGGACCATAGTTTGAATCACCAACGCTTTCTCCACCGGTAGAAACACCCCCTGCACCTCCATGTCGAGGATCATCCCCAGGAAAGAAAGCCTCCTTGTCGGCTCCAGATGAGACTTTGGAAGGTTCAGGATCCAACCGTGATCCCTGAGCAGATGCGTTGTGAGAGCAAACTTCTCCCTGGAAGATGCCTTGATCAGCAGATCATCCAGATATGGAATTATGTTCACCCCCTTCTTGCGGAGAACCATCATCTCTGCCATCACCTTGGTGAAGACCCTCGGTACCGCGGAGAGACCGAACGGCAGTGCCTGAAACTTATAGTGATTGTCTAACAGCGCAAATCTGAGTTAAACCTGATGCGGCGACCAAATGGGAATGTGGAGGTATGTATCCTTGATGTCCAGGGACACCAGGAACTCCCCCTCCGTCAGTCCTGAGATAACCGCTCTCAGAGACTCCATCTTGAATTTGAAGTCCCTGAGATAAGGGTTCAAAGATTTCAAGTTCAGAATTGGCCTTGTCGAACCATCCGGCTTCGGTACCACAAAAAGGTTAGAATAGTAACCTTTTTTCAACTGATGATGTGGAACTAGAACAATGACCTCGGACACTATAAAATTTCGTATAGCGTCCAGCAGAATAGCTCTGTCTGCCGGCAAGCCTGATCTGAAGAAACGGTGAGGTGGGAGAGTTTGAAACTCCAGCCTGTACCCCCGGGACTCAATATCCTGTATCCAGGGGTCCAGGCCAGACGACACCCAGATGTGTCTGAAATGCCGGAGTCTTGCTCCCCACCTGAGCTACCTCCAGGCTGTGCGGTCCACCGTCATGCTGAGGACTTGGTCCTGGGAACCTGCGGGAGCAGGCTTTTTTGATTTGGCACGACCACCTCTAAAGAAGGTGTGAGAGGGCTTGTTCTTTCTAGGCCTAGTGGGCCGAAAGGACTGTGACGTGTTGGGAGTAAAAGGCTTCTTCATAGCCGGTGCAGCGGAGGGGAGAAAAGGAGACTTCCCTGCGGTAGCCGTGGCAATCCACGCAACCAGCGCCTCCCCAAACAGAGCCTGACCTTTATAGGGTAGGCTCTCCACACTTTTCCTGGATTCCGCGTCCGCAGACCATTGGCGCAGCCAGAGACCCCTGCAAGCCGAGAGGGACATGGAGGAGATCCCCACAGCCATGGAACCCAGATCCTTCATGGATTCTACCAGGAACCCTGCAGAATCCTGTATGTTACGTAAAAATAAATCAACATTACCTTTATCCATCGTAGTCAATTCCTCCTGCAGAGTGATTGACCACTTTGCTATAGCTTTAGAAATTGATGCACAGGCCTCCTCAACCTGCTCAGGAGGAGTGTCAGAAATATGTAACACATCCCGCATGGCCTCAATCATCAACTGCACCCCCTTAGCAAGTGATGTCGTCCCCCTCAACACATCCCCATCACCGTCTGCTGTGTCAGAATCGGTATCAGTGTCATCCTGCATAATTTGAGCAATAGGACGTTTGTGAGCATGTACCGCAGTGGGCCCCGAGGCAGCAGTATCAGACCATACTGCCATAGAGGATTGCAATACCTGAGTAGCATGCTCAGTCTTTGCAACCCTTTCAGAAATCTGAGAAATAGCCCCCCTAAGAGAGGCTAACCATTCCGGTTCTCTAGCTGGGATCTGCGCTACAACAGTGCAATCCTGACTACATGGGATGGGATCTTCCTGAGAAGATAAATCCTCTGCCGCATATGAGACAGAGTCTCTAGACATGTTTGCTTGTACACCCCACATACACACAGAATACAGGGCAGACAGTGTTTCCCCCCCAAGAACAGCAGAGAGACACATAGATTGGAGCCAACCCACACACAGTGCTATATAGGTGTAGGGAGACCCTTAACCAGCGCTGACTGTGTCCCTTAATAGGTGACACAGTGTTTACACAGCCTCCCCTCCCTTCTACAACCCCCTGGTACCGTACAGATAGCTGGAGGTGCTCTGGAGGGACTATTCTTCCACTGGCAGTGTGTCTGCAGGCAGGAAAATGGCGCTGAACTCTGCTGGGTCCGCTCTGAGGAGAAGCTCTGCCCCCTTAATGGTGCTGTCTTCCCGCTCTTCCACGATTATACTGGCCTGAGGATTTTGTGCTGGCTGAGATCCGCAGACCCCGACAGGCTTTCTGGTCAGTGTAGGGTTAAGGCGCCGGCTCAGGGCGCCCCTCACAGCGCCGCACCAAGTACCGCTGAGCCCTGTAGCCGCCATCTAAACACTGGCCCCCCGCTTGCTAGGGGGGTCGGTGACTCACTCGCCACAAACTTCAGCTCTGCAAGAGGATGGCGGCATGCTGCTGGGGTGAGCGTTCCCCTGCGGCGGGGAGCGATCTATCCCCTCTGGAGCTCAGTGTCCAGTCAGCGTAGTCAGTGGCTCAGACCCCGCAGGGCGGACACTGCTCCCCCCCTCAGTCCCTCGATGCAGGGAGGCTGTTGCCAGCAGCCTCCCTGTAAAATAAAAAAACTCTAAAATAAACTTTTACTATGAAAGCACTGTAGAGCTCCCCTAGCTGTGACCGGCTCCTCCGAGCACATTTTCTAAACTGAGTCTGGTAGGAGGGGCATAGAGGGAGGAGCCAGCCCACACTATTAAACTCTTAAAGTGCCAATGGCTCCTGGTGGACCTGTCTATACCCCATGGTACTTATATGGACCCCAGCATCCTCTAGGACGTAAGAGAAATACAGCTGTTATTTCAAGTATACTATTCAGTTCAGAAATAAACAGACTTTTAAATATGTTAATGTCAAATTGTGGATTTACATGCTTTTTAGATGAAGAGGAGAATATCTGTTAATTGTAATATTACCACATTTATATGAAAATAATATCTGACCAAAAACCACAACTTCCACACTGAACCCCTCTTAGGGTTTATGTAGCATCAGGCAGTTATCATGGGTTACTTATACACCAGAAATCCAGGCTGTTCCACAGATGCAGCTATCCTTTGGAAGTTGTAATTGCATATCACATAGTATGGTCAGTATAAACTATTATTTATTAGAGATGAGCAGATCGGTTGTGATTCTGTTCAAATTCAGTTCAAAATCAGACCTGAAAATAAGGCACATCATCATCTTTACGGAAAAAGATGTCCATGAAAGATTACATTTTTCCTTGTTTTCAGATCTGCGTTTGGCAGGAAGTCGGTCAAAACCAAACCGGTCATCTCTGTTATTTATGGACACTAACACTACAGTAACAGGTAGAATAAAATATTGGTGACCTTGTGACTGTTCTGATTCTATTGCTGTTGGAGCATGCCATCTGGTTGCATTTCCTCCAGTCAGAAAGCACCTAGTGTCAGCTGACATTAGCAACCTATCAGAGACTTGCATTCCTTATTTATTCTGTGTCTGCCTGTGCCGGTTATAGTTCCCATTCCCTGCATCTAGGTTTCAATACCTAGTGGAAGCCTTGTCAGTTGGTCCCTGTTCTTGTGACAGTTCTTGTTTCATGTCTTGTTACTCTGCTGTTCCAATAACAAATGTAGGCTATATCGCCATTGCAGTGGCTATTGGTTCAATCAACAGTGGCCATTATGTAATATCCTTGTACTACATTCAAGCTCTGACTCAGATTTGTGCATTAATCTGTCAACTGCATCCCAGCTGTGTTAAAGTATCATGCTGAATTCCTCGATTCACATTACTCACGTGGAAAAGCCCATATCCATAGTCTGCCTAAGAATTCTCAGAGAGATCCTTGTTACCCCTAGTTCCAGAGTCCCAAGCCTACTTAGTTTACTAGAGTAATACTGTAGGTAACAGTCTCCCTGCCAGTCTTAGTATTCCCACAGTTACTACTTCTGTAAATAATCCTGCTGTCTCCATCCAATTGTGTAATGCCCTACTACTAGAGGTTTAAGTCCTGGAGGCCACCTAAGTACCAGTGTGTATACCAAACATTAAGGGAACACGGATGGCTCGTGGGCTCTAGGGGTCATACACAATTGAGCTGGAGTTCCCCAACAATGACTGATTAAGAAGAAAAACAAACAAAACCAGTGTGGTATGTAAATGAGATGTATTTAATATTATTGCAGTTTTTAATTTTGCTGTCAAAACTGTCAGCTTTGAAAACCCAAAAAGTTTGTAAATACAGCCCTTAGCTATAGTTACTTACCCGGTGCTTCACATTATGATGCGTAGTCAATAAGCTGTAAGCATAGTTAAGCTTCCCATACACCTAAAGATTTATTGTCTGATCTGGCTGGTTGGAAGGAAAATCTGGTAATGTGTGGGAGCAAATGACAATTGACCATATGCTTTGAAATGCCGGAAAACTGATAAAAACGGTAGTTCAGACAAACTGGTTAAATCAAATGGATTTAACCAAGTTGTCTGAACAACCATTTTGGTCAGTGTTCCAGTATTTCAGAGCAAAAGGTCAATGGTTATTTGCACCCATCCATTACCAAATTTTCATTCCAACCAGCCAGATCGGACAATAAGTCTTTAGGCATATGGCCAGCTTTAGCTTATTACAGCATTTCTTTTCTTAAACTTAAAAAAAAAAAAGCAATATTAGCTTTATACTTCATTTAGTATTCATTTCTTAGCGTTGTATTAATGTACAAGAAGTTTATGCAATGGAAATTTTATCATCTCTTACTAATTGTATACTTGTACTCGTATAGCCCCAACTGTCATTTTAGTTAATATAATGATTATTATAGATTTAATTGGATTTAAGACATTATTATTATTATTTTTTTATAGCTGTGTTTATTTAGTAGGTATGAATTTGATACACTGAAATTAGTCAAAGTAGGTTCATTTTAATATGGGTACAGCCTTTAGATCTCATTTTCTAATATAATTTTTTTTTATTTTGTTCCCAAATATGTTAACACCCCTCCCCCTGCCATATAAATCCTGCATTGCCCCTGAAATGTCCCATCAGATACCTTTTCTGGCAGAAAACAAGCAGTCATTCAGAATTTACAAATAAAAATAGATCCAATTTATTTGCAATTGATCTCAAAAGATTAGGTTCACTTTGAAAACGTGGGAGGTGGGGGGGACCAACAAGCAGCACATAAAGCTAAAAAAAACTATCACAAACTATTGACATTTTAATCAGCATAGCCAAAACACGTAATTCTCATCGTCACTAAATTTACTAGAGGTTGTTCGTTCAAGATTCACTATGACATGTACATGCAGAGCGTGCTATACTGTTCAGAGATTACACTTGTGGCTGGTTGGCCAGAATATTATACTTTGGATGCTGGGTCCATATGGAGAATTCCTGGAGTTGTAAATATATATATATATATAAATAAAATTCCAGATGGTCGACACACCATATATATTAAATTGTAGGGGTAGCTACCCATGTTAGAAGCTCATAGTGAGATCCATAAACACAAAAACCAGACTTGCAGATAAGCAGAAAGTTTTATTCAAACATGAAAATGTCCGCAGGATATCAACGTTCCGGTCCCCACACGGGGACAAATGACTGTGTGGGGATCGAAACGTTGATATTCTGGGAACATTTTCATGCTTGAATAAAACTTTCTGCTTATCTGCAAGAATGGTGTGTGTGTGTGTATGTAGAGAGATGCTGCGGTCCGGCACTTGAAGAAGTAAATGGGACGGATGTCCGTTTCTTTATGAGATGAGCATGAGTGCCACACTTTTGAAATTATATATATATATATGTATATATATGTATTCTAGTACCTTGCGACACATGTTTATATTATATTTGGGTATGGTTCACATTTTGTAATGCCAGTATTCCTGTATAACCAGTTTTGAAATCCAAGAAATACTGCAAGAAAAAACAAGGGGACAGCTTTGCTGTGCGAGGGGCCCAGCTGATATAATACAGACCTGCCAGTGAGCTTGTAACATCCTATTTCTTTACTCCTAACTGCAGTTACAGTGAATTACTGGAATCTCTGTGCAACTATGTTTTAAGATACTCTACTAACCTAATTACAAAATTAAGTCATTCATTAAATTAGAACGGTTACATGTCAAAATGCTCCTAAAAAATATAGGTTTGTCTTCACAGTTTATAAAACAAAAATTGTCCACAGTGCCATAAATAACAAGTGGCCAGAGACTAGATAAAGTGCTACAAGACCTCTACACACAGGCAGAGTCTCAGGAACACATCTGTTCTCTAACATCATATTATCTTCTCTACCGAAAGTACAACAATGTAATCAGTAATGTGGTTACATTTTTCAGTGCTGTCCTTCAATAGCAGTACACTATACATCCCTTCCCTTGATATTTGTCATTTTAATCACAAAAATAGAATGACCATTTTCCTAGACTCAGTAAATAGAGGACTTCTTGCATGTAATACAGAAAAAGTCACTCATAAGCTTTAGGTCCCAGTGGTCACTCTGGTTTCATTCGTTGTGGACCATCCTCACTTCATAAAAGCACAACAGTTACAATGATCAAATGGTATTGACCTATAGTGGATAATCCACCCTCACTACGCCCCAAGTGATCATTTCAGTCAGTCATTTTATAGTAGTGAGGATAATGGAGGAATCTCACATTGTCACAGCACATAAATAAACAGAACTTCTGTCACCGTGTATAGAGGTCATCTCCGTAATAAAATGTAGCATCTTCAATGCTTCATGTTGTCTCACAGGATTCCACAGCATCCATCCAAAGTGAGGGAGTGCTCGGAAACTGTACTGGAATCTGCTTCAGCTCTTGAATCTGTTTTTCAAGATCCTGATTGCGATGGTACATTTCTAGATAGCTGGCTTGGATCTCCTTCTGGTACCTTAGAACTTTATCCTTTTCTTCTTTCCAAGTTTTCCTTTCATTCTCAAAATTCGAAATCTGGGCCTCATTCTGACGTCTTTCCAGTATCAATTCAGCCCTTAGCCTCTCTAGATCCACCAAAGCCTCTGAACCTTCTCTCAGTCCCCAGCATTTTGAGTTATCCACTTCAGAGCACACATTATTATTTGTTCCGATCGGTGAAGTTTTCCCTTTGGTATCCTCTAAAGCCTGCAGTCGAGCTCTTAGGTCTGCTGCCTCCTTCTCCTTTTCTCTTGCTCTAGCTTTTGCCTCCCGAAATTGTGTCTTCATCAGAAATACCTCCCCCATCTTTTGTGTAACCTCAGCCTGCGAGTCTCTAAGCTGCTGTTTCAGGAGAGAGATCTCACCAGCTTTCTGAGAAATCTGCCAAAAATAAAAATCAACAAATTAGTTAATGAATACATGTATCTGCATATATTCTTCATATTTCAGTATTAAATCATTAGAACAATTCTAAAATAGAATGTAAGCTCTCACGAGCAGGGCCCTCAGCCCTCATGTACTTATCCTTCACCTACTTAAACCATCTTCGACGGCACCAAATTCCACCCGGATACTTATTTCAGTGTCGTCTGCTGCTTTAGCTATGTTTATTTACCCTGTACTTGTCCTATAGTCTTCAACTGTAAAGGCCTGTACACAGTGGTCGATATATCAGCCGTTCTCTTGAACTGCCGATATATCGCGGGACCGTCGGCCAGTGTGTACGGCCGATACGTCTGTGAACTCCGTCGTTCACAGACGTATCGCGTCGGCCGCACATGCTGCGGCGTCCGGCGGTGATTGACAGCTGAACTGGGCGGGCGTGTGTACACGCCCGCCCAGTTCATGATGTCAGTCCCCGACGGATCGGGCAGTGTGTATGCTCAACACACTGCCCGATCCGTCCATAGATATATCTGCAGATCAATTGATCTGCAGATATATCTACTAGTGTGTACCCACCTTTAGTCACTATTTTCCTGTTTTGATTATTTGTTTATGTACTCTGTAATTGGACGCTGTGGATCCCTGGTGGCGCCATATAAATAAAGGATAATAATAATAATAATAATAATAATAATAATAATAATAATAATAAAAAATAATATTTCTACTGCGCAATACAAAAGAAAAATAAATCCTTACAAATGGAAGAGAAACAACTGCAGAATTATGAGTGCCAATTACCCTCTTGTCAACCACTAAGTTACAGCTATGGAGGACAGCTGTGCTTATTTTAATAAAGCAATAACGGCAAATATATAAAATAAAGACTCAGACTCTTAATATGGTTCACACCGAGACATTACATAATTACAGGACATGCCAAGTTTTACAAACACCATAGTTTTTTTTTTCCCCCTAATACTGGTTTTGTGGGATTATTCATTTTATGTCTCTTTTCTAGATTACCTCTTCCTTTCTAGCACCTGCAGTTAATTTATACACGGATTGAGCAATTATAATTCTGTATTTATATATGCCAAGTGTTCTGAAGAATTTGCTGGTCTAAATCTGGGGAACTGCAGAGAGCCTTGCCCAACAATTAAGCAGAGTATTAGAATTTGAAATAATACAATTTACAGAGTGATAGCACTCTCAATAACATTTAGATTACTTAAGGAATAAGTGCATTCACTGGGGGAGATTCAAATGTTTGAAAAGTCAGTTGGGAGTCTGTTTTTTCCTATCTAATAGACAGGAAAAAACAGACACCCAACCGACTTTTCAAACATTTGAATCTCCCCCACTGAATGCACTTATTCCTTAACCCAGTGGTTTCCAAACTTTTTTGAATCACGGCGCCCTAGAATATCAGAATTTTTTTCACGGCACCCCTAGGCCAAAAATTTATTATTGAGAAATTTAGAAAGAAATATTACATTAAGTAGATCGCATTTATATGTCATCCTTAGGGTCAGTTGTGTGGTGAGGGACAAGATTTGCTTCTGTTTGGCCACATATTTTATGACTGGCAGCCACCAGCACTGGTTTTGCCTATTATATTGACCATGAATAGTTTGAATTGGTCCTGGACCACCTACCCAGGGCACCCCTGCAAGTGTCCCGAGGCACCCCAGGGAGCCACGGCACACAGTTTGAGAACCTCTGCCTTAACCACTTAACTGACAATTGTTCCCTTCAAAAACATTACATTGTTTTTTTTGTATTTGTTTTTTAATTTCAATACAGTTTAAAAAGTATTATATTATGCACATCTGCAGAATGGATATCCTCAGCAAAGCGCAAGTGCAATTGATTGCCAACATTTCAACACCACATGCAGTTCCACTGCATAGAGCCTTGATAAAAACGGCCTAAGCGGTGTTGAAACGTTGGCAATCTATGCCCTAATTGCACTTACGCTTCACTAAAGAATTGTTCATTTATCAAGTCCGCTGAGTGCTGCATGGTTCTTACACATCGCGAGGAGGGATGTGCCAGCCCCACTCCAGAGAACCCTGATAAATCTTTATATAATATATTACATATATACACACACACACACACACACTGTTTTACAAGCTATAGAAAACTATGCAGCAGAAAAGGAATACGATATGTATAAATATACAGCAATGTTATCACATTATTATTATATCAATAGTTGAAAAGTGTAACAAACCTAATTTAATAAAAAACTGTGAATATCATAAAATCATTTCAGCCCCAAAATTCACAGGGGGACTGAATACTAAACTACAAACCAGTGGTTTCCAGACTAACAACACATAAAATATGCAAAGTTTTTTTGTATGTTAATATTGACTGATAATGTGTAAAAATGTAGATAAACTTAATAATACATGCAACAAATGTATTAGAAGCCACAACACAAAGCTGGCAAGTATGGCCATGTCAATTGGCAATAACATTTTGAGGCTGTGGTAAGTATGCCGTGTTCTCAGGGTCATTTGCTTTGCATAGCATCTTTACCATGATTAGAGAGTTCTCTTCTTACTGTATCAACAAAGGAATAGATGCAAATGCTTTAACCACATTTGTCATTAACCCTTATAAGGTTCCCTTCCATAAGAGTATTCACCCCACTGGGATTCCTGGCCCTCCTCGTCCTCAATTAAGTACACTATGATGTCGACCTAACCTGCTTTTTCTTCTTCCCTCACGATACGTGCGAACTGACCTCGCTCTCCTACTCATACTGGCAGCTATGAGAGGGTCCGCAGTAGGCTCTCCCAATGGCTTTTACATTACTACCAGTTGAAGTATGTTAACTAAAGTTAACTAAAGCCTTTAAATGCATTGAGCAAGTTCTGCAGGTTCACATAATATAATACTGTGATTTCTCAATCCCTAGCAATCTGGGATCGGACCAACAAATGCTGCAAACTGGATTATTTTCCAAACCCAATGTACCTTTTGTTAATCCAGGAGTCAGTGACTCTGGGTTGCAACCCTGATACATTCCTGCTGTGACTGGGAAAGTGGCATAAGATTAATGAATGATAGTACACGTGGATATACTTTCTCCACCTGCACTGAGATACAAGCTTCACTTAATATCCATCACAAGAATTGGTTTAAATTTTTACAACAGAGACATTATCACAAAATAGGTAAAACAGTTTAACGTCCAGATCCGTAAAATATACTAGAATCATTCTTTATCAGGCCTCTGCAAAGACATTTGTTTCCACATTAAATGCAGATTGCTCATGGCCAAAGAATTCTTATGAGATTGCATGGGAGGTGGGCATGGAAAAGAGTATGGATAATGATGACTGGGGGAAAAACAGGCTTCAGGTCGACTGGAATGAGCTAAAAAATTATTTTTTTAAATAATAGGACAAGGAGGGCCCTGTCGGCACAATATACCACTGTCATTATGTTCCGACAGGGCCCTCTGCTCTCTTGATTGCACACCCAGTATCAATGATAAATCCCAGTTTAGTTCCTAATATGAGTATCACAATTTCCAGAGACTGACTGTTCAGTAGTCTTCCTGGATCCTTCCCCTTGCTATTCACCACATCATTTCAGCAGTGCAGCACCTTTCTTCTTTTCATATACACAAATGAGCCAGTGCGTGACACTATGTATGGCATTCAATTTTAGATTCCTTAAAGGTAGGTCTGAATACATGCATACATGATATAATGAATTATCTTACCTCCCATTTGGATTCTTCCAGTTTAGGGCTAAGATTTTCAGGCTGTTTTTGTCTAAGCTGCTCACACTCAGCCCTCACTGAGCCAAGTTCCTCCTGAAGACGCTTTTTCTCCTGCTGAACTTTGTACAGCTGCAACTGTAAGGCTCGTTGGCTGCGCAACGCCTGCTGAGAGATCTGTTGCAGCTTTGACATGTACATCTGTTTTAATTCATCTAATTCCTCCATCCAGAGCCGACGTTTGTCTTCAAACACCTGCGAGATGGAGATTACATAGTAATGAAGAGTTCCAGGACACATTTGGAAATTCTACTAGCAAAGACTTTGTACACAAACAGAAAAACATTAATAAAAGAGCAATGCCAATGCTTTCAGCAAAAAGTTTCACTGTGGTGTGTAATGTGATTACAATACTCCAGTACAGTAATGTCATGAGCCACCGCTGTGGCTCATTCCTGTTTGTGTTCTGTGTAACTGCAGCCTGTCTCCTGTATGTGTGGTCTGTGCAGTTTCACCTGTCTGATAATTAGGCCATTACCTTTCTGTCTGGTTTTCCAGCTGCAGTTCATTTGTGTTCAGGAGGCTTGTCCTTTTCGGCCATCCTGATTGGGGCTTCTCCCTTTATTACCCAGCTACCCTGAGGCCGATTATAGCTTATTGTTTTCTGTTTGTACCTGTGTCCGGTCCCTGTCCTATGGTGGTATCTTGAACCTGTGCAGTTGGTGCTATTACATTACTTGTGATACCCAGTCCAGTTAGAATCCGGTGTACCCTGTCCTGTCAGAATCCTGAGTTCATTACCTGTCAACTGAGTTCCTGACTGTGTATGCGAGACCTAGCCTGGAAGTACATTCAAACAGCTCCAGCCTTACCTTCCCTTGTCTTGCTTTGTCCTGCCTTGCCTGGAATCCAGGGGACTCCTGCAGCTAAGTAATCTTGTTATCTGTACCTTGCCTTGCTCTCCCAAGTTCCTTAAGGAACTCACTGCTAAGTTATTCATTGCTTGTACTTAGTTGCTTATACCACCCTATGCATTGTTGCATTCATATACAGTCTGTGTTTAGTTGCTAATACCATCTTGTGCATTGTTGAATTTATATACACTTTATACTTAATCACTTATACCACATTGTTCATTGTTGCATCCACATACAGTAGTTAGTTACTAATATCATCCTGTGCATTGTTGCATTTACATACCATCTGTGTTTAATTATTATACCTCCCTGTGCACTGTTGCACTCGCGTGCATTCTGTTATTATCTCCGTCTGTACATTTAGCAGCATTACTAACATTGTGTCCACTGAACATCTCACTGTACTGCATTTACTCTTGCCCAGCCTCCAATAGTCGCCTTGTCCTTACAGAAGACCTGGGGGCATCTGAGTACAGGGTGGACCTAATTCACCCTGGAAAGGCGGCTGCTAAAGGTAAAGCCTAGCATCGCAGGAGGCTAAAAGACTGCTGGGCAAGGGTAATTGCATGAGCATTACCAAGTACCACCTGGTAACCCGCTTAACTGAGTAGTCCACATAACAAGTAATGACAGAAACATTTATATATTATTTCTCTATTATGGGCTTCTAAATACATTCTACTCTACAGTATAAATCAGTCTTTCTCAACCCCTTCCTCAGGACCCATAATGGTTCAAATTTTCCAGACCACCCAGCAGATGCACAGGCGTATTACCTGGTTGGGTATGAAATTCCGGCAGTCAGAATACGGACAGCAGGATCCTGTTGGTAAGAGTCCCGGTGGATGGTAGTATTTTTACCCTATCCCTAACCTGCCTCTAACCCCCCCCCCCCCCCTCCTGCAGCCTAACGCTCTACCTCCCTCTTCACAGCCTAACTCTAACCATCCCCTCCTGCAGTCTAACCCACAACCTCCACCTAAACCCAAGGCCAGTACTTAACTTCATGATCCAGACTGTCAGAATTCTGATCGAATCTTGACTCGTTGATTTTTGTTGGCAGCCCCTTAGGGCTGTGTACAAATATCAGCGAGTCTGTGGTGAAACCAGGCTGTAAACCTTCAATTTTGAGTTATGTCTCCTTTGACTTATACCTAAGCAGAACAAATAGCAGCTTGTTTATACTGTATATCAGGGGTAAAGAGGAAAGAAAATAGTTTGTCACACTCTAAAATAGAAAAGAAGAGCGACTGCAATACTGTATATGTGGACTATGAAGTAAGAATGCACTCACTTGAGTAAAGGGATCATCCTTATCACTTGGATTCCTTCTTAGAGGTCTCAGTTCCATCCCCTTTTCATGCAGCTTTTCTTCCAGTTGTCGCGCTACATCTTCCACAGACTGAGAGTACTCATATGGAGGAGGAGGTTCTCCTGAACACTGTAGGCGACTCAAAGTTGCCATGCTCTTGCAGGACAGTGATGTCTTCTCACCAGAGACATTGTCTCGAGCCCCGCGGGAAGCTCTGTCTAAAGATCCCCCAATATGGTTAATATGTCCAGTGGAAGCACTTATCTGTGCACGAGCTACGCCAAACCCAGGGCTATAAGAAGTAAAGCTATTTATGGAGTTTTGCCTGGAATCAGATAAGCTATCATTTTCATCATTTTCGCTTTCATGCTGATTGATGTGATGGAGCTTGTTTGACTTCAGGTGCCCACAACGAGAAGCAATGTTCAGGCTGCCTAGTGTGTTCAGACTGCCATTGCTTTTGGATAATTTATGGCCACCTGAGGAACATAAGCTCTGCATTGACATGAAGTTCTTTGCATTTGATGGCTTCAAAGCAGATTGCCCAAAGCGAGACTGTAATAGAGAGGATATGAAGATCAATGTAGTGTCATTCAGATACAAGACCTTGTTGACTTAGTAGCTGTATTACTGTTTAATCTACAGTCCAAGACCCATGTTGTACAAAAAGTGGCTAGTGTTCCTTGGTTTACGCACGAGTGTGTCCCTTACCCATCTTACCACATATTTACTCTTGTTGGGTACCTTGGTTTCCATTGGTAGAAGAGTGTTGTGGTTATTTGCTTCTACTGCTCTTCACCAGATTGTAGGATAATATGTATATTACAATTAGATGTATTGTTTTGTTTTATATTTTTGCATTTCTTCACTGAATTATTCAGTTATGGGTTCAGTATATTGTGTCGACATTTATCATGTCAACATAGTTGCACGGTTTTAAAGATAACTCTTTTCCCAACAATCAGTGACTAAACGTTTCTTCCCTGTGATGTAATGGCTTTAATTCTCCTAAAACAGAAAAGTACTTTAAGGTCCAGCAATATGGAAGTCTTGTGATCTTCCGTACCATGCTCCTTCAGTTACACGCTAAAGAGTGTCTGCTATATATTATACGAATAGTCGCAGCTTGTTGCTCCTGCAATGCGTGTGCACATCTGTATTTGTAAAAGAGTAATCCGCATAGATTGGATAATAAATATATATGAACCTGCAGTTGGATTGCCATAGTCCTATTTGTGGAAGATCTTTGTACATTTCATCAGGGCGGATGAGGAAGACGTGTGAGATTCCTTCAGAGATGTGTGACTGAATTTTGTGTTAAACTTGGAAAAAGCGGAAATGAAACTCATGAAATGTTACGGCAAGGATACGGCGGAAAAACAATTAGCCGTGCTGCAGTATTTCTATGCAGTTTCAGTTCTTTTGTCACAATGGTGGTCATTCCGAGTTGATCGCTCGCTAGCTGTGTTTAGAAGCCGTGCAAACGCTATGCCGCCTCCCACTGGGAGTGTATTTTAGCTTTGCAGAGGTGCGAACGAAAGGATCGCAGAGCGGCTACAAAAATAAATTGTGCAGTTTCAGAGTAGCTTTAGACCTACTCAGCGCTTGCGATCACTTCAGACTACTCAGTTCCTGTTTTGACGTCACGAACACGTCCTGCGTTCTCCCAGCCACGCCTGCGTTTTTCCTGGCACGCCTGCGTTTTTCCGAACACTCCCTGAAAACGGTCAGATAACACCCAGAAACGCCCTCTTCCTGTCAATCACTCTGCGGCCAGCAGTGCGACAGAAAAACTTTGCTAGACCTTGTGTAAAACTACGTTGCGCGTGCGCATTGCGCCGCATACGCATGCGCAGAAGTGCCGGCTTTTTGCTTCATCGCTGCGCAGCGAACATTTTCTGCTAGCGATCAACTCGGAATGACCACCAATATGCTGAACCTGTTGGAACGAGATGCCAAGTGAAGCCGAAAGCATGCGTAAGGTTAACCTTCTGTCATTTTGCAACATCTGTACAGCATTGGCAATGTTGACATCTGTAACTGCGTAGGATTATCTCCCAGAACACGCTTTGTGTGTGTATTACCCTCTTTGAAGTACTTCCACCACTGAAATACTGCAGCACAGCTAATTGTTTCTCCACCGTATGCTTGCTGTAATATTTAAATTTTTTCCAAGTTCAACACAAAATTCAATCACACATCTCTGATGTAATCTAACAGACATGTCTTCCTCATCCGCCATGATGAAGCGTACGAAGATCTTCCACTTGCTGTGACCAAACAAAGAAGACTACAGCAGACCAAATGCAGGCTCAGACACATTGATATATAAACTTCACAATAACCAGTATAGCGTTGCCCCACCTACATATGCATGCATAATAAATATATATATATATATATATATTTATATCTATATTCAGTACATATTGTATATTTATGCATATCTATAGATATACAGTATATGGTTTTTTTTTTTACAAAATGAAAGTTACGGACCTTTTCAAAACGTCCTCTTTCTGGAAGTGAAGTCTTGCTGAAGTCTGTCCCCCTGCGTTCTTTGTGGTATAAGCCAGGGTAGTCATTCTCTCCTCCATCCACACTGTGTTCTCTTCGGAATGCCAGCCCAGAAGACAACTTCTTGGCACTTTTACCATCTTTCTTTGAGATACTCAGATAGCTAAGCAGTTCTCGCTGATTCAGACCCCTCTTCAAGATATTTCCTGGGCTGTGTGATTCTGGAAGTGGCTTAAAATCAAGCTTGAAATCATCTGGTGAAAAGTCATGTTTCTCTATCAGACTGCTCACACTGCCCATATTGCAAGCGGATGAGACGTCTGAGGTGAAAGATTGGAGAAGTTGGTTCCCACTATCACAGGACAGGCTGAACGTTTGTGCAGCTGCCATGGAGAATTAGCAAATGTCTGGACAACTCTGTAAAAATAAATTAACTTTGTTATAAAAACATGTTACATTGCTTTGATCAACCAGCAGTAATTATTCTACAACTGGAGAAACATGTAAAACATCTATGTTAGTGGTCGGAAAAAAATTGTAAAGCTGTCACAAACCAGAAAGTACTGCCATTATATATTTGCGCCTTCAGCAGCGCAAACAGCCTGTATGTAACAGCACATTGCTACAGCCCCAATGGACACATTAGTGGCAGAGCCGGATTAAGGGGGCGGCACGGGGGGCGAGTACCCCTAAGCCCCCTTCTCTCAACGAGCCCCCAGCCGAAGCTGCTGCTTCGGTGTTCATAGTGACAAATAGGCGCTACCTCTCTACGCTGCTGTGTGCAGTGCTCTCCAGTAATCAGTCATGCTGCACTCAACCTGCTGTCGCAGTCACACTGGATGAACTTGGAGGACTCGAAGCTCCTCACACATCAGTCACCTATAAAGGGGCAGGCACAGGACACACTGCTCTTACCGCTGAAGTCTCGATACTGCTCGGCCTGCCCCGCTAGTGGTCTGCTCAAGCCAGACTTACCATTCAGAGACTGATGTCTCATGTTGCACTGGACTAGTAAGAGCTCACCATTCTCTGAAGTGCAGCAGAAGAGGTGCAGACTCTTTTATTCACACCTGGAGCACAAGCGTGGTAAGGCTCATGACTCAATACTGTATGAAGGCTAGGTGTTTTCTGTGCAAATGTGCCAGGAGATCACTCATTCCAAAAGTTGCACCATCGCATTAACTTTAAGGCATTGCAAATGAGACAAGCGGTAATCACATCTTTCCCACCATCAAGTGGTAGTTCAGTGATCACTCAGAAAGGAGAGTAGAACCCTAGGATCACCAATTATGCCATGCTGCCTAATCAGGCTCCAGAGCAATATCAGCAAAGCCCTTCCAATACCCATCCATCCCCCCGCGCGCCCTCCCCTCCATCCCATATCCAGCCAATCCTCAGCTCATCTTGTGGATTCAGTGCGCATTGTGCGCATAGAAACAATTACCTAGATAGATTTGCTCTTATTTTCTGTTACTTTAGCAAGTTTCATTTATGTTTTTTTATTGAAATATATTTATTTTGTGTTACTTAATACTTCAGATTACATACAGCATTAAGGACTCTACATTTGTAAACCTTGTCTCCTTTACAGCGCTGCTTGTCCCCCTTTACAGTGCTTTGTGGTGTCATGCATTGCCTGCACTGCTGCTTCCTCATGGTGGTGCAGAGAAAAGGCACACATAGCGGGCACAGCCATGGGGCGGCACTGACAAGTGAGGGAGGGCCCCCCAAAGGCTTAATCCGGCCCTGCTAGAGGGGACAGTATTGGGCAGGGAAGAAAAAAATATATATACCTTTAGGACCTACACCTATATAATGTAACAAGCCATAGAAGGCAAACCAAGAGATCAGCAAGTGGGATTAGTTATTGTAGAGTTTAAAGAAACTATAAACAAGCATTTTGTTTAAATCTGGAATCACTTATGTGTAGATCCTGGATGTGGATAGCATGCCATGAATGTCCACTAAAAGAGACACAAACGTCAATTAGAGCTACAAACTAATCCAGCCAAAGGGTGTAAATTTGCATCCAGACAAACTACGGTATGTTGCGATCCAGGGTTGTGAATGCAATTTTATGTTTATGCAGGGTAAATACTGCCTGCTTTTACATGTAGCACACAAATACAGGTCACCTGCATTTTAACACTGCAATTTAGAGCTAGGCAAGGACGCACCCTTCTTAGAATCCTAAATCATTCTGCAAATTTGAAATGAACTTCTAGCTGTATAAATGAAGCCCATATTATAATCTGACACCCAGGCTTCTAATTTAGGGAATTTAATGCTGTAGAA
Source organism: Pseudophryne corroboree (assembly GCF_028390025.1). NCBI lineage: Eukaryota > Metazoa > Chordata > Amphibia > Anura > Myobatrachidae > Pseudophryne > Pseudophryne corroboree. Next base: position 577,493,020 of record NC_086449.1, read on the forward strand.
CAGGATGTCCTACTGTGTCTATTAAGTAATGTATTCATAAATTAACGATACACCTTAACATGCCAGAGAAGGGCAACAAATATTACATAACAGTAGTAAATATATTTACTCTTCATAACAATAATATGCTTAGCACCGGTATATCACGACATACATTAGCAGCAGAAAAAGTTAGACATCTGTGCTGTACATGTGAAAAATATTATGATCAATAATGTGTTTTTGCATATTGAACAATGGGTATGGGTCATTAGGTCAACAAGATTTAGGTCGCCAGTCATTAGGTCGACTACTATTGGTCGACGTGACTAGGTCGACGTGGTCATTAGGTCGACCTGCGGTTTTTTAAAACTTTTTTTGTGTCTTTTCTTCGTAAAGTGACGGGGAACCCCAATTTGTGCACCATGTCCCCTTGCATAGCTCGTTTCACTCACCATCCATCGGACACAGGTTACTGTTCCCAATTGTAGTCTATGTGAATTGTAAAGTATGAAAAAGTAAAAAAAGAAAAAAAAGGGGAACACTCTTGTCGACCGTTTTCCATGTCGATCTAATGACCATGTTGACCTAGTGCATGTCAACCAATAGTGGTCGACATAATGACCATAAGCCTTGAGCGACAGTAATTTAATAGAACGAGGATGATTATGGCTGCCATCTCACAATGTACCAGTAATCTGCTCAGAGAATAGTGTTTATACAGTAGCTGCAATAAAACCTCAGCTCTGTCCACCATCTCACAATACTCACTGAAAAACAGGAACGTTATTTAGGAATAAAACACAAAAACTAGGCTTTAAGAAACATTGTTAAACTGGCCACAAATACCTCACCAAATAACCGTGATACCTGCTAATTAGATGGAAACTGATTGGATGATTTGCAATTATGTTTGCTAATGGGGTCAAACAGAACTTTAAAGTGATGTGTAAATTACACACTGATTTTTCTGTCCTTTTGTCGTCTCTACACAATTATGTAATCTGAGAGTTGTAACAATGAAAACATGTATGTATGTATGTATGTATGTATGTAAATCTGTGTGTGTGTGTGTGGGGGGGGGGGGGTTATTACTGCCCCGTTTGATCACCTTATTATGTAAATTCAATCCAATGTACATGCCGCAGAACCTTTGTGATGTCATATAAATAAATAAAAAATATATATTTTTTTATTTCTAATTTTATTTTATAATGGTTTGCAAGTATAGGGATGCTATTTTTACATTCATTTAGATGCAGAAGCACTGAACATTTTATATTTAATAAAAAAATTAATAAGTAACTCTTGGTGCTCCAGTCTTTTGTAGAGAACAATGTTTAATGAAGTTTAACCCTTTAATAGCTGAACTGCCACATTATGTCGTATGAGAGTGTTAATTTTGTATGGTGCTTCTGAAGGCACCTGGTTAAGTCTTTAGCATAGGTGTGCTGTTTTTAGGTGTCATATCATTGAGCCCGAGGGACAGAGGAGTAAAAAATTTTAATCCATCTACAGCTACAGGCACTTCCATTTTGCATGTGTAGCGCATGTGTTTGTAAAACAATATTTTTTATTGTCAATGGATCAGCCTTATCAAACAGCCCTTGCTATATGCCAGACACTAGGATAATGAAGAAAATGCATGCTATGGATGTCTATGAAAAACACAGAGACTAAAGCATTTCACCTCTACACAAGACACAATGACAAACTTGTAGGTTCATTTACTTTTGCCTAAACTGGCCCTGGCATCTATGTTTGGATGAATAATTGACATGGTAAGCTCTAGTGGAGGATTTACTGATGTGGCTAAAATAAAATAAAAAAAATGGTTGTACAACACTGTGGAACATGTTGGTGTCATAAATAAATGGTAATAAAAGAAAACTAACCGGTCAGTTAAATTTTTCTAATTAAGTCATTCACATTTCAATACATAAATTAAAAAACACACTTCTATAGTGTCAGCAATAGTAAGGAGGGGTAGAAAATTGTTTTAATATACTGTATGATGCTTCTATTCTCATAAACTGAGCTAAGTCACTATACAGCTATATTCTATACTAGCTGGAGTATCCAGCATTGTCCGGGACTTTAAGAATGTCTTTTTACAAAAATAAATGTTAATATTAAACACACAGTATAAATAACATTGTAGATACCTGAATACCCGTGCTTTGCTACGGGATGAGGATGGTAAATTAGAATGATAGTTGTTTGCTAATTTACGTTGGTTGGAGATCTAGTATATAGGCATATCTTGCTTCCCTGACGCACTTTGTGTAGTGGCCGAACCCCTTTTTGTTCCCCCAAGGGAACCTGCTCTTCCCACTATACAACTCTCAGTCTGTGGCTTCCTGCTGTCTCCATTCCCATCCTCACATCATGTCAGTGCCCCTGTGAAATTATCGATTTTTTTACAGTTTCTTATATAGCACAGCACATTATGTATCTCCTGATATACTCTGTGCTGCTGGGGGACCGTGCTACTTCCACTATATAACGCTCAGTGTGTGGGTTTGTACTACCTGCATTCCCCTCCTCACATCATGTCACTGGCCCTGTCACATGCAGCCCTGTCATCACTGACATATCATCATGTCCTGATATAGTGTGTGCTGCAGGCCCACCCCTAGGGGTGCTAGTGGTGTGTTACCCCCACAGTGTTTGTTCCCAGAGTGTAAGTCATATGTGTAGCAAGTTTGTTGTAAATTGCTCCAGGCATTTCAGAGTTATGTGTCACGATCCGGGTATCTGGACGCCATTTCTTACCCATCAGATGCCTCCTAAGGCTGGCTCAGCGCTCCAGGACCGGATCCCATCTGTTATCCTGATGTGTACATTCCTGTATCCTCTCCTGTCACTCTGGGACGCTGTCACAGTAAACGCCATATTACACCTGGCATGGCGTCTCCCGCGGCCTCCGCCGCCGTCCCTGAACTTCTGCATGCAGAGTGTCTGAGTGGCGATTACGTCAGCCGCGGCCTCCGCTGTGTCCGCGTGGTTGGATGTGCATCTGTCAGCCTGGCGCCTCCTGTCTCCGGTGGCCGGCGCCGCCATTACTGTTTTCATTACCACATGGATTACAAACCAAACTTCCCTCCAAGTGTCTGCATGGGCGCAGCCATCTTGGATTCTGTCAGCTGATCATTTCCACCAATCTGTTCTCAGTATTGATAATCTGCATAATTGCCTAGCCAATCCCTTCCTTGCTGCAGGTATAAATACACTGTGCCTGAGCAAGGAAGGCGTCAGTGCTTTGGTTGTCAAACCTAGTTCCTGTTTGTCTCTCTCCTGTGATTGTCTTCCAGGTTCCAGCTCCTGTCTCAAGACTTCCACCATAGAGACCCGCACCAGCATTCCACCTGCGGTGTAGCCTGACTCTCCAATCCATTGTGGATTCATCTGTTTCCAGCTACAACATTACCTGCTTCCAGCTCAGCTTCCAGCAGAGTACAACTTCTCTTAAAGGGCCGGTGTCCTTTCTACACTTTACCACTCTCCACCGGTATTATTATTTCTCCGCTCTCAAGTTCTACATTTCAGTTCATATTTCATCGCTCCCAAGTTCATTTATTATTTAACTGGTTCCAGCCAGTATCCACTCCGTGCTAACAACAGTCTGGTTCCAGCCAGTATCCACAGCAGCCGTTTTATCTTCAGCAACCCAGCTTTTCCTGGAACACCAGCTGGCACAATCCTGGGTTATCTCCATTGCTACAGTCGGGCCTGGTAAGGACTTTCCATCTAGAAGATTGTAAAAACTATCTCACACTACCAGTGCCCTGTGGCTCCTGCCATCCTGTAGTACCCAGGAACTGTATTTATTCTTTGCTGACTTTTACGTTTTCTTTTACTGCTGCTGTGTTGCGGAGTTGTCATAATAAACATCATTGACTTTTATCCATTTTGTCGTGGTCACGCCTTCGGGCAGTTATTATTCATGTTACTTACATGTCCAGGGGTCTGATACAACCTCCCAGGTTCCGGTACATCTCAGCCCCTACAACTGAGGCTGCCTCCCGTCAGCTCAGGCCCTCAGTTGTGACATTATGCTGTCTGCTGAAAAACTCTGTGCTACTGCCTCACCCCTAGGGGGGCAGGGGTGTCTTACCCCCACAGTGTTTGTTACCAGCCTGTAAGTCATATGTGTACCAAGCTTGTTGTAAATTGGTGCAGGCATTCGGGAGTTATGCTGTCTCCTGAAATACTCTGTGCTGCTGTCCCACCCCTAGGGGTGTATAACCCCCACAGTGTTTGTTCCCAGACTGTAAGTCAGATGTGTACAAAGTTTGGTGTAAATTGCTCCAGGTCTTCCACAGTTATGCTGTCTGCTGACATACTTTGTGCTGCTGTCCCACCCCTAGGGGTGCTAGGGGTGTCTTTCCCACAGTGTTTGTTGCCAGATTGTAAGGCATATGTGTACCAATTTCGGAGTACATTGCTCCAGCAATTCCTGAGTTATCCTCTCTTCTGATATACTCTGTGCTGCTGTCTCCCCCCCTAGGGGTGCTAGGGATTTTTAATTTCTTTAGTTGCCTCCACTGTGTTTTAATACGCTTGTATGTCAAATTTCACGATCTTCGCTTGTAAACTGTGGATTTGTATAGAAATACAGACAGAAGGACACATTTTCACTTTTATATAGTAGATCTACTATATAAGCAGTCATTTAACTACTTGGCTAATTTTTTTTTTCTAAAAAATGCTCAGAAATTGTAGCTTTTTTTTTTTTTTTGTTAAATGAGTGAATTAGATGAAGAACATGTATTTAAATTTACCCAAAATGATATTTAAGAAAAAAATATATATTTTTTTAAATACTTGTAAAAAAAATAGTTGTTTTTTTCTCCATACATCGGAACATCAGAAAGTCATCAGAACATCTGGGAATATCGCAATGATTTTCCCAGAGGCTGCTTATATGCAGCTGCCCACACTGAATATCTGTATGGTCGCATAATTTGCGACCAGATCAGATAACGCACTGCCTGGTGTGGGTTGCAAACAATGTGACCATGCCAGGCTAATGGTTAGGGGTTGCAGATTTAAGAGTTCTGATTTTGTGGTACTAAAGGTTTTATTTTTTTAACCTTCAACCAAGAAAAGATGTTTCCACTTCAGATGTTTAACACAGGTCTCACTCAGGAAAGAGGAGACACACAGGGCACATTTAGTAATTTCAGAACTTTTCAAATGGAAGCTAGTAGATTATACTTCTACCCAAGTCCCGTATCTAAAGTGCCAGAATGACCCACGCAGGTGTGCCATACATCCAGAAACTGTGTTGACTAGACATAGCATATACGTAGGGGTCTATTTCGCAATAATTGTTTCAATATTTTTAGCCAATATTGTTGCGATTACTACAAATTTGCAGTAAAAATTTTTTTGCAGGGGCAGCAGTTACATTAACACACTGTCCTTGCAAAGTCCCCGCAGGTTGTCTAAAAAGACTGTCCTCTGCTTATGCCCCATCTCTGGACAGTATAATTAGAGAAAGGGGGTACCCAATTGCGCTAAGAGAATCAGGACCAGCACCTCTAGAAGAACCTCCTGTTAGCAAAGGGTAAGAGAGAACAGCAAACAAACAGATCTGAGGTCGTTAAGTGTATGGTACTGTTTCAATATTATTGATACATCAGTTTAGAAAAATAAAATTCTCATTACATAGAATAAAATTAATTCATAAAGATACAAAATAGGATTTTGGTTACCTACCGGTAAATCCTTTTCTCGTAGTCCGGAGAGGATGCTGGGGTCCATATTAGTACCATGGGGTCCACCAGGAGCCATTGGCACTTTAAGAGTTTGAGAGTGTGGGCTGGCTCCTCCCTCTATGCCATAAACTGTGCCCGAGGAGACGGACATCTTCGAGAGAAGGATTTAACACAGATAGTGGCGAGATTCATACCAGCTCACACATACAAGGCACATCAAGCTAATTTAGCTTGAAAAACTCAGCAACCACTGAGAACATTACCTACCAAGTAAACAACGCAGTACTTAACTAAAAACAAAGTTGTACTGAACCTGATAACAACTGCAGGAAAACTAAGTGTTGGGCAGGCGCCCAGCATCCTCTACGTACTACGAGAAAAGGATTTACCGGTAGGTAACCAAAATCCTATTTTCTCTTACGTCCTAGAGGATGCTGGGGTCCATATTGGTACCATGGGGATGTAGCAAAGCTCCCAGAACAGGAGGGAGAGCATGGAGGCTCCTGCAGAACTGTTTGACTGAACAACAGATCATCAGAGGCCAAAGTATCGAACTTGTAGAACTTTGCAAACGTGTTCGACCCAGACCAAGTTGCTGCTCGGCAAAGTTGTAACGCCGAGACACCCCGGGCAGCCGGCCAGGAAGACCCCACCTTGCGAGTAGAGTGGGCATTGACAGACGTAGCACACGGCAAGCCTGCCGTAGAATTAGCATGCTGGATAGTGAACCTAATCCAGCGAGAGATCGTCTGCTGAGAAGCAGGACACCCAATTTTCTTGGGATTATACAGGACAAACAGAGTCCAATTTCCTGTGACGATCAGTCCTCTTCACATATATTTTCAGAGCCCTTACAACATCCAAGGATTTTGATGGAATTGAGGTGTCAGTAGCCACTGGCACCACAATAGGTTGACTGATATGAAATGCAGACACAACCTTCGGAACAAACTGCTGACGTGTCTGGAGTTCAGCTCTATCTTCGTGGAAGATCAAATATGGGCTTTTACATGATAAAGCCCCCAACTCCGACACACGTCTAGCAGAAGCTAAAGCCAACAAAGTGATAGCTTTCCACGCAAGAAATTTTACTTCAACCTCCTGTAGAGGCTCAAACCAGTCCGACTGGAGGAACTGCAACACCACATTAAGGTCCCAAGGCGCCGTAGGCGGTACAAAGGGAGGTTGGGTGTGCAGAACTCCCTTCTAAGAGGTCTGAACCTCAAGGAGGGTAGCCAATTGTTTTTGGAAGAAAACGGATAGGGCCGAAATCTGGACCTTCACAGATCCCAACTTTAGGCCCATATCCACACCAGCTTGTAAGACGAGGAGAAACCGTCCTAGTTGAAACTCCACCGCAGGAAACTTCTTAGACTCACACCAAGATACATTTTTTTCCCAAATTCGATGGTAATGTTTAGACGTTACTCCTTTCCTAGCCTGTATCAGGGTAGGAATCACCTCGTTCGGAATGCCCTTCCGAGCTAGTATCAGGCGTTTAACTTCCATGCCGTCAAACGAAGCCGCGGTAAGTCTTGATAGACGAACAGCCCCTGCTGCAGCAGGTCCTCCCGAAGAGGAAGAGGCATCGGCTCTTCTTGCAGTAGATCCAGAAGATCCGCGTACCAAGCCCTTCTTGGCCAGTCCGGAGCAATAAGGATCACCTGAACACTTGTTCTCCTTATGAGTTTTAGAACCCTTGGAATGAGTGGAAGTGGGGGAAACACGTACACCGACTGGAACACCCACGGAGTCACTAGGGCGTCCACCGCCACAGCTTGCGGGTCCCTCGACCTGGAACAATACTGCCGAAGCTTCTTGTTGAGACGTGAGGCCATCATGTCTATTTGGGGTACGCCCCAAAGATCTGTTACCTCCTTGAACACCTCCGGATGAAGACCCTACTCCCCTGGATGGAGATCATGTCTGCTGAGGAAGTCCGCTTCCCAGTTGTCCGCGGGCTGCGGCGCACCCCCCTTGCCGCCCAGCAGCCCGGGACGTTCGTTCCGGCTGCCGCGGCTGGCCACCTGCGACGGGCTGAGGCGCCGGGAGCAGAGCTCCCGGCCCCCAGTGGCGGCACCCACAGAGAGCACTGCAGCGGGAGTGGCTCTCCCGCCTGCAGCGGCAGTCCCTCCGTAGCGCTGAGGTGCCAGGAGCGTAGCTCCCGGACCTCAGCGCGCACACACAGCGGCTCTCCTCTCTGTGTGTGCGCGCCGGGGGGCTCCCTCACTGCCGCGGTTGCCGGAGAGGTCCGGGACCACGGCACATAATTAAAAATACATTTTTAAATCACACGGCGCCTAGCGCTCAATACATTTTAAAAGTGGCGCCAAGCGCCCAGGGTCCCTTAATATGGCGCCGGGCACTGAGGGTTAACCCCTTCAGTGCTGCGGCCGCCATTGTCCACGTGGGGGGTCTCTCCGGCCACACTCCCCCCCCCCCCCCCCATTCAAGCGGGTCAACCAGGGACCCATGTCCCAATGATTTGGTCCCTGGTCCCGCAGTCCTTAATGAGGTTACCGGGAGTTCTTTAGGGGTTCAGGCTCCTCCTGACGTGACAGTCCATCCGCATTGCTATGAGCCTTGCCTTGCTTGTGGATAATATGGAATTCATAAACCTGAAGAGCAAGGCTCCACCGCAACAGTCTGCCGTTTTCCCCTGTGGTGTGCTGGAGCCACCGTAATGGATTGTGGTCCGTTACCACCGTAAAATGGTGGCCATACAAATAGGGCTGAAGCTTCTTCACAGCCCAAACAATAGCCAAGCACTCCTTTTCAATTGTGGCATACCCCACCTCCCGCGGTAGCAGCTTTCTGCTCAAATAGGCCACAGGGTGCTCCTGTCCATCCGGCCCCTCCTGGCTCAGTACTGCCCCGAGTCCGTACTGTGACGCATCAGTCTGTACAACAAAGTTTTTACTATAGTCCGGCGCCATCAGTACTGGGGCTTGTACTAGAGCTGTTTTCAACGACTGTAATGCCAACTCACATGCGGTCGTCCAGTCAACTATCTTGGGGAGTTTCTTCTTGGTCAGATCAGTCAGGTGTTTGGCCACGGAACTAAAGTCAGGGACAAAACGTACCCTGCGATCCCTAAGAAAGCCAGGACCTGTCTCTGGGTTGTGGGCCGGGGCCAGTCGCGGATTGCCTCCACCTTTGCTGGTTCAGGCTTTACCTTACCTCCCCCCACACGGTGTCCCAGGTACTGTACCTCTGACATCCCATTTGGCACTTGTCTGCCCTGATGGTCAGACCTGCCCACCGAATCCTCTCTAACACCAACCCCACATGCCTCAGGTGCTCTTCCCAGGTTCGGCTGAAGACAGCAATGTCATCCAAGTAGGCCTGGGCGAAATCTCTGAACCCCTTCAGCAGGTCATCGACCACACTCTGGAAGGTGGCTGGTGCATTCTTCATCCCAAATGGCATGGTTTTGAACGCAAACAAGCCAAAGGAGGTGATGAAGGCGGACCGTTCCTGAGCCTCGGGAGTCATTGGTATCTGCCAATACCCCTTGCTCAGGTCGAACGTAGAGATGTATTTCGCTCCAGCTAACTCATCTAACAGTGCGTCAATGCGGGGTAGGGGATAGGCGTCGGATTTGGTCACTTCGTTCAACCGGCGGTAGTCTACGCAGAACCTGGTTGTCCGATCCTTCTTGGGAACTAGTACAACGGAGGCGGCCCAGGGACTGTTGGAGCGCGTGATTACGCCTAGCGCTAACATCTCCTGCACCTCTTGGTAGATACTCGCCTAAGCCTCTGGTGAGACCCGATACGCGGGTTGCCGAATTGGCCTATGCTCACCAGTGTCTACATGATGGGCACGTAGGGAAGTCAGGCCGGGCTTCCTGCTGAACTAGGCCTCAAAGGACTGCAGCACTGACTCCAGCTGTTCCCTCTTGGGGTTACCAAGCTCGCTGCTCCAGCTAACTTCCGCGAGGAGGTCAGGAATGGGATCTTTTCCTGGTTCCTCCATCGGCAGGCAGCACACAGCGGCTACCGACTCCACATGCTCGTGGTATGCCTTTAACATGTTTACATGGTAGGTACGCTGCCTCCTACCATCGCTGTCAAATGACACCACATAGGTGATGTCGCTTAGGCGTTTTGCGACCGTGTACAGTCCCGCCCAGGCAGCCTGGAGCTTGTTCTGACGTGTGGGCACCAGAACCAGCACCTTCTGCCCTACTCCATAGACCCGAGCACGCGCGCCCTGGTCATACCAAGTCTTCTGCTTGGTCTGTGCTTCCGCAATATTCGCTTGCGCTAGTCCCATGAGATTCTCTAACCGATCTCTGAGCTTCAACACATACTCCACCACGGACTCATCCTGGTGGATCAGCTCCCCCTCCCAAGACTCCCGCAATAGGTCAAGAGGTCCACGGACTCGGCGGCCATATAGTAACTCGAAGAGCGAGAATTCGGTCGACTCCTGGGGCACCTCCCGATATCCAAACAGGAGATGCGGCAGGTATCGCTCCCAGTCTCCCCCTTCCGAAGTCACAAATGCCCGTAGCATCTGCTTCAGAGTGCCATTAAATCTCTCGTAAAGTCCGTTAGTCTGGGGATGATAGGGGGCAGTGCGGAGTTGACGCACCAGATCACTCATGAACTGCGTCCCTTGATCAGTTAGGATCTCACTAGGGAACTCTACTCTACTAAGGATGCCTAGCAGAGCGTCCGCTACTTTTTCCGCAGTGATGGCGGACAGAGCCACAGCCTCTGGATACCGGGTAGCATAATCCACCACGGTGAGGATGTATCTCTTCCCCGATCTACTGGGCACAGGTAGGGGACCTACTATGTCCACGGCCACTCGTTGGAAAGGTTCTCCGACTATTGCCAAAGACCTCAGGGGAGCCTGAGCACTGGGGCGTCCAAGCCGTTGGCATACATCACAGGACTTACAGTAGGTCCGGACGTCATCCGACACTCCGGCCAAAAAAAGTTCTGTGTCAGGCGCCTCAGTGTTCGGTCCCTCCCCTGGTGTCCCGCCAAAGGGATTTCGTGTGCAACTGACATCAGTTGCTCCCAAAAGCTCCTGGGAACCACCAGTTGAACTTGCTCCCGCACTGGCCTATCCCCTTCTACCTTGGCTACCCGGTACAGTAACCCTTTCCACCAGGTCACACTCCCTGCCCCCATCCCAGCAAGGCCGCGGCCAGCTTGGCGCCTCATACCTTCCAGGGATGGGTCAGAGAGCTGAGCTTCCCTAAACTCCTGCCTGCGGCCCTCACTTTCTCCTAAGTCTGGACACTCTACAGGGGGAATATTGGGGTGAGTCAAGTTGGGGTCAGTCATGGTAGGGTCGGGGTGGTCGCTCATACTCACCACCGGAGTTGGCAAACCACTAGGGACAGGAGCATCACTGGGTACCCCCACAGGATACAACAAACTGGAACCGACACCCTCTGCGTTGCTAGGGGACATAGGCCCACCAGTGGCAAGGGGCAGATGTGCTGATCTGGCCGCTGTGGTCTTTTCCTCTGGGATGGCTGACGCTGTGGTTGGCAGTTGTCTAGCCGCTGTGGTCTTTTCCTCTGGGCTGGGCTGCGCTGGCAGAGACGATGAAGACTGTAGTCTGGCCGCTTGACTCCGGGTGATGGCGTTCACAAAGGCAATAACGATTCCTCCACCAAGATCATTCCCCAAGACGACATCAGTTGGGAGGCCATCCATTACGGCAACATCTCTTAGCTCTTGTCCAGCTCCCCAGTTGAGGTAGACTCTGGCCATGGGCACTTCTCGCTCTAGCCCATCGGCCACTGTAACTTTTGCAGTGCAACCCTGCAGTACTGCAGCAGGATCGACAAGGTGGGGGCTCACAACAGTTATGGAGGCCCCAGAGTCTCTTAAGCCTTCGCCCTGCAGGGACCCCACTTGGACCAGCTGCAGATGTCGCCACATATTTGGTGGGGGCTTCTTAGCCATGCAGGTGACTCTCTCCGCAGAGTCCACCTGTTCCTCGCCACACTCCATCGGACTGACAGGAGGGGGTACAGTCTCTGAAGGCTCACCTCCACAGGTTAAGCAGAAATCCGGGCTCCAGCACTCGAATTTGGGGCACGAGTCTGGGGTGCTTGGGATGCAGGACAGTTCATCCTCAGATGTCCGATTTTCCCACAGCCATAGCACTTTTTGTCCAGGCGTGGCTCTGATGTCCTCTGATTACTGGCAGGGGCACTGCGGGGCGGTTTCTGGCCAAAAGCACCCGGGTTGGAAGATGCTTGCTTTGGGGGGCGATGAGCTGAAGAGGGGTGTCCCCCTGGTGGTACAGTCTTTTGGGGCTGGCTGCTGGTTGGGCGCTTCTGCCCCTGCGGCCGAATTGCCACATACTTGTCTGCTAACTGGGCAGCCACCTTTAAGCTGGGTGGCTCCCGGTCTACCACCCACTCCATTTACTTCTGGGGCGCACCTGCGGTAGAACTGCTCCCTGCAGATCAGGTCAATCAGTGCGTCTCATGTAGTGGCTTCAGAATCCTTCACCCACTTCACCACGTACTGCCGCAGCTGGGTGGCGAACTGCTCATGGGTGCTGCTAGGATTCTTGGGCAAGTCTCTGAACTTCTTCCTGTAAGACTCTGGAGTGATGAAGAATCACTAGAGGAGGGCCTTCGCAACTTCGTCGTAATCCCCACAGTCCTCCGTGGCCACTCCTCGATATGCCTCCAATGCCTCTCCATGCAGAGTGGGCACAAGGTGTCTCACCCACTCCGACTTGGGTAAATCGTGTAGTTTACAAGTTCTTTCAAAAACTTGTAAATGTCCATCAATGTCCCCATCACTGTCTGCAAACTTGGCAAACTGAACGCGTCCTGATCTGTGTACAGCTGACAGCGGCTCCCGGGGTACCACGGCCTGTGGTGCCCGCTCATCACGCCACATCTGGATGATGATCAAGCGCTCTTGCTCCGTTGCACTTTCCCCCAATTCCGCTAGCCGATCCTCTAGGCCCTGCTAGGGATTGCTGGGAAACATGGCTGCTGCTAGAAGGGGTGGGGCTTGTGGGTCTCACCGGTTCCGTATGAAGGTCCACTGGTGGGCTGTCCTCTGCGATGCTGACGCTGTCAGTGCTCTCCACCTCCGCCCGATGGGACTCTTCCAAGCTCATGAGCGCCGCCTTCATGACGCTTCTGGACGCGTTGAAAGGGATATCCACACCCTTCTCCTGGCACACGATCTCCAGATCGCCCTTAAACGTTCCGCTGAAGTCCGTCATCTTGTGCGTTCTCCTGCGCTGCAGTTACCCCTCTCCTGAGTAACTCGGCTTCTCCAATCGGGTGACTAAAAAGCCGCCTGGGATTATCCCACCGCTATGCCACCAATTTCTGTGACTGGACGGGCTCGTCCCCAGTGCACAGAGTGGAAGGTTAGGTCACACGGGACCTGACCACATAGGGGATTCCCGCTTACCGTCAGTAACCGTCAGTTTGGTGGTGGCAGCATAAACCCGCCCACTGCGCTGTGGGCGGGTTTATGCTGCCACCATCAAACTCCTAACCTGCCGTGGCGTTTGGAACCACGGTTCTGCTCTGTATGTGCCGACACACTGCGTTACCACACCTGTGTGGTGTTGACGAATCCCCACTAGTCACCTGACTAGGCCGCTACCAGTAGCTGGCGGAAGGCGGAACTTGGAGACGCTGATTCACCCTAGACAGCTGGTGAACGGGGCTATGTTTCGCATAGCCCTGTAGGTCACAAGATGACGCAATCTTCTTGAGGCCGATGATTTAATGCCAACAAATAGTTCTGAAAAGAACTTCAGCAGTACAGCAAGATGTTTAAAGCAGAATGAAGATGGTACAATACACTTTTCATGGGGCAACTGCCCTCCTTTTATCCTACTCCAATACACACTACCACAGGGGGTAAGCCCGCCCTGTGGTTTACAACCAATCAATGTTTACCCATGGGCTGTGCATGCCTTGGTCACATGTACAGCTAACATTGTCCTCTATGGACAGTGGGGAGTGGTCACTCTCCTTTGACTGTCCCATCCTGGAGGATCAGGATACGCCCCGGTGCCATTCAGTCTAGGCAGGGGAAGTTTTCCCGCCTAAACTGACTTCCAGAAACCTGCCCGGGACCAAGCCCACTGTCTGCAGCCTGAATTTGGGCTCCAGAGCTGGCCAGCCTAGATCCCTGGTCAGGGTTTCCTGGCCACTACGGGTGATCTCCATGGAGCTCCAGAAAACCACTCAGCTTGTTTCAAAGCTGAGCTTCTCCTCTCTCTTCAAAGGCCACTTTCAAGTGTGAGGCTGGAAGGGAAAGTATTCAGTTTTTGGGGAAAAAGTCTGGGAGAATCCATCAGCCTGCACAGCCATGGATTCCCCCCTCCTGGGACACACAACCAAGTAAGTGCATTTTACCTTTAAATACATCACATTTAAAATACACTGTACATTCCCCTTTAAATACACTCTGAGCCTGTGCCCTGCACAGGCTCCACATACCCAGGCACTGCAGTGCCTCACATCACAATATAAATTTTATTACATTTAAAACAATGTTTTGGTTTTTGAATACTGTGCCCAGCGCTCAGCGCTGGGCTCCCTTAGCCCTGCAGCCTGGCTGCTAGGGCTCTCTCAGTGCTGGAGGTATGGGGCTGGCTTCCTCCATCCTCCAGCCTGCCCCTGGGGTCCAGGGAGCTGGTTGTCCCTGTCCCCCCAGTGTGGCACTAATTTTGTGGCCTCGCCGCACGGTGCGGCGCACCCCCCTGATCTAAAGCCCGGCGGCCCAGGACGCTTGTCCCAGCCGCCGTGGCTCTGTGTCCGTTGCAGCGCTGAGGTGCCGGGAGCGTAGCTCCCGGACCCCAGCACTCACTATCCTGTTCACCCCCACGCCGCTAAGGAGCCGGCTAGCCCGGTCCCCCATGAGCGGCGCGCTCTAGTGCCCTCGCCGCGCAGGGGGCCGGCTAGCCTGGTCCCCTGTATGCGGCGCTGAACATTGTGGCCTCGCCGCAGCATCCGGCATCCACAGAGGGCACTGCAGCGGGAGCGGCTCTCCCTCCGTAGCGCTGAGGTGCCGGACCACAGCGCACACACAGCGGCTCTCCTCTCCCCCGGCGCACACACACAGATCAGCGCGCCGGGGGGCTCCCTCACTGCCGCGGTTGCCGGAGAGGTCCGGGATCGTGGCACATAATTAAAAATACATTTTTAAATCACACAGCGCCTAGCGCCCAATACATTTTAAAAGTGGCGCCAAGCGCCCAGGGTCCCTTAATATGGCGCCGGGCACTGAGGGTTAACCCCTTCAGTGCTGCGGCCACCATTGTCCGCGTGGGGGGGTCTCTCCGGCCACAGGCGGGTTTTCCCATTTTTTTCTATCGTCTACCGGGAAAGGAAACGCTACCAGAACCCTTTTAGGTATCTGGAATTTTTTTATACGGGTTTTCCCAAGCCTTTTGAAATATAGCATTTAATTCCTTTGACGCAGGGAAGGTTAGCAAGGCTTTCTTATTTTTAGTGAAGTAAGCCTCCTCAACCTGCTCGGGTGTTGTATCAGCAATATTCAACACATCCCTAATAGCCTCTATCATCAACTTCACCCCTTTTGCGAGTGATGCAGCCCCCTGCAACACATCCCCGTCACCGTTTGTAGTGTCAAGAGTCGTTATCGGTATCATCCTGCATGATTTGAGCAAGAGCACATTTATGTGAATATACAGCGGGGAGACCTGATGTACCAGAACTGGGCCATACTGCCATAGAGTTCTGTAAAGTCTGAGTTGCAGTGAGTAGGCAACAACGATGAACAATACGCGTCCCCGTGGTCGTTCATTGTTAGTTTCTCGTTGTTTTTCAATGCAAAACAATTTGTACGATAACGATCATTATTCAGATTGTTTATCGTCTAAATTACTGCCGTCGCCCAGTGTGTAGGGGTCTTAACTATTACAATGTGGTATAAAACTCACTGTTAATGGTTATTTTGTATTAACAAATAAAAGACTGTACAAATTAAACATTTCCAAATTTGTAGGGGTGTATAAACAGATGTTCAGTATAAGTTGTTGCTTCTTGAAGGTGTAAAAAATGTGGAAGAAATAATAGGATTTTGGTTACCTACCGGTAAATCCTTTTCTCGTAGTTCCGTAGAGGATGCTGGGGTCCATATTAGTACCATGGGGTATAGACGGGTCCACCAGGAGCCATTGGCACTTTAAGAGTTTAATAGTGTGGGCTGGCTCCTCCCTCTATGCCCCTCCTACCAGACTCAGTCAAGAAACTGTGCCCGAGGAGATGACATACATCGAGAGAAGGAATTACACAGATAGTGGCGAGATTCATAACCAGCTCACACAACAGGCAAATCCGGCTAAAATGCCGGAACAACAAAGCAACAGCTGAAACAGCAAATAACGCAGAACTTACCTAGGAACCAGGTAACACTGAACTATAACCAATGCAGGAAAACGAAGCGCTGGGCGGGCGCCCAGCATCCTCTACGGACTACGAGAAAAGGATTTACCGGTATGTAACCAAAATCCTATTTTCGGTTACGTCCTATAGGATGCTGGGGTCCATATTAGTACCATGGGGATGTACCAAAGCTCCCAGTAAGGGAGGGAGAGCGCGGAGGCTCCTGCAACACTGCTTGACCAAACTGGAGGTCATCAGAGGCCAAAGTATCGAACTTGTAAAACTTGGCAAACGTGTTCGACCCAGACCAAGTAGCTGCTCGGCAGAGTTGTATTGCCGAGACACCTCGGGCAGCCGCCCAGGAAGATCCCACTTTATGAGTAGAGTGGGCCTTCACGGATTTCGGACATGGCAATCCTGCCGTGGAATAAGCATGCTGGATAGTGAACCTGATCCAGCGTGAAATCGACTGTTTAGAAGCAGGACATCCAATTTTCTTTGGACCATAGAGGACAAACAGGGAGTCACTTTTCCTGTGACGAGCCGTCCTCATCACGTAAATCTTCAAAGTCCTCACTACATCCAAGGCCTTTGAAGTAATTGAGAAGTCAGTAGCCACTGGCACCACAAAAGGTTGGTTGATGTGGAAAGCCGACACAACCTTAGGTAGGAACTGTGGACGAGTCCTAAGTTCCGCCCTGTCTTCATGGAAGGTCAGATAGGAGCTTTTACAAGATAAAGACACCAATTCCGACACGCGTCGCGCAGAAGCCAAGGCCAACAAGGTGACCGCCTTCCACGTAAGAAACTTGAGATCAGGCTCCTGTAAAGGCTCAAACCAAGCAGATTGTAGGAACTGCAACACCACATCAAGATCCCAAGGAGCCGTAGGCGCCACAAAGGGAGGCTGGATGTGCAGAACCCCTTTCAAAAAGGTCTGAACCTCAGGAAGAACCGCCAATTGTTTTCGGAAGAAGATGGACAAAGTAGAGATCTGGACCTTGATGGAGCCCAGTCTCAGTCCCATTTGCTTGCAGGAAAAGGAGAAAACGTCCAAGTTGAAACTCCACCCCTGGAAACTTCTTGGCCTCACACTAAGAAACATATTTCTTCCAAATGCGATGATAATGCTTAGACGTTACCCCCTTCCTGGCCTGTATCAGGGTAAGAATGACCTCACTCGGGATACCCTTCCGAGCTAAGATCTGGCATTCAACCTGAAAGAAAAAATTACTCTTTACCAGAAGAACTCTGTAGAGCTCCCCTAGCTGTGACCGGCTCCTCCGGGCACATTTTCTAAACTGAGTCTGGTAGGAGGGGCATAGAGGGAGGAGCCAGCCCACACTATTAAACTCTTAAAGTGCCAATGGCTCCTGGTGGACCCGTCTATACCCCATGGACCCCAGCATCCACTAGGACGTAAGAGAAATATTGAATTTAACCATTTTCAACTCCCCCCCCCCCCCCCCCCCCCCAAAAAAAAAAAAAAAAGAAAAAGAAAGGAGACAGGGTTTCAAATGGAAAGAAGCGATTAACTTCCATTTCCACAGCTTTCCTGGCAAATGTGAGGATGAAAGAATAAGTGATGCTGTTATCGGCTCTCACATTGGCTTGGGCTGTCTAGAGCACAGACTCTCAGGCACTTGCTATACTTCTCTCTGTAAAGTCAGAATCAATGTGCATTAACAAAAATGTTACTAAAAGCTTATGAAAGAAGCAAGCATTGAGTCACTGACAGATGATTACTGCCCACAAGATCTCCTGCAGAAAAGAGAGCACATGTTCTTACACAGACACACACAGTATGTTCACTTTTCTCATAGGAAAGGGAAAAGAAATACAGGAATCTAACAAAAAAAAGCATAAAAAAATACACCACAATTTGAGCCACACACATAAAAAATAGACAATTTTATTGTAAAGATTAAGGGGTTGATGCATCAAGCAGTGAAAATAGTGGAGAGTCTGACCAGTGGAGAAGTTGCCCATACAAACCTATCAGCTGCTACCTATCACTTTACAGAATGTACTTAATAAATGGTACAGCAAAGCTGACTCGTTGGTATGGAAAACTTCTCCACACATTACACTGCTTGATACATCAACCCCTCAGTAACAAATAAAAACCATCTCAGTCATTTAAAGAAAAGATCATCACTCCCATCTTTTCTTTTACCAAAAAAACACAATTGGAAATGTCGGACTATGGGGGTCATTCCGAGTTGATCGCAAGCTGCCGTTGTTCACAGCGCAGCGATCAGGCAAAAAAGCGGCACTTCTGCGCATGCGTATGGTGCGCACTGCACACGCGCGACATACTTTCACAAAAGCCGATGCAGTTTCACACAAGGTCTAGCAACGCTTTTCAGTCGCACTGCTGGCCGCAGAGTGATTGACAGGAAGTGGGTGTTTCTGGGTGGTAACTGACCGTTTTCGGGGAGTGTGTGTAAAAACGCAGGCGTGCCACATAAAAACGCAGGAGTGGTTGGGGAAAAGTAGGCGTGGCTGGATCGAACGCAGGGCGTGTTAGTGACGTCAAAACAGGAACTAAACAGATAGAAGTGATCGCTAGCTAGGAGTAAGTCCCGAGCTACTCAGAAACTGCACAATTTTTTATTGTAGCCGCTCTGCGATCCTTTTGTTCGCACTTCTGCTAAGCTAAGATACACTCCCAGAGGGCGGCGGCTTAGCGTTTGCACTGCTGCTAAAAGCAGCTAGCGAGCTAACAACTCGGAATGAGGGCCTATAAGAGGAGCCAGAGTTAAGAAGCAGAAACTCCATCTCTCACACGTTCCAGACCTGTGACTGCCGACTGCAATCCAGACCAGTGGTGATTAAAACATTATTATTTCCAGCGCTCACTCCATATACATATTTTATGCTTGTTCCCCCAGCCCAAGCCATTAAAACTGCTAGTCACCCACCATGATGTTTATCATTATAGACACCTATCCTCAGACATGTATATTAGCATATGCAGGGAATTTGCCTCAGGAACCTACATTTTGGGCTACAAGTCAGTGCCAGGAGAGAAAAGCTGCTGAATGAAGAGTCAGATGTACACTGTACTTAGCGCAGCGGCTCTTGAACTACTGTAGCTTTCATTCACATGCCAGTAACAAGGCTGATCCTTCAGCTGCCAAGAAACACAATATGACTTGGTTCAGGAAATATTCAAAGCAATATGCCGAGGAACAGAGATTAATCTGCATCGAAACTTCACCCACTCATTTCCAACTTTTATACTTTGACTATAGGAAACATATGGTAATAAGAGAAGTTATGAGTATATATTATAATGATTACTATACCACTTAGAAGCATGGGACTTCAATACTGATCCAGTTCTTATATGGCTAACCAACTGGCTGTTACCCATTTTATGAACCATCAATTCCACAACATTTTATGGAGCCAGAGGAGTCATTAACAACCCTAAATCAGGGCCAGTGTAACTATCCCTGGCAGTACACCCAGTGCCAGCATGTGTGTCTGAGCCCTGGCATAGTTCACAGATTCCAAGGAAACATGTTGAAATGACAGAATGTAACAACCATTTTAAGTTAAGCTTGTAAACAATTGTCAAAAGTGTTTCACAAATTGTAAAACAATTACACATCTGTAATCTTCATTATCAGTAAAATCAGCAACTCTGTGCAACATGATTGCTGTATTTTTCCACATTTGGGAGAACATTACTTTTCCTCCCAGCATGACGCATCTCACTCAGGGCACAATGTCCTCCTCCTCTGTGACCCCTTTATTTAGCAACTAAATTAAATAGGTGGGGGAAAGTAAACATAGGAGCCTCTGGTAAAATGCCCCATGTTTTTGGGGCTTATTTTATTGCTGCATTATATATTATTTCCCCTCTACCAAGATCAATTTTTATGGTAGTGAAAGAAAAACAATGGAAACAAATACATTTTCACATAAGGTGGCCTCAAGCCTAGGGGACGCGGCTGCACACACAAGCCTAGGGGACGCGGCTGCACACACAAGCCTAGGGGACGCGGCTGCACACACAAGCCTAGGGGACGCGGCTGCACACACAAGCCTAGGGGACGCGGCTGCACACACAAGCCTAGGGGACGCGGCTGCACACACAAGCCTAGGGGACGCGGCTGCACACACAAGGCTAGGGGACGCGGCTGCACACACAAGCCTAGGGGACGCGGCTGCACACACAAGGCTAGGGGACGCAGCTGCACACACACAAGCCTAGGGGACGCGGCTGCACACACACAAGCCTAGGGGACGCGGCTGCACACACACAAGCCTAGGGGACGCGGCTGCACACACACAAGCCTAGGGGACGCGGCTGCACACACACAAGCCTAGGGGACGCGGCTGCACACACACACACAAGCCTATGGGACGCGGCTGCACACACACACACACACACACAAGCCTAGGGGACGCGGCTGCACACACAAGCCTAGGGGACGTGGCTGCACTAACAAGCCTAGGAGACGCGGCTGCACACACACAAGCCTAGGACACCCGGCTGCACACACACAAGCCTAGGGCACGCGGCTGCACACACAAGCCTAGGGCACGCGGCTGCACACACAAGCCTAGGGCACGCGGCTGCACACACAAGCCTAGGGCACGCGGCTGCACACACAAGCCTAGGGCACGCGGCTGCACACACAAGCCTAGGGCACGCGGCTGCACACACAAGCCTAGGGCACGCGGCTGCACACACAAGCCTAGGGCACGCGGCTGCACACACAGCCTAGGACAGAGGTCCCCTGCCTCGGGACACTTGCAGGGGTGCCCTGGGTTGGTGGTCCAGGACCAATTCAAATTATTCATGGTCAATATAATAGGAAAAACCAGTGCTGGTGGCTGCCAGTCATAAAATATGTGGCCAAACAGAAGCAAATCTTGTCCCTCACTACACAACTGACCCTAAGGATGACCTATAAACGTTATCTACTTAATGTAATATTTCTTTCTAAATCTCTCAATAAGACATTTTTGGCCTAGGGGTGCCGTGAAAAAAATTCTGATATTCTAGGGCGCCGTGATTCAAAAAGGTTTGGAAACCACTGGCCTAGGAGATACGGCTGTATGGGTTAAGTGCACCTGTCTGATTAGGTGAGCTCCTGAAACCATTCTTCCCACAGTAGTCTGCTTATCACACATTCCTTTACTGATAGGATTCTGTTTAGTTATTAAACCAAATAGTACAAAGATTAATATGTAAGCTGTAGGGCCAGTCCTGCATGTGGCTGGAATGTGTCCGGTTTTACCTCAATTGTCACAGGCACAATGACAAGCCCTGCACAGAGTCCTGGAGTAAATTCCTTGCATGCCTGACGGAACAATAATGAATTCACGCTGCAGGAGGCTCTCCAGACTGTAGTATCTGCTTGCTGGCTTTCCAAGAAGCAAACCCCACCAAACATGCCCACTAAGCCGTTTCAGCATCTGCCACCATGGATCCAGATACGCATTACAAATAGCTACATTGACAGCCCAAAGCCACTGATCCAAGAAAAAGAAAATGTGGCATCTTGTACACATTCCTCTATACCAGAACATTTTATTACACACTGATCATTCCGATAATGCCACAATCAAAGCACAAAAATCCAGTTATATGTTTTCAAAGTGAATCTGACATACATTTTCATAAGAGTTGATGTAGGATATAAAGCTACAGCTGATTAACGTTTTAATGATACAGGAATGCACCTGAAAGAGCTGCTGGTTTGGTTTTAGCTTGAGAAAGACCTTCAGTCTAATACCCCTTTTCCACCTATGAGCATGGGTCGCAGCCGGGAGCCTGACACGGGTGCTACCCAGCTGCGGCCCGTGCTCAGCCCCCTTTCCCATCAGCAGTCACCAACCCGGCATATTGCCGGGTTGGTGACGCTGCTAGTGACGTGGCAGGGGTGGCGCTGGGAGATCACATGATCTCCCAGCGCCGCCCTTCCATACAGTGTAAACGGGAGCCGTGTCGCATCGACACGGCTCCCGTTTACACTACAACCCTACCCGGACCATTCTCGTGTCCTATCCAGGTAGTTACCCTGGTAGGATTCACGGGTCACTTGATCCGGGTTTTTGCGGGTGGACGCTTTTCCACTTGCAAAAAACACGGGTAAATGCGCGCCCCCGTGCATTTACCCGTGTTTTTTGAGCTAGTGGAAAAGGGGTATAAATCTATACACACGGAAGGGGAGAGAAAATAAGAATTTACTTCCCGATAATTCTATTTCTCGTAGTCCGTAGTGGATGCTGGGGACTCCGTAAGGACCATGGGGAATAGCGGCTCTGCAGGAGACTGGGCACATCTAAAGAAAGCTTTAGGACTATCTGGTGTGCACTGGCTCCTCCCCCTATGACCCTCCTCCAAGCCTCAGTTAGGATACTGTGCCCGGACGAGCGTACACAATAAGGAAGGATCTTGAATCCCGGGTAAGACTCATACCAGCCACACCAATCACACCGTACAACTTGTGATCTGAACCCAGTTAACAGCATGATAACAGAGGAGCCTCTAGAAAAGATGGCTCACTACAGCAATAACCCGATTTTTTGGTAACAATAACTATGTACCAGTATTGCAGACAATCCGCACTTGGGATGGGCGCCCAGCATCCACTACGGACTACGAGAAATAGAATTATCGGTAAGTAAATTCTTATTTTCTCTAACGTCCTAAGTGGATGCTGGGGACTCCGTAAGGACCATGGGGATTATACCAAAGCTCCCAAACGGGCGGGAGAGTGCGGATGACTCTGCAGCACCAAATGAGAGAACTCCAGGTCCTCCTCAGCCAGGGTATCAATTTTGTAGAATTTTACAAACGTATTTGCTCCTGACCAAGTAGCTGCTCGGCAAAGTTGTAAAGCCGAGACCCCTCGGGCAGCCGCCCAAGATGAGCCCACCTTCCTTGTGGAGTGGGCATTTACAGATTTTTGGCTGTGGCAGGCCTGCCACCGAATGTGCAAGCTGAATTGTACTACAAATCCAACGAGCAATAGTCTGCTTAGAAGCAGGAGCACCCAGCTTGTTGGGTGCATACAGGATAAACAGCGAGTCAGTTTTCCTGACTCCAGCCGTCCTGGAAACATATATTTTCAGGGCCCTGACAACGTCTAGCAACTTGGAGTCCTCCAAGTCCCTAGTAGCCGCAGGCACCACAATAGGTTGGTTCAGGTGAAACGCTGAAACCACCTTAGGGAGAAACTAAGGACGAGTCCTCAATTCCGCCCTGTCCGAATGGAAAATCAGATAAGGGCTTTTACAGGATAAAGCCGCCAATTCTGACACGCGCCTGGCCCAGGCCAGGGCCAACAGCATGACCACTTTCCATGTGAGATATTTTAACTCCACAGATTTAAGTGGTTCAAACCAATGTGACTTTTGGAACCCAAAAACTACATTGAGATCCCAAAGTGCCACTGAAGGCACAAAAGGAGGCTGTATATGCAGTACCCCTTTTACAAACGTCTGAACTTCAGGGACTGAAGCTAGTTCTTTTTGGAAGAAAATTGACAGGGCCGAAATTTGAACCTTAATGGACCCCAATTTCAGGCCCATAGACACTCCTGTTTGTAGGAAATGTAGGAAACGACCCAGTTGAATTTCCTCCGTCGGGCCTTACTGGCCTCGCACCACGCAACATATTTTCGCCAAATGCGGTGATAATGTTTTGCGGTTACATCCTTCCTGGTTTTGATCAGGATAGGGATGACTTCATCCGGAATGCCTTTTCAGGATCCGGCGTTCAACCGCCATGCCGTCAAACGCAGCCGTGGTAAGTCTTGGAACAGACAGGGTCCTTGCTGGAGCAGGTCCCTTCTTAGAGGTAGAGGCCACGGATCCTCCGTGAGCATCTCTTGAAGTTCCGGTTACCAAGTCCTTCTTGGCCAATCCGGAGCCACGAATATAGTGCTTACTCCTCTCCATCTTATCAATCTCAGTACCTTGGGTATGAGAGGCAGAGGAGGGAACATATATACTGACTGGTACACCCACGGTGTTACCAGAACGTCTACAGGTATTGCCTGAGGGTCCCTTGACCTGGCGCAATACCGGTCGAGTTTTTCCATACGGTTTATAATCATGTGGAACAGTATGAACAACAACATAGCCACGGTATCACCGAAAACTATAACATAACCCTTATGTAAGCAATAACTATATACAAGTCATGCAGAAGTAGTCCGCACTTGGGACGGGCGCCCAGCATCCTCTACGGACTACGAAAAATAGATTTACCGGTAAGTAAAATATTATTTTCTCTAACGTCCTTGAGGATGCTGGGACTCCGTAAGGACCATGGGGATTATACCAAAGCTCCCAAACGGGCGGGAGAGTGCGGATGACTCTGCAGCACCGAATGAGCAAACACAAGGTCCTCCTCAGCCAGGGTATCAAACTTGTAGAATTTTGCAAACGTGTTTGATCCCGACCAGGTAGCAGCTCGGCAAAGTTGTAAAGCCGAGACCCCTCGGGCAGCCGCCCAAGAAGAGCCCACCTTCCTCGTGGAATGGGCTTTTACCGATTTAGGATGCGGCTGTCCAGCCGCAGAATGTGCAAGTTGAATCGTGGAGCAGATCCAGCGAGCAATAGTCTGCTTAGAAGCAGGAGCACCCAGCTTGTTGGGTGCATGCAGGATAAACAGCGAGTCAGTCTGACTCTAGCCGTCCTGGAAACAGATTTTCAGGGCCCGGACTACGTCTAGCAACTTGGAAGCCTCCAAGTCCCGAGTAGCCGCAGGCACCACAATAGGTTGGTTCAAATGAAACGCTGATACCACCTTAGGTAGAAAATGGGGACGAGTCCTCAATTCTGCTCTGTCCATATGGAAGATCAGATAGGGGCTTTTACAGGACAAAGCCGCCAATTCTGACACCCACCTAGCCGAAGCCAAGGCCAAAAGCATGACCACTTTCCACGTGAGATATTTTAATTCCACGGTCTGAAGTGGCTCAAACCAATGTGATTTTAGGAAATCCAACACAACGTTGAGATCCCAAGGTGCCACTGGGGGCACAAAAGGGGGCTGAATGTGCAGCACTCCCTTAACAAACGTCTGAACTTCAGGCAGTGAAGCCAGTTCTTTTTGAAAGAAAATAGACAGGGCCGAAATCTGGACTTTAATGGATCCCAATGTTAGGCCCATAGTCACTCCTGACTGTAGGAAGTGCAGAAATCGACCCAGCTGAAATTCTTCTGTGGGGGCCTTCATAGCCTCACACCAAGCAACATATTTTCGCCATATGCGGTGATAATGTTTTGCTGTCACATCCTTCCTAGCTTTTATCAGCGTAGGAATGACTTCAACGGGAATGCCCTTTTCCATCAAGATCCGGCGTTCAACCGCCATGCCGTCAAACGCAGCCGCGGTAAGTCTTGGAACAGACAGGGCCCCTGCTGTAGCAGGTCCTGTCTGAGAGGCATGAGAGGCAAAGGCCAAGGGTCCTCTGAGATCATTTCTTGTAGTTCCGGGTACCAAGACCTTCTTGGCCAATCCGGAACGATGAGTATAGTTCTTACTCCTCTCTTTCTTATTATCCTCAGCACCTTTGGTATGAGAGGAAGAGGAGGGAACACATAAACCGACTGGTACACCCACGGTGTCACTAGAGCGTCCACAGCTATCGCCTGAGGGTCCCTTGACCTGGCGCAATATCTTTTTATGTTTTTGTTGAGGCGGGACGCCATCATGTCCACCTGTGGCCTTTCCCAACGATTTACAATCAGCTGGAAGACTTCTGGATGAAGTCCCCACTCTCCCGGGTGGAGGTCGTGCTGAGGAAGTCTGCTTCCCAGTTGTCCACTCCCGGAATGAATACTGCTGACAGTGCTATCACATGATTTTCCGCCCAGCGAAGAATCCTTGCAGCTTCTGCCATTGCCCTCCTGCTTCTTGTGCCACCCTGTCTGTTTACGTGGGTGACTGCCGTGATGTTGTCCGACTGGATCAACACCGGCTGACCTTGAAGCAGAGGACTTGCTAAGCTTAGAGCATTGTAAATGGCCCTTAGCTTCAGGATATTTATGTGAAGTGATGTCTCCAGACTTGACCATAAGCCCTGGATATTCCTTCCCTGTGTGACTGCTCCCCAGCCTCGCAGGCTGGCATCCGTGGTCACCAGGACCCAGTCCTAAATGCCGAATCTGCGGCCCTCTAGAAGATGAGCACTCTGCAACCACCACAGGAGGGACACCCTTGTCCTTGGTGACAGGGTTATCCGCTGATGCATCTGAAGATGCGACCCGGACCATTTGTCCAGCAGGTCCCACTGGAAAATTCTTGCGTGGAATCTGCCGAATGGGATTGCTTCTTAGGAAGCCACCATTTTACCCAGAACCCTTGTGCATTGATGCACTGAGACTTGGCTCGGTTTTAGGAGGTTCCTGACTAGCTCGGATAACTCCCTGGCTTTTTCCTCCGGGAGAAAAGCCTTTTTCTGGACTGTGTCCAGGATCATCCCTAGGAACAGAAGACAAGTCGTCGGAACCAGCTGCGATTTTGGAATATTGAGAATCCAATCGTGCTGCCGCAACACTACCTGAAATAGTGCTACACCGACCTCCAACTGTTCCCTGGATCTTACCCTTATCAGGGAATCGTCCAAGTAAAGGATAACTAAAATTCCCTTCCTTCGAAGGAATATCATCATTTCGGCCATTACCTTGGTAAAGACCCGGGGTGCCGTGGACCATCCATACGGCAGCGTCTGAACTGATAGTGACAGTTCTGTACCATAAACCTGAGGTACCCTTGATGAGAAGGGTAAATTTTGACATGAAGGTAAGTATCCTTGATGTCCCGAGACATCATGTAGTCCCCTTCTTCCAGGTTCGCAATCACTGCTCTGAGTGACTCAATCTTGAATTTGAACCTCTGTATGTAAGTGTTCAAAGATTTTAGATTTAGAATCGGTCTCACCGAGCCGTCCGGCTTCGGTACCACAACAGTGTGGAATAATACCCCGTTCCCTGTTGCAGGAGGGGTACCTTGTTATCACCTGCTGGGAATACAGCTTGTGAATGGTTTCCAAAACAGTCTCCCTGTCAGAAGGAGACATCGGTAAAGCCGACTTTAGGAAACGGCGAGGGGGAGATGTCTCGAATTCTAATTTGTACCCCTGAGATATCACCTGAAGGATCCAGGGGTCTACTTGCGAGTGAGCCCACTGCGCGCTGAAATTCATTGAGACGGGCCCCCCACCGTGCCTGATTCTGCTTGTAAAGCCCCAGCGTCATACTGAGGGCTTGGCAGAGGCGGGAGAGGGTTTCTGTTCCTGGGAACTGGCTGATTTCTGCAGCCTTTTTCCTCTCCCTCTGTCACGGGGCAGAAATGAGGAATCTTTTGCCCGCTTGTCCACGAAAAGACTGCGCCTGATAATACGGCGTCTTCTCATGTTGAGAGGCGACCTGGGGTACAAACGTGGATTTTCCAGCTGTTGCCGTGGCCACCAGGTCTGAAAGACCGACCCCAAATAACTCCTCCCTTTAATAAGGCAATACTTCCAAATGCCGTTTGGAATACGCATCACCTGACCACTGACGTGTCCATAACCCTCTACTGGTAGAAATGGACAACGCACTTTGACTTGATGCCAGTCGGCAAATATTCCGCTGTGCATCACGCATATATAGAAATGCATCTTTTAAATGCTCTATAGGCAATAATATACTGTCCCTATCTAGGGTATCAATATTTTCAGTCAGGGAATCCGACCACGCCAACCCAGCACTGCACATCCAGGCTGAGGCGATTGCTGGTCGCAGTATAACACCAGTATGTGTGTAAATACATTTTAGGATACCCTCCTGCTTTCTATCAGCAGGATCCTTAAGGGCGGCCATCTCAGGAGAGGGTAGAGCCCTTACAAGCGTGTGAGCGCTTTATCCACCCTAGGGGGTGTTTCCCAACGCACCCTAACCTCTGGCGGGAAAGGATATAATGCCAATAACATTTTAGAAATTATCAGTTGTTATCGGGGGAAAATCACGCATCATCACACACCTCATTTAATTTCTCAGATTCAGGAAAACTACAGGTAGTTTTTCCTCACCGAACATAATACCCCTTTTTGGTGGTACTCGTATTATCAGAAATGTGTAAAAACATTTTTCATTGCCTCAATTATGTAACGTGTGGCCCTACTGGAAGTCACATTTGTCTCTTCACCGTCGACACTGGAGTCAGTATCCGTGTCGGCGTCTATATCTGCCATCTGAGGTAACGGGCGCTTTAGAGCCCCTGACGGCCTATGAGACGTCTGGACAGGCACAAGCTGAGTAGCCGGCTGTCTCATGTCAACCACTGTCTTTTATACAGAGCTGACACTGTCACGTAATTCCTTCCAACAGTTCATCCACTCAGGTGTCGACCCCCTATGGGGTGACATCACTATTACAGGCAATCTGCTCCGTCTCCACATCATTTTTCTCCTCATACATGTCGACACAAATGTACCGACATACAGCACACACACAGGGAATGCTCTGATAGAGGACAGGACCCCACTAGCCCTTTGGGGAGACAGAGGGAGAGTTTGCCAGCACACACCAGAGCGCTATATATATATATACAGGGATAACCTTATATAAGTGTTTTTCCCCTTATAGCTGCTGTATCTTTAATACTGCGCGTAATTAGTGCCCCCCCTCTCTTTTTTAACCCTTTCTGTAGTGTAGTGACTGCAGGGGAGAGACAGGGAGCTTCCCTCCAACGGAGTTGTGAGGGAAAATGGCGCCAGTGTGCTGAGGAGATAGGCTCCGCCCCCTCATCGGCGGCCTTATCTCCCGTTTGTTTATGTATTTTGGCAGGGGTTAAATGCATCCATATAGCCCAGGAGCTATATGTGATGCATTTTTTGCCATCCAAGGTGTTTTATTGCGTCTCAGGGCGCCCCCCCCCCAGCGCCCTGCACCCTCAGTGACCGGAGTGTGAAGTGTGCTGAGAGCAATGGCGCACAGCTGCAGTGCTGTGCGCTACCTTGTTGAAGACAGGACGTCTTCTGCCGCCGATTTTCCGGACCTCTTCTGCCTTCTGGCTCTGTAAGGGGGCCGGCGGTGCGGCTCTGGGACCCATCCAGGCTGGACCTGTGATCGTCCCTCTGGAGCTAATGTCCAGTAGCCTAAGAAGCCCAATCCACTCTGCACGCAGGTGAGTTCGCTTCTTCTCCCCTTAGTCCCTCGATGCAGTGAGCCTGTTGCCAGCAGGTCTCACTGAAAATAAAAAACCTAAACTAAAACTTTCACTAAGAAGCTCAGGAGAGCCCCTAGTGTGCACCCTTCTCGTTCGGGCACAAAGATCTAACTGAGGCTTGGAGGAGGGTCATAGGGGGAGGAGCCAGTGCACACCAGATAGTCCTAAAGCTTTCTTTAGATGTGCCCAGTCTCCTGCGGAGCCGCTATTCCCCATGGTCCTTACGGAGTCCCCAGCATCCACTTAGGACGTTAGAGAAACCAGGAATGAGTTACACATTAAGCAAATTGGTAGATTACACAGGAGGCAGGTGAGGCTGCATGTCCAGGACACTTCTCACACAGGGCGATATGTATCAAAGCTTGGTAAGAGATAAAATTGTGAAAGATGAAGGACCAACCAATCAGCTCCTGTCATTTTTCTAAAACAGCCTGTAACATGTAAATTAGGAGCCGATTGGTTAGTACTTTATCTCTCACAATTTTATCTCTCTACAAGCTTTGATAAATAGCCCAATATTATCAAAGCTAAAATAATCACGTAAAAGACTCAAAGTGAAAACTTACTAAGAAGCATACACAATGACTCCTACATTCCATGGCTAACAAAATGGGTCCCTTTCCTAAATAACCACCTGCGTTTACACAGTATTGGAGCAAATTTTTATTTTGTAATTGCAGTAACTTGGTTACATTTGATAATTGGTAGCATTGCCAGATTAGACAAGTAAAGCAGACACATACATTACACATGCTGCATGTCTGCTTTATTTACTGCTCAGGAATACAAGATGCTTATTACCCAACAGCGGTACAGCCATGCAGGATGTGTAATACATAGGTGTGTGTGTTGTACTGTTCTGGGAAGGCTAATCACTGACAGCCACATTATATGGTCATTTAACTTATGATTTTTAAAGACTTGCAAAAAAAAATAAAAGTTCGGCTTCATGGTACACGTTTCAAAAGGGAGAATAATTGGGTAGCTTCTCACCATGTTATTGATCAACCATTCACCCTTCCCATTACATGTGGTGTCTCTTTCCTCTACATTGTATGACTTCGAGCAGGAATCATGCAGCCTTTTTGCAATCTCACAAGTTATTATTCTTTAGATAAAATATAATCTTCTCGTGTGACCCATTATTTCACTTTGTTTATAATTAGATACACACAGGCTTGGACTGGCCCACAGGGGAACAGGGGAAACCACCAGTGGGCCCCACTGCATGTGGCCCCACCTCATGCTCTAAGGATCAGGTTCTAGACTGTGCACTTGAATTATACATTATACATGTTACCTTATACTGGACCATGGTGTATTTTCTACAGTGCATTGCTGTTATTAATCTGGTACATTATCATGCATGTAGCAGCTAAATTTACTGTATATATTTATGAAAGGGCCCAGGCGTAGCACTCTCTAATCGTTGGTCAAACCAATGAGGTGGCAGGCCACACCCCCTCTGCATACTGGCCACACCACTAAACATGGGCCCCTACCACTGCATTCCCCCGGTGGCCCCTACATGCCCCTTTTTCAGGTGGAGCCATGGGTCGTACACATGACGGACTGAGCGGCAAAAGGGAGCCATTGTTTTTGGCCGAGGGCATGGCCATAGCCTGGAGGAGGTAGCGGCGTTTGTTCCCTCAAAGACAGTGAGTAGTATCAATCTACAGTGGAAGAAGCATGGACACCATGAATCTCAGCAGCGGAACAGTGTCCGAAAGTCAAACATGACAAATCGGGACCACAGGCATTCCGTGCTTATACCACTTGTCTTTTCACATTCCATATTATTTTGGAATTGATATTATTTTGGAATTTATTTAGCTAAATCGCCCCAGTGGCTGCATCTCGCAGGTTATTACATATGGGCCAAGGTCCAAAAATTCCAGGATAGTTAGTAATTATAATCTCGTGCTATCGATAAACCCTGAGAATGTTATTATCTTGTCTTTAAAATTCAGATACCTGAATGTTTTCATCAAGAAACACTTACTGCCATCATCTCAAAACGACAGCAGTATTACATCTCCATAACCTATTACACGTAACCTGATGTGTTTACAGCAATGCGTTTTGCTGGAGTGGAGACAGCTCTTTTCTTTCTTAGAGAACAAGACCGTTGTATAAGCATTGAACAACGTCTAAGAGCACAAGCAGAATCTTAACCTGCTACTTCTACAAACTGAATTCATCATCTCACTGCCCCAAACAACGTAACTTCCTGAGTTGTATAACTTCTTTTTGTTTATTTGAACTTGTAACATGTCACTTATTCTCAAATACCTACCAAATCCCACAAAGTCTTAAAATTGCAACATCCTTCACCACCTGCTGTATCACACCCCTTCATCCATACTGCATCCGCCTCATGCCGCTCCACACTAATAAACCCTCAAACCTCTTTTCCATCTCCATTCCTTAGCTGCCATATCTTCAGCCTGTTGAATCTTAAGCTAGATACTCACTGGGCGACCTCCCCTAGTTAGCAATCAGCGCTGTATCACTAATTAGGGCGCATGTGCATACACCCTGAACGATACTGATGAACAATATAGTTCAGTGACGTTATCGAAAAAGGCTCTATGCAGGACACGTGGGCACCCTCTGAGGTTGGAGGAGAGAAAGTTTCAAACCGAACAAAGAAAAGGGTTCTTCACAGTAAGGGCAGTAAAAATGTTGAATTCTCTGCCAGACAAGGTAGTAATGGTGGACTCAGGGCCTAATTCAGACCTGAACGCTGCTGTTTGGTAGATAATGCTTGAACGAGAACGACCCGCGGGTGCGTGCATCATTCATGCATACACACTAGATGATATTAACAATAGATCTTAGTTATCGTTCATATCAGCTAGTGTTATCGCCCAGTGTGTACGGGGCTTTAGATTCCTCTTACTTACCTCTCAATCATCCTGCTTCTAACAGCTAGTGACAGACTCATTCCTCTGCATAGGCTACTGCAATTCAGTTTTACTGAACCAGACTTTTATCCATATAAATCATTTTATTACCCTCACAAAATGGTAAACTGCTGCATCACACTATCAGTACCTACCAGTGGTGCAAATAGAAATATTTTCTCAAAGGTACTGAGTGTGAATGCCACTGTCACTTAAAAAAAATGGGCATGGTCACATGTCATGCAGGAGCGTGGCCACATGACACTAGGGGCATGGCCACATGACACAGACCCTTTTCTTTGCACTCTGGAGGCAAGGCTAGAAATACAGTATATAGTAATGCCCAAGGGTGCCAACAGTGCCGGCAAGCCCTGGGACAAGGGAGGGGGCGTGGCCAAATGGAGGAGGCATGACCAGACCCCCTCCAATAAAAAACATAAGATCCGTGCAGTGCGCTCCAAGTGAAGTAGACAGCCTGGGCGGATTGTTGATGTAATTTTCTTTGAATTCAATCATTGTGGTCCCACTCTGTTTTGCAATGCCAATAATCACGGCTTTGCATAGCAGGAAGGCCCATGATGATGCGATTGTGGAAACACGCCTCCCAACATCTCTTGACTGCCCGCACCATACCCTCCACACCTCCCATCCAGGTATACCCCCTCCCAGATTGAGCAGCATTAAAGTAAGCAACTACCAACCAACAATAGTGTGGTTGAATGCAGAAATCTCCACCAACCATAATTCCCCATTGCTATCTGGCTGGGTCACTATGTAAACTGTGGCATTTAACCTCCTACTTTTCTATAGACAGCTCATAAACAAGGCGTGTCCGCTTACCTCTGTCTGTTAATACCAAGTCTTGTTTTACTATGTACATTCCTCATAGTATATTGGTGCTAAATAAATAAATGTTAATAATACTAATAATCCGAGCCTCTGTTATCTCACAGGGCAAAACCTGCTCCCACAGCTGAAAAGAATACACTCTTTCAGACCCTGTGTAGAGCCCTCATTCGTCCATGCAAATCGCTAGACCAGCATCAAACTCAGAGATGGGAGAGATTACAGGATCAGCTTTACTAATCTTCTGAGAACTGACTTGTCCATACTGAGCCATGAGATGCTGGCAAGAACAATGGCTTTTCTCTGCTTGTGCAGCCAGGCATAGGTGCATGTCTATAAACAGCTGCACTATTGCAAGTACTGTAATAATATGAGGTACAGCCATTGCCAAGCACTGAAATATAAATAAAAACAAACAACAATTTTTTGTACTTTAACAAACCTAGTACGTTATCAATGCTTCTGGTGCAGGGCATAACCAGACTGTTGGGGCCCACAGAGTTTTTAGAGAGTGACACCCCTGCTCTAACATCTTTTACGTTAATGGCAATACATTTCTACTTCCTCAGCTGCTCAAATCTCTGCGCTTCACTTCCTGAACGTGACAGTTCCCATCCTGTCTGAACAGAATTTCATTTTGGATCTCAAGTATGCTGAGTGGCATTTGTATACTGCATTCTGGGGCTTCAAATTCCTTGCAGTGCCCATGGTGACACAATAACAGGGAGTGCTGACTGCGGACCCTGCTACTACCAGCAGCTGCTACCAGTACAGAACAAAACAGTCAGTATTAGTAGGTTATAGTAAAATAATAGTCTACCTATTAGTATTTGGAAATAGAAAATGTGTGTGCACTGAGGGTCCCTAATGACCCTGAGGGCCTCATTCAGATGCGATTGCTGCTTTTTTTTTGCCATCCGCAATTGCGACTATATGCTAATATGGGCAGAAGCTTACCTGAGCACAGAGACCCACTGCTGCCTTATTTCCGTCCGATGCCATACAAGTGCTGAAACATTGGTACCATTGTTGCAGATCAAGTCATCAAGCAGATTCTGAGTGCCTCTAAAGACGCGCAGGCTGAGCAGCTTTCCTGGGACGCAGATAGTTCTCCAGAAGCAAGTGAGATTGCAACTGCTAATTTATGCACACCCAGAAAACGCTGTATAAACCAGCCATGACATGCCTGCGTTTACCTGACCACTCCCCATTACCACCCTCAATTGCTGTCTACCGGTCACTCACTTTGCAACTGATCCTTCATTGAGAGTGTCATCGCAATTCAATCGCTACATGTGCGCACTGCGGCTCAGATGCATGCGCAGCATGAAGGCAACCACATCTGAATAAGGCCCTGAATGTCCGGTAGATTCAGATTTTGTTGTGTCCTCCCAGACCCATGGGAGCATACCAGCATCCTTGATCTTGCCCCCTTCACTTTATGGGAATTGTCATGACTAAGGCTTGCTCCCCCGCTGTCATACAGTAATTTCCGCCATTGTCCAGCGATGTGAATCGCAGCTCCATGCCTATTCACCAAGCCTTTCCATTTGGACCTCCTCACCAGGGATCTCCCAGAGAGCTTCAGAAAGTGTGTCTATAGCTTTCAAAAATTGCTATTTTTGTGAAACTGTCCTGATGATCAGATACAGAAGGGGAAAGGCCGCATAAGAATGTAGTTGTAGTTAGAAACTTCATGGGAAGAAGAGCTTACTGTGCCCCATATTTGGTATATATATTATATATATATATATATATATATATATATATATATATATATATATATATATATATATATAAAAAAAACTGGTCCAACCCACGACATGGCTGAATCTACACAGTTTAAATGGCTATAATACTGGTCCCACAGGTTGTTTTATGTTGAATGAATGACCCCCATTTTAATTATCTTAAGCACATTAGTGTTATTCTTAACCATTTGGGGGGTGCTACCACAGGCAAAATAAATCTGCACAAGAGAGAAAGGGAAAGGGTTCGAAATGCCCTATAGTTGTGCACACAATTAGTTTATTAAAATATAACTTTTATTATGATATGCAATAAAAACCAGCGAATTTTAAAAGGAAAAATAGAATGGTGTGAATAAGAAAGAAATCGTGATTAAAAATAAAATTGCTGCGCACTAGATGTCACGGAATTGACTCATATATTACTATTAAAATTTCTAGATAGTGGGGAGTATATCAGGAGTATATAATTCCTATATATCTGTAGTTGATATTTACACTACATTTCTACTGGCTGTAACGGAACTCCTAAAATAAATGTCTAAATTTTCTAATCCCTCCCAGGATAATCCTGGGAGGGATTAGAAAATGTAGACATTTATTTTAGGAGTTCCGTTACAGCCAGTAGAAATGTAGTGTAAATATCAACTACAGATATATAGGAATTATATACTCCTGATACACTCCCCACTATCTAGAAATTTTAATAGTAATATATGAGTCAATTCCGTGACATCTAGTGCGCAGCAATTTTATTTTTAATCACGATTTCTTTCTTATTCACACCATTCTATTTCTCCTTTTAAAATTCGCTGGTTTTTATTGCATATCATAATAAGGGTTATATTTTAATAAACTAATTGTGTGCACCACTATAGGGCATTTCGAACCCTTTCCATTTCTCTCTTGTCTATACAGTTTAAGCAAGTAGTATGCATGTTCACTTTTTGTGGGTAGTTGCCAACTCAAATAAGTATAAATATTCTCTTCCCAAGCTAATACACTTGCTAGACCGCTGTCACATTTATTTTTTTATTTTTTTTTAAATAGCATTTTTACTGAAACTTGAATAGGAGTCAGAACTGGTACTGCAACACAGGGAAAATATAAAATATATAATAAACAGACAATCCCCCATGCTAATATTTTAAAACAGAGAAAACAGAACAGGTTAGAAAATATTCTAGTGACTATGATAATACAAAGGCGACTTGAGGAGAAAAGAACCCGTTACACTTTACTTCTCCACAATTACCAGTTATAGGTCTTTCTCTAAACAATGACTTTTCTTTGTTACAGCAGTGTACAAGAAAGAATATTGTATATTCGGGATCGGTGTGAGATTCCTCCGCCCGGGATGCCGAGCTACCACATGGTCTTCCTGCCAATTAAAAATCATGGAAAATAATCAGACACGGCATTATTTACATGCATACTTTCTTACAGTCCCTCGAAGGCTAGGTCCAAGGAACAAGTATTGGAGGGTAACATAACAATGAGATTTGCATCACAATAGCCTTGCCCCCGCTGAGCTAAAAAACACTCTGTGTGGGGCGGCCTGATGACAACATCACTCACAATGAATAATGTCATCAAGCCGCCACCTACTTCAGAAGAGAGTGAAGTAGGATGCAGGGGGGTGGCCTATCACGCTGGAAAGACTGCATGAAATTCAGGGACCCTCCAGATATTACATGAGAGCAGACAAGTACAGTAGGTTATATAGAAAAAGCCATGGAAAAAATTCCATCTACCAATATGACGTGAAAATTTAGCAAAGCATTAATATTTAATTGCAGCATCTCCTTAATTCTATTTGGTTTTCTTTTCCTACATATATTTAAATATATCTAGGCACTACTATGCTTCCAAGCCAAAACTGTAACTGTGCGGTTGGCGCATGTTCCAACGCACTTTAGGGTGTTGTAACATTTTAGTCACACACCAGTGATTATAATGAAATTTGAAAACGTAAAATATGATGTAGTCCTAAATAACACATCCTAAACTGACTCAGTAATATAGAAGCTTTCATCTCCATAAGGTTTTCTACTCACTCCCAGGTGATACATAGTTTATCAAAGTAAATCATTTGGCAGCAAAGCCCTCAGCCACTTAACTGTAAGCAGAAACTGTTCCATTATTGCTTTCGGCAAAATAAAATCTTGGCAGGTCAGGTTTCATCCATTGTGAACACAACTACGCTGTCATGCGCTGGGTCTGAAACCACAACACTTCGTAAGAAAAGGACTGGCAATGTATCTGTGCACTGAATAATGTCTGGCTGGGGGACAAATACTTCACAAGACCGTAAACTTGTTCTATTCAATTTCCTCATCACAAAGTCTATTAATTTACATGGATAAGAATATCACTTAATAGAGAACGGCAAATAAACCAGTGACTAAATCGAGCATATTGTTCAGGGGACACACACCAAAAAAGAAAAGAAAAGAAAGAAAGACCTTATTATGTACATCAAAATACCCAATCATTTAAAGGGCACAATCAGGTGCGTAGCCAGAAATGTGTGGGCCCCATAGCAACATTTTAATGGGGCCCCTGTCCCAATGCTTCTAGAGAGAAATCTCTCTGCAGCAGTTAATTTAACAACTGCCCTAATAGTGCCCTAATTCATTTTCTGAACCACAGTAGAGCCTTATTTAATGTTATGACCCATAGTAGTGCCCTACTTCATGTTGTGAACCACAGTAGTGCCCTAGGTCACATTATGTCACATTGTAGGGCTGCCAGTGCACATTATGCCACACCGAACCCCCAATTCATATTATGACAGAGTGTCTCCACCTCATATTCTGTAACATTACAGTGCCTAAGTTCATATTATGTAACATTATAATGCCCTCCATTTCATGTTATACTATATATTACAATGAGCAGGTCCAGGAGCATACCTAGATATACAGTACTGCAGATCCCAAGGCAAAAGTTTATAAGGGCCCCTATGCATCATCCAATGGTAAAACATATTACACATGTAACTTTGACAGGGAAGGTGGCTCCTATCAGCTCTGGGCCCCATAGCAGCTGCACTCCCTGCACCTATCGTCGCTACACCCTTGGGCACAATTTAATCATTAAGAAGTCTGGATTAGTTTTGCTTCTGTGCACATTTTCCTGCAGACTTCTATGGGATGCGATGGAAAATGTGCGACGTTGGTGGTCATGAGGCGTTACATCGATTTCTCTGTTGCGTTGGGTGTGCGAGACTGGCAGTCGAGATCCCGGGGGTCATCATACTGATGCCAGGATCCCAACCACCAGAATGCCGACACAGGGGGGCGAGCGCAACGAAGCCCCCTGTGGGCTCGGTGGCTCACTGCGCTCACCACAGGTTCTAATCCCACTCCAAGGGTGTCGTGCCCTCGTCCCCCTGTGTCGGTATTCTGGCAATTGGGATCCCGGCGTCGGTATGCTGACCGCCAGGATCCCGACCGCCGGTCATCATACCGATGCCAGGATCCCAACCACCAGAATGTCGACACATGGAGGCGAGCGCAACGAAGCCCCTTGCGGGGTCAGTGGCTCACTGCGCTTACCACAGGTTCCAATCCCACTCCAAGGATGTCGTGCTCTCGGCCCCCTGTCGGCATTCTGGCGGTTGGGATCCCGGCATCGGTATGCTGACCGCCGGGATCCCGACAGTCGGTCATCATACCGATGCCACGATCCCAACCACCAGAATGCAGACACAGGGGGGCGAGCTAGTGATGAGCGGGTTCGGTTTCTCGGAAACCGAACCCCCCCGAACTTCAGCCTTTTTACACGGGTCCGAGCCGTGCTCGGATTCTCCCGTGTGGCTCGGGTAAACCGAGCGCGCCCGAACGTCATCATCCCGCTGTCGGATTCTCGCGAGACTCGGATTCTATATAAGCAGCCGCGCGTCGCCGCCATTTTCACACGTGCATTGAGATTGATAGGGAGAGGACGTGGCTGGCGTCCTCTCCGTTATAGTAGAAAAGAGTGACTTAGTTATAATTGTGGGGAGGATTGGGGACAGGGAGCAGCTGTTAGGGAGTACAGTGCAGGGTTTTGATTATACCACCAGTGAGTTTAATCCGTTGTTTCTCTGCCTGGAAAAAACGCTCCACCATATCTGTGCTCAGTGTGCTGCACTGCTGCATGATATATCTGTGCTGAGTGCACTGCTCACACTGCCTAATTGTGGGGACTGGGGAGCAGTTATAGCAGGAGTACAGTGCACAGTTTTGCTGACAGTGACCACCAGTCCAGTATACGTTTGTCTGCCTGAAAAACACTCCTGTGGTGGCTTTTTTTTTCTTCATACTAGTTTAGCAGTCTGCTGACAGTGTCCACCAGGTCCGTTATTATTATACAGTATATTATATATATATATATATAGCAGTACGGTAGGCCACGGCTGTACCTACCTCTGTGTCATCAGTGCACTCGTCCTCCATAAGTAATATAATACTATACTATCCATCAATCTACATTGTATACCTGTGGTGGCTTTTTTTTTCTTCATACTAGTTTAGCAGTCTGCTGACAGTGTCCACCAGGTCCGTTATTATTATACAGTATATTATATATAGCAGTACGGTAGGCCACGGCTGTACCTTCCTCTGTGTCGTCAGTGCACTCGTCCATAAGTAATATAATACTATACTATCCATCCATCTACATTATATACCTGTGGTGGCTTTTTTTTTTCTTCATACTAGTTTAGCAGTCTGCTGACAGTGTCCACCAGGTCCGTTATTATTATACAGTATATTATATATATATATATATATATATATATATATATATAGCAGTACGGTAGGCCACGGCTGTACCTACCTCTGTGTCGTCAGTGCACTCGTCCTCCATAAGTAATATAATACTATCCATCCATCTACATTGTATACCTGTGGTGGCTTTTTTTTTCTTCATACTAGTTTAGCAGTCTGCTGACAGTGTCCACCAGGTCCGTTATTATTATACAGTATATTATATATAGCAGTACGGTAGGCCACGGCTGTATCTACCTCTGTGTCGTCAGTGCACTCGTCGTCCATAAGTAATATAATACTATACTATCCATCCATCTACATTGTATACCTGTGGTGGCTTTTTTTTTTCTTCATACTAGTTTAGCAGTCTGCTGACAGTGTCCACCAGGTCCGTTATTATTATACAGTATATTATATATATATATATATAGCAGTACGGTAGGCCACGGCTGTACCTACCTCTGTGTCGTCAGTGCACTCGTCCTCCATAAGTAATATAATACTATACTATCCATCCATCTACATTGTATACCTGTGGTGGCTTTTAGTTGTGCGCATTAAAATATGGAGAACAAAAATGTGGAGGTTAAAAAAATAGGGAAAGATCAAGATCCACTTCCACCTCGTGCTGAAGCTGCTGCCACTAGTCATGGCCGAGACGATGAAATGCCATCAACGTCGTCTGCCAAGGCCGATGCCCAATGTCATAGTACAGAGCATGTAAAATCCAAAACACAAAAGATCAGTAAAAAAATGACCCAAAAATCAAAATTAAAAGCGTCTGAGGAGAAGCATAAACTTGCCAATATGCCATTTACGACACGGAGTGGCAAGGAACGGCTGAGGCCCTGGCCTATGTTCATGGCTAGTGGTTCAGCTTCACATGAGGATGGAAGCACTCAGCCTCTCGCTAGAAAAATGAAAAGACTTAAGCTGGCAAAAGCACAGCAAAGAACTGTGCGTTCTTCGAAATCACAAATCCCCAAGGAGAGTCCAATTGTGTCGGTTGCGATGCCTGACCTTCCCAACACTGGACAGGAAGAGCTTGCGCCTTCCACCATTTGCACGCCCCCTGCAAGTGCTGGAAGGAGCACCCGCAGTCCAGTTCCTGATAGTCAAATTGAAGATGTCAGTGTTGAAGTACACCAGGATGAGGATATGGGTGTTGCTGGCTCTGGGGAGGAAATTGACAAGGAGGATTCTGATGGTGAGGTGGTTTGTTTAAGTCAGGCACCCGGGGAGACACCTGTTGTCCGTGGGAGGAATATGGCCATTGACATGCCTGGTCAAAATACAAAAAAAATCAGCTCTTCGGTGTGGAATTATTTCAACACAAATGCGGACAACAGGTGTCAAGCCGTGTGTTGCCTTTGTCGAGCTGTAATAAGTAGGGGTAAGGACGTTAACCACCTCAGAACATCCTCCCTTATACGTCACCTGCAGTGCATTCATCATAAGTCAGTGACAAGTTCAAAAACTTTGGGCGACAGCGGAAGCAGTCCACTGACCAGTAAATCCCTTCCTCTTGTAACCAAGCTCACGCAAACCACACCACCAACTCCCTCAGTGTCAATTTCCTCCTTACCCAGGAAAGCCAATAGTCCTGCAGGCCATGTCACTGGCAAGTCTGACGAGTCCTCTCCTGCCTGGGATTCCTCCGATGCATCCTTGAGTGTAACGCCTACTGCTGCTGGCGCTGCTGTTGTTGCTGCTGGGAGTCGATGGTCATCCCAGAGGGGAAGTCGGAAGACCACTTGTACTACTTCCAGTAAGCAATTGACTGTCCAACAGTCCTTTGCGAGGAAGATGAAATATCACAGCAGTCATCCTGCTGCAAAGCGGATAACTGAGGCCTTGGCAGCCTGGGCGGTGAGAAACGTGGTTCCGGTATCCATCGTTACTTCAGAGCCAACTATAGACTTGATTGAGGTACTGTGTCCCCGGTACCAAATACCATCTAGGTTCCATTTCTCTAGGCAGGCGATACCGAAAATGTACACAGACCTCAGAAAAAGAGTCACCAGTGTCCTAAAAAATGCAGTTGTACCCAATGTCCACTTAACCACGGACATGTGGACAAGTGGAGCAGGGCAGACTCAGGACTACATGACTGTGACAGCCCACTGGGTAGATGTATTGCCTCCCGCTGCAAGAACAGCAGCGGCGGCACCAGTAGCAGCATCTCGCAAACGCCAACTCGTTCCTAGGCAGGCTACGCTTTGTATCACCGCTTTCCAGAATACGCACACAGCTGAAAACCTCTTACGGCAACTGAGGAAGATCATCGCAGAATGGCTTACCCCAATTGGACTCTCCTGGGG
This sequence comes from Pseudophryne corroboree, assembly GCF_028390025.1. NCBI lineage: Eukaryota > Metazoa > Chordata > Amphibia > Anura > Myobatrachidae > Pseudophryne > Pseudophryne corroboree. The sequence continues at coordinate 577,534,858 of NC_086449.1, forward strand.
ATTTGTGGCATCGGACAACGCCAGCAATATTGTGCGTGCATTACATCTGGGCAAATTCCAGCACGTCCCATGTTTTGCACATACCTTGAATTTGGTGGTGCAGAATTATTTAAAAAATGACAGGGGCGTGCAAGAGATGCTGTCGGTGGCCAGAAGAATTGCGGGCCACTTTCGGCGTACAGGCACCGCGTACAGAAGACTGGAGCACCACCAAAAACACCTGAACCTGCCCTGCCATCATCTGAAGCAAGAGGTGGTAACGAGGTGGAATTCAACCCTCTATATGCTTCAGAGGATGGAGGAGCAGCAAAAGGCCATTCAAGCCTATACATCTGCTCACGATATAGGCAAAGGAGGTGGAATGCACCTGTCTCAAGTGCAGTGGAGAATGATTTCAACGTTGTGCAAGGTTCTGCAACCTTTTGAACTTGCCACACGTGAAGTCAGTTCAGACACTGCCAGCCTGAGTCAGGTCATTCCCCTCAACAGGCTTTTGCAGAAGAAGCTGGAGACATTGAAGAAGGAGCTAAAACAGAGCGATTACGCTAGGCATGTGGGACTTGTGGATGGAGCCCTTCATTCGCTTAACCAGGATTCACGGGTGGTCAATCTGTTGAAATCAGAGCACTACATTTTGGCCACCGTGCTCGATCCAAGATTTAAAACTTACGTTGTATCTCTCTTTCCGGCAGACACAAGTCTGCAGGGGTTCAAAGACCTGCTGTTGAGAAAATTGTCAAGTCAAACGGAACGTGACCCGTCAACAGCTCCTTCTTCACATTCTCCCGCAACTGGGGGTGCGAGGAAAAGGCTAAGAATTCCGAGCCCACCCGCTGGCGGTGATGCAGGGCAGTCTGGAGCGAGTGCTGACATCTGGTCCGGACTGAAGGACCTGCCAACGATTACTGACATGTCGTCTACTGTCACTGCATATGATTCTCTCACCATTGAAAGAATGGTGGAGGATTATATGAGTGACCGCATCCAGGTAGGCACGTCAGACAGTCCGTATGTATACTGGCAGTAAAAAGAGGCAATTTGGAGGCCCTTGCAGAAACTGGCTTTATTCTACCTAAGTTGCCCTTCCTCCAGTGTGTACTCCGAAAGAGTGTTTAGTGCCGCCGCTCACCTTGTCAGCAATCGGCGTACGAGGTTACTTCCAGAAAATGTGGAGAAGATGATGTTCATTAAAATGAATTATAATCAATTCCTCCATGGAGACATTCACCAGCAGCAATTGCCTCCAGAAAGTGCACGGGGACCTGAGATGGTGGATTTCAGCAGTGGGGATGAATTAATAATCTGTGAGGAGGGGGATGTACACAGTGAAAGGGGTGATGAATCGGACGATGATGATGAGGTGGACATCTTGCCTCTGTAGAGCCAGTTTGTGCAAGGAGAGATTGATTGCTTCTTTTTTGGTGGGGGCCCAAACCAACCAGTCATTTCAGTCACAGTCGTGTGGCAGACCCTGTCGCTGAAATGATGGGTTCGTTAAAGTGTGCATGTCCTGTTTATACAACATAAGGGTGGGTGGGAGGGCCCAAGGACAATTCCATCTTGCACCTCTTTTTTCTTTCATTTTTCTTTGCGTCATGTGCTGTTTGGGGAGTATTTTTTGAAGGGCCATCCTGCGTGACACTGCAGTGCCACTCCTAGATGGGCCAGGTGTTTGTGTCGGCCACTTGGGTCGCTGAGCTTAGTCCCACAGCTACCTCATTGCGCCTCTTTTTTTCTTTGCGTCATGTGCTGTTTGGGGAGTATTTTTTTGAAGGGCCATCCTGCGTGACACTGCAGTGCCACTCCTAGATGGGCCAGGTGTTTGTGTCGGCCACTTGTGTCGCTTAGCTTAGTCACACAGCGACCTTGGTGTGCCTCTTTTTTTCTTTGCATCATGTGCTGTTTGGGGACAATTTTTTGGAAGTGCCATCCTGCCTGACACTGCAGTGCCACTCCTAGATGGGCCAGGTGTTTGTGTCGGCCACTTGTGTCGCTTAGCTTAGCCATCCAGCGACCTCGGTGCAAATTTTAGGACTAAAAATAATATTGTGAGGTGTTCAGAATAGACTGAAAATGAGTGGAAATTATGGTTATTGAGGTTAATAATACTATGGGATCAAAATGACCCCCAAATTCTATGATTTAAGCTGTTTTTTAGGGTTTTTAAAAAAAACACCCAAATCCGACAAAAAAAAATTCGGTGAGGTTTTGCCAAAACGCGTTCGAACCCAAAACACGTCCGCGGAACCGAACCCAAAACACAAAACCCGAAAAATTTCCGGTGCACATCACCAGGGCGAGCGCAACGAAGCCCCTTGCGGGCTCGGTGGCTCACTGTGCTCGCCACAGGTTCTAATCCCACTCCAAGGGTGTCGTGCCCTCGTCCCCATGTTATTATTCTGCCAATCGGGATCCCAGTGTCAGAATGCTGACTGTCGGGATCCCGACCGACGGTCATCATACAGAATGCCGAGACAGGGGGGCGAGCGTAACGAAGCCCCTTGCGGGCTTGGTGGCTCACTGCGCTTACCACAGGTTTCAATCCCACTCCAAGGATGTCGTGCTCTCGGCCCCCTGTCGGCATTCTGTCGGTCGGGATCCCGGCGTAGGTATGCTGACCGCTGGGATCCCGACCGCCGGTCTCGTAACTACATCCCTCTGTGTTACCTTGTGGTCAGTGCCAACTAAATTGCCTCCTAAGTGTGGATGCATTTGTGTATAGAACCATAACAGACCCTGTATGCATTATAGATAATGTTATTGTATATATGAAATAAGGTACTTCACAATATGAAAACTTTGAGATATTTACAGATCCTGAAATAACCAAAGTCTACATCAGCTAGAAACTGCTAGGGTATGTATACCCTGTAAGGGCCAAATTCTTTTAGTTTCAGCAATCAATGTAGAAAAGCTTAAATTATTGTATTTACTGCATGGGTGCTGTTCAATTGAAAAATGTCTATCCCAATAATTCTGCCTGATGTCAGGAAAGTGGGAAAATCCCTCCGTACTCCCCAAAAAGTGTCAAATAACTGGATAATAGTAAACAAGGCGATTAATGGTCAAATGCAAAGTATTTGGGGCTCTTAAAATGTGTCAAATGGTTGATTTTTGCATTTTTATTTTTACCAACAATGGAAAAGTACTAGACTGCAAGTTTTTTCGTTTATTTTTTTTTTCCCAGCAAAGTCTGTAGATGAATTTGGTGTAGATAAAGTTGCCTGTATAGTGATTTTTGTTATTTTAAGCCACTTTGAACATGTAACTCCCAGCTGGAAGCTTAAAAACACCTTTCCCATTAGGGCTGTGAAAAAAAATAAAGGGGAAGAGAGGAGAGACACATATAGACAAACTAGTAGAAGGGAAGGTTAGGGAAAGAACAGGTAGGTGAGAGGGTAGAGAATCACAAAAATATATGGGACCATAATAAGAATTCTGTTGAATGCAGTGAAAAATAATTCAGTAAATAAATTAGTGGATCCAGAGCACACCCTATATGGCTAAAAGGTGAGCTCTGTACTCCATACTTGCCCACCTGACCCTCTCCATGAGGGAGAAAATGCTCTGTTCCTGGACTTTCCTGGTAATGTATGATTGCCATCACCTGTGGTGAAACACCTTTCTTATCAATTAACTAGCTCACCACAGGTGATGGCAATCATACATTACCAGGAAAGTCCAGGAACAGAGCATTTTCTCCCGCATGGAGAGGGTCAGGTAGGCAAGTATGCTGTACTCATCAGAATGCCTATTTGTTAACCAAGAAAATGAGGTGGCTTTGAATTACTGGTTCCTATCCTGGATTGAAATGTGCTAATCCTCTATTTCCATGTACATATATATATCTGTCATCTTAAACCACACCTAGATCAGGGGATGAGGGACCCTCCAGTAAATAAAGATCACTGCTTTAACTGAATTGTTAAAGTGATTAAGGTTTTATACAGTATTTAGAGATTGTTGCTCAGTCTTATAGCCTGACCAACGAAGGCTGGCTACACACTAGAATGAGGTGTAGCCAGCCTATCCGATGGCAACGAGATATGCATACACACGTGCATGATGCAGGGGACAATAAGCCTAATTCAGATCTGATCGCAGCAGCAAATTTGTTAGCAGTTGGGCAAAACCATGTGCACTGTAGGTGGGGGCAGATATAACATGTGCAGAGAGAGGTAGATTTGGGTGGGTTGTGTTCAAACTGAAATCTAAATTGCAGTGTAAAAATAAAGCAGCCAGTATTTACCCTGCACAGAAACAAAATAACCCACCCAATCTAGCTAACAAATTTGCTGCTGCGATCAGGTCTGAATTAGGCCCTGTGGCACAATGTAGGATGCCATGCTGCATTAGTCAGAATCACATCTTACACTATGGGCTATATTCAATAAGAGTCGGAAACTGCCGTCTTGTCGGAAAGACGGCAGTTTCCGACTGATTTAGGTCGGAAGGGGTTCCGATCTATTCAATAGGGGCTATTTTTTTCCGACAAGTCGGGAATTCCCAACTTGTCGGAAAACACGTGGATCGGCGAAATAGCTTCCGATCCGCGTGCATCTGTCGGAAATGGGGCCAAATCCGACAATCTCAATCCGACTTTAAAAAAAAGTCAGATTGAGAAGATCAGACAGGGGAGCGGGGCGAGGGAGGGAGAGAGTGTGCTTACCAACTGGGGCAGCTGGAGCCGCGGTCGGTGGAGGACACTCTCCTCTCTGACGGGCGTCCCCCCGGCCAGGCTCCTCTCTCCCGGCAGCGCTACACAGCTCCCCAGGCGGCTCCACGGCAGCGCTCCCTGGCGACACAGGCGGCTACACAGCTCCCCAGGCGGCTCCACGGCAGCGCTCCCTGGCGACACAGGCGGCTACACGGCTCCCCAGGGGGCTCCACGGCAGCGCTGCCCGGCTACACGGTTCTCCGGTTACACAGGTGGCTATATGGCAGTGTGCGGCTCCCTCCAGTAGCACCCTGTGATCACACACACAGGGACCTGCTGACAGCAGCAGCACGGACGCCGGCCAAATCCTATAGTCGTATTTGGCCGATCTTTGCATGTCGGAATGGACCAGACTCTTATTGAATATACCCCTATATCTTCTGGTTGGCCATGCAGCACAGCCGACTGGCTGCAAAATTGTGGGTACACAATAAACGATCCGGACGATATGTCGTACCTATTTGGACGGAAATATATTATTCCGAATTTATTCTAGGGTGTACTCACCCAAATACTCGTAGTCCGTAGTGGATGCTGGGGACTCCGTAAGGACCATGGGGATTAGCGGCTCCGCAGGATACTGGGCACAACTATAAAGAAAGCTTTAGACTACCTGGTGTGCACTGGCTCCTCCCACTAAGACCCTCCTCCAGACTTCAGTTAGGATACTGTGCCCGGAAGAGCTGACACAATAAGGAAGGATTTTGAATCCCGGGTAAGACTCATACCAGCCACACCAATCACACCGTATAACTCGTGATACAATACCCAGTTAACAGTATGATAACAACTGAGCCTCTCAACAGATGGCTCAACAATAGCCCTTTAGTTAAGCAATAACTATATACAAGTATTGCAGACAATCCGCACTTGGGATGGGCGCCCAGCATCCACTACAGACTACGAGAAATAGAATTACCGGTGAGTAAATTCTTATTTTCTCTAACGTCCTAGTGGATGCTGGGGACTCCGTAAGGACCATGGGGATTATACCAAAGCTCCCAAACGGGCGGGAGAGTGCGGATGACTCTGCAGCACCGAATGGGCAAACTCTAGGTCCTCCTCAGCCAGGGTGTCAAACTTGTAGAATTTAGCAAACGTGTTTGACCCCGACCAAGTAGCTGCTCGGCAAAGTTGAAGAGCCGAGACCCCTCGGGCAGCCGCCCAAGAAGAGCCCACCTTCCTCGTGGAATGGGCTTTTACTGATTTAGGATGCGGAAGTCCAGCCGCAGAATGTGCAAGCTGAATCGTACTACAGATCCAGCGAGCAATAGTCTGCTTTGAAGCAGGTGCACCCAACTTGTTGGGCGCATACAGGATAAAGAGCGAGTCAGTCTTTCTGACTCCAGCTGTCCTGGAAACATAGATTTTCAGGGCCCTGACTACGTCCAACAACTTGGAAGCCTCCAAGTCATTTGTAGCCGCAGGCACCACGATAGGTTGGTTCAGATGAAAAGCTGATACCACTTTGGGGAGAAACTGGGGACGAGTCCTCAATTCTGCCCTATCCATATGGAAAATCAGATAAGGGCTTTTACATGACAAAGCCGCCAATTCTGATACATGCCTGGCCGAAGCCAAGGCCAACAACATGACCACTTTCCACGTGAGATATTTCAAATCCACGGTTTTCAGTGGCTCAAACCAATGTGACTTTAGGAAATCCAACACCACGTTGAGATCCCAAGGTGCCACTGGAGGCACAAAAGGGGGCTGAATATGCAGCACTCCCTTAACAAAAGTCTGAACTTCAGGTAGTGAAGCCAGTTCTCTGGAAGAAAATCGATAGAGCCGAAATCTGGACCTTAATGGAACCCAATTTAAGGCCCATAGTCACCCCTGACTGTAGGAAGTGCAGGAAACGGCCCAGCTGAAATTCCTCCGTTGGGGCCTTCCTGGCCTCACACCACGCAACATATTTTCGCCATATGCGGTGATAATGGTTTGCGGTAACTTCTTTCCTAGCTTTAATCAGCGTAGGAATGACTTCCTCCGGAATGCCCTTTTCCTTCAGGATCCGGTGTTCAACCGCCATGCCGTCAAACGCAGCCGCGGTAAGTCTTGGAACAGACAGGGCCCCTGCTGCAGCAAGTCTTGTCTGAGCGGTAGAGGCCATGGGTCCTCTGACATCATTTCTTGAAGTTCCGGGTACCAAGCTCTTCTTGGCCAATCCGGAACAATGAGTATAATTCTTACTCCTCTTCTCCTTATTATCCTCAGTACCTTTGGTATGAGAGGAAGAGGAGGGAACACATAAACCGACCGGTACACCCACGGTGTCACTAGAGCGTCCACAGCTATCGCCTGCGGGTCTCTCGACCTGGCGCAATATTTTTCTAGCTTTTTGTTTAGGCGGGACGCCATCATGTCCACCTGTGGCCTTTTCCAACGGTTTACAATCATTTGAAAGACTTCTGGATGAAGTCCCCACTCTCCCGGGTGGAGGTCGTGCCTGCTGAGGAAGTCTGCTTCCCAGTTGTCCACTCCCGGAATGAACACTGCTGACAGTGCTAACACGTGATTTTCCGCCCATCGGAGAATCCTTGTGGCTTCTGCCATTGCCGTCCTGCTTCTCGTGCCGCCCTGTCGATTTACATGGGCGACCGCCGTGGTGTTGTCTGACTGGATCAGTACCGGCTGGTTTTGAAGCAGGGGTTTTGCCTAACTTAGGGCATTGTAAATGGCCCTCAGTTCCAGAATATTTATGTGCAGGGAAGTCTCCTGACTTGACCATAGTCCTTGGAAGTTTCTTCCCTGTGTGACTGCCCCCCAGCCTCGAAGGCTGGCATCCGTGGTACCAGGACCCAGTCCTGTATGCCGAATCTGCGGCCCTCTTGAAGATGAGCACTCTGCAGCCACCACAGCAGAGACACCCTTGTCTTTGGAGACAGGGTTATCAGCCGATGCATCTGAAGATGCGATCCGGACCACTTGTCCAGCAGGTCCCACTGAAAGGTTCTTGCATGAAACCTGCCGAATGGAATCGCTTCGTAGGAAGCTACCATCTTTCCCAGGATCCGCGTGCAGTGATGCACCGACACCTGTTTTGGTTTTAGGAGGCCTCTGACTAGAGATGACAGCTCCTTGGCCTTCTCCTGCGGGAGAAACACTTTTTTCTGTTCTGTGTCCAGAACCATCCCCAGGAACAGTAGACGTGTCGTAGGGACCAGCTGTGACTTTGGAATGTTTAGAATCCAGCCGTGCTGTAGTAGCAACTTTCCGAGATAGTGCTACCCCGACCAACAACTGCTCTCTGGACCTCGCCTTTATCAGGAGATTGTCCAAGTACGGGATAATTAAAACACCCTTCTTTCGAAGGAGTATCATCATTTCGGCCATTACCTTGGTAAAGACCGTCGGAGCCGTGGATAGACCGAACGGCAACGTCTGGAATTGGTAATGACAATCCTGTACCACAAATCTGAGGTACTCCTGGTGAGGATGGTAAATGGGGACATGCAGGTAAGCATCCTTGATGTCCAGTGATACCATGTAATCCCCCTCGTCCAGGCTTGCAATAACCGCCCTGAGCGATTCCATCTTGAACTTGAATTTTTTTATATATGTGTTCAAGGATTTCAAATTTAAAATGGGTCTCACCGAACCGTCCGGTTTCGGTACCACAAACATTCTGGAATAGTAACCCCGTCCTTGTTGAAGTAGGGGTACCTTTACTATCACCTGTTGTGAATACAGCTTGTGAATTGCCTGTAACACTGCCTCCCTGCCTGAGGGAGTGGTTGGCAAGGCAGATTTGAGGAAACGGCGGGGGGGGAGACGTCTCGAATTCCAGCTTGTACCCCTGAGATACTATCTGAAAAATCCAGGGATCCACCCGTGAGCGAGCCCACTGATTGCTGAAAAATTTGAGACGGGCCCCCACCGTGCCTGGCTCCGCCTGTGAAGCCCCAGCGTCATGCTGTGGACTTAGAGGAAGCGGGGAAGGACTTTTGCTCCTGGGAACTGGCTGTATGCTGCAGCTTCTTTCCCCTACCTCTGCCTCTGGGCAGAAAGGACGCGCCTTTAACCCGCTTGCCCCTATTGGGCCGAAAGGACTGTACCTGATAATACGGTGCTTTCTTTGGTTGTGAGGGAATATGGGATAAAAATGTAGACTTCCCAGCTGTTGCTGTGGAAACGAGGTCCGAGAGACCATCCCCGAACAACTCCTCACCCTTATAAAGGCAGAACTTCAATGTGTCGTTTGGAATCTGCATCTCCTGTCCACTGCCGAGTCCATAACCCTCTCCTGGCAGAAATGGACATTGCACTAATTTTGGATGCCAGCCGGCAAATATCCCTCTGTGCATCCCTCATGTATAAAAGTGCGTCTTTTATATGCTCTACGTTTAGCAATATAGTGTCCCTGTCTAGGGTATCTATATTTTCTGACAGGGAATCTGACCACGCAGCAGCAGCAGCACTGCACATCCAGGCTGACGCAATAGCTGGTCTCAGTATAACACCTGTGTGTGTATATATAGATTTCAGGATAGCCTCCTGCTTTCTATCAGCAGATTCCTTCAGGGCGGCCGTATCCGGAGACGGTAGTGCCACCTTCTTTGACAAGCGTGTGAGCGCTTTATCCACCCTAGGGGATGTTTCCCAGCGTGACCTATCCTCTGGCGGGAAAGGGTACGCCATTAGTAACCTCTTAGAAATTACCAGCTTCTTGTCAGGAGAAGCCCACGCTTCTTCACACACTTCATTTAACTCTTCAGATGGAGGAAAAGCTACTGGTAGTTTTTTCTCTCCAAACATAATACCCTTTTTTGTGGTACCGGGGGTAACATCAGAAATGTGCAACACATTTTTCATTGCCTCAATCATGTAACGTGTGGCCCTACTGGAAGTTACATTAGTCTCATCGTCGTCGACACTGGAGTCAGTATCCGTGTCGACATCTGTGTCTGTCATCTGAGGTAGCGGGCGTTTTAGAGCCCCTGATGACTTTTGAGACGCCTGGGCAGGCACAGGCTGAGAAGCCGGCTGTCCCACATTAGGTATGTCGTCAAACCTTTTATGCAAGGAGTTGACACTGTTGCGTAATTCCTTCCACAGCACCATCCACTCAGGTGTCGACCCCGCAGGGGGTGACATCACGTTTACAGGCATTTGCTCCGCCTTCACATAAGCCTCCTCATCAAACATGTCGACACAGCCGTAAACACACAGGGAATGCTCTGACAGAGGACAGGACCCCACAAAGCCCTTTGGGGAGACAGAGAGAGAGTATGCCAGCACACACCAGAGCGCTATATAACACAGGGATCCCACTATAAATGAGTGTTTTCCCTTATAGCTGCTTTTTTATATATCAAATATATATATCTATACTGCGCCTAAATTTAGTGCCCCCCCTCTCTTTTTTACCCTTCTGTAGTGTTCAGACTGCAGGGGAGAGTCAGGGAGCTTCCTTCCAGCGGAACTGTGAGGGAAAAATGGCGCCAGTGTGCTGAGGGAGATAGCCCCGCCCCTTTTTCGGCTGACTTTCTCCCGCTTTTTCTGGAATACTGGCAGGGGTAATTTTACATCTATATAGCCTCTAGGACTATATATGATGTAGATTTGCCAGCCAAGGTGTCATATATTGCCCTCAGGGCGCCCCCCCCCCCAGCGCCCTGCACCCATCAGTGACCGGAGTGTGAGGTGTACATGAGGAGCAATGGCGCACAGCTGCAGTGCTGTGCGCTACCTTGGTGAAGACCGAAGTCTTCTGCCGCCGATTTTCCGGACCTCTTCGTTGCTTCTGGCTCTGTAAGGGGGACGGCGGCGCGGCTCCGGGAACGAACACCAAGGTCGGGTCCTGCGGTCGATCCCTCTGGAGCTAATGGTGTCCAGTAGCCTAAGAAGCCCAAACTACCACCTGTTAGGTAGGTTCGCTTCTTCTCTCTCCCCTTAGTCCCTCGCTGCAGTGAGTCTGTTGCCAGCAGATCTCACTGTAAAATAAAAAACCTAAATATACTTTCTTTCTAGGAGCTCAGGAGAGCCCCTAGTGTGCATCCAGCTCAGCCGGGCACAAGAATCTAACTGAAGTCTGGAGGAGGGTCTTAGTGGGAGGAGCCAGTGCACACCAGTAGTCTAAAGCTTTCTTTATAGTTGTGCCCAGTCTCCTGCGGAGCCGCTAATCCCCATGGTCCTTACGGAGTCCCCAGCATCCACTAGGACGTTAGAGAAATAAGAATTTACTCACCGGTAATTCTACTTCTCGTAGTCCGTAGTGGATGCTGGGAACTCCGTAAGGACCATGGGGAATAGACGGGCTCCGCAGGAGACTGGGCACTCTAAAAGAAAGATTAGGTACTATCTGGTGTGCACTGGCTCCTCCCTCTATGCCCCTCCTCCAGACCTCAGTTAGGGAAACTGTGCCCGGAAGAGCTGACACAACAAGGAAAGGATTTAGAATCCAGGGTAAGACTCATAGCAGCCACACCAATCACACAACTTGTGATAACCATACCCAGTTAACAGTATGAACAACAACTGAGCCTCCTTTTACGGATGGCTCATAACAATAACCCTTTAGTGAAGCAATAACTATATACATGTATTGCAGAGAGTCCGCACTTGGGACGGGCGCCCAGCATCCACTACGGACTACGATAAATAGAATTACCGGTGAGTAAATTCTTATTTTCTCTGACGTCCTAGTGGATGCTGGGAACTCCGTAAGGACCATGGGGATTATACCAAAGCTCCCAAACGGGCGGGAGAGTGCGGATGACTCTGCAGCACCGAATGAGCAAACTCAAGGTCCTCCTCAGCCAGGGTATCAAATTTGTAGAATTTAGCAAATGTGTTTGAACCCGACCAAGTAGCAGCTCGGCAAAGCTGTAAAGCCGAGACCCCTCGGGCAGCCGCCCAAGAAGAGCCCACCTTCCTTGTGGAATGGGCTTTCACTGATTTAGGATGCGGCAGTCCAGCCGCAGAATGTGCCAGCTGAATCGTGCAACAGATCCAGCGAGCAATAGTTTGCTTTGAAGCAGGAGCACCCAGCTTGTTGGGTGCATGCAGGATAAATAGCGAGTCAGTTTTCCTGACTCCAGCCGTCCTGGAAACATAAATTTTCAAAGCCCGGACTACGTCCAGCAACTTGGAATCCTCCAAGTCCCGAGTAGCCGCAGGCACCACAATAGGTTGGTTCAAATGAAACGCTGATACCACCTTTGGGAGAAATTGGGGACGAGTCCTCAATTCTGCCATGTCCATATGGAAGATCAGATACGGGCATTTACATGACAAAGCCGCCAATTCTGACACACGCCTAGCTGAAGCTAAGGCCAACAGCATGACCACCTTCCACGTGAGATACTTTAGCTCCACGGTCCTAAATGGCTCAAACCAGTGTGATTTCAGGAAATCCAACACAACGTTAAGATCCCAAGGTGCCACTGGAGGCACAAAAGGGGGCTGAATATGCAGCACTCCCTTTACAAACGTCTGGACTTCAGGCAGTGAAGCCAGTTCTTTTTGAAAGAAAATAGATAGGGCCGAAATCTGGACCTTAATGGACCCCAATTTTAGGCCCATAGTCACCCCTGACTGTAGGAAGTGCAGAAATCGACCCAGCTGGAATTCCTATGTTGGGGCCTTCCTGGCCTCACACCAAGCGACATATTTCCGCCATATGCGGTGATAATGCTTTGCTGTCACATCCTTCCTAGCTTTTATCAGCGTAGGAATCACTTCATCTGGAATGCCCTTTTCCATTAGGATCCGGCGTTCAACCGCCATGCCGTCAAACGCAGCCGCGGTAAGTCTTGGAACAGACAGGGCCCCTGCTGTAACAGGTCCTGTCTGAGAGGCAGAGGCCATGGGTCCTCTGAGATCATTTCTTGTAGTTCTGGGTACCAAGTTCTTTTTGGCCAATCCGAAACGATGAGTATAGTTCTTACTCCTCTCTTTCTTACTATCCTCAGTACCTTGGGTATGAGAGGAAGAGGAGGGAACACATAAACCGACTGGTACACCCACGGTGTCACTAGTGCGTCCACAGCTATCGCCTGAGGGTCCCTTGACCTGGCGCAATATTTTTTTAGCTTTTTGTTGAGGCGGGACGCCATCATGTCCACCCGTGGCAGTTCCCAGCGATTTACAATCTGTGTGAAGACTTCTTGATGAAGTCCCCACTCTCCCGGGTGGAGGTCGTCTGCAGCCACCACAGCAGAGACACCCTGGCCCTTGGGGACAGGGTGATCAACCGATGCATCTGAAGATGCGATCCGGACCATTTGTCCAACAGATCCCACTGAAAGATCCTTGCATGGAACCTGCCGAAGGGAATTGCTTCGTAAGAAGCCACCATCTTTCCCAGGACTCGCGTGCAGTGATGCACCGACACCTGTTTTGGTTTCAGGAGGTCCCTGACCAGAGATGACAATTCCTGGGCCTTCTCCACCGGGAGAAACACCTTCTTCTGTTCTGTGTCCAGAATCATGCCCAGGAAAAGCAGACGCATCGCAGGAATCAGCTGCGACTTTGGGATATTCAGAATCCAGCCGTGCTGTTGCAACACTTCCTGAGAGAGTGCTACGCTGACCAACAACTGCTCTCTGGACCTCGCCTTTATGAGGAGATCGTCCAAGTACGGGATAATTATAACTCCCTTCTTCCGAAGGAGTATCATCATTTCGGCCATTACCTTGGTAAATATTCTCGGTGCCGTGGAGAGACCAAACGGCAACGTCTGGAATTGGTAATGACAGTCCTGTACCACAAACCTGAGGTATTCCTGGTGAGGTGGGTAAATGGGGACATGCAAGTAAGCATCCTTGATGTCCAGTGACACCATAAAATCCCCCTCTTCCAGGCTTGCAATAACCGCCCTGAGCGATTCCATTTTGAACTTCTTTATATAAGTGTTCAAGGATTTTAAATTCAGAATGGGTCTCACCGAACCGTCCGGTTTCGGTACCACAAACATTGTGGAATAGTAACCCCTGCCCTGTTGAAGGAGGGGGACCTTGATTATCACCTGCTGGAGGTACAGCTTGTGAATTGCCGCCAGTACTACCTCCCTTTCCCTGGGAGCAGCTGGCAAGGCTGATTTGAGGTAACGGCGAGGGGGAATCGCCTCGAACTCCAGCTTGTATCCCTGAGATACAATTTGTACAGCCCAGAGATCCACTTGTGAGCGAACCCACTGGTTGCTGAAGTTTCGGAGATGCGCCCCCACCGCACCTGGCTCCGCCTGTGGAGCCCCAACGTCATGCGGTGGACTTAGTGGAAGCAGGGGAGGATTTTTGTTCCTGGGAACTGGCTGCCTGATGCAGCTTCTTTCCTCTACCCTTGCCTCTGGCCAGAAAGGATGCTCCTCTGACCCGCTTGCCTTTCTGAGGCCGAAAGGACTGCACTTGATAATACGGTGCTTTCTTAGGCTGTGAGGGAACCTGAGGTAAAAAAGTCGACTTCCCAGCAGTTGCTGTGGATACGAGGTCCGAGAGACCGTCCCCAAACAATTCCTCACCCTTATAAGGCAAAACCTCCATGTGTTTTTTAGAATCAGCATCACCTGTCCACTGCCGAGTCCATAATACTCTCCTGGCAGAAATGGACATTGCATTAATTCTAGATGCCAGCAGGCAAATGTCCCTCTGGGCATCCCGCATATATAAGACGACGTCTTTTATATGTTCGATGGTTAGCAAAACAGTATCCCTGTCGAGGCAATCAATGTTGTCTGACAGGGTATCAGTCCATGCTGCTGCAGCACTACACATCCAGGCTGAAGCAATAGCAGGTCTCAGTAGAGTACCAGAGTGTGTATACACAGACTTCAGGATAGCTTCCTGCTTTCTATCTGCAGGCTCCTTTAGGGCGGCCGTATCCTGAGACGGCAGTGCCACCCTTTTAGATAAGCGTGTCAGCGCCTTGTCCACCCTAGGGGATGTTTCCCAACGTAACCTATCCGTTGGCGGGAAAGGGTACGCCATCAGTAACCTCTTAGAAATCACTAGTTTCTTATCAGGGGAACTCCACGCTTCTTCACACAAATCATTTAATTCATCAGATGGGGGAAAAGTCACTGGCTGCTTTTTCTCCCCAAACATAATACCCCTCTTGGTGGTAACCGGGTTAATATCAGAAATGTGCAATACATCTTTCATTGCAGTAATCATGCATCGGATGGCTTTTGTAGACTGTACATTTGTCTCATCCTCATCTACACTGGAGTTAGACTCCGTGTCGACAACTGTGTCTACCATCTGAGCTAGTGGGCGTTTATGAGCCCCTGACGGCTTCTGAGTCGCCTGGGCAGGCGCGGGCTGAGACCCCGGCTGTCCCAAGGCTGCTGCGTCATCGAACCTTTTATGTAAGGAGTTGACACTGTCGGTTAAGACCTTCCACATATCCATCCAATCAGGTGTCGGCCCCGTCCGGGCGACACCACACTTATCTGCCCCTGCTCCGCCTCCACGTAACCCTCATCAAACATGTCGACACAGCCGTACCGACACACCGCACACATACAGGGAATGCTCAGACTGAGGATAGGACCCCACAAAGTCCTTTGGGGAGACAGAGAGAGAGTATGCCAGCACACACCACAGCGCTATATAACACAGGGATTTACACTATAAAAAGTGATTTACCCAATAGCTGCTTAAATATCTTATTTGCGCCTAAATATATGTGCCCCCCCCTCTCTTTTTTACCCTTCTTGTATCAGGATACTGCAGGGGAGAGCCTGGGGAGCTGCTTCCAGCGGAGCTGTGAAGGGAAAATGGCGCTGGTGTGCTGAGGAAGAAGGCCCCGCCCCCTCAGCGGCGGGCTTCTGTCCCGCGTTTTATGTAACTTAATGGCGGGGTTTTTTACACATATACAGTTTTCAGACTGTATTATGTGTATTTTAAGTGCCAAAAGGTATTATAATTGCTGCCCAGGGCGCTCCCCCCCAGCGCCCTGCACCCTACAGTGACCGGAGTGTGTGGTGTGCTGTGGGAGCAATGGCGCACAGCTGCGGTGCTGTGCGCTACCTTAATGAAGACAGGAGTCTTCTGCCGCCGATTTCATCGCTTCTCTTCTGTATTCTGGCTCTGCAAGGGGGACGGCGGCGCGGCTCCGGGAACGGACGATCGAGGTCGGGCCCCGTGTTCGAACCCTCTGGAGCTAATGGTGTCCAGTAGCCTAAGAACCACAAGCTAGCTGCAAGCAGGTAGGTTTGCTTCTCTCCCCTCAGTCCCACGTAGCAGTGAGTCTGTTGCCAGCAGATCTCACTGAAAATAAAAAACATAACAAATACTTTCTTTTCTAGCAAGCTCAGGAGAGCCCACTAGGAGCACCCAGCTCTGGCCGGGCACAGATTCTAACTGAGGTCTGGAGGAGGGGCATAGAGGGAGGAGCCAGTGCACACCAGATAGTACCTAATCTTTCTTTTAGAGTGCCCAGTCTCCTGCGGAGCCCGTCTATTCCCCATGGTCCTTACGGAGTTCCCAGCATCCACTAGGACGTCAGAGAAATGTGGATGTACTGACTCGGAGACACTTAATAAAACCACACACATCAATATTGGTGGGCTAATATTAATCAATTACACCTGCTTAAAATGAGTTGCGGAGTCTCAATAAATATAGAAAGAAGAAAAGGGATTTAAAGAAGTGCCATCAATAGAGCAAAAGTGCATTAATTAAAAAGTATTTTAATGAATCATATAACATGTATATCAATATGCAAGCATTCACAGTAAAAACATTCACAATATACATAAAACAACCCCCGGCTGGAAACATATACAAATAATGTCCATAGAGACCAAACAGTCAATTTGTTGGTAAATATCTTTGGTTGGTGGTAAATATATAGACAAAAATTCTCTCAGCAGCTGTAATAGGCCCTACACACTGGCCGATCTGCCGCCGAGCTGCCCGATGGCGGATACGGCCGACGGGTGACCCGGCGGCGGGGGAGGGGGGGGCAGTGATGGAGGGAGTGAAGTTTCTTCACTCCCCCCGTCACCCGGCTGCATTGAAGTGCAGGCAAATATGGACGAGATCGTCCATACTGGCCTGCAAGTACAGCCGACGGGGGACCAGCGATGAACGAGCGCGGGGCCACGCATCGTTCATCGCTGGAGCCTCCACACTGCACGATATGAACGTTATCTCATTCATTAATGAACGAGATCGTTCATATCGTGCAGTCATGTCGGCCAGTGTGTAGAGCCCATTAGTGAAAAAGCACTCTTATTTAAAATAAAATAAAATTTCCAAAGTTGATATCAAACAACTCTGCACCTAGATTGCGATGATTAATATGGCTTCATACAACGGACTCCTTTAAATTAGGTGTAATAGGTTAATTAATCCAAGTGCAGCAAGCACTTCCATAAAAGTTCTGATGTATAATTTAATACTTCAAAGGCTCCATACAATTTTTACCCCTCACCTGTCGTTTGTAGAAGATCCAGGCATATAGCAATGTTGGGGATAGGAATCTCAGAAGCAGGTGTTGTACACCTCTTTAAGTATGGAGCCGTACTGTCTGGTACCTGTGTGAAACTGGAGTGACGGAGCCTGCCGCTTCCGTCACTTGAAGCTAGTAACTGCTCGTGTCCGCTGAAGGCAACAGCCACTGACGCCGGCTTGTCGGTGTACTGTACTGGAAGCCTAATAAGTCTCTCCGATGCAGGGTCCAAGATCCGTTGAAACAGGGCACTGCTTGGCGCGTTTCTCAGCCTTGGTGAAGTGGCTGTTTCATTCATCAAATGCTTCCTGTATTATATCTCACTGAGATCGGTATGGAATCCCGGAGGTCAGGAAACAGATGCCAGGAACCAGACAGCCCGAATCCCGGCAGCAAGCACAGCGTGTCCGCTCGCCACGCTTCAAGCCCAGTGGTGATTGAAGCTATTATATTCCCCCACGGGTGGTGGTATGGACCACCACCCAAGTGGGAATACCAGGCTTGGATCGGGATTGCGACCATCGGCATTTCCCAGGCTGTCGGCATTCTGACGTCTGTATCCTGACCGCCAGGTCCCGACGGCAGATAATTTAACCGCACATCCATCTCACTGAGAACTAGATTAAGTAAATGTGGCTTTGTAATTCAACAACGAAAACCCCAAGGCTGGCTGCGTTAACGGTTAACACAGGTAATTGAATTTAGTCCTGTCTGGGAGATGTATGAAGCAGTGAGAAGAGTGGAGAAGTTGAACATGGCAACCAGTCACCTGCTACCTATAATTTTACAGAATGCACTTGATAAATGTTACCTTAAAGCTCCATCATTTTCACTGCTTCATACATTTCCCCCCCATTTATAAAGTGTCAGTATATCTAATAGCTGTGACGTCTTACTTCCAGGTGCCTGTATCTTACTGGAATTTCCAAATGATAGCAGGCAATTAATATAAACTCTTATCTCGTTTCTCTTGCTTCCTGGAATTTCCAAAACACAATGACAAACAAAAAGATCATTGTTTCTATCACACAAAGTGTAAAAAATAATGGAAAGCCAGTTTTGTAAAGTTCTTTAAATAAACCCAAAGTATATTTAAAATAGAGTGGTTGCTGTAAATATGAAAAAGTCTCAAATTAATTTTGATTATTTTGATTTGCATGGATTTTACTCTCAAATATTTGTATCCCTTCTTTTTATATTTTTGTGGATTAATTGGGAACAAAAATTAGAGCATAGCAATAACCCCCAATGACTAGAATTCCCGGTTTCCCACCAAACACTAAATCAGACCATCCTGTTCCTGCCGTTGTGGCCTGCTACAACTACTGCTTTCAACCAATATACCTGGAAGATAAGATGTGTGAGTTAAATTAATACATAAACCTTTACAAATGTTAGCAGTCTTAATACAGAAAATTTCAAAACACCTTCCAGTATTAGAAGATCACCTGTTACCAGGGCAGCACAATGCAAACACAGCATAACATGCCCTGTGCTGTAGACCAGTGAAGGACATTGGGGGGTCATTCCGAGTTGATCGTAGCTGTGCTAAATTTAGCACAGCTATGATCGTAAACTCAGACATGCGGGTGGACGCCCAGCACAGGGCTAGACCGCCCCGCATGTCAGTGACGGCCCCCCTTCCCCCCCTGCACAAATACAAAAGCATCGCACAGAGGCGATGCCTTTGTATCTGTGGAGTAACTCCCGGCCAGCGCAGCTCCTGCGGCTGGCCGGGAGTTGTGTGTCGCTGCCGCTGGCTGCGTGAGACGTAACGCAGCTGCCGTGCCACGCCCCCCCCCCAACAGTCTGGCCACGCCTACTAAACATCGGCTTAACGCTGCCGCCCAACCGGCGCATGCGCAGTTCTGACCAGATCGCTGCGCTGCGACAAACTGCAGCGAGCGATCAGGTCGGAATGACCCCCATTGAGCGTTGACTTGTTTGGGACCTGGTGGTGGTTGTGCGTGCAAGTGATGTTGTTTTTGAGTGGCCAGCATAAAAAGAGTGCTCTCCTTACCAGCCTCTCTTTGGCACAGATGGAAGTAAATACTACTAAAGTAACAAAGTATTAAATATCATTGTTTACTTTAATGGGGTAATTCAATTGTTTTCCCCCGCAACCACCACTAGGAGGCGCAGAACAGAGCAAATCAATTGTTGCTCTGGTTAGACACCCATTAGCTGCAGTGGGAGACATTTCTTGTGGCAACCTCCTGAGGTGTGAGAAGAAATGTGTGCGAAGTCCTTGGTTTAACCAAGAGAGATAAATGTCCAACCAACCAGCTTCTAATTGTCCTTTTTCAAACATGGCCTGTGACACAGCAGTTAGGAAGCTGATTGGCTGGTCATTTATCACTCTTTCCATTTTATCTCTTGTTAAAGCTTAATAGATTTGGGCCAATAACCCAAAAGTGTACATACTGCATGCTGGTGTTGACATGTTACATGTAGACATTTTGACCATGTATTATAATCATGATTAATAATACAGCTGAAATCATCTGATCTGTACTAATATATTATTCAGTGTGAGCAACTAAAACCATCATGAGGGAAATAGGGAAATAACCAAATCATGACTAAGTAACAAAATATATGACTAGTCTGGATACATGACAAACAAACCATTTAATAATTATGTTTAACTAGTTACCAACCCGTCAATATGACGGAACAACATAACAGTAATATCAGCGTCGGCGGCTGTTCGCGCCTGGACAGAACGACACTTGAATTGCTCCATCGGGCGCCATCTAGTGGCTGTCGGTGCACAAAACACTTGAATTCCCACCATAGAGGTGTTACCCTTTTAGTATAAAGGATTAGTAAATGAAGTAATTAGTATGTCTAGATCACAGCACTGGGATCATGAGTTTGATTTCTGACAGGAGTGAAGAGTTTGCATGTTCTCCATGTCTGTATTGGTTTCCATTCACTGTTCATAAACATACTGCTAGGTATGACACATTTTCTCTGTATAGTGCTGCATAATAAGTGGCATTATATAATAAAGTAGCATGACCTTTCTGTTTTGTTTGTTTTTGTTTGTAGCCATGAGTAGCACTTTCCTACAGGATGATAAATAAGCAGAATAAAGGTGCATACACACTGGGCGTTTTTGCCCAGCGTGTATGCACAGCGATGATCGCTAACATTGCTGGGCTGAAAATCGCTCAGTGCATAAACACTGAGCTATTTGTCAGCGGGGGTGAACGACTTTCCATACCAGGACGCTATGGAAAGCCGTTCACCCGCTGGTAATACCAGCAGATGAATGGCGGCTGCCGGCGATGAAGTGGTGGCGCGCATCAGCGTTCATCGCCGGGGTATACACACTGGGCGGTTTTGAGTTGAAAGCAGCTCAACACACCAAAAGTGAGCGGATTTCAGCTAAAAATCGCCCAGTGTGTATGGGCCTTAACACAACGTTTGACAAACTACTTCCATTTCTACTTACTGTATGTCTACTTGGAAGGGCATTGACTTATATCTGCACTATGATACAGTAGTTCAGCACAGAGCACGTCTGATCCATGTTTGGGAACAATAAGACCTCAGAAAAAAATCAAAATAAACCACTTATCACTCAATGAGTTTCAACTGGTAGTTTTACTATTTCTCCCAAACATATAATTATAAATTCAATAGTGCATAGTTCCTACAGTACAGACCATAATAATGACACCTACAGTATTTTTATTGTACACCTATTAACAACAAGCAGCAGTAACATTTTTAAATCTACAAAAAAAAAAAAAGACTGCTCTACTCAATGCTGTCTATGGACATAGCACAATCCACCTTTAAAGACATTTTACGGGGAAAATAGGGAATACCATACAAAACAAGAAAATATAAGAAGAAACCAAACAAATTTAGTGCAAACAATGATTATAATGAGTTGAAGCCTATGACGTCAGCATTACTGAAAACGAGGCTTGGACCACATTCGCTTCCTGGTAATGCCGATTAGAGCCATGGACAGCAGTCTGCGTTATATTTGTCATGTCCCAGGGACACGGGGCATGACAGCAGCTCACTGAGCGCTCTGCATGCCCCCCACAGCGGAGAAAATGGGGCGTGGCACACAATTGCAAAACTTCCTGTGAGGCCACACATCCTAATGCAGAGTGCCGGGAGGCAGCCACAAGGGGCCGGGGTGGGCAGCACTGTGTGGACAGCGAGCAGTCGCGTGGTGACTGCGGCGGTGCCACTAAGTGGTAGCAATAATCTCTGCCCCTGTCAGTTATACCCCGTTCACACTGCCAATGCCGCATCCCACCGGGAAATTGGAAATGGGTCCACCCTGGGTGGGATTCGGCATTGGACCCTAACAGGAGGCTAACCGATCCGGCAATATACCGGGCCGGTTGCCATAGCGGGGGAAGGGGGGGGGGGGCGGCAGCGGAGATCATCTCCGCACCGCCTCTCGTTTAAGCTGC
This sequence comes from Pseudophryne corroboree, assembly GCF_028390025.1. Classification (NCBI taxonomy): domain Eukaryota; kingdom Metazoa; phylum Chordata; class Amphibia; order Anura; family Myobatrachidae; genus Pseudophryne; species Pseudophryne corroboree. The sequence continues at coordinate 577,556,422 of NC_086449.1, forward strand.
CACTGACCCGGTATTCAACCCGACAATCACACTGCTTTATTCCCAGATTGAATTACTGGGTCAGGCGACCTGGATTTCGACCATGTCGCTGTCACACCGCACACTGACCTGTGTCGAGGTGGCAATATGCCGGGTCGATACCGGGTTATTTGTGCGGTGTGAAAGGGGTATTACTTCCATCGCATACTGCATTTACAGTGTCAGGTTCAGGAGCCAGGCAGAGGCTGCGGGACAGGGATCATAAGATCTCTCTCCTGTGAGTGTGCCTCATAAGCTTAAAGTGGTTTACGTCATCTGAAGATACAGATGTGTCCTCGTACATCTTGTCTCAATACGCCACGTAGCATGAGTGAGCTGACAGTTTCCGTGCAACTCCATTAGCATCGGGCATCTTTTTGCATCGATAGACTTTGCGGATTAAAATGATATGTGGAATGCCTATATTCTAATTTTAATTAGTATAAGCTGCTTGTGCATACTTCGTTTTGCGAATAAGACGCATTTCAATGGAAAAAGTTGTACATAATGACGCTCGGCGCTACAGTCACGCCACGGCATGGCATGACTAGAAGGGCTGTTTAACATGCAGGGAGGCTGGATGTAAGTGGACACATCTGTAGTGTAAACTAACGGACAAATTCCAAAAAGCTTCGCCTTTCGGAGTTTGGTACATACTGTAGGGGTCAGATCGTAGTCCCCATTGATAATAATGGGGACAACAATCTGCAGCACAAATTAGCCTTCTGCAGGAGATTTCTGTGGGATCTCCTGCAATATGCTACTAGTACAACAATTCATAAAATTATCCACAAACCACTTGATAAATAAGCCCCTGAGTTCACATTGCATAGTTCACAGTTGCCCACAACAGAATAAAACAGTTTCTTCTGAGTTAGTTCATCGCTGAAGTAGAAGGGGACATTTTTGCTAAACTTGTTTAAATGATGACAAACTAGAGTGACCCCTGCTGCTCCCTACTTAGGCCTACAGATTTACCATAGGGATCAATGAATACCATTTCCTTTCTCTTGTCTGGAGAACAAGCTGTTGTGTATACAATACTGTCAGGAAGAGGGAGGTGATGTCAGAGAAAATCTTTCTACTTGAAAGGAAAACGTCAGTGAATGGTTCAATTATATCAGTATAAAAAAATAACATATTCTGTGACTGACTTCTGGGAACCGGCGTGGCTCACAGGAGATAAACAACCGTGCAGCAATGTGTTTCTTCCGTAATGTAAACAACGAAAACCCAGAGACCTAGAAAACAAATCCACCTGCAGGCAAAACTGGTTGATCATCAACAGAAACTATTCCTGCAGTGACCTAGCCATACAGAGAGGAAGCAGAGGGCTGGGGCTTTAATAATCCAGCCGGGTCTATAAATAACTAGGGATTACAACATTTCCAGACAAGTCAGGCTGGCCTTGCAATGAGCTACACCTAAGAGTGACACCCTCACTACTACTGCAAACTATGGGAAAGTTAACCCGCCTAATATTATACAGGAGAGCCGAATATCATCTAATATTTGCTTTACGGCACTCTGCAGCCATTTGTGTCTTATATGATTTAAAAATACCATAAACTTGTCTTTTTGAGAAATCAATCCTTTGCATTTTGGCTGGTACGTAATCTGTCTTGGGTTAATACCACATGTGCTTTATAGTTCTGAATAATTGTCTTTAAAAAATAGGATATGGTTACACACGCTGTTCAGAAAGCATGGCAAGTGTGTTTGGGAGCTCAGCCAAGACAAAAAGTAGGCCATGTTTTTAATAGTGACAAACAGGCCAGGCATCTGGTTTCATATACTAGCAGATCTGTGGGAAGATTAGATGTGATGTTGGAATTAGTTGCATACAAGGTCAGTCCTTGCCAAAAAATGCACAACTATACCAATATATGCACACACCTGACAGATTTTTCCCAGGTGATAATGTAAACTGGCTTTTCAGCAATCATAACCCCCCAAAAAAGTACATAGTTCATTGACAGCTGCGGAAATAACAATGACATTTTTTTATTTATTTTTATCTTTATGAAATTAATGTTACCGTAAAGTTGTGCCGAGATCACGGATGCAGATAAGGCAACCTTGCACGTTTTATTGTAATGAAAAAAGAAAAAACAACATGTCTTTAGTAATTATTTCTATTCCCGTTGCACTTTTAAGCGCACTACAACACTATGGGGCAGATTCCATTACGTAAGTCTCATTTCTGCAGACATCTCCATAGGCTGCAAGCAGAAATCATTTACACTGACACATCCCGTAAAGCAGCCAGAAGCCCTTTCCAACGCTACTTGCAGCTAATTAAGTCTTCACAATTGGTCCTATTTATTGATATTTTTCCTATTGTAGCAATAACTATTTTACTTTATCACCACTTATTGCAGCAATAAAGATATTTCTTATCACTTGCAGTTAAGAAAAATGGGGGTAATTCCAAGTTGATCGCAGCAGGAAATTTTTTTAGCAGTTGGGCAAAACCATGTGCACTGCAGGGGAGGCAGATATAACATGTGCAGAGAGAGTTAGATTTGGGTGTGGTGTGTTCAATCTGCAATCTAAATTTCAATGTAAAAATAAAGCAGCCAGTATTTACCCTGCACAGAAACAAAATAACCCACCCAAATCTAACTCTCTCTGCACATGTTATATCTGCCTCCCCTGCAGTGCACATGGTTTTGCCCAACTGCTAAAAAATTTCCTGCTGCGATCAGCTTGGAATTACCCCCAATGTCCTGGAGGGATATTAGTAACTAATCACTTCCATGGGTGAGTCATTCAAGGGGAGATGTATGAAGCAGTGAAAAGAGTGGAGATGTGAGCCAGTGGAGAAGTTGCCATGGTAACCAATCTGCTGCTAGCTATAATTTTATAGAATGCATTTGATAAATGTTACCTCATTGATGATTGGTTGCCATGGGCAACTTCTCCACTGGCTCACTACTTCATACATCTCCCCCTCTGTGCATGTGTGAAATGGAAAGTAAAGCCCAGGTGTGAGCTCCAGTGGAGTATGCTTCATGTTGGTGGGTAACTCCTCTGATATGCATGACAATGCGATAACAAACCCTAGGATGACCATGCGACAAATAACCTATGTGCGCCAGCAACAGAGTTTTGATAAAGAAGCCATTAAGCAAATTGTGTGGATGTGGGGGAGAAAGGTTTACAGATCACAAAATGGAATAAGACTAATAAAAAAATTGTGTCAAAACTTTGCATAGATCACAATTTTCAGTGACACAGGCCAAATGTAGAATGAGGCAAATATTCCACAGAGTAGCTTTTAAAATTTGCTCACCTCTACAGCTCACTAAGCCATTATGTTCCATGCAACATAACTGGTCCAGAATTAATGACGTACTGTATCAATGAGTTACAGAAATGCACCAGAAACATCAGCATTGGGATAAAACTCAACTGTCTGGTGATAAATTTGTGCAAATAGAAGAATGGCTGCTGATGAGAATATAAAACAGTTTTGTGTTCTTGTGTAAGAGAATAAATGCCAGCAAAATACCAGCTGTATACATTTCAGTCCAATCCGTCAAATGAGAACCTTGCCATCCGTACATAGCAGGCAATTACAGGAAAGCTGAAATACGGGAAAACTGATCTACATAGAGGAGTTGTAATAAATGCACAATATATAGCTAGGTGTAACTAAAGTGTGTATATTCAGAACACAGCTGCGAAGTATAGGCTGCAAAAAAGTAATGAGTGGTTAGTATGTAAAAGTACCAAGAAGTGAAAAAAAAAACTGTCAAAATAAACTATTGTGTGAGGAACACAAGATCTCAGATGGTGGCTATTGGTACTCAGACTTTTTTTCAGTGTTTAGCTAAATAAGTTTGTCCCTAGGTCATGAATACACAAGCCATAAATACAATGTATGTACACACAGAGTGCAGATGGGCCTGCATCCTATGCCAGTATTTACAAACATACTTTTCAATACAAAAGAAAATCCTCTCTCAACCATAACCGAGTGGAGTTGATGAAGTTTTTTTTTTTGAGGGCTTATTACAATGCACACATATAAAGTACGGATGGTGTAATGGTTAGCATTACTGCCTCCCAGCACGGAGGTCATGGGTTCGATTCCCACCATGGCTCTACCTGTGCCGCGTTTGTATATTCTCCCCGTACTTGCGTGGGTTTCCTCCGGGTACTCTGGTTTCCTCCCACAATCCAAAAATATACTGGTAGGTTAATTGGATTCCAACAAAAATTAACCCTAGTATGAATGTGTGCGCGTGTACATGTGGTATGGAATATAGATTGTAAACTCCACTGGGGCAGGGACTTATGTGAATGGCCAAATATTCTCTGTAAAGCGCTGCGGAATATGTGTGCGCTATATAAATAACTGGTAATAAATAAATAATAAAGTCAGACAGTACACATTCATGTATAAGGGGACATTTTGTATATCCCTACCCATGTAAAGGGTGTGTAGTATGCTGCAGTAAAAGGAACTCCTGTAACAAATATCAATTTGCAATAATCCCATCTCATTGTATAGGTGTGCCTGCAGTAACTCCAGCTCATCCTAGTTTAGCTCACCGGCTATAATGACGCCTTGTAACACACCATGTACAGAATCCAACATGCACTTGAACGAGTGATTCTAATTACAGCAGTGCCATTACAGTTTATTACAGGAGAGTTGATACGCAACATTTTATATTCTTATTTAAAAATATGTATTTAAAAGAAAATAAACAAAATTTCAATGGTAAACCAGTCTAAGCAGGGACATCCCACAGTAACCAGGTTGTAGCCATCATTTTTTCACATAATGCTATGCTTGCCGAATCCCCAAATTGCAGAAATAAACTGGTGGCTTAAACCTCTTTCCTGGAAACCATACAGCTGCTGATGAAAGGATGCTGTAATGTACCAGCTACCTGTGTGCTGGACATTGATTGTCTGTGGCCTGTGTGTAACCTTAGGCATTTACCTCCAAACGCCCTGTAACTGCACAAACACAAGTGCAATTAGCAGCAGAGTTTGCTTCAGGGATGTTGATAATACAGGACACCATACTGCTAGTCCAGTGCTTCCAAGCACAATCCACATAATGCAGTGTTGGCAGACCATGGAGAACTACATTTCCATCAGGTCATATTACTGAAATTAAATACATTTTTCCCCCAAATCTTTACTTTTTAAAGGTTAAACAAAAATATGGCAATATAGCATTTAACATGCGTTACTTTTTTTTATTTGTCAATACCAAATAAATGGAAACATGGAAACAAGTCTAATAACCTGAGACTGATCCTGGAAACATCAATTAATGTTTTCCTGCCATATAAAGGTCACTTATAAAGAAATGCTGACCCCTGAGCCCGCTGTGCATTCCCAGAGATGTGGCATGCAGGACACGACAGCTAGCACACCTGCTGCATAGAACCAAATGGAAACATGATGGGACTGTGTTTTGTCTGTACCTATTACCAGTTACTCGTTCTCCTTCCCATGTAAAAAGAAATAAATACAAGTATGGCTCATTTTATAGTTATCAGTGTCAGTACAGAACATGCCAGTGTCCCATATTAACAGAACCCTTGGCAGCACTAATCTAATTAACTTTGTGTAGTAAAAATCTTAAGTCATAGTTTCCAAAAGGGGGTCAGCGACCCTAGTGGGCGACCCGCTCACCAGGGGCACTGTGAGGGTGGGGGGGGGGGGCTGTGTGCAGCCATGCAAAAAGTAACATATCCCAGGCAACTTCCAGCTCTGCCGTCTACAAATCCCACACAACCATTTCATTCATCTCTATTCACTGGGGAAGGAACTATTGTAGCCAGGAAAACAGGCTAATAATAATAATAATAATAATAATAATAATAACTACCCAGGAGATACCAGATGAAGAATAACATACTAGATATAACAATAGTCTCTCTGATGTCCTGACCCAAAGCCCACACAGACGGTGCAGAGCCCGGGCACTGCTCTTATACAGAAACCTTCCTGCATTTACCACTCTCATATATCAAGTCTCCATTCCCTGAATATACAGTAATCACAGCTGACCAGGTCATCAGCGATGATGATCTGTCTGATAGGTCGTCCAGAAGAGTAATGGCAGACCCTCACCACCTGCTACACACACATGCCACATAATAGCCATAATGACACATTTGTCAGAGCAGAGTAATCCCCCCAGCAATCTACTACATCAGTGTGCAGAGACCTTACCATATTCCAGCTAGCAGTCCCGTCCTGCGGAGAGAAGTGGCTGCTGCTGGCTGACACACGGGGCTTGCACACTTCCCTCTCTGAAATTTGAACACTCCTCTCGCAGCTCATTCAGAATACCAGCGAAACCAAGGCCAGCAATCCTGTTTCCCAGATACAGACAAGCTGTGGCCTGGACTCTGTTACTCACACACTGCTCTGCCCCGGTGACTTTACAGTCACTAATCCCAACTGGTGCCTCAGATAAAATCTGGGCTGGATTGAGTGAGTGACAGATCTGTGGCTCTGCCCCCAGAAGGACCATGTGGTGAGAGAACACATAAGAGAAAAGTCTTTAATCATGATACTGCTGAAAGAGAGTTTACAGACAGACTTCATTTATACTTCACGTTTATTGTTCTGTCATCTATTAACTAAAGGCTTTACCCAACACTTCGCATGTTGAATGAAATTGAAATTAAATTATTATGAAATTGATAAATGTAAACAATTGTGTTTTTCTCCAGTGCACCTTATTATTTATTTTATAATTGTCAAGTACTACAAAGTAAACTGGGGTTATCTATTACATAGGGACTTATGTATCAAGTTTCTAGATAATGTTATGGTTTGTGGCTATGGGGTCTATTAATGTAGAAAACGAAATCAGAATTGCTACTTATCACTATACATCGCATCGCTTCGATGCGATGTATAGCCGTGATAAGTAGCAATTCATGTATACTTACCCTTCCGACGATGCGCTGCGGTGTCTGGGGCTCCTGCGGTGAGGTCTTCTCCGGCGGTCCCTCCCTGCGACGCGCGGAGTCCAGCGGCGGGTCCCTTTGCGCATGCGCAGCTGGATGACCTCCCGGCAGGCCGCAGTGGTTGCTGGGAGGTCGGGGGGCGGAGCCAGCGCGAGGTGCAGAGCAGCGATCAGGGAAGCATTGAGCTTCCCTGACGTCTCCGCACCGCAGTTCAGGTTACGCCGTCCTCAGATGGCGAACCTGAACTCCATGGAGAAGCGGAAAGCAGAGCTTTCCGCACCTTCATGAATCGCACTCACCATACAAAGGTATGGTGATGCGATTCAGGCACAGAGCGGGGGTACCGCTGGAGAAGTCAGAGACTTCTCCACGGTAACCTGCTCTGTGAATTGCGGTAAGCAGAGAAAAGCCCTGTTTAACGCAAAACAGGGCTTTTCTCTGCTACATGAATAGACCCCTATGTACTAATAGCATAATACAGGATATTTCACAGAAATCTCCTGCAGAATGCTAATTAGCACTACAGATCGTAGTTACCATTATTATCAATAGGGACTATGATCTGACCCCTGTGTACTAAACACAGAAAAGCAAAACTCATTTTAGCCTATGGTGACATAGTAGCAGGACAGCTTTCAATGGCCCTCATTCCGAGTTGTTCGCTCGCAAGCTGCTTTTAGCAGCATTGCACATGCTAAGCCGCCGCCTACTGGGAGTGTATCTTAGCTTATCAAAATTGCGAACGAAAGATTCGCAATATTGCGAAAAGACTTCACTGTGCAGTTTCTGAGTAGCTCGAGACTTACTCTTCCAGTGCGATCAGTTCAGTGCTTGTCGTTCCTGGTTTGACGTCACAAACACACCCAGCGTTCGCCCAGACACTCCTCCGTTTCTCTAGCCACTCCCGCGTTTTTCCCAGAAACGGTAGCGTTTTTTCACACACTCCCATATAACGGCCAGTTTCCGCCCAGAAACACCCACTTCCTGTCAATCACACTCCGATCTCCAGAACGAAGAAAAAACCTTGTAATGCCGTGAGTAAAATACCAATCTTCATAGCAAATTTACTTGGCGCAGTCGCAGTGCGAACATTGCGCATGCGCAATTAGCGGTAAATCGCTGCGATGCAAAGAAAATTACCGAGCGAACAACTCGGAATGACCACCAATATCCCTTCCACAGCCTCCATCCAATCCCGAAACTGACACTGGGGGTCATTCCGATCTGTTCGCACACAGCGGTTCTTCACTGCCGTGTGAACGGGTTGGGATTGCGGCTGCGCGGCGCCCGCAATGTGCATGCGTGTCATTGTCAGGCTACGGCCATCGCCAAGCAGCGACGCCGCCAGCGCAGAAAGTGATCGCAGCGGCGATCGCATGAAGACTTGACAGGCGGGAGGCGTTCCGGGGCGTCAACTCACCGTTTTCAAGGCGTGGTGAGGCAAACGCAGGCGGATCCAGGCGTTTGGAGGGCGGATGTCTGACGTCAATCCCGGGACCTTCGTCGGTTGATCTGTCGCACAGGGTAAGTAGGTCTGACCCTGGTCTTGTTTTGCTAGAAACTTTTTTAGCATCACAGCCCTGCTGTGCTAAAATACACTCCTCCATAGGTGGCGTCAAATTGATCGCACAAGCAGCAAAAAGTTGCTACGTGCGATCAACTCGGAATGACCCCCACTGTGCGCATGTGCAGTATTAGATATCCCCAGAGAAGTTTTTTGCAAATGTGAAAAACTCCTTAAAATGGAGGGGAAGTAACTAGCAAGAACAGTGGTTATCACTACTGCTGTCCCTGCGGGTTCCCCTACATACATAGCGGAGATATTGCAACTCAGAATTAAAGTATCCGCCATGATACAAAGTGTTAATAATCACAGCACTTCTGCGGTTTTTAATACATATGCCCCACATTATTACATAAATGGTAAATAAATATTATGGCACCAGTCCTTCCCAGAGATTTTTTTTTAATTCACATTCATCTCTGTCCCAGTGTAGTTTCATACCTCCCAACATTTTGTATTAAGTGGATTGGGACAGGAGGATTGGCCATGTCACAATGGGGCGTATCTGCATCACAGAGAAGACATGGGCCTTGTCCTCCTCTGCTACCTTCCAACCACATAATCACTGTGGAAATGGCATGCTCACTACTAGCCCGCGCAGCAGTAGTGATATACTTGCTGATTCCAGCAAGTCCCTTTATGGGAGGTCCGTGGAAAGAAAGGTTCAGGTGGATGCGATGAGGGTGGGGAGCTGTTAGTCATGTCATCATGGCTCCACCCTCTGTGGCAATTTTGGCTTAATCCCAGCTGTGTGTTCACCGGATTGTGGGAGAGTTTTTGCAGTTTTGCAGTTGTATGGTACCAGGGAGAAAATCTTAGTTTTCCGGAAGTTCCCAGAGGGTGGGTAAGTATGAGTAGTGGTGAATGGGACATACCTTTCCATCTAGGAGACTGTAAATTGTGGCTTCATTAGAATGGGTGTGGCTTCACTGAAAGGGGCGTGGCATTGCAGGAAATACTACCTTATATCCCAGTTTTGCCACCTGCACGCCGAGACATTGGCAACCACAGGAAAAAAATAATAATCCTGATTCATGCCCCTTACATTATTTGTCATTATTCCTCCTTATAGTAATGCCCCTTACACATTATGCCACATACTGCAATGACCCTTAGACATTATGCCACACACCGTAATGCCTGTGACACATTATGGCACACCACAATGCCTGTTATAAATTATGCAACACACTTCAGTGTGCCTGAGACATTATACCACACACCATAATGCCTGTGACACATTATGACATGCATCACAATTCCCGTTATACATTATGCTACACACTACAATGCCCCTGAGATATTATACCACATACAATACCCGTGATACAGTATACCACACACAGTCATGCCTGTGACACATTATGACACACACCGCAATGCCATTATACATTATACCACACACTTAAATGCCCCTAAGACATTATACCACATACAATGTAAGTGAAGCTCCTCGGCGGCCACAGTAGTAAAGGAACAGCTCAGCTGCCGAGGAGGACGGAGAGGAGACAGGTAAATGCTGTACTCCTACTCCGATGGTCTTTTTTGCAGTTGTGAGGACAGTGTGTGGGCTCCACAAATTTGTTACCCAGGGGCCACCACAGACCCTAATCCGGACCTGAGTATACCACACATCGTCATGCCTGTGACACATTATGCCAGACACAGCAATGCCCGTTATACATTATACCACACACTGCAATGCCCCTGAGACATTATACCACATACAATGCCCGTGATACAGTATACCACATACCGTCATGCCTGTGACACATTATGACACACACCGCAATGCCCAGTATACATTATACCACATAACACAATGTCCGTGATACCGCTGCCCGATCCCCCTGTTGCCGCTACCGCGGCCGCTCCAGGGTAGCAAGGTGGCAGGGCTGCAGGGTACCGCGGCCAGCGCTATGCGCTCCCGTGGGTCCCGGCCCTTCCTAGACGCTAGAGGTCAAGTATGACCTCTAGCATGTCTCCTCCATGGTGGCGGCCATTATGGAAGGGACATTTAGCAGATTGACATGCGGATGGCTAGTCCGCATGTCAATCTGCTCTGAATCAGTGACGGCGCCCCCGCAGCCCTGAGTCTTCAAGCCTCCACAGTGGCTGTGGGGGTGGGAGTTACACCACTGGCTAGAGCCATGTAGGCGTGCACATCCCTTACACTATCAGCCCCAAAGTCTCCCTAAATATGTAAAAGTATAAAAATTGCATGATTTTTTGAGGAATAAGGAAAGGAAATACAGTTTTAATAACAATGATTTATGGATGACCGTACGACCAGCTGGGCGGTTGGTCATCATGTGTTGTGATTATGGGTCTATTTTATGTTGAGGCTTGGAGCTGGAGCTCCATCTACCCCATTGTTAATCTAGCACTGCTGATCATATATGAAAGTTCCTAAAGTACCACAAAATCACTTTGATACATCTCTCCCTGAGAACTCTGCAGTGAATGACAGCCTGGCAGCAAACAAGACTGTAGTTATTTAATTTTGCTTCACTGCCAGGCTGTCTTTCTCCAAGTCCCTCCATTCCTGTAGTGAGAGACCCAGCATCCATATGTAATTCTAGTGGTTAGGTCAAATGAGACACTGATAACCTATGATTGCTCTTCACCCCCTGTAGACTAGTCTACATATGTATCTCCCAGTGACTCTGGCGACTAAGAGAGATAGGAGGGGATTCAATTGTTTTGAGTGCCCGATCTCAGAGGAGATCGCAGGGCGCAATTCAATAGATTCAGACGCGTTAAGCAGCTAAACCTGACCAAACTAATGGGCACAATGCAAAAAAGTCCTGTTTGAGTACTCAAACGGGTGGTTACTTTTCACGCATTTCCTCTCAGGGGAGGGGGATTAAATGATGGTGCCGCGCTCAAACGGAGCTACAATTGAATAGCTCCATTAGACGTCATCTGCTGGCTGCCGCCGGAAAAAAAATTATTGAATTCCCCCTGTATAGTTAACGGAGATAAAGTACCAACCAACCAGCTCCTGTCATTTTTCAAACAAAGCCTGTAACATGGCAGCTAGGAGCTGATTGGCTGGTACTCTCCAAGGCTTACTACATAGACTCCCATATTTGTTTAGTCCTGCAATTACGCTCCCATGTTGGAGGAAACGATAATACCCACAGACACATACATCTGACACACAGATAACTATATTTCTTAATATGCTGCAGTTATAGCTAGACCTGAATATTCGCTCTTGATACAAAGTCTTTTTTTAATTTTTATTTTAACATGTACTAAAAACTGCATGTTTTTATTACTAAAAACCGCATGTTTCCTTTACTAAAAAGTGCATGGGAGTTGTGTTTTAACCCTAAAATTTGAACCCTCTTACATTTGCAATTTTTAGCTAAAGATCGCAAGTTTCAATTGTGCAATTTGATGAGATTTTTATAAAACCACAAAATCGCTATCCTATTACATCTAGCCCCATAGTGTCAGAGGAGACAGTGTCCTGCCCAAAATGTAACATGGTAAATGCCAACTTTATCCACTGGTTTTGGGAGTGCGGTAAAATCAAATATTTTTGAACAAACTGATCAATATATAAACCACCTGTTCTCATTACATTTGGTTGCACACCCTATTCCATGCCTCTTTTTAAATTTTTCTAACTGGGATCTAGGTCCTGACAAAAAGGCACTTATTGTTAGGTGCCGCGGTCCGCGGCGCCGCTCGGTCTGCTTCCGAGCGACGCTCACGGCCGCCGCACCTCCCTCCCTGCCCGCCCGGCGCCTAGCAACGCCAGGACGCCGTGCGTACTGTAGCCGCCGGGTCCCTGGCAATGCTAGAACGCCGGGCGTCCTCAGCCGCTGGGTCCATAGCAATGGGGACGCCATTGGCGGACCGCGTTCCCCGTTGCCAGATAGGATTGATTAGTTGCTCGTGCAGCAGGGCAACTAGTAATTGGGGTCTGGGGGCTGGTCTTGCTGGCCCTCCATTGGCCAGCAGGGTCTTTTTATGGGAGCCAGCACACTGCAGCCTCGCCGGTTATAGCTTCCTGTATGCTGTTTCTGCCTTGCAACGTCTGTTCCTGGTCAGCTGAATCTGGTCGATCCTGCTCCCTGTGCTCCTGAGTTCTGGAGTTCTGAAGCCGGTCCTGGGAATCCTTCCTGTCCAAGTGAACCTGTTGCCGTCATCTGGGGGTTCTCGCTTGTTGGGGTTCTCTCCCGGTTTCGTGAGTAGCGGCGTCTGCCGCGTGTTGCGGCCTAGGCCGCTTAGTCCTTGTGTTACTTTTGTATTGGTGGTTTTTGCGGAGGTTTCCGCTTTTCACTGTCCTCCCCGGAACTCGGCGGTGCCGTGTGGGGAAGTGGACAGTGGTATCTTTTGTTGTTCTTTTCCTTTGGCGGCGTGCCGCACATATATTTAGTTTTAGGGTAGTTAGTAGCCCCTAGCTTTCTGTTTGCTTTAGTTAGAGGTCCCCTTGTTATTATCCTGTCTCGGTTCACGCCTTGTCTCACTCTAAGACCTGGGGGCATCGGAGTTGAGCAGACCTAATCCGCCCTTCAAACGCAGCTGCCGTGGGCCCAAGAAACCATAGTCACTCAGGCGTGAACTGACCACACGGGTAAAACCACGGAGGTAGGGTGCTAGGGGCTATTCCCGTACCACCCCTTATTTCAGCGTCACGTCCTGGTGCTCTGGACTCACTTCGCAACATCTCTCTAGTTCTGAGCATCAGGAACGTAACATTATAACCGGCCACACACACATAAAAAAAATAAAAAAAATAAAAAGTTATTTGTATTTGGTGGGCCTTGAAATTCGGCCTCATGAATCCGGCAGTTTTAGGACCGAATCCCAGCTAGCTTTTGGCCAACCAGATTCAGGAACTAACTCAGATGGTTCAGGATCTTACTCTTCGGGTGAGATCGCAGGAAGATCTTTTGCGAGCCTCCCCGAGTATGATTCCAGAACCAAAGATGCATCTACCTGACCGTTTTTCGGGTAACCGAAAGGATTTTTTTTAATTTCAAGGAAGCTTGTAAGCTTTATTTTCGCTTAAGGCCCCGATCCTCTGGTACTGAGTCTCAACGGGTCGGGATTGTGATGTCATTACTACAAGGCGATCCGCAAATCTGGGCTTTTGGGCTAAAAGCCGATGATGTTGCCTTGCTATCTGTAGATGCCTTTTTTAAGTCCTTAGGCCTTTTGTATGATGACCCTGATAGAGAAGCGTCGGCTGAGAGCCACCTGCGTGCACTTAAGCAAGGGAAAAATCCAGCAGAGGCGTATTGTACCGAGTTTCGCCGTTGGTCGAACGACTGTGGCTGGAATGACCCGACCCTGCGCAGTCAGTTTCGCCTCGGTTTGTCTGAAGTTATTAAAGACAGTCTCCTTCAGTACCCCGCTCCAGAGACTTTAGACAAACTCATGGAGCTTGCTATTAAAATTGATCGTCGTCTCCGGGAGCGGAGGGCTGAAAGAGGAGCTACTTTTAGGCCTAGTCCATGTGTATATACTTTCCCTGAGGACGTCGAGGAGCCCATGCAAATGGGTCTCTCCCGGCTGTCCTCAGAGGAAAGAACCAGAAGGCTACATTCTGGTCTTTGCTTGTATTGTGGTGGCAAGGGACATATCGCACGTAATTGCCCGAATAAGCAGGGAAACGCTCTGACCAAGTGAATTGTGAGGGGGTTCACTTGGGTCTGCAGTTGATCTCCTCTAATGATTCCTTATTAGTTCCTGTAAAAATTTCCTTTGGTAACCTCAGTTCGTTGGTGTCGGCCTTCGTCGACAGTGGAGCTGCGGGAAATTTCATGGATCTTGGTTGGGCTCAGGCTTTGGGCGTTCCACAGATACCTTTGGATAAACGTATCACCATGCACGGCTTGGATGGTGGTCCGCTTTCTAATGGGGTAATCACTCACCACACACTTCCAGTACAACTGACAGTGGGGGCCCTACATTCGGAGAAAATCGAATTTTACCTTACCCATTGTCCGGCTGTCCCCGTAGTTTTGGGTCACCCCTGGCTTGCCTTTCATAATCCCACCATAGATTGGCGGTCTGGGGAGATTGCCCGATGGGGTCCCTTTTGTGTTAAGGAATGTATTTCCTGTCCAGTCCGGGTTGCGGCAGTCACCTCAGAACTTATTCCTTTGGAATATCAGGACTTTGCCGACGTTTTCTCCAAGGGTAATGCGGATATTCTGCCTCCTCATCGGTCCTATAACTGAGCTATTGACTTAGTTCCCGGTGCCTCTTTGCCCAAGGGGAGACTATATGCCCTGTCTGGGCCGGAAACTACGGCAATGAATGATTATGTACAGGAGAGCCTAAAAAAAGGCTTAATTGGGCCCTCGAAATCTCCATTGAGTGCAGGGTTCTTTTTTGTTGAGAAAAAAGATGGGTCGCTCAGACCATGTATTGATTATCGGGCTCTGAATAAAATTTCTGTTAAAAACACCTACCCCTTGCCACTGATTTCAGTACTATTTGATCAGCTCCGGACTGCCGTTATCTTTTCCAAGATCGATCTTAGAGGGGCTTACAATCTCATCCGAATAAAATCTGGGGATGAGTGGAAGACGGCTTTCAGCACAGTCGGGACATTATGAATACCTGTGATGCCGTTTGGGCTGTCTAATGCTCCTGCTGTATTTCAAGATCTCATTACGACGTCCTTCGCGACTTTCTAGGAAAGTTCGTAGTCGTTTATTTAGACGACATTTTGATTTACTCTGAGTCTTTTGAACAACATATTACCCATGTGCGACTGGTCCTTCGGAAGTTACGGGAAAATCATTTATACGCCAAACTGGAGAAATGTGATTTCCACATCACAGAAGTGTCCTTCCTGGGGTATATTATTTCTCCTAAGGGGTTTTTAATGGTACCAAAAAAACTCCAGGCCATCCTAAATTGGGCACAACCCACGAACTTAAAAGCAATTCAGCGCTTTTTAGGGTTTGCAAATTACTATAGGCGTTTTATTCATACCTTCTCTGATTTGGTTGCTCCTATTGTGGCATTGACTAAAAAAGGAGCGGACCCTTCCAATTGGTCGCCTGCAGCCGAGTCTGCCTTTCGGGCCTTAAAGCAGGCCTTTGTCTCAGCTCCAGTACTCAGACACCCTAACCCGGATCTCCCCTTTATTGTCGAGGTAGATGCCTCAGAGGTTGGAGTGGGGGTTATCCTTTCTCAGGAAGACCCGTAGTCTTAGGAATTACACCCATGTGCCTTCATGTCCAGAAAATTCTCCTCCGTAGAATCCAACTATGATGTTGGTAATCGAGAATTGTTGGCAGTTAAATGGGCTTTCAAGGAGTGGAGGCACTGGCTGGAAGGAGCAAGGCATACCATTACGTGTGTTATGATTCCAGCACTCTGGTCAGAGGAGATCTTATGGCAAGGACCGGAGCACTGGAATGGAATGCTGGGGAAGGGAGCAGGACAGGAAAATAGCCCCTGGCGCCCTAACTCTGTTGTCTCACTCGTGTTGTCAGAAATCCCCTGCGAGACTATGGTTTCTTGAGCCCTTGGCAGCCGCGTTTGAAGGGCGGATTATGTCTGCCCAACTTCGATGCCCCCCGGTCTTAATGAGAGACAAAGGGAAACCCGAGACAGGGTGATAACAAGAGGCCCTCTAACTAAACAACCAGGCCAGGGGCTAAGCAAACTCAAAACTATAATATGTGCGGAGAAACCGCCAGGGAAAAGGACAACCAAAATATCCACTTGTCCAATTCTCCTACCCGGCACCGCCGAGTACCAGAGAGGACTTGTGGAAGCGGAACCCTCCGCAAATGCTCCAAACACAAAATATAAAAGGTAAAGCGGCTGAGCCGCAACACACGGCAGAGCCGCAACTCACGAACACCACTGGATATAAAATGGTGATCAGTCAGGACTCCAGGGAACCAAACGACCTCTTGGGATGAGATGACAACTCCCGAATACCGGACTTCTGAGGACTGGAATGACCGGATACAGCAGGACTGGAAACAGACTCTCAGCAAACAAAGGCAGCATGCAGGAAGCTATTACCGGCGTCTGTGAGAAGCCCTGGGAGTGTATTAAACAAGGAGTCCTCCAATCAGCTGCTAAAGGCTGATTAGAATAAATGCCGTGCAGCTGCCTTGCTGCACGGCCAGAGAGCAGGTGAATATCTTAATTTCCTAAAGCCTAGCAACGGGGAACGCGGTCCGCCAGTGGCGTCCCCGTTGCTAGGGTCCGTGCGGCTCAGCGCGCCCGGCGTCTAGCGTTGCTAGGGAGCCGGCGGCTGTACGCGCACGGCGTCTCTAGTTGCTAGGCGCCGGGCCGCGCAGACAAGCGGACCCCGGCGCCTAACAACGTGTTTACTGACCACAAGAACCTGCAGTATATTGAGTCAGCTAAACGGCTTAATGCTCGACAGGCACGTTGGGCGCTGTTCTTTACTCGTTTCAGGTTTATTATCACCTTCAGGCCCGGTTCCAAGAATACAAAAGCCGATGCCCTGTCACGTTGTTTTCTTCCGGTTCACAATAACCACCCGGCTACTACCCCCATAGTCCCATCATCTGTCATCCGGGCTGGCCTCACACAGGATTTATTTACACAGCTAGTCCAGTTTCAGCAGCAGGCTCCCAAAGTCACTCCTGCAGATCGTCTCTTCGTCCCTGAATTTCTGAGAGGCACTGTTCTAGCTGAGTTTCATGATAATAAGGTTTCTGGTCATCCGGGTATCACTAAGACCTTGGAGTTAATCTCTCGCTCAGTGTGGTGGCCTAATCTTTCTAAAGATGTAAGGGAATTTGTCCGTTCCTGTCAGGTTTGTGCTCAGTACAAGGTATCTCGATCGTTGCCGGTCAGGCAACTCATGCCTCTAGCCGTTCCTCTCAGGCCATGGTCACATATATCCATGGATTTCGTGGTGGACCTTCCTCTTTCAGCTGGATTTCGAGTCATTTGGGTGGTAGTAGACCGTTTTAGTAAGATGGCCCACTTCATTGCTCTCCCCCGATTACCCTCTGCTCAAGGGTTGGCAGTTTTGTTTCTCCACCATGTGTTCAGGCTCCATGGTTTACCCAGGGATATTGTCTCTGATCGGGGACCGCAATTCATCGCCCGTTTCTGGAAACGTTTTTGTGCCTCATTAAATATGAAACTCTTTTTAACATCTGGGTACCATCCACGGTCTAACGGACAAACTGAACGTGTCAATCAGTCGTTAAAACAGTATTTACGGCTATATTCGGCCAAACTTCAGAATGATTGGTCTGAATTCTTCCTTTGGCCGAGTTTGCCTATAATAACTCTTGTCATTCTTCCACCAAGGAGTCCCCATTCTTTTCGGTCTTGGGCTTTCATCCTAGAGCCAATTCTTTTTACCCTCATTTTCCAGTCTCCTCGTTGACCTTAACTTCCTGTCTCAGAATGATTTGGAAAAAGGTGCACCTTGCCCTTAAGAAGGCTGCCTTCCGAGAAAAAAAAATTTCTGATAGGTTCCGACGCCCATGCACTTTTAAGGTGGGAGATAAGGTGTGGTTGTCAACCCGCAACATCAAGCTCCAACAACCCTTGGCTAGATTGGGACCCAAATTTATTGGACCGTTCCTTATCGTTAAGAAGGTCAACCCAGTTGCTTTTCGGCTACGCTTGCCTAAATCACTCAAAATTGGCAATACTTTTCACTGTTCCCTTCTGAAGCAGTATTTTTCTTCCAGGAGATTCCCTCGGAAGACTTCCCAGGGTAGACCTCCGGTGGATGTTCAGGGGCAACAAGAGTTCTTGGTGGAGAAGGTTTTAGATTCCAAAGTTTCTCGGGGCCGGCTTTATTTTTTGGTTCACTGGAAAGGCTATGGCCCGGAAGAAAGGTCTTGGGTCCTGGATAACAATTTACATGCCCCTAAATTTAAGAGATTATTCTTTCAGGAATTTCCTCAGAAACCCGGCTTTAGGGGTTCTTTAACCCCTCCTCAAGGGGTGGGGGTACTGTTAGGTGCCGCGGTCTGCGGCGCCACTCGGTCTGCTTCCGAGCGACGCTCACGGCCGCCGCACCTCTCTCCCTACCCGCCCGGCGCCTAGCAACGCCAGGACGCCGTGTGTACTGTAGCCGCCGGGTCCCTGGCAACGCTAGGACACCGGGCATCCTCAGCGCTGGGTCCATAGCAACAGGGACGCCATTGGCGGACCGCGTTCCCCATTGCCAGATAGGATTGATTAGTTGCTCGTGCAGCAGGGCAGCTGCACGGCAACTAGTAATTGGGGTCTGGGGGCTGGTCCTGCTGGCCCTCCTGTCATTGGCCAGCAGGGTCTTTTTATGGGAGCCAGCACACTGCAGCCTCACCGGTTATAGCTTCCTGTATGCTGTTTCTGCCTTGCAACGTCTGTTCCTGGTCAGCTGAATCTGGTCGATCCTGCTCCCTGTGCTCCTGAGTTCTGGAGTTCTGAAGCCGGTCCTGGGAATCCTTCCTGTCCAAGTGAACCTGTTGCCGTCATCTGGGGGTTCTCGCTTGTTGGGATTCTCTCCCGGTTTCGAGAGTAGCGGCTTCTGCCGCGTGTTGCGGCCTAGGCCGCTTAGTCCTTGTGTTACTTTTGTATTGGTGGTTTTTGCGGAGGTTTCCGCTTTTCACTGTCCTCCCCGGAACTCGGCGGTGCCGTGTGGGGAAGTGGACAGTGGTATCTTTTGTTGTTCTTTTCCTTTGGCGGCGTGCCGCACATATATTTAGTTTTAGGGTAGTTAGTAGCCCCAAGCTTTCTGTTTGCTTTAATTAGAGGTCCCCTTGTTATTATCCTGTCTCGGTTCACGCCTTGTCTCACTCTAAGACCTTTGGGCATCGGAGTTGAGCAGACCTAATCCGCCCTTCAAACGCGGCTGCCGTGGGCCCAAGAAACCATAGTCACTCAGGCGTGAACTGACCACACGGGTAAAACAACGGAGGTAGGGTGCTAGGGGCTATTCCCGTACCACCCCTTATTTCAGCGTCACGTCCTGGTGCTCTGGACTCACTTCGCAACATCTCTCTAGTTCTGAGCATCAGGAACGTAACACTTATTCCCTTGTTATGTGTAATACTAACAGTGGCTAAAAAATTAATTTTATGTAAATGTATAAAAAGGCCTGTCCCTACCGTCCTGGCAGTGGAAAACACACAACTTCATATTTTGTATCTTGAGAGACAAGCTACCCTCCATGATGTGGAGAAAGGGGTGGTTAGATTTCACAGGAAATTGGGTATGTTTATTGATCATCTTGATAACGCTACGCAAAATAAAGATGCACAAAATATTTGAAACAACAACCTGATTTCTTATGTGAAGAATTGAAGCAGAGGGCTGATGTGTCTTCCTGATCAGTTTGGCACAGAGAATTCTTCTTTGATATAAGTAGGTTTGTTATTTTTTTGTGAAGTAAAGATGTAGCCGTGGTACTTTTTGATACCGTGTCTTGTGTATAACAACACTTCTGTGTTTTCCCCTATGTGTTTCCCGCCACCCTCCCTTTTCCCTTTCTTTTCCTTTTTTTCTTCTTCAATACTTTCTTTATTCATTTTCATCTTTCTATCTAAAATAAGAAAATTTGTTTTATGTTATCTATTCTGTATATGTTTAATAGCAAATGTTGACAGAATGTTTTTGTATAGATGATATAGATACGGATATAATCATCAAGATTCTAATGAGGTCACTGGCTGGTCTCACTTTTCGTGCCGAATATTCTTTACATTTTTGCTGCTTTTTTATTTTTGTAATTCTGATACATTTGTTGTATTTTATGTATCAACAAAGAAATGACATGGAAATTCTTAATAAAATATCTGGCATTACTGGGGGCATTACGTGTAACTGGCACTATACTGGGTGCATTATGTGTATCTGGCACTATACTTGGGGCATTATGTGTATCTGGCACTATACTTGGGGCATTATGTGTATCTGGAACTATACTTGTGGCATTACATGTAACTGGCACTATACTGAGGACATTACATGTATCTGGCACTATAAGTGTGGCATTACATGTAGCTTGCACTATACTGAGAGCATAATGTGTATCTGGAACTATATGGGGGCATTATGTGTAACTGGCACCATACCTGGGGCATTATGTGTAACTGGCACCATACTTGGGGCATTATGTGTAACTGGCACTATACTGGGGGCATTACGTGCAACTGGCACCATACTTGGTGCCAGATACACATCTTGACCGCATCCCATTTATTCATATTGTATTATTGCACTTTTGTATGCAGCACACTACAAATGGCTTCCAGGGAGATGAATTTGCGCTGAGCCACCATCTTGCAGAAGCTACAGCGAAATAATGACAGTGTATTAGTTTGATTTACGCTGCTTGCATGAGGACACTCAGTTTAGGAATAATAGTCTCACAGCCATAAATTTATGTCTTGGTATGTAACAAAATATTGATTTTTTAACTATTCATTTTTAATCTCTTCTTAATCGAAGTACAATAAAGATAAACTTGCGTAAAGGTTAGTATTACAATAACAATATTGACAGAAGTGGAAACTATTTTAGGATAACATGTAGTTTAACTAAAGGCCAGGTGTAAAAGCAAACATGATATCAGATATTCTACCTGTATGACTGGTGTGGAATGGGTTAGGTTACTATAGTGCACTAACAGGAGAAATGCAAATAAACTCAGAGTAAAGTTATCAACAAAGCACAATAAATCTCTCTAACTCTTGTCATTTTCTTGTTTAGTAATATAGGTGCAGAGTTGTATGCTAGATGATCAAGGGCTTTCCTACTCTTAAAACATTTATGGATAGCAATTTATAAGTTTACACTATAATAAACTTGAACTGTGTCACTGACCCTTTGCCTTTCAAACTTTTTAGCAGCATCAGTTGTTGCCTTAAAGTATGAAGCTGTGTCCAATATTTACACAGAAAACATCCTGACTCTAAGGGTTATATTTACTAAAGCTTCTAAAATTGAAAAGTGGTGATGTTGCCCATAGCAACCAATCAGATTATGTCTACCATTTTCTAGGATGCAATAGAGAAATGATCGGCATAATCTGATTGGTTGCTATGGGCAACATCAGCACTTTTCATTTTTAGAAGATTTAGTAAATTTACCCTAAGCCAGTTTACAGACACCCAAAGACTATTGCCCATTGGTGTTTAGATGCTGTGTCTGTGTCTTGCAAAGGCAAAAATCACTTAATGATGGAGAGCTCCATTCATGCCAGTGGTCCATTAATGGCCTAGGGGCCGAATTCAGACCTGATCGCAAAAGCAAAATCTTTCTCTATAGGGCAAAACCATGTGCACTGCAGGTGGGGCAGATATAACATATGCAGATAGAGTTAGATTTGGTTGGGTTATTTTGTTTCTGTGTCGGGTACACATCCACCCGCTGTTGCGTTCAGGTCTGAATGAGGACCCATGTTTTACTCAGATATCGATTGTTAATTGTTTAAATCAAGTAAACAAACACACACACACACACACACACACACACACACACACACACACACACACACACACACACACACACAAATACAGCTAAACATACAGGCATTATAAAATCAGAAAATACAGCAATGCAGGTTTTGTATCAGAGAAAACAGATGAAATACATAAGTGGAGACAGCATCAAGAATACCATGAATAACATTGCTATTAGCAGTGTAATATCATGAGTCAAGTGGGTAACCAATTGCTTAGTAATACAGCGATGATGTGCGAGGCATTGCATTCTAGGAGGTCAGGGAGATAGGAGTCAAAAGCAAACAGCATCTCTGTGTTAGCCATGCCAACACCAACAATCCCAAATCTTCTGTTTGTGGACAGCATTTCTACATTTGTATAGGTACCTCTCATGGTAAGCCACATCATTTTTGAGTATCTTCTATTTATGATAACAAGGATGTTCTGGCACGAGACAAGTTCTAGCTATGATAACTTTCACTAGAGTGGATAGGCACAATACATATGGTTATAATTCTTCCCAAGGAGATGCCAAAGACACAAGTCAGGGTGAGGAGGGAGGGCCATGGGTGCTGTAATTCTCACAAAATCCCAAACACCCACTAAAAAAAAACAGAGACCCCACTGCATTCCTAGAGCCTATGCCAAAAGGTACAATTATCCAAGCTGCATTTTGGGCATGAAGAGCTGCCACAGAGGCCCACAGTAAGAAGAATCAGGGACAACCGATAGACTCTATGTGCTCAATAAAAATGATTTTGCTGAAAATGGAGGCAGGAGGTAGCATCTCTAATACAACCAATAATCTGTGGCTATTCCTCTTTGGAAAGATAACCAATATACGCCTCCCGTCTCACCTTCAAATGCAGGAGTACATTGGGAGAAATTATAAAGACTGCAGTAGAGAGAGCAGTGGTGTCAAGAGAGGGTGGGGGGGAGG
The DNA here is from genome assembly GCF_028390025.1 of Pseudophryne corroboree. NCBI lineage: Eukaryota > Metazoa > Chordata > Amphibia > Anura > Myobatrachidae > Pseudophryne > Pseudophryne corroboree. The sequence goes on from NC_086449.1 coordinate 577,579,312, forward strand.
GTACAAATTACCCGGGCCCAGGTGTGATGGAGGGACCCAGTGAGGGCCCTTTAGGACCTCCGGGACCCCTCGCCCTTACATGGCAGCAGCAGTTGCAGCTCTTATCCTCAGCCAGCACATGCTGCTGTGTGCTGGGCTGCAGTGTGGCCATAGAGGCGCTTAAAATACCTTTTTTTTCAGTATTGTTTTCTAACGGTGCATGACCATGCCTGCTGTGATTAGGCCACACACCCTGAAAAGTACCTGGGCCTGGCCAGGCTCTCTACTGCCCTGATAGAGAGAAGATCAATCTATTGGAGTCAACACTTAAAGCAATGCATTGTGTGGAGAGATACAGATCTGGGGAGCTTCACCAGACTTGTTACACAAAGCATGATGAAGTTGTAGACATTGATATAATGCAGTATTGGAGAGCCCAAAATGATTTGAGGTAGCTATTCTGGAAAATCTGACCGATTTTGTGGGACTAATCGGGAGAGTCTGGAAGAGGAGAAGCCAGGATCAGCTGCAATGAGCATGGTGACAGGAATTGCATAATCACCACATTTTGTACTGGGAAGTTGAGTTACAATACTTGACAAATTAGACACTTGAGGCAGGTGCCTAGGGGTGGCACTTGTTTGGAGGTGGCACTTGGATGCTTTTGTTGGTAATGTCAGCCCGAAATGTACCAGTAACGGCAAAATATTTCCACTGTACTGTACCATAAGCCATCTTGAATGGAGTGTAAATGGGTAGGACATGCACATACTGCCCCTGTAAGCTGTCCCACTTAGTATACAGTATAATGGGGGTCATTCTGAATTGATCCCTAGCAGTTTTTAGCAGCCGTGCAAATGCTATGTGCCGCCGCCCACTGGGAGTGTATTTTAGGTTAGCAGAAGTGCGAACTAATGGATCGCAGAGCGCCAGCAAAAAAAATTTCTGCAGTTTCAGAGTAGCTCAAAACCTACTCAGCGTTTGTGATCACTTCAGACCATACAGTTCCGGATTTGACGTCACAAACCGGCCCTGCATTCGCCCAGCCACGCCTGCGTTTTCCCTGGCACGCCTGCGTTTTTTCCGAACACTCCCTGAAAACGGTCAGTTGACACCCAGAAACGCCCACTTAATGTCAATCACTCTGCAGCAGCCAGTGCGACTGAACTGCATCGCTAGACCCTGTGTGAAAATACATTGTTTGTTGTACCCGTACGTCGCGCATGCGCATTGCACCGCATGCGCAGAACTGCCGTTTTTTAGCCCGATCGCTGCGCTGCGAGCAAATGCAGCTAGCGATCAACTCGGAATGACCCCAAATATGTATATATGCAGTAATAAAAAATAAAAAATGTCAGAGTGACTTTTTTATTCTATTAAATTGTCTATCATCAAATGAAAGCTTGTAACCAATCAATGAAAATAATAAACTTAGGCAAGTGTGTGTGTAGTGGGGGGTGTTACTGTTGTGTCTAGGGGCACCCTCAACACTAAATCCACCCCTGTAAATGTGAAGTGTGAAAAGTCTCTAAAATAAGGGTCCGGAAAGGTAGGCAAGTTTGCAGTAACATAAATATAATAAACAGACTATATTGTCCACATTTCTAAATAATCTAACTTTAAGTATATGGCACATTCAGTTACCAGTATTTGGCTTGTAGCTTCTGAGACATTGGGGGTCATTCCGAGTTGATCGTAGCTGTGCTAAATTTAGCACAGCTACGGTCGTAAACTCAGACATGCGGGGGGACGCCCAGGACAGGACTAGCCCGCCCCGCATGTCTGCCCGCCCTGCTCAAGTACAAAAGCGCTTTTGTACTTGTTTAGTAACTCCCTACCAGCGCAGGTCCTGAGGCTGGCAGGGAGTTACTCGTCGCTGCCCCTGGTCGCACCGGCTGCGTGTGACGTCACACAGCTGCTGCGGCCTGCCCCCTGCACAGTCCGGCCATGCCTGCATTGGCCGGACCGCACCCCCAAACCGGCGGCCAAAAGCGGCCGTGCCACCCCCTCCCACCCTGCGACTGCCTCTGCCTGTCAATCAGGCAGAGGCGATCGCTAGGGAACGATGGCCTTAGGCCGTCCGGCATGCGCTGGCACACTGCAGCGCCGGCGCATGCTCAGTTCCAACCAGATTTCTGCGCTGCGATAAACTGCAGCGAGCAATCGGGTCGGAATGACCCCCATTATGTGAGGAGAGTGGCATGTGACTTGCCACAATATAAGCAGTGGGCAATAACAAATAAAAGAAAATACCTGGGCAAACAGTAAAAGTGAATTAGAAATGATAAAATACTATTAGAATGCTGACATATCATACTTCCGTGACATGCCTGTGGCTGCAAGAGCAGACTGATGTAGTAAGGTATCTCGCCAGCTTGTCTGTCAACACAGCAAGACAGACATGTTATCTATGATTCAGAGAATAGACAAATATAAGAACTAAAGCAAACAAATACACTTATCCTGTAGTGACACAGCTACAAATTAAAAGGTCTCACAAAGTGCAGCTTCAAGGCAAAATGAATTGTAACTGTTTTGTTTGGTCAAACACTGCTTACTTTTAATGGTTTTATTTTATAAAAACAGCCTACATAGCTTTATTAGATAAAACTTTCAGGTGCAATTCTTATACATTGTAGATTCTCTCCAGAAACAACTGATGATCTTGGATGGAAATTATGGAGGAAAACGGCAAAATAATACAGTCACAGATCTGCCTAGTCTACTGGTAATCATCGAGTGCCCAGGGAATTCCCTTTCCGTCTGACACTTACTTTTTAGGGAAAATGGGTGGAGCTAAGTAAATAACACACCTGTTTTATTTGTCAACAATCTGGCCAATGGTTTTAAGTTTCTCTGGACTAGCACTCTGGTGGGAAATGTGGTGTGAGATATCTGGAAAATGTAAGTTGCCTTGTCCAAAATGAACATGGTTTGGGTGGACTGAAAGTATGGGCTATTTTGTTGCAAAATGTTGAAATGTATACCACACCAGACTGGAAATACCAGGTAAGCATTTCAGTGTTTATTTGTTGCACATAGCTGCTAGTACACCAAGGCGAAGTATCAAGTAAACCAGAAAGCATGTGTGTTTGTTAAGAAAATATACGGAACTGTTAAACAAATATTACACTATTATAACCCAGCTGATATTTATGGAGTGAAGCAACTGTGATACATCTACTCTGTAAGGACATGGTCACTGTTGTCTGTTTATGTGGTTATCCAGTGAATGCATGGATGATTTGTCATTTAATTTCCCATGTACAGAATTCCAGTATTTAAAATTGTATCCAGATGATAGATCGACAATATATATGTTGACAGTCAGCTCAACACCATACGGTTAACATGCATTAGGTTGACAGATACAAAAGGTCGACAGGTTCATGAAAACGGTTGACACACAAATGGACAACACTTTTTTTTTAAAATGTTGTCCCAAATTTACTATACACATGAACATCTATTGGGAACAGTAACCAGCCTGAAGCATGGCGAGCAAAGCGACCCCACAGGGGTAGAAGTTTCTACTGATATTGGTCAGATAACAGGAAAGATAATACATTTGGGACAAAAAAGAAAAGAAAAATGTGTCAACCACTTTCATGTCAACCTTTTAAACCTGTCGACCTTTTGTACCTATCGACCGTAAGCACTGCCAACCTTTCATACCTTTCAGCCTAATGCATGTTGAACATATGGTGTCAACCAAATGACTTTCTATCTAGATACTGTCGCTCTATTAATCCACACCCTTTAAAATATAACATTTGTTTTCTATGAAAACGAAAGAAAAATCAGTAACAGCTCTGTGTTGTCATTCATTTACAGCACCTACAGCTCACAATGTAATGGGTATTTCCACTATGACTATTGTTTCCAGCTGACGTCACAAGTGATATCAGTGGTAGGTTCTGGGCCTCAGGTGACAAGCACCCATTAGTAGAGAGGAAGTGCATTTGTCTGTCAGTTGGTGTTATACAAGACCAGTATGGTAAGGCATCACTAGGTCCAGTCATATGCAAGGACGTAGCTACCATAGGTGCAGGGAGTGCAGCTGCTATGGGGCCCAGAGCTGAGAGGGGCCATCTTCTCTTTCAAAGTTACATGTGTTATATACATTTTTCACCATTGTGAGGCACATAGAGGCCTTTACAAATGTTTGCCTTGTGGCCTACAATATATATAGTTATGCCCCTGTACCTGCTCATTGTAATGTGGCATATAAATGGACAGAAGGGCATTATAATGTTACATAATATGAACTGGGGCACTGTAATGTGGCACAATATGAAGTGGAGGCACTATAGTTTGACATAATATGAACTGGAGGCACTGTAATATGACAATATAAACTGGGAACACTGTCATAATGTAAATTGGGGTACTTTGTTTCATAATGTGTACTGGCAGCCCTACAATGTGACATAATGGGAACAAGGGCACTTTTGTGGTACATAAAATAAACTAAGGCATTATTATAGGGCATAAAATTAACAATTGCAGCAGAGAGGTGTCTATCTAGAAGCATTGGGACAGGGGCCCTTCAAATGTTGCTATGGGGCTAACAAAATTCTGGCTACGCCCCTGGTCATATGAGATATTGGAGCTTACTGTGAAGATAACACTTAAGTTAGGTTATATCTGAAGCCAGAGAAAAATATGATGTCATAGAGCCTAATTCATGTTTATACACAAATGTATACGCAGGTGCATTTTCTAGGTAACAGAACTGATGATCATCGCAAGTGAAGCTGCCGCCCAGGAAAGAAGCAAACTCATTCACAGCCTATAATGAGGAACATGATTCCTAGGATTGCCCTGTGACTACGCAGACTGGACACGGCAGTAACGACGCTGCCGCCATGTTTTTGAATGTGCATGATAACAGCTGGAGACAGAAACACACCCAGAAAATAGCCTTGTCACGCCTGTGTTTCTGCCACCACTCCCTGTTACCGCCCCCAAATGGTCCCTTCCAGTCAATCACTGCGCATTAAAAATCTCTATGCGAGCGCAATCACAAAGGTATACGCAATGTGATTGCAGCACATGCGCAGTCAGCGGATAATCGCTCCATTGCAACAACTTTGCCATTGAATTAGGCCCATTAAATTCATCCTAGATCCTACGTCATAATGGAAATAAATACTGTATTTTGCTGTTAAGACGCCAGTACCAAGCAAACACATCTAAAATGTACCAAGAAACAAGTGATAACTGTGTATTTAGGTTATTATTATAATAGTTTATTTCTTTGTTACTTGCGACAAAGTGCACGCATTGCTATACAAGAATAAACATATGCTGTATAGGAAAAAATATAAAAACAAATAACTAAGCTTGAATAAACAAAACAGACATTACCCATTGCATAAGTATATAGGATGGGTACAGGACACCACAGTAAAACAGTGGGCTCGAGGATGACTAAGGAAAAATGTTTGGGCAACTTGTGAATGTAGGAACAGGCAGCAGTGAGTGGTAAGATGGGTGTCAGGGCAGCACTCATTGATCATCTACCCGTCCTTAGGCTGAGCCAACATTGTCAGTCACTAAAGGGAAGAAGGACACAAAAGAGCACTGGTGTCATTTATTGTTACAGAAAGGTTAGGAGCGAAGACAGCCCAAGAGCTTATGTTCTATAGGGGAAGGGGTACTGAGCATGGTATGTCATATAAATTTACCCCCTACCTGTATTTTTGTTAATGTAATCAAAATTTAAAAAAGTACAGAAAATGTACTATATATCTCAACACAAAAGAGGAAAGCAAACAATGGCCCAATAATAAATATGGACAGTATCCAATTACCGCGGGCAATTGCTTCACTGGGGGCTATCCTATTAGACCCGATAAACCAGCATGAGCTGCGGCTTATCAGGGATGTTGCTTCATCTGCCTTCACTGAACCTGTGCATTTTCACATGAAAAAGTATTTTTTATGGGAGATCTAATTGGATACCCCATGAAAAAATATCAGTCAAACATCTGGAAAAATCGGGAAAAACACATGTTTTTTGCTCCTGATGTTTCATTACACATAAATGGATACCCCTCTATATATGAATAACTTTGATATTAATTAGGATAAAGTACAATTGTTCACTGTAAACATCCCAGGTTCTGTTTAAGTTCCTTTAGCCATAAACCAGAGTAATCGGATGATGACATTGGAAAGCAATGGGAGGAATTTAGTTAGACCGATAATTTTTCAGCTGAATATTTGTGCGATTTTATGGTCCTTATTTATTTATTTATTTTTATTAGGCAATTCAATTAGAGCCCGTTTTTTTTTGCCTGAAAATTTTTCTGTTTTTTGGACGAAAACACATATAAAATCCGTGATAAGTTTAGAGACCTATATGTGTTTTTGCTGCCAGCTTCCCAAATACAGGCTAATTATCTGGGATTCTTTTCAGAGCCTACTGAGGTATTGAAAAAAATCCCTAATAACTCCTGGCTAGGGGCTAATTGGATAGCACCGGGGGGTCAATTAGCCCACGGTAAATTACTATTGGCTGTGATTCAATAGTTTGTGAAGTTTGTTGGTACAGCTAGCTAGATACCTAACCTGCATAGGGCCTACACTCAGCATGGATGACATACACCAGTAACAGACTGTGCTCAACATGTAATTTTTGTAGTATTGGTTATCTCTGTGGATGGTCTTCAGTTTGCCGGCGGCTGGGCTCCTGACGACCAGCATACCGGCGCCGGAATCCCGACTGCCAGCATACCGACAGCTTTTCTCCATCTTGGGGGTCCACGCCCCCCCTGGAGGGAAAATAGATAGCGTGGCGAGCGTAGCATCACCGTGCCCACAGCATGGCAAGCGCAGCGAGCCTGCAAGGGGCTCATTTGCGCTAGCACAGCTGTCGGTATGCCAGCGGTCGGGATTCCGGCGCCGGTATGCTGGCCACCGGGTGCCCAACCGCTGGCATAACATACTACACCCCTCTGCTCCATATAGTGGGGATGGGGTTAAAGGCCAGTGGACCCATGAATTGCAGCAGTTTACCACTACAGGGATGGGGCCTAGTAACGTGACAGCCCAGCCGGCCCCACCCTATGGAGCATCAATAATCTAGGTGAATGAGGGAAAAGTTAGAACGACATAATGTGGGATGACTTTACTTTTGCAGATGTGTATAATGCAGCTTTTGACCAAACATATGGAAAATGTTATGCAACACATCTACCCAAACAAACATGAAGTGTGAGTTACTGTAATCGCATAGAGAAAAGTAAACACAAGTGCCAAAATATAATACAGGTTGAGTCTCCCTTATCCAAAATGCTTGGGACCAGAGGTATTTTGGATATGGGATTTTTCCGTATTTCGGAATAATTGCATACCATAATGAGATATCATGGTGATGGGACCTAAATCTAAGCACAGAATGCATTTATGTTACATATACACCTTATACACACAGCCTGAAGGTCATTTTAGCCAATATTTTTTATAACTTTGTGCATTAAACAAAGTGTGTCTACATTCACACAATTAATTTATGTTTCATATTCACCTTATATACACAGCCTGAAGGTCATTTAATACAATATTTTTAATAACTTTGTGTATTAAACAAAGTTTGTGTACATTGAGCCATCAAAAAACAAAGGTTTCACTATCTCACTCTCACTCAAAAAACTCCGTATTTCGGAATATTCCGTATTTCGGAATATTTGGATATGGGATACTCAACCTGTATACTATACCTCTGCATTTACATCATACTTGCCTACTTTTGAAAAGTAGCTTCAGGGAGATTATAGATCGCACTCTAATGCGCCGCGTGGCGCACCATTGAGGGGGCGTGTCACATTCCACCCAATGGGCGTGTCTATCTCCACCTATGGGCGTATCTACTGTCAATCAGGGGTGTGTCCTGCAGTGGCAGGTGAAAGCCAAAGTACAAAGCTCAGTACTGGCTACACAGACATCGCAGCTACATTACACAGCAGAACATAAAACTGACATCACACTTACATCATTATACACATACAGTATATGTGACATATACATTTGACAAACTTTTATCCAGCCCTGGTGATAACTACTAAGGGGGGGGGGGGGGGGGGGATCTTTTCCAGTGTCAGGGAGAGGTGGGGGGGGGGTCAGAGAAAGTGAGAAAATGAGAAGGGGAGAGCGAGAGAGGGAGGGGTGAGAGGGAGAGAGAGGATGTCAGGGAAAGTGAGGGAATAACAGAAAGAGGGGAGAGCAAGAGTGTCAGGGATAGAGAGGGTGAGAGAGTGTCAGGGATAGAAAGAGAGAGGGGTGAGAGAGAACGTGTCATTGATAGAGAAGAGGGTGAGAGAGAGGGTGTCAGGGATAGAGAGATAGGGGGGTGAGAGAGAGAGGGTTTCATTGATAGAGAGGGGGGTTAGAGAGATATGGTGTCAGGGATAGAGAGAGAGGGGGTGAGATGGTGTCAGGGATAGAGAGAGGGGGTGAGAGGGAAGAGAGAGGGTGTCAGGGATAGAGAGAGAGGGGTTAAGAGAGAGAGGGTGTCAGGAGTAGAGAGAGACAGAGGGCGTAAGTTAGATGGTGTCAGGGATAGGGAGAGGGGGTGAGATGGTGTCATGGATAGAGAGAGGGGGTGAGAGGGAAGAGAGAGGGTGTCAGGGATAGAGAGAGAGGGGTTGAGAGAGAGAGGGTGTCAGGAGTAGAGAGAGACAGAGGGCGTAAGAGAGATGGTGTCAGGGATAGGGAGAGAGGGTGTCGGGGAGGGATAGATAGAGATGGGATGAGAGAGAGGGGAGAGAGAGAGGGGATAGAGAGATAGGGGGGTGAGAGAGAGGGGGGTGTCAGAGAGATCTGAAGGCGGATCTTCTTTCCAACCCCAACAGGAATCAGGTCAGGAATCAGGTCCTGCAGAAGAGAACACTAACCAGGCAGCATGGAGGTAGCTGTGGGGAGTTGCCGGCATCAAGACTTCAGTAGCCAGGTCATGCCATGAGAGGGGTTGGGGGGTGCTGCGGATAGGGAAGGGGGAAGTCTGCAGCTATGAGGGGAGAAAGTGAAAGCCTAAGGAAACAAGCCTCTCTGCAAACAGAGCCTACCCTGCTGGATAATAGGACCTCTGTGGCTCTGCTACGTGTGACTGTTGTGCTGAGCATGCTGTCACAGTAGATGCCGCCGTGGACTGGTGGCTGGAGAAGCTCAGGCTCCTCTAAGCTGCGGAGTCTCTGTAGCTGCCAGTGTGCTGTAAGGAAGGCATGGTTACGGGAGTGGGGCCACATGCGTTCCTTCCCACAGTCCTACCAGCCCCGACCCCGTTAATTCCATACTCGCGTATGCGCTGTCCATATTCTATTGGGAGTGGGGGGGGCGTGCACTGTGGAAATCCGGGGGCTGCACTTTAGTTTGCGGGGCAGAAGGGGACACTGGTAAAAAAGCGGGAGCCTCCCACATTTAGGCAAGTCTGACCAGCAGCCTCCCTCACACACATGACCCAGCCCTGCACCCAGCAATCTCCCTAACACACATGACCCAGCCCTGCATACAACAGCCATCCTCCCACACATGACCCAGCCCTGCATACAACAGCCATCCTCCCACACATGACCCAGCCCTGCATACAACAGCCATCCTCCCACACATGACCCAGCCCTGCATACAACAGCCATCCTCCCACACATGACCCAGCCCTGCATACAACAGCCATCTTCCCACACATGACCCAGCCCTGCATACAACAGCCATCCTCCCACACATGACCCAGCCAGGCTTGCCTACCCTCCCGCATTAAGCAGGAGGCTCCCGTTTTTTAATTGAGCTGGAGGGGGCGGGGCTACCAGCCGGAGTGTGAGAAAAGAGCACCCAGCAGCAGCTATGAAGTCCCGGGGCCTGGCTGGGACTGTACGGAGGATGCCTGGAGGCTGTTCCTTCTCTGGCAGCCGAAGGAAAGGCTGTGACACACTGGTGAGCACAGACCCCCCCCCCCCCCCCAACCCATGCCCACCCTCTCCTTGCCCACTGGAGAATGTCAGGGCTCCGGTGCACAAGCACATAGATATGGGTAACTTCTTGGAAGCTGGGACATCCTCTCCCTGCCGGCTGCTACATTCTGCACCAGGACTCGCCGCTGCTGTCTCCTCCACAGACTGCCCCACCCCCGGCTTCCTCTGTGCACTGCAGAACGGCCACCGCTACTGACAATTCGCGGTGGCCGGCGCTTAGGTAACATGACGTCAAAAGTCATGACATCTCCTGTTCAGATCCCATCCTCAGGTATTCGCACATGCGCAGTCAGAATTTTTCGAGCCGGGACCGCAAAATGCGGGAGGACAAGCAAAGTTTGCGGGGCAGCGGGAGGCTCAATTAAAAAACGTGAGCCTCCCGCTAAAAGCGGGAGGGTAGGCAAGCCTGAATAAATGACACTTCTGTGTGTTTCAGGACCACACTTTTCTAGTTTCCATTACTCATTCAGTAGGTATACCCCATCTGCTCAGACTTTGCTACAGTATATACAGTATCTTTGGTTTATAATGGAGTAGTTCCATTACTAGCAAGTGGTTATCACGCTTTGTGGTATTGTTTCACACCTACTCACACAAATGCCACATTATTCATTTTTTTCAATGATATTTATTTTTTTGAACAGTAAATGAAAACATAGGCGTGATTCAGACCTGATCGCTGCTGTGCGTTTTTCGCACAGCGGGTGATCAGGTAGTCACTACGCATGCATATGCTCCACAATGCGCAAGTGCGTCGGACAACAACAAAGGGCATCGCTGGTCAGCGACGGGTTTGTGCGAAAAATCCGATCGCACGGGCATTCGCAAGGTGATTGACAGCAGGAGGCCATTTGTGGGTGGTAACTGACCGTTTACTGGGAGTGTCTGGAAAAACACAGGCATGCCCAAGCGTTTTCAGGGAGGGTGTGTGACGTCAGCTCCGGACCCGAACAGCCCGTTCTCATCGCACTGTAGGAGTAAGTCCTTGGCTGCGCACAGACTGCACACACTGGATTTTTGCAGCTCTGCGTACACATGGGATTGCACACTTGCACGGCGACTTTATGAACGCAGGACAGCAAAGTTAGTAGCCCAGCAATCAGGTCTGAATCACCCCCATAGTCCATTTGTTTCATTTACATGTAAAATATAGTTACAAAATAATTTATTTCAAAAGTTTTCTCATCTTGATAAATTCTTGTAACACATTCATCCTGGCTGCACACACTATGGTCCTGCCAGACTGATAGGGAATTACTGGCATGAACCATCCCCCATAGAGGACAATAGCTTAATAAACCAGATGGATCTGGGCTTTCTGATGCAGCCCCCATCCTGCCAGAATTCTTGGGCTCTCCATTGTTCCAGTGCCTAGTGGATAATTGATGAGAGTTATGTCAGTGGAATATGACTGCAGGAGAAATGACTTCACCAGTGCCATATGTTTATTACATTGCTTGAAACTTTTACACTATTTTGTGAGTTTAAAAGTAAAAGCTATATGTAAAAGGTGGACACTGCTGAAAATGAAAATATTTGACAATGCCTTATACAATAAACCTTAATATGCTATACCCAGGGCCAGTGCAAGGTTTCCTGGTACCGTAGGCAAAGCTTTACCCTGCAGCGCTGCCCCTTACAATACACACTGCCCAGCACATTGTACACCTGCCTTCTGTAAAATAAACAAATCATCTGCACAGAACACAGTACATGCATGTTGCATGCAAGAAACTGGCTTTTTGCAATGCATAGCAGGAAGGGGCAATTATTGCAACCTAGTGTTAAGTCCTTATTCCAGGGCATTACCTAATAGGCAGTGGGACTGATTCTGAGTTGGACACAGCTGTGTCCATGTCTTTTGGCGGTCGCCTGTCTGCGACTTTATGCAGATGCCGCTACAAAGCCCTTACAACAGTTCATCTCCCGTGGGCCTCAATCTCAACACATTGGGGGTCATTCCGAGTTGTTCGCTCGCAAGCGGATTTTAGCAGATTTGCTCATGCTAAGCCGCCGCATACTGGGAGTGAATCTTAGCATCTTAAAATTGCGAACGATGTATTCGCAATATTGCGAATACACACCTCGTAGCAGTTTCTGAGTAGCTCCAGACTTACTCGGCATCTGCGATCAGTTCACTGCTTGTCGTTCCTGGTTTGACGTCACAAACACACCCAGCGTTCGCCCAGACACTCCCCCGTTTCTCCGGCCACTCCTGCGTTTTTTCCGGAAACGGTAGCGTTTTTTCCCACACGCCCATAAAACGGCCTGTTTCCGCCCAGTAACACCCATTTCCTGTCAATCACATTACGATCGCCAGAATGATGAAAATGCCGTGAGTAAAATTCCTAAGTGCATAGCAAATTTACTTGGCGCAGTCGCAGTGCGGACACTGCGCATGCGCATTAAGCGGAAAATCGCTGCGATGCGAAGATTTTTACCGAGCGAACAACTCGGAATGACCCCCATTATCTGAAAGTATGCACACTCGCACAGAAGAAAAAAATGGCTTCACTGTGTCCAACATCGGTATTGCGTGCAACAGGCATAGTATGTGTCCAACATCGGTAGCGTGAGTCAGGCATGGTAGGCCTACTGCACCCTCTACCCAGTGAATAAAAACAGACCCCAGATCTGACAATCCTCCTTCCAACATACCGCATAAATGAAAAAAAAAAATCAGGTCCCAAATATTAAAAAAAAAAAAAAAATCATTATGGGGTTTGCGTACAAAACCGAGTCAGGTCATTATTAGCATGGTGACGTTCGGTCACATCATGCTCACACAGGGCACCACTAGGTAAGTCTGATACTCCAGAAAGACCTCCATGTAAAAGCTATAAAGTACAGGGGCTGAATCAGCGTTGGCTGCTAAATGAGTGCAATATTTGCTTTAACAAGAAAACACAGCGTATTTCTATTTGTGCATGGCTCCCACCTGCTGCACATACACTTACACTCATGTTTGTGAACACTTGCTTTGCTTCAAAATATAATTTTGCTATAAGTCATGAATAAAACATGTACCACCTATCCAGACGCGGGATCTGTGAGTGTCAGAATCATGCCAATCAGGGCACTTATCCTGGGCACACTGTTCTGGGCATTCACTGAGTGAAATCACACAATTTTACCATTTAAACAAAGATATCAATTTAGTGTATTCACCTATATTGGGTGTTCAAATCACATATATATTAGGATTTCTTCTCTGATATATGATATGCGAAAACGTGTACACTGTGTATTGGCATGAGTTTTTTTCTTGCTGTACCTGCATAAAGAAACCCTTCAAAGTGACTTTATGTTGTCTTACTTTAGTTTGATTTCTTCACTGTAATGGAAATCAGACCATGTAAGTCTCTACAGAGAAGATGGTGATAGTTGCATTTATTCAGTCACAAAGTTTTTTCCCCTAATAACTAAAGCATAAAATACAAGGTAGTCAGCACAAGTAAACAAACGTTCGCCCCATACAAAAACACACACACTCACAGCTCTTCTTACCTGCAGAGCGCCTTGTTATTTAACCTTTACCGGAATGCTTTCAAAGACCTGGAAGGCTTCCAGCTTTCAACCACAGCTGTGGTTGGTTAAGTAAAGCCAGTAAATAAGTACTAAATGAAGATTATACGTATACATATGCTGCCTTTCAGACTTTCCATAATGACACTTCATTCAAAATGAATACATGGTGGAAAAGAGGCAATAGTCTAGTGTACAGCATTGTGTTTATCACGATAGTTCATGGTATAATGTGTACATATATATATATATATATATATATATATATTTATTTATTTGACAGTGGTCTTTCCCATCTCAGTCATAAGCAGTAAGAGGTGGAACACCCCCCATCCCCTAAAAGCTCACATTGGAGCAATGGAGACGGGACAATCCACCAGGAGAGGAGTACCTTTGCATTGGCAGAACAATTAGAAGAAGGGCTGAAACTGGGAATCATCATGAATAAAGAGCATGACTTCATCTATTCAAAAGACCCAAAAATTCCAACCGTCTACCACCTTCCCAAAATCCTTAAGAATCAGGTGACACCACCAGTCAGGCCAATTGTATCAGGAATCAGTTCTATTTCATCTAACCTGTCCAAATACATTGACTATTACCTACAAGATTTGGTGGGAAAACAGAAGCTTTCTAAAAGATACAACTAGCATACTGCAAGTTCTGGACACCATCAGGTGGCAAGAGGGCTATATACTCTGTACAAACAATATAAAATCACTCTATTTCTCAATTCATCACCAAGCAGGATGTGAAGCAACACGCCATTTTCTTTCAAGTCAAACAACTATATCAAACATGCAAATAAATTTCCTTATGGACAGTATTGACTATACCCTGCACCACAACTACTTTTGGTGCGAAGGGGATTTCTTCTTACAACAGTGCGGTACACCAATGGGAACATTGTTTGCATCAAGTTACGCATATTTATTTGTGTCTCGGTGGGAGGACCAAAACATCTGGGTCCATAACCCACATCTGGAAAAAAAAATCACAAGTTGGCATTGATACATCGTTGATGCTTTTTAATTTAGAATGGCACTCAAGACGAACTCAAAGAATTAATCAATCACATCAACAATAATACTTTGAATCTGGAATTCACCACATACAGCAATAGCCTAGTGATTTTCCTGGACCTTGAAATCTGTATAGAGGAAAATAAAATCCACACATGAACCTACTTCAAACAGGTAAAATGGGAACAATATGTTAATCTACAACAGCAACCACCACAGACACTGGATTGAAAATATCCCAGGCGGTCAATTCCACCAACTGAAAAAAAAACTGTGCTAATGACAATATTTTTGAACAGGTGCAAGATATGAAAAACAAATTTCTCCAAAAAGGCTATGAAGACCATCAATTGGATAACAACTGGAAAAAGTTAATAAACTCGAAAGAACAGATCTACTTGCATTTAAACCAAAAACAAATATCCCAGATTATCCCAGTGTGTCCTTTAAGAAAGAAAATATTCATCAATTTATTTTTACATCATTCACTGTTTTGTGACCCTAGATACCTTTTCTTGCCACCTATGTGAGAAGTTCATGCTACCCAACCCTACATGCAGTTATTGTGCTACACCCATTGCTCTCTAATTGAATATTTATGATATAATAAATGAAGCAGAAAATTCAGGCACAGTGAATCAGTTTTTATTTTGTTTACACTATTGAATTTATTCACAAAATTTACACGAATACACACATTTTTTTCATTTATGTTTCTCAATTGCAAAAAATTTTTTTTTTAAGTCAGTATCAATAAAAGTTAGATTTTAATATGACATGTTTATAATAAAAATAAATGTAAAATCTTTTCTTCTTTTCTAAGTGCGCCAACAAAAGAGACAATCTTTTTCTGTCCTGTGTTATTTAAACCAAAAAAACAGAAGATGGAATTTCCATTATCATTTGTAACACAATTTAACAGCAATCATACAGAAATTGAAAGAATTCTAGAAACATACTGGCACATCTTACTACTGGACGAAGAATTAAAAAAAACAATACCAAGAAAACAGAGAGTGATATACAAGAAAGCAAAAAATCTAAAACAACAACTGACGAGTAGTTATCTTTCAATACCGCAAGCATCAAAAACATCCAATAGGACAAAAAGATTCCACTTTTGTACAAATTGTGCTGGCTGCAGAAACCAACACACAACCACAAAACCAACAACACAGTTCAAGTCGAATATAACCAAAGAAGAATTCTAAATTAAAGACCACATAACTTGCCAAACAGAGGGAGTCATATTTGTAATGGAATGCCCGTGTGGAATACAATACATACGACAGACTAAACGCAAATTAAGAACAAGAATTGCAGAGCACGTGTACAACATAAAAAAGGGCTTAAAAACACATAGTTTGTCTGCCCACTTCCTGACCAAGCACAACAAAGATCCTGCAGGTCTAAAGTTCATTGGAATCCAAAATGTCACAGCCCACTGGAGAGGTGATGACATAGTAAATTCATTAAAGAAAAATGAAATTGAATGGATCTACAGGTTGAAAACACTAGAACCACATGGTCTAAACAGAGACATTGTCTTCCTCTGAACATACTTGTTACATCAAAAAGATACTCATTGATTATTATTTTTTTATGTTATTGCTATTACTTATTTTTATTATTATTTATATTTAATTTTATCCCAATTTTATTTATAATTTATTTTTTATTTAGTATCCATTATTATCTATTTCTATTCCCACTCTTGTTTTTAATATATATTTTTCATCATTTTTATCTATTTATTTTTATTCTTATTTTTTATACATTTATTTTTATTTCTTTATTTATTCTAATTGATACTGCAGTGTCTATATCTTGAAAACTATTCTCTATTTCTCCCTCTACATTTTTCAAATCCCTCTCTACTAGCCCCTATTTACAAAGTACAACAGGAGAGAAGAAGATTTTACAACATGAAGTAGCCGCTGATACCTCACTTCCAGTTCTGGCTACTTCCATTTTTTACAATAAAGTTTTTACCCTATTTAAGGAGCTCAGAGAGCGAAACCACCTATCCTTGATAAAGACTCCAACAGGATTCGAAACGCATTGGATTGGAGTGGGAGTAGACACTAAAAACCAAACAAGAACTGCCGCCACCAGCATCTGACATCACTGGAAATGGATGTACCTACTTCTGGTAAAGCACACGCTGCACTGACTGGCAATCGGACTCCCTTCACCTGGAAAACACAGGGTAATATAGGGATAGCGTGCTGCAGCAAGCAAAGCAGCAAGCGGACTAGAACTTTCTATTGCACCCAGTTGTGTCACTAGCTCCAAAACGCCCAGAAGGAGCTGTAAACATTATTGATCACCTGACCGTTGTTTTTAAAAGTTGTTAATAGTTTATTTTTATTCTTATTGTACTTACTTTTCTTTCTCCCAAATGTATTCTCTTACACTGCAGTATTTTATTTATTATTATTATTATTTCTTTCTTAATAATATTTTTTCTTTACTATTTTGTACTTTTTTTTTTCTTTTATACACACATAATTTGTTCATTTGTCTCAGATTAGCCCCTGCCAACCATAACACACACATTGCTTGGTTAAGCCTAAGAGCTACGTTTTCATTAACCTTTGCATTGGTAACAGGGGCCAGCGGGTAAGTGTTGAGGTAACTAGTATCTATATAATATTTGTGTAAGGACGTTCCGTCTCCTTAATGCGTGAGTGCTTGTGTGTGTGTGTGTGTGTGTGTGTGTGTGTTCATAACAGCTGTCAATAACTGTAATGTAGCTGTTATCTGCATCCAACTTTTCATTAAGATGATCAACCTGCATAGTTACAGAAGATGGGGAACATTCAGGAGGCATTCTTCAGAAATGCTTTGTAAACCCATATGGCCACATAACAGTCTACATGTCTCAAAGGTGATTGTTTGATCACATGACATCTCGTGTAACAGAAATATATATGCACAACCGTAGCCGCAGTCGGTTGGACATACATTAAAGAAAAAGGAAAACAAAAGAAAATTACAGCTTCAGCACAACTAATGCTAGACATTATGCAATCTGCCAATTTTCGGCTTCTTTGGTTAAAATACTGAGTTTAATCTGATTAATTTATGTTGAATGTTGATGTTTATTGAGTAACATGTTTAATAGTTTTCTGGGTTTATAAGAGTCCAAAGGCCATTGGGTGCACATGCAAAAGCCACAGGATTTTTCTGTCGTAAAAAAGCCCATTGCTTTCTATTTGCAATCCCATCTATAAACTGCGCTTTCCAGGGCTTGATGCCTGCGGTAACATTGCAACCTCATAGTATCCTATGGGGACTGCTCTGCCACTGACCTTTTTAATACATATGGGAATCCATATGTATAGAGGTAAACCTACAAAAATGGCAGGGCATGCTAAAACAGGACTAAGGCCAGGATTCAATTACCCATGGTAAAATACTGTGGATGAAATACAGAAGTAACCTCAGCCTTTAACGCCCAGGACTATCCAAATGTGCTCCCTTTTCCTCCTAATCACCTTGTAAACACCTGTTAACTTAACGGGCGCTAACACGGGTTAACTTCACGAATTTGTGCGTTATCAGGGTCGCAGCATCCGTTAACACACCAGTTATCTGGGATTTTTTTTCGACCTGATAAGGCAGGTGAAAAAAAATCCTTGGTAACTCCTGGCTTTGGGGCTAATTGGATAGCCCCAGGGGATCAATTAGTCCGCGGTAATCTACCGCAGCTGGTTGAATCCCGGCCTAAATGTCATATACAAGGAAGTCTATACTCAGTAACTCAACCTCTCCAAACAGCATGGCATTTGCAAATTTGCAGAGCATGATTTGTTTAACAAATTCCTTGGGGCAAAAGACAGAAGTTGTTCCACGTCCCTTTCCCTGGGCAGACACTATATTTGTCTTCGGCAAACTCTTTAGTAATTATTTGTTTGCTTACAGGTACACATGCAGTTCACATTTTACATGCACTTTGCATGCTCGCGACTCAGCGAATGACAGACCCAAAATACTAGCTCCACGGTCAGAGGAGCAGAGACGCATTTATAGGCAATCCCCCACAGGGCACCAGCAGTAGTAACATTGCCGAAATACATTCCATAAAACCGTAAGTGATGCAGAGATTCAATGAGCAATGGATGCAACACATTAGAAAACAAACAACATTTTAACAAATTACCTAGCCACGATGAAGTGCTGAAACCCACTAAAAATGTATATATTGAGTGTTGCAGCCAGGCTGTTACAATCACAGAGTTGCTAAAATTATGGGAAATAACACCAAGTCCAACAATATACATGCAAACAATAAAAAAAATATAAATAAAATATGGGCTGAGTACAGGACAAAAAATTAACACTTCCCCTCCAAAATTCTGTTATAAACAAAACTGCATGTAGAATTCTTGCAATGGCACCACCAGATTGCGTTCTAAAGAAAGCATCCTAAAGCCAATAAATTAAGACGATTAATGCACATTCCTTCTTTAATAATAATTTGTTGCAGTCACCATATTCTCATATTTTATGTTTCTTATTGAAAAAATGGATTGCTACTATGATTAATAGACAGGGCCTTCTAGATGGATGACCAATGCAGAGCAATCCGTTCGTTTACAATTCTCCTAGTTTTTCTGATATAAAGGACATTGTAGGGACAACAAATGATATATAACACAAATCTACACATGTGAAATTTTGTTTGATATTATATTTGGTCCCAGAGACTGGATCAATGAGGTAGTCACAAATTAAAGGTTACAACAGTTGACGCAACCATGGCACATGTAGACTCCAGGTTTATGTTTAAGCCAGTTAGTACATGTCAAAGAACCAATGGGGGTCATTCCGAGTTGATCGTAGCTGTGCTAAATTTAGCACAGCTACGATCATCTTCCTGGACATGCGGGGGGACGCCCAGCACAGGGCTAGTCCGCCCCGCTTGTCAGTCTGGCCCCAACCCCCGCACAAATACAAAAGCATCGCACAGCGGAGATGCCTTTGTATTTGAGGAGTAACTCCCACCCAGCGCAGCTCCTGCAGCTGGCTGGGAGTTAATTGTCACTGCCGCTGGCCGCAGCGGCTGCGTGAGATGTCACGCAGCCGCCGCGGCCCTCCCCCCCAACAGTACGGCCACGCCTGCATTGGCCGGACCGCTCCCCCTAAATGGCGGCTTAACGCCCCCTCCAGCCCAGCGACTGCCTCTGTCTCAGAGGCGATCGCTAAGCAACGAAAGCTGCCATGCGCTGGCGCACTGCGACGCTGGCGCATGCGCAGTTCCAACCCGATCACTGCACTGCGACAAACTGCAGCGAGCGATCGGGTCAGAATGACCCCCAAAGTCAAATCTTTCACAAACTAGTGCATCAACACAGTTTAAGATCTGCGTTTTGATGCAATATAATATGTACAATGAATATGTGGGACCTGCTCTTCAAACTGGGTGCAGCTAAAAGTAAATGGGTGGTCACCTACACCCAGCAAATTATATAAAATATAGTAGTAACCCAGTGCAACCTTTAGATTATGGATCATAAAAACAAATATAATGCCTTCTCACAAATGTCTTTCAAATAAGTCCTGTTTGTTAAAACCAAATGTTTATTCAGAATCCGTTATGTTTCCATCAATGTCCAACTTATCTCAGTATTCATGGTTTCCACAGACTCCCAGACTTGTCACAAGCTACCGCCACCGAAAGGTATCCACAACAGTGAAATACCATTTTATTCAAAATAGGTGGTAACCAGTGCTATTTTTGTAGGAGAATAGGTTCAGGAGCTGTGGGTGGGGCAAAGGTGGTCAGTGATGTGGGTGGAGCTACCAACGGGGCGAGGCTTCATTTGGTGTATAAACTTTTTTTAAACACATAATGCCCCCAGTAGGGCCATATATACACATAATGCCTCCAGTAGTGCCATATATGCACAATGCCCCCAGTGTAGTGCCAGATACACAATGCCCCCAGTGTAGTGCCAGATACACAATGCCCCCAGTGTAGTGCCAGATACACAATGCCCCTACAGTAGTGCTAGTTACACAGTGTCCCCAGTATAGTGCCACATACACAATACTCCCAATAATGGTCACTCCATGGCTGCTACAGGGCTGCTGTCGCTGCCATGTCCGAGAGGAGGAGAGGGCAGCATGCGTCTTTTTTGCCCCTTATTGTGTCTCGACTCCTGTCTCCAATCAGGAGCTGCTGCTGCCGGTCTGCAAGCTCTGACTGGCTGATGGCCAGAGCCCCATTTTAAATGGCCATGCGCCCTGTTCACCAGACACTGTCGCTGTGAGAAGGCTGCAGACATTATGGAATGCCGTTCCTGATGAGGTCATTTTAGAAAAGACCTTCAGAAACGGCATTCTGGGGTGTTCCAGCTGTGGAACGCAGCCTCTTCTCCAATATAAATAAATGGGTAATAAATAAATGTAAATATAAAGTGCAAAGTGTTTACATGATATCACTAAAAAATAAAAAATACATGAAATATAAATATAAATAGGGAAGAGGGGTTATAAAAATCAATTTTAACTCAAAATCACCATTTAACCTGTTAAGCATAAGAGTTTTCATATCATAGGTATATTTCATTTCTGTTTGCACTAAACTACTCTCTGTATAACTTTTTTTTGCCAGTGACTTTCTACTTTTTGAGCCATATTACTTGTTTTAAACAATTTTAGGATCTTTGATGATGTTCTTTAAAATGACTTGATAGAGAATGATTATCAAAGTCTTTTTTTGATATTTGTAAGGTGGTCAGCCCACCTATCTTGTAAAGGCCTAGATGTGCTGCCCACATACTGCATGTGCATTCAATCAGATATACACATTTACGACTGTTGCATGTGATAAAATCTGTAATATTATATTTAATCTTAGCATTTGATTAGTCTTCTAGCTGCGTTCCACAGAATCAGAATCAGCTTTATTGGCTAGGTATACTTGCGTATACTAGGAATTTGTCTTCGGTTTGCTATACAACAGCCAAGTAGGTAACAGATAAGCAGGTGAGGGGGCAAGTAAAGTCCTACAGATAGGCATACCGTAGGGACACAAGTGAGTTACATGTACGTTAGTCAGTCAATGTTCAGGAGTTCAGCAGGCGGACCACCAGGTGAAAGAAACTTTTGAGGCTTCTGGTGGATCCGGCGGGGACGGCCCTGTAACGCCTGCCTGAAGGAAGCAAGTTAAACATGCTGTGGCCAGGGTGTAGCTGGTCCTTTACTATCTTTGTTGCCCGCTTTTTAGCTCTGGACAGGTACAGGTCCTGGACTGAGGGCAGGTCGGCCCCGATGATCTTCTCTGTGGTTTTGACTACCTTTTAGAGCCTGCATCTGTCCCTCGCGCTGGCGGAGCCATACCATACCATTATCGAGGAACACAGTACCGACTCCACAATCGCAGAGTAGAATAGGAGCAGAAGCTTCTGTGGGATGTTGAACTTCCTTAGTTGCCTGAGGAAGAACAACCTCTGCTGCACTTTTCCAACAATAGCGTCAGTGTTGGACCCCCATTTAAGGTCCCGGGAGATTATGGTCCCCAGGAACTTGAAGGAGTCCACTAGCGATACCACACTGTCAGCAATTGTTAGCGGAGGTGCAGAAGCTGACTTCTTCCTAAAGTCCACTATCATCTCGACAGCTTTGAGGGGTTTGAGCGCAAGGTTGTTGTGGCTGCACCACTGGGCCAACCGGTGTACTTCCCATCTATAGGCCGATTCATCCCCGTCCTTGATGAGGCCGATGATGGTGGTGTCGTCGGCGAATTTGATGATCTTTACTGATTGCGCCTCTGAGGTGCAGTCATTTGTGTACAGGGAGAAGAGCAGGGGTGAGAGGACACAGCCCTGAGGGGCCCCTGTACTAATGGACCGCGCTTGAGAAGTGAATTCCCCCGCTGACACCACCTGTGTCCTATCTGTCAGGAAGTCTACTATCCAGGAACAGGTAGTTTCAGGGTTCCCTAGCCAAAGTAATTTGGGGTATAGGATGCTGGGGATGATTGTATTGAAGGCCGAGCTGAAATCGACAAACAGGACCCTCGCGTAGGTACCGGGAATGTCTAGGTGCTGTAGAATGTAGTGCAGGCCCAGGTTGACTGCATCCTCGACACACCTATTCGATCGATAGGGGAACTATAGGGGGTCCAGTTGAGGACCAGTCACAATTTTCAGGTAATTCAAAACCAGATGCTCGAATGTTTTCATGACCACAGACGTCAGTGCTATCGGCCTGTAGTCGTTCAGGTTCGTGATAGAGGGTTTCTTGGGGACCGGGACGATAGTGGACCTTTTGAGGCAGGTAGGGACTTTCTGTAGCTCCAGCGCTTTGTTGAAGATCTTGGTGAATATGGGGGCGAGCTGAACCGCACATGCTCTCAGGGCAGATGGTGACACTCCGTCAGGACCCAGAGCTTTCCTTGGTTTGGCTCTTTTGAACAGTGCCCTCCACCTCTTCTTGGGCGACTTGCAGTGCCTGGAGTTGGCACTTCTGGTTCAGAAATTTTATTATTATATGAGTACAATATGAATGCTCTACAAAGATTCAGGCGATATAATGCCCTGGATGGATTAGGTAACAAGCCCCATTTGATTGGAATGACCCCTCCACTTATGGAGGAAGCCGAGGGAGCACTCCCTTGAATGGACCCGAAACTGCAGTGACATTGTGCATACCACCCTGAAACCGGAAGTGGGTGCATGTGTATCACAGGGAAAACACCACATTTCTACCTGTAAATAAACGGTAGAAACCTTGTTATTAAGGAATCTTGATGCAGATAAATGGAACTATAAAGTGCAGAATGGGAGTGGGTATTTTGAATGTTTATATATATGACTGTAAACACAACCACCAGTTTAAGCCAATTGGATGAGACCTAAGGGTATTTATATTGAAAACCTACCACCATGAGGGCACACCTTGATAAAGATTCATGCTGAGTTGAAACGCGTTGGTGATTTGACTGTGGGGGTACCATGCTGTTGGTGAACATTGGAATGCTATTCCTATACGAGGACGGTGCTGCAGATTCCTGAACCTGGTAGGTGCTTTTTGACACTGATTCACGAGTATAGTTGTACCTATACACTCTGGTACACAATCCAATCTGTCTAATTGTGGATTTGCATTTTAAATATGTTTGATTGTAATTATTGTTACCACCTCTTTTGATAAAACGGTATTTCATTATTGTGGATCCCTTTCTATCTTTTATGCATGCGGTGACTGTGACAAGTCTGGGTGCCTGAATAAACCAGTAATACTAAGATAAGGTGGAGTTTGATAGAAACATAACGTTGGATTCTAAATAATCATTTGGTTGGCCCAAACAAGACTTATTTGGAAGACATTTGTGAGAAGACTATGGGCGGTATCTTATTAGCGGTACTTTAGCACTGCTAATAGGATCTCTGGGGGCTATCCTATTAGCCCTGATACTGGCATTCTTTTCTCCCAATGCCAGCACTTATCTGGAATTATGCCGCGGGTGCCTCAGACTTATCACCGATCCCATGTTTTTTTGTGCAAATGCGGATCCAATTTTGGCCAGTCAAAACAGGCTCTGATTGGATACCATGATAATGACCATCGGTCATACATTGCGATATCTGCCCGTTTTGATCGGCCAAAGCAGCATTGGGGCTTTAGAATACCGCCCATTGTCTTTATTTTTGTTTTTTTATCCATAATATAAAGGTTGCGCTGGTCTGCACTATAATAAGTGCTTGCAAAAATCAATATATCAGTGGCTCTAATGCTGTTCTTTGTTAACAAAAGGTCATTGTAGTCTAATGATAAACACTTAGAGATAGCCTCATGGATATCTGCATGGTCATAGACCCTTTTATTGAATTAGTCTCCCATTGTATTCAAAATCTTACAAAGGACCTCAGCAACAGATGTAATTCATACTTCTCTCAATAGTTGTGAGAAGGGGGTCCACATGTTAAAGGTTGTAGATGAAATCTCTACCCCTCCCCTTCAGACTCTGCACCTCTATACAAAACTTCAAACGGGGTCACAAGAGTCAAGACCCACTTCTTCACCAAACCCAGCAAACTCTCATCCAAAGCCCTCTGTTTCACACTCACTGTCTACCCCATCTGTCTGTCTGTCTGTCTGCCTGTCTGTCTGCCCCTCCCCTTTAGAATGTAAGCTCTGACGAGCAGGGCCCTCTTCCCTCGTGTGCTTTTTCTTCTGTTACTCAGTTTTCTTTCACCCTGATACTTATTTCAGTGTTGTCTGTTGATACAGCTGTGTTTATATACCCTGTACTTGTTCTATATTGTCTTGAACTATAAGTCCTGTTTTCTTGTTTTGCTTATTTATTTATATATTCTGTAATTGGGTGCTATGGATCCCTTGTGGTGCTTTATAAATAAAGGATGATAATAATATAATAATAATAACTCTATCTGCATTCATGTACAGTTCTTATCAGTCTATTTTCTAGAGATGGAGGTGGAGAGATTGGTACCCATTTGTTTCACACATACAACTAGAAAATTGATTCAACCTGAGCTATAATGCAATGCAATGTAAAGTGAGTGGTGAGGACGGCAGTGAAGGCAATCATATAGTCAGTCTCACCAGTCAATACTAAAGGTCCCTACACACTGGCGGATTTGCCGCCGAGGTGCCCGACAGCTGATACAGCCAACAGACGACCCAGCGGCGGTGGGGTTGGGGGGAGGTATGACGGGGGGAGTGAAGTTTATTCACTCCCCCATCACCCGGCCCCATAGCCCTGCATGCTAATATGGATGAGAATGTCCATATTGGCATGCATGTATAAACAACCTGGCATCAGGGGCAAACGCAGGATTTTCAGGGGGGGAGGGGGTTCCATATATATACTGTGTGTGTGTGTGTATATATATATATATATATATATATATATATATATATATATTTGCATGTAGATGTGCACTCAATAAACAATGCTTGTATTGCCAGGGTGCCTTCCTTTGGGTATTCACATGACAGTCAGAGCCCCTGACTTGGAAGGATCAGGCGGCACTCCATGGACTTCTGAACATGCAGTTACATTTATTCCATATCAACATTTCAAGAGGTAAAGGGTCTTTTCATCAGCATATACCAAAAAATATGTTTATTATGTATAATTTATGTAAATCCTGATGAAAAGGACGTTTAGGTTTGAAACGGTGATATGCGTGAATAAATTTAGTTGCATGTTCAGAAGCCCATGGAGTGTTGCAAGGCAGGGGATCTGAAATCTATCTATCTATCTATCTATCTATCTATCTATCTATCTATCTATCTATCTATCGTGCAAGGAATACAGCGCTTACTTCACCAAATATACAGCCTGGATGCCATCACATGTAGACTGATGTTTATATATAGACAATTGTGCAAGTGTGCGGGTACGGGTGGGTACGGCGTACCCTTAAGAATTTAGCCGTGAGTATGCCGTACCCACACCGACGGGCCACCGCTCCTCGCCGCTCTGTCCCAGCCTCCCTCCCTCTGCAGCACACCGCCGCTCCCCGCCGCCGCTGCACTGCCGCTGATGTGAGGGAAGGAGAGCGCAGCCTGCGCCTCTCCTTCCCCTCAGTGTCTTCGTGTAATTCAGCGCCGCCTGTGAGCCAATCAGAGCTCGCACCGCTCTGATTGGCTCGCGGATCACCGCTGAATTAAACTGAGACACCCGCACCCACGGGAGACTGAGGGGAAGGAGAGGCGCAGGCTGCGCTTTTCTCCCCTCACACAGACAGGACGGCAGCGGTGAGCAGGGGTGGGGGGCATGTATACCTGGCACTGGGGGATATCTGGCACTGGGGGGGCATGTACACCTGGGACTGGGGGATATCTGGCACTGGGGAGGCATGTACACCTGGCACTGGGGGATATCTGGCACTGGGGGGGCATGTATACCTGGCACTAGGGGATATCTGGCACTGGGGGGGCATGTACACCTGGCACTGGGGGATATATGGCACTGGGGGGGCATGTACACCTGGAACTGGGGGATATCTGGCACTGGGGAGGCATGTACACCTGGCACTGGGGGATATCTGGCACTGGGGGGGCATGTACACCTGGCACTAGGGGATATCTGGCACTGGGGGGGCATGTACACCTGGAACTGGGGGATATCTGGCACTGGGGAGGCATGTACACCTGGCACTGGGGGATATCTGGCACTGGGGGGGCATGTATACCTGGCACTAGGGGATATTTGGCACTGGGGGCGGGACTTGTATACCTGGCACTGGGGGCATATCTGGCCCTGGGGGGATATCTGGCACTGGGGAGACATGTGTATCTGGCACTGGGGGCATATCTGGCTACTGGGGGGACATGTGTATCTGGCACTGGGGCATATCTGACACTGAGGGCATATCTGGCACTGGGGGCATTTTTGTATCTGGCACTGGGGGCATATCTGGCACTGTGGGGGCATTTCTGTATCTGGCAATGGGGGGCAATGTATATCTGACACAGTGGGGGCATTTGTGTATCTGGCACTGTGGGGCAATGTGTATCTGACACTGTGAGGCAATGTATATCTGGCACTCTGGGAGCATTTGTGTATCTGGCACTGTGGGGCAATGTGTATCTGACACTGTGAGGCAATGTGTATCTGGCACTCTGGGAGCATTTGTGTATCTGGCACTGTGAGGCAATGTGAATCTGGCACTCTGGGAGCATTTGTGTATCTGGCACTGTGAGGCAATGTGTATCTGACACTGTGAGGCAATGTGTATCTGGCACTCTGGGAGCATTTGTGTATCTGGCACTGTGGGGCAATGTGTATCTGGCACTGTGAGGCAATGTGTATCTGGCACTCTGGGGACATTTGTGTTTCTGGCACTCTGGGGGCATTTGTGTATCTGGCACTGTGAGGCAATGTGTATCTGACACTGTGAGGCAATGTGTATCTGGCACTCTGGGAGCATTTGTGTATCTGGCACTGTGAGGCAATGTGAATCTGGCACTCTGGGAGCATTTGTGTATCTGGCACTGTGAGGCAATGTGTATCTGACACTGTGAGGCAATGTGTATCTGGCACTCTGGGAGCATTTGTGTATCTGGCACTGTGGGGCAATGTGTATCTGGCACTGTGAGGCAATGTGTATCTGGCACTCTGGGGACATTTGTGTTTCTGGCACTCTGGGGGCATTTGTGTATCTGGCACAGTGAGGCAATGTGTATCTGGCACTCTGGGGGCATTTGTGTATCTGGCACAGTGAGGCAATGTATATCTGGCACTCTGGGGGCATTTGTGTATCTAGCACAGTGAGGCAATGTGTATCTGGCACTGTGGGGCAATATATATCTGGCACTGTGGGGCAATGTATATCTGGCACTGTGGGGCAACGTGTATCTGGCACTATTAGGGTCAAACGTGTATCTGCTCCTCCCCCCCATATGTGTATCACACCCCCATTTTCATTGGCCACGCCCCATGTGGCATTTGGCCACACCCATTTTTTGGCGCACACAGTACCCGTAAGACATTTTTTCTACTTGCACCACTGTATATAGAGCAAATAGGCAGCACTCACAGGAAGTATATATATATATATATATATATATATATATATCATTATTTATTATTCTTTTTTCGGCACACACACACACACACATAACATACATGCATACAGCATACTTACAAACACACAAAGGGCATACACGCACACACAGCATGTCCACACACACACATACACGGGGCATACACACACATCACATTCTGGTTTCCTACTGCGGGTACTGGCACATAAGATAGGGCTTCCCCACCCCTCCGCTCCGCTCCCGCTGCGGCCTGACACGGGAAACACACACCTGCAGGATCAGCCTCATCCGGCCAGCATAGCTCCATCAAAGCTCCGAAGAGGTAGACATGCCCAATGGGAGCTGTGCGCTGCGGCTTCCCCTCCTACATTACATTCAGCCATCAGCAGCACTGCCTCGGCTCTTTACGGACACAGCCTTCTCCCTGCGCTCCACTCTTTTAAATAAATAATAATAATCAGTGATAAAGCTAAATATTTATCTTATAACATACACTATATGTGGGTAAGAGACTCAGTACGCAATTGGCGTATGGGGTACCGTAAGAGTACGCACTTAGCGTAGCAGACGCTTAGCCGTGGTCGAGACGCACATGCGGCACGCTCGCTCACAGCTTAACGCTTGGTGTCGAGCACGCTATAGGCGGCCGACTACCGTAATGCTATGCAAACAGCGTAGCGGACGCTCGTGACCACGAGGGGAACACGAGCGGCGCAGACGCTCACGGGATGACACTCAGTAAACCTTGTATGCAACACACTGAAATATTGAGTTTGTACTGTAAACCTTACTACTGAAATACTGTAGCGATATAACGCTGCTTAACCTTGTTAATACTAAAGCTGCTTGAGCGATTGAGACGCTCCGATTACCCTCAGCAATGTAATAAACACACAATACCTTGCTAAGGTTCCAACACCTTTACTAACAATATCTAGCTATGTAAACAAAAGGGAAAACAGTTAACAGTTCATACACTACAGGCTAACATCAATATCTAAACATAATAACTACACATATACAATATACAACAGTTTAACAATAACACAGAGAGAGAGAGAGTATGGCTAATACAGAGAATAAGTTGGTTACAGAGAATAACTTACACACACTGGGGAATGATTTGCTGCGCAGTCCTGGTACCAGCTCCGAGTTAGTCAAGATGAAAACCGTTTGTGGAGAGAAGACTGAGCTGGCCAGGCTGGCTGTTCTTATATACACTGCGTACAGTACACTACAAAGGGACCTATAATCTCATTGTTCATTGGACACAGGAATGTCTCCTCGCATTATAACAAAAGGTCATAGGTTAGTTTGAACAGGTGGGCTGTGACTATATCGAACTGCTCAGGTGGGAGGGAATCTCAGGATTCCCGCCGCATGGATAATGAACTGCAAATATAGTAAATGTCCAGAAACTACTAATAGACATAACTATATGCAGGAGCGATTAATCTTTACCTAACCAGCACCGGATTGTTTCTAATAAAATATTCTTTAGTTAGGTACCAAACACCACTGCTCAGACCCTGTCTGACCCTTCGTATCATGCAAAGAGGAATTCCTCTGTCCAGGGACCAGTTACAATAAACAAACTTACAGTTATTATTAAGGGGAACATTACCTATAAAACATACTATTTGGATTTACTATGTAACGATTGAGTCGCCCGCTAGACGCACACAAACTCTACCGTAAATGCACATACCACGCGCCAATGCGCACGGCCGTAGAAGCTCCATTACGCAACTGCGAATATGCGCACGCACGGGAGAGAATGTGCACGTGCAGCGGGCAAGCGCATGGGGTGAATATATGGCAATGTGCAGCATGATATTTTTCCGACTTTGACATCAGTAACCTGCGCCGATGGATCGGCGGACAGGGGGGGTTTCCAGGTACTCAGAACCCCCCCACCTGCGTGCGCGTATGGGCACCAATGATGAACGAGTGCGAGGCCATGCATCGTTCACCGTTGGTGCATACACACTGAAAGATATGAACGATATCTTTCAGTGTAATCGCTAAGTGTGTAGTGCCCATAAAACATGTCCTTGATATAGGTAACAGAAAAGATAAATCTGAAGAAAAGAATGTGACATAATTGTGTTCATTTTTGTACATGTGCATTTTTGAGGTAGGCATTTAATAAGGCCATATTAGACCCCTATCACGATCCCTTTGAACTGTAAATAAAATAAATGTTACAAATATAATAATTTTTTATGTAAATGATCTCAAAGAACAGTGCTAAAAAAAATTCTACACGTGGCGCTGTATAGAAGTGGTGGATCCAGGTTGGTGGGTGATCAGGGTATTAGCAGCTCATAACACACACACACCTTTTTAAACCCCCTTACCATAAGCAACCCAGTCACTAACCCAGTGGTTCTCAAATTGTGTGCCATGGCACCCTGGGGTGCCTCCAGAGCCGGCGCCACCACTAGGCAGCTTTAGGCAGCTGCCTATGGGCGGCGGCCACTGGAGGGCGGCAGGTCACGCTTACTCTTACTCAGCTCCTCCTCTTAAGAGGAGGAATATTTCAAGCGTTACCGGAGAGACGCGGAGAGGAGCAGAAGAACTGTACGTACGGTACCACTAGCCGGCAGCACGCCCCGTAAGCAGAGTGTGTTCTTGTGGTGCGGGGCGGGAATATGTCGGCGTGGAGAGGAGCAGAAGAACTGTTACAATAGCCGGCAGCACGCTGCATACTCTATGTGCATAGAGTATTAGAGCCGCTGCCGATGGGTTACACTCACACTGACAGCGCTGGCGGGCGGCTGATAACAGTTGGGCGGTCGCGGCATCCCTGCAGCGCTGTCAGTGTGAGTGTAACCCATCGGCAGCGGCTCTAATACTCTATGCACATAGAGTATGCAGCGTGCTGCCGGCTATTGTAACAGTTCTTCTGCTCCTCTCCACGCCGACATATTCCCGCCCCGCACCACAAGAACACACTCTGCATATGGGACGAGTCCTGCAGGGATAATTATGTTGTGCTAAGTGAGGGACTGGTGCTACACTGCGGGCGGCTCCCCTGCTGCTGTTCCCTGTCTTCTGCAGCCTGCAATGTAGTCGCCTCGGATTGGTCCCTATTATACATTATGGGCAGAATTCTTTGCTTTACTGGGGCTCCTTGTCAGTGCTCCATTCCTCTACTGGTGTGTGTGTGATAGATATATATATATATAAATATATATATATATATATATATATATATACTGCATTGCATTGAATGTATAAATCTTCATTTCGGCCGCACTCAGGAGTAATCTATCCTACGGTGTCCAGACACATTGTAGCCTGTCTGGGGGTCCCCGCAAAATGTCACACATAGTGGCTTTTTAAAATATAATTTTTAGAGGCTGTGTGAGGGTTTTTTTTGTTTTGTTTTTTTTTGGGGGGGGGGGGGGGTTGCAGCAGGCATATGTTTTGCCTAGGGTGCCGAAGAACCTTGCACCGGCCCTGGGTGCCTCTGGACACTTGCAGGGGTTCCCTGGGTTGGCGATTCAGGATCAATTCAAATTATTTATGGTCAATGTAATAGGCAAAAGCAGTGCTGCTGGCTGACATTCATAAAATACGTGGACAAACAGCAGCAAATCTTGTCCCTCACCACCTCACTGAACCTAAGGATGACATATAAACACAATTTACTTAATTTAATATTTAATTCTAAACTTCTCAGTAAGAAACGTTTGGCCTAGGGGTACCGTGAAACTAATTCTGATACTCTAGGGTGCCGTGATTTTAAAAAGTTTGGAAACCACTGCACTAACCAATAATTTCCCTCCAGTGTTTCAGCAACAGTGGTTTCACTTCTGCTAATGGCATTAGCTATATTCTTAAATGATCTCAATCCTCCACTCACTGGAATGCAAAACTAGAAATGCATCCTTCTCAGCATTCCAGCAACAGTGGCCCTACTTCTGCTAACGGCGTTGGTAGTGACCTCAAGTAATCTCTGTCTTCCACTTGCTGGAAACAAAATTGAAACTGAATTTTTCTCAATTAAACTTATGTAGAAACACAAGCCTACAGTTTTTCCCCCCAAAACCCAGCCTCTGACATCACTTCTTTTCATACTATTCTAAAATAGCTTTAAATATCCTTCATCTAATCCACTTTGGTTGTTTAGCAACTCACTGTAAACAACTCTTAATTCCTCATCCATACTTCCCTTTAATCTTTTTATTAACACATCAATAACACTGTACCAATACCTTAATTACTCCTTTACATACCGACTGTTAACCTTTGCAATAAGGTATAGAAACACAGAAACGTAGAATTTGACGGCAGATAAGAATCACTTGGCCCATCTAGTCTGCCCTATTTTTTTTTATTTACCATATTTTATCTCAAACCTTATTTGATCCTTATTTCTTTGTATGGATATCCTTATGTCTATCCCATGTATGTTTAAATTGCTCTACTGTCTTAGCCCCTACCACCTCTGATGGGAGGCTATTCCACTTGTCCACTACCCTTTCTGTGAAGTAATTTTTCCTCAAATTTCCCCTGAATCTACCTCCCTCCAGTCTCAGTGCATGTCTTGTGTCCTATTGTATATATTTTTTTATACTAATACCCCTACTTTAATATTGTAATTTATATATACTTAATATTGTAATATCCCTATTATTCATATAATTTTATATGAATATTTACCAAAGATGATGATTAAATAAAGTTAATTTATCATCTTATTAAATATATGAATAGATGTATCATCATCATCAAACATTATAATAATTATCCCCAACCTTATATTCTCTAATAACTTATATCTATCAACCCAATCCATAATACATATATTAAATTTCCAACCCTCAATGAAGCCATTGCTTTACAATATCATAGAAAACAATTATTTTAAACTACACAAAACAAATGCTCTAAATAAAGAAACAAGTACATCTTATGGGAATAATTATAACAAGTGTATGAGTAACCTATCGACCACAGTATTCCTCACAGCATTTATTTTCTAATTGTGTGCGTGTTTGATTTTTTAATTAATAGATTATAATTGTTTTAATAAATTGTTTCAATTGTATTTTTGGAAACCGGTCTCCTGTGATTTGTCATGATTCAAGTTTTCCTTTATTCTAATTATAAATTAGTTTTATTATACATTTCTAATTAATTTCTGTTATTTTTATAAGTTCTGTCCTCATTTTATAGCACGATACAAAATGCAGAACAAAATAATCAGTGCCCACTGCTCCTCCCTGAATGTGGAGAAAAGTCGTTATCACCTAATGGTACCTTCACACCTCGTCAAAAAACTTGCTAGCATAGGTGTGCAAAGGCCCAGTGAAAGGGAGAGGGTAAGGGAAACGGGTGTAGTATGGCTGACCGGTGGTCAGCATACCAACGCCGGGATCCCGGAAGCATACCGACGCCGGGATCCCGGCGGGGAGGGGAGAGTGCAGCAAGCGAGTGCAGCTCGCCACGCTGCGGGCTCAGTGGCGACCTGCGGTCGCCACGGGTTCTATTCCCACTCTATGGGTGTCGTGGACACCCACGAGTGGAAATAGTCCCTGTTGGTCGGCATGCCGACCATCAGGATAGTGAGGGACGGGATGGTGGAGGTCATGTGACTGTCGGTCTCCCGGCCGCCGGTCACATGAATACCACCCAGGGAAACAGTACACACACAGAATGATACTCACTGGGTATCATGTTAGTCCCCTTGACCCGGGGTTTGTGAAACAGTGATTAGTGGTTCAATAGTGCTGCAGTAAATAGATAGACAATAGGTAGACCACATATAGTCGACATGCCAAAGGTCAACAGGTACAAAAGGTCAACATGCAAATGGACGACACAGAAAAGGTCTACACAATTGATGTTTTTTTTTTTTTTGGGTGGGTGTCATTTTGTATGTTTTATCATCTGTGACCCCAAGTAGTGTACTCACCTTGCTCGCCATGCTTTGGGCAAGGTGGCTCGCTCCGCTACTGCTGCTCTTGCAACAGGTTACTATTTCCAATTGTAGTCCATATTTATGGTAATTGAAGCAAAAATTGAAAACACTGAAAACATTTGTAAAAAAACTTGCGACCATTTGTGTTGACCATTATCATGTCGATCTTTTGAACCTGTCAACAATTGTCATGTCAACCTTTTGAACCTGCTGACCTTTTACCTGTAGACCTTTTGACCATGTTGACCATATGGGGTTAACCTATTGACTATCTAACTAGACACTGTTGATCCCAGCACAGGTCCTCTCTGGAACAGGGCAGCACCAACTCCTCACTCCTCTCACAATCTGTTAGGCGCCGTGGTCCGGGTTCCCTTCGCGGCCCGGCGCCTAGCAACTAGGGACGCCGAGCGTGCTGAGCCGCCGGGTCCCTAGCAACGCTAGGACGCCGTGCGCGCTGAGCCGCCGGCTCCCTAGCAACGCTAGGACGCCGGGCGCGCCAAGCCGCCGGGACCCTAGCAACGGGGACGCCACGGGCGGACCGCGTTCCCCGTTGCAGGGTCGATCTAGTTAAATTAAAACACATGTTTCCTGGTCGTGCAGCAAGGCAGCTGCACGACATTTATGTTAATCAGGCTCTGGAACTCTGATTGGAGGAGTCAAGGTTTTAAGCCTTCCCAGTGCCTCACACAGACGCCGGTTATAGCTTCCTGCATGCTGCTTTTGTTTGCTGAACGTCTGTTCCAGTTCTGCTGTGTCCGGTCATTCCTGTCCTCAGAGTTTCCGAATCTTGGTGTTTGTCATCCCATCCCAAGGAGTCTTCTGGTCCTCATTTACCCACAACAGTCGCCAGAGGATCTCGTGTGGTTTTCGTAAGTGGCGGCTCTGCCGCGTGCTGCGGCCTAGGCTGCTTTATTTTGTATTCTGTTTTGGAGCATTTGCGGAGGTTTCCGCTTCCACAGTCCTCTCCGGAACTCGGCGGTGCCGGGTAGGAGAGTGGACAAGTGGGTATTTTGGTTGTCCTTTTCCCTGGCGGTTTTCCGCACATACTCTAGTTTTAGGTTAGTTTGTAGCCCCTGGCTTTGTTGTTTAGTTAGAGGGCCCCTTGTTATCACCCTGTCTCGGATTTCTCTTTGTCTCCCATTAAGACCTGAGGGGGCATCGGAGTTGGGCAGACGTAATCCGCCCTTCAAACGCGGCTGCCATGGGCTCAAGCAACCATAGTCTCGCAAGAGAATTCTGACAGCACGGGCGAGACAACGGAGATAGGGCGCCAGGGGCTATTCCCGTTCCCACTCTCATTCTCAGCATTACGTTCCAGTACTCGGGTCCTTGCTATAAGATCTCCCCAGACCAGAGTATTGGAATCATAACATTATAACCGGCCCACAAAACTTAAAAATGAAAGGGGGTTTAATTTTTTCTCATTCTGTTTTTGTGAGAGTTTATCGGCCTCATGAATCCGACAGGGTTAGGACCTAATCCCGGTCAGCTCTTAGTCAACCAGATGCAAGAACTTACTCAGATGGTTCAGGATCTTTCTCTTCGGGTGAGATCGCAGGAAGATCTTTTGCGAGCCTCCCCGAGGGTAGTCCCAGAACCAAAGATGCATCTACCCGATCGTTTTTCCGGTGACAGAAAGGATTTTTTTAATTTTAAAGAAGCTTGTAAGCTATATTTTCGTTTAAGACCTGCATCCTCTGGTACTGAATCACAGCGGGTGGGGATTATTATTTCATTACTCCAGGGGGATCCTCAGACCTGGGCGTTTGGTTTAAAAACTGAGGATCCTGCGTTGCTATCTGTAGACGCCTTTTTTAAGTCATTAGGGCTCTTGTATGATGACCCAGATAAAGAGGCGTCAGCTGAGAGTCATCTGCGCGCTCTCAAACAAGGTAGAAATCCAGCGGAGGTTTATTGTACCGAGTTTCGCCGTTGGTCGAACGACTGTGGCTGGAGTGACCCGGCCCTGCGCAGTCAGTTTCGCCTCGGTTTATCTGATTGCATTAAAGACAGTCTCCTCCAGTACCCTGCTCCTGAGACTCTCGATAAACTAATGGAGCTTGCTATAAAAATTGATCGTCGTCTCCGAGAGCGAAGGGCTGAAAGAGGAACAACTGTAAGGCCTAGTCCTTGTGTTTATACCTTCCCAGAAGACGTCGAGGAGCCCATGCAGATGGGTCTCTCCCGGCTGTCTCCTGAGGAAAGAACCAGAAGACAAAATTCCGGTCTTTGTTTATACTGTGGGGGTAAGGGACATTTCGCTCGTAACTGCCCGAATAAGTCGGGAAACGCTCTGACCAGGTGAATTGTGAGGGGGTTCACTTAGGTCTGCAGCTTATCTCCTCAAACAACTCTCTATTAGTCCCTGTTAAAGTTTCCTTTGGCAGCCTCAGTTCATTTGTGTCGGCCTTTGTCGACAGTGGAGCTGCAGGAAACTTTATGGATTTAACTTGTGCTAAGGTCTTAGGTATTCCACATTTACCGTTGAATAGATGTATCACCATGCACGGCTTGGATGGGGGTCCACTTTCCAACGGGGTAATTACTCACCGTACACCTCCAGTAATACTTACAGTAGGAGCCTTACATTCTGAAAATATTGAATTCTACCTTACACATTGCCCGGCAGTTCCTGTAGTTTTGGGTCACCCTTGGCTTGCCTTTCATAATCCCACCTTTGATTGGCGGTCCGGGGAGATTTCTCAATGGGGTTCTTTTTGTGCTAAAGAATGTATTTCTTATCCAGTCAGGGTTGCAGCAGTCGTCCCAGAGCTCATTCCTGTGGAATACCAGGATTTTGCTGATGTGTTCTCCAAAGGCAATGCGGACATTCTGCCTCCCCATCGGTCCTATGATTGCGCAATTTAACTAGTTCCAGGGGCCACTTTGCCTAAGGGGAGATTATATGCCTTGTCCGGGCCAGAAACCACGGCCATGAATAATTATATTCAGGAAAGCCTAAAGAAGGGATTTATTAGACCATCAAAATCTCCCTTAAGTGCTGGTTTTTTCTTTGTGGAGAAAAAAGATGGCTCGCTAAGACCATGCATTGATTTTAGGGCACTGAATAAGATCTCTGTTAAAAATACCTATCCTTTGCCGTTAATTTCTGTACTCTTTGATCAGTTACGTTCCGCCGTGATTTTCTCTAAAATTGACCTTAGGGGAGCTTACAACCTCATCCAAATTAAATCTGGGGATGACTGGAAGACGGCTTTCAGCACTCAGTCTGGTCACTATGAATACCTGGTGATGCCGTTCAGCCTGTCAAATGCTCCGGCGGTTTTTCAAGACCTCATTAACGATGTTCTCCGTGACTTCCTTGGGAAATTCGTGGTCGTTTATTTAGACGACATCTTGATATATTCTGAGTCGATGGAACAACATGTTACCCAGGTGCGTCAGGTTCTTCAAAAGTTACGTGAGAATCATTTATATGCCAAGCTGGAGAAGTGTGAATTTCACATCACAGAGGTATCTTTTTTAGGGTACATAATTTCTCCCCAGGGATTTTCCATGAAACCGAAGAAGCTCCAGGCCATCCTTAATTGGGCGCAACCCACTAATTTAAAAGCAATTCAGTGCTTTTTAGGGTTTGCAAATTATTATAGGCGGTTCATTCATACTTTTTCTGACCTGGTCGCTCCCATAGTAGCGCTGACTAAAAAAGGAGCGGATCCCTCCAATTGGTCGCATGAAGCTGAGTTGTCCTTCCGGGCCTTGAAACAAGCCTTTGTCTCGGCTCCTGTCCTCAGACATCCTAATCCGGAACTGCCCTTTATTGTGGAGGTTGATGCCTCAGAGGTTGGAGTGGGGGCTGTCCTTTCTCAGGAAGATCCGGAGTCTCTGGAGTTACATCCTTGTGCCTTCATGTCCAGGAAATTCTCCTCCGCTGAATCCAACTCTGACGTTGGTAATCGGGAGTTACTGGCAGTAAAATGGGCTTTCGAGGAGTGGAGGCATTGGCTGGAGGGAGCTAGACATACTATTTCAGTTTTTACTGACCAAAAAAACCTGCAGTATATTGAATCAGCTAAACGGCTTAATGCTCGGCAGGCACGTTGGGCATTATTTTTTACTAGTTTCAGGTTTATAATCACCTTCAGGCCTGGTTCCAAGAATACGAAAGCTGATGCCCTCTCACGTAGCTTTCTTCCGGTTCACAATAGCAATCCTGTTGTTACCCCCATAGTTTCATCTTCGGTCATCCGGGCAGGCCTCACACAGGATTTATTTACTCAGTTAAACCAGCTTCAACACCAAGCTCCTAGACTTACTCCTGCTGGTCGTCTTTATGTCCCTGAATTTTTGAGAGGCACTGTTTTAGCTGAGTTTCATGACAACAAAGTCTCAGGGCATCCGGGTATCACTAAGACCTTGGAGTTAGTCTCTCGCTCAGTGTGGTGGCCTAGTCTTCCTAAAGACGTTAAGGAATTCGTCCATTCCTGTCAGGTTTGTGCACAGCATAAGGTTCCTCGTTCGTTGCCTATCGGGCAACTCATGCCTTTAACTGTTCCTCTCAGGCCATGGTCTCATATTTCCATGGATTTTGTGGTTGACCTTCCCCTTTCAGCCGGATTCCGAGTCATTTGGGTGGTAGTGGACCGTTTTAGCAAAATGGCTAATTTTATTGCTCTTCCCCGATTGCCTTCTGCTCAAGGGTTGGCAGTTTTGTTCCTCCGCCATGTGTTCAGGCTTCATGGTTTGCCCACTGATATAGTTTCTGATCGGGGTCCACAATTCATCGCACGATTCTGGAAACGTTTTTGTGCCTCATTGAAGATGAAACTGTCTTTAACATCTGGTTACCACCCACAGTCTAACGGGCAAACCGAACGAGTCAACCAGTCACTAAAACAGTATTTACGTTTGTATTCGGCCAAACTCCAGAATGATTGGTCCGAGTTTCTCCCTTTGGCTGAATTTTCTTATAATAACTCTTGTCATTCCTCCACCAAAGAGTCTCCATTCTTTTCAGTTTTTGGTTTTCACCCTAGAGCCAACTCTTTTTTTCATCATTCTCCAGTTTCCTCGTTGTCCTTAACCTCCCATCTCAGAGCAATTTGGAGAAAAGTGCACTTTGCTCTCAGAAAAGCTGCCTTCCGAGAAAAGAAATTTTCTGATAGGCTCCGACGTCCTTGCACTTTTAAAGGTGGGAGATAAGGTGTGGTTGTCAACTCGCAACATCAAGCTTCGACAATCCTCGGCTAGACTGGTACCCAAATTTATTGGACCGTTTCTTATCATTAAGAAGGTCAACCCAGTTGCCTTTCGGCTACGTTTACCTAGATCTCTCAGAATTGGAAATACCTTTCACTGTTCCCTGTTGAAACAATATGTTTCTTCCAGTAGATTTCCTCGGAGGACCTCTCAGGGTAGATCTCCGGTGGATGTACAGGGACAACAGGAGTTCTTGGTGGAGAAGGTTCTTGATTCTAAAGTGTCCCGGGGTCGGCTTTATTTTTTGGTCCACTGGAAAGGCTATGGTCCGGAGGAAAGGTCTTGGGTCTTGGATAAGGATCTTCATGCCCCTAAACTCAAGAGATCATTTTTTCTGGAATTTCCTCAGAAACCTGGCTTTAGGGGTTCATTGACCCCTCCTCAAGGGGGGGGTACTGTTAGGCGCCGTGGTCCGGGTTCCCTTCGCGGCCCGGCGCCTAGCAACTAGGGACGCCGAGCGTGCTGAGCCGCCGGGTCCCTAGCAACGCTAGGACGCCGTGCGCGCTGAGCCGCCGGCTCCCTAGCAACGCTAGGACGCCGGGCGCGCCGAGCCGCCAGGACCCTAGCAACGGGGACGCCACGGGCGGACCGCGTTCCCCGTTGCAGGGTCGATCTAGTTAAATTAAAACACATGTAAAGCGCAACGGAATATGCTGCGCTATATAAGAAACTGTTAATAAATAAATAAATAAATAAATGTTTCCTGGTCGTGCAGCAAGGCAGCTGCACGACATTTATGTTAATCAGGCTCTGGAACTCTGATTGGAGGAGTCAAGGTTTTAAGCCTTCCCAGTGCCTCACACAGACGCCGGTTATAGCTTCCTGCATGCTGCTTTTGTTTGCTGAACGTCTGTTCCAGTTCTGCTGTGTCCGGTCATTCCTGTCCTCAGAGTTTCCGAATCTTGGTGTTTGTCATCCCATCCCAAGGAGTCTTCTGGTCCTCATTTACCCACAACAGTTGCCAGAGGATCTCGTGTGGTTTTCGTGAGTGGCGGCTCTGCCGCGTGCTGCGGCCTAGGCAGCTTTATTTTGTATTCTGTTTTGGAGCATTTGCGGAGGTTTCCGCTTCCACAGTCCTCTCCGGAACTCGGCGGTGCCGGGTAGGAGAGTGGACAAGTGGGTATTTTGGTTGTCCTTTTCCCTGGCGGTTTTCCGCACATACTCTAGTTTTAGGTTAGTTTGTAGCCCCTGGCTTTGTTGTTTAGTTAGAGGGCCCCTTGTTATCACACTGTCTCGGATTTCTCTTTGTCTCCCATTAAGACCTGAGGGGGCATCGGAGTTGGGCAGACGTAATCCGCCCTTCAAACGCGGCTGCCATGGGCTCAAGCAACCATAGTCTCGCAAGAGAATTCTGACAGCACGGGCGAGACAACGGAGATAGGGCGCCAGGGGCTATTCCCGTTCCCACTCTCATTCTCAGCATTACGTTCCAGTACTCGGGTCCTTGCTATAAGATCTCCCCAGACCAGAGTATTGGAATCATAACACAGTCTTCTTCAACCTCTGTACTTCTGGTGACCTGGTGTCTTCCTGCTTGACCCGTGTCTTCCTCTGGCACTGTGAATCTTTTCTGGGAGAGTTGTTTCAAGACATTCTCTTACTTCCTCTCTTGGTCTGTGTCTCACCCATTTGTGTCACATCAGCAACTTAAGGTTATTATTATTATTTCCAGTTATTTATAGGGCACACACACATTCCACAGCACTTTACAGAGAATATTTGTCTGTTCATTTCCTGCCCCATTGGAGCTTATGATCTGTATTCCCTGCCACATGTTCATGCACACACATTCACGCTAGGGTTCATTTTGTTGGGTGCCAATTAACCTACCAGTATATTTTTGGAGGTTCAAGCTGTGGCGAGTTTTCGGCACTCCTGGGGGAAACAAGTTAAGTGACACCTCCTGTTAGTGGACTCAAGCAGACCCTGCTCCAACTGCCTTACCAAGTGCCATGTACAGTATATACTTTAGCATTCTCTTCCCAACAAGCAATTTATTTATCAATTGTTTTGACTATGCACATTCCACTTAATGTGCTACAAGACCAATGTTTGCACAGAATCCAATGTCACAAGTAATGCCTACCTACAAAACTGTACACACATCTACCTCATTCATTTGATCTTATGTCAATTTCTCCCATTGTATTCAACCTTCATTAAAGTATTAAATAACTTATAACAGAAAGACATTGTGCTTCCTTGATTCAAGTTTATAAATGTTGTATGTACAGTATATTTACTTTGATCTCACATCACATGCCTGTGTGACTTTTCTATTGTTGGTGCACAGAATGAGCATACGGTGTTTAGGGCCAATGCTCGTCATTCGCACCCTCAATGGTGCTGCCCTGCACCCTCCCACACTTTTACCTTGTGTGTGGGTGGGGCAGCATTTTGTCATCATGGAGGTGCCACGCTGGGCTATGACATCCTGTCCTAGTCCTGCATTCCTAGTCACATGTAAGAAATTGCTAAGGAAGTGTACTTGGAAAGATCTCACCTATTTAAGGGTAAGAACGGTGTTAGATATGCAAAAATGAGAAGCCTTCATTAAGACAAGGAGTGAATATCATAAAATACAGGTTGAGTATCCCATATCCAAATATTCCGAAATACGGAATATTCCAAAATACGGACTTTTTTGTGTGAGAGTGAGATAGTGAAACCTTTGTTTTTTGATGGCTCAATGTACACAAACTTTGTTTAATACACAAAGTTATTAAAAATATTGTATTAAATGACCTTCAGTCTGTGTGTATAAGGTGTATATGAAACATAAATGAATTGTGTGAATGTACACACACTTTGTTTAATGCACAAAGTTATAAAAAATATTGGCTAAAATTTACTTCAGGCTGTGTGTATAAGGTGTATGTGTAACATAAATGCATTCTGTGCTTAGTCTTAGGTTCCATCACCATATCATCTTATTATGGTATGCAATTATTCCAAAATACGGAAAAATCCAATATCCAAAATACCTCTGGTCCCAAGCATTTTGGATAAGGGATACTCAACCTGTATAACAAATACATATTTTTTTTTTCTCGGAACCAAAGGCAACATTCACATATATTTATTACATGTTACATTTTACTAAATAACATATTTCATGATTTGTTTTTTGTAAGTAGGCAGGCCTCAGAGCTTTCAGTGAGTCATAAATAAGTTATTATTATTATTATTTATTATTATTAGAATTTATGTAATAAGCATATTCTGTAGTGTTTTTCTAGAAAGGTCATGGAATGAGTGAGATTAACAAATTGTCCATATACAGTGCTATCTTGGGATGCTTCATACTGATTAAGATGCCAGGAATATTGTATTTGCTGACAGAAGCACAATGACAAGGGCTAAAATGAGGGAAGACAGTGGACAACCCTGGCATGTACCATTAGTTATCAGGAATGAGGCTGCATACATTGATGTGGATGGGTTAGAAAAGGGGTAGATTTGTGTGACA
Organism: Pseudophryne corroboree; assembly: GCF_028390025.1. Lineage (NCBI taxonomy): Eukaryota > Metazoa > Chordata > Amphibia > Anura > Myobatrachidae > Pseudophryne > Pseudophryne corroboree. The sequence continues at coordinate 577,621,966 of NC_086449.1, forward strand.
TGGTTAATTAAATGAATCACCCAAGTGCTAATATCTGCAACTTAGTACATACGAAGCTTATCTTGCCCAGATGGAGTAAGTAAGGAATAATTTATTCAGTCTGGAGACAACATTTTAGCAAATTGTTTTAGTTAAATTGTGAGGTTAGGCAAAGGCTTGAACACAGGTTAGGGCAGTGTTTCTCAGACTGTGTCCTGTGGCACCCTGGGGTACCTTGGAAGACTTGCAGGGTTGCCCTGGGTTGATGGTCCTGGACCAATTCAAATTATTTATGGTCAATGTAATAGGCAAAACCACTGCTGGTGGCTGTCAATCATAACAAATATGGACAAACAGAAGCAAATCTTATCCCTCACCACACAACTGAACGTAAGGATGACATATACACACAATTTACTTAATTTAATATATCTTTCTACATTTCTCAGTAATAAACTTTTGGCCTAGGGGTGCTGTAAAAAACATTCTGATACTCTAGGGCGCCGTGATTCAGAAAAGTTTGGGAGCCACTGGGTTAGGGTCTTTGTATAGTTTTTGAATACTATCCTGGAGTCACTGCAGAGCCCAGATTTCCCTTGTAATAGAGAAATTGGGGATAATAGATCACTGACATATTTGTATTAGTGAGTTATATATAACCCATACGAATCAGGGTCGGAACTAGATCTGAGTGTTTTATTAGCTTTAGGAGTTTCCTGTGTGGTCACATCCATATTAAGGGACAAGAGATGGGAGGGGATGCAGTTATGTGACCGCTGGTCACATTACCGACACTGGGATCCCGAATGCTGAATAGCCCGCCAGTCAGCATGCCGACCAACAGGGACTATTCCCACTCCTGGGTGTCCACCCATAGAGCGGGAATAGAACCTGTGGCGAACGCAGCGAACCACCGAGCGTGCAAGGGGCTTCGTTGCGCTTGATCTCCCCTCCCCCTCCCCCTCCCCCCTTCCCGCCGGCCATCTAAAAGCTGGGATCCTGGCGTCGGTATGGTGATCAGCAATCTCCCAACTGCTGGTCCCCTGAACCTGACCCGCTGGGAAGTATACAGGCAGGGTAGACCATAATATTGTAGGTATTGTGTGATGGCTAACCTAAGTTTCTATGAATTTTGCTTGATTCAAACCTATTATAGGCTGTCCCTTACCGCACAGTGGTGCTAGAAAGAGTTTGAACAATTTAGAAGTTTCTGAATTTCTACATGCATGGGTTCTGATCTGTGTCATAAATATGGATAAAGTGAACCAAATAAATATAACACACAGAAGGATATACAATTTCATTAATTTATTGATCAATATAATCAAGCATTCAATTTTGTAAAAAAAAAGTATGTTAATCTCTAAGATTATTAATTCAGAAAAAGGGATTATTAGAGGCAGGAGTTTCATCCAATGCGATGGTAAACAAGTGTGAGTTTGGGTGGTCCTCCCTATTTGAAAAAAACATAAATTGTCCTCACTATCAAAGTCTGGTCTTCACCATACTGGTTTGTGAATGCATTCCGTGCCTCAATCAAAACAGATTTTGTCAGCCATCAGCAAAAGACTGGTCAATGCTCATCAGGCTGGAAAAAGTTACAAAGGGATTTAAAAAGACTTTGGTCTTTATCAAACTACTATCCGGTAGACTGTGTACAAATGGGGAAAATTCAACACCATTGTTGCTCTCCCCAGGAGTGGTTGTCCAACAAAAATCCCTTCAAAAGCAAGGTCTATTGTATTATGGGAGATTACAAATAACCTCAGGGTAATATCAGAGGATGTCTACTGTAGCCCTTTGTTGTACTGGCAAATGAGTTTACCAAGTGGCAAACACCGAACAAAAACAGTGTGCAATAGAGGATAGCAAGGAGGAAGTTACTACTGTCCAAGGAGAATATTACTGCCCATTTAATGTTTGCTAAAGACTACATGGATGCGCCAGAAGACAAATAGAAAAATATTCTGTGGAAGGATGAATCAAAAATAGATTTTTATTTCTTTTAAGCTAAAAATGAGAAATGTTGTTCTTAGAAAACCAATTACTCCAATATAAGAACCTCCCATCCGTGACAAAGGATGGTTATACTACTTTGGCTTGGGGACTAGTAATGCTCGCCATAATTCATGAAACTATGAATTATGGATTATACCAGCAAATTCTACAGTACAATGGGGGTTATTCAGGTTTGTTAGCAAACCAAAAAAGTTAGCTATTGAGCAAAACCATATTGCACTGTAGGTGGGGCAGATGAAACGTGTGCTAACAAAAACAAACAAACAAGCAGCTAAATAAAGGGCAATTTAGCATTTGAAATTGCAGAGTTAAAGCTGAGACCTTAATTTAACACAAATGTTGGGGGAGGACCTGATGTGCTGTACTCAGGTGAGAAGACTCAACAACATCCATGAGTTCTTTAAGGAGTCAAAATAACAGGGATGACCAGGTATTTCCATAGATGCTTGATTTAAATCATTGCTGCTCAAGAAGGTCACACGAGTTGCTGAATCCTAGAGGTTCACATTTTAGACAAATATTGGATACGTTTTTGATATATAAATAAATGAATGAAAAAGTATGTAATATTAGTTATTATTTGACTTATTGGATTTATGATTTCAGTGAAGATATAAACATATTTATTAATTACAAGTTCAAAGATAATCATCATTTACTTATCACCGCTATTCACAGCAATAAGAAATAATGATTTGCCCGAATGTATGAAAATACAGCCACAGGTACAACGGTGAGTAAGTAGCGATGCCATCACTACTTCTCCGGGAGCTGTGTGCAGTACTGTGCATGCGCAAGCAGTAAGTGCTGGGGAGGTGTTCTACATAACACTGTCCGGTAGTTTTTGCAAAATATAGCCCCTAGTTTACAAGGGGCTATATCAGGTGTACTCCACAGTTGGTAAATTTGGCTAATTTGGAGAGTGTATGCATATATATATATATATATATATATATATATACACACATACACAAACACACACACACACACACACACACACACACACACACACACACACAATGCTAAACGTTACTGTTGCTGTTGGCCATTCAGTATTAATAAGATTTATTATGACTTCTGGCCATGTTATGACTGACCATTTTTCTACTGCTAGGCATATTTCAAGCAAAATATACTGCTATAAGATACACCTCTATTATTACTTTATAACAGCAGCTGTGGCCACCCAACGCACAGGGGGTGAGCAATAATGGCATTTGTCATAGCACGTCATCTCACAACAAAAGGAAGTCAATGATCTATTTTTGGGATTCCCTCTCCCATCTAAATGTTGTTAATACATTTCTAATTACTCTCCTGGCTTTGAAATCTATTCATACTTCTAATTTGCACACCCACAATTTACATTTACCTTCAATTTAAACAATTTCCCTTCTGATTCTCAATTTAAATTATTTCCCTTCTGATTCAGTGCATTACTGCATGACTATTACCTGCAGTTTTCATCCATGCTACTAACACCCACCCCTGCAGTGTATCAGAGCCGGGCAATCACAGAGTGCAAACTCCGACAGCAATTACTCGTAATCCCCAAGTATGATTTTCAGCATTAAGTAAGATTGTACTGTACGTAATACATTGTTGTTTCTCTCCTCATCTCTAATTGGCTTGGAATGCTTGGTAACATCTTATTCAAGTTCTAGGGGTATATGCAATTGCGGTCGAATTCCCGCAAATGTCGAAAAACGGGACATTTTCGCCAAAAAAAAAAAATTGGACAATGCAATTCAGTACTTTTCATCAAAAAAACGGACTTTCCAAATTCGACTTTTTGAAATTTCGACATTTGTCAAAATCGACATTTCTGCAATGGTACAAATGCGGCAATTCGACAAAAGTATATTCCATTGAAGATTGTAAATTCGACAACAGTGCTTTTAGACAGTAAATTCGTCATTTTCAATCCGCCACACTTTGCTGGTGGAATCTAATAATTTTTTTTAAAAATATGTTTTTTTTTGTGTGTTTTTTTATTGGTAATAGCATATCTATTTATATTAGAAGGGATTAGGTACTTGGTTTGTCTATTTTGGAGGCACAAGTATTATTTATATATTTTTAAAAATATTATTATTATTATTTTTTTTTTTAATGGAATGGTAAAAATCTGGAAAAAAAAATGCGTGGGGTCCCCCCTCCTAAGCATAACCAGCCTCGGGCTCTTCGAGCCGGTCCTGGTTCTAAAAATCCGGGGGGAAAACTGACAGGGGATCCCCCGTATTTTTAAAACCAGCACCGGGCTCTGCGCCTGGTGCTGGTGCAAAAAATAGGGGGGACAAAAAGAGTAGGGGTCCCCCATATTTTTTACACCAGCATCGGGCTCCACTAGCTGGGTAGATAATGCCACAGCCGGGGGTCACTTTTATACAGCGCCCTGCAGCCGTGGCATTAAATACGCAACTAGTCACTCCTGGCCGGGGTACCCTGGAGGAGTGGGGACCCCTTCAATCAAGGGGTCCCCCCCTCCAGCCACCCAAGGGCCAGGGGTGAAGCCCGAGGCTGTCCCCCCCATCCAAGGGCTGCGGATGGGGGGCTGATAGCCTTTTGAAAAATGAAAGAATATTGTTTTTTTCCAGTAGTACTACAAGTCCCAGCAAGCCTCCCCTGCAAGCTGGTACTTGGAGAACCACAAGTACCAGCATGCGGGAGAAAAATGGGCCCGCTGGTACCTGTAGTTCTACTGGAAAAAAATACCCAAATAAAAACAGGACAAACACACCGTGAAAGTAAAACTTTATTTCACACCTGCCGACACACACATACTTACCTATGTTGACCAGCCGACTACCACGTCTCCAATGTCGCCGACTATCCGGGGTACCTGTGAATAAAATTATACTCACCTGATCCAGTGTCCTGTGGTCTTTTATTATAATCCACGTACTTGGCAAAAAAAAAAAACGAACACCCGGACAAGGCGGACTGAAAGGGGTCCCATGTTTACACATGGGACCCCTTTCCCCGAATGCAGAGACCCCCCGTGACTCCTGTCACAGAAAGGTCCCTTCAGCCAATCAGGAAGCGCCACTTCGTGGCACTCACCTGATTGGCTCTGCGCGTCTAAGCTCAGACGCGCATTGCACAGCCCCCTCCATTACTTTCAATGGTGGGAATTTTGCGGTCAGCGGTGAGGTCACCCGCGGTCAGCGGCTGACCGCGGGTAACCCCAAAGTTCCCACCATTGAAACTAATGGAGGGAGCTGTGCGATGCGCTGTCTGCCAGCTCAGACGCGCATACAGCCAATCAGGAGAGTGCCACGAAGTGGCGCTTCCTGATTGGCTGAAGGGACCTTTCTGTGACAGGAGTCACGGGGGGTCTCTGCATTCGGGGAAAGGGGTCCCATGTGTTAACATGGGACCCCTTTCAGTCCGCCTGGTCCGGGTGTTCGTTTTTTGTGTGTGCCAAGTACGTGGATTATAATAAAAGACCACAGGACACTGGATCAGGTGAGTATAATTTTATTCACAGGTACCCCGGATCGTCGGCGACATTGGAGACGTGGCAGTCGGCGGGTCAACATAGGTAAGTATGTGTGTGTCGGCAGGTGTGAAATAAAGTTTTACTTTCACGGTGTGTGTGTCCTGTTTTTATTTGGGTATTTTTTTTCCAGTAGAACTACAGGTACCAGCGGGCCCGTTTTTCTCCCGCATGCTGGTACTTGTGGTTCTCCAAGTACCAGCTTGCAGGGACTTGTAGTACTACTGGAAAAAACAATGTTTAATTTTTCAAAAGGCTATCAGCCCCCCATCCGCAGCCCTTGGATGGGGGGGGGGACAGCCTCGGGCTTCACCCCTGGCCCTTGGGTGGCTGGAGGGGGGGGGACCCCTTGATTGAAGGGGTCCCCACTCCTCCAGGGTACCCCGGCCAGGGGTGACTAGTTGCGTATTTAATGCCACGGCCGCAGGGCGCTGTATAAAAGTGACCCCCGGCTGTGGCATTATCTACCCAGCTAGTGGAGCCCGATGCTGGTGTAAAAAATACGGGGGACCCCTACTCTTTTTGTCCCCCGTATTTTTTGCACCAGCACCAGGCGCAGAGCCCGGTGCTGGTTTTAAAAATACGGGGGATCCCCTGTCAGTTTTCCTCCCGGATTTTTAGAACTAGGACCGGCTCGAAGAGCCCGAGGCTGGTTATGCTTAGGAGGGGGGACCCCACGCAAATTTTTTTTTTTTTTTTTACCGTTTCCCCCGTTTTTTTAACATTTTTAAAAATCTTATCAAAATCCGTCAAATCGGCCGTTTTTCGACAGCGGGACTGTCAAATCCATTTTTTGTTGAATTCCGGCATCCACCTGCCGGAATTCGACGGTCGAATTGTGTCGAATTAAAAAACGGGCGACAAATTGCCGCGATTCGCCAGCAATTGCATATACCCCCTAGACTGGGAAAGAAACAGTAACAATACAATATTAAACATACGAAATACGGGAAAGTTCTAAATTACTGTCAACAGTCTAATTAAAGCAACTCATTGTAAAACTACATATTCTAAGTAGTGTCATGATCTGTGTTGTTCAAAAACACATATTTGGTGGAAATGTATCAAATTTTTTTAAAGTGTGGAGGTAGACATAAGATGCTATACTGCAAACAGAAAATGGAAGCAGTCTAGTATAGTGTGTAAGAATGCAATGTTGTTGTGGGATGATGAAACAGGCTCAAACAAATAAGTTAAGAACAGTGGCGTAACTACAGGGTGGCTAGACTGGCAAATATCCAGGGGCCCACAAGGTGAAGAGGGCCCGCCCCAAAATAAGTGACTAAATACTGTAGACTATGGGGGTAATTCAGACTTGATCGCACCCCAGGAGGCTCAGTGAGATGCTAACAACGTCTCAGGGCTGTGATTGCAAAGGCAGAGGCGGTTGCGGGGCAGGAGGGGGTGTGCCAATGGCCAATGACATTTGCAGGGCGTGTTCCGGATAACGCAGGTGTGTCCAGACACGCAGCCGCTGTGACCCAGGACGCGGCAGGTAGCTGCCTGTCAGTGCAGCTAGGCTGCACAGTCAGGGAGCTACTCGCCGGGTGCAAAAGCATTGCCGCTATGCGATGCTTTTGCACCCTTGCGTGGGGGTAGGGCCTGACTTGTGGGGCGGACTAGCCCTGTGCTGGGTGTCCCCCCGCATGTCGGAGTAACTGATCGTAGGTGTGCTACGATCAGGTCTGAATTACCCCTTATATACAGTATGTGATTTGGCAATTAATTTCTGTATACATGGTACTATTAAGTTACTATTCAGTTCTATTAGCATTGTGACTTCTAATAAAATTCTCAAGACCCACTTCCTCACCAAACCCAGCCAAATCTCATCCTAACCCTCTGTCCCACGCTCTCTATGTACCCCATCTGTGTCACCCCTGTCTGTCTACCCCTCCCCTTTAGAATGTAAGCTCTCACGAGTAGGGCCCTCTTCCCTCATGTGCTTATCCTGTCTCTTACTTTAATAATCTTCAACTGCACCAACTCCAGCAGTCTTCTGCCACCTGATTCTTATTCCAGTGTTATCTGCTGATGTAGCTATGTTTACTTACCCTGTATTTGTCCTATATTGTTTTCAACTGTAAGTTGCTGTTTTCCTGTTTTGATTATTTGTTTATGTACTCTGTAATTGGGCACTGCAGTACCCTTGTGGCGCCATATAAATAAAGGATAATAATAATAATAATAATAATAATAATAATAATAAAACAACAATGCAATGGCGATGCAGTAAGAGTGCCAAACCTTTATAAATGTATCACCTCTGCTTACAGGCTAGATGGTGAGGCAAGACAGTGTGACAGCTTAGTACATATATCAGCACTGCCTCCACTTAAGCAACTGCTGGTCGTTATTTTTGATGTTTGCCAGGTTTAACATTACCATCTCCTCATGTAGGTGCCTAGTAAAATCTAAAATATTTTTTAAGTGTTTTAATAATGTCCTCCAAAAAATATGCAAGTGATACTGAGAAACGAAAAAGGAAACAAGACTAGGAAGAAAAGCGCACTAAACTCATGTTTTTTCTCCCACCTTGAGAGTTTGCCAGGGCCTCCATGCCTCAAGTAACACCACTATTAAAGAAGTCAAAACAGAAACATAGAGTTTGATGGCAGATAATACCACTTGGTCCATCTAGTCTGCCCTAAACATGTTCATGTAAGCACTTACACAGTTGGGTTAATTTTTTTGTCAGGAGCCAATGGACCTACCAGTAAATTTTTGGATTGTGTGAGGAAACAGGAGTACACAGAGGAAATCCACTCAAGCACGGGGAGAATATAAAACCTCCACACACTTAGGGGCGTGGTGGGAATTGAACCCACGTCCTCAATGCTGTGAGACAGTTATGCTAACCATTACATTACACCATCCGTACTGCCCCCAACATGTAAGAAGATGTGAGTGACTGTTACGCACACCAGTGCTAACAGGAGTATACCGATGTATCAACAGAGAGGGAAGCGAAGCTAACGAACTCACAGACAGTATAACATAACATACACAGGAGGTGATGGAATAACTAATAAACACAAAGTGAACGGAGAAGCCCAAAGGCTCAGGAATTGGGTGTCTCCCTAGTGTCAGGAATGCTCAGATGGAATAGAGCGGACAGTGAAGCGATGTGTAGTGATTTCACATGTGGAGCACCTGAAATGATGTTGCTAAGAGCAACAGAAAAAACCCCAAAGGGTTACCAACGGGTGTGGGAATAAACTCCTTGGTCAGAGATAGAAATATAGACACAAGGAGAGTATCCACAATCCTAACCCCCACTTGCAGGGCACAGGTTCAGCTTACTGCCACTAAACTGACACCTGGACGCCCTGCACAGTGAGGGAGGATTAAGCAAGCAGGTCTGAGAGTACAGCCGCAAACCTGCTGGGTTCACAGAATAGCAAAAGAACCCCAGCAGGTCAAACAACTGACTCCAGTCTTACTGCTAGGTCCGGATTGGCAGAATGAAGTACCGAATCCCAAGGCCTATTCGCAGTAAGCAACAAGTAAATACAAAGTCACACAGTACTAGCTAACTCTCTGGAACTGACTAACAAACAAAGATTCAGCAGCATTTGCCTAGCCTGAGAGGATGGTTTATATAGCAGGTGCTGTCCACGCCCCACTCAGACCTCACAGACTGTGAGCACAAAACCAGCGCCGGATTCCCTGCCGTGCACAGAGCCTGTAACCACTACACAGTAAAAACCCGGACCGGAGTATCAGCTGCGCTCAGGTTACTTCGCTAACACTTGCCTCCCGGTTGCCATGGCGACGTGGCAGCACAGAGCAGGAGATCCTAACAGTACCCCCCTCTGACGAGGGGTCAAAGAACCCCTACCACCGGGTTTATCGGGGAACTGCGAGAAGAAAGAGCGTATCAGTCTGGGGGCATGAAGATCACAACTGCGCACCCACGACCGCTCCTCCGGGCCATACCCCTTCCAGTGCACCAAAAATGACAGCCGACCCCGAACCATCTTGGAGTCAAGAACCCTTTCAACCACAAACTCCCTCTGACCCCGTATCAGAAGAGGAGAAGGTCTTCCACTGGAAGAAGGATTACTAACCGCCAGTTTTAAAAGGGAACAATGAAATGTTTTATTGATACCCAATGAACGGGGCAGATCTAACTGAAATGCCACCGGATTGATAACCCTGGTGAACTTATAAGGGCCGATGAACTGGGGGCCTAACTTATGAGATGGCTGTCTCAACTTCAAATTCTTGGTGGACAACCAGACGAAGTCTCCTAATTTGAAGCTGCAGGGTCTTCTCCGCTTATCAAAAACCCTTTTGGTCACTAATGACACAGACACAAGGGCTTTCTTCACTTTCCTCCAAATACCCCTAAGGACCGAAACAACAGAGGAACCACCAGGCGTGGAATCCAGGGGGTCAAAAGAATTGGCCTTAGGATGATGCCCATACACACAAAGGAAGGGAGAGATCCCTGTAGCAGAGTGAGCCACGTTGTTATAGGTAAACTCCGCCATGGACAGATGAGCAACCCAGTCAGTATGACACTTGGAGACATAACACCTGAGGAACTGCTCCAAGGACTGGTTCACCCTCTCAGTCTGCCCATTAGACTGTGGATGGTAGCCTGACGACAAGCTCACAGAAATCTGGAGATCAGAACAAAATGCCCTCCAGAATTTAGCCACAAACTGGGATCCACGGTCAGAGACCACATCAAGTGGCAACCCGTGGAGGCGCACAACATGCTGCATAAATAACTCAGACAGGCGTCTGGCCGATGGCAACCCAACCAGTGGAACGAAATGCGCCATCTTCGAAAACCTGTCAACGACAACCCAAATGGCTGTCATCCCCGAGGATTTGGACAAGTCCACCACAAAATCCATTGAAATGTGGGTCCATGGCTTAGACGGAATAGAGAGTGGATGTAATGGGCCGACAGAAACCCCTCTAGGAGTTTTATTTCGGGCACAAACGTCACATGCCCGAACCCACTGATCCACATCCCTAGCCACCGAGGGCCACCACACCGCCCTAGACAGCAACTCCCGAGTTCTGGCAATACCCGGAAGCGCTGCCGACCTCTTGGCATGGAATTCCAGGAACACTCGCTGTCTTAACCTAGGAGGCACAAACAAGAGACCTACAGGAAGGTCTGGAGGAGCCTGCTCCTGTGCTCTAAGGACTAATGACAAGAGGTCCTGGGTAATGCCCACTTTAATACATGATGAGGACACAATGGGCAATGGCTCCTCGGTGGTCTCTTGAACTGGAGCAAAACTCCGCGAGAGCTCATCAGCCTTGATGTTTTTGACCCAGGGCGATATGTTATCAAAAAATTAAAGCGAGCAAAAACAAAGCCCATCGTGCCTGCCTGGCATTGAGCCGCTTCGCTGACTCTAAATATGCCAGATTCTTATGGTCGGTGAGAATTGAGACCACAAACTTAGCCCCCTCAAGCCAGTGTCTCCACTCCCCGAGTGCATCCTTTATAGCCAACAATTCCCGGTTACCCACATCATAATTCATCTCGGCAGACGAAAATTTACGGGAAAAGTAAGCACAGGGATGAAGGCGATTATCAGACACCCCCATCTGAGAGAGCACTGCCCCAATACCTATCTCAGAGGCATCCACTTCTACCACAAAAGGACGCTCTGGATCTGGGTGTCGCAGCACCTTGGCCGAGACAAATGCCCTTTTGAGACGGGCAAAGGCCGCTTTGGCCTCACAAGACCAGTGAGCAACATCCGCCCCTTTCTTAGTGAGTGCCACCAAGGGGGCCACTATAGACGAAAATCCAGCGATAAACCGTCTATAAAAATTCGCAAAGCCCAGAAAACGCTGAAGCGCCTTCAAACTAGTGGGCTGCACCCAATCCAGGACTGCCTGTACCTTAGAACCCTCCATTTGGAAACCTTCTGAGGAGATAATATACCCTAGAAATGCGATTTGCTGGACTTCAAACTCGCACTTCTCCAGCTTCGCCCCAAGCTGGTGGTCTCTGAGTTTCTGGAGGACTAAGTGTACATGCTTCCGATGTTCCTCCAGGGAATGAGAGAAGATTAGGATGTCATCTAGATAAACAACTAAGAATCTATCCAAATATTCCCTGAGCACATCGTTCATGAATTCCTGGAAGACTGCCGGGGCATTAGAGAGCCCATAAGGCATCACCAAATATTCATAATGCCCTGAGTGGGTATTAAAGGCAGTCTTCCATTCATCCCCCTCTCTTATTCGGATTAGATTGTAAGCACCGCGTAGGTCAATCTTAGAAAAAATGGTGGCAGTACGAAGCTGGTCAAACAAAACCGAAATGAGAGGCAGTGTGTACGAGTTTTTAATCGTGATACGGTTCAATTCCCTGAAGTCGATGCAGGGTCGCAACAAACCGTCCTTTTTACCCACGAAAAAGAACCCCGACCCAACTGGGGACTGTGAGGGTCTGATAAATCCCTTAGCCAAGTTCTCCTGAATGTACTCTGCCATAGCCTGAGTCTCAGGACGTGACAGGGAGTACAACCTGCTCTTGGGAAGCTTAGCATCCGGCAACAAATCAATGGCACAGTCATAGGGGCGATGGGGAGGTAGTACCTCCGCAACTTTTTTGGAGAACACATCCGCAAAATCTGCATAACATCCTGGCAATCCTGGCAAACTTAGCTGCGAGAGCCTGACTGGAAGGTTCAAGCAACTCCTGAAACAATCACTACCCCAACTAAGAATCTCCCCAGAGACCCAGTCAAATTGAGGGTTATGGGCCCTTAACCAGGGTAACCCCAAAACCAATGGGGCAAAAGAACAGACAGTCACATAAAAAGACAATTTTTCAGAGTGTGTGGCTCCAATAAACAAAGGAATTTGGCTGGTGCAGGAGGTAATTTTACCCTGGGACAATGGTTCCCCGTTTAACCCACAGATCTCAATCTCTGATGCCAAAGGTACTGAGGGAACAGAGTTTTCCAGGGCGAATTGACGGTCCATGAAAACCCCATCGGCCCCACTGTCAACAAAGGCCTCAGTCTTGACAGTTTGACCGAGGATCTCCAAAGTCACCAGAATGAGAAAAGTCTTTTTGGGAAATTCTGACTTCTGGCCTGACAGGATATTTCCCATCACCCTCAGGCCCTGAAGTTTTCCGGTTTTTCTGGGCATGATACTACAACATGACCTTTATTCCCACAGTACAAACACAAACCCTGCTGTCTCCTCCGCGTCTTCTCACGCGAGGAGAGGCGGGTAGCCCCAATCTGCATAGGCTCCTCTGAATATTCCTCAGAGTCTGAGGTTCCCTTGGGAAAAAAGGAAACTGCGGTCTCCCTTTCAAGCCTACGCTCTCTCAGCCGTCTATCCACCCGGATGGATAACTGCATGAGCTGATCTAAGCTATCAGGCGAGGGATATTGTACCAGTTGGTCCTTTATCTGGTCAGAAAGGCCCCTTCGGTACTGGTTTCTCAGGGCTGGGTCATTCCACTGGGTATCATGAGCCAACCTCTGAAACTCCGTACTATAAACCTCAGCTGGCCGTCGCCCTTGCTTAAGAACCGTAATCTGAGCCTTGGCTGAAGCCATCTTGTCAGGGTCATCATACAAAATGCCCAGTGCCGTAAAAAAAGCATCAACACTTTTAAGCGACGGACAGTCAGGCTGTAACCCATATGCCCAGACCTGTGGGTCTCCTTGTAGCAAGGAAATCACCATGCCCACCCGCTGAATCTCCGACCCAGAAGACTGGGGCCTAAGCCTGAAATATAGCTTACAGCTCTCCTTGAAACAAAAGAACTGCGAGCGATCTCCAGAAAAACGATCCGGGAGATTTACTTTCGGCTCCTTAACCCCTGAACTTGCCGCTGCTGCTGCGGGAGCTCCGCTAGCGGCCTGCTGGGGTTCATTTTAATGGACATCTCATTAAATTGTCGAGTCAGGACCTGCACCTGATCGACCACCTGTTGCAAAGTATTTTGAGGGGTATGCTCCATATTCCCACAAAATTTCAACAGGAGTAAGGCTGCTGAATATGTTACGCACACCAGTGCTAACAGGAGTATACCGGTGTATCAACAGAGAGGGAAGCGAAGCAAACGAACTCACAGACAGTATAACATAGCATACACAGGAGGTGATGGAATAACTAATAAACACAAAGTGAACGGAGAAGCCCAAAGGCTCAGGAATTGGGTGTCTCCCTAGTGTCAGGAATGCTCAGATGGAATAGAGTGGACAGTGAAGCGATGTGTAGTGATTTCACATGTGGAGCACCTGAAATGATGTTGCTAAGACCAACAGAAAAAACCCCAAAGGGTTACCAACGGGTGTGGGAATAAACTCCTTGGTCAGAGATAGAAATATAGACACAAGGAGAGTATCCACAATCCTAACCCCCACTTGCAGGGCACAGGTTCAGCTTACTGCCACTAAACTGACACCTGGACGCCCTGCACAGTGAGGGAGGATTAAGCAAGCAGGTCTGAGAGTACAGCCGCAAACCTGCTGGGTTCACAGAATAGCAAAAGAACCCCAGCAGGTCAAACAACTGACTCCAGTCTTACTGCTAGGTCCGGATTGGCAGAATGAAGTACCGAATCCCAAGGCCTATTCGCAGTAAGCAACAAGTAAATACAAAGTCACACAGTACTAGCTAACTCTCTGGAACTGACTAACAAACAAAGATTCAGCAGCATTTGCCTAGCCTGAGAGGATGGTTTATATAGCAGGTGCTGTCCACGCCCCACTCAGACCTCACAGACTGTGAGCACAAAACCAGCGCCGGATTCCCTGCCGTGCACAGAGCCTGTAACCACTACACAGTAAAAACCCGGACCGGAGTATCAGCTGCGCTCAGGTTACTTCGCTAACACTTGCCTCCCGGTTGCCATGGCGACGTGGCAGCACAGAGCAGGAGATCCTAACAGTGACAGAGAAGGGTAAAAGGGAGAAGGGATACAAAGATGAAAAACTACCTTTTCAATGAATCCAGTATATTATTTCAAATAACAAGTTTCACAGGTAAACTTTCAAGTTTGTTTTAAAGAAAAGTGCAATAAATAGGTCAGTAAAGCATAGCAATTTTTACAATTAAGTAAAATGATATACTTTTATTAGAATATTAATCAGACATGCAAAGTTAAACATATTTTGTACTCCAACTGTTGTAGAATAAAGCTTTTAACCTGTAGCGCAATTTTTCTCAACCCCAGGCTTTAAGTATCCCCAATATTTCATGTTTTGTGGATTTCTTTAATTGTGCACCGGTGACTTAAGTTTTGGTCTGTCAGAAATCCTCAAAACATGACCTGTTGGGGGTACTTGAGGACTGAGGTTGAGAGCCACTGCTGTATCTTTGTTCAGATGTTTTCATTTTAAAATAAGTGTTTGCATTCCTTACTAAAATAGTCACAAAAATATTACATTTAATAGGTTATACATTTTTTGGACGTCACAATTGGTGCTACAGTATATGCACAATCACAATCTAATGTGTTGTATCACAGATACCGGTTTTGTACAACATAAAGGTATTTTTGACTTATACAATCACAGACACATTTTTGTTGAATAAGCCCTTTTGTATTGCAGTGTAAACATATACACTAGCACTATTCTATGTTGGTTGTGAGTCTTGGCAACAGCAAACCGGTTGGGTTGGCTAAATATCAACAGTAAAGTAAAACACAATTCTAAGTTTAAAATGACTAGATGGGGTAAATTTACTAAGAATCGTATTTTCCCGTTTGAGGTCAAAGTTCAATCACGAATGACATCGAAAGTGGAAATATGCAACTTTTTGAATTGATTACGACTAATTTACTAAGCTGCCGTATTCTGCATTTTCGGTTTTTCCGATGTCGGTCATTCGTTTTTTTAGGCAGTGTTTTACGTGAGTGACTTGTAAAACACTGCCGACTTTAATACAATGAATCTCGGCCGGATCTGAGAGATCCGTGCAGGGCTTCATTGTGCACCTTGTAAAAAAAAATAAAAAAAAAAATGTTTAAACGTTAAAAAAAATATTGCGTGGGGTCCCCCCTCCTAAGCCAAACCAGCCTCGGGCTCTTTGAGCCGGCCCTGGTTGAAAATATATGGGAAAAAAATTGACAGGGGTTCCCCCATATTTAAACAACCAGCACCGGGCTCTGCGCCTGGTCCTGGTTCCAAAAATACGGGGGACAAAAAGCGTAGGGGTCCCCCGTATTTTTTAAACCAGCACCGGGCTCCACTAGCTGGACAGATAATGCCACAGCCGGGGGTCACTTTTATACAGTGCCTTGCGGCCGTGGCATCAAATATCCAACTAGTCACCCCTGGCCGGGGTACCCTGGGGGAGTGGGGACCCCTTCAATCAAGGGGTCCCCCCCCAGCCACCCAAGGGTCAGGGGTGAAGCCCGAGGCTGTCCCCCCCATCCAATGGGCTGCGGATGGGGGGCTGATATCCTTTGTGGAAAGTTATGAATATTGTTTTTAGTAGCAGTACTACAAGTCCCAGCAAGCCTCCCCCACAAGCTGGTACTTGGAGAACCACAAGTACCAGCATGCGGCGGAAAACCGGGCCTGCTGGTACCTGTAGTACTACTACTAAAAAAATACCCCAATAAAGACATAACACACACACCTTGAAAGTATAACTTTAATGCATCCATACACACCACCATATACACATACTTACCTTATGTTCACACGAGGGTCGGTCCTCTTCTCCATGTAGAATCCATGGTGTACCTGTTGAAAAAATCCTACTCACCAAATCCAGTGTAGAGGGCTCCTCGGATAATCCATTTGTAATCCACGTACTTGTAAAAATAAAAAAACGGGACACCCGACCACGAACTGAAAGGGGCCCCATGTTTTCACATGGGACCCCTTTCCCTGAATGCCAGAAACCCCCTCTGACTGATGTCTAAGTGGGTTTCTTCAGCCAATCAGGGAGCGCCATGTTGTGGCACCCTCCTGATCGGCTGTGTGCTCCTGTACTGTCTGAGAGGCGGCACACGGCAGTGTTACAATGTAGCGCCTATGCGCTCCATTATAACCAATGGTGGGAACTTTGTGGTCAGCGGGTGACCGAAAGTAACCTCACCGCTGACCACAAAGTTCCCACCATTGGTTAGAATGGAGCGCATAGGCGCTACATTGTAACACTGCCGTGTGCCGCCTGTCAGACAGTACAGGAGCACACAGCCGATCAGGAGGGTGCCACAACATGGCGCTCCCTGATTGGCTGAGGAAACCCACTTATATATCAGTCAGAGGGGGTTTCTGGCATTCGGGGAAAGGGGTCCCATGTGAAAACATGGGGCCCCTTTCAGTTCGTGGTCGGGTGTCCCGTTTTTTTATTTTGACAAGTACATGGATTACAAATGGATTACCCGAGGAGCCCTCTACACTGGATTTGGTGAGTAGGATTTTTTCAACAGGTACACCATGGATTCTACATGGAGAAGAGGACCGACCCTCGTGTGAACATAAGGTAAGTATGTGTATATGGTGGTGTGTATGGATGTATTAAAGTTATACTTTCAAGGTGTGTGTGTTATGTCTTTATTGGGGTATTTTTTTAGTAGTAGTACTACAGGTACCAGCGGGCCCGGTTTTCCGCCGCATGCTGGTACTTGTGGTTCTCCAAGTACCAGCTTGCGGGGGAGGCTTGCTGGGACTTGTAGTACTGCTACTAAAAACAATATTCATTACTTTCAACAAAGGCTATCAGCCCCCCATCCGCAGCCCATTGGATGGGGGGGATAGCCTCGGGCTTCACCCCTGGCCCTTGGGTGGCTGGGGGGGGGGACCCCTTGATTGAAGGGTCCCCACTCCCCCAGGGTACCCCGGCCAGGGGTGACTAGTTGGATATTTGATGCCACGGCCGCAAGGCACTGTATAAAAGTGACCCCCGGCTGTGGCATTATCTGTCCAGCTAGTGGAGCCCGGTGCTGGTTTCAAAAATACGGGGGACCCCTACGCTTTTTGTCCCCCGTATTTTTGGAACCAGGACCAGGCGCAGAGCCCGGTGCTGGTTGTTTAAATATGGGGGAACCCCTGTCAATTTTTCCCCCATATTTTTGCAACCAGGGCCGGCTCAAAGAGCCCGAGGCTGGTTTGGTTTAGGAGGGGGGACCCCACGCATTTTTAAAAAAAAAATTAAAACATTTCCCACTGAAAAACATGCACGGATCTCATGGATCCGTGCATGCCTATACAAACACGGGATAAAAAAGCAGGTCTGTTTTTTTTTAGCACTTTTTCACGATTTGTATTTCATCACGGCAGTGTTTGGCTATTGTCGGCAGTGTTTGTGTTTTGCACTTTTTAGTAAATTACCGATTTCTACCAAATTGCAGGCGTATTTGACCGATGGTGTATTGATTCGTGATTTTTTACGAGGACTTCCAAAATATTACGAATGCCCTCATCACTGCCGTGATTTTTGCTTAGTAAATTACCGAGATGACACTTTGAAGAAAAAACGTCATCTCGGTCAAAATCGGGACCTTAGTAAATATACCCCGATGTCTTTAGTGTATTGCAATATTACAAAAGTCACAAATAAAGATATACCGTAGTAGAAGTTATTGTGAACATATGAATTTTGTGTAGGAGGGAAAGGGGATTGGAAGCCCGAAGCTCCGGTGACAAATCTCAGAAATAAGTAACAGAGTAGGTAAATCCTATTATAAGGGAGCATATCTTACCCAAGAATGGGTACAATGTACCTGTAATATGCAGTATGGTGGTGCAGCCAAAAGAGTATGTAGAGTATAATAGGTAAAAGAGAAAAGGAAAGTACTCTCCTAGTGGGGCACTCGCCTACCTAAGTGAAACTGAAATTCTGTGCAAAACGTAACATTTATTGGTTATGTAAAAGGTATGTGTACTAATATGAGCACAACCAGACAGACATGAAACACAGAAAAGAACATATATGGAGTACCAACAGGTACTGTTAAAACCGGGGCTCAAAGTGGACTTCAGTTGCAGAAAAAAATGCATATCGTGCAGGGGGGAGCTGGGTAGCACATATGAACATACAAGCATATGAACATGAATGCAGCATCCCTGGTTCAGCGGCAGCTGGAAGACCTGCAGCCAGCGCATATGTTACATACACCCTTGCAGGTATGTTCATATGTGCTAACCTGCCCGCTGCAGGGGCGGCAGCCTTCACTGCATGAACTGATTGATGATATTCCAAATTGCAAGTTACTGTAAAAAAATTAGGGGCCCATTTATTAACATTATTTTTACTAAAATAAGGTGAAAAGTTGTGTTTTCTGTTTTTCACACCCTTTTCACATTATTTTAGCATCTCTCCAATGTATTAAAGGGCACTTGGAGTAGTTTTCATGAAAAACTGCTTCAAACCCTTTAATTCTTTTTTTTTTTTAGTAATCCACATTGCATTCCCCATACTTATAATGGGAAATGCGATGTGGCCGAATCAACTAAAAAATAGAAAAAATTTGAAAAAATACTGCAGCGTGTCCTGTGATAATTTCGCCAGCTCAGGTCGGTGAATTCACAGGGCAGCACTGTGATATGCAGGCATTTGCCCCTGGCAGAGAAAGCCGTGCGGAGACCCGGCTCCAGTGATGAGCTATGTGTGTCCAATGGACTCAAGCTGATCAAAGTGTAAAAAAAAAAAAGTTAATAAAAAACCCATACTTACCAATCCAGGGAGCCGGTGTCCGCTGCTCCGGTGAGCAAATCCGGGCGCCGGATTCCCCATATGCTGCGCTGTGACCCCGGTGCAGTAAAGTGAAGCTGCAAAGTGGCAGTGCACTTTACAGCACCGGGGGTCACCGCAGCACACAGGATCCAGCGCCCAGCAGGAGCAACGTGGACTGGCTCCCTGGACTGGGAAGTATATTTTTCTGCGGAGGGGTCCGCAGCGTGGGCGGTAGTTGCGTCGGGGAGGTCGACCGGGCGGCAGCGGTAGTGGTTATGTCGGTGGGGGTGGTGCATGCGCAGCAGGACATTGGGGTATATTTTACGAAAAATACCCTGATGATGCTGCAGAGTGTCATCGCAGGGACAGAGCTTGCTCGCAAGCTCTGTCCATGCATGCGATAATTGATACATCCCTGCAATGTAATCAATTATCGCATTGTGAGTTTTGGCGATTTTATCACATGCCATCCGCATCCTTGGATGGTGATAAATAGGCCCCTAAGTGAGTCTAGGAAAAACTCACTTTGACACAGGAATTGTCATAGATGGTACATTTTCCCATTAACAAAATCTCTTGTGATAAGAGGATCACATGTCATGCATATTGTTTCAAATAATTACAATTATGATGGTATTACCATATGCAGAATGCCCAGAATGCAGATACAGTTCTCACACCCAATTCAAGATTACTGAAGGGAGAGATGGAGGAGAGCACAGGGAAGTATAATTAAAAGTACAATTCACTGTTTATGTGTCCCAGAAAAATACTCTGAGGGGTTAAAGATAATCATATCCTATAATCTCTATGCAAAAGTGACCTGTGTACAGAAAGAAGAAGAAGAAGAAAGAAGAAAGAAGAAGAATGTCATTTACCAAAAATATTGGTAATTTACAGTGATGTTGATATCCAATTGGTTTTAAATTCATAAGAAATTCACAAGTGCGACACAATTCAAAGAAATAAATTGGCTTTAAACAGATAATTGGTACAGTATATATGGTATCAGCATATACAATAACTTGTTGCTGTACCCATGTGTCTGAATGTGACAATATATGCAATTGATCTTCACAATAACAGAAATATTAAGTCACAGTGTAAATACACTTACTGAGACAACACTAGGCTCTACCATAGGTAAGCGCTTAATAGTGTAATTACCAGGTAAAACTTGAGACTACAATTGTCCAGACCTCACAGAACTACATATGTATGCCTCTCACCGTAATCTAGGTGTCATTGAAACCGAAAGACCAAATGATTTCCTGCTCCAGTCAGCAGGGAGTGTAAATGTAATTTAACAATTGTGGTGCAAATATCATAGGTCTGGGAGTGGTGCAAAACGGAAAGGTGTTTGTATAAGATGCTAGAGAATCCTCTGATTTAGAAGGGTAGGTGGCTACTGCTTACCATGTGTTTCCAGTAGATGGTAAGTGAGTGGAGCTCCCATACTCTACAGAGTTCAGAAAAAGTAAGTGGCCATCTGCTTTTGCTCCTTTCTCCCTCTGTATGGTCTGTTACTCAGAAGCAGAGACCAAAATGGAGGTAGGTATGAAAGACAGTGACCTAGGTGCTGGAGAAGCCGTAGTCAGAGAGATACAGTGCTATGGGACAAAACTTATAGAACGGCTACTTCCCTCTATTTGCTAACTAATGCAGCGAAAAAGGGTGATCGAGCCTAAATGGTATGCCCCATAGATAGAAATGAGAGGTAAGACAGCAGTGTGTAGCGCTGGGCTACTCAGATTGCCTGCTGGAGCCTGGGACAATGCAGGGATGTTGCAACTAGTAATGAGAGCGCATATACAAGTGGAAAGGATTTAATGTATTTAATTTACACATAGATAATAAAATACAAGTGTAATAAAAACAATTATAAAAAATGGTGGTTGCTTAACACCTCCTGTGGAGAATCAAGTAGCAGTTCATTTTATCCGGATTAGACATTAAGCATATTACTAGTCCCATATTGGACCTACTCATCACTGTAGCCGACCTCACAACATAGTACATTGTCATGCTGTGTTGTGAGGTCAGCTACAGTGATGAGTAAGCCGGTATGGGACTATTAATATTAAATGTTTCCAGCTGTATACAACCTTATTGTAGATATTTATGAATGACAATCCGCCAAAGTTATTTTGAATCATTAAATCCGGATAAAATGAACTGCTACTTGATTCACCACAGGAGGTGTTAAGCAACCACCATTATTTATAATTGTTTTTACTACAATTGTATTTTATTTTCTATGTGTAAATTACATACATAAAATCCTTTCCAATTGTATATGCGCTCTCATTACTAGTTGCTACATTGTTTGACTGGGTCTACTACGATATCCCAGCTGTCGGGATCCCTGTGCCCAGCATACCGGCACTGGGATCCCGACTGCTGGAATGCCGGCAGTGGGGTGAATGCAAAAGAGCCCCTTGCAGGCTCGCTGCGCTCGCCACGCTGCGGGCACGGTGGTGCGCTACACGCAGCATACTATTTATTCTCCCCCCAGGGGTGTCATGGACACCCAAGGAAGGAGAATAGTTGTCGGGATCCCGATGCGGTATGCTGAGCGCCGGGATCCTGACAGCCGGGATATTGAATGCTTCCCGTTTGACTTGAGGTGATAGTCCAGATCACTCATTGGGAGCTGCAAATATAAATGTGGCAATTCTTTATCAAGGATGGTGTAATGGTTAGCATTACTGCCTCACAGCACTGAAGTCATGGGATCGATTCCTACCATGGCTGTAACTGTGCGGAGTTTGTATATTCTCCCCGTACTTGCGTGGGTTTCCTCCGGGTGTTCCGGTTTCCTCCCACAATCCAAAAATATACAGGTAGGTTAACTCCCAACAAAATTAACCCTAGTGTGAATGTGTGTGTGTGTACATGTGGTATGGAATATAGATTGTAAACTCCACTGGGGCAGGGACTGATGTGAATGGCCAAATACTCTCTGTAAAGCGCTGTGGAATGTGTGTGCGCTATATAAATAACTGGTAATAAATAAAATAAATAAATAATAAGTGCTTCATTCTTAATAATATATATTGTTATTTTGCACCTAATAAGTGATTTTTAATTTCAATGCAGGGATGTGTCCGAGTGAGCGCATGGACAAGTGCTGAGAAAAAGAAAATACCTGGTTGTAGCCGCTTGACCTTGCAGGAGGCTGGAGAGGGAGCCCAGCATGTGCACAGACCAGAGTTCCTACCAAATGTACCACCTCTCCCACATTCAGTCTCCACCTCACAGCACCTTTCCCCCATTCAGTTCCCACATTCAGTCTCCACCTCACAGCACCTCTCCCACATTCAGTATCCACCTCACAGCACCTCTCCCTCCTTCAGGTCCACACCTTCCCTGACCCTTCTAATAATCACCTCACAGCACTCTCCCCCCAGCAGCGCCATCACACTTAGAAAACCTGACTGCAATCCGGCAGCACTGGCAACAGGGCCGTCTTAACAACAGTGTAGGCCCCTGGGCACAGCAATGCACTGGGCCCCCTACCCACGCTCCAGCGGTAGGTGTGGGGGGTGCTATCAGCGGAAGCTTTGATGTCCCACGGACGGTAGGGGTGTTCTATCTTCCGCTCAGCATGTAGGACCTGGAGCAGTAATTTCTACTAATTACTCCTTTACTGCACAGATGGGGCTAAACTGTAGAAGGGGACATTGGGCTAAATGAAGAAGCCATGGTACATGACTTCCAGGGGGGTAGGGGGTGTTTAATAAGCAGGGGAGGGGTGGATAGTGGAGTGGGCTTAATATTTATCATTTTCTGGTGGGAGGGCAGATTGCTTGACTGCAGATATCTCCAGTTCCTGGAAATAGATTGCTTAGCTTTGAATGTGATAAAACACTGGAGAGTCTCACCTTTCAGGAGGTTCTGGGTACTTGGGGATCAGAGTTCAGGAGTCAGAGCAATCCACCAATGAAAATATGAAACTGCATATTAGGTGTGTGGAGCTGGAGCGGGGACCGGATGCTGGAAGGCTGATATCTCTAGTTCTGGACAAAGTAGAGACAAGCTGCCAGTGTCCCCAAAAGGAGAAAGTCCCAGCTTTTGGATTATACGCTCAGAGAAACTGTAAGTCAGACAGAACCCAAGATATCTGGCTGGGAAGAGCAATTAACAGGCTTGGATGGGGACCACTACTTTGAAGTCGGATATCTCCGGTTCCCCAGGGCCGATTTTCAAAAATCTGGTACCCCTGGAAAGAGGAGACCCTCAGCTATCAGCCTAGGGCCCTTATACTCCTGGGCCCTTGGGCAAGAGCCCATTGAGCCCATACGAAAAGACTGCCCTGACTTGCAAGTGCGGCATTGAGGTGCATGCGCAGCGAGTAAGCCATGTTGCAGGATGGTCCTGCTGTGAGAACTGCAGTGGGTTCTAGTGCCCGCGGCTCTATCAAACCTAACAGAGACAGTGCAGACTCAGAGTGCAAAGTGCCAGAAATGATAGAGGTGGCACCCGGGACAGATTGAAAGCCCTAAGTAATAAACTGCAAATACTTAAAGTTATGGAACGGCAGTCTATAGAGAACAGATTATTTTAATTTAGACATCGTCCTACCAGTCAGTGTGTGTTTGACTCCTTCCCTTAATGGAACAAACTTCAGCACTTCCCATTGCAAGATGAAGAGGAGAGATTTGTGCACCAATGAGATTATAACCTAGTTGTTACTTTAAAGGACATGTAACTTGCTTCTCCATCGTGGAATGACACCTGAAGAGGAGGAATAAGAGTGAACACTACAGAAAAAAATATCTTCCTCAACTTCCACATTTAGATATACTGAACCTGTGAATATACCGGTACATCTAGTATACTTATCCTTCCCATACCATAGAGCAGTGTTTCCCAACTCCAGTCCTCAGGGACTCTAATGCGGGGTGATACTGGGCGATATATCGGCTGTTCAAGCGAATGTACAATATATATTGTGAGCCCACTTACTCCAGGGAAGGGGGTGGGGGGTGGGGGATGGGGGAGTTTGCCCTCACAGCTGGGAGGGCAAATTCAAATCTCTGCCCAAATGGGGATCATGACGGACACTTGGGAGACTCACACACCTTTCCGGGGCTGCGGGGAACTACCCTAAAAATCTGTAGTCTCCTGCAGCTTCCGTGAGGGTTGGCAAGTATGAAGTGATCGCTGTTGTGACAGTATAGCAGCCCCCATAGAAAAGGGGTAATTACTGCAGATATCTTCCATCATACATCCAGAGGATACTTCAATTTGCTGGTATCCCACAAAAATGTCTGTTTTGGGGGGATTTCACACAAACGATTTTTTGTAGTGGGGAATGTGATGTGGATAAGGGGGCAGACCAGGGATGTGACTGCACGACCACATTATGGCCCAGCCCCCACTACACAACGCCAAGAATACCAGCATTGTGAGACAGGGGGTGGGGCCACAATTTAGCATGAATCACGTCATCACACCTCTGGATTACTTACTTGTGAACATCTGCGAAGAGGGTGGTACGGGCAGGAGACTCACCCACTATTCCCGGGGTTTGCTGGGAGCATCATCCAAATTTCTGCAGCCTCCTGGCTGTTACGGGAGAGCAGACTAATATGATATACTTTCTTATAAGCAACACATATTCCATTTGTGTCATTTCCAAATGCAGGCTATGTGTACCATTTATTACTAGGCCAGTGATTCCCAAACTCGGTCCTCAAGGCACCCAGTTCAGGTTTTGGGGATATCCATGTCTGTACACAGACAGTGGTGTAAATTTGTCCCAGTTGCCCGGAGGCAAGAAAAATATTGGTGGAACCCCCCCCATAGGTCTAGCATTAGGAGGAACCCAGGGCCAACCGCACCAGCATATGGTCTCACAAGGGGTCTGAGGATCTCATCTCGGTACCTAATGGCAGTCAGGCTACCTCTGGCGAGCACATGGAGGGCTGTGCGGCCCCCCAAAGAAATGCCAACCCACACCATTACTGACCCACTGCCAAACCGGTCATGCTGGAGGATGTTGCAGGCAGCAGAACGTTCTCCTTGGCGTCTCCAGACTCTGTCACGTCTGTCACATGTGCCAGTGGCGAATTTGCCAATCTTGGTGTTCTCTGGCAAATGCCAAAGGTCCTGAACGGTGTTGGGCTGCAAGCACAACCCCCACATGTGGACGTCGGGTCCTCATACCACCCTCATGAAGTCTGTTTTTGATCGTTTGAGTAGACACATGCACATTTGTGGCTTGCTGGAGGTCATTTTGCAGGGCTCTGGCTGTGCTCCACCTGTTCCTCCTTGCACAAAGGCCGGAGGTAGCGGTCCTGCTGCTGGGTTGTTGCCCTCCTACGGCCTCCTCCACGTCTCCTGATGTACTGGCCTGTCTCCTGGTAGCGCCTCCATGCTCTGGACACTACACTGACAGACACAGCAAACCTTCTTGCCACAGCTCGCATTGATGTGCCACCCTGGATGAGCTGCACTACCTGAGCCACTTGTGTGGGTTGTAGACTCTCTCTCATGCTACCACTAGAGTGAAAGCACCGCCAGCTTACAAAAGTGACCAAATCATCAGCCAGAAAGCATAGGAGCTGAGAAGTGGTCTGTGGTCACCACCTGCAGAGCAACTCCTTTATTGGGGGTGTCTTGCTAATTGCCTATAATTTCCACCTGTTGTCTATTCCATTTGCACATCAGCATGTGAAATTGATTGTCAATCAGTGTTGCTTCCTAAGTGGACAGTTTGATTTCACAGAAGTGTGATTGACTTGGAGCTACATTGTGTTGTTTAAGTGTTCCCTTTACTTTTTGAGCAGTGTATATATATATATATATATATATATATATATATATATATATATAGCAAGCCTGTAGATTCTAACTATATGAAGCTGCTACAAAACCGTTGCAACCGGGCAGATCTTTGTAGGGGTCCAGCCACACACTACATAGATCTGCTCAGTCACTCAAAGTGCTGATTATTTCTCTGACAATTAATTTGCAAGTGTCAAATCCAGGATTAGAACCCACAACCTATTACACTGGAAGCATGCACCTTACTGATGGAGATATCTGCTCTTGTATAGGAAGTATGAGAATTCTAACTATATGAAGTTACTTGTAATTGTCAGAGAAATACCGTCATATAGTTAGAATTCTCATGCTTCCTTTATAGGGGCAAATAGCTTCATCAGTAAGGTGTCTGCTTCCAGTGTATCTATAATAAAGAGGGTGTGATTTGTAAGGTGCAGTGACTAGTGGGGAAGTCGGCTACGGAAAAGATACCAGCTGCTGTCAATTAACTTAATTGATTAATGTCGCTGAACACACAGAACCGAAGGAGAGGTGCCCCCTCTTCAAAGCAGGAGCCCGGCGGTAGTTGACTCCGTTGCCTCCCAGAGTTCTGCCTCTGTACACAGATGGTATAATCAAACTGACTGTGGTACTAATTAAGTCACCTTTGCTTAAGCATGGACATCCTTAAACCCTGGACTGTTAGGGTGCTTTGAAGACCAAGTTTATTAACCACTGTACTAGGCTAACACTCTTATCACTTGAGCAATAGAGTGTGTCTGTCTAGTGTCTTTAGCACTGCATGCACAGTGACATATTTTACATGACTGAAATCCCTGTCCTGGAGTCTGAGTGAAGTGAACAAGCAATAAGGGCATTGTTTCCCTATAGAAGGGAGTGGCATCCACAAGCATTTCTTACAAGGCTAGGAGAGGTGTGTCCCAATCTTTAAACCTAGAGATCAAAGTTGTTACTATAACGCTTCTCACCTAAATAGTTCCTTATTAACCCCTCTGCAGACAGGGCCTTATGCAGAGATGGGAGCTAACTGAGCATGCATTGCTCAAAAGAAGCGTCCATGGAAAAAATACATATATTTACAGTGCGACCCAACTTTCGGGAGCCTCCTGGCCTTTCAGGGACAGTAGGCAAGTATGTCTGGAAGTGAGAGTACCTCTGCAGCCACCCCTCAGTGTACAGAGATGCTCTGCTGGTGTCTGCGGCAAGGGTGCTTACAGATTGAATTCCAGCACTGGAGTTATTTTCCAAGAGGGCTTCTTTCATCGTAACTTTTCTTTACAATCAGGAAACTTCATGGTCTAATTATTATTATATTATATTAGTTTAATATCTTCTTCATAAGCAACTTCTCTAAAAAAAACTTGTGAACAAAATAGAACAATCACATTTACTAGTACAATGAGTCATATGTTGTGCTAGGCACTCACATCATACAGTCTCCTTGTCTACGCTCCTTAACCCCACCAAGTAAAATAAACATATTTAGCAGCCCAAGGTGTGTTGGGAAATAACCAATCCCATTTATTGGAAAGACTTTATTGTCTGTTGTATTTCTTACACAGTGCTTATATTGTACTCCTCGCTTGTGAACTGCAGATTATGTAGTTCATTTGATTTGGACATGTAACATCCCCAGAAGTCTCACATTTATTATAATAATGTCCAGCATGACCCATTGCATTTTTTTTCCTGCTGTATAAGCAGCATTAGACAACCAATCCAGAATAAAGATTTGCTATTGCATTTATTTTGCTATTAAAAAAAGTCACATGGGCAGATGAGCGATGCTCTGTTCTCTGCAGCACTGGCCAGCAGCAGTAAGAGTAGTCACATGGGCAGCTGAGCGATGCTCTGTTCTCTGCAACACTGGCCAGCAGCAGTAAGAGTAGTCACATGGGCAGCTGAGCGATGCTCTGTTCTCTGCAACACTAGCCAGCAACAGAATAATGAATATAGTTTGCCGCGCTTGTGGAAAAAGCACTCAAGTTGTTTTTTTGACGTGTATGGAAATTGGACCGAGCGCTTATGTGTGCAAATGTGTAATGTTCTGAGAAAAGTAAAAGTTGATATGAAAAAATTGATGTGAAAAAATTAATTAAAATATGTATATTGATTTAAAAATAAAAATGAAAATAAAAATAAATGTAAATTAGGATAGAAATAAATTAAATTAAATTAAATTAAAATTGGGGTGGGAATCGGATGGGGAAAGGGGAGAAGTGCAATGTTTACAGCTCCTTTTTGAAAAATTGTGGAGCTTGTGGACACTTTTATGAGAGGGTACAGTCTGTTCTTTTGTAACTTTCCCTGACTTACCCTATTTTGCTGTGCAAATGCGGCTGGAGGCTTTTGGGATCTCTGACAGCGTTCAAGTGCTGTAACTCACGATCTCCTCCTCTTAGCCGCACTGTAGCCGCTGCTCCGTTCGTCAAACCGGAAGTTGAGATGTTTACTTCCGGTATTCGGGCGCTGGCGGCGGCTGGCTTCGTGTCCTTAGTGTCCTCAGTATTTGCTTGAAAAAGAATCCTGCTGCGATTCGAAATGCGTTGGAGTATAAGAAGAACAAAGCAAATACTGAGGAAACTAAGGACACGAAGCCAGCCGCCGCCAGCGCCCGAATACCGGAAGTAAACATCTCAACTTCCGGTTTGACGAACGGAGCAGCGGCTACAGTGCGGCTAAGAGGAGGAGATCGTGAGTTACAGCACTTGAACGCTGTCAGAGATCCCAAAAGCCTCCAGCCGCATTTGCACAGCAAAATAGGGTAAGTCAGGGAAAGTTACAAAAGAACAGACTGTACCCTCTCATAAAAGTGTCCACAAGCTCCACAATTTTTCAAAAAGGAGCTGTAAACATTGCACTTCTCCCCTTTCCCCATCCGATTCCCACCCCAATTTTAATTTAATTTAATTAAATTTATTTCTATCCTTATTTACATTTATTTTTATTTTCATTTTTATTTTATTTTTATTTTTAATTTTATTTTTATTTTTATTTTCATTTTTATTTTTAAATCAATATACATATTTTAATTAATTTTTTCACATCAATTTTTTCATATCAACTTTTACTTTTCTCAGAACATTACACATTTGCACACATAAGCGCTCGGTCCAATTTCCATACTAGCCAGCAACAGTAAGAGTAGCCACATGGGCAGATGAGCGATGCTCTGTTCTCTGCAACACTGGCCAGCAGCAGTAAGAATAGTCACATGGGCACTGGGCAGCTGAGCGATGCTCTGCTCTCTGCAACACTGGCCAGCAGCAGTAAGAGTAGTCACATGGGCAGCTGAGCGATGCTCTGTTCTCTGCAACACTAGCCAGCAACAGTAAGAGTAGTCACATGGGCAGCTGAGCGATGCTCTGTTCTCTGCAACACTGGCCAGCAGCAGTAAGAGTAGTCACATGGGCAGCTGAGCGATGCTCTGTTCTCTGCAACACTGGCCAGCAGCAGTAAGAGTAGTCTTACCGCATGACAAGCTAGTTAGGGTTCAAGGAGCACGTGAGTATGGATTTTTGCTCGTCTGTGGCTATTTGCATTCTGACTGCATCCTGAGATCAGCAGCAGTAATGTTAGTATACTGTACTTACCAAATAGGTGTTGAGAGTCTGCGTCGGGATGCCGCTGTCGTATTCTGACTGCCGGCATCCCAAGTGTCGGAATCCCGATACCAACCCGTAGGATGTAATGTTAACTTGGCAAACCCCAACCCAATACAAGATGTTATACTTTATGTGAGGTTCCTCTATAAATATCTATAAATATAAATTCTATGGCCCTGTGCATTCAATAGCACTTTGTTACCTGTACTCTATTTTTGTTATTTATTTACTGTAATGCTAACTTTTGTCTCCCTGTACTGTCCTTTGTACGGCACTGCGAAACACTTGTGGTGCCTTATAAATAAAATGTAATAATAATAATAATAATAATAATAATAATAATAATAGCAGTGTACAATTGCCATTCTCTTAGTGCATAGCGTTGGGTGTCCTAATTTCTAAGAATAGTCCAAGGAAAATGTTGTTCCTGAAATCCTTCATTTTCTCCAGTAATGGCCCACTGTACCCTGCCTAATTTTAGATACTGGATGCAAATGCTGATCTCAGTCACTATACATGTTCTCTAAGATTTATTTGTTTATACTTACTGGTGAGGAGTATTTATACAGTAATTGATGGGCTCCAGAAATATAGAGAAGGAAATTAGCAAGCTACAGCCAAGAGCTAGCCCTAGAATCAACCCACCGCCAGTGGTTCCAGCTGCTCTGCATCATGAGCGCCATCATATTAGACTGTATCGCAAGATCCGTTTTGTTTAACCAGCTCGCATCAACTTCAGTTACGTTTCACCCAGCCTCAGAATGCCCTGTTTATACCAGTAACTGCTGGCCGCACATTGCCAGTACAACATCTCTATCAGAAGATCAATGCCCTGGCTCCTAGTTCAGTACCTGCTTCAGATTTTCTTCACAGCACTCTACCTCGTTGTGTTCCAGCACATCTGCTTCCGTATTTATTTCACAGCTTTCTGCCTCATTGTGTTCCATCACACCTGCTTCAGATTTGCTTCTCATTATTTTGCCTCATTGTGTTCCAGCAAACCTGCTTCAGTATTGCTTCACAGCATTCTGCTCTAGTGTAATCCAGCAAACCTACTTCAGTATTGCTTCACAGGATTCTGCTCTAGTATAATCCAGCAAACCTGTTTCAGTATTGCTTCACAGCATTCCACTCCAGTGTAATCCAGCAAACCTGCTTCAGTGTTGCTTCACAGCATTCCACTCCAATGTTCAGTATTGCTTCACAGCATTCCACTCCAATGTAATCCAGCAAACCTACTTCAGTGTTGCTTCACAGCATTCCACTCCAGTGTCACCTAGGAAACCTAATCCAGTATTAATTCACAGTATATGTCACTGCAGCCTGCTCAATTAGTGCTCCAGCACCTAGTTCCAGTATTTCCTGAAGTCTGTTTCAGTTGTGCTCCCGGCACCCAATTCCAGTGCATTGCATATTCAAAGTTTAATGTTTTAATTAAAGTGACATGATTTCTGTTGGCTTTTACATAAATACAATCTTACAAGTCTAGTAATAGGTCAGCTAGTCAGAATGATTCACATGGTGAATGGTCCAAAACACTAAATGTTATCTGTCATGTCACCTACACTGTTATGTCTGGCAGTACTTTATTTTCTGTAAATCAAAATACATTAAGTATAATAAATAAAAGCACAGGAGTATGGGTGGCGGTATTATCATTCATTCTCATGCTACAAGCCTTAATGGCATAGGGATTGATGACCCCTTGTTTTTGTGGCAACGGCTAACCCTTCAACAAAGGCTCAAGTCAATTACAAATGCTTAATCAAAGAGCAGGGCCGTAACTAGGTGTGCGCCGATGGTGCCTTGCCCACAGCGCACATGCACTGCAGGCGCACCATCAGCAGCACACCTCCCCCCATACGGCCGTCTAGTCCAGTGAGTCAGTACTCTGTACTGAAAGCCCCGCTGCCTGTCTCCCACTGCCGCCTCTGCAAGAGACGGGGAGCAGTGCTGCAGCCGCTGTGTGGCAGCACACACCGCCCATCCCGTTATTTCTTCACTGAGACCCGCCGCCGCCTTTGAGAGCAGCACGCTACCGCAGGCGGCAGGACATGAAGCCGTGGATGCCGGATCGCCTCCCCCTCAGGTGATTCTGACTCTGACACGGGCGGAACTGCAGGAGAGGGAGACAACGGAAGCGGGCACTGGTTGCTGAGTGACACGTGACCTCGCCGGGAGGAAGTCGGCTTGAGAACAGAAAGATGCAGTGGCGTCCAGGGTGAGGCGAGGGAGCGGCGCTATCTTGAGGGCAGCCGGCGGTGGATGTGCGGGTGCTTGCTGTGGAGTCAGATGGGTTTGAGGACTGCAAACAGGTCTTGCCAATTCTCACATATACAGTCTTGGTCCTCATATTAATATATAGAGCCATGTGCAATAATGTGTAAAAACCCTCCCCCTAGTATCTGACACTAACCCTCCTATCCTGCAGCCTAACACTAAACCCTCTCCTCGTGCAGCCTAAACCCCCCAGTGCCTTACCCTAACCCCTCACTCGCAGCCTTACCCTAAGCCCTCCCCCTCAGCCTTACCTTAACCACATCCCCGCAGCCTTTCCCTAACACCTCCCCCACAGCATTACCCTAACCCCATCCCCCGCAGCCTTACCATAACCCCATCCCCCGCAGCCATGCTGGGGAATGCAGCATGGCCCCCACTGACCCCCACCTGCCATCGCTCGTTGCTGGCAGCATCGGCAAGTGTGTATGCACACACACTCTTCCTGCCATAATGTGTAAAAAGGGGAACTCTGCCTGCCTAATGTGTAAAAATTGAATGCAGCTTCCTTATTGTTGACAAGACTGTCTGTCGTAATGTGTAAAAAGGGAACGCTGTCTGCTGTAATTTGAAAAAAGGGGACGCTGTCTGCCGTAATGTGTAAAAAGGGATGCTGTCTGCCGTAATGTGTAAAAAGGGATGCTGTCTGCTGTAATGTGTAAAAAGGGGGACACTGTCTGCCGTAATGTGTAAAAAGGGACGCTGTCTGCTGTAATGTGTAAAAAGGGGACGCTGTCTGCCGTAATGTGTAAAAAGGGGGACACTGTCTGCCGTAATGTGTAAAAAGGGGGACACTGTCTGCTGTAATGTGTAAAAAGGGGACGCTGTCTGCCGTAATGTGTAAAAAGGGGGACACTGTCTGCCGTAATGTGTAAAAAGGGGGACACTGTCTGCTGTAATGTGTAAAAAGGGGACGCTGTCTGCTGTAATGTGTAAAAAGGGACGCTATCTGCCGTAATGTGTAAAAAGGGGGACGCTGTCTGCCGTAATGTGTAAAAAGGGGACGCTGTCTGCCGTAAAGTGTAAAAAGGGGGACGCTGTCTGCCGTAATGTGTAAAAGGGGACGCTGTCTGCCGTAATGTGTAAAAAGTGGGACTGTCTGCCATAATGTGTAAAAGGGGCTCTACCTGGTGTAGTGGCGCTACTGTGCAGCGTAATTTGAATATTGGAGACTACGGTATGAATTGGTATTATTTTGTGGCCACGCCCCTTCCCAATGAAGCCACACCCCCATATGTTTTTGCACGCCTACGCCGCGTGCTGCCCCAATCTTGCATAGTGGGGGGCACCAACGCCGTTTCTTGCACACAGCTCTAAAATGCCTAGTTACGGCACTGTCAAAGAGCATATTATGTTATAGTTTTATCAATACTGCCTTTGATTTACAACGACATTGAGTGTGTGAGGAAATACTAGAACAGAGTCAGGGTTGGAAACATAACCTTATTAAAGGTATTTCTTTACTTCTCAGTTTATTGTCCAGGTTGGCTAATGCAATAATGTACATCACCTAAATTGACTGACTTGGCAAGAAGTAATGGGAGCTAAGATCCAAAACTACAATGAAGAATCATAAAAAATAAAATATTGTATTAGCAAACTGGCAGCCGGTATACAGAGTTATACGCTCTATGTGGCCACACTGCCAATACCCATACACTTGTTATGCAGTTATCATAATTTTCTGAGCACAATTGCAGCAGCCCTGTCCTTGGTGCTAGAGAGGAGTCCAGGGTGGTCATTCCGAGTTGTTCACTCGTTGCCGATTTTTGCTATGCTGCGATTTGTTGCTAAATGCGCATGCGCATGGTACGCAGAGCGCATGCGCCAAGTTATTTAACACAAAACTTCGTAGATTTGCTGGTGTTCGTGCGGCGCTTTTCAGTCGCACTGCTGATCGGTAAATGATTGACAGGAAAGGGGCGTTTCTGGGTGGTAACTGAGCATTTTCCGTGAGTGTGCTAAAAACGCAGGCGTGTCAGGGAAAAACGCGAGAGTGTCTGGAGAAACGGGGAGTGGCTGGCCGAACGCAGGGCGTGTTTGTGACGTCAAACCAGGAACTAAACGGACTGAGCTGATCGCAATCTAGGAGTAGGTCTGCAGCCACTCAGAAACTGCAAGGAATTATTTAGTAGCAGTTCTGCTAATCTTTCGTTTGCAATTCTGCTAAGCTAAGATACACTCCCAGAGGGCGGCGGCCTAGCGTGTGCAATGCTGCTAAAAGCAGCTAGCGAGCGAACAACTCGGAATGACCCCCCATAAGCAGATGGATCTCTACATACAGTGCAACCACTCTGTGTAACTCACAGATCTAGCTAGTACACTTAGTGGAGATGTGGCTGATTATGCATGACAAATGCATACCTCCCAACTATCCCCATTCCAGAGGACAGTCCCGCTATCCGGGTACTGTCCCACCCGCGGGCTGCAATGATCCGCAGGAGGTGCACTGCAAAGCAGCAAGTGATTCCCGATTAGAGGCCATGCGCATGGCATCTACACCGTGCAGGGAGGTGAGCTGGGGGCTGCCCAGCTGCTCAGGGACGCCCCCAAAATGCCAAAAATAGGTCCATACTGTGAGACCACGCCCACTCATCCAAGGCCACATCCATTCCCACCCAAGGCCACACTGCCTTTCCAGGTCGCACAGAGTGGTCCCGATCTCAAGAAACTAAAAGCTGTGAGGCATGCAAATGGTTTAATTGCTGAACTAATGTCACAATATAAACATAACTAGATTAACATTAGATTCATTAATTTCAGTCAGGCCCGGCGCAACCCGCTCAGCAAAAGGATGCAGCGCAGGGGGACGCTAGGCTGGAGAGGCGCTCTCCCTGCTCTGCATCCCTGTGGGAGTGAGAGAGGACCAGGCTTCAACAATCCACCTAGTGAAATACAGTAAGCTGAGGCTCTGCCCCGTCTCGCTCCGCAGCGCCTCATATTGATATTGCCACTGTGGCCTCCCGCTTCCCTCCCCCCCTTCTCCCACGCGGCCGCCCACTCCCTCCACTCTTCACCCGGATGGCCGACCGCACTTCCCCTTCTCCCGCGTGGCCACCAGAAAGGCCACAGACTACTTACTGCTGAGACGGTCAGCGCCGGAGTCAAAAACTGAGAGGGGGGCACTTCCTCCATTGTCCCCTGACTGTTCCGTACCCTTCCTACTGGAATAAACAGAGGAGCCGCCGACTCGCTGAGTGGAGAGTAGCGTCACTGCTGCCCTTTTTAAGACCCAGCCTGGCTTTTTCTTACACCGCCACATGCACTTACATAGCCGGCCAGCACTCCAGCTGGCTGCCTGCATGCTCCGCCCCCTCACGGCTCCTGGCCTCTGCTGCTGCTGCCCAGTGAACCAGGAGCCGGCTGCTGTGAAACAAGGAGGAAGTGGCAGAGCTTCAGCCAGCGAGTCACTCGCGGAGGACAGCGATGATAGGTGCAACAGTTTAACGGGGTGTTGCGAGGCAAAGCTATGGGATGGGGAACAGCGCAGGGTGCAGGGCTGGGAAGCAGCTGTGTTTGTCCTGTTGCTAAGTAATGTAGTGAGTGGGACTGGAGGTTGGGCATAATGTATCAGTTATAGTATATATAGTGAGTGAGGTCGGGCTGCCAACTAATTCATCCCACCAGTGCTGAATTCAGGGCTGTGTCTTGGTCCTGTCTCCCCACTCTCCTGTCTCTGTCACGACTGTGCTGGCCCTGTCTCTCTTTTCTTCTGGCCCTTTTGTCACCCCTCTCCTGTCTCTGTCACCCCTATTTTCTGTCACTGTCACCTCTATGCTGGCCCTTCTGTCCTGTCACCCCTGTTCTTGTCCCTCTGTCCTGTCCCATCTGTGCTGTCCCTGTCTCCCCTGTGCTGGCCCGGCCCCCCTGTGGTGGCTCTGTCACCCTGTCCTGTCCCCTCTGTGCTGGCCCTGTCTCCCCTCTCTCCTGGCCCTTCTATCCTGACCCTGTCACCCCTGTCCTGTCCCTGTCACCTCTGTCCTGTCCCTGTCACCTCTGTGCTGGTCCGTTCTCCCCTCTGTCCTGTCCCTGTCACCTCTGTGCTGGCCCTGTCTCCCCTCTCTCCTGGACCTTCTGTCCTGTCATCTCTGCCCTGTTTACTGGCCCTTCTGTTCTGTCCCTGTCACACCTGTCCCGTCCTTGTCACCTCTGTCCTGTCCCCTCTGTGCTGGCCCTGTCACCCCTTTCTCTTTGCAATTCTGTCCTGTCCCTGTCACCCCTGTCCTGTCCTTGTAAGCTCTGTCATGTCTCCTCTGTGCTGGCCCTGTCACCCCTGTCTTGTCCCCTCTGTGCTGGCCCTGTCACCCCTGTCCTGTCCCCTCTGTGCTGGCCCTGTCTCCCCACTCTCTTGGCCCTTCTGTCCTGTCCCTGTCACCCCCCTTCAGTGTTCTGTCAGTGACCCCCCCGCCCGTATTCTGTCCCAGCCATAGTCACCCCGCTTGTGTTGTCCCAGTCACTATTGTCACTCCTTCTCTGTGTTCTGTCACTGTGTCAGCCCCCCCCCCGTGTTCTGTCACAGACACTGTGTCAACGGGATCGGTATGGTATCCTGCCGCATGGGATGCCAAAGCTCATTATATCAACATTGGCAAACCGAGCGGTGGAATGTTGGCAAGGGGGTGGGAACAACAAAGCCTCTTGCGGGCTCAGGTTCTATTCTCCCTCTCTGGTATCCCCCCAGCATACTAAAAAATTACCTGTAACCATACCTGAACCTATATGGTAATAAAATTTCAGAGAATTAGTCACACTTGTTTGCAAAGACATGTTCAGCTGCTGAGCAGCGCCAACACTTCTCCGATATCAGAAGTCCTAACATTACATAATAGTAGTGCCCACAAAGGGCCATGTAATTTGTCTACAGTAGGCCTCATGATAAAGGCTCAAACTAAAACTCATGAGGCCTACTGTAGACAAATTACATGGCCCTATGTGGGCACTGCTATTATGTAGTGTTAGGACTGCTGATATCAGAGAAGCCTTGGCGTGGCTCAGCAGCTAAGCATGTCTTTGGAAACACGTGTGACTAATTCTCTGAAATTCTATTACCACATAGGTTCAGGTATGGTTACAGGTAATTTTTTAGTGTGCTGGGGGGATACCGGGGGGGGGGGGGAAGCACCCCCCCTCTCTGTCTGTTGTTTGTCTGTGACCCATTCCCCTTTCTAGCACCTGATATAATTATCTCCAGGTATGATAGAGCAACTGCCATTGTTTGTCTGCATGTGTAAGAAAGGCATTGAATGGGAGCAGTATTTGGAAGGCATGCTGTTCCTTGCAGTGCTAATGGGAGATCCTGGGGGTGGCTCCCGGGTAAGTTAGCTCTCTGTCTGGATGTGTTTTAGTATGAGCCTTTATCATGAGGCATACTGTAGACAAATTACATGGCCCTATGTGGGAACTGCTATTATGTAGTGTTAGGACTGCTGATATCGGAGAAGCCTTGGCGCGGCTCAGCAGCTAAACATGTCTTTCCAAACACGTGTGATTAATTCTCTAAAATTCTATTACTATATAGGTTCAGGTATGTTTCCAGGTAATTTTTAGTGTGCTGGGGGGATACCAGGGGGGGGGGGGAAAGCACACCCCTCTCTGTCTGCTGTTTGTCTGTGACCCCTTCCCCTTTCTAGCACCTGATATAATTTTCTCAAGGAATGATAGAGCAACTGCCATTGTT
Source organism: Pseudophryne corroboree (assembly GCF_028390025.1). NCBI lineage: Eukaryota > Metazoa > Chordata > Amphibia > Anura > Myobatrachidae > Pseudophryne > Pseudophryne corroboree. Next base: position 577,659,458 of record NC_086449.1, read on the forward strand.
TGTCTATTCTCCCTCTATGGGTGTCGTCGATGTCCATAGAGTGTGAATCACCTACCTCTCCGGTATACCGGTGGCGGTATGGTGCCCCAGGCGGGATCCCGGCATCAGTATTGTAACAGCCGGTATCCTGACGAGCTGTATGCTGACCGCATACCGTGTCATCACCCCTGTGTTCTGTCATAATCACTGTATCACCCCCCATGTGTTCTCTCACTGTGTCACCCCCCCTGTGTTCTGTCCCAGTCACTGTGTCACACACACACACACACACACACACACACACACACACACACACACACACACACACACACACACCCTTTTTTGTTTTCTCTCAGTCACTGTGTCACCTCCCCCAGCCATCTTGGAGCTCACGCACCAGCAACTAATCAGGAGTGGCTGCAGTGGCTTACAGCTGGTGCCAGATGTGGCATAATGGGTAAGTGGCACTGTGTGCGGCATAATGTGTAAAGATCATCCAGAATGTGTAAGGGGCATTACTATGTGTTTCATAATGTGTAAGGGGTATTACTGAGTGAGGCATAATGTGTAAGGGGTATTACTGTGTGGCATAATGTGTTCAAAGGGGCATTACTGTGTCGCATAATTTGAATTGGTGGTATTATTGTGTGCCGCACCCCTTCCTTGTGAGACCACACTCCTTTTTGCAACACTGTCCTTTTGTGAAGTATGGGATGGAGGGCGCAAAGTTATAGTTTGCAGGAGGGCGCCAAATATCCTAGCACCGGTCCTGATTTCAGTAATCAGAAATTAGTTAATTGTCCTGTTTGGGATATTGTATCATGTTGAGCAACAGTTTACCTAATTTATACATACAGATGTGTCCTCTTACAACTTTGCTCCATGTGCTACAAGTCACGTTACACATAACGCGTGAGTGCTGTGTGACTCGGTAGCGCAGAGCATCTATTTTGGCATCTTTTGCTGCGAAAATGCGTCTTAGATGCAATAGGGCACACAAGCAGCTTCTGCTGTTTAAAATGATATGCAGCATGCCTATATTCTGTGTGTGACTGCGAAGGTATTTGCATACAAAATGCTATGCTACAGTGTTTTCCTGGAAAACACTGTAACATTTCATTTCGAATGCAGATAGAGCAACAGTTACACACAGAATATAGGCATGCTGCATATCATTTTAATCAGCAGAAGCTGCTTGTGCTTCCGATTGTATTACATTTTCGCAGCAAAATATGCAAATTAAAGACGCTCTGCACTACCGAGTCCCACCACGGCATTGCACAACTTGAAGGGCTGTTTAGCATGAGTGCAGCATGGATGTAACAGGACACATCTGTATCAGTGATATGTATTTAAAAAAAACACATTTTAATACAAGTCATATAGTTTTATTGTTTTTGTTGGTTATTTATACTCGTACTAGCACTGATCATATCATGCAGTGCTGTACATCACCTAGTGTTATATATCATGCAGTGCTGTAAAGAATATGTGATCATTCAAATCCATTAGTGGGTGCCGAGAGGTAGGGCAGGTATTGGGGGTCTGGGCCTGCCTGTAAGGTTTAACCAAATGATAAAATGTGATGGTTTACCACATAACAGCAGCAGATATATACACTAGCGTGTTCTATGGGTTCTACAATGTTACTCCATGCAGTAAGCTCCGGAAAGTGTAATTTTTTTTATGTAGCTTGTGCCCATTAGTGCTCCCCCGGCAGAAAAAATCTGTGCGGGAACTGGGTTCCGGTGATCACCTATGTATGTCAATGGACACACAAGCTGATCACAGTTTAAAAAAAACAAATATATATAAAAAAAACAAAAAACATACTTACCAGTCACAGGAGCCGGTAATCGGTGCTCAGGTGCGGTCATCGGGACCTCCTGTTCTCTCCAGTTTTTGTATTCATTTCAGAACAGTAGTGTGTGGTCAGAATACATATAGGTGGTCATTCCGAGTTGTTCGCTCGTTGCCGTATTTAGCAGAATAGCGATCAGGCTAAAAATGGTCGATTCTGCGCATGCGTATGGGCCGCAGGGCGCACGCTCTAAGTATTTACACAAAAAAGTATGCAATTTTACACAGGTCCGAGCGATGCTTTTCAGTCGCTCTGCTGATCGGTGAGTGATTGACAGGAAGTGGGTGTTTCTGGGCGGAAACTGAGCGTTTTCCGGGAGTGTGCTAAAAAAACGCAGGCGTGTCAGGCTAAAACGCAGGGGTGGCTGGGGAAACAGGGGAGAGGCTGGCCGAACGCAGGGTGTGTTTGTGACGTCAAACCAGGAACTAAACGGACTGAGGTGATCGCAATCTAGGAGTAGGTCTGGAGCTACTCAGAAACTGCAGGGAAATATTTAATAGCAGAATTGCTAATCTTTCGTTCGCAATTCTGCTAAGCTAAGATACACTCCCAGAGGGCGGCGGCCTAACGTGTGCAATGCTGCTAAAAGCAGCTAGCGAGTGAACAACTCGGAATGAGGGCCAAAGTCAGAAAACATTTTGGAATTTTCTCACTGCTCAATGCCATATTTTTCTGAAAATCCATCCCACTTGCATGGATAATGAAAAAAGAAACTCACCCCTATTAGCAGCATAGTAATCTAAAGAAAAACTGAATATTCCAACAATGATTTAGAAAATGAAGGGTATGCTGTATAGTAACGGCGCCAAGAAACTGCAGGGAAACTGAATTAGATGGTGACATCTCTGTACAAACCTCTCCAGAACTTCCTAATCAGTGCTGGAGTCATTTACAATTCTGTCTTGATTGTTTGACTATCTATCCAGGGAGCAAACAGAGGGCGCAGTGGAGATACCTTTCCCAGACTAGTGAGAAACAGTACAGCACCTGCAAGGCCTTGTTAGTCAGCGCATGAGGTGTTTTAAAAGTCAGTACTAGACATCTACATGTGACAACTCGTTTGAAGGTTTACAAAGGTGAGCACAATGATGAATAAAATCAATACATTTTCATACAATACCTGACTTATAATGTGTCAGTCTCCTCGATATGTGTGTAATGTCTTAAATTGACTCCATGGGGTATATTTACTAACATTCGTAATTTTCGGAAAAAGGTCAAAGTTCAATCACGAATGACATCGAAAGTGTAAAACTGCAACTTTTTGAATTTATTACGCCTAATTTACTAAGCTGTCGTATTCGGATTTTTAATTTGTTCAGATGTCGATGTCATTCGTGTTTTTTTCCCGTTTTTTACGGCAGTGATTAGCAAAACACTGCCGACTTTATCACAATGAATCTCGGCCGGATCTGTGTGATCCGTGCTGGGGTTCATTTTTTTTTTTTTAAATAAACACTGTAAAACTTTAAAAAAAATTGCGCGGGGTCCCCCCTCCTAAGCATAACCAGCCTCGGGCTCTTTGAGCCGATCCTGGTTGCAGAAATATGGGGAAAAAAATGACAGGGGTTCCCCCATATTTAAGCAACCAGCATCGGGCTCTGCGCCTGGTCCTGGTTCCAAAAATACGGGGGACAAAAAGAGTAGGGGTCCCCCGTATTTTTAAAACCAGCACCGGTCTCCACTAGCTGGACAGATAATGCCACAGCCGGGGGTCACTTTTATATAGTGCCCTGCGGCCGTGGCATCAAAAATCCAACTAGTCACCCCTGGCCGGGGTACCCTGGGGGAGTGGGGACCCCTTCAATCAAGGGGTCCCCCCCAGCCACCCAAGGGCCAGGGGTGAAGCCCGAGGCTGTCCCCCCCATCCAATTGGCTGCGGATGGGGGGCTGATAGCCTTTTGTGAAAATGAAAAGATATTGTTTTTAGTAGCAGTACTACAAGGCCCAGCAAGCCTCCCCCGCATGCTGGTACTTGGAGAACCACAAGTACCAGCATGCGGCGGAAAAACGGGCACGCTGGTACCTGTAGTACTACTACTAAAAAAATACCCAAAAAAAGACAATACACACACACCTTGAAAGTAAAGTTTTATTACATACATCCACACAAACATACATACATACTTACCTTATGTTCACACGAGGATCGGTCCTCTTCTCCAGTAGAATCCAAGGGGTACCTATTGAATAAATTCTACTCACCAGATCCAGGGTACCAGGCTCCTCGTAGCATCCATTTGTAATCCACGTACTTGAATAAAATAAAAAACCGGAAAGCCGAGCCACGCACTGAAAGGGGACCCATGTTTGCACATGGGCCCCCTTTCCCCGAATGCCAGAAACCCACTCTGACTGATGTCTAAGTGGGTTTCTTCAGCCAATCAGGGAGGGCCACGTTGTAGCACCCTCCTGATCGGCTGTGTGCTCCTGTACTGTCTGACAGGCGGCACACGGCAGTGTTACAATGTAGCGCCTATGCGCTCCATTGTAACCAATGGTGGGAACTTTGTGGTCAGCGGTGAGGTCACTTTCGGTCAACCGCTGACTACAAAGTTCCCACCATTGGTTACAATGGAGCGCATAGGCGCTACAATGTAACACTGCCGTGTGCCGCCTGTCAGACAGTACAGGAGCACACAGCCGATCAGGAGGGTGCTACAACGTGGCGCTCCCTGATTGGCTGAAGAAACCCACTTAGACATCAGTCAGAGTGGGTTTCTGGCATTCGGGGAAAGGGGGCCCATGTGCAAACATGGGTCCCCTTTCAGTGCGTGGCTCGGCTTTCCGTTTTTTTATTTTATTCAAGTACGTGGATTACAAATGGATGCTACGAGGAGCCTGGTACCCTGGATCTGGTGAGTAGAATTTATTCAACAGGTACCCCTTGGATTCTACTGGAGAAGAGGACCGATCCTCGTGTGAACATAAGGTAAGTATGTATGTATGTTTGTGTGGATGTATGTAATAAAACTTTACTTTCAAGGTGTGTGTGTATTGTCTTTTTTTGGGTATTTTTTTAGTAGTAGTACTACAGGTACCAGCGGGCCCGTTTTTCCGCCGCATGCTGGTACTTGTGGTTCTCCAAGTACCAGCATGCGGGGGAGGCTTGCTGGGCCTTGTAGTACTGCTACTAAAAACAATATCTTTTCATTTTCACAAAAGGCTATCAGCCCCCCATCCGCAGCCAATTGGATGGGGGGGGACAGCCTCGGGCTTCACCCCTGGCCCTTGGGTGGCTGGGGGGGGGACCCCTTGATTGAAGGGGTCCCCACTCCCCCAGGGTACCCCGGCCAGGGGTGACTAGTTGGATTTTTGATGCCACGGCCGCAGGGCACTATATAAAAGTGACCCCCGGCTGTGGCATTATCTGTCCAGCTAGTGGAGCCCGGTGCTGGTTTTAAAAATACGGGGGACCCCTACTCTTTTTGTCCCCCGTATTTTTGGAACCAGGACCAGGCGCAGAGCCCGATGCTGGTTGCTTAAATATGGGGGAACCCCTGTCAATTTTTTCCCCATATTTCTGCAACCAGGATCGGCTCAAAGAGCCCGAGGCTGGTTATGCTTAGGAGGGGGGACCCCACGCAATTTTTTTAAAGAAAATAACCACTTTCCCACCCCTTCCCACTGATATACATCATGGATCCCTGCATGCCTATACAATCACGGATTAAAAAAGCAGGTCTGTTTTTTTTAGCACTTTTTTACGAGTTGTAATTTTTCACGGCAGTGTTTTTTTTTTTTTTGCTTTGCACTTCTTAGTAAATTACCGAGATTCATACTTAAACAGCCGCGTTTTGACCGATGGTGTATTCATTCGTATTTTTTTTGTTGGACTTCCAAAAAATTACGAATGCCCTCATCACTGCCGTGATTATTGCTTAGTAAATTACCGAGATGACACTTTGATGAAAAAACGGCATCTCGGTCAAAATCGGGACCTTAGTAAATATACCCCCATGTGCACTGCTGCCATATCCTTAGGGAAACACTTGCCAATTCCAATGATCTGCAGCACTGGAGGGCTAGATCTCATCCAATCTGGCTATCCACTTGGGTGACCAAATTGGACATTAATTGCATTACCCGGGCCAAGCAGCAGGATTGGGTATTGAGTAAGTTTATTTGTATAAGTGTTTTTGGGCACTGTGCAAGTACAAACAGAGAGATAAAAGACCATCAAACAACACTTACTGTAGGTCTTACTCTTAGGATGCTTTTTCCTCTCCTGACAGTATTATGGGTGAATAAATCCTGATAAAATGCAGCGTGGTTTGTAACAAGTATGGAGGCAGAATTTCTATTCTCTGCCGTACCCTGTGAGCCAATACAATGCTAATGTGCGTAGTGTGAGATCAAAGTGTAAATCTCACATTATAATTAACTTCCTTTTTATTGTTTCCTTTTTTTTCTACATAGTTCTTTAAGTAAAAGGGTCACATGATTTCTATTGACTGAAACTGGCCTTAAAGCGTTGTTAGAATAATGTCACTGAAGTGGATTAAGGGGCTACTTCAGGTTGGATCGCAAATCGCAATCCTCACGTAATTATTGCGGGGGTGCCGTGGGCGCATGCGCAGCATGCCCTACTGCGCATGCATCCGCATTTTCTGCGGGGGGGGAGCGCAGAAAATGCGGTCGCCTCTGCCTGTCACTCAGGCAGAAGCGGTCGCGGGACGGGAGGGTGCAGCAACGCTCCGTTTTCAGGGAGGAAATGGAGCGTTGCGAGGCGGGGCAACCGTAACGGTGGGTTGTGCGCACTGGACTGGAGCGTGTCGGGGAAGGGGGGGGGGGGGGGCGCGGAAGCGGCGGCTACGTGATGTCACACGTAGCCGCCACGACAGGTAAGATGGCGTCGGGACTCCTGCGGCCGCAGCTAAGCTGCGCCGGCAGGAGTCAAACTTAGGCAATCGCAATTTCTGATTGTAGCAGGGGAAGGGGGGGGGGGGGGGGAGCGTCGGTCAGCATGCTGGGCGGCCCCCAGCATGCGTGCAAAAGAACAGCAGATTCTGCTGATTAGCAGAATTTGCTATCCTTACTGAATTAGGCCCTGAGAACACAATTTGTCCTAACTGTACCCACAAGCATTACCATTTTTCGAGTCCAGGAAATGAAGGGGGGAGGGGGATAATATATTAACAGTAACTTAGCTCTAGCATATTCCACTGCACTTTACAGTTGGGAGCAAATAGTAATAATATCCGGACATGGAGGTAAGAGGACCGTGCTTGCAAGCTTACAATCTATAGATTGTGGTGCCCATTTATCATTAATTGCCATATTCAATGCGATCGCCATTTCCATAGATGGTTTAATCTGGCAGCATTGCATCCCCCATAGAAACCTATGGGGGATGCGGCTGCCGGCGGGAATGGAGTGATCGCAACAGGTATCGGAGATGCCTACTAAAGTCCCTCCTACATATAGGTCAGGGCATATTTAATATTTGCGGCTAACCCCAGAAAATTGGTGTTTTCAGGTAAATATTGTTTGATAAATGGGGCCCTGTGTCATTGCCATGTGTTGTTGGGTTACAATGGGATCATGACCACATCTCTGAAGGGCTAAGACACCCACAAACAGAGCCGGCCCTAACCAATATGATGCTCTAGGCAATATTTTGGCTGGGGCCCCCTAGCTCCACCGCCAGTTCCGCCTCTGACCCTGCACCCCCTTCCCAGCACCATCACCCCTCACCCCTAGCAGTCCTCATGTTGGTGCTCCTACCCCCTATATTTTAAATAGGAACAGTGCACACATTCAGTGCACAGCACAAAAAGGGGTGTGTTCTTGCTGGGAAGGGGCATGGCTCCTCAATAGTACGCCCAATTTAAATTACACCACACAGTAGTGCAACTTTATTCACATTTCATCATGCGATAGTGTCCCTTATTCACGTTACATCTTACAGTAGTACCACTTTACCTTATATACATTACTCTTCACAGTAGTGCTCCTTATTCATATTACATCACACTGAATTGCTCCTTATTCACATTACACCACACCATATAGCTCTTTATTAACATTAGACCACACAGTAGTGCCCTTTCTGTACGTTATGTCACAGTAGAACAACTTATACACATAGGGGGTCATTCCGACCCGTTTGCACGCAGCGGTTCATCGCTGCGGTGCGAACGGGTCGGAAATGCGCATGCAGGGTGGATGTATTACGCAGGGTGGATGTATTACGCACGCGCGTCGTTCCCGGCGTGCCCACCATAGCCGCCAGCGGAAAAAGTGATCGCAAGAAGACTGACAGGAAAGAGGCGTTCCGGGGCGTCAACTCACCGTTTTCCGGGCGTGGTGAGGCGAACGCAGGCGTGTCCAGGCGTTTGGAGGTACCCTAGAGTATCAGAATTTTTTGCATGGCACCCCTAGGCCAATAGTTTCTTATTGAGAAATGTAGTAAGAAATATAAAATTATGTAAATTGTCTTTATAGGTCATCCTTAGGGTAACTTATCTGGTGAGGGACAAGATTTGCTTCTGATTGTCAATATATTTTATGATTGGCAGCCATTAACACTGGTTTTGCTGTTTACATTGACCATGCAGAATTTGAATTGGTCCTGGACCACGAACCCGAGGCACCCCTGCAAGTGTTCCGAGGCACCCCAAGGAGCCACAACACACAGTTTGGGAACAACTGCATTATGCCAACCTTTATTAATGCCCTTATTCACACAATGTCCCTTACACATATGCCGCAAATTATTAATGCCATTATACACATAGTGACACACATAGTGCCCCTTACACATATGCCACACATTATTAATGCATTTATACACATGACACACATAATGCCCCTTACAGATATGCCAAACACTATTACCTAAGCATCCGACCTGCACACTGCACTCACACGGCCGCTAACACTGTGATCTCTGCCTTTGCTTGGATACAGATGTGTCCTCGTACATCTTGCCTCAATACACCATGCAGCATGAGATGCCTGGAATGAGTCAGCTGGCAGCTCTAAGCGTTGGGCACCTTTTTTTGCAGAATATGCATCTAATTTGCATTGCTATGTGAATGGGATGCACTAGCAGCTTCCGCTGGTTAAAATGATATGTGGCATGCCTATATTCTGTGTGCAACTGTGGCTGTATCTGCATACAAAATGCTACGTTACATTGATGTCCTGGAATACACTATAACGTAGCATTTCATATGCAGATACAGAGGCGTAACTCTGGGAGGCAACGGAGGCATCTGCCGCCGGGCTCCTGCTCTGAAGGGGGGCACCTCTCCTCTGAGTATGTGACACCGTTTTAATTAAGTTAATTAATAGCTGCCGCTATCTCTTCAGTGGCCAACTTCCTCACTGGTCCCTCCACTTTACAAGTCACCAGTGGCGTAACCACTGCCGCCGCAGCCCTCGCGGTGGCTTGGGGGCGCTACAACTGATTTAGCGCAGATTGACATGCGGACGAGCGTCCACATGTCAATCTGCGGTCTCCTCTCCCTCCTTCCCTCCGCTGCTGTGATGGAGGAACACGGAGGCACAGCGCGCGCCTCTCCTGCGTCCCTCCTGGGTCTCCGGCGGGTTTAATAAATGAAGTGCTGTTCGTGAGCTCTGATTGGCTCACGAACCGGCACTTCCTTTAACAGACCCGCCGGAGACGCAGGAGGGACACAGAAGAGGCGCGCGCTGTGCCCTCCGTGTCTCAACATCACAAAACAGCGGGGGGGGGGGGGGGGGGGGGGATTTAACTGGCACTGGGGGAGCATATTCGGCACAGGGGGAGGGGGAGCATATTTTGCACTTAGGGGGACATATGTGGCACTGAGGGGGCATATGTGGCACTGGGGGGGTATATGTGTACCTAGCACATGGGGGGGCTATGTTTGGCACTGGGGGCATGCGAGTACCTGGCACTGTGGGGGAATATCTGGCACTGGGGGCATATCTGGCACTGGGGGGGTATATGTGTACCTGGCACATGGGGGGGGGCTATATTTGGCACTGGGGGCATGTGAGTACCTGGCACTGTGGGGGAATATGTGGCACTGGGGGCATATGTGGCACTGGGGGAACATGTGGCACTGGGAGCACAGCCCTAGCAACAAGCACTACCCCCTAGCAACGAGCATGCCAAATAATTTTTTGGCTTGGGGGAGAAAAATTTCTAGTTACGCCACTGCAAGTCACACCCTCTTTATTATAGATACACATTTTACAAGTGTCATACCCAGGGTTAGAACCCACGACCTAGTACACTGGAAGCAGAAACCTTACTGATGACCCCTATGCTGCTGTATAGGAAATGTGAAAATTCTAACTATATGAAGTTACTTCTGACAAATACACGTAACTTCATAAAGTTAGAATTCTCATGCTTCCTATGCAGGAGCAAATAGCTCTATCAGTAAAGTGTCTGCTGTCAGTGTAACAGGTCATGGCTTCTAATCCTGGGTATGACTGCTAGGAATTGTGTGATTTAAAATAAAAGGCAATGAATTGTATATATGAGTTCAACCACACCATGAGGCTCTAGCAGGGGCTATGTTGCAGAAGAAACCAGCACTCCTTGTATATTCAAACGTCTTTATGCCATTATTTAAGCAACATGACAAACTTTTTGTGCAAAATCAGCGGCTTGGAAACAAATTCATCAATGCAGCTTGGAAACAAATTCATCAATGATATAGATCTCACATATCCTAGGTCATGCTGGGGATCTAGATCCAATCCAGCAGGATCTCCCAACAGCTGTTTCGGCTGGCGCAGTCTTCAGGGGAGTAGTTTAAAACTGCATTGTTGAATTTGTTTCCAAGCCGCTGATTTTGCACAAGAAGTTTGTCATGTTGCTTAAATAATGGCATAAAGACGTTTGAATATACAAGGAGTGCTGGTTTCTTCTGCAACATAGCCCCTGCTGGAGCCTCATGGTGTGGTTGTACTCATATTGAAATATTTGAACCAAGCACCCTGCATGAGATTATTATTGTGTTGTGCGGACCACAATATACACATATATATATATATATATATATCTAGATATAGGGGGGGCACCAATATTTAGCTTGCCTCCGGGCAACTGGGACAAACTTACGCCACTGTGCAGATACCATGGCCGGCTCCTGGAAAAGTGGCCGTGGCCTTGCAACTTCATATTATCAAACTATAAATAAGTATATATTCACACCCCCTCTACACACACACAATTAGCAGCCTTACACATAACACTTACAGTAGTGTTCCTTACACATAATGTCTCCATTGTAGTGCCAGATACACATAATGACCAAAGTAGGTTAGTGCCAGATATACATGATATGCCCCCCAGAAGTGCCAGATACACATGATATGCACAAGTCAACTGATAGAACTGACTCAGTGCTGAAACACCCTGCCTCCAGTATGTGATTTTTCACGGGCCTAGTGCATTGGCGGATACTTCTGTCCACCGGCGCCCACCACGGCCGCGACGATGATGATCATCTGACTGCAGCAGCACTGTGTGAGTCTGACTAGTGTCAGACACAATGTGAGAGACCCGGACCGTCAGCACAGTACTGAAATAAATATGTACCTAACACCACTGAGAGTTCCCCCTCAGCAGCAGTGTATTAGCTGAACAGTACGGCTAGTATGAGAAATGTGAGGCTCTGCCGTACTGTTCAGCTACTACACTGCTGTGCTGAGGGGGTACTGTCAGTGGTGTTAGGTACATATTTTTTTCTACATCTTTATTACATTTAGGGGGACATTCATGTACTAAGCAGTGATAAAAGTGGAGAAGTGAGCCAGTGGAGAAGTTGCTTATGGAAACCAATCAGCTGCTCTGTATAGGTTTATAGTATGCAAATTCTAAATGTTACGTCGATGCTGATTGGTTGCCATGGGCAACTTCTCCATTGGCTCACTTCTTCACTTTTATCACTGCTTACAGTGCTTAGTACATGTCCTCCTTAGTGTTCAGCTGTCTAATCTTATGTTGAGTGACAGACTTCTAAAATGCCAACCTAGTGCACATATTGACATCCAGAAGTGTCCAGACACTAAAGGTATCAATGGTATGATCCAGGATCAATTCAAATTATTTATGGCGACAGCAGCATCCCGACCATCAGAACCCCCTGTTCTAAAGATTAAACCTACACCCTTCTCCCCCCGATCGTGTCCCACTGAAAGAAAGATCGGGATTCCGGGCGCCGGTATTTAGATGCCAGGATCCTGAATCTTGTCTGTATTTCGACGCCGGTGTTCCTACTGCGGACGGGATTCCGGCGTTGTTATTTTGAGCGTCAGGATCCCGTCCATCGGTATCCTGACTGCATCCCAGGATGACATATAAATCAGTGCCGTTGTCTCCTGTTCTGCGCAGAACGGGTGCTGCAGCAGGGGACAGTGTTGTGTCCTGGGCAGCAGCAGCAGCAGCGCCGGGGTGGTTGGGAGCATTGCGGGTATTACAGACATTACATGGATCTGCCAACTGGGGGAGGTACAGTAGCTATGGAGGTACAGTAGCTATGGATGAAGCCCTCTGGCTCCCACCAAGTACAAGAAGAAGTGAAGAGTCAGGAGGAAAGGGGAGAGAAGTCCAAGGAATTTGTAAGTTTGCAGTAGTTCTGGTGATAGTGTCAGTGCCTCCGTCTCTGCCAGTGTCACTGCACCTCCGTCTTAGGAGTCCCAGACCCAGCAGTAGCAGAAGAGACAACGCAGAGTGCACGCCCTCTCAACACACTTTACTTTTTAGACTTCACTGAGATGGGCTGTTCTCATGGCACTGTTCTGGCATTCGGGCAATGCTATATTGACCTGAACAGGCATTCCAAATCACTGCCATATGCAGCGGTAAGGAATGTAATATTTCAGGGCTAATTAATAAATAGTGGGGGTGATTCCGAGTTGATCGTTCGCTAGCAACTTTTTGCAGCGCTGCGATCAGTTTAAATCTCGGCAAAACTGCGCATGCATATGCACCGCAATGCATAGGCACGTCGTATGGGTACAAAGAGGATCGGTGCTGGTCGATGGATTTAACGAAGAATACATTCGCACAGCCGAACGCAAGGTGACTGACAGAAAGAGGGCGTTTATAGGTGTCAACTGACCGTTTTCTGGGAGTGTTTGGAAAAACGCAGGCGTGCCCAGGCTTGTGCAAGGCGGGTGTCTGACGTCAATTCCGGGACCAAAAAGACTGAAGTGGTCGCAGAGGCTGAGTAAGTCCAGAGCTACTCAGAAACTGCAAAAAACTATCTTGTGCCGTCGGCTGCAAAAGCGTTCGCACACTTGCAAAGTGAAAATACACTCCCCCATAGGCGGCGACTATCTGATCGCAGCACTGCAAAAAGTTGCTAGTCAGCGATCAACTTGGTATGACCCCCATTACACAAAGAAATAGCACAAAGATGCAGTACAGTGTACTGTATCATAAAGTCCCGTTTGGCAATGAAAGGGTGGAGACCAATATTATATATATATATATATATATATATATACACCCATATGTAAAGGGGATGTGCTATATATATATATATATATATATATATATCTCTTTGGTTCTGGTTGCATTTGTGCGAGTATTTTTCCAGTGTATTTTGCTATGTTTAGGTATTCAAATTGAATAGTATTTAGCATGTGTCTTGTGCACGATAGAGCAGAAAAGGAACACCGTTCTGTTCTATGGTTTATGTGATTCAGTCAGGTCTCAGAATATAGGGCTATATTTATGAACAGTTAAAGTCAGGCATACTCTACACTGAATACTAGTGCCACTTTAAATTGTCAGCTCCAACCCTGGGAGAACTCTTCATAAATATAGCCCATGGAGCTCATTGAATAAAAGCCAGTTTGCACATATCCCATGTTTTTATAAATAAATAAATAAATATATATATATATATATATATATATATATATATATATATATCAAACTGGAATGGTTGGCACTCCCTTTCAATAGAACAACTGTCCCGTGCCCTCCTTATGCTGTATAGGAATCGGTGGTCTTCTAGAGAGGGGTTAGCAATGGCCCACTCCCAACCAGTAAAAACCAGGCGGCACTCCAGGGACTTGTGAAAGTGTATTCTCAAATCAAAAAGCAATAATGAAAGGCATATCTTGCCGACGTTTCAGCGCCTCGCAGGACGCTTTTGTTCAAGGCTATATGCAGTGAAAAAACTGCATATAGCCTTGAACAAAAGCGTCCTGCGAGGCGCTGAAACGTCGGCAAGATATGCCTTTCATTATTGGTTTTTGATTTGAGAATACACTTTCACAAGTCCCTGGAGTGCCGCCTGGTTTTTACTGGTTGGGAGTGGGCCGTTGCTAACCCCTCTCTAGAAGACCACAGGTTCCTATATATATATATATATATATATATATATATATATATATATTCTATTGAAATGCATAATAAATAGTTTCAGACTCAGTAGGATAATGGCACTGAGAGGCAGAGCTGAAGATATAACAATAACATAATGCATATAACAAAAAGATCAGAAATAACATACTAAGGGGTCTATTCATGTATGAAACGAAAAATGAATTGATACTTATAACTATATATCAGTCCGATGCGATATATAGCCGTTATAACTTATAAGTAGCAGTTCATGTATACAAACCCATCCGGCAGAGCGATGCGGTATCCCAGGCTCCAGAGACGCTGTTTTCTCCAGAGGTGCCCCGCAGCGGTGTTGAAAAGTCAGCCGGAAGGTCTCTACCTGTGCATGCGCCGCCGACTGGCCTCCCGGGAGGCTGCAGTGGGTGATGTGAAGTCAGGGGGGCGGAGCCAGCACAGGTACCGGGCAGAAAGCAGGGAAGCGCTGAGCTTTCCTGCAGTTACCGCACCACAGTTCAGGTTGCGCCATCTTGAGATGGCAAACCTGAACTCCATGGAGAAGTGGAATGCTGGGCTTTCCGGTCCTTCATGAATCACACTTACCCATACTAAAGTATGGTAATGCGATTCAGCTGCAGAGTGGGGGTGTAGTGTAACCTGCTCTGTGAATAGCACAAAGCAGAGAAAAGTCCTGTTTTCCGCAAAACAGGGCTTATCTCTGCTACATGAATAGACCTCTAAGTACTACGGCCCACATTTATCAAGCCTTTGAGAGTGATGAATTGCACGGTTATAAAGTATCAGCTAATCAGCTCCTGCCATGTTACAGGCTGTGTTTGAAAAATGACAGTTAGGAGCTGGTTGGTTGGTACTTCATCACCGTGCAATTTTATCACTCTCCAAGGATTGATAAATCTGGGCCTAAGTAAACACACAGGGAGTTCTATGAGTAGGGCTACAAAATCAATATTTATTGTTACAGAGTTTTATCAACAAAGCGTGCTTCCTAACGGGTTGGAGGAGAAAATGTAAAATGGCCGCCGTGCATGCTCAGTAGAGATTAGTCACTGGAAAAGGGCGGAGACCTGAGCATGCACAGTAGACTCTGGTGCAATGCAAATGATGGAAACAGCGCTGTGTTAGATTTTAATTTAGGAGCTGATTGCACAAAGCAGCAACTCTCTTCTGTGGCAAAGTATCACAGTAAGTTTACATTTCAATTCTCCATTGTCGGGAGAAGCATGACTAAAACACTAATGCCTGGTACACATGTACCGATGTGTACAGAGATGTGTGCTGAGCGATCTAGCACAGAGTGCTCAACACACATCTTTCCCCCCGCTCAGCACAAGGGGGGCGGGGAGGGGGGGTACACTCACTTCAGCCTTCAATTTGCGGTGAAGTGAGCGATCTAACTAGATTGTGCCTGCATGCAGTGGCCGCACATCGCTATCACTATGGGGCATACACACGGAGAGATCCATGCTTAATTTCTAAGCAATCTAGTCAGATTGCTTACAATTTAAGAACACATCACCCCCCTATACACTCTCCTGTTGAATGTAGAGGCTCTTATCTCTCCTATGCATTGTGCATACCCTCCAACTGTACCTTTTTGGCCGGTACAGTACCTTTTTTTATGGTTTGTACCGATTTTTTGCTCACTAAATCTCCATAGAAAGTATAGGAAAGGGGGCGCCTTTTACCTGATGCCACGCTCCTTTTCCTAATTTGTACCGGTTTTCGAGTGTTCAGTGTTGGAGGGTATGCATTGTGGTGTCTCTATGGGGCATTTTTAATAACTATCTGTTTACAGACCCGATAATTATGCATTATACGTTGTCCGTATGTACTATTCTACCCAATTAGGGACAGGGACTCCCAAAATAGCCTATCCCTGCGATGTGTAAAAAACTAAAATGATCTCAAACACAGGATTCTGTGCATGCTAGGTGTCAGAACAGGGGGGCAAGGGGGTGGCTCGCCCCTGCCAAATAACCGAGGCGCCAGGCAATGTACTGGGTCATGGGGCACAGTGCGGCCGACATCTAGTCTTAGCACAGGCAGTGTCAGGATGGAGATAATTCTCTTTCCAGCTGCTCCATCTCCTCCCTTCCCACAGCTCTTTCTATATCCGCCTCCAGGGACCTCCTTTTCCCAGCTCCAGCTCCTACAGTGTGTGGCCAGTTACTGGGGGCTGGCCCTTCCTCTGGGACCAGCCCTACGCCCTTCTCACGTCCCACTTCATATATTCACCGCACCCCACCCCCCGGAGTGGCCAGCAGCATCTCCTCTGTGGGCTTCTCCTGGAGGTTAGATATAAAAAGTAAGCAAGTTTAGGGATGGCCATTGAGGTGTATACTAATGAAGGTTGCCGTCAATGGTGAAGCTGTGCATAACCATCGATGGTAACCAACTATGGTACGGGAGACTACTAATGGTAATCTCCGTGTGCCAACCAGAGCCTGGGCGAGGTGCTTAGTGGGCATCAGTGGGTGGAGCTATGCTGCTATGTCTGAGCACCTTGTAAAAAAAAATAAGTATTATATATATATATATATATATATATATATATATATATATATATATATATATATATGTATATATAAACAATTGAATTGGCACTCACCCTAACTAAGTGCCTAATTCAGATCTGATTGCAGCAGCAAATTTGTTAGCGGTTGGGTAAAACCATGTGCACTGCAGGTGGGGCAGATATAACGTGCTGAGAGAGTTAGATTTGGGTGGGGTGTGTTTAAACTGAAATCTAAATTGCAGTGTAAAAATAAAGCAGCCAGTATTTACCCTGCACAGAAACAAAATAACCCACCCAAATCTAAAGGGGGGTACATATGGTAGATTTTTCCCGGAGATGTGTGCTGAGCGATCTAGCACAGACACTCAGCACACATCTTACCCCTGCTCAGCACACAGCGCAATGTGTGCTGAGTGAGGGGGACGATGGCGCTCATTTCACCCAGTGCTGAAATGAGCGATCTCACTAGATTTGGCATGCATGCTTGCCAAATCTAGAGCCGGCAATAGCGAAGCGCGCTGTTACCGGCACCCCTACACATGGATCGATGTGTTCTTAATTTCTGAGCAATCTAGATTGCTTAGAAATTAAGTGAACATCACTACGTGTGTACCCCCTTAACTCTCTCTGCACATGTTATATCTGCCCTCCTGCAGTGCACATGGTTTTGCCCATTAGCTGACAGATTTGCTGCTGCAATCAGGTCTGAATTAGGTCTATGGCAATGATTGCTCCGGTGCCCTCTGGAAACCATTTGCATAGAATAAATCTGACAAGCAGCGGCACTCAGAGACGATGTTAGATGATATTAGCAAAGAGTGTGTTTAATCCATCACATCAATCTATATTCGGTTATACTGTGTTATCGATGGAGGGAAACCATCTGGTTATCTCCCATTGATGGCAAAAGCATTCAACAGCGACCATAAATGATCGCTGGCCATCCCTAGGCAAGTATGTTGAGAATTTGAAATGTTTGCAGCCCCCACTGAAACTTATGGGGGCTACAGCTGCTGTCAGAAATGGAGGGGGATCATTCGGTGGATCATTAACATTTTCGGGTATCAGGTGTTTCAAGGGGATGTGCCGCAAAAATTCAGCTATAAATAGGCTATTATAATGTCACATGCAAAAGCCTTGCTGGAGCCTCTGACCGGCATGTCTGAGTTTCACTAGTCTATTTTTTGCTCAGTAATCTCTAATGTAAAATGCAAAGTACTGGTACTACCCTGTTCTCTGCAATTAATTAGCAGCCACCCAGGACTTTTTTTTTCATCTTTAGTAGTTATCAAAATTACGTAGATGACGCTGCTGACTACAGCTATCTATGATATCATACAGTTATAATATGTAGGATAGGTTTTGAAAAATTTATATATATATATATATATATATATATATACATACCGAAAGACACACACGTACGTACGTACGTACGTACACTAGAGATGAGCGCCTGAAATTTTTCGGGTTTTGTGTTTTGGTTTTGGGTTCGGTTCCGCGGCCGTGTTTTGGGTTCGAACGCGTTTTGGCAAAACCTCACCGAATTATTTTTGTCGGATTCGGGTGTGTTTTGGATTCGGGTGTTTTTTTCCAAAAACACTAAAAAACAGCTTAAATCATAGAATTTGGGGGTCATTTTGGTCCCAAAGTATTATTAACCTCAAAAACCATAATTTACACTCATTTTCAGTCTATTCTGAATACCTCACACCTCACAATATTATTTTTAGTCCTAAAATTTGCACCGAGGTCGCTGTGTGAGTAAGATAAGCGACCCTAGTGGCCGACACAAACACCGGGCCCATCTAGGAGTGGCACTGCAGTGTCACGCAGGATGTCCCTTCCAAAAAACCCTCCCCAAACAGCACATGACGCAAAGAAAAAAAGAGGCGCAATGAGGTAGCTGTGTGAGTAAGATTAGCGACCCTAGTGGCCGACACAAACACCGGGCCCATCTAGGAGTGGCACTGCAGTGTCACGCAGGATGGCCCTTCCAAAAAACCCTCCCCAAACAGCACATGACGCAAAGAAAAAAAGAGGCGCAATGAGGTAGCTGACTGTGTGAGTAAGATTAGCGACCCTAGTGGCCGACACAAACACCGGGCCCATCTAGGAGTGGCACTGCAGTGTCACGCAGGATGGCCCTTCCAAAAAACCCTCCCCAAACAGCACATGACGCAAAGAAAAAAAGAGGCGCAATGAGGTAGCTGACTGTGTGAGTAAGATTAGCGACCCTAGTGGCCGACACAAACACCGGGCCCATCTAGGAGTGGCACTGCAGTGTCACGCAGGATGTCCCTTCCAAAAAACCCTCCCCAAACAGCACATGACGCAAAGAAAAAAAGAGGCGCAATGAGGTAGCTGTGTGAGTAAGATTAGCGACCCTAGTGGCCGACACAAACACCGGGCCCATCTAGGAGTGGCACTGCAGTGTCACGCAGGATGTCCCTTCCAAAAAACCCTCCCCAAACAGCACATGACGCAAAGAAAAAAAGAGGCGCAATGAGGTAGCTGTGTGAGTAAGATTAGCGACCCTAGTGGCCGACACAAACACCGGGCCCATCTAGGAGTGGCACTGCAGTGTCACGCAGGATGTCCCTTCCAAAAAACCCTCCCCAAACAGCACATGACGCAAAGAAAAAAAGAGGCGCAATGAGGTAGCTGACTGTGTGAGTAAGATTAGCGACCCTAGTGGCCGACACAAACACCGGGCCCATTTAGGAGTGGCACTGCAGTGTCACGCAGGATGTCCCTTCCAAAAAACCCTCCCCAATCAGCACATGATGCAAAGAAAAAGAAAAGAAAAAAGAGGTGCAAGATGGAATTATCCTTGGGCCCTCCCACCCACCCTTATGTTGTATAAACAAAACAGGACATGCACACTTTAACCAACCCATCATTTCAGTGACAGGGTCTGCCACACGACTGTGACTGATATGACGGGTTGGTTTGGACCCCCCCCAAAAAAGAAGCAATTAATCTCTCCTTGCACAAACTGGCTCTACAGAGGCAAGATGTCCACCTCATCTTCACCCTCCGATATATCACCGTGTACATCCCCCTCCTCACAGATTATCAATTCGTCCCCACTGGAATCCACCATCTCAGCTCCCTGTGTACTTTGTGGAGGCAATTGCTGCTGGTCAATGTCTCCGCGGAGGAATTGATTATAATTCATTTTAATGAACATCATCTTCTCCACATTTTCTGGATGTAACCTCGTACGCCGATTGCTGACAAGGTGAGCGGCGGCACTAAACACTCTTTCGGAGTACACACTTGTGGGAGGGCAACTTAGGTAGAATAAAGCCAGTTTGTGCAAGGGCCTCCAAATTGCCTCTTTTTCCTGCCAGTATAAGTACGGACTGTGTGACGTGCCTACTTGGATGCGGTCACTCATATAATCCTCCACCATTCTATCAATGTTGAGAGAATCATATGCAGTGACAGTAGACGACATGTCCGTAATCGTTGTCAGGTCCTTCAGTCCGGACCAGATGTCAGCATCAGCAGTCGCTCCAGACTGCCCTGCATCACCGCCAGCGGGTGGGCTCGGAATTCTGAGCCTTTTCCTCGCACCCCCAGTTGCGGGAGAATGTGAAGGAGGAGATGTTGACAGGTCGCGTTCCGCTTGACTTGACAATTTTGTCACCAGCAGGTCTTTCAACCCCAGCAGACCTGTGTCTGCCGGAAAGAGAGATCCAAGGTAGGCTTTAAATCTAGGATCGAGCACGGTGGCCAAAATGTAGTGCTCTGATTTCAACAGATTGACCACCCGTGAATCCTTGTTAAGCGAATTAAGGGCTGCATCCACAAGTCCCACATGCCTAGCGGAATCGCTCCCTTTTAGCTCCTTCTTCAATGCCTCCAGCTTCTTCTGCAAAAGCCTGATGAGGGGAATGACCTGACTCAGGCTGGCAGTGTCTGAACTGACTTCACGTGTGGCAAGTTCAAAGGGCATCAGAACCTTGCACAACGTTGAAATCATTCTCCACTGCACTTGAGACAGGTGCATTCCATCTCCTATATCGTGCTCAATTGTATAGGCTTGAATGGCCTTTTGCTGCTCCTCCAACCTCTGAAGCATATAGAGGGTTGAATTCCACCTCGTTACCACTTCTTGCTTCAGATGATGGCAGGGCAGGTTCAGTAGTTTTTGGTGGTGCTCCAGTCTTCTGTACGTGGTGCCTGTACGCCGAAAGTGTCCCGCAATTTTTCTGGCCACCGACAGCATCTCTTGCACGCCCCTGTCGTTTTTTAAAAAATTCTGCACCACCAAATTCAAGGTATGTGCAAAACATGGGACGTGCTGGAATTTGCCCATATTTAATGCACACACAATATTGCTGGCGTTGTCCGATGCCACAAATCCACAGGAGAGTCCAATTGGGGTAAGCCATTCCGCGATGATCTTCCTCAGTTGCCGTAAGAGGTTTTCAGCTGTGTGCGTATTCTGGAAAGCGGTGATACAAAGCGTAGCCTGCCTAGGAAAGAGTTGGCGTTTGCGAGATGCTGCTACTGGTGCCGCCGCTGCTGTTCTTGCGGCGGGAGTCCATACATCTACCCAGTGGGCTGTCACAGTCATATAGTCCTGACCCTGCCCTGCTCCACTTGTCCACATGTCCGTGGTTAAGTGGACATTGGGTACAACTGCATTTTTTAGGAGACTGGTGAGTCTTTTTCTGACGTCCGTGTACATTCTCGGTATCGCCTGCCTAGAGAAGTGGAACCTAGATGGTATTTGGTAACGGGGGCACACTGCCTCAATAAATTGTCTAGTTCCCTGTGAACTAACGGCGGATACCGGACGCACGTCTAACACCAACATAGTTGTCAAGGACTCAGTTATCCGCTTTGCAGTAGGATGACTGCTGTGATATTTCATCTTCCTCGCAAAGGACTGTTGAACAGTCAATTGCTTACTGGAAGTAGTACAAGTGGGCTTACGACTTCCCCTCTGGGATGACCATCGACTCCCAGCGGCAACAACAGCAGCGCCAGCAGCAGTAGGCGTTACACGCAAGGATGCATCGGAGGAATCCCAGGCAGGAGAGGACTCGTCAGACTTGCCAGTGACATGGCCTGCAGGACTATTGGCATTCCTGGGGAAGGAGGAAATTGACACTGAGGGAGTTGGTGGGGTGGTTTGCGTGAGCTTGGTTACAAGAGGAAGGGATTTACTGGTCAGTGGACTGCTTCCGCTGTCACCCAAAGTTTTTGAACTTGTCACTGACTTATTATGAATGCGCTGCAGGTGACGTATAAGGGAGGATGTTCCGAGGTGGTTAACGTCCTTACCCCTACTTATTACAGCTTGACAAAGGGAACACACGGCTTGACACCTGTTGTCCGCATTTCTGGTGAAATACCTCCACACCGAAGAGCTGATTTTTTTGGTATTTTCACCTGGCATGTCAACGGCCATATTCCTCCCACGGACAACAGGTGTCTCCCCGGGTGCCTGACTTAAACAAACCACCTCACCATCAGAATCCTCCTGGTCAATTTCCTCCCCAGCGCCAGCAACACCCATATCCTCCTCATCCTGGTGTACTTCAACACTGACATCTTCAATCTGACTATCAGGAACTGGACTGCGGGTGCTCCTTCCAGCACTTGCAGGGGGCGTGCAAATGGTGGAAGGCGCATGCTCTTCACGTCCAGTGTTGGGAAGGTCAGGCATCGCAACCGACACAATTGGACTCTCCTTGTGGATTTGGGATTTCAAAGAACGCACAGTTCTTTGCGGTGCTTTTGCCAGCTTGAGTCTTTTCAGTTTTCTAGCGAGAGGCTGAGTGCTTCCATCCTCATGTGAAGCTGAACCACTAGCCATGAACATAGGCCAGGGCCTCAGCCGTTCCTTGCCACTCCGTGTGGTAAATGGCATATTGGCAAGTTTACGCTTCTCCTCCGACAATTTTATTTTAGGTTTTGGAGTCCTTTTTTTACTGATATTTGGTGTTTTGGTTTTGACATGCTCTGTACTATGCCATTGGGCATCGGCCTTGGCAGACGACGTTGCTGGCATTTCATCGTCTCGGCCATGACTAGTGGCAGCAGCTTCAGCACGAGGTGGAAGTGGATCTTGATCTTTCCCTAATTTTGGAACCTCAACATTTTTGTTCTCCATATTTTAATAGGCACAACTAAAAGGCACCTCAGGTAAACAATGCAGATGGATGGATTGGATACTAGTATACAATTATGGACGGGCTGCCGAGTGCCGACACAGAGGTAGCCACAGCCGTGAACTACCGCACTGTACTGTGTCTGCTGCTAATATATAGACTGGTTGATAAAGAGATAGTATACTCGTAACTAGTATGTATGTATAAAGAAAGAAAAAAAAACCACGGTTAGGTCACTGGTATATACAATTATGGACGGGCTGCCGAGTGCCGACACAGAGGTAGCCACAGCCGTGAACTACCGCACTGTACTGTGTCTGCTGCTAATATATAGACTGGTTGATAAAGAGATAGTATACTCGTAACTAGTATGTATGTATAAAGAAAGAAAAAAAAACCACGGTTAGGTGGTATATACAATTATGGACGGGCTGCCGAGTGCCGACACAGAGGTAGCCACAGCCGTGAACTACCGCACTGTACTGTGTCTGCTGCTAATATATAGACTGGTTGATAAAGAGATAGTATACTCGTAACTAGTATGTATGTATAAAGAAAGAAAAAAAAACCACGGTTAGGTCACTGGTATATACAATTATGGACGGGCTGCCGAGTGCCGACACAGAGGTAGCCACAGCCGTGAACTACCGCACTGTACACTGGTTGATAAAGAGATAGTAGTATACTCGTAACAACTAGTATGACGACGGTATAAAGAATGGAAAAAAAACCACGGTTAGGTGGTATATAATACAATTATGGTTGGACGGACTGCCTGCCGAGTGCCGACACAGAGGTAGCCACAGCCGTGAACTACCGCACTGTACACTGGTTGATAAAGAGATAGTAGTATACTCGTAACAACTAGTATGACGACGGTATAAAGAATGAAAAAAAAACCACGGTTAGGTGGTATATAATACAATTATGGTTGGACGGACTGCCTGCCGAGTGCCGACACAGAGGTAGCCACAGCCGTGAACTACCGCACTGTACACTGGTTGATAAAGAGATAGTAGTATACTCGTAACAACTAGTATGACGACGGTATAAAGAACGAAAAAAAAACCACGGTTAGGTGGTATATATTATAATACAATTATGGATGGACGGACTGCCTGCCGAGTTCCGACACAGAGGTAGCCACAGCCGTGAACTACCGCACTGTACACTGGTTGATAAAGAGATAGTAGTATACTCGTAACAACTAGTATGACGACGGTATAAAGAACGAAAAAAAAACCACGGTTAGGTGGTATATATTATAATACAATTATGGATGGACGGACTGCCTGCCGAGTTCCGACACAGAGGTAGCCACAGCCGTGAACTACCGCACTGTACACTGGTTGATAAAGAGATAGTAGTATACTCGTAACAACTAGTATGACGACGGTATAAAGAACGAAAAAAAAACCACGGTTAGGTGG
Organism: Pseudophryne corroboree; assembly: GCF_028390025.1. Classification (NCBI taxonomy): domain Eukaryota; kingdom Metazoa; phylum Chordata; class Amphibia; order Anura; family Myobatrachidae; genus Pseudophryne; species Pseudophryne corroboree. Next base: position 577,683,699 of record NC_086449.1, read on the forward strand.
TATATATTATAATACAATTATGGATGGACGGACTGCCTGCCGAGTGCCGACACAGAGGTAGCCACAGCCGTGAACTACCGCACTGTACTGTGTCTGCTGCTAATATAGACTGGTTGATAAAGAGATAGTATACAATACTACTAATATACTGGTGGTCAGGCACTGGTCACCACTAGTCACACTGGCAGTGGCACTCCTGCAGCAAAAGTGTGCACTGTTTAATTAAATATAATATTATTTATCATGTACTCCTGGTTTCCTGCTATAACAACCTGCAGTGCTCCCCAGTCTCCCCCACAATTATAAGCTTTATATACAATACATTGATGTGCAGCACACTGGGCTGAGCAGTGCACACAGACTGAGTCACTGTGTGACTGTGTATCGTTTTTTTCAGGCAGAGAACGGATATATTAAATAAAACAAACAACTGCACTGTCTCTGGTGGTCACTGGTCACTGTGGTCGTCAGTCACTAAACTCTGTCTGCACTCTGCACTCTCTTCTAATCTACAGTATCACAGCAATCTCTCTCTCTCTCTCTCTTCTAAATCTAATCTAAATGGAGAGGACGCCAGCCACGTCCTCTCCCTATCAATCTCAATGCACGTGTGAAAATGGCGGCGACGCGCGGCTCCTTATATAGAATCCGAGTCTCGCGAGAATCCGACAGCGTCATGATGACGTTCGGGCGCGCTCGGGTTAACCGAGCAAGGCGGAAAGATCCGAGTCGCTCGGACCCGTGAAAAAAAAAGTGAAGTTCGTGCGGGTTCGGATTCAAAGAAACCGAACCCGCTCATCTCTAACGTACACACACACACACACACACACACACACACACACACACACACACACACACATACACACACACAATATGTGATTCATCACGCCCTGCAGGCGCTCTTCACACCACTGCAAGGGGCTACACCCCCTTAACCCTTGTACGCCCTTGGGGCGTGCAATTTTTTTTATTATATGGCATATTACCGCCAATAATAATTTTGCGAGTGGTTAAATATTGCACGGACAAAGGGATGGCGTGAAGAGTGGCCTCAGGGCACGATGATTAACAGTGTAGTAGTGTATGCCTGATAAAGTGCCAGATGAATAGGAGCAATGCACTGTAGAAAAGACACCAAAGTCATGTGCCCACCAGTAGCAGAGCTGCTTATACACACAATACCCACAGGTAGCAGAGCCGCTTATACACAGTGCCCACAGGTAGCAGAGCCGCTTATACAACCAGTGCCCACAGGTAGCAGAGCCGCTTATACACACAGTGCCCACAGGTAGCAGAGCCGCTTATACACACTGTGTGCACAGGTAGCAGCGCCACTTATACACACAGTGGCCACATGTAGCAGAGCTGCTTATACACACAGTGGCCACATGTATGTCACTGACCTAGGTTGGGGATGTTGTGAACTCGGGGGTTCTCCCGATGGTAGGGGAGAGGAACCACAGTTGGGTCGGAACAGGGATGGCTTGATATAGGTCTTCCTCATACAGGACTCTGGCAGTAAAGCTTGGTGAAAATATTAAAGGACTTTATTGCAGGAAGGGGGCAACACAATGTCACATAACAGAGAAGAAGCGTATGGAGAAATGTCCAGAAAGTACTTGTGAGTGATGGTAAAAGATACTGGTGACTGAAGAACTTGAGAGCGGTGATTAAAAGACACTGGTGATTTGAAGAACTTGAGAGCAGTGGTTAAGACTCTGATAATTTGAAGAACTTGAGAGCGGTGGTTAAAGACACTGATGATTTAAAGAACTTGAGAGCGGTGGTTAAAGACACTGATGATTTAAAGAACTTGAGAGCGGTGGTTAAAGACACTGATGATTTGAAGAACTTGAGAGCGGTGGTTAAAGACACTAATGATTTGAAGAACTTGAGAGCGGTGGTTGAAGACACTGATGATTTGAAGAACTTGAGAGCGGTGGTTAAAGACACTGATGATTTGAAGAACTTGAGAGCGGTGGTTAAAGACAATGATGATTTGAAGAACTTGAGAGCGGTGGTTAAAGACACTGAGGATTTGAAGAACTTGGGAACGGTGATTAAAGACACTGAGGATTTGTATAACTCGGGAGCGAGGGTTAAAGACACTGAGGACTTGTATAACTTGAGAGCGACGTTTAACCTGCAGCCCACGCTGACTCCAAGAAGCACCGGTGACTGGAGCGAAGTGGAACCCAGCAGCGGCTGGGAACGCTGGAAGCTGTGCAACAACTGACACCTGGAAATGCCGGAGACACTGGGGTATGCTGCAATGAGATCCGCCCAGAGCAGAAGCACTGGCATCCACTTCAGAGGAAAAGACGATACTCAGGCGCCGAGGCTCTGCCCGGCGTCTGCCTTTGAATCTCCCGCCTCCGCTGGATTGGCGGAACAGTCCGATGACGTCACCCGCTCCCAGCCCACGTGATGCCGGGTGTCATGGCAGCGCCCCTGCCCCGGGGAACCGCCGGGAGCCGCGCCAGCCAGACGCCGGAGCCCATGGACCACCAAAGGCGGAGGCCGCAACACAGACCAGCAGGCACGCAGGGGTAAGCGCGGCGAACGCCGCCCATGGCGTGTGACAATGTAGCAGAGCTGCTTATACAAACAATACCCTCAGGTAGCAGAGCCGCTTATACACACAGTGCTCACAGGTAGCAGAGAGGCTTAAACACACAGTGCCCACAGGTAGCAGAGCCGCTTACACAACCAGTGCCCACAGGTAGCAGTGCTGCTTATACACACAAATACCCACAGATAGCAGCGCCACTTATACACACAATACCCACAGGTAGCAGAGTCGTTTATACACACAGTGCCCACAGGTAGCTGAGCCACGTATACACACAGTGCCTACAGGTAGCTGAGCCACTTATACACACAGTGCCTACACGTAGCAGTGCTGCTTATACACACAATGCCGACAGATAGCAGCACCACTTATACACACAATGCCGACAGATAGCAGCACCACTTATACACACAATGGCCACTGGGAGTTGCGCCGTTTATACACACAAAGCCCACTGTTAGCAGCGTTGCTTATACACACAATGGCCACAGGTAGCAGTACCGCTTATACACACAATGGCCACAGATACCAGAACCGCGTGTGAGAGAGTGGCGGGTGCAGGGGTGCCATGGGTGAGGGAGGGGCGGGTGCACGCGGCAGGACAGAAATAGACGCAGCAGCGTGTGGTCAGGCAGGGTGCGCGACCTCTGCATCTTAGGTGCATCTGCTTCTCATCAACTATAATTCAATTGCTCACAACTCACCAGAAAGTGAAGGGATCATACCCTGCATCCAGCCACCCATCTCCTATATATTTGGGCAGATCTGTGACTCTATGACTCTGACTCCGCATAGCATTGTGACTCCGCCCAGCATTAAGAATGAGTCACAGATCTGGGCTAATATATATATATATATATATATATATATAATGTGTATGGAATGGGGGGATAGGGGTACCAGCGACCGACAGTGTCTGTTAAAATATATATGCAATTTATGAAGATAGGCAGGATACGTAGAGGTGGGATAAAAAATAGTACATTTATTTTACATACGGTTAAAAAAAGTAGACTAAACATGAAGGGTAAAAGTACTCACAAATACTAGGTAAAAATGAGCTAGAACCATAAAACATAAAAAATATATAAATATGAATAAAAAAATCTGAGACAAGAGAATGCTGCTTATCTTAATGTGGAGAGTCATATGGGGCACACCCAATGCGTTTCGTCACTCTGACTTCATCAAGTCAGAGTGACGAAACGCCTTCTTCCTGTCAATCTCCTTGCGATCGGCTGTGCGAATGGATTCTTCATTAAATCCATCGCTCAGCAACGATCCGCTTTGTACCTGTATGACGCACCTGTGCATTGTGGTATATACGCATTTTGCAGTAGTGACCTGATCGCTGCGCTGCGAAAAACAGCAGCGTGCGAACAGGTTAGAATGACCCCCCCTAATCAGAAATGGATTGTAACATCACTCCTGTAATACAATAGCTTATGTGCCTCAGTTCAAGAGTCCCATAACTTTTAGGAGCTATTTGCTAACATTTACAAAGACACATGTCTTTTACCTACCTCCAAACTGACCCAATTCTGTCAGGATGGAAAAGACTTGAAGGGACTGTCCCTAACTCGTGGGTGGGGTTTGGAAGTATCTCCCTGAAAATTGTGTTTTTTTAATTGCTTAACACGCCATGCCACTGTCCAGATTACAAATTCCCAAATGTTTTGACGTATGCCTTTATATGGCAGTTACAGAGAATGTAATAATAATAATCATAATAATAATAATAATAATAATAATAATAATAATAATCATTTTATTTATATAGCGCTCTTTCTCCAACAGGACTCAAGGCGCTTTACAGACATCAAAAACAATGCACATATTGCAGAATATTTAAATAAGACAGCAGTAGATAAGCCACACAGACATAATAAAAGAAAACCTTAAGCACACAGAAAGCATAATGCAGGATTGGTGTAGGCATTTTGGGTAATAACTTCCAATGGTTGTGTATTCCACCCTCACAAGGTACCAAGTGCAGCAGCCATCTTGGGCGCTCAGCGTAGGATTACCCAGGGTGGAATAGTCCACCCCTACAAAATATGACACAAAATGGGGGTGATTTCAGAGTCCTAAAGTTTAGAGTAGGGTTCCGAGAAAACTACCAGGCCCATGTATTTTTCTTCCCATCCACAAGTGTACCAGATGAGGCAGCCATGTTGGGCGCACTTCGAAGGTTACACCGTGGGAGGTGAGCCATACAAGGGCCCAGTGCATGTATGGGAAAACTGACATTTGTGTGATAGTATGATGTACCCTGTATTTAGGGCGCAATGGCAGGGTGTGCAATCAGTGGAGGTAAACATTGCAGGAAAAGCACACAGTGGGGTGGGAGTAAAATAAATAAATACATTTTATCTATCTATCTATCTATCTATCTATACACACACACACACACACACACACACACACACACACACACACACACACACACACACACACACACACGTATATATACATACACACATACATACATACATACGTACATACGTACACATATACATAAACACAGTAGTCGAAGTGGGGCGGTATACGGCGGTATGGTATACCGCCACTTCTTCCACTGACCCAGAAATGAAAAAGTGTGCAGCAGGAGGCGAGGGAAGTGACCATCCTGCTGCACATGGTGCTCCCATCCCTGCTCGGCGGCTGTGTAGAGCGCTGTACTAGCTCACAGCTGCCCAGCCGCTCACCACCGCCAGCTGCCGCCCGCAGGTCACTGCCGCCCACCGCTCACCACCATTTTCTATCACCGCTCACCCACAACAAATGGCGGTCAGAGGGACCTCACCGCACCAAGGGCCTCCTTAAAACCGCTGCTGCCCATGGGTGCCTCCGCCGACCACAGTCAGGTAATGTTCCCCTGCTGTCCCCCTCTCTCCCTGTCGTTATTGTCCCTGTCCCTACTGTCACTCTCTCTCCCTGCTGTCACTGTCGTAATTCTCTCTCTCCCTGCTGTCACTGTCGTCATTCTCTCTCTCCCTGTCGTTTCTCTCTCTCCCTGTCGTTACTCTCTCTCCCTGTCGTCACTCTCTCTCTCCCTGTCCCTGCTGTCACTCTGGCTGTCCCTGCTGTCACAATTTCAGCTCATTCAGTGCACTATAATGTGAATTTCGGCTCATTCAGTGTGCTATAATGTGAATTTCGGCTCATTCAGTGTGCTATAATTAGTGATGTGCACCTGAAATTTTTCGGGTTTTGTGTTTTGGTTTTGGGTTCGGTTCCGTGGCCGTGTTTTGGGTTCTGACGCGTTTTGGCAAAACCTCACCGAATTTTTTTTGTCGGATTCGGGTGTGTTTTGGATTCGGGTGTTTTTTTCAAAAGACCCTAAAAAACAGCTTAAATCATAGAATTTGGGGGTCATTTTGATCCCATAGTATTATTAACCTCAATAACCATAATTTCCACTAATTTTCAGTCTATTCTGAACACCTCACACCTCACAATATTATTTTTAGTCCTAAAATTTGCACCGAGGTCGCTGGATGGCTAAGCTAAGCGACCCTAGTGGCCGACACAAACACCTGGCCCATCTAGGAGTGGCACTGCAGTGTCACGCAGGATGGCCCTTCAAAAAAATACTCCCCAAACAGCACATGACGCAAAGAAAAAAAGAGGCGCAATGAGGTAGCTGTGTGACTAAGCTAAGCGACCCTAGTGGCCGACACAAACACCTGGCCCATCTAGGAGTGGCACTGCAGTGTCACGCAGGATGGCCCTCCAAAAAAATACTCCACAAACAGCACATGACGCAAAGAAAAATGAAAGAAAAAAGAGGTGCAAGATGGAATTGTCCTTGGGCCCTCCCACCCACCCTTATGTTGTAAAAACAGGACATGCACACTTTAACGAACCCATCGACAGCGACAGGGTCTGCCACACGACTGTGACTGAAATGACTGGTTGGTTTGGGCCCCCACCAAAAAAGAAGCAATCAATCTCTCCTTGCACAAACTGGCTCTACGGAGGCAAGATGTCCACCTCATCATCATCGTCCGATTCATCACCCCTTTCACTGTGTACATCCCCCTCCTCACAGATTATTAATTCGTCCCCACTGGAATCCACCATCTCAGCTCCCTGTGTACTTTGTGGAGGCAATTGCTGCTGGTCAATGTCTCCATGGAGGAATTGATTATAATTCATTTTAATGAACATCATCTTCTCCACATTTTCTGGAAGTAACCTCGTACGCCGATTGCTGACAAGGTGAGCGGCGGCACTAAACACTCTTTCGGAGTACACACTGGAGGGAGGGCAACTTAGGTAGAATAAAGCCAGTTTGTGCAAGGGCCTCCAAATTGCCTCTTTTTCCTGCCAGTATACGTACGGACTGTCTGACGTGCCTACTTGGATGCGGTCACTCATATAATCCTCCACCATTCTTTCAATGGTGAGAGAATCATATGCAGTGACAGTAGACGACTTGTCAGTAATCGTTGGCAGGTCCTTCAGTCCGGACCAGATGTCAGCATCAGCAGTCGCTCCAGACTGCCCTGCATCACCGCCAGCGGGTGGGCTCGGAATTCGTAGCCTTTTCCTCGCACCCCCAGTTGCGGGAGAATGTGAAGGAGGAGATGTTGACGGGTCGCGTTCCGCTTGACCTGACAATTTTGCCACCAGCAGGTCTTTGAACCTCTGCAGACTTGTGTCTGCCGTAAAGAGAGATCCAAGGTAGGTTTTAAATCTAGGATCGAGCACGGTGGCCAAAATGTAGTGCTCTGATTTCAACAGATTGACCACACGTGAATCCTGGTTAAGCGAATGAAGGGCTCCATCCACAAGTCCCACATGCCTAGCGGAATCGCTCTGTTTTAGCTCCTCCTTCAATGCCTCCAGCTTCTTCTGCAAAAGCCTGATGAGGGGAATGACCTGACTCAGGCTGGCAGTGTCTGAACTGACTTCACGTGTGGCAAGTTCAAAAGGTTGCAGAACCTTGCACAACGTTGAAATCATTCTCCACTGCGCTTGAGACAGGTGCATTCCACCTCCTTTGCCTATATCATGGCCAGATGTATAGGCTTGAATGGCCTTTTGCTGCTCCTCCATCCTCTGAAGCATATAGAGGGTTGAATTCCACCTCGTTACCACCTCTTGCTTCAGATGATGGCAGGGCAGGTTCAGGTGTTTTTGGTGGTGCTCCAGTCTTCTGTACGCGGTGCCTGTACGCCGAAAGTGGCCCGCAATTCTTCTGGCCACCGACAGCATCTCTTGCACGCCCCTGTCGTTTTTTAAATAATTCTGCACCACCAAATTCAAGGTATGTGCAAAACATGGGACGTGCTGGAATTTGCCCAGATGTAATGCACTCACAATATTGCTGGCATTGTCTGATGTCACAAATCCCCAGGAGAGTCCAATTGGGGTAAGCCATTCTGCGATGATCTTCCTCAGTTGCCGTAAGAGGTTTTCAGCTGTGTGCCTATTCTGGAAAGCGGTGATACAAAGCGTAGCCTGCCTAGGAACGAGTTGGCGTTTGCGAGATGCTGCTACTGGTGCCGCCGCTGCTGTTCTTGCAGCGGGAGGCAATACATCTACCCAGTGGGCTGTCACAGTCATGTAGTCCTGAGTCTGCCCTGCTCCACTTGTCCACATGTCCGTGGTTAAGTGGACATTGGGTACAACTGCATTTTTTAGGACACTGGTGAGTCTTTTTCTGACGTCCGTGTACATTCTCGGTATCGCCTGCCTAGAAAAGTGGAACCTAGATGGTATTTGGTAACGGGGGCACACTACCTCAAGAAATTGTCTAGTTCCCTGTGAACTAACGGCGGATACCGGACGCACGTCTAACACCAACATAGTTGTCAAGGCCTCAGTTATCCGCTTTGCAACAGGATGACTGCTGTGATATTTCATCTTCCTCGCAAAGGACTGTTGGACAGTCAATTGCTTACTGGAAGTAGTACAAGTGGTCTTCCAACTTCCCCTCTGGGATGACGATCGACTCCCAGCAGCAACAACAGCAGCGCCAGCAGCAGTAGGCGTTACACTCAAGGATGCATCGGAGGAATCCCAGGCAGGAGAGGACTCGTCAGACTTGCCAGTGACATGGCCTGCAGGACTATTGGCTTTCCTGGGTAAGGAGGAAATTGACACTGAGGGAGTTGGTGGTGTGGTTTGCGCGAGCTTGGTTACAAGAGGAAGGGATTTACTGGTCAGTGGACTGCTTCCGCTGTCGCCCAAAGTTTTTGAACTTGTCACTGACTTATTATGAATGCGCTGCAGGTGACGTATAAGGGAGGATGTTCCGAGGTGGTTAACGTCCTTACCCCTACTTATTACAGCTTGACAAAGGCAACACACGGCTTGACACCTGTTGTCCGCATTTCTGTTGAAATACTTCCACACTGAAGAGCTGATTTTTTTGGTATTTTCACCAGGCATGTCAATGGCCATATTCCTCCCACGGACAACAGGTGTCTCCCTGGGTGCCTGACTTAAACAAACCACCTCACCATCAGAATCCTCCTTGTCAATTTCCTCCCCAGCGCCAGCAACACCCATATCCTCATCCTGGTGTACTTCAACACTGACATCTTCAATTTCACTATCAGGAACTGGACTGCGAGTGCTCCTTTCAACACTTGCAGGGGGCGTGCAAATGGTGGAAGGCGCAAGCTCTTCCCGTCCAGTGTTGGGAAGGTCAGGCATCGCAACCGACACAATTGGACTCTCCTTTGGGATTTGTGATTTCGAAGAACGCACAGTTCTTTGCTGTGCTTTTGCCGCAAGTCTTTTCTTTTTTCTAGCGAGAGGATGAGTGCTTCCATCCTCATGTGAAGCTGAACCACTAGCCATGAACATAGGCCAGGGCCTCAGCCGTTCCTTGCCACTCCGTGGCAAGTTTACGCTTCTCCTCAGACGCTTTTAATTTTGATTTTTGGGTCATTTTTTTACTGATCTTTTGTGTTTTGGATTTTACATGCTCTGTACTATGACATTGGGCATCGGCCTTGGCAGACGACGTTGATGGCATTTCATCATCTCGGCCATGACTAGTGGCAGCAGCTTCAGCACGAGGTGGAAGTGGATCTTGATCTTTCCCTATTTTTTTAACCTCCACATTTTTGTTCTCCATATTTTGCGCACAACTAAAAGCCACCACAGGTATACAATGTAGATGGATGGATAGTATAGTATTACTTATACTTATGGACGACGCGTGATGACACAGAGGTAGGTACAGCCGTGGCCTACCGTACTGCTGCTTAGTGCTTATCTATAAATATAATATACTGTATAACGGACCTGGTGGACAGTGTCAGCAGCAGACTGCTAAACTAGTATGAAGAAAGAAAAAAAAACACCACAGGTATACAATGTAGATGGATGGATAGTATAGTATTACTTATACTTATGGACGACGAGTGACGACACAGAGGTAGGTACAGCCGTGGCCTACCGTACTGCTGCTTAGTGCTTATATATAAATATAATATACTGTATAACGGACCTGGTGGACAGTGTCAGCAGCAGACTGCTAAACTAGTATGAAGAAAGAAAAAAAAAACACCACAGGTATACAATGTAGATGGATGGATAGTATAGTATTACTTATACTTATGGACGACGAGTGACGACACAGAGGTAGGTACAGCCGTGGCCTACCGTACTGCTGCTTAGTGCTTATATATAAATATAATATACTGTATAACGGACCTGGTGGACAGTGTCAGCAGCAGACTGCTAAACTAGTATGAAGAAAGAAAAAAAAAACACCACAGGTATACAATGTAGATGGATGGATAGTATAGTATTACTTATACTTATGGACGACGAGTGACGACACAGAGGTAGGTACAGCCGTGGCCTACCGTACTGCTGCTTAGTGCTTATATATAAATATAATATACTGTATAACGGACCTGGTGGACAGTGTCAGCAGCAGACTGCTAAACTAGTATGAAGAAAGAAAAAAAAAACACCACAGGTATACAATGTAGATGGATGGATAGTATAGTATTACTTATACTTATGGACGACGAGTGATGACACAGAGGTAGGTACAGCCGTGGCCTACCGTACTGCTGCTTAGTGCTTACATATAAATATAATATACTGTATAACGGACCTGGTGGACAGTGTCAGCAGCAGACTGCTAAACTAGTATGAAGAAAGAAAAAAAAAACACCACAGGTATACAATGTAGATGGATGGATAGTATAGTATTACTTATACTTATGGACGACGAGTGACGACACAGAGGTAGGTACAGCCGTGGCCTACCGTACTGCTGCTTAGTGCTTATATATAAATATAATATACTGTATAACGGACCTGGTGGACAGTGTCAGCAGCAGACTGCTAAACTAGTATGAAGAAAGAAAAAAAAAACACCACAGGTATACAATGTAGATGGATGGATAGTATTACTTATACTTATGGACGACGAGTGACGAGTCGACACAGAGGTAGGTACAGCCGTGGCCTACCGTACTGATGCTTAGTGCTTAATTATATATATAATATACTGTATAACGGACCTGGTGGACACTGCAGTGTCAGCAGACTGCTAAACAAACTAGCATGAAGAAAGAAAAAAAAAAAAAACACCACAGTGTTTTTCAGGCAGACAAACGTATACTGGACTGGTGGTCACTGTCAGCAAAACTGTGCTCTGTACTCCTGCTATAACTGCTCCCCAGTCCCCACAATTAGGCAGTGTGAGCAGTGCACTCAGCACAGATATATCATGCAGCAGTGCAGCACACTGAGTGAGCACAGATATGGTGGAGCGTTTTTTTTCAGGCAGAGAAACAACGGATTAAACTCAAAACCCTGCACTGTACTCCCTAACAGCTGCTCCCCGTCCCCAATCCTCCCCACAATTATAACTAACTAAGTTCTAATATAATACAACGGACTCGGAGAGGACGCCAGCCACGTCCTCTCCCTATCAATCTTAATGCACGTGTGAAAATGGCGGCGACGCGCGGCTCCTTATATAGAATCCGAGTCTCGCGAGAATCCGACAGCGGGATGATGACGTTCGGGCGCGCTCGGGTTAACCGAGCAAGGCGGGAGGATCCGAGTCGCTCGGACCCGTGTAAAAAAAAGGTGAAGTTCGGGCGGGTCGGATTCCGAGGATCCGAACCCGCTCATCACTAGCTATAATGTGAATTTCGGATCGTTCAGTGTGCTATAAAGTGAATTTCGGCTCATTCAGTGTGCTATAATGTGAATTTCGGCTAGTTCAGTGTGCTATAATGTGAATTTCGGCTCATTCAGTGTGCTATAATGTGAATTTCGGCTCATTCAGTGTGCTATAATGTGAATTTCGGCTCATTCAGTGTGCTATAATGTGAATTTCGGCTCATTCAGTGTGCTATAATGTGAATTTCGGCTTATTCAGTGTGCTATAATGTGAATTTTGGCTTATGCAGTGTGCTATAATGTGAATTTCAGCTCGTACCATGGCCCTCATTCCGAGTTGTTCGCTCGTTCTTTTTCATCGCATCGCAGCGATTTTCCGCAAACTGCGCATGCGCAATGTTCGCACTGCGACTGCGCCAAGTACATTTGCTAAGAAGTTTGGTATTTTACTCACGGCATTACGAGGTTTTTTCTTCGTTCTGGTGATCGTCGTGTGATTGACAGGAAGTGGGTGTTTCTGGGCAGAAACTGGCCGTTTTATGGGAGTGTGTGAAAAAACGCTGCAGTTTTTGGGAAAAACGCGGGAGTGGCTGGAGAAACGGTGGAGTGTCTGGGCGAACGCTGGGTGTGTTTGTGACGTCAAACCAGGAACGAAACTGACTGAACTGATCGCAGTGGCAGAGTAAGTGTCGAGCTACTCAGAAACTGCTTAGAAATTTCTATTCGCAATTTTGAGAATCTTTCGTTCGCAATTTTGCTAAGCTAAGATTCACACCCAGTAGGCGGCGGCTTAGCGTGTGCAATGCTGCTAAAAGCAGCTTGTGAGCGAACAACTCGGAATGAGGGCTCATGTGCTATAATGTGAATTTCAGCTCGAACCGTGTGCTATAAGGTGAAAGGGGCACCAGTACTAGATAGTATAAGGGGTTCTACTACACTGGACATGCCCCCTTTTGGGTGACCACGCCTCATTTTCTGGAGCTTGCATACCTTTGGCGCATGCATAATTGCATCCTTGACTTTTCCATACCCCCACTTCAAAATTTCCACTTCAACCACTGCATACACACACAACAAAAGGGGAGATAAAGAACAATTGCAGGTAACCAGTGTCAGAAGGAAAATTGGGATAACATTGTTTTGATAAGATCATGGTACGGGTGGGCATGAGAATGTGGATAGCACCCTCAGGACCAATGGAGATGTCCCCACTGAGCCTGGTCCTGGTGCTCTCCCCCCACAGCTCCCTGCTCATCTTTAGGTTTAGGCCCAGGGGCAGACTTGATGTTCTCAGCCAGATATGTGGTAAGCCTGGTCCTGGAGTTGTCATGGTAGACGTGAGGGGAGGGCTCCTGATCCTAAATTTTGTGGTTGTAACACAGTCCTTCTGTTATCTTGTTGGTTTGTTTGCCTTCTGTTTTCCTTAGGTTTAACACAGGTATAACACTGCTATTGATTTAAGCTGCCACTTTATAACTAGCCACTTCATATACTAGGCACTGCAGCGTCCTAAGGGACTGGCGTCCTGGCCTATACTGAATAAAATAAATAAATAAATACATAAATAATCTTGGAGAGAGGTAAAGTGGAGTTGCCAATAGTAACCAATTGCTATCATTTTCTAGCACAGCCTGTAAGATGACAGTTAAGCTGGATACGCACTTGGGCAATTTGATGGCTGAGTGGCCATAGTGATGCCCGACGAGCCGTTTCTGGTAAGTATACACATTTACCGATTGGCTTTTCAATGAATCAACCTGACGTCGTAGCTGGGTAGACATTCCAATTTACCCGCTCATCTTTGACTTCAGTCCCCGCAGCAAGTAGACTACTCATACACACACCCAGGTGCAATGATATATCTTCAGACATATCGACCATCAGCTGTGCTGCACAACCTTTGCGATATGTCTGTGAATGACATAATGGGTGTACACACCCACCAACTGGCTCACCATATATCGGTCAGTCACGATATATCGCCCAGGGTGTTCCCAGTTTTATAAGTTGATTTATTGCTATAGTCAACTTCAGGACTTGATAACTCTCCCCACAACCGCCATATAAGCTATACTACAAAGCATGCCTCCAAAACTTGATAAATCTCCCAATTATTTTGAATGGCAGCTAAAGTGAATGAAATCTATTTATTATGATCCCTCTGAAAAGAAAATAGAAAATCTACTTTCCCAAACTATACTGTATCATAGAATAGTTATCAGGGCAGCCCTGCGACTCTGGTCATAAGCAATAACCATCGGCGGCAACAGTGGTGGCAGGAAGAGCGGCGGCAGGTGTGTGTGTGTGTGGGGGGGGCAGCAGTGGCAGGAGAAGCGGCAGCAGGGGCATTGTGTAACTTGCACTGTTGCGGGTATTGGGGACATTGTGTATCTGGCATTGCTGGGGGCATTGTGTATCTGCCACTACTGGGGGCACTGTGTATATACAGCACTGCCAGGGAATTGTGTATATACGGCACTGCTGGAGGCATTATGTGTATAGACAGCAGTGCTGGGGCCATTATGTGTATATATGGTACTGCTGGGGTCAAAGTGTAACTGGCATTACTGGGGGCAATGTGTAACTGGCACTGCTGGGGGCATATGCGTTTAAAAAAATAGTTTATGCACCAACTGATGCCCCGCCCCTTTGGTAACTCCACCAACATGCCACATGCCACTGCTAATGCCACAGTACCTGAACCTATTCTCCTACAAAAATAGCACTGGCAGTCTTACCACTTGCCTGGCCAGTTAGCTCTCATCTGGCTTATACATGTGCCGACTAGCAATTGGACTAGTTCCAGATTCTAAAAATATATAGTGAAGAATAGATGGAAAAAAAATCAAAACAAAAGCTTAATTTTAATAATAATTTTTTTTCTGTGGGCACACCTGGCTATCACCAGCCTAAGATAGCATGGGGAAGCACTGAATAATGGGGGTCATTCTGAGTTGTTCGCTCGGTAAATTTCTTCGCATCGCAGCGATTTTCCGCTTAGTGCGCATGCGCAATGTCCGCACTGCGACTGCGCCAAGTAAATTTTCTATGCAGTTAGGAATTTTACTCACGTTTTTTTCTTCGTTCTGGTGATCGTAATGTGATTGACAGGAAGTGGGTGTTTCTGGGCGGAAACTGGCCGTTTTATGGGAGTGTGTGAAAAAACGCTACCGTTTCTGGGAAAAACGCGGGAGTGGCTGGAGAAACGGAGGAGTGTCTGGGCGAACGCTGGGTGTGTTTGTGACGTCAAACCAGGAACGACAAGCACTGAACTGATCGCACTGGCAGAGTAAGTCTCGAGCTACTCAGAAACTGCACAGAGAAGTCTTTTCGCAATATTGCAAATCTTTCGTTCGCAATTTTGATAAGCTAAGATTCACTCCCAGTAGGCGGCGGCTTAGCGTGTGCAAAGCTGCTAAATGCAGCTTGCGAGCGAACAACTCGGAATGACCCCCAATGTGAAGGATATTACTTGCTTTTGATAGATTAGTCTATACCAATAGGTATTTTTGTAGGCTTTTTGCTTCTGATAAATAGACCCCAAATAAATATTTCTAAAAATGACATGGTTGAAGCAATCTGCTGAAATGTGTTATGATGCAGACTAGCACTGCTCTCTACATTTGTTCCAAAGACCAGTTTACAAAAAAATTATAAATGATTTAAAAGACTAGGGGCGGGATGTACTAACCTCTCCCGCTGTGGTATCAGCCTTTCTCTGCGCTCCCTTATATGTTCTCCACACTAACTGGTCTCCTTCCGCTCGCCGGCGCTGCCCATCGCTCTCTTAGTTTTCTCCTCTCACTTACTGGGAATCACTGCGTTCCGCCTCCGCGGCCACACTGACCTGAACTCTCAGTTGCGGTTGCGCAGCGCTGCGCTCCCCTTGTCTGTCGCGCATGCGCATGTGACACTGCATCCTGACATGCGCACACTGGCATGGGGAGTGCAGGGCTGAGCAACCGCAATGGAGAGTTCAGGTCAGAGTGGCTGCGGCGGTGAGGAGGCGGAACGTACAGGGCCGTCTTAACAGCAGTGTAGGCCCCTGGGCACAGCAATGCACTGGGCCCCCTACCCATCCTCCAGCGGTAGGGGTGGGGGTGCTATCAGCCGCAGCATTGATGTCCCGTGGGCAGTAGGGGGTGTGCTATCTGCCACTCAGTATGTAGGACCTGGAGTAGTAATTTCTGCTAATTACTCTTTTACTGCACAGATGGTGTAAGGTGGGGCGGGAGGGATAACACTAAACTGTAGAAGAGGCATTGGGCTGAATGAAGGGGCCCTGGTACATAACTTCCAGGGTGGTAGGGGGGGTGTAATACGCAGGTGAGGGGTGGATAGTGGAGTGGACTTAATATTCATCATTTTTGGTGGGAGGGCAGCTTGGTTGACTGCAGATATCTCCAGTTCCTGGAAATATATTTCTTAGCTTTGAATGCAATAAAAAACTAGAGAGTCCCACCTTTCTAGAAGTTTTGGGTACTTGGGGATCAGAGTTCAGGAGCCAAAGCAATGCACCGGCAAAAGTATAAAACTGCAAACCAGATGTGTGGAGCTGGAGCAGGGACCAGCTGCTTGAAGGCTGATATCTCTGGTTCTGGGCATAGTAGAGACAAGCTGCCAGAGTCCACTGAAAGGGGGGAGTCCTATATTTTGGAGAATACCCTCAAAAAAACTCTAAGTCAGACATAACCAGAGATATCTGGCTGGGAAGAGCAATTAACAGTCTTGGATGGGGACCACTGCTTCGAAGTCAGATATCTCCGGTTCTCCAGGGCCGATTTTAAAAAAACTGGTACCCCTGGAAAGAGGAGACCCTCAACTATCAGCTTAGGGCCCTTAGACTCCTGGGGCCCTTGGGCAAGAGCCCATTGAGCCCATACGAAAAGACGGCCCTGGGAACGTAGTGATTCCCAGTAAGTGAGAGGAGAAAACTAAGGGAGCGACGGGCAGTGCCGGCCAGCGGAAGGAGACCAGTTAGTGTGGAGAACACACAGGGAGCATAGAGAAAGGCAGATACCGCAGCGGGAGAGGTTAGTGCATCCCGCCCTAGGGGCTGGATGCGTCATCGCTTGGAGAGTGATAAAATGGAGTGAAAAAGCACCAGCCAATCAGCTCTTAATTGTCATTTTTCAAACACAGCCTGTAACATTGCAGTTAGGAGCTGGTTGGCTGGTACTTTTTCTCTCTAGAATTTATCACTCTCCAAGCGAGGATGCATCTAACCCTTTATCACCCTCTACTATAAAGCCAGCAGTAAAATGTATTGCCATTTTTCTTCCACTCTAAAAACACACACACACGCACGCACGCACGCGCACACACACACACACATATGATATCTATCTATCTATCTACTTCATAAAAAAAAGTGCTGAAAGTCTGCATACATAGTTGTCATTTGGACTGTAACCAAATTTGTCTTATTTTGTGATGTCACATACACGTCTCATACAAGTGTCTGTGACAGAACTGCCACCTGTGGCACAAGTCATCCTGTTACAAGTTACAGCACTGTCTAGCGTGTAAGCAAATTATAGAGCCACCCATTCAGTACTAGTTCTTACAAATATTAATTATTCCATACACCACAGAAATGTTTATGCACTAGTACAACTCCCTAGGCAAACTACAAGAATTGTTTTTATGTAATTTGAAAAAACAAACACTAGTAAAGATCAAGTACAAGCACATTCTGTGTAGTTGAGAACAATTCACTACTGATTCCTGACACCTATTAATTATTAAAGCCTATTTACTGCGAGCAGGCTGTTCTCACTCAAGCTGGTCCGGGCCTGTGCCTCCAGGGTATTTACAATTTTACAGGTATCATTTCCAGCTGGTAGACCAACTGCTGGGCACATATGCAGAAGAGGATGCCAACATAGTCTCGGTTCCTCATCCCCTCTGACCATAACAATGATCTTCTACTTGCAACTATTGCTAGGTGATTAATCTTATTATTGGGCCATTGTTCATTGTCTGTGTCTTGCTGTAATTACAATTAATATTTGGCTTTTGACCCCAGATGATTTTGTTAGCAACCAATCGATTTAATAAAAGTATGGGTAAAGATAAATGATCTGCAAAGGAGCTCAAAGTCTGCAAGTTGATTGTTTGATTGTTAAATCCTGCATACTGTATATATCCTGTCTCCATAATTGCAGAAAATAATCATACAGCAATATCATGACTCTCTAACTGTCAGTCATCCAGGAATCAATAAGACTACTGAGAGTTGCTAGGTCATAGTGGTGCATGGCCATAGGGCCTAATTCAGACCCGGTCGCTGCAACGGCAGCAATCTGAAGCTCTTTGGGGAGCGTGCGCACCCCGTGAGGCCCAGTAAGATGCAAAAACATCTCAGGGCTGCGATCGCCTCTGCCAGATTGACAGGCAGAGGCGGTCACGTGGCGGGAGGGGGCGTGTCAACAGCGTTAGAACGCAATTGGTGGGGCACGGTCCGGACAACTCAAACATGTCCGGACCGTTGCGGGGGCAGGCCGCGGCTGTTTGACGTCACACGGCGGGCCGCTGCTTTTGCCCCTGTGCGGGGGGTGGGGGGTGGGGTAGCTACTGACATGTGGGGCAGACTCCCACATGTCAGACAAACTGATCATAGTTGTGCTAAATTTAGCACATCTACGATCAGGTCTGAATCACCCCCATAGTTCTGCAAGTACATGCAATGGTATGCAATTAATAGAGTTTGTACCAGGAAAAAGATACAACATGCTCCTCCCAGTGGACAGTAACAATCACTACAGGTGCGCTCTGGTGTATAATGTCTCTCAGTGAAACGACCTGCCACTTCCAGTTTAGTTGATACTCTTTCAGTAAGGGTTAATGGGAATGATGAGTTTGTAGCAGAGCACATCCTAGACTCCGAGATTAAACAAAAAGCACGGAAGAATATTTCTGTTGACTTTACACCTAATTTATCACCATGTAGAGGTTTGTCACAACAATCTTAGGGGCCTATTTATCACCATCCGCATCCAGGATGCGGATGACAGGTGATAAAATCGCCGAAACTCGCACTGCGATAATTGATTACATCGCAGGGATCCGGTCAAGCTCTGTCCCTGCGATGCCTCTTCGCAGCATCATCGGGGTATTTTTCGTAAAAAATACTCAGATGTCCTGCTGCGCATGCGCCACCCCCGCCAACATCGCTGCTACTGCCACTGCCTGGTCGACACCCCCCCCCATCGCGACTACTCCCGCACGCCGCGGACCCCCCCTGCAGGTTAATGTACTCGCCTGTCCAGGGAGCCGGTCAGTGCTGCTTCCGGAGGCTGCCGGGCGCCGGGTCCTTTTCCTGCGCTGTGACCCCCGGTGCTGTAAAGTACGCTGTCATTTTGCAGCGTCACTTTACTGCACCGGGGTCACATTGCAGCATATGAAGGACCCGGAGCCCGGCAGCGCTCACCGGAGGTGAGTATGTTGTTGGTTTTTATTACTTTCAATTTTTCTATTTTTACACTGTGATCAGCTTGTGTGTCCATCGGGCACACATAGCTGATCACTGGAGCCCGGTCCCCACTCAGGGCAAGGGGCAGAGAAAGCTGGGCAAAGGGGTGCTTATCGCAGTGCAGCCCTGTGAACTTGCCAGCCTGAGCTGGCGAGATTATCACAGGGCACACTGCGGATTTTTTTCACATTTTTTTTTTAGTAAATCTGGTCAGATCGCATTTCCCATTATAAGTATGGGGACTGCGACGTGGCTTACTAAAAAAAAGTGAATTAAACGGTTTGGAGCAGTTTTTCATGAAAACTGCTCCAAATGCCCTTCAATACATTGAGGTGATACTAAAATAATGTGAAAAGGGTGTGAAAACACCCTTTTTTCACAATATTTTAGTAAAAATAATGTTAATAAATCGGCCCTTTAGTCTTTGTAGATCGATGCTCTAAAATTGCAGAGTTCACAATTACCCAAGTTAACTACTTATCTTCAAAATGCTTGTTTGTTCATTAAAAATATTTATAGATTATATGCGCAGACTCTCTAGTGTCTGATAATGTTACAGCGTCCGAGGATTCCTTATTAACCTGAAAGAAATGTGAACAATAGTGAATATGAACCTATTACAAACACAATCTCAACATAAGAAACAATTAGACATGAAATGTTTACAGGCCACAAAAGATTTCCATGGGAGACAGAGGGCCTCATTCAGAGGCGGAAGCTGTTGCGTCTGTACTTGCATAGTTGTGCTAGCAATAATATGCAAATGCTAGTTTCAGCCTTCCTCCGGTGAGATTCCTGCGCAGAATGTGCAAGTCCAGAGACACCCACCTTCAGCGCCCCTAACATTGGTGAGCTTTTTGTCTCTTTCTTAAGGTACATACACACTAGACGACATCACTGTATGAGTGACGTTGTCTAGTGTTTCCCCCACCCGGGCTGGTCGGCCGGCCATACACACTGAGCGATATGACGACCATATCGCTTAGTGTTGTCACGCCGCGGCCGGGCCGTGCAGGCAGCTCTTGGATGACGATCCAAACAGAGCATGCATGCACCACTGACGCCGAGGGTCGTTAACGACTAGTGCTGCCGCGCATTGGTGCCGTTACCAGCATACACATTTGCCAAGAAAGTGAACGATGACGCTCAGGAAGGGTTAAAATGAGCAACGTCGTTCATTTTATAGGCAAGTATGTATGCACCTTTAGGCACAGATGTTCTCTCCTCAGTCCCAGTGAAATTACAATGACCTTACAGCAGTGCCGTAACTAGGCATTGGCGCCCCCCCATGCAAGATAGGGGCAGTGCGTGCCGTAGGCGCACAGAAAATATATAGGAGCGTGGCTTCGTGGGGAAGGGGCGTGGTCACAAAATACTACCAATTCATACTACGGTGCACAGTAGTCTCCATTATTCAAATTACGCTGCACAGTAGCGCCACTACACCAGGTAGAGCCCCTTTTACACATTACGGCAGACAGCATCCCCCTTTTCACACATTACGGCAGACAGTGTCCCCTTTTTACACATTACGGCAGACAGCATCCCCTTTTTACACATTACGGCAGACAGCGCCCTCTATTTACCCATTACGGCAGACAGCGTCCCCTTTTTACACATTACGGCAGACAGCATCCCCTTTTTACACATTACAGCAGACAACGTCCCCTTTTTACACATTACAGCAGACAGCTTCCCCTTTTTACACATTACGGCGGACAGCGGCCCCTTTTTACACATTACGGCAGACAGCGTCCCCTTTTAACACATTACGGCAGACAACGTCCCCTTTTTACACATTACGGCAGACAGCGCCCTCCTTTTACACATTACGGCAGACATCTTCCCCTTTTTACACATTACAGCGGACCCTTTTTACACATTACGGCAGACAGCGTCCCCCTTTTTACACATTACAGCAGACAGCGTCCCCTTTTTACACATTACGGCAGACAGCGTCCCCTTTTATACATTACGGCAGACAGTGTCCCCTTTTTACACATTACGGCAGACAGCGTTCCCTTTTTACACATTACGGCAGACAGCGTTCCCCTTTTACACATTACGGCAGACAGCTTCCCCTTTTTACACATTACGGCAGACAGCGTCCCCTTTTTACACATTACGGCAGACAGCAGCCCCTTTTTACACGTTACGGCAGACAGCGGCCCCTTTTTACACATTACAGCAGACAGCGTATAGCGCAGAGTAGGGAGCAATGTTGGTGGGTGGGTGAGTGAGGGTAACAGAGAGAGTGGGTGTAGGGATCAGTGAGAGTAGGGAGTAGTGAGGGGGTTTTAATTCATAGATCCATTTAGTTTCAATTTATTGTTCGATTCAATCACTATTGCCTTTCCTCTCCAGTGGGGTTCTGGTAACTGTATGGGGCCATAGCCATATAGAGATGACCCTGCGGCGCTGACAGCACTCTCATGAAGAACAGGCAGCCGGAGTGAGTGTGACTAGAGAGCTGCCATAGATAACCAGCTCCTCCGGCTCCCATCTACACTGCAGCCTCTCTCCTGACTGTGCGGTGTGGAGGTGGTACCGTGGGGCTGCTGGAGTCGGAGAGCTGAATGAGTAAACTGCGCGGTCAGGAGAGAGGCTGCTGTGTAGATGGGAGCCGGAGGAGAGGTGCAGATGAGACCGGCTCAGGGAGAATCGCGGCCGGCACAGCATCGCGGCCGGCTTCCGTCAGGCAGCATTGCGGGCGGCACAGGCAGCATCGCGGGCTGCTTCCGTCAGGCAGCATTGTGGGCGGCTTCCATCAGGTAGCATCGCGGGCGGCACAAAGCCATGCACCTCCGCTGGCGGGGACAGGCACCTCCGCTGCTTAGGGAAGATAACATTGTGGGGACTCGGATGCGGCAGCGACGGGGGATGGCGGCGCCTACAGGGTAAATACTAGTACCCTGCTTGCCCACTTCCTGTGTGTGCTAGCGGATGCGCCCCTGGTGCACATGCGCTGTGTGCAACGCACCGCTAGCACACACCTAGTTACGGCACTGCCTTACAGTACACTATGAAAAAAGTCCATCCTATTTCATGTCTCTCAAGGGACATCACCTGAAACTTCAAATGCAGTTGTTACTCCACCAGGTAGTGTTAAGGGGCATGACAGGTTTGTAGTCCAGTTTATCTTAGATCCCAAGATGAAACAAAAGAAACCCAACTCGTCTTTCTAATAAAGTGGAAAGGCTATGCAATTGAAGAGAATGGATGGTGTAATGGGCAGTACGGATAGTACGGATGGTGTAATGGTTAGCTTCATTGCCTTTACATTGCTGCCTCACAGCACTGAGGTAATTTGTTTGATTCCCACCATAGCCTTAACACAGTGTCGGACTGGGGCATGAAGGGCCCACCAGGGAAATGCAGTGGTAGGGGACCATTCTTAGGTGTGAGGCAAACCAACATAGATATTTGGCTAGTCATTAGAGTAGGGGTGGGGACCTCCGGACCCTAGGCCTTATATGGCCCAGAGAAGCATTTTGTCTGGTCCGGGACCCTGCCAAGGCAGCTGCAGAGTGTAGAGCTGTCCTCCGCGCACGGCATCATGGGAGATGTAGTTTTCTCACACTGTGATATGAGGCAGCTTTGAAGAGAGATCTCAACGGAGGTCTGCTCTGCTCACTGTGGGCAGGAGGAATGGCTGTGGCTGTGCTGCGGTGGAGAGTGGACTCAGGACCTGGACCAGTGGCGTGCAGGGCGGGAGGAATGGCTGTGGCTGTGCTGCAGTGCAGAATGGACCCAGGACCTGGACCAGTGGTGTGCAGGGCAGGAGGAATGGCTGTGGCTGTGTTGCAGAGTGGACCCATGATCTGGACCAGTGGTGTGCAGGAGTCTGGATGGGACCTGTCCTGCAGTGGTGGCAGTGATGCAAGTATGTGGGTATGCTCGGGTACGGAGTACCCTTAAGAATTTGGCAGCGGGTATGCAGTACCACCTGCCACACACTTTGCTATTACCACAATTATAATGTGCCACAAAGCAACAAGACCATGGTGCTTGGCAGCATGATGGCTCCTCCCACTTTGTCAGGGTTACTGGGAGTGCGACAGGACAGTTTTCCTGTTATAATGGAGGCATTACTATATATTGTTATTAAATTGGGGCATTACTATATCTTTCTTTTATACTGGAGGTATCACTATTTATTTCTATTATACTGGAGGCATTACTATATATTTTTAGCCTTGCCCCCAGATAAAACAAGGGGGGAGGGCTGTGTCATGTAGCCACTCCCACTAGCAGTATGTGGCCACACCCCTCACAACACATGACCAAGCCCATCTTTCGGCATTCGGTGCCACTAAGAAAATATTTCTACTTGCACCACTGAGTGGTGGTGAGTGCCCTGCTGGCACTATACTGGGGCATTATGTTTGTCTGTCATTACTGGGAGCTGTATGTGTGAGCAGCTATTACTGTGGCCATTATGTGTGATGAGCACTAATGTGGGCTTTATGTGTAAGGCCACGCCCACTTCCCTAGGGGGAGGGGGGAGAAAACGCTTAAAAAAATAGCCCGCAAATGATTTTTAAAAAAGCCCTACATTAGAGAGTGTATCGTCTGTGCCCCTTAATAAATATATATTGCAAATACTGCTAGTCCATGTATGATAATTTAATAGATTAATAACCACAATGCACTGTAGAAAATACACAATTGCCCTGTGCAGTATAATGTAACTAAGATATGTATAATTCAAGTGCACAGTCTGAAACCTGTTTCATAGAGGAGGGACTGGGCCCTCAGACAGCGATGCCCACTATGGGATTTCCCTGTACCCCAGTGGACCAGTCCGACCCTGCCACAATTGAGCGGAATTTGTATATTCTCCCCGTGCTTGAGTGGGTTTCCTCCAGGTACTCCAGTTTTCTTACACAATCCAAAATATACTGGTAGGTTGATCCGCTCCCAAACATTAACCCTAGTGTGTAAGTGTGTGTATGTACATGGGACTAGATGGGCAAAGTGGTTCTTATTTGCCACAAATTCTGTTTCTATGTAACTCTTGGTAACTAATATAAAATATCCATGCCTCCCTTCTTGGTCAAGAGTTATTCAAGAAAGTTCCTACCAAGGCCAAAATTTACTAAAAAATCGAGTTTGTCCGATTTGTGTTTTTTTTTTTCTAAGTCCTAACACGGGAATTCACTAAGCACAAATCTCGGCAGTGTTTGGACTATTCGTAATGGTTTGAATGACAAAGTTTAGAAATACGAATGGATAGACCATCAGTCAAACGCGGCCGTTATTTCCTACAACACGGGTATTCACTATTCATTCGTATTTGGGTGTTAGTCTCTGAGTGCTCAATTGCGGTCGTATTTTTTTGCGATTCGTTAAAAAAAGCATCAAAAAAATAGATCTGCTTTTTCCAGGCGTGTTTACATGTGTTGCAACTAACAAATCACTCACACCTGAATTAGGATGCCTATAAAAGGATCTTAGGCCCATTTCAATCCACCTACTCTCAGAAATGGCAGCAGGACTGTGGGCCAATGATATTTTGTGTGCTGTGGGATTCCTCAGACTCAGACATCAGCCTGTAAGTAACCAGGGCCAACAAACTGAACATGGTCAGCAGGTTGTACAGGTTCCGCGGAGGTTGCGCAGGTCTCGTTTTTTTAGGGGGCGTTTAAACTTGAACGCATTGTCCAATGATAGGGTCATACAGATGTTCCGTCTAAATCGTAACAACATTTTCCGTCTGTATGACCTTGTCAAACTGGGCCTAGACCCTGAGACAGCACACTCTCGCTCTGTCTCAGGCCTGCACAAACTCCTGGCTGTGTTGCACTTTATGGCTACTGGCAGCTTTCAGGCTGTGCATGGGGATGTCATAGGAATCTCACAGCCCTCATTTTCTAGAATATTAACACAGGTGATGTATACCTAACTACCTCCTCTGTTTTTGGTTGGTTTTAATTACTGTCGGTGGCCAGTTCTGTCCAAAAATCTCATGTTTTATTTTCTTTCAAATATACACACAGGTGTTGGCTGTTTTGCAGCCCCACATCGATGCCTCAATCTGCTTCCCTACCCAGGAGTCTCAGTGGCATGCCGTCAGGGTAGATTTCTATGAGCTGGCTGGCATGCCCAATGTGCTGGGAGCCATAGATTGCACACACATTCTGCTGAGACCACCTAGGGGCAGGCAGCACATCTATACCAATCGACATCTAGAGCACTCCACAAATGTGCAGGTGGTTTGTGATGCAAATCTCAAAATAATGAGTGTTGTTGCTGGTTACCCTGGGGGCTGCCATGACTCCTTCATCCTCAGTCAGTCATCCCTCTTTGATAAGTTTGAGGACGGACAAATGCCAGATGGGTGGCTGCTGGGTATGTAATTTGATATGTGTAGGCATGTGTATACTTTGTCCAAATACAGGGACAGATGTATTAACCTAGACAAGGCATAAGGAAGTTATAAACCAGTGATATGTGCAAGGTGATAAAGGCACCAGGCAATCAGCTCCAATATGTCAATTAACAGTTAGGATCTGTTTGCCTGCTGCCTTTATTACCTTGCACATATCACTGGTTTATCACTTCCTTATGCCTTCTCCAGGTTAATACATCTGCCCCACAGTGTGTTACTTATGTGTTGCTGTATCTTAACATGAATCACGTTACTATATTTTTTTTTTAGGTGATGGAGGATATGGCTGTTTCTCTTGGCTTCTAACTCCATTGTCCCGACCTGATACCCCCGCTGAACACAATTACAATCATGCACATAAGTCCACGCGGAATGTGATAGAAAGATGTTTTGGTGTGCTGAAATCTAGGTTTCGGTGTCTGGATAAGTCTGGTGGCCTTTTGTTGTATAGTCCCTTGAAGGTGACTCAAATTGTGTTCTGCTGCTGCTTTCTTCATAACATGTGTTTGCAACAACATCTGCCACATGTTGAGGAGGAGGAGGAGGAAGAAAGCAGCCAGCAAGCAGAGGAATTAGAGACATCTGGTGATACTTGGAGTACAGATGTAGGGAGGCAGGTTAAGCAAGAACTCATAAATAGTTTTTTTTAAGGTAAGTTTTGTTTGCTTCTTTCATTTGTTATGTAAGCATTAATATATGTTGTCCCATTTTTCTTTTAAAAACCATCACTCAGAATATGTCTGTCTCCTTGAGACATACAAACATACCCTTGCTTTATGCAAAACAAATGTAGCATGTGTATTGTGTTTATTTTACAACTCAAAACAGATTATGAGTGGCATGCATGAAGTCTGGATAAGTGTTATTAAACTTGCACTGATAATTTATTACAAGCACACATAATCCACAAAGTATTTGTTTTAGTATTATACTTTAAGATTGTGTGTAACGTCCTAATGCACAGGGTCTCAAACTCGTCCCTCAGGACCCCAAACAGTGCATGTTTTGCAGGTAACCCAGTAGGAGCACAGGTGTATGAATTACAGACACATTTTAAAAGTTTAACAGGTGGAGATAATTATGTCACTTGTGATTCTGTGTGGAGACCTGCAAAACACGCACTGTGTGTGGTCCTGAGGACCGAGTTAGAGAACCTGTGTCCTAATGAAACACTCCTCCACATATAATATGTTAGCCTTGAGGAATACATGTGTCCCTATGTGTGATGCTCCATCGTATTTAAGGGACACAAACTTAATATCATAAAAAAAAAATTATTTTGTAATGTTTGCTGCAGTAAACTTGCTGATTTGTAAGTCAATACACAGTTTCCCACATATATTCATTATTATACACATTATTTGTGCTCATTAAATACAAATACCATTTATTTGTTTCTACATCATGTGTACTAAACTGATTACTCATTTTTAACACACACAAACATGACACAACAATAATGACATTCATTTTGGCACTGAATTATCTAAATGCTATTACAACATATTACGACCTTTTTAGCCAACTCAATTGTGTTATTCTTGTAATGTTGTATACAGAAGAAAGGTAAAAGAGTTAACAAACACATTGTAATTTGTATTGGTCATGGATAAATCTGCATGGCTGCCAATTAGTCTGCCTGCAGGATATGAGAATGATTGGAATCTAGAAAGAGTAATGATTAGAAAAAAATCAAGTGGTCTTGTTACTGCATGCTAAATACATTCTGCATGGCTGCCAATTAGTCTGCCTGCAGGATATGAGAATGATTGGAATCTAGAAAGAGTAATGATTAGAAAAAAATCAAGTGGTCTTGTTACTGCATGCTAAATACATTCTGCATGGCTGCCAATTAGTCTGCCTGCAGGATATGAGAATGATTGGAATCTAGAAAGAGTAATGATTAGAAAAAAATCAAGTGGTCTTGTTACCGCATGCTAACATCAATGTGCAGATCAAATAACTTTCTCCTCCTCCTCACAAAAAATTTTAAGATGTGAAAGAATAAATGTGTTGGCAAAAATCCTGTTGTTGTTTGTAACACTTATAATTCATGATGTTCAACAAATTGTCAAGGTGGTAAGTGTTATATATATTGTAAAAAAACCTACACTTACTAACTGTGTTTATTTTCTTCTCTATACAGAGATCGGTGTATCTATTTTTTATTTATTTGGTGTTGGCTGCTTGGACTGGCCTTTGCCTTTACCACTGTTGTGTTGGCGTGCTCTGGTGGAGCGCCTTGGTGGTGAGGACACTGGCGTAATATTTGGAGTAGTCGTACCTGAACTGCTGCTTGTTTGCTGTTGGTGCATGGATCTGAGTGTTTCATTGAGGTTAGTGAGGGTGGCATTGAGTTCACGTGTAGCAGCATTTTGATTGTCTTCAATTCGGAATAAAGATTCATTTATCTTTTGATTGTTTTGAAAAATGTTCATATAGCTTTGCTGTTGTCTGTGCTGTTCTTCCATTAGTCAGTGCTGTTCTTCCATTATGCGCTGTAAGTTGCCCATTGTTACGATTCACCTGCCTCTAATGTTTGGCAGGTGAATTACAAGGAGAGAATTACTACTGGAGGTGCAGGCAGATGCAGTGTGACATAGAAATGGTTAACCAGACTTGACTGGGGAATACAGTAATAACTTGAGCACGTTGTAGCAGAATTAAAGGTTAGCAGACTATGGACTCTCCCTTTAATACTGAAATGTGCAGCAGCACACTTACACTGATTATGGACAGCAGGTGAGTAATATAACAGCTAAGAGCCAGGACTTGATTACAGGACTAGAATGTATAACAATCACTGTTGCAGGAAATGAATGTCCACAGAAGTGCAGGAATACCAAGTATTTATTATAGCAGTGGTATAATGAGGTATGGCAGAGGAATCACAGTAACAATCCAGGGTACAATATGAGCTAAGAGTAAATGGGTTTGCAGACTGAGAATTGCAGCAGAGTAATGAGACAGTTGAATAAAGAATCAGAGTAATATAATCCACGGAACTGATTGCAGGATTTGTATAATAAAGCATAACAGCATGCAGGCATAGAGGAAGTCCATAGTAACATGTAACACGAATAGTGAATACTAGAGAATCCACAGAGCACAGTGAAAGTCCATGATACTTAACTAAATAGTTCCGGCATGAACATGAGCTGGCAAGAATGGTTGTGGCAGGATTACATGAACTGGAAAACCAGGCTTCTCGGCATGAACAGGAGCTAGGACGAAGACACCAGGCAATGCAGGTAGTTCAGGCAGGAAAGTAGTATAATATCACCGGCGTCTGAGAACTCAGCTAGCTGGCCTTTAACAGCCACACTAACCAATGAACAAGGCCAGGCTGGGAGTGTTCACTAGTAATTACAAACCCTGTGCACCTGCTGAGTTGCATGTACACAGAGCCAAGGAACAGAACACATATGGATCAGCTGACACCAGTGGTGCAAGTGGGCGGGTACGGGTGGGTACGGCGTACCCGTAAGAATTTAGCCGTGGGTACGCCATACCCACACCGACGGGCCGCCGCTCCTCGCACCGCCGCTGATGTGAGGGAAGGAGAGCGCAGCCTGTGCCTCTCCTTCCCCTCAGTCTCCGGCGGCTGTCATAGTTTAATTCAGCGCCGATCCGTGAGCCAATCAGAGCTCGCGGTGCGAGCTCTGATTGGCTCACGGATCGGCGCTGAATTAAACTGTGAGACACCCGCCGGAGACTGAGGGGAAGGAGAGGCACAGGCTGCGCTCTCCTTCCCTCACACAGGACGGCAGCGGCCAGCGGCAGCGGTGAGCAGGGAAGGGGGGGGGGTTATACCTGGCACTGGGGGATATCTGGCACTGGGGGGGCATTTCTATCTGGCACTGGGGGATATCTGGCACTGGGGGGCATATATACCTGGCACTGGGGGGCATATATACCTGGCACTGGGGGATATCTGGCACTGGGGGGCATATATACCTGGCACTGGGGGATATCTGGCACTGGGGGGCATATATACCTGGCACTGGGGGATATCTGGCACTGGGAGGCATATATACCTGGCACTGGGGGATATCTGGCACTGGGGGGCATATATACCTGGCACTGGGGGGCATATATACCTGGCACTGGGGGATATCTGGCACTGGGGGGCATATATACCTGGCACTGGGGGATATCTGGCACTGGGAGGCATAAAGCCTGGCACTGGGGGATATCTGGCACTGGGGGGCATATATACCTGGCACTGGGGGGCATATATACCTGGCACTGGGGGATATCTGGCACTGGGGGGCATATATACCTGGCACTGGGGGATATCTGGCACAGGGGGGCATGTATACCTGGCACTGGGGGATATCTGGCACAGGGGGGCATGTATACCTGGCACTGGGGGATATCTGGCACAGGGGGGCATGTATACCTGGCACTGGGGGATATCTGGCACTGGGGGGGCATGTATACCTGGCACTGGGGGATATCTGGCACTGGGGGCATATCTGGCACTGTAGGGGCATTTCTGTATCTGGCACGGGGGGCAATGTATATCTGACACAGTGGGGGCATTTGTGTATCTGGCACTGTGGGGCAATGTGTATCTGGCACTGTGGGGCAATGTATATCTGGCACTGTGGGGCAACGTGTATCTGACACTGCGAGGCAACGTATATCTGGCACTCTGGGGGCATTTCTGTATCTGGCACTGTGGGGCAATGTGTATCTGGCACTGTTAGTCAATGTGTATCTGGCACTGTGGGGCAATGTATATCTGTCACTGTGGGGCAATGTGTATCTGACACTGCGAGGCAATGTATATCTGGCACTCTGGGGGCATTTCTGTATCTGGCACTGTGGGGCAATGTGTATCTGGCACTGTGGGGCAATGTATATCTGGCACTGTGGGGCAATGTATATCTGGCACTGTGGGGCAACGTGTATCTGACACTGCGAGGCAACGTATATCTGGCACTCTGGGGGCATTTCTGTATCTGGCACTGTGGGGCAATGTGTATCTGGCACTGTTAGTCAATGTGTATCTGGCACTGTGGGGCAATGTATATCTGTCACTGTGGGGCAATGTGTATCTGACACTGCGAGGCAATGTATATCTGGCACTCTGGGGGCATTTCTGTATCTGGCACTGTGGGGCAATGTGTATCTGGCACTGTGGGGCAATGTATATCCGGCACTGTGGGGCAATGTATATCTGGCACTGTGGGGCAACGTGTATCTGACACTGCGAGGCAATGTATATCTGGCACTCTGGGGGCATTTCTGTATCTGGCACTGTGGGGCAATGTATATCTGTCACTGTGGGGCAATGTGTATCTGGCACTGTGGGGCAATGTATATCTGGCACTGTGGGGCAACGTGTATCTGGCACTATTGGGGTCATACGTGTATCTGCCCCTCCCCCATATGTGTATCACGCCCCCATTTCCATTGGCCACGCCCCATGTGGCATTTGGCCACACCCATTTTTTGCGCGCGCGCCTTCGGCGCGCGCACACAGTACCCGTAAGACATTTTTTCTACTTGCACCACTGGCTGACACCAGATACATACTGAACAGAATCCTAACATTACCCCCCCCCCCCCTTCAGGGTGGACTCCGGACACCCGAACAGGACTAAGGGAAACAAAAAGTCTTAGAGATAAATCATAAATTCAAGATCTCCGACGATGCTTCTTCTTACGGGACCGTTTTGGTTTTACCACTGGAAGCATAAAGACATTGTCATAGCTTACAGGTGACTCCAGTAACAAAGCTTCTTCAGCTACTGAGTCATAATCCGAATTGGAGTCAACGTCACAAGGCAAAACCACAGCTTTCTTAGCAGGAGATAAAAACTTGACAGACTGAGCAGATGATGAGTTCAAATGACAGGAATTTTCAGAAGACCAATTGTATGGGGAAGAGAATGACATACAGCCAGAAGTTATGTACTTGGTTTGTTGTTTTGAAGATTTTGGAAGCCTGTAGTCTTTGTGAGATGAAGAGTCATTCGTGCGCTGGTTCCTCAAAGGAGATCCGACTTCAGTAATAGAAGATTCTTTCGTGGACAAGGCAGGACTCCCAGAACATTCAGAAAAATCAATTTCAGGACCACTAAATCTTTTAGTTACAGCATTACTGAAGGCTTTCAAGTCTCGAAGAACAGGATCATTGGAAGAGATGAGTGGTTTAAGGCATTTCAGAGCCTCCCCCTTGATGGCCATGCCCAAGAATAGAATTATCTCAGCATCAGAGGAAAGGCATGGACCCAATTCCCGAACTTGAAGTAACAGATCTCGAAATTGCTCCAACCTTCCATTAAAGATAATAGGGTCTGGGTCTTGGTCAGGACCAACAGAATGAGAGTCTTTAGCAGGATCAACAGACTGGACTTTCATTTCAGGCTTGACAGAAGGAAGAACTTTCTCAGGACCAACAGGACATGAAGCCTCTACTTGAGACTTACAAAACTTAAGGTTCTTTCCGGGAACCGGTAGGGCAGGAAATTTCTCTTTAGGATCAGCAAGACATGAAGACTCATTAGCAGAAGCAGTTAACTTAACTTTACTGACCTGAACAGGTAGACTTTGACTGGAAATAGATACGACAGAATTTGAATCTATGGACAACTTTGAACAGTCTGATTTTGGGGTGAATCTTTGTTGTAACGCTTTAATGAAGGCAGGAAGATCAGTGAGCAATGGATTTTTGGACTTGATGAAGGGTTTGGCCCAGTCCAAAGCTTCCCCTCTGAAGGATCTGAGGAAATAACTAACTGCATTGGCAGGAGTGATGCTGATTGACGAGTCTGATTCGATGTATACAAGATACTGACGAGCCAGGGCACGGAATTGGGCAAGATCTCCTTCAAAGACATTATTCCCTGGAGTATTACAATGGAGATCTTTCTTGGAACTAAAGCTAACAGATGCGACATGATAGTGTTTGGAGGCATTTTGGATACAGTCTGAGAAAGCTGTGTTCACACTGGAAATCAACTCTAAGGCACAATGTTTAACACTAGAACTTGAATCAGATGCCCTTTCTAGGGCTTCAGAACTGGACACAAAAACTGGAACCCATCCTGGGACTTCAGGGTTTGATGACCCTTTTGGTGAGAGGCCATCAACTACCCTTTCTGGAATCTGGACAGGCAGAGCCCCCTCCTGGGGCTGGACAGGCAGAACCCCCTCCTGGGGCTGGACAGGCAGAACCCCCTCCTGGGGCTGGACAGGCAGAACCCCCTCCTGGGGCTGGACAGGCAGAATCCCCTCCTGGGGCTGGACAGGCCTTGGCATGACCTCTGGCAAGGCGGACACCTCTCGGACCTCTGGCAAGGGGGACACCTCTCGGACCTCTGGCAAGGCGGACACCTCTCGGACCTCTGGCAAGGCGGGCACCTCTCGGACCTCTGGCAAGGCGGACACCTCTCGGACCTGTGGCAAGGCGGACACCTCTCGGACCTCTGGCAAGGCGGACACCTCTCGGACCTCTGGCAAGGCGGACACCTCTCGGACCTCTGGCAAGGTGGACACCTCTCGGACCTCTGGCAAGGCGGACACCTCTCGGACCTCTGGCAAGGCGGACACTTCACGGACCTCTGGCAAGGCAGGCACTTCAAGGACCTCTGGAAAGGCAGACTTGGATGACTGAGTGACCCTGAAAGACAAGACAACATTTGGACTGACCGTTGACACGGCAGTCCTCGCTTTCCCGATGGAAGGGAAAACAGCGTCCTCATGCCGTGAGGCAAGGGCAGGCGGGTCCTCATGCCGTGAGGCAAGGGCAGGCGGGTCCTCATGCCGTGAGGCAAGGGCAGACGGGTCCTCATGCCGTGAGGCAAGGGCAGACGGGTCCTCATGCCGTGAGGCAAGGGCAGACGGGTCCTCATGCCGTGAGGCAAGGGCAGTGGGAACCCCTCCTGGGGCTTTGGCACACGAGTCCCCTCCTGGGGCTTTGGCACACGAGTCTCCTCCTGGGGCTTTGGCACACGAGACCCCTCCTGGGGCACAGCCACTCGAGACCCCTCCTGGGGCATAGCCACTCGAGACCCCTCCTGGGGCACAGCCACTCGAGACCCCTCCTGGGGCACAGCCACTCGAGACCCCTCCTGGGGCACAGGCGGTGAACACCTCACTGCTGATAAGAGACTTAATAGTCTCCTGCTGGTTCCCAAATTTAAGTTCTGAGCCCCTCGTCACAGGACTCCAATTGTAAATAAGAGTTTTCTTTTGGGCAAGCTTTTTGGAAGAAATAGGGTCTGGAAGAACATTGAGTGATTTATCAGCTTGAACCCTGGAAGGCTGAAGTTTATCACTATTTCTGAACCTGCATAATGAACAGTCTTTAATCAGGTGTTCAGCACTCCCACAATAGAGACAGAGACCATTCTCAATACGCCGCTGGCGTTCAGCTTCAGAAAGCCTGGGTCGCAGGTAACTCCGAAATCTCCCTTCACCCCAACCTGACGAGGGAATTTCAGTAGTGGGGAAGCAAGAGTCTGTAGTCACATTGGTCTCAGAAACCTGAGAGTAAGCTTTGAAAAGGTCCAGAAAACTCCCAAAAATTTCTGGTATCAATTGAGTTATACCAGTAAAAAACGTTTGTAACTGCTCAATTTTCACGTACAAATTACTCAGTCGCTCAGGATTCACTCCACCATGGGACAGAGAGGACCTGGAACAGTTGCAAGAAAATGTACCAACAATATTGTCCTCACCAGGCTGATTATGGCAAGGATTAACTGCCTCCAGGACACTTTGAGAGGTTGGAATACTCTGCTGCTGCAGCAGATCCACACGAGAAGATATTCCTAAAAAGGCTTGTAACAGCAGTGTCTGTGTACTCTCAAAGTTCTGCAGCTTGCTCAGAAGACCCGGAACTGGATCTGCAACATGAGTCTGACCGGCTGAGATCTGGACTGAACTTGAAATGACTGGGTCCATTCTGAGCATACTACTCCAGTAGTGTGTTTTAGGGCCGGTGATAATGTTACGATTCACCTGCCTCTATAGTTTGGCAGGTGAATTACAAGGAGAGAATTACTACTGGAGGTGCAGGCAGATGCAGTGTGACATAGAAATGGTTAACCAGACTTGACTGGGGAATACAGTAATAACTTGAGCACGTTGTAGCAGAATTAAAGGTTAGCAGACTATGGACTCTCCCTTTAATACTGAAATGTGCAGCAGCACACTTACACTGATTATGGACAGCAGGTGAGTAATATAACAGCTAAGAGCCAGGACTTGATTACAGGACTAGAATGTATAACAATCACTGTTGCAGGAAATGAATGTCCACAGAAGTGCAGGAATACTAAGTATTTATTATAGCAGTGGTATAATGAGGTATGGCAGAGGAATCACAGTAACAATCCAGGGTACAATATGAGCTAAGAGTAAATGGGTTTGCAGACTGAGAATTGCAGCAGAGTAATGAGACAGTTGAATAAAGAATCAGAGTAATATAATCCACGGAACTGATTGCAGGATTTGTATAATAAAGCATAACAGCATGCAGGCATAGAGGAAGTCCATAGTAACATGTAACACGAGTAGTGAATACTAGAGAATCCACAGAGCACAGTGAAAGTCCATGATACTTAACTAAATAGTTCCGGCATGAACATGAGCTGGCAAGAATGGTTGTGGCAGGATTACATGAACTGGAAAACCAGGCTTCTCGGCATGAACAGGAGCTAGGACGAAGACACCAGGCAATGCAGGTAGTTCAGACAGGAAAGTAGTATAATATCACCGGCGTCTGAGAACTCAGCTAGCTGGCCTTTAACAGCCACACTAACCAATGAACAAGGCCAGGCTGGGAGTGTTCACTAGTAATTACAAACCCTGTGCACCTGCTGAGCTGCATGTACACAGAGCCAAGGAACAGAACACATATGGATCAGCTGACACCAGATACATACTGAACAGAATCCTAACACCCATGACCTGTGTAATGTCTGCACGCATGAGTTCCATGGTATTGCCAATTCTCGTGGTTTGTTCATTTTGTCTACTCATGTTTCTGGTTATTCTTCTGAGGTGACATGGTAGGCTTGCAAACATTTGTGTCTGCCTACGCAGGCAATCTTCATTAGTGGCCTGCTGTCTAGCCCAAATGCTCCAAAACACGTGATCAGGGCCTTGTGTAACACAAGGCCCTGATCACGTGTTTTGGAGCATTTGGGCTAGACAGCAGGCCACTAATGAAGATTGCCTGCGTAGGCAGACACAAATGTTTGCAAGCCTACCATGTCACCTCAGAAGAATAACCAGAAACATGAACCATGGTGTGGTTGGGCTGTGTTCTGGTGGTGGTGTGCTTTGCTGTGGTGGTGTACTCACAGGTGCTGGGGGCCTGATTCCTTGGCTTAATGGCTGCATTTCTAACAGGATTGTCTCATCCATGTCACTGTGTTGCTGTTGTTGCGGAGGGATGCTGTTACCAGGACTAGAAGCTGAAATTTTGAAAAATTATCCGTTAGCTATCCATATGTTTGATAAACTATAACAAATCACTACACATGGAACACATGTCATTGACTGTTGCTTTCAGATATCCTGCCTAGCAACATCATCACTCATAACTTCAATACATACATATGCCTGTTTGTGGCAAATGTGTCTGGTTACTTCATTGTGAAAGCAAACACATTAGTTTTATTGTATATCAGACATACTCCACCATAAAAACACATTGTAATCCATAATGTGTTACCTTATAGCTTTTCAAAAACAAACATAGTAATGTTTTTATATGTATTTGGCAATGTTAGGTCAAACACACATGTGAAAAATTGTTAAACAACCTTACTAATTTCCAAAATTAAACATGAGTTTCTGTTGCAGCATCTTACACACAATGTGCTACTGTATGGCTGAAGTGGATATACATATATTTACAGGATGTGGACAAGGCCATTTCTGTAGGATTACATTTCATGTTTTACTGACTTCGGTAAGTATATCAGATTTTGATGTGTTTTGACTTAATGCGTTTAAGTAAAAGTTTAATTACGATCTGAAATTTCACAAATTGATTTCAGTTTGATACTCACAATCAAGATGAGGGGAGTGTGGTTCACGTCTTGGAGGTGTGTCCAAAATTTGGAGTGGGGCTCGATAATCTTCGTGGCGGGGTAGCCTGCTGTGGTTGGCCCTGGACATCAGACCTTGCTTTCTTTGCTGCCACATGTTTTTTTTTGGTGGTGTGTTACAGAAGTCCGACTTCTGCTGCTCCAGACTTCTTTTGATGGACCTAGTATTGAAAGTTAAATGTTGTTATGGCCATTCCTTTACAAACATACCCTATACTACAATGGACACTTTACCTGCTTCCGCAGCGTCATCATCATCAGATGTCATGGGAGTTACTGTAGGACGAGCAGTACTGCTTTTTTCCAACACTGTAAAACCAAAATAAAAAAATCATGTATTCATGCTATTGTGGATACATCCACCCATTATGCTTATAAACATTAATTCTGTAAAAAATGCTTGTTTTTTTTGTACCAAAAAAATAAGGTCCGTAAACCAAAAAACCACTACATAAAACAAAAAACATGGGCCCTCATTCCGAGTTGTTCGCTCGCTAGCCGCTTTTCGCAGCAGTGCACACGCTAAGCCGCTGCCCTCTGGGAGTGAATCTTAGCTTAGCAGTATTGCGAACGAAAGATTCGCAAAATTGCGAATAGAAATTTCTTAGCAGTTTCTGAGTAGCTCGAGACTTCCTATGCCACTGCGATCAGTTCAGTCAGTTTTCGTTCCTGGTTTGACGTCACAAACACACCCAGCGTTCGCCCAGGCACTCCCCCGTTTCTCCAGACACTCCCGCGTTTTCCCCAGAAACGGCAGCGTTTTTTCACACACACCCATAAAACGCCCAGTTTCCGCCCAGAAACACCCACTTCCTGTCAATCACACTCCGATCACCAGAACAAAGAAAAAACCTCGTAATGCCGTGAGTAAAATACCAAACTTCTTAGCAAATTTACTTGACGCAGCCGCAGTACGAACATTGCGCAAGTTAGCGGAAAATCGCACCGATGCGAAGGAAAATAACAAGCGAACAACTCGGAATGAGGGCCATTGTCCAATAGCCATATGCACTATGGAAAGTGCTACACAGGAAAACATGTACAGGACACAGACATAGGACACAAGTAAAAATACATACACTAACAACCAAAAACACACACATCTTCATTTTGTAATGAAAGGAAAAATTTAACAGATGCAATATAGAAATTGCTCTGTGATGTGGCACTCCAAACACACATTACCACTATATGAGGCAAACAAAAACAAAAGCCAAAAAAAAAAAAAAAAGGAGACTGCAGTGTTGTGTCAGGGTACAAATACAGACTCAAACTGAACATACAAATAGTGGGTTTATCTAAAAACTTAATACATTCAGTACTAATGACATTACACATGTAAGTGGTTCCCAAACCACTTTCCACTACTCCAGCCTCTAACATGACAACCACTGTTTTTGCTACATTGCACATGGATAACCTAAATATAAAACATAGTCCAAATTAAAAACGTAAAAATGTGCAAAAGGAAAACAATATTGCTGGACAATTCAATGACACACCAAGTCCAAACTACAGATGGAAAATATACAGAAAAAAAACACATGACATACAATAAAGTAAGATGTTACATTGGCTTTTGGAGAAAACATTACCAAAAAAAAAATGTATTTGCTGACACACACTTGAAGATGGGAGTAATATGCAACGTCACATGACACACATTTGAAAAAAAAAAAAAAATAAGGTCATAGAATGTTAATGCAAATACACATGCTCACCATTCTTCCTGGGCAGATCGGAATCCCGGACATGGGTTGCAGAGACTACTTCAGGAGGTATTACACTCTGCATGGGCTCCTCATAGTCCAGATATCTTGCAATATAGGGCTGCCCACCACTGGTTTTTCGAGCCGACTTCACCTCCTTGGCCATTTTGGACTTAACACGTTGCTTTATGTCATAGTACCGTTTGCGGCACGTGTCCTCCGTCCGCTTGACAACCCCCTCACTGTTGACAGCAGAAACAACTTTTGCCCACAACATTGTCTTCTTCCGTGTTGGCACTTTGGCGGACTCAGGCCCAAATAGCTGCCGCTGATACTTCATCAGCTCCCGCACCAATGCCACATTTTCTGCATAACTAAACTTGACATTCCGCCCAGTCTTAGTAGTGGTGCGTGGCTGCGGAGCTCTCTGACTGTCACTATCACTGTCACTTGAGGCTGCTGCAGCAACCTCACCCACCTCCTCCACCTCACTAACCTCACTCACACTCACCTCCTCCACCTGACCGACCTCCTCCCCCTCACTCACACCCTCCACCTCACCCACCTCTGAGTCACACATAATTGTGTGTCTAAACACTTAACACAGAAGAAAAACAAACAAACAACACACTCCACTACCACTGCACAACACACACACACACACACACACACACACACACACACACACACACACACACACACACACACACACACACACACGGGACACTAAATTAAAAAAACTTGGACAAAAAATGAGACAAAACCAAAAAACACAAGACTACAAGAATGACAAGACTACTTTCAAACACAATACTACACTCAGAAATCGCCCAAAAAACTCCTCACAAACAAACTACTCCACAGCACAACCTCCCTCCTCACCACTAACTAAACCCACGAGGTGCGGACGGTTTGGGGCGTATTTATATGGTTGCGCACAGACACTCCTACATCTGAAACACAACCAATCACGAACGGGGATGAAAAACGAAACTAAAAGTGAAAATGTGGCCGGGGTTTAAATAAACCCTGCCGCGTTTAACTTAGAAAACCCCCCAGCAAAAACAACAAAAACACGTACGCAAACGACAATGACAGCCGTAAATGTGCCCAAAAAAAAACGACTGGCATCGACATCGGAAAACACGAAAACAATAAACTGGAATGCTTAGTAACTTGGCGTATATGCTTTCAAAAAGTTGCATGAAAATGCACCCGATACAAAACGAGTTTAAACACTACACAAACCGACTCAAACACGAATATTGGTAAATTTTGGCCCAAGTGTGAAGCACCTACAAGTTGCTTAAAAATAAGGGGTGTAGTGTCACATATTGCAGCCTGCTCACTGCTAAATGTTGGATTCATCTAATTTTATAGCAGAACAGGTGATTTCACAGTGTGGGAAAGTGGCAGCAATACAATCTGCAAGCTTGCTTCTGAAGAATCTCTCTACGAAAATCAAACAGGTGGCACTCAGAGGGCATCAGTCCAGAGTAACTCAAAGTCTCCAAAAGACCTGTGTTTACAGCCTGGGATAGGGTTTCCAGTTCCAGAAGGTGTAAATAAAATGAATTATTGTTTACAAAAAGTAAGAAAAAAAAACAGGAAAAATTGATTAATTATAATAATAATAATAATAATAATAATAATAATAATAATAATAATAATTCTGCAAAAGCATCCAATTTGCATAGGATTTGTAGCTTTATGCCTTTAATAAACTGACCTGCAAATTGTACAACATGAATTAAAAATGTCCATATATGTTTTATTTATAGCGCCATGTGCTTATGACCGCTTGTTTATTCTGACACTAATCTCATGATTTCTCACACAAAAAAATCCGACTTGGCTATGATAAATTTTGTGTGTTTGATGAACCCCACAAGCTCATATACTACCTAGGAAGTCATATTCTCAGTACTAGCCCGTCATTCCATCCATGTGTCACCCATTATCAAATCCTACTCTGTCATTAACCTATTACCTACTTACCACGTACCTTTTATAGTTAACACTTAAATCTTAAACAAATACACTAAAACATCTTAGGCCCCAACAAATGTACACAATTATGAACTTCAATAAAAGTTACAGATATGAGCTAGTCTACAAGGAATTCAGGTCAAGTTAAAGAAAAACATGTTGGAAAAAGACTTAAATGGACATAACCTTCCAGCAAAGTGCATTGCCAGAGACGTATGCTAGTGTATAGCATTATATTTCCTGTTGGAGACTGCACCATAGACACAAAATTAGTAAACACACTTAGCAATGCTCATTTGCCTCCAGTACTTGTGTATGGGTCAGATGTCCTTATAATGAAGGAGACAGTTTTGCAAAGTGACAATACACTGAAGGAAGAGCCGATGACTGAGTATCATTGTATAGGAGAAATTCGTAGTCACAGGTTTAAGTCAAAAGGTCAAAATCAGATATGGCAGTCATGCCAAATTCATATATAGGAAGTCAGACAGAAATATTACCTATATTAAGTCTAGCCTAGACTAGTAAATTAGATTAAGAAGTCATAAACACAGGGGTGGAACACTTTAAAATTTAAAACCTGGCTTTTTATGTATTCTTCTATTGACAGGAATAAGAAGCAGTGCAAAATATAGTCCCAAGCAACATTGTCCCTAGTGGTCATGTTATTATCATCATTATTATTATTATTATTATTATTATTATTATTATCCTTTATTTATATGGCGCCACAAGGGTTCTGCAGCGCCCAATTACAGAGCACATAAACAAATAATCAAACAGGAAAACAGCAACTTACAGTTGATGACAGTATAGGACAAGTACAGGGTAAATAAACATAGTTACATCAGCAGATGACACTGGAATAAGTATCAGGTGGCAGAAGACTGATGGATTTGGTGCAGTTGAAGATTATTAAAGTAAGAAAGGATAAGCACATGAGGGAAGAGGGCCCTGCTCGTGAGAGCTTACATTCTAAAAAAATTGAAAAAATTTGGAACAGCTGCTCCTTTTAACATTGGCTAAACATGGGGCCTATTTCAGTAAGTATTGCAAATTCTGCTAATTAGCAGAATTTGCATTCCTTTAGTTAGCATGCTGCGGGTCGCTCATCGCAGGGCAAGGCCATCCATCATGCTGACCGCCGCCTACCCCTCTCAACAAGTAGAATTTGTGATCGCATCGCAATTTCTGCCTGTTAGCAGAAATTAAGGTTGCCTCCTGCCGGCGCAGATTAACTGCGCCTGCAGGAGGCCCGCCACCATGTTTCTGATCGTGTGATGTTACACAGCCACCGCGATCATGCCCCCATCACACCCACCATTTCCTCATCACCGCCCATATCTCCGTAGCCGTCCCCGCAATGCTCTGTCTCCACACTGGAAATGGAGCGTTGCCCCCACCGCCCAGCAACCGCCTCTGTCTGATAGACAGGCAGAGGCAATCACATTTTCTGTGCCCCCCCAAGGAAAATGCGGGAGCATGGGCAGGACCAGCAATGCGCATGTGCCCGCATATTTTTCATATTTTTTGCGGTTGGAATGCACACTGCGATCCAACCTGAATGAGGCCCATTGTTCAAATACTGTCACACTCTCAGAGATTTTAGCACAATGCAATGTACTGATTTTAGAATACTAATTCTGAGTTACATGGGCCACTGCTTGGATAATTGATCATTGATACCTAAAGTAGCTCTCTTAATTATCAAAAAGGTCAATTCCTACATTTTTCAAAAGTATTGTAACTTTTTATTAGTCACATTTTAATTTATGGCTTTAGGGTCTATTAAGACCCCCTGCAAATAATACCTAATAAGTGTACTGGCTTAGTGAAATAAGCAATGTATTTTTACTCTCATACCCCGTTTCCACTGACCTAAAAAAACTGGCATTTTTCACATGAGCGCACACTTACCCGGGATTTTTGTCAGTGGAACGGCTACAAGTCAGAAATCCCGGGTAAAGTGACTGGGGGTATTTACCTGGATAACAAGCAGGGTTTTTAGCGGGTCTTTCCTGGGTAATCTGCAGTGGAAACAGCTCTTACCCGGGATTTTAGATCCGGGAATTTACAAAAAGCTGCTGATTTGTTCCTCCTGGCAACTGACAGCTGATGTCATCACCCAGGGAGCAGAGGAGACTCTGGGAGATCCTTACACAACCTATACAGGCGCTAGTATATAAGCACTTTTCTTAAAATGCTTGTATTTAGGTAATATATCCTAAAATACATCAAGCAGCAATTAAGTCCTGCTGTGTCTGTGCACACACAGCTATATTAAGTATCGGCTGATAACACCTATACTGAAAAACAATACAATTTACTAATGGCTTTGGGTGTCATTCCGAGTTGATCGTAGCTGTGCTAAATTTAGCACAGCTACAATCATCTTTCCTGACATGCGGGGGGACGCCCAGCACAGGGCTAGTCTGCCCTGCATGGCAGTCCGGCCCCCCCTCACAGAAGTGCAAAGGCATCGCACAGCGGCGATGCCTT
Source organism: Pseudophryne corroboree (assembly GCF_028390025.1). Taxonomy (NCBI): domain Eukaryota; kingdom Metazoa; phylum Chordata; class Amphibia; order Anura; family Myobatrachidae; genus Pseudophryne; species Pseudophryne corroboree. The sequence goes on from NC_086449.1 coordinate 577,726,519, forward strand.
TGCACTTCAAGAGTAGCTCCCGACCAGCGCAGCTTTAGCATGCTGGCCGGGAGCTACTCCTCACCTCCTGGCCCGCGGCGGCTGCGTATGATGTCACGCAATCGCTGTGGCCCGCCCCCGTTCGGTCCGACCACGCCTGCATTGGCCAGACCGCGCCTACGAAATGGCGGCCAAACGCCGCCGTTTTGCCCCCTGTCAATCAGGCAGAGGCGATCGCTGTCCTGTTACGCCCTTCGGTCGTCCTGCATGCACTGGTGCACTACGGCACCGGCACATGCGCAGCAGGGACCCGTTCGCTCTGCTGCGTTAAAATGCAGCGAGCGAATGGGTCGGAATGACCCCCTTTATGCGCTATTGAAAATTCAGGCGCATAAAAATGACTGAACACACACTGCTTCAGTACATTTCTATATCTTTATATCATGCATCAAAAGAGTTTTTTTTATACACAAACAATTCATATCATTTAAAAATTGATAAATGAACGGCATCCAATGCTATACATAAAAAATAATGGTCACGTGACTGTTGTCGTGTCTATTCTAAACACGACAATATAAAAAAGTCCTCATTTATATTATTACAACATGAAGATTGAAGCTTTGTATCATAATTGTAATTCAGAATGATACAATGTGTTTATGTCCACTCCTGAGAGCTCCTGTCTGGAGGCTACAGGTGTAAAGTGCCGTGCTCTCTTGTAGTGAGGATGAAATGCCTTCCAGCGGGAGAGTACACTTGCAGATGAACGGCTATGCGCAATGTGTCGCAATGTGCTGTTATGACGGACGCGTCTACCAGCAGTGTGCACCAGCCACCGGGGCTCACATTGTTGCTTGGACCGCATCTGACCTTTACACATCTGCTGTTGGCTCCTTGTTTGAGTGTCCCATTCACGGTAGGCGCCTCTAGCATGTGGCGTCACAATCAATACCATGGTACCTGGAAATGATGGTCAACGTGTAGGCAGGTGTTCGCGGCTGATGCTGAAGTCCTTTCTGGGAATTGGGATGCAATCTCTAACGCGTCTCGCACCCTTGGGTGCTTCCTCATAGAGTGAGAATTCATAGAATTCATTCTGAATTACAATTATGATACAAAGCTTCAATCTTCATGTTGTAATAATATAAATGAGGACTTTTTTATATTGTCGTGTTTAGAATAGACACGACAACAGTCACGAGATTCTGGGAGAGGCTTGTGTTCATGCTGGTCACTGTTGTGAGAGCTGGGCACACATAGGCTACAGATTGGGCATTGGGCACAGGTGATAGAGCACAGAGAGGGTGCTGGTCACACAGAGACTTGCTATGACAACACAGGTTTTATTGTGCTTTCCTGGGTTTTTCAATTCCAGTTGTAACTCTGCATCCTTGAAATTACATCTTTAAAATGCAGCCTTAACAAATACAGGCCAAGGCCCTGAATAATAACGAAAGTGACAACTTTCTCTATCACTGTATTCATAATTCCCAATTTTCTAATTTCCCAGACTGGGGAAAGGGGAAAGGACAACTCCTGCAGTTCGTGGCTGCACCAGCCTCCCACCGTGCGCAGTAACCATTCACTGCAGCTGCTATGAAGTGAGATCAACGGTGACAGTGTCCCCCAACCTCCCAACCACACTGGGTACCCTGTGGCTCGCAGGTGAAACAGTGGGACAATACCTAAAAGGTGGGACTGTCCCACTGAAATAGAGACAGACAAGCTTGGACTGGCCCACAGGAGTACAGGGGAAACCACCCACCAGTGGGCCCCACTGCCTGGGGGCCCACCACCTGCTCTAAGGATCAGGTTCCAGACTGTGCACTTGAATTATACATCATGCATATGTTACCTTATACTGGACTATGGTGTATTTCTACAGTGCATTGCTGTTATTACTCTGTTATTAATCTGGTACATTATCATGCATGCAGCAGCTGAATTTACTGTATATATTTATGAAAGAGCCCAGATGTTGCACTCTCTAATGGTTAGTCAAACCAATGATATGGCATGCCACACCCCCTCTGCGTACTGGCCACACCACTAAACATGGGCCTCTACTACTGCATCCCCCTGGTGGGCCCTATATGCCCCAGTCCGACACTGGAGAAAGATGGGTGGTATGCTTAATTGCAGTAACATGCAGTGAGGTAAATGGCTTGGGAGGCACTGGCTAGTACCAGAGCCAGATTTAAACACACCTATGTAGACCCGAGGGTACATGTGGGCATTATGCAAGGGTGCAGCAGTATATACTGCTGGAAATTTGTTGAGTTTTGATTAAAGATGTGCGGAAAAGGTAGGCAGGTGCCTCACCTGTCATAGACCAGTATACTTATAATATCTTCTTTGTATTTTTCTTATCATTTTTATAGTCAAAACTCTGGAGTACAGATGAGCGGGTTCGGTTTCCAAGAAACCAAACCCACGAAACTTACGAGTGGATCCAAGGCAAAACATCGTCTTCCAGTAACAAGTCTTGCGGGTTTTGGATTCGGGCGCCATTTCAAATTCCCATTGAAATCTATGGGCTGATCACTGATTGACTGAGAGAGCCTTTCCCACGGCTTTCAGCCAATAAGCTCTTCACCATAGACGTCAATGGGCCGCGTTATTCCTAGTGATGTTCTTTATATGCTGTTATCTCCGAATTCTGCCTACCGCTAATACATGGCTGTGACTGTTAGGGACAAGTTGGGAGCCTTCAAGGCTGTGCCAAGAAGGACAAGAAGCAGATGAGCAAGCCCAAGCTCATCTGCTAATGAGGGAGACGGAGCTAATGAGATAATGAGGGAGACTTAGCTAATGAGGGGGACTGAGATCAAGTGCTTTTAAATGACTGTCCCCATGGGATGACTTACACAGAGACACCCAGAAATACACAGGGACTGGGGACACCCTAGTTCCACACCTCGCTGCATGCCAGGGGATCTCTCATTCACGGAGAACCACACCTCTCTCCAGGGCTGTCTTTTCGTATGGGCTCAATGGGCAGTTGCCCAAGGGCCCCAGGAGTATAAAGGCCATAATCTGATAGCTTAAGGTCCCCTTTTTCCAGGGGTTTCAAATTTTTGAAAATCTGCCCTGGGGATCCTGAGATATCCAACTTCAAAGCAGTGGCCCCATCCAAGCCTGTTAATTGCTCTTCCCAGCCAGATATATCGGGTTCTGTCTGACTTCAAAAGCTGTTACTCTCCCCTTTTGGTGGACACTGGCAGCTTGTCTCTACTATGCCCAGAACCAGATATATCAACCTTCCAGCAGCTGGTCCCTGCTCCAGCTCCACACGCCTGGTATGCAGTTTTATAGATTCATCGGTGGATTGCTCTGGCTCCTGAACTCTGATCCCCAAGTCTCTAGTATCCCCTAAAAGGTGGGACTCTCTAGCTTTTTTTTATCCCATTGAAAGCTAAAAAATCTATTTCCAGGAACTGGAGATATCTGCAGTCAAACAATCTTCACTCTCACTGGAAAATGATGAATTTTAAGTCCACTCCACTATCCACTCCTCCCCTGCGTATAAAACACCCCCTACCACCCTGGAAGTCATGTACTGGGGCCCTTTCATTCAGCCCAATGGCCCCTTCTACAGTTTAGTGTTCTCCCTCCCGCCCCATCTCCCACCATCTGTGCAGTAAAGGAGTAATTAGCAGAAATTACTGCTCCAGGTCCTACATACTGGGGGTCATTCAGACCTGATTGCTCGCTAGTAGTTTTTGCAGCGCTGCGATCAGATAGTCGCTGCCTACAGGGGAGTGTATTTTAGCTGTGCAAGTGTGCCATCGCATGTGCAACCGAACGGTACAAAAAGATCTTTTGCAGTGTCTGAGTAGCCCAGGATTTACTCAGCCGCTGAGACCACTTCAGCCTGTCCAGGACCGGAATTGACGTCAGACACCCGCCCCGAAAATGCTTGGACACGCCTACATTTTTCCAACCACTCCCAGAAAACGGTCAGTTGCCACCCACAAACACCCTCTTCCTGTCAATCTCCTTGCGATCAGCTGTGCAAATGGAATCTTTGTAAAACCCAACGCACAGCAACGATCTGCTTTGTACCCGGGCAACGTGCCTGGTTCATTGCGGTGCATACGCATGCGCAGTTCTGACCTGATCGCAGCGAAAAAACCTAGTGTACACTCAGGTCTGAATGACCGCCACAGAGCGGAAGATAGAACACCCATTACCGACCGCGGGACATCAAGTGCCGTCTTAACAGCAGTGTAGGCCCCTGGGCAAAGCAATGCACTGGGGCCCCTACCCATCCTGCAGTGGTAGGGGTGGGAGGTGCTATCAGCGGCAGCTATGATGTCCCGCGGGCGGTAGGGGGTGTTCTATCTTCCACTAAGCATATAGGACCTGGAACAGTAATTTCTGCTAATTACTCCTTTACTGCACAGATGGTGGGAGATGGGGTGGGGGGAGAACACTAAAATGTAGAAGGGGCACTGGACTAAACGAAGGGGCCCCGGTACATGACTTACAGGGTGGTAGGACAGGGTTTAATACACAGGAGAGGGGTGGATAGTGGAGTGGGCTTAGTATTCATAATTTTCTGGTGGGAGGGCAGCCTGCTTGACTGCAGATATCTCCAGTTCCTGAAAATAGATTTCTTAGCTTTCAACGGAGAACAACACTAGAGAGTCCTACCTTTCAGAAGGTACTGGGGACTTGGGGATCAGAGTTCAGGAGCCAGAGCAATCCACCAACAAAAATATAAAATGGCATACCAGGCGTGAGTAGTAGAGACAAGCTGCCAGTGTCCACCAAAAGAGAAGAGTCCCAGCTTTTGGAGTATACCCTCAGAAAACTCTTAGTCAGACAGAACCTGAGATAATTAGCTGGGAAGAGCAATTAACAGGCTCAGATGAGAACCACTGCTTAGAAGATATTTCAGGTTCCCTAAGGCCAATTTAATAAATCTGGTAACCCTGAAAAGAGGGGACCATCAGCGATCAGCCTAGGGCCCTTAGACTCCTGGAGCCCTTGGGCAAGTGCCCATTGAGCCCATACCAATAGATGGCCCTGGGGACATCAAAACTGCTGCTGATAGCACCCCCCACACCTACCGATGGAGGATGGGTAGGGGCCCCAGTGCACTGCTTTGCCCAGGGGTCTACCCTGCTGTTAAGACGGCCCTGCCTCTCTCTCTCCCTCTCCTCGCTCTCTGTCTCTCACCCCCTCTCTCTTCCTCTCTTCTATCTATCTCCCTCACCCCTCTGTGTCTCCTCTCGCCCATCTCTCTCCATCTCCTCTCTCCCATCTCTCTCTCCTCTCTTTCCCTCCCTCTTTCTCTCTCTCTCTCCCCCTTTCTTCCCTGTGGGTCAGCGTAAATGAGGGTGGTGTACCAGAGGCATCACTCACCCCCTGGACACCCGCTGCGGCGGCAAGGGAAAAGGGGTGGGGCCTTGTGGTAGGGGTGGGGCTTCCTTTTGAGGGTGGGGCTTCACGGCTTGGCACCCGGTTTTTAGGCTTGAATGACAGTAAATAGGCGGGGCTTTGCAGGAAGGGGCAGGTCTTCACATCCCGACACCAATTTTTTTGTCACTTGGGGGCTTGGGAGGTGGGGGCTGACTCCCGGGGAGTGCTGTCACTGAGCAGGAGCCGGCATTTTGGTATCACCCCTCGGCAGGTGACACCCGGGAGCGGGCATCACCCCTTGGCGGGTGACACCCAGGAGCGGGCCGCACCCCCTTCCCCCGCACCCTCCTTGTGACACCACTGTGGTGTACTACTGTGCTGTATAGCAGTGGCGTGCGGTGAGGTCAGTGGCTGGTGAGGCACTGCAGCCATAATGTCCACCAAATCCTGCTGATGACCCCTACCACCACTGCCACCAATGCCCGCTGCCTGCCTGCTCATTATACTTGTGATATATTGTACATTTTTATAGAAAAAAAATTAGTGTTTGGGACTGGGAAGGGGTGGGAGGAGGACATGAATGCAATTTTGTTGTACAGGGCTTCCATTAACTTAATAGCACCGTGGATGCAGCGTTATTAAGTTAATAGAAGACAAACACTGCAGCGAAAGCATAGAATTTGTAAAAAAAAAATGGAGCTTTCAAATAGACCTGCTTTTTGCTGGCTTGTTGTGATAGTCATGCACGGATCAGCGAGATCTGTGCATGCTTATCTGTGGAAAAGGCTATGAATTGGTTAAAATTTAAAAAAAGAAATGCATGAGGTCCCCCCTCCTAAGTATAACCAGCTCCGGGCTCTTTGAGCCGGTCCTGGTTGTTTAAATACTGGGAAAAAATTGGACAGGGGTTCCCCGTATTTAGACAACCAGCACCGGGCTCTTAGTCCGGTCCTGGTTCCAAAAATACGGGGGACAAAAGACGTAGGGGTCCCCCGTATTTTTAAAACCAGCACCGGGCTCCACTAGCCAGGGACATAATGTCACAGCCGGGGGACACATTTATGTAGGTCCCTGCGGCCGTGGCATTAACCCCCCCAACTAGTCACCCCTGGCCGGGGTTCCCTGGAGGAGTGGTGACCCCTTTAATCAAGGGGGTCCCCCCCCTCCAGCCACCCAAGGGCCAGGGGTGAAGCCCGGGGCTGTCCCCCCCCATCCGTGGGCGGTGGATGGGAGGCTGATAGCCATGTGTGTAAAAAAAGAATATTGTTTTTTGTTGTGGAACTACAAGGCCCAGCAAGTCTCCCCCGCTTGCTGGTACTTGGAGAACCTCAAGTACCAGCATTCGGGGAAATAACGGGGCCACTGGTACCTGTAATTCTACAACAAAAAAAATACCCAAATAAAAACACAACTCACACACCGTGACAGTAAAAGTTTATTAAAAACACACTTACACACTCACACATACTTACCTACATCCCACGCCGGTCACGTCCACTTGTCCAGTAGAATCCAATAGGGCCGGTACCTGTAAAAATAAGAGACAGATTACTTACCTACATCCCACGCCGATCACGTCCACTTGTCCAGTAGAATCCAATAGGGCCGGTACCTGTAGAGGAGAGAGGGCACACAATTTGTTCTTCGGCAGACTTACTTACCTATACACTCAGGCATATGCATTTAGGAGTCTGGAAAGAGAGAGAGAGAGAGGGAGAGGAGAGAGAGGGGAGAGCAGGGGCAAACGCAGGATTCAGTGAGGGGGGTTTCCATGTGGGGGTGTGTGTATGTGTGTATGTATGTACAGTATGTGTGTGTGTGTGTGTGTGTGTGTGTGTATGTATGTGTGTGTGTATGTATGTATGTATATATATATATCGTACGCACATATGTGTGTGTGTGTGTGTGTGTGCGTATGTGTATGTATGTATGTATATATATATATATATATATATATATATATCCTCCTTATATGTAATAGATGGCATGCCCCTCTCCGTGCAGTAGAAACCAGGCGGCACTCAGCGGTCTCTGTGAGTAAATCAATGTATTAAAGTACAAAAGGCATAGTGTACCGACGTTTCAACGCCACACAAAGCGTTTTTTTTCCTTCAAGCCTATAGTAAAGCACCTTGAAAAAAACGGCCATTGAAACGTCAGTACACTATGCCTTTTGTACTTTAATACATTGATTTACTCACAAAGACTACTAAGTGCCACCTGGTTTCCACTGCACGGAGGGGTGCATGCCAGTCTTCACCCAGGGAACTATTGCACCATATACACAGTGACACACAAACACATATACACAAACACACACCCGAACATACATAAACATACATAAACATACATACATACATACATACATACATACACACATACATAAATTACTACAAATGCAAACATACACATAGTTACAGTATGTGCATACCTTTCCACCAGGCGCTAGCAGCAGTTTGCGGACGGAGGGAACTTGCGCAGCCAGCAGCTCCCCCATTCACTCCAGACTGTCTGTAATAGAGAGCTATGGTAGCTCTCTGTTATACCCCTTTTCCACTAGCTCAAAAAACACGGGTAAATGCACGGGGGCGCGCATTTACCCGTGTTTTTGGCAAGTGGAAAAGGGTAAACCCGGATCAAGTGACCCGTGAATCCTACCCGGCTATTTACCTGGGTAGGACACGGGAATGATCCGGGTAGGGTGTAGTGTAAACGGGAGCCGTGTCGATGCGACACGGCTCCCGTTTACACTGTATGGATGGGCGGCGCTGGGAGATCATGTGATCTCCCTGCGCCGCCCCTGCCGTGTAGCTAGAAGCGTCACCAACCCGGCATATGCCGGGTTGTGACTGCTAATGGGAAAGGGACCGAGCACGGGTCGCAGCAGGGGGCAGCTCCCGTGTCAGGCTCCCGGCTGCGACCCGTGCTCGTAGGTGTAAAAGGGGTATTACTGTTGCAGTGCAGCGGCTCCGCGGTCGCGAACGCGTCTTTTACCTGAGATGGAGACAACTGTGTCTCCGTCTCAAAAACAGAAGATTCAGCTCATCAGGGGGGTTTTCAGGTAGTTGGAAACCCCCCCTGCGTGCGCCACTGGAGAGGGGAGAGGGGGAGAGGGAGAGAGAGAGAGAGAGAGAGAGAGAGAGAGAGAGAGAGAGAGAGAGACAAACCTGGATTGAATCTGTTTGCTCCCTCCAGCTGCACTTGCCGGCGGAGGGAGCAGCTCTGACACTGACAGCGGGGGATCTTCTCAGCGGACCTGCCACTGATAGCGGCTCTTCTCTGCGACGCCCGGCATGGACAGACAAGGAGGGGGGACATGCGGCAGCACAAACCTAGGCTAACTTATTTCCGCCCTCCAACTGCTCCTGCTGAGCAGGTCTGACAGCGGCTCTGCTCAGCGGCTCTTCTTAGCGACGCCCGGCGCTGATAGAGAAGGAGGGGGAACATGTGCCAGGAGAGGGAAGGTGAGCACTCATTTTTTAGCTTATAGGTGATTGGACCAGCGGATCCAGCCCTGGATCCGCTGTCCAATCACATCTAGCCCTATCGTCGCGGAACTTCGATTAGTGCCGCTTCCTCGTTGATTTTCTTTGGGCTTTTACAGCCCAGTGCTTGGCCACGCCCCCTGCTTTCTCCTCCGTCCCATTCACAACGGGAGGCACTGTTATCAGTGCCTCCTAACCTGCTACTTCCATATCTTATAATGGTTAAAATAATATTACGAAGTTACTTATGACACAGAACATGTCATAAGTATCTTCCTTCTATTATTTTACTAAATAATGACAGGGGAGGCACTGCCTCCCCTGCCTCCCCTGACTGCACGTCCCTGCTGTATAGTGGGAATAAGGATGCACCACTGGATGGTTACCTTTTTTTTTTAAATATTCTGTTATTTTTCATTATTTTTCTTTTATTATTATTAAATTACTGCCTTGCTCCAGGTGCCGAAAATCCTAGCTGCGGCTCTGGCCGGGGTCAAATAGTAGGGTGTTAGGCACCCCCCTGTAAACTATAAATCCCAATACCGTCTAAAGGAACAGTGTGCGCCAAAGGTGCATGGCCCAAAAAGGGGTGTGGCATCACAAGGAAGGGTTGTGGCCACACAACAGTACCCCCAATTCAAATTACGGCACACAGTAGCACAATCTTATTGTCATTACACTATACATGGTGCCTCTATTTCATATTACACCACAGAGTAGTGCCCCTTACTCACATTACGACACACAGTGCTACACTATATTCACGCTATGCTACACAGTAGTGCCCCTTATACACAATGCCCATGGTAGCTGTGCCCCTTATACACATGCCCAAAATATCAGTGCTGCTAATACACATAATAATGCCCATGGTACCAGTGGTGCTTATACACATAATAATGCCCGCAGTACCAGTGCCGCTTATACACATGCCCACAGAAGCAGTGCCGCTTTTACACATAATAATGCCCACGGTATCAGTGCCACTTATACACATGCCCACGGTATCAGTGCTGCTTATACACATAATAATGCCCATGGTAGCAGTGCCACTTATACACATAATAATGCCCATTGCAGCAGTGCCGTTTATACACATGTCCATGGTATCAGTGCTGCTTATACACATGTCCACGGTATCAGTGCTGCTTATACACTAGTGATGAGCGGATTCGGTTTTACTCGGTTTTACTCGGTTTTACTCGGTTCTCAAAACGGCATCTTATTGGCTCACGGATGTCACGTGTTTTGGATAGCCAATAAGATGCCGTTTTGAGAACCGAGTAAAACCGAGTAAAACCGAGTAAAACCGAACCTCGCTCATCACTATTATACACATGCCCATGGTGGCAGTGTCGCTTATACATATGCCCGTGATAGCAGTGTCGCTTATTTGCATGCCCATGGTAGCAGATGTCACTTATACACAAATAAAAGAGCCCATGATATCAGTGCCACTTATACACATGCCCACGGTAGCAGTGTCGTTTATACACATAATAATGCCCATGGTAACAGTGCCGCTTATACACATGCCTACGGTAGCAGTGTCACTAATACACATAATAATGCCCATGGTAGCAGTGCCGCTTATATAATAATGCCTATGGTAGCAGTGCCACTTATACACATGCCCACGGTAGCAGTGTCCCTTATACACATGCCCACGGAAGCAGGGAATCTTATACACGTAATATATGTAACCCCCTCCCCACTTGGCCTCATCTGTCACTGGTTTCTGCTCTCAGCGAGCCACCTGCTCCACATTCCCGTTGCAGCCTAGCACCATCGAAGGGGACTGGCGGAGGCGGGCTAAGGGCATTAGGCGCAGTCAGGCGCCGCCTGCCCATCCTCCCCTTCTATTTATGCAGGAGCTGTGGCTGCACTACAGTGCTGCACTACAGAATTCTCATGGCTGGGCAAAGTGGGCTGGAGGAGACAGAACGTGTTCCTCCTCCAAACAGAACTGCCTGAATGCAGTACTGCCTCGTTCCGGCCCACTTTAATCCCTGTGCTCTGTTAATGAAACTGGCAATGGAATGGTGTTTGCCAAATGATGATAGCGTGATGCTCTGCAGATCACGTCTCTGGTCACTAAACAGTTACAAATTTTATGTTTCTTAGTAAACATATTAATAGAGCAATGCTTTGGAAACCCATTGTAGTATAAATGCTCTGAAACAACAATAACCAGAATTCTAAAATGCAATGAATTATGCTGGTGCTAGATATGCTGTGTATATTTGTGGAGTAGGTCTCTCTAATAAATGTGTTAATAATGAAACATATTCTATATCTGATTAAGTGGTAACTGTATGAAGCAGTGATAAGAGTGGAGAAGTGAGCCAGTGGAGAAGTTGCCCATGGCAACCAATCAGCACTGAAGTAACATCTATAATTTGCATAGTATACAATTATACAGAGCAACTGATTGGTTGTCATGGGCAAATTCTCCACTGACTCACTTCTCCACTCTTATCACTGCTTCATACATTTACCCCATAGGGTGGTATTTAAATGATATATTACGCCCAATCTCTTTTCTAAAGGGATCCCCGTTATCGCGCATATTGCGCCCTTAGTAAACAGGTTTAACTGCGTAAAGGGCAAGGGCGCCTCGTACCCCGGGGGTAGCAAGCTGAAATGATAATACCACGTCCGTCAGCAGAAACAGAAAGGGTGTGGAAGGGGGTGGAAAGATTTGAATACCGCCCATAAAAGCTAAGCTTCAGCTCTGAAAGAGTAAGGCTACAGAAGCAGAGGGGTTAATTGAGGGATTAATGGATTGATGTACTGAGGAGCATCAGAATCAGGGATCAGCAATGTTCGCCTGTGCCTAAGCTAAACACAATGTGCTATATTCTATATCTATCTGTCTATCTACACTATATGGACAAAAGTATTCGGACGCCTGAGCATTGCACCAACAGTGACTGTAATGACATTGTATTAAAATAACTATATGTTACAATAGATTTGATCCCCCTATTACAGCTATAGCGGCTTCCACTCTTCTTGGAAAGCTTTCCACAAGATTTAGGAGTGAATTTGTACCCATTCATTCGGTAGAGCATTTATGAGGTCAGGCACTAATGTTGGACGAGTAAGCATAGCTCGTAATCTCCATTCCAGTTCATCCCAAAGGTGCTCAATGGGGTCGAGGTCAGGGCCCAGTGTGGGCCAGTCAAGTTCTTCCACTCCAAACTCATCAAACCATGCCTTCATAGTCTTTGCTTTGTGCACTGGGGCACGGTCATGTTGGAATAGAAAAGGGCCTTGCCCAAACTGTTGCCACAAAGTTGGAAGCATAGCATTGTCCAAAATGTCTTGGCATGCTGAAGCATTAAGAATGCCTTTCACTGGAGATAAGGGGCCTAGCTCAAACCCTGAAAAAAAGCCCTATAACATTATCCCTCCTTCGTCAAACAACACATTTGGCATAATGCAGTCAGGCAGGTAATGTTCTCCCAGCATCCGCCAAACCCAGACTCGCCCATCTGACTGCCAAACTGAGAAGCGTGATTCGTCACTCCACAGAACACGTTTCCCCTGCTCCACAGTCCAGTATTGGTGTACTGTACAACACTCCATACAATGCTTGGCATTGGACTTGGTGATGTGAGGCTTGCATGTAGCTGCTCGGCCATGGAAACCCAATGCCATTAAGCTCCCACCACACAGTTTTTTGTGCTTACACTAATGCCAGTGGAAGTTCGGAACTCTTCAGCTATGGAATCAGCAGAGTGTTCACGACTTTTACGCACCATGCGCCTTAGCAGTTGTTGACCCCACTCTGTAATTTTACGTGGTCTCCCGCTTCATGGCTGAGATGCTGTTGTTCATAAATGCATCCACTTTCTAATAATATCACTTACAGTTGACCGTGGAACAGGCCTGCAAGTGTGGCGGTATGCTCGGGTACGGCGTACCGTTAAAAATTTAGCCGCCGGTACGCCGTACCCGCCGTCGGGCTGGCGCTCACCAAAGCTGCCGTTAGCGGCTATTGCTGGAAACACCGCTGCTGTTCTCTGTCTCCCCTTCCCAGCCTGCTGAGAGCATGATCTGACTTAATCACGCTCCCGCTGCTTGCGCGGTGGGCGTGCAGAGGACCCTGGGGGGCTGGCTGGGCGGGTTGTGGCGCTTCTTCTTGGGCTTCCCGCGGCCATGTCTCTCCTTGCTGAGCAGCGTAGGTTGCAGGGGTCAGGGCGGCAGGAGCAGGCTCATCTCTCGGAGCCTGAGGTATAGTAGTATTACTATTTTAATCATCAATTCAATGTGTATCTGGCACTGTGGGGCAATTTGTATCTGGCACTGTGGCGCAATTTGTATCTGGCACTGTGTGGCAATGTGTATCTGGCAATGTGGGGCAATGGGTATCTGGCACTCTGGGGCAATGTGTATCTGGCAATCTGGGGCAATGTGTATCTGACACTGTGGGGCAATGTGTATCTGGCAATGTGGGGCAATGTGTATCTGGCAATGTTGGGCAATGTATATCTGGTACTCTGGGTCAATGTGTATCTGGCACTGTGGGGCAATGTGTATCTGGCACTATGGGGCGTATCTGGCACTGTGAGGCAAATGTGTATCTGGCACTGTGGGGCGTATCTGGCACTGTGGGGGCATATGGGACACTGATGGGGCATTTGTGTATCTGGCACCGTGGGGCATTTTTGTATCTGGCACTGTGGGGCATTTGTGTATCTGGCATCATGGGGCATTTGTGTATATGGCACTGCGGGGCATTTGTGTATTTGGCACTGGGGGGGGGCATATCAGGCACTGTAAGAGCATATCTGGCATGGTGGTTTCGTATCTGGCACTGTGGGGGGATATGTGTATCTGCCCGCCCATATGTGTAACACGCCCCCATTTTCATTGGCCACACTAATTTTTACACCCACAGTACCACTAAGACATTTTTTTCTACTTGCACCACTGCCGTGGAATATATAGCAGGGATGAAATTTCACGAACCGTCTTACTGCAAAGGTGACATCCTATCACAATACCACGCTTAAAGTCACTGAGATCTTCAGAATGACCCATTATGTATCAAAAATGTTTGCAAATGTCGACTGCATGCTAGGTACTTGATTTTATACACCTGTGGCAACGGGGCTGATTGAAACACCTGAATTCAATAAATAACAGGTGTGGCAAAATACTTTTGTCCCTATCTATCTATCTATCTATCTATCTATCTATCTATCTATCTATCTATCTATCTATCTATCTATCTATCTATCTATCTATCTATCTACTGCCCTATTGCTTCATTTAGCCTTTTGGCCAATATTGGTGGACAATATTGTGAGCTGTGAGGTGGTTAAAAATGTTATTGGGGTAAATAATACTGTAGGTACAAAAAAAGAACCAAAACCAAAACACGTGAGGATAGTTTAGGTTAAACCAAAACACGAAGTTAATACAAATCCAAAACCAGAACATAGGGTTTGGCACACATCTCTACTCTGGAGTATGGGCCTAATTCAGACCTAATCGCTGCTGTATGTTTTCGCACAGCAGCTGATCAGGTCTGAACTGCGCAGGTCAGGCCAGACATGCGCGGCGGACTAGCCCTGTGGTGGGCGTCCCCCCGCATGTCTGTTTGACTGATCGTAGATGTTAGCACATCTATGATCAGGTCTGAATTAGGCCCTATGACAGGAGAGGCTCTGCCTCACCTGCCTCACCTGACCACACGTCACTGCTTAATTGCCAGATTTACTACACATGCATCGCCCAAGGGTCATCCATGTATAGGCTGCAGGGAACGGATTCGAAGATCCCTGTAGCAAAAAAAGTAGTCTGTAGTCTGGAATGCATGTAATGATTATTACCAACTGGTTCCAAGCTCCAAAAGGCTAAGCTTCTCAGAGGCTGGTAAATTGGGCTATACTAGAGGTGTGTGAGCGCTGCGTTGTAGTCACTCAGGGAAGCAGGGCCTGGGGAAGAACTATTGCTGCCCCATGGCACCTGGAATTTCACCCTGCAGCCTACTGTATTGAGTATGCATCCTGCCTGCTTAAACAGCCGTGACATCAAGAAATCAAGTATTCGGGGGTCAGGACTGGCACAGGACTGTTGGTAAACTACTGCAGCTCACTGTCACATAGCTGTTTACACAGGATTTATGGCAAAAATGTACTTGATAATTAAGCGTCTTTGACTTTAACAATGTTGTATTTTGATACCCTAACACAGGTACCATATAATGTTATAAAAACTTCAAGTAGCATTGATGTTATAAGCATAAAAATTAGTTTATTTGCCTGAAACACTGAAAGGGGACGATTTAATTGTTTTGATGCAGCAATTCAATTGTTCTGCTGTTCGGGCGTTCAGCAGCCACGGAGGTCAGATTTTTTCTTGCAGCCTCCTGAGATGCAAAAAAAAATGTGTGCAAACCTGGCACAATGGTCCAAACTACTGTTTAAACGCCCAAAGCAGGACTTTACATGGGTTTAGCTGTTTTAGGCGGCTAAACCCGGTATGTTGGGCGCGATATGCACGTGCGCCCAAACAACAATTGAATTGTGACAATGGTTTGGGCATCTAAACAATCCTGTTTAGACAGGAAATTAGATGCCCAAAACAACTGAATTCACCCAAAATGTTAAGATTATCTTCAATTCACTGATTTCATACAAAGCACTTTAGTCTGTGCAAACCCCAAACCCCATACAACATAGGGGTCCCATCTTTCTGTAAGATAAGCCAATGATTCCTTGCTACAGTATGTCATCATTTTATTCTATCCAGGATTATAGAATTTTATTTTTACAAAAATTAAACTATGGCTCCCTCTAGCAGCAGCCTGAAGTATTGTATTCAGTTTCTACTTTCTAAGCTCTTCTGCAAGTACTGAATATGCATACTGTAACTAGTCCAAACATTATTGTACAATTTATTTTTCTTCCCCATCTAATTGGGGAATGCTGGGACCATGGGCCCTACAGAGCCATCTTCATATTAGTAGTACTTTAAATAAAATTAAACTCACTCTTCGCCTCCACCCTCCTCAGTATTCCTCATCCTGCAGTTGTTGTTTTTTAGTGTCCGCAAGACAGGGGTGTTTATTTTTTAGATGTTCCATTCTCCGTCAGTGTTTCTACTTATAATTTCCAGATTTCGTGGTCTCTTCCTGTTTTTTGTCCTGGTCAAAATGTAAAATTTGCATTTAAAATGCCATATCTGTATAATGTATATGTACAATGAAAGCTAAAAAAAAAAATCACAGTACAGAAAAACAAACAAAAAATATATGAAAAGCTGAAAAGGTCATATTTACCAGATGCCAAGGGAGGTTTTGTCCAGATAAGAATCAAGTAATTAGGAAAAAAAAAAGCAAAAGCAAAATAGTGCTCCATACTTTTGTTAAATGTCTATGTAAGTGGAATCACTTCTCCATGCACAGGCAGCTCGGCTAAAACACTCACTAGTCAGCAGCAACTCCTTGTGTCCTCCAGCTGTAGCAGGGAAGTGACTGTAGAGCAGCTACCCCGCACCACCCTCTTACAGAGAACAAGTGGGCGCGTCATACCGCCCGCCAGAATGCCGGCAGCGGGGCGCTAAAAGTCCCCTTGCGGGCTCACTGCGCTCACCACGCTGCGTGCTCGGTGGCTTGTTGCGCTCGCCACAGGATCTATTCCCACTCTATGGGTGTCATGGACACCCATGAGTAGAAATAGGCTTGGTGAGCCGGGATTCCGGCTGGCGGGATTCCGGCGTCGGATCCTGAGCATCAGTAGTTGTGCCCCTGTTGCTGTGCCCTCAGTAGATGTGCCCCCTGTTGCTGTGCCCCTAGTAGCAGCACTTAAAAAAGAAAAATACTTGCCTACCCCGCTCCTGCTTCCCGACCGCTGCTGCTGCTGTCCTCCGTCTCAGGACGCCGCCCCTCGGATCTATGGAAGAGACGTCATGATGTCTCTCCCATAGCGCAGCACACTGCACAGACACTAGAGGTCAATTATGAGCCCTAGCGTCTGCGGCCGCTTACACAATGCTGTGCAGGGCGCGATAACATCAGGCGCACCGCACGGCACCATCACAGTAGCGGGCGGCTCTTGCCACGGCAGCGGTGTCGGCGCCCTCAGGGCAGCAGCGCCAAGGGCAAAAAGCCTGCTTGCCCGTGGAAAGAGCCGCTACTGATCTTTATGTTCAGTTATGCGGCATCAGACACAGTCTTGTCTCTGTTTACCCATGCCACTATTTATTTTCCACTACCTGCCCAGGTTAGGTAGCAAAGGCACAGTTGGGGATGGTGGTGAGGTCATAGTAAGATATGGGGAAGGGATCAGAGGCACACATGGCTAGGGGATGTCAGAGGCACCCATGGTAGGAAGTGTCAGAGGCACCCATGGTAGGAGGTGTCAGAGGCACCCATGGTAGGAGGTGTCAGAGGCACCCATGGTAGGAGGTGTCAGAGGCACCCATGGTAGGAGGTGTCAGAGGCACCCATGGTACGAGGTGTCAGAGGCACCCATGGTAGGAGGTGTCAGAGGCACACATGGTACGAGGTGTCAGAGGCACCCATGGTAGGAGGTGTCAGAGGCACACATGGGAAGGGTAGTTCAGAGGTACACATGGGTAGAGGGTGCCAGAGGCACACATATGGATAAGAGTTGTCAGAGGGCCTTGGTGATCAATGGGCCTGTGAATGTGATCCATCTTTCTCTTCAACCCAGATGGCACAGGCCACCACTTATAGAATGTGTTTGGGGTCCCAAAGTGATTACGCCAAACATTCCCCAGCACAAGAATTGCAGTGTATGCTGGGCCCATCTCTCCCTTCCCCCTTATTGCCATAATATCCAGCTGCCACTGTATCAGCAGCAGCAGAGAGAGCTTTGCAGCCATATTATATTGCCCCATTTGTGGCCGGATCAGGGGGATGAGGCAGCGCTGCTTCTAGGTCTAGAAGGGAGTCACGCTGATGGCGGCTGTCACCGGTGCTGAGAAAAAAGCAGCTCACGCTCCCAGTAACTGCCAGTGCTGGACGTGGATGTAACCAGGGTGTGTGTGTGTGTGTGTGAGAGAGAGACTCTCTGCCTCTACCTGTCACCCATTGCCTCCTGCTGTCTCTCACTGCCTCGTCCAGTCATCTGCTGTCTCTCCCTGTCATCCACTGCCTCCTACTGTTACTCACTGCCACCCACTGCCTCTCTCGGTCATCCTATGCCTCTCCCTGTCACCCACTGTCACCCATTTCCTCCTGCAGTCACCTACTGCCTCTCCCGCTGTAACCCACAACCTCTACCGCTGTCACCCACTGCTAAATCCTGTCACTCACTGCCTCTCCCACTGGCACTCACTACATGTCCCACTGTCACCAACTGCCTCTCCTTGTCACCCTCTGCCTTACCAGTCATTCACTGCCCCTTGTCCCTTTGCCAGTGTGCATTTCTGAAGCAAGTATTTTTGTCACTCCTGCCTGGATGTAGGCACTCTTTGCTCTCCAGTCTCCGACAGGGCTGGTAAGGTGGAGGGGTGTGGCTTGAAAAGTGGGGGAGACAACTCTCCAAATAAACTAAACTAATTGCAGGGCCACGCGCTCCACAAGGGTGGGGGTGCCATTTTAACACAGGGGGACAGCAGGGGCAGAAGGGGATGACTGGGAGGTAAACCGCTTCCTATCTTACTTGATCAGGAATCTGGTCCATCCTCCCCGGCCAGCGCCACCTTCCCAGAGATATTAGGGAACATGACACTGGCAACTAACCAGGAGATGGCACCATCCATAGGTATACTCTAGGGGGTGGGGGGACAGCAGCCTGGCTGTGCTGGCAGGCAGTCTGACAACTTTTTTCAATTGTATCAGCTGTGTGTGACGTCACCCCGTAAACGGCAATGTGCCCCCGTTTTGGCTGCCATGCCCCACCAACGCTGTCACCCCATATGCCCGCCACTGACAATTACCTTGCAGGCGAATCCTGAAAGGATGCGGCCGCAAGATGTAGGGCTGCGCAGTGCGCAGACTCCTGGACACGCAGCTGCATCCAGGTCAGAATGACCCCATAAGCTTGGCCGGAGTCACCAGGAGTTCTGCACCATTGTGTATGTGTGATATACAGTGTATATATATATATATATATATATATATATATATATAAAGTAAAAACATATGCAGCTAGCAGAGTACAGGCACTCCATATAGAGTACTTGATCGCTTACTGTACTCACTGTGTTAGATAGCATAGATAGCAGCAGGCAGCTCAGTCTGCTTGTTTTCACTTTTTTGAAAGTTTGCTGGAGTGACTGACAGCCCTGGCTTTTCAAAGGCTTACGGGGGAGTTACTGCGGCTGGCAGCAGCTCCCCCGGTGGCCATGTTTCCTTGGTACTTATTGAGTTTCACTTTCTACACATGTGCAGAAGCTCTCAGTTGGTGCTGCTGGATCGGAGCTGAGCTCCGATCACGGCTGAGGCCTGGTGGGGGGATGACAGGTGGCTGCTGAGGGGACAACGGGACCAGCCAACCAGGATAGAGTCTGGCGTCTCAATCTTCCACTAATCAAGGGGGCTGGTCAACCGCGAGTAAACTCCTGTCTCTTTTCCAGGTACACTTTCTCTGCTGCAGTACCTACATTCTGCTCAGAAGGTCTTCTGGATTCCCTCTCCTATCAGCAGATGCCGCGCGCTATGCTTCCGACGCCGATCAAGCCAGATAGTATAAAAAACGTAGACGCACCATTCTTCATTCATGGGTGTAAGAATGCCCTGCTACCCCCAAGAAGAGGTTCCACCCACCCAATGCCATCTGTGCCTTTTCTTGGCTGTAAGGGTGGAATTATGGATAAATGGATATATGTACATATGTATATAAATAAATGTATACATAAATATATGTACATATCTCTATGGGGGGTAATTCAGACCTGATAGTAAATTTAGTACATCTACGATCAGTTTCCCTGACATGCGGGGTAATGCCCAGCACAGGGCTAGTCTGCCCGCATGTCAGGCCCTACTCCCCCCCTCCCCCGCATTGGTACAAAAGCATTGCATGGCAGCAATGCTTTATTACCTGACAAGTAGTACCCTGCCAGCGCAGCTCCTGCACACTGGCAGGGGGCTAAATGCTACGTTCCGGGTTGCAGCGGCTACGTTGTGGCATCACGCAGCCTCCGCAGCCCGCCCCCACAACGGTCCGGACACACCTCAGATGTCCGGACCGCGCCCTGCCAATGGCGTTCTAACACCGTTGACACACCCCCTCCCGCCCTGCAACTGCCTCTGCCTGTCAATCAGGCAGAGGCTATCGCACCAGTGAGATGCTTTTGCATCTCACTGGCTGCACATGTGCAGTGCGCCCGCCACGCAAGCGCACTGCACATAGTGACTCAGACTGCGATCGCTGCCGCGATGCAGTCTGAATTACCCCCTATATCTATATCGATATATTTATATCAATATATCTGTAAAAATAGATAAATAGATAGATAGATAGATAGATAGATAGATAGGCCGCAACTTTCAACAGATGCTTTATCTGTTGAAACTGTTGGGCCTCAAAAAAAACATTAAGCGCTAAGACAATGCTGAGGTTAAAGTATACAATTACGTATTACTTGTACTGTGCTAGCGATAGAAACATTGCAAGAGTAGAAATTAAATTTCAATTACCTTTGCTAAAAGCCCGTTTAACGTCTCTGCATTTCTTTATTCCGCAGGAGTCCACTGAGCTTTGTTGAACGGTCCCAGAACGCCATTTGGAAAATATATAGGTTAGAAACAGGGCACTTTCCAGAAAGGGCACCCCAGGAGCCTTACCGCATTTGGCCGACTTCGGGGGGCCCAGGAGGGGAGGACCTGTGTCGGCTCAACCACCCAGACATCACCGTGGCTGCACTGCTGGACCCTGTCAGCTGGCCTTTCTCCTCACGCCGGACTTCATCTGGACATCAAGGGGGCGGCAAACAATGAGTAAACTCCTGCCTCTTTTCCAGGTATGCCTTCTCCACTGCAGCTCCTCCGTACCGCTGTGATGCCCGTCCCGGGGAGGTCTTATGGATTCCCCCTCATATCAGCAGACTCCGCATGCTACACTTCCAACGCCGAAGAAGCCAGGTAGTATAAAAAACGCTGACGCACTATTCTTCATTCATGGGTGTAAAAATGCCGTGCTACCCCCAAGAAGAGGTTCCACCCACCCAATGGCCTCTGTACCCCTTCTTGGCGGTAGGGGTGGCATTACGGATATATATATATATATATATATATATATATGTAAAAGCAGGGGAGAAGAACAGGCGCCATATGGTGTAGTATTTAAGGTTGAATGGAGTGATATATATGTGTATAATATAAGTACCGGATAGATTCTTGAGATTATGCCTATATATCCCAGAAAATTCTTTGTGGCTGTTCCCCACCGAATAGAATCTTGAGATTAGGCCTGTCTATCTCAGAAACTTCTTTGTGGCTGTTCCCCACCTAGGAAACAAAGATCATCGCCATATGGCGTAGTAACCTCAGATATATCTTGGGGTGCCCCCCCTTGTATTATAAGCGTACCAAATGAAAACTTCAATATAGCATATAGGATATATATATATCCATGTAGATCAAGTCGGTCCAGTGGAATGTGATGGCTGAATCAATCGTCTGCTACTGTCTTGTATATTATCAATAAAGTATTTTAATCAATAAATAAAAAATAATACTAATACACAAATTCAAAAAAATAATAAATAAATCATAAATCTTAGCTGATTGGTATAGGCAGTAGGCAGGTCTGTCTCAACGCGTTTCGCCTCCAGGGCTTCCTCAGGAGAATACATCACATCAAAAAGTGCACATATTTATAGTACTTTCAGTTTCATTTTCGGCAGCACTTCCGGTTCGCGTCATTTCCGGAACCGGAAGTGCTCGGTCCGACTGTTTAATCATATACATAGCTTAGTTTATACCATTATAATTCATTGGTGGTGCAGTGATCAAAACAAGGGTGGTTTTATGATTGTAGAGCACAACGGACACACAGGACATGTGCTCCGTGTGCTCCGTGAAACCGGAACTGACGCGGCCGCGTCACTTCCGGTTTTTTGAAGAGCCAGCATGCGTTCCAGCGTTGTTTCAAGGCTCATCCTGTTGATGGTTGGCAGGATGGATGGCGGAAGTGCCATACGCAAACGCAGTGATTGTAATTTGGGAAAAAAATAGTAAAGTCCATTATCGTGGATATTACTCAGCAGTATACTTATAGATATACCATATAATGAGATACATCAGTAGATGATAGATCTAGAAATGCCAGATAAATATGTATATATAAAAAAGCATAAAAAAGCTATATAAAAAAACAAATTGTGCCAATTATAAGTATATATATGTTAAAAATATGTATATAGGTGAAAATATGTATATAAAAAATGTATATAATAATAAAATTTGTATATCTCATAAGAAGGGGGCAATTTCGTAGCCTTCATTATGGCCGCGAGGTTGGAGGCTACGAAATTGCCCCCTTCTTATGAGATACAGTGAAGCCTCCTTAATGAGCTATGAGCACGCCGAGAAATAGCTCCTTGTGTACTGTAGGATCCTTTATATTTCCCAAAATTAATTTAAAATCAATTTCCCTGGAATTATTTATTTATTTATACAATTTTTATTATTATCACTATTAATTGCTTATCATGTCAGACCACGGACTTCAGTCCACATCCCATAAGAGATGTACCCGGGATTTTAGTATATCTGTATGTTTTTATTTCCAATTGTTCATTTTTTTATATATATGAATTTTTTGTATTTCTTTGAATTTTTTTATATACATTTTTTATATACATATTTTCACCTATATACATATTTTTAACATATATATACTTATAATTGGCACAATTTGTTTTTTTATATAGCTTTTTTATGCTTTTTTATATATACATATTTATCTGGCATTTCTAGATCTATCATCTACTGATGTATCTCATTATATGGTATATCTATAAGTATACTGCTGAGTAATATCCACGATAATGGACTTTACTATTTTTTTCCCAAATTACAATCACTGCGTTTGCGTATGGCACTTCCGCCATCCATCCTGCCAACCATCAACAGGATGAGCCTTGAAACAACGCTGGAACGCATGCTGGCTCTTCAAAAAACCGGAAGTGACGCGGCCGCGTCAGTTCCGGTTTCACGGAGCACACGGAGCACATGTCCTGTGTGTCCGTTGTGCTCTACAATCATAAAACCACCCTTGTTTTGATCACTACACCACCAATGAATTATAATGGTATAAACTAATCTATGTATATGATTAAACAGTCGGACCGAGCACTTCCGGTTCCGGGGGTGACGCGGCCGCGTCAGTTCCGGTTTCACGGAGCACACGGAGCACATGTCCTGTGTGTCCGTTGTGCTCTACAATCATAAAACCACCCTTGTTTTGATCACTGCACCACCAATGAATTATAATGGTATAAACTAAGCTATGTATATGATTAAACAGTCGGACCGAGCACTTCCGGTTCCGGAAATGACGCGAACCGGAAGTGCTGCCGAAAATGAAACTGAAAGTACTATAAATATGTGCACTTTTTGATGTGATGTATTCTCCTGAGGAAGCCCTGGAGGCGAAACGCGTTGAGACAGACCTGCCTACTGCCTATACCAATCAGCTAAGATTTATGATTTATTTATTATTTTTTTGAATTTGTGTATTAGTATTATTTTTTATTTATTGATTAAAATACTTTATTGATAATATACAAGACAGTAGCAGACGATTGATTCAGCCATCACATTCCACTGGACCGACTTGATCTACATGGATATATATATATCCTATATGCTATATTGAAGTTTTCATTTGGTACGCTTATAATACAAGGGGGGGCACCCCAAGATATATCTGAGGTTACTACGCCATATGGCGATGATCTTTGTTTCCTAGGTGGGGAACAGCCACAAAGAAGTTTCTGAGATAGACAGGCCTAATCTCAAGATTCTATTCGGTGGGGAACAGCCACAAAGAATTTTCTGGGATATATAGGCATAATCTCAAGAATCTATCCGGTACTTATATTATACACATATATATCACTCCATTCAACCTTAAATACTACACCATATGGCGCCTGTTCTTCTCCCCTGCTTTTACAGAATTGCATGACTGAACATACCCAGGTCACTTTTTGAAGAACGGTGCAGCCACCAAAGAAGCTTGGGAGGTGTTTATTAACGGAGTATCTACGACCGACTTAACTAAGAACAACAGAACTTTCTGATGACCCATTGCTTTAAAGTAAACATTTGGAAGTGAGACTAAGCGCACTGACCTAAAAAAACTCTTTTCATATATATATATATATATATATATATATATATGTCACGATCTAGGTAATTCCTTATCAGTATTTACCTTCCAAATGCCTCCTGAGACTGTCCCAGTGTTCCAAGCCTGGATTCCATCTGCACTGTCTGTGTGCAGCACGCTGCATCTCATTGTCTCAAATCCCTTTACTGTGATTCTGGCAGCTTCATGGTTAAAGCTCACATTCAAGTTACAAACAATCTTTCCCTCCAAAAGCTACCATGGGAGCAGCCATGTTTTCCTAATCACATGTTACCTTTCAGCCTATCAGCTGCACTCTGCTCTCAGCCTTATTACACAGCAGCTGCACTCTGGTCTCTGGTTAATCAGCCAGCCAATCCCTGCTTCCCAGCAGGTTTAAATATCCTGTTCCTGGGGTGGAAAGATGTCAGTGCTTCAATTGTCTTCAGTGATTCCAGTGTGCAGTTCTCCCATGAACTTTCTCTGCAGTACAGCCTGACTCCCTGGTGATTACACTCTGCAGTGTAACCCGACACTCCAGTGATTAACCCTCTACAGTCTACCCTGATTCACCTGTGTCTGAACTCCGGCTTCCCAGCATCACTTCATGCTTCACCTGTGCTTCTAAGTACAATAGTGCATTTCTTTTTGCGGACCCCAGCTTCACTCAAAGCTTACCAACGATCCCAAAGTAACCATCGGTGTTCCGTCATCGATTCCAAGTCACCATCGGTGTTCCGTCATCGATCCCAAGTATTTCTCTGAACTGTGTTTCCTATTACCAGTACCAAGTCATCAGTATTCCTCTGAACTGTGTTTAATAAAACCTTTAAACTTTCCCTTGTTGTCGTGGTCACGCCTTCGGGCATTTGTTCTAAAGGTTCCCTGCATGTCCAAGAACCCTGTACTGCCTCCCAGGTACACATATAACTCAGCCCCTACAACTGAGGCTTCCCCCTGGTCAGCACCAGCCCTCAGTTGTGACAGTAAGCACTGACCTAATGGATTCGGCCGGAGACCAGGTCCAAGCGACCAGGCCGATGCAAGAACTTGCAGCCTGCCTTGAACGTCAGGAGACTGCACAGGGCCATGTGATCCGCTGTCTCCAGGACCTCTCCTCTCGGCTGGATGGAATACAAGTAACCCTCCGTGGTTCAGGGGCGTCCAGTGTGCCGACTGCAGTACCTTTGGTGGTATCCCCACCCACCATTCCTGTTTCTGCTCCTTGTCTCCATTTACTGACACCTGCCAAGTTTGATGGTTCCCCAAAAGCCTGTCGGGGTTTCCTAAATCAGTGTGAGATATATTTTGAGTTACAGCCTGGCAGTTTCCCAACTGACCGCACCAAGGTTGCTTACATCATCTCCCTCCTCAGTGACTCCGCCCTCGATTGGGTCGACCACGAAATTACAAACAACTCTGGCAATCAGATTCATCGGCGGATAAGAACACCAACAGCGATTCCGATATCATCTCTGATGCCACCACATCTTCCACCAGGTCCCCTTTGGGAGCACGGATCCGGGATACAAGCGCCGACAAAGGCGGTGGACGCGCCGAGGTGGTCAGTGGAAAAGGACGGGGTCGTGGCAGAGTGGGCCGTCCTCCATTGTACCGCAAGAAATAGTGTTCAATTTGTCCACACACACCTTCACTCCGACGGAATTGCAGGTACTGAGAAAGGGACTGTCGTTCGTTCCTACTGTTAAGTTTGACCCCTTCAAGTGGGAAGTGGAGAAGTACAAACTTAACCGTCAATTAAAACTACATGAGCACTTTCGTGGTGCTAAAAATACTTTGGCATCAGATGTGGTGGACCCATTACCTCCCAAGTTAACTAAATGACAAAGACGCAGTAAGTTTGACCCTGTTTCTAACAATGCCACTGTCAAGACCTATGGTCGGTTGTTAAATAATGATGTATCTGTTGAAAATGTCTCTAACATTGATATGAAGTGTTATAACAATTTAAGTAAAATTGAATTTGAAGCACTTAGAGATTTGGCATCTTATTCTGATATCACAATACGCCCCGCAGATAAAGGTGGGGGTATTGTGATACAGGATTTGGATGCATACAAAGACGAACTACATCGTCAATTAAGCGATTGTACAGTATACAGGGCTTTGAAGGGTGATCCCACTGATACATTTGCTCAAAGTTTGCATGTTAAATTACAGAGGGCTGTAGATGCAGGGATTATTTCTAATTCCTTAATGAAAGCATTAATTGTGGAACATCCTATGGTTCCTTTGTTGTATTCATTACCGAAGATACATAAACGGCTCGATAATCCGCCGGGACGCCCGATTATTGCTGCCCGTAATGGGCTGTTTCAGAATG
Organism: Pseudophryne corroboree; assembly: GCF_028390025.1. Lineage (NCBI taxonomy): Eukaryota > Metazoa > Chordata > Amphibia > Anura > Myobatrachidae > Pseudophryne > Pseudophryne corroboree. The sequence continues at coordinate 577,752,981 of NC_086449.1, forward strand.
TTGCTACTTACCTTGATTCTCTGTTACAACCATGTATAGTGAACAGGGACAGATACTTATTAGATACGACCTCCTTTATTAAGCATTTACAAAATCTTGGGAATATTCCGTGTAACAGTGTGTTATGCAGCATTGATATTGCCAGCTTGTATACAGTGATTCCCAATGAGGCGGGGTTACAAGCAGTACGCAAACTAATCATGGGTAATCCCCTATATAATGGGCCTGATGTGGATTTTGTAATTGATCTGCTAGCCATGACCCTCACGCATAATTACTTTTTATTTGACGGCAGATTTTTTCTGAAAACTTCTGGGTGTGCGATGGGGTCCCCTGTGGCCCCGTCGTATGCTAATGCATATATGTTCATGGTGGAGCAAGAAATTTTTTTTGATAGGGCTTTTGTTTCTGAAGCCATCATTTTGTATTTACGTTACATCGATGACGTCTTTGTTATCTGGGCAGGAGCTGAAGAGAAATTAAGTGATGTCATTAATTTACATAACCAATCAGGACACCCCATTAAATTTACGTGTGAGATGAGCAGGGAAAGTGTCAAGTTTTTTTGTATTGGTGAAATGTAAGAATGGTATTACAGGTTGAGTATCCCATATCCAAATATCCGATATACGGAATATTCCGATATACGGACTTTTTTGAGCGAGAGTGAGATAGTGAAACTTTTGTTTTCTGATGGCTCAGTGTACAGAAACTTTGTTTAATACACACAGTTATTAAAAATATTGTATTAAATGACCTTCAGGCTGTGTGTATAAGGTGTATATGAAACATTAATGAATTGTGTGAATGTAGACACACTTTGTTTATTGCACAAAGTTATAAAAAATATTGGCTAAAATTACCTTCAGGCTGTGTGTATAAGGTGTATATGAAACATAAATGCATTCTGTGCTTAGATTTGGGTCCCATCACCATGATATCTCATTATGGTATGCAATTATTCCAAAATACGGAAAAATCCGATATCCAAAATACCTCTGGTCCCAAGCATTTTGGATAAGGGATACTCAACCTGTATATCTACTGATCTTTATTACAAAAACACAGATCGTAATACATTACTCCATTTCTCAAGTTTTCACCCCCTTTCATCAAAATATGGGTTACCATACTCACAGTTCTTACGAGCTGTGAGAATTTGCAGTAACAAAGATGATGCTGTTGCCCAGATTGACGATATGATCATCAAATTCAGACCCTCTTGAGAAATTATTGGTGGCAAAACAGAAAGCACTTAATATGGATAGGCAACTGTTGCTTTCACAGAAACAAAAGAAAACTATTAATTCCCGTTTCCCTTGGGTGAATCACTTCAATACTAAAAGTGGGGTGATCTCCAAGGCCGCTAAATCTTTATGGCCCATGATCCAGTCCGACAAGGATTTGAACCTCTCTGAGACCTCTATTATGCCATCATATACAAGAGGTAGAAACTTGCGTGACTGGGTGGTTAAAACTGACATCACAGGGTTATCTTCTACACAAAGTGAACAGAACATGTTTCTGTCATTACGCAAAGGGTGTTTCAGGTGTTTGAATTGCACCACGTGCAGATCACTTTTAACGGGGAGTACATTCAATCATCCCTTTAGTGGTAAGAAATACACTATCAATTTTAGATTGACATGCACGACTAAATATATTATCTATGAGCGCCTGAAATTTTTCGGGTTTTGTGTTTTGGTTTTGGGTTCGGTTCCGCGGCCGTGTTTTGGGTTCGAACGCGTTTTGGCAAAACCTCACCGAATTTTTTTTGTCGGATTCGGGTGTGTTTTGGATTCGGGTGTTTTTTTCAAAAAACACTAAAAAAACAGCTTAAATCATAGAATTTGGGGGTCATTTTGATCCCAAAGTATTATTAACCTCAAAAACCATAATTTACACTCATTTTCAGTCTATTCTGAATACCTCACACCTCACAATATTATTTTTAGTCCTAAAATTTGCACCGAGGTCGCTGTGTGAGTAAGATAAGCGACCCTAGTGGCCGACACAAACACCGGGCCCATCTAGGAGTGGCACTGCAGTGTCACGCAGGATGTCCCTTCCAAAAAACCCTCCCCAAACAGCACATGACGCAAAGAAAAAAAGAGGCGCAATGAGGTAGCTGTGTGAGTAAGATTAGCGACCCTAGTGGCCGACACAAACACCGGGCCCATCTAGGAGTGGCACTGCAGTGTCACGCAGGATGTCCCTTCCAAAAAACCCTCCCCAAACAGCACATGACGCAAAGAAAAAAAGAGGCGCAATGAGGTAGCTGACTGTGTGAGTAAGATTAGCGACCCTAGTGGCCGACACAAACACCGGGCCCATCTAGGAGTGGCACTGCAGTGTCACGCAGGATGTCCCTTCCAAAAAACCCTCCCCAATCAGCACATGATGCAAAGAAAAAGAAAAGAAAAAAGAGGTGCAAGATGGAATTGTCCTTGGGCCCTCCCACCCACCCTTATGTTGTATAAACAAAACAGGACATGCACACTTTAACCAACCCATCATTTCAGTGACAGGGTCTGCCACACGACTGTGACTGATATGACGGGTTGGTTTGGACCCCCCCCAAAAAAGAAGCAATTAATCTCTCCTTGCACAAACTGGCTCTACAGAGGCAAGATGTCCACCTCATCTTCACCCTCCGATATATCACCGTGTACATCCCCCTCCTCACAGATTATCAATTCGTCCCCACTGGAATCCACCATCTCAGCTCCCTGTGTACTTTGTGGAGGCAATTGCTGCTGGTCAATGTCTCCGCGGAGGAATTGATTATAATTCATTTTAATGAACATCATCTTCTCCACATTTTCTGGATGTAACCTCGTACGCCGATTGCTGACAAGGTGAGCGGCGGCACTAAACACTCTTTCGGAGTACACACTTGTGGGAGGGCAACTTAGGTAGAATAAAGCCAGTTTGTGCAAGGGCCTCCAAATTGCCTCTTTTTCCTGCCAGTATAAGTACGGACTGTGTGACGTGCCTACTTGGATGCGGTCACTCATATAATCCTCCACCATTCTATCAATGTTGAGAGAATCATATGCAGTGACAGTAGACGACATGTCCGTAATCGTTGTCAGGTCCTTCAGTCCGGACCAGATGTCAGCATCAGCAGTCGCTCCAGACTGCCCTGCATCACCGCCAGCGGGTGGGCTCGGAATTCTGAGCCTTTTCCTCGCACCCCCAGTTGCGGGAGAATGTGAAGGAGGAGATGTTGACAGGTCGCGTTCCGCTTGACTTGACAATTTTGTCACCAGCAGGTCTTTCAACCCCAGCAGACCTGTGTCTGCCGGAAAGAGAGATCCAAGGTAGGCTTTAAATCTAGGATCGAGCACGGTGGCCAAAATGTAGTGCTCTGATTTCAACAGATTGACCACCCGTGAATCCTTGTTAAGCGAATTAAGGGCTGCATCCACAAGTCCCACATGCCTAGCGGAATCGCTCCTTCTTCAATGCCTCCAGCTTCTTCTGCAAAAGCCTGATGAGGGGAATGACCTGACTCAGGCTGGCAGTGTCTGAACTGACTTCACGTGTGGCAAGTTCAAAGGGCATCAGAACCTTGCACAACGTTGAAATCATTCTCCACTGCACTTGAGACAGGTGCATTCCACCTACTATATCGTGCTCAATTGTATAGGCTTGAATGGCCTTTTGCTGCTCCTCCAACCTCTGAAGCATATAGAGGGTTGAATTCCACCTCGTTACCACTTCTTGCTTCAGATGATGGCAGGGCAGGTTCAGTAGTTTTTGGTGGTGCTCCAGTCTTCTGTACGTGGTGCCTGTACGCCGAAAGTGTCCCGCAATTTTTCTGGCCACCGACAGCATCTCTTGCACGCCCCTGTCGTTTTTTAAAAAATTCTGCACCACCAAATTCAAGGTATGTGCAAAACATGGGACGTGCTGGAATTTGCCCATATTTAATGCACACACAATATTGCTGGCGTTGTCCGATGCCACAAATCCACAGGAGAGTCCAATTGGAGTAAGCCATTCCGCGATGATCTTCCTCAGTTGCCGTAAGAGGTTTTCAGCTGTGTGCGTATTCTGGAAACCGGTGATACAAAGCGTAGCCTGCCTAGGAAAGAGTTGGCGTTTGCGAGATGCTGCTACTGGTGCCGCCGCTGCTGTTCTTGCGGCGGGAGTCCATACATCTACCCAGTGGGCTGTCACAGTCATATAGTCCTGACCCTGCCCTGCTCCACTTGTCCACATGTCCGTGGTTAAGTGGACATTGGGTACAGCTGCATTTTTTAGGACACTGGTGACTCTTTTTCTGAGGTCTGTGTACATTTTCGGTATCGCCTGCCTAGAGAAATGGAACCTAGATGGTATTTGGTACCGGGGACACAGTACCTCCAACAAGTCTCTAGTTGGCTCTGCAGTAATGATGGATACCGGAACCACGTTTCTCACCACCCAGGATGCCAAGGCCTCAGTTATCCGCTTTGCAGTAGGATGACTGCTGTGATATTTCATCTTCCTCGCAAAGGACTGTTGAACAGTCAATTGCTTACTGGAAGTAGTACAAGTGGGCTTACGACTTCCCCTCTGGGATGACCATCGACTCCCAGCGGCAACAACAGCAGCGCCAGCAGCAGTAGGCGTTACACGCAAGGATGCATCGGAGGAATCCCAGGCAGGAGAGGACTCGTCAGAATTGCCAGTGACATGGCCTGCAGGACTATTGGCATTCCTGGGGAAGGAGGAAATTGACACTGAGGGAGTTGGTGGGGTGGTTTGCGTGAGCTTGGTTACAAGAGGAAGGGATTTACTGGTCAGTGGACTGCTTCCGCTGTCACCCAAAGTTTTTGAACTTGTCACTGACTTATTATGAATGCGCTGCAGGTGACGTATAAGGGAGGATGTTCCGAGGTGGTTAACGTCCTTACCCCTACTTATTACAGCTTGACAAAGGGAACACACGGCTTGACACCTGTTGTCCGCATTTCTGGTGAAATACCTCCACACCGAAGAGCTGATTTTTTTGGTATTTTCACCTGGCATGTCAACGGCCATATTCCTCCCACGGACAACAGGTGTCTCCCCGGGTGCCTGACTTAAACAAACCACCTCACCATCAGAATCCTCCTGGTCAATTTCCTCCCCAGCGCCAGCAACACCCATATCCTCCTCATCCTGGTGTACTTCAACACTGACATCTTCAATCTGACTATCAGGAACTGGACTGCGGGTGCTCCTTCCAGCACTTGCAGGGGGCGTGCAAATGGTGGAAGGCGCATGCTCTTCACGTCCAGTGTTGGGAAGGTCAGGCATCGCAACCGACACAATTGGACTCTCCTTGTGGATTTGGGATTTCGAAGAATGCACAGTTCTTTGCTGTGCTGCTTTTGCCAGCTTGAGTCTTTTCATTTTTCTAGCGAGAGGCTGAGTGCTTCCATCCTCATGTGAAGCTGAACCACTAGCCATGAACATAGGCAAGGGCCTCAGCCGTTCCTTGCCACTCCGTGTGGTAAATGGCATATTGGCAAGTTTACGCTTCTCCTCCGACAATTTTATTTTAGGTTTTGGAGTCCTTTTTTTACTGATATTTGGTGTTTTGGATTTGACATGCTCTGTACTATGACATTGGGCATCGGCCTTGGCAGACGACGTTGCTGGCATTTCATCGTCTCGGCCATGACTAGTGGCAGCAGCTTCAGCACGAGGTGGAAGTGGATCTTGATCTTTCCCTAATTTTGGAACCTCAACATTTTTGTTCTCCATATTTTAATAGGCACAACTAAAAGGCACCTCAGGTAAACAATGGAGATGGATGGATTGGATACTAGTATACAATTATGGACGGGCTGCCGAGTGCCGACACAGAGGTAGCCACAGCCGTGAACTACCGCACTGTACTGTGTCTGCTGCTAATATATAGACTGGTTGATAAAGAGATAGTATACTCGTAACTAGTATGTATGTATAAAGAAAGAAAAAAAAACCACGGTTAGGTGGTATATACAATTATGGACGGGCTGCCGAGTGCCGACACAGAGGTAGCCACAGCCGTGAACTACCGCACTGTACTGTGTCTGCTGCTAATATATAGACTGGTTGATAAAGAGATAGTATACTCGTAACTAGTATGTATGTATAAAGAAAGAAAAAAAAACCACGGTTAGGTGGTATATACAATTATGGACGGGCTGCCGAGTGCCGACACAGAGGTAGCCACAGCCGTGAACTACCGCACTGTACTGTGTCTGCTGCTAATATATAGACTGGTTGATAAAGAGATAGTATACTCGTAACTAGTATGTATGTATAAAGAAAGAAAAAAAAACCACGGTTAGGTGGTATATACAATTATGGACGGGCTGCCGAGTGCCGACACAGAGGTAGCCACAGCCGTGAACTACCGCACTGTACTGTGTCTGCTGCTAATATATAGACTGGTTGATAAAGAGATAGTATACTCGTAACTAGTATGTATGTATAAAGAAAGAAAAAAAAACCACGGTTAGGTGGTATATACAATTATGGACGGGCTGCCGAGTGCCGACACAGAGGTAGCCACAGCCGTGAACTACCGCACTGTACTGTGTCTGCTGCTAATATAGACTGGTTGATAAAGAGATAGTATACTCGTAACTAGTATGTATGTATAAAGAAAGAAAAAAAAACCACGGTTAGGTGGTATATACAATTATGGACGGGCTGCCGAGTGCCGACACAGAGGTAGCCACAGCCGTGAACTACCGCACTGTACTGTGTCTGCTGCTAATATAGACTGGTTGATAAAGAGATAGTATACTCGTAACTAGTATGTATGTATGTATAAAGAAAGAAAAAAAAACCACGGTTAGGTGGTATATACAATTATGGACGGGCTGCCGAGTGCCGACACAGAGGTAGCCACAGCCGTGAACTACCGCACTGTACTGTGTCTGCTGCTAATATAGACTGGTTGATAAAGAGATAGTATACTACTAATATTATATATACTGGTGGTCAGGTCACTGGTCACTAGTCACACTGGCAGTGGCACTCCTGCAGCAAAAGTGTGCACTGTTTAATTTTAATATAATATTATGTACTCCTGGCTCCTGCTATAACCTATAACTGGCACTGCAGTAGTGCTCCCCAGTCTCCCCCACAATTATAAGCTGTGTGAGCTGAGCAGTCAGACAGATATATAATATATATAGATGATGCAGCACACTGACCTGAGCCTGAGCAGTGCACACAGATATGGTATGTGACTGACTGAGTCACTGTGTGTATCGCTTTTTTCAGGCAGAGAACGGATATATTAAATAAACTGCACTGTGTGTCTGGTGGTCACTCACTATATAATATATTATGTACTCCTGGCTCCTGCTATAACTGGCACTGCAGTAGTGCTCCCCAGTCTCCCCCACAATTATAAGCTGTGTGAGCTGAGCAGTCAGACAGATATATATAATATTATATATAGATAATAGATGATGCAGCACACTGGCCTGAGCCTGAGCAGTGCACACAGATATGGTATGTGACTGAGTCACTGTGTGCTGTGTATCGCTTTTTTCAGGCAGAGAACGGATTATAAATAAAACTGGTGGTCACTATCAGCAAAACTCTGCACTGTACTGAGTACTCCTAATGCTCCCCAAAATTAGTAAATCAAGTGTCTCTCTAATCTATTCTAAACGGAGAGGACGCCAGCCACGTCCTCTCCCTATCAATCTCAATGCACGTGTGAAAATGGCGGCGACGCGCGGCTCCTTATATAGAATCCGAGTCTCGCGATAGAATCCGAGCCTCGCGAGAATCCGACAGCGTCATGATGACGTTCGGGCGCGCTCGGGTTAACCGAGCAAGGCGGGAAGATCCGAGTCGCTCGGACCCGTGAAAAAAAACATGAAGTTCTGGCGGGTTCGGATTCAGAGAAACCGAACCCGCTCATCTCTATTATCTATCTGATCAGTTGCCCTTGTGGCTTACACTATGTCGGGAAAACTGACTGCACATTGAGGGAACGGATGGCCAATCACAAATTAGCCATTAGAAAGGCCATATTAAATGGCACAAGCGATCAACCGGTGGCACGTCATTTTGCAGTGGCAAGACATAGTGTAGCGTGTTTAAAATATATTATTATCGATCATGTACCGGCAAATATTAGAGGGGGGAATAGGTCATTGCTGTTACTGCAAAGAGAATCCAAGTGGATATTAGAGATGAGCGGGTTCGGTTTCTCTGAATCCGAACCCGCCAGAACTTCATGTTTTTTTTCACGGGTCCGAGCGACTCGGATCTTCCCGCCTTGCTCGGTTAACCCGAGCGCGCCCGAACGTCATCATGACGCTGTCGGATTCTCGCGAGGCTCGGATTCTATCGCGAGACTCGGATTCTATATAAGGAGCCGCGCGTCGCCGCCATTTTCACACGTGCATTGAGATTGATAGGGAGAGGACGTGGCTGGCGTCCTCTCCATTTAGATTATAAGAGACTGAGAGAGATTTACTGGAGCTGACTAGGAGGAGTACTGTTACTGTAGAAGTGTAGAGAGACTGAGTGGAGAGAGTTTACTAGTGAGGACAGTGCAGTTTACTTTATAATCCGTTCTCTGCCTGAAAAAAGCGATACACACAGCACACAGTGACTCAGTCACATACCATATCTGTGTGCACTGCTCAGGCTCAGGCCAGTGTGCTGCATCATCTATTATCTATATATAATATTATATATATCTGTCTGACTGCTCAGCTCACACAGCTTATAATTGTGGGGGAGACTGGGGAGCACTACTGCAGTGCCAGTTATAGGTTATAGCAGGAGCCAGGAGTACATAATATATTATATAGTGAGTGACCACCAGACACACAGGGCAGTTTATTTAATATATCCGTTCTCTGCCTGAAAAAAGCGATACACACAGTGACTCAGTCAGTCACATACCATATCTGTGTGCACTGCTCAGGCTCAGGCCAGTGTGCTGCATCATCTATTATCTATATATAATAGAGATGAGCGCCTGAAATTTTTCGGGTTTTGTGTTTTGGTTTTGGGTTCGGTTCCGCGGCCGTGTTTTGGGTTCGAACGCGTTTTGGCAAAACCTCACCGAATTATTTTTGTCGGATTCGGGTGTGTTTTGGATTCGGGTGTTTTTTTCCAAAAACACTAAAAAACAGCTTAAATCATAGAATTTGGGGGTCATTTTGATCCCAAAGTATTATTAACCTCAAAAACCATAATTTACACTCATTTTCAGTCTATTCTGAATACCTCACAATATTATTTTTAGTCCTAAAATTTGCACCGAGGTCGCTGTGTGAGTAAGATAAGCGACCCTAGTGGCCGACACAAACACCGGGCCCATCTAGGAGTGGCACTGCAGTGTCACGCAGGATGTCCCTTCCAAAAAACCCTCCCCAAACAGCACATGACGCAAAGAAAAAAAGAGGCGCAATGAGGTAGCTGTGTGAGTAAGATTAGCGACCCTAGTGGCCGACACAAACACCGGGCCCATCTAGGAGTGGCACTGCAGTGTCACGCAGGATGGCCCTTCCAAAAAACCCTCCCCAAACAGCACATGACGCAAAGAAAAAAAGAGGCGCAATGAGGTAGCTGTGTGAGTAAGATTAGCGACCCTAGTGGCCGACACAAACACCGGGCCCATCTAGGAGTGGCACTGCAGTGTCACGCAGGATGTCCCTTCCAAAAAACCCTCCCCAAACAGCACATGACGCAAAGAAAAAAAGAGGCGCAATGAGGTAGCTGTGTGAGTAAGATTAGCGACCCTAGTGGCCGACACAAACACCGGGCCCATCTAGGAGTGGCACTGCAGTGTCACGCAGGATGGCCCTTCCAAAAAACCCTCCCCAAACAGCACATGACGCAAAGAAAAAAAGAGGCGCAATGAGGTAGCTGACTGTGTGAGTAAGATTAGCGACCCTAGTGGCCGACACAAACACCGGGCCCATCTAGGAGTGGCACTGCAGTGTCACGCAGGATGTCCCTTCCAAAAAACCCTCCCCAAACAGCACATGACGCAAAGAAAAAAAGAGGCGCAATGAGGTAGCTGTGTGAGTAAGATTAGCGACCCTAGTGGCCGACACAAACACCGGGCCCATCTAGGAGTGGCACTGCAGTGTCACGCAGGATGTCCCTTCCAAAAAACCCTCCCCAAACAGCACATGACGCAAAGAAAAAAAGAGGCGCAATGAGGTAGCTGTGTGAGTAAGATTAGCGACCCTAGTGGCCGACACAAACACCGGGCCCATCTAGGAGTGGCACTGCAGTGTCACGCAGGATGTCCCTTCCAAAAAACCCTCCCCAAACAGCACATGACGCAAAGAAAAAAAGAGGCGCAATGAGGTAGCTGTGTGAGTAAGATTAGCGACCCTAGTGGCCGACACAAACACCGGGCCCATCTAGGAGTGGCACTGCAGTGTCACGCAGGATGTCCCTTCCAAAAAACCCTCCCCAATCAGCACATGATGCAAAGAAAAAGAAAAGAAAAAAGAGGTGCAAGATGGAATTATCCTTGGGCCCTCCCACCCACCCTTATGTTGTATAAACAAAACAGGACATGCACACTTTAACCAACCCATCATTTCAGTGACAGGGTCTGCCACACGACTGTGACTGATATGACGGGTTGGTTTGGACCCCCCCCAAAAAAGAAGCAATTAATCTCTCCTTGCACAAACTGGCTCTACAGAGGCAAGATGTCCACCTCATCTTCACCCTCCGATATATCACCGTGTACATCCCCCTCCTCACAGATTATCAATTCGTCCCCACTGGAATCCACCATCTCAGCTCCCTGTGTACTTTGTGGAGGCAATTGCTGCTGGTCAATGTCTCCGCGGAGGAATTGATTATAATTCATTTTAATGAACATCATCTTCTCCACATTTTCTGGATGTAACCTCGTACGCCGATTGCTGACAAGGTGAGCGGCGGCACTAAACACTCTTTCGGAGTACACACTTGTGGGAGGGCAACTTAGGTAGAATAAAGCCAGTTTGTGCAAGGGCCTCCAAATTGCCTCTTTTTCCTGCCAGTATAAGTACGGACTGTGTGACGTGCCTACTTGGATGCGGTCACTCATATAATCCTCCACCATTCTATCAATGTTGAGAGAATCATATGCAGTGACAGTAGACGACATGTCCGTAATCGTTGTCAGGTCCTTCAGTCCGGACCAGATGTCAGCATCAGCAGTCGCTCCAGACTGCCCTGCATCACCGCCAGCGGGTGGGCTCGGAATTCTGAGCCTTTTCCTCGCACCCCCAGTTGCGGGAGAATGTGAAGGAGGAGATGTTGACAGGTCGCGTTCCGCTTGACTTGACAATTTTGTCACCAGCAGGTCTTTCAACCCCAGCAGACCTGTGTCTGCCGGAAAGAGAGATCCAAGGTAGGCTTTAAATCTAGGATCGAGCACGGTGGCCAAAATGTAGTGCTCTGATTTCAACAGATTGACCACCCGTGAATCCTTGTTAAGCGAATTAAGGGCTGCATCCACAAGTCCCACATGCCTAGCGGAATCGCTCCCTTTTAGCTCCTTCTTCAATGCCTCCAGCTTCTTCTGCAAAAGCCTGATGAGGGGAATGACCTGACTCAGGCTGACAGTGTCTGAACTGACTTCACGTGTGGCAAGTTCAAAGGGCATCAGAACCTTGCACAACGTTGAAATCATTCTCCACTGCACTTGAGACAGGTGCATTCCATCTCCTATATCGTGCTCAATTGTATAGGCTTGAATGGCCTTTTGCTGCTCCTCCAACCTCTGAAGCATATAGAGGGTTGAATTCCACCTCGTTACCACTTCTTGCTTCAGATGATGGCAGGGCAGGTTCAGTAGTTTTTGGTGGTGCTCCAGTCTTCTGTACGTGGTGCCTGTACGCCGAAAGTGTCCCGCAATTTTTCTGGCCACCGACAGCATCTCTTGCACGCCCCTGTCGTTTTTAAAAAAATTCTGCACCACCAAATTCAAGGTATGTGCAAAACATGGGACGTGCTGGAATTTGCCCATATTTAATGCACACACAATATTGCTGGCGTTGTCCGATGCCACAAATCCACAGGAGAGTCCAATTGGGGTAAGCCATTCCGCGATGATCTTCCTCAGTTGCCGTAAGAGGTTTTCAGCTGTGTGCGTATTCTGGAAAGCGGTGATACAAAGCGTAGCCTGCCTAGGAAAGAGTTGGCGTTTGCGAGATGCTGCTACTGGTGCCGCCGCTGCTGTTCTTGCGGCGGGAGTCCATACATCTACCCAGTGGGCTGTCACAGTCATATAGTCCTGACCCTGCCCTGCTCCACTTGTCCACATGTCCGTGGTTAAGTGGACATTGGGTACAACTGCATTTTTTAGGAGACTGGTGAGTCTTTTTCTGACGTCCGTGTACATTCTCGGTATCGCCTGCCTAGAGAAGTGGAACCTAGATGGTATTTGGTAACGGGGGCACACTGCCTCAATAAATTGTCTAGTTCCCTGTGAACTAACGGCGGATACCGGACGCACGTCTAACACAAACATAGTTGTCAAGGACTCAGTTATCCGCTTTGCAGTAGGATGACTGCTGTGATATTTCATCTTCCTCGCAAAGGACTGTTGAACAGTCAATTGCTTACTGGAAGTAGTACAAGTGGGCTTACGACTTCCCCTCTGGGATGACCATCGACTCCCAGCGGCAACAACAGCAGCGCCAGCAGCAGTAGGCGTTACACGCAAGGATGCATCGGAGGAATCCCAGGCAGGAGAGGACTCGTCAGACTTGCCAGTGACATGGCCTGCAGGACTATTGGCATTCCTGGGGAAGGAGGAAATTGACACTGAGGGAGTTGGTGGGGTGGTTTGCGTGAGCTTGGTTACAAGAGGAAGGGATTTACTGGTCAGTGGACTGCTTCCGCTGTCACCCAAAGTTTTTGAACTTGTCACTGACTTATTATGAATGCGCTGCAGGTGACGTATAAGGGAGGATGTTCCGAGGTGGTTAACGTCCTTACCCCTACTTATTACAGCTTGACAAAGGGAACACACGGCTTGACACCTGTTGTCCGCATTTCTGGTGAAATACCTCCACACCGAAGAGCTGATTTTTTTGGTATTTTCACCTGGCATGTCAACGGCCATATTCCTCCCACGGACAACAGGTGTCTCCCCGGGTGCCTGACTTAAACAAACCACCTCACCATCAGAATCCTCCTGGTCAATTTCCTCCCCAGCGCCAGCAACACCCATATCCTCCTCATCCTGGTGTACTTCAACACTGACATCTTCAATCTGACTATCAGGAACTGGACTGCGGGTGCTCCTTCCAGCACTTGCAGGGGGCGTGCAAATGGTGGAAGGCGCATGCTCTTCACGTCCAGTGTTGGGAAGGTCAGGCATCGCAACCGACACAATTGGACTCTCCTTGTGGATTTGGGATTTCAAAGAACGCACAGTTCTTTGCGGTGCTTTTGCCAGCTTGAGTCTTTTCAGTTTTCTAGCGAGAGGCTGAGTGCTTCCATCCTCATGTGAAGCTGAACCACTAGCCATGAACATAGGCCAGGGCCTCAGCCGTTCCTTGCCACTCCGTGTGGTAAATGGCATATTGGCAAGTTTACGCTTCTCCTCCGACAATTTTATTTTAGGTTTTGGAGTCCTTTTTTTACTGATATTTGGTGTTTTGGTTTTGACATGCTCTGTACTATGCCATTGGGCATCGGCCTTGGCAGACGACGTTGCTGGCATTTCATCGTCTCGGCCATGACTAGTGGCAGCAGCTTCAGCACGAGGTGGAAGTGGATCTTGATCTTTCCCTAATTTTGGAACCTCAACATTTTTGTTCTCCATATTTTAATAGGCACAACTAAAAGGCACCTTAGGTAAACAATGGAGATGGATGGATTGGATACTAGTATACAATTATGGACGGGCTGCCGAGTGCCGACACAGAGGTAGCCACAGCCGTGAACTACCGCACTGTACTGTGTCTGCTGCTAATATATAGACTGGTTGATAAAGAGATAGTATACTCGTAACTAGTATGTATGTATAAAGAAAGAAAAAAAAACCACGGTTAGGTCACTGGTATATACAATTATGGACGGGCTGCGGAGTGCCGACACAGAGGTAGCCACAGCCGTGAACTACCGCACTGTACTGTGTCTGCTGCTAATATATAGACTGGTTGATAAAGAGATAGTATACCGAGTCGTAACTAGTATGTATGTATAAAGAAAGAAAAAAAAACCACGGTTAGGTCACTGGTATATACAATTATGGACGGGCTGCCGAGTGCCGACACAGAGGTAGCCACAGCCGTGAACTACCGCACTGTACTGTGTCTGCTGCTAATATATAGACTGGTTGATAAAGAGATAGTATACTCGTAACTAGTATGTATGTATAAAGAAAGAAAAAAAAACCACGGTTAGGTCACTGGTATATACAATTATGGACGGGCTGCGGAGTGCCGACACAGAGGTAGCCACAGCCGTGAACTACCGCACTGTACTGTGTCTGCTGCTAATATATAGACTGGTTGATAAAGAGATAGTATACCGAGTCGTAACTAGTATGTATGTATAAAGAAAGAAAAAAAAACCACGGTTAGGTCACTGGTATATACAATTATGGACGGGCTGCCGAGTGCCGACACAGAGGTAGCCACAGCCGTGAACTACCGCACTGTACTGTGTCTGCTGCTAATATATAGACTGGTTGATAAAGAGATAGTATACTCGTAACTAGTATGTATGTATAAAGAAAGAAAAAAAAACCACGGTTAGGTCACTGGTATATACAATTATGGACGGGCTGCGGAGTGCCGACACAGAGGTAGCCACAGCCGTGAACTACCGCACTGTACTGTGTCTGCTGCTAATATATAGACTGGTTGATAAAGAGATAGTATACTCGTAACTAGTATGTATGTATAAAGAAAGAAAAAAAAACCACGGTTAGGTCACTGGTATATACAATTATGGACGGGCTGCGGAGTGCCGGCACAGAGGTAGCCACAGCCGTGAACTACCGCACTGTACTGTGTCTGCTGCTAATATATAGACTGGTTGATAAAGAGATAGTATACTCGTAACTAGTATGTATGTATAAAGAAAGAAAAAAAAACCACGGTTAGGTCACTGGTATATACAATTATGGACGGGCTGCGGAGTGCCGACACAGAGGTAGCCACAGCCGTGAACTACCGCACTGTACTGTGTCTGCTGCTAATATATAGACTGGTTGATAAAGAGATAGTATACTCGTAACTAGTATGTATGTATAAAGAAAGAAAAAAAAACCACGGTTAGGTCACTGGTATATACAATTATGGACGGGCTGCGGAGTGCCGACACAGAGGTAGCCACAGCCGTGAACTACCGCACTGTACTGTGTCTGCTGCTAATATATAGACTGGTTGATAAAGAGATAGTATACTCGTAACTAGTATGTATGTATAAAGAAAGAAAAAAAAACCACGGTTAGGTCACTGGTATATACAATTATGGACGGGCTGCGGAGTGCCGACACAGAGGTAGCCACAGCCGTGAACTACCGCACTGTACTGTGTCTGCTGCTAATATATAGACTGGTTGATAAAGAGATAGTATACTCGTAACTAGTATGTATGTATAAAGAAAGAAAAAAAAACCACGGTTAGGTCACTGGTATATACAATTATGGACGGGCTGCCGAGTGCCGACACAGAGGTAGCCACAGCCGTGAACTACCGCACTGTACTGTGTCTGCTGCTAATATATAGACTGGTTGATAAAGAGATAGTATACTCGTAACTAGTATGTATGTATAAAGAAAGAAAAAAAAAACCACGGTTAGGTCACTGGTATATACAATTATGGACGGGCTGCCGAGTGCCGACACAGAGGTAGCCACAGCCGTGAACTACCGCACTGTACTGTGTCTGCTGCTAATATATAGACTGGTTGATAAAGAGATAGTATACTCGTAACTAGTATGTATGTATAAAGAAAGAAAAAAAAACCACGGTTAGGTCACTGGTATATACAATTATGGACGGGCTGCCGAGTGCCGACACAGAGGTAGCCACAGCCGTGAACTACCGCACTGTACTGTGTCTGCTGCTAATATATAGACTGGTTGATAAAGAGATAGTATACTCGTAACTAGTATGTATGTATAAAGAAAGAAAAAAAAACCACGGTTAGGTCACTGGTATATACAATTATGGACGGGCTGCGGAGTGCCGACACAGAGGTAGCCACAGCCGTGAACTACCGCACTGTACTGTGTCTGCTGCTAATATATAGACTGGTTGATAAAGAGATAGTATACTCGTAACTAGTATGTATGTATAAAGAAAGAAAAAAAAACCACGGTTAGGTCACTGGTATATACAATTATGTACGGGCTGCCGAGTGCCGACACAGAGGTAGCCACAGCCGTGAACTACCGCACTGTACTGTGTCTGCTGCTAATATAGACTGGTTGATAAAGAGATAGTATACTACTAATATTATATACTGGTGGTCAGGTCACTGGTCACTAGTCACACTGGCAGTGGCACTCCTGCAGCAAAAGTGTGCACTGTTTAATTTTAATATAATATTATGTACTCCTGGCTCCTGCTATAACCTATAACTGGCACTGCAGTAGTGCTCCCCAGTCTCCCCCACAATTATAAGCTGTGTGAGCTGAGCAGTCAGACAGATATATAATAAGATGATGCAGCACACTGGCCTGAGCCTGAGCAGTGCACACAGATATGGTATGTATGTGACTGAGTCACTGTGTGCTGTGTATCGCTTTTTTCAGGCAGAGAACGGATTATAAATAAAAGTGGTGGTCACTGGTCACTATCAGCAAAACTCTGCACTGTACACTACTGAGTACTCCTAATGCTCCCCAAAATTAGTAAATCAAGTGTCTAAACGGAGAGGACGCCAGCCACGTCCTCTCCCTATCAATCTCAATGCACGTGTGAAAATGGCGGCGACGCGCGGCTCCTTATATAGAATCCGAGTCTCGCGATAGAATCCGAGCCTCGCGAGAATCCGACAGCGTCATGATGACGTTCGGGGCGCGCTCGGGTTAACCGAGCAAGGCGGGAAGATCCGAGTCGCTCGGACCCGTGAAAAAAAACATGAAGTTCGTGCGGGTTCGGATTCAGAGAAACCGAACCCGCTCATCTCTAATATATAATATTATATATATCTGTCTGACTGCTCAGCTCACACAGCTTATAATTGTGGGGGAGACTGGGGAGCACTACTGCAGTGCCAGTTATAGGTTATAGCAGGAGCCAGGAGTACATAATATATTATATAGTGAGTGACCACCAGACACACAGTGCAGTTTATTTAATATATCCGTTCTCTGCCTGAAAAAAGCGATACACACAGTGACTCAGTCAGTCACATACCATATCTGTGTGCACTGCTCAGGCTCAGGCCAGTGTGCTGCATCATCTATTATCTATATATAATATTATATATATCTGTCTGACTGCTCAGCTCACACAGCTTATAATTGTGGGGGAGACTGGGGAGCACTACTGCAGTGCCAGTTATAGGTTATAGCAGGAGCCAGGAGTACATAATATATTATATAGTGAGTGACCACCAGACACACAGTGCAGTTTATTTAATATATCCGTTCTCTGCCTGAAAAAAGCGATACACACAGTGACTCAGTCAGTCACATACCATATCTGTGTGCACTGCTCAGGCTCAGGCCAGTGTGCTGCATCATCTATTATCTATATATAATATTATATATATCTGTCTGACTGCTCAGCTCACACAGCTTATAATTGTGGGGGAGACTGGGGAGCACTACTGCAGTGCCAGTTATAGGTTATAGCAGGAGCCAGGAGTACATAATATATTATATAGTGAGTGACCACCAGACACACAGTGCAGTTTATTTAATATATCCGTTCTCTGCCTGAAAAAAGCGATACACACAGTGACTCAGTCAGTCACATACCATATCTGTGTGCACTGCTCAGGCTCAGGCCAGTGTGCTGCATCATCTATATATATTATATATCTGTCTGACTGCTCAGCTCACACAGCTTATAATTGTGGGGGAGACTGGGGAGCACTACTGCAGTGCCAGTTATAGGTTATAGCAGGAGCCAGGAGTACATATTATATTAAAATTAAACAGTGCACACTTTTGCTGCAGGAGTGCCACTGCCAGTGTGACTGACCAGTGACCTGACCACACTGACCACCAGTATAGTTAGTAGTATACTTATATTGTGATTGCCTGAAAAAGTTAAACACTCGTCGTGTGACTTCACTTGTGTGTTTTTTTTTTTTTTATTCTATAAAAATAAAACTCATTCTGCTGACAGACAGTGTCCAGCAGGTCCGTCATTATATAATATATAATATATACCTGTCCGGCTGCAGTAGTGATATATATATATTTTTTATATCATTTATCATCCAGTCGCAGCAGACACAGTACGGTAATTCACGGCTGTGGCTACCTCTGTGTCTCTGCACTCGGCAGGCAGTCCGTCCATAATTGTAATACCACCTAACCGTGGATTTTTTTCATTCTTCTTTATACATACATAGTTACATAGACATCTTCTCTTTATCAACCAGTCTATATTAGCTGCAGACACAGTACAGTACGGTAGTTCACGGCTGTGGCTACCTCTGTGTCTGCACTCGGCAGGCAGTCCGTCCATAATTGTATACCACCTAACCGTGGTTTTTTTTCATTCTTCTTTATACATACATAGTTACATAGACATCTTCTCTTTATCAACCAGTCTATATTAGCTGCAGACACAGTACAGTACGGTAGTTCACGGCTGTGGCTACCTCTGTGTCTGCACTCGGCAGGCAGTCCGTCCATAATTGTATACCACCTAACCGTGGATTTTTTTTCATTCTTCTTTATACATACATAGTTACATAGACATCTTCTCTTTATCAACCAGTCTATATTAGCTGCAGACACAGTACAGTACGGTAGTTCACGGCTGTGGCTACCTCTGTGTCTGCAGTCGGCAGGCAGTCCATAATTGTATACTAGTATCCATCTCCATTGTTTACCTGAGGTGCCTTTTAGTTGTGCCTATTAAAATATGGAGAACAAAAATGTTGAGGTTCCAAAATTAGGGAAAGATCAAGATCCACTTCCACCTCGTGCTGAAGCTGCTGCCACTAGTCATGGCCGAGACGATGAAATGCCAGCAACGTCGTCTGCCAAGGCCGATGCCCAATGTCATAGTACAGAGCATGTCAAATCCAAAACACCAAATATCAGAAAAAAAAGGACTCCAAAACCTAAAATAAAATTGTCGGAGGAGAAGCGTAAACTTGCCAATATGCCATTTACCACACGGAGTGGCAAGGAACGGCTGAGGCCCTGGCCTATGTTCATGGCTAGTGGTTCAGCTTCACATGAGGATGGAAGCACTCAGCCTCTCGCTAGAAAAATGAAAAGACTCAAGCTGGCAAAAGCAGCACAGCAAAGAACTGTGCATTCTTCGAAATCCCAAATCCCCAAGGAGAGTCCAATTGTGTCGGTTGCGATGCCTGACCTTCCCAACACTGGACGTGAAGAGCATGCGCCTTCCACCATTTGCACGCCCCCTGCAAGTGCTGGAAGGAGCACCCGCAGTCCAGTTCCTGATAGTCAGATTGAAGATGTCAGTGTTGAAGTACACCAGGATGAGGAGGATATGGGTGTTGCTTGCGCTGGGGAGGAAATTGACCAGGAGGATTCTGATGGTGAGGTGGTTTGTTTAAGTCAGGCACCCGGGGAGACACCTGTTGTCCGTGGGAGGAATATGGCCGTTGACATGCCAGGTGAAAATACCAAAAAAATCAGCTCTTCGGTGTGGAGGTATTTCACCAGAAATGCGGACAACAGGTGTCAAGCCGTGTGTTCCCTTTGTCAAGCTGTAATAAGTAGGGGTAAGGACGTTAACCACCTCGGAACATCCTCCCTTATACGTCACCTGCAGCGCATTCATAATAAGTCAGTGACAAGTTCAAAAACTTTGGGTGACAGCGGAAGCAGTCCACTGACCAGTAAATCCCTTCCTCTTGTAACCAAGCTCACGCAAACCACCCCACCAACTCCCTCAGTGTCAATTTCCTCCTTCCCCAGGAATGCCAATAGTCCTGCAGGCCATGTCACTGGCAATTCTGACGAGTCCTCTCCTGCCTGGGATTCCTCCGATGCATCCTTGCGTGTAACGCCTACTGCTGCTGGCGCTGCTGTTGTTGCCGCTGGGAGTCGATGGTCATCCCAGAGGGGAAGTCGTAAGCCCACTTGTACTACTTCCAGTAAGCAATTGACTGTTCAACAGTCCTTTGCGAGGAAGATGAAATATCACAGCAGTCATCCTACTGCAAAGCGGATAACTGAGGCCTTGACAGCTATGTTGGTGTTAGACGTGCGTCCGGTATCCGCCGTTAGTTCACAGGGAACTAGACAATTTATTGAGGCAGTGTGCCCCCGTTACCAAATACCATCTAGGTTCCACTTCTCTAGGCAGGCGATACCGAGAATGTACACGGACGTCAGAAAAAGACTCACCAGTGTCCTAAAAAATGCAGTTGTACCCAATGTCCACTTAACCACGGACATGTGGACAAGTAGAGCAGGGCAGGGTCAGGACTATATGACTGTGACAGCCCACTGGGTAGATGTATGGACTCCCGCCGCAAGAACAGCAGCGGCGGCACCAGTAGCAGCATCTCGCAAACGCCAACTCTTTCCTAGGCAGGCTACGCTTTGTATCACCGCTTTCCAGAATACGCACACAGCTGAAAACCTCTTACGGCAACTGAGGAAGATCATCGCGGAATGGCTTACCCCAATTGGACTCTCCTGTGGATTTGTGGCATCGGACAACGCCAGCAATATTGTGTGTGCATTAAATATGGGCAAATTCCAGCACGCCCCATGTTTTGCACATACCTTGAATTTGGTGGTGCAGAATTTTTTAAAAAACGACAGGGGCGTGCAAGAGATGCTGTCGGTGGCCAGAAAAATTGCGGGACACTTTCGGCGTACAGGCACCACGTACAGAAGACTGGAGCACCACCAAAAACTACTGAACCTGCCCTGCCATCATCTGAAGCAAGAAGTGGTAACGAGGTGGAATTCAACCCTCTATATGCTTCAGAGGTTGGAGGAGCAGCAAAAGGCCATTCAAGCCTATACAATTGAGCACGATATAGGAGGTGGAATGCACCTGTCTCAAGTGCAGTGGAGAATGATTTCAACGTTGTGCAAGGTTCTGATGCCCTTTGAACTTGCCACACGTGAAGTCAGTTCAGACACTGCCAGCCTGAGTCAGGTCATTCCCCTCATCAGGCTTTTGCAGAAGAAGCTGGAGGCATTGAAGAAGGAGCTAAAAGGGAGCGATTCCGCTAGGCATGTGGGACTTGTGGATGCAGCCCTTAATTCGCTTAACAAGGATTCACGGGTGGTCAATCTGTTGAAATCAGAGCACTACATTTTGGCCACCGTGCTCGATCCTAGATTTAAAGCCTACCTTGGATCTCTCTTTCCGGCAGACACAAGTCTGCTGGGGTTGAAAGACCTGCTGGTGACAAAATTGTCAAGTCAAGCGGAACGCGACCTGTCAACATCTCCTCCTTCACATTCTCCCGCAACTGGGGGTGCGAGGAAAAGGCTCAGAATTCCGAGCCCACCCGCTGGCGGTGATGCAGGGCAGTCTGGAGCGACTGCTGATGCTGACATCTGGTCCGGACTGAAGGACCTGACAACGATTACGGACATGTCGTCTACTGTCACTGCATATGATTCTCTCAACATTGATAGAATGGTGGAGGATTATATGAGTGACCGCATCCAAGTAGGCACGTCACACAGTCCGTACTTATACTGGCAGGAAAAAGAGGCAATTTGGAGGCCCTTGCACAAACTGGCTTTATTCTACCTAAGTTGCCCTCCCACAAGTGTGTACTCCGAAAGAGTGTTTAGTGCCGCCGCTCACCTTGTCAGCAATCGGCGTACGAGGTTACATCCAGAAAATGTGGAGAAGATGATGTTCATTAAAATGAATTATAATCAATTCCTCCGCGGAGACATTGACCAGCAGCAATTGCCTCCACAAAGTACACAGGGAGCTGAGATGGTGGATTCCAGTGGGGACGAATTGATAATCTGTGAGGAGGGGGATGTACACGGTGATATATCGGAGGGTGAAGATGAGGTGGACATCTTGCCTCTGTAGAGCCAGTTTGTGCAAGGAGAGATTAATTGCTTCTTTTTTGGGGGGGGTCCAAACCAACCCGTCATATCAGTCACAGTCGTGTGGCAGACCCTGTCACTGAAATGATGGGTTGGTTAAAGTGTGCATGTCCTGTTTTGTTTATACAACATAAGGGTGGGTGGGAGGGCCCAAGGACAATTCCATCTTGCACCTCTTTTTTCTTTTCTTTTTCTTTGCATCATGTGCTGATTGGGGAGGGTTTTTTGGAAGGGACATCCTGCGTGACACTGCAGTGCCACTCCTAGATGGGCCCGGTGTTTGTGTCGGCCACTAGGGTCGCTAATCTTACTCACACAGTCAGCTACCTCATTGCGCCTCTTTTTTTCTTTGCGTCATGTGCTGTTTGGGGAGGGTTTTTTGGAAGGGACATCCTGCGTGACACTGCAGTGCCACTCCTAGATGGGCCCGGTGTTTGTGTCGGCCACTAGGGTCGCTAATCTTACTCACACAGCTACCTCATTGCGCCTCTTTTTTTCTTTGCGTCATGTGCTGTTTGGGGAGGGTTTTTTGGAAGGGACATCCTGCGTGACACTGCAGTGCCACTCCTAGATGGGCCCGGTGTTTGTGTCGGCCACTAGGGTCGCTAATCTTACTCACACAGTCAGCTACCTCATTGCGCCTCTTTTTTTCTTTGCGTCATGTGCTGTTTGGGGAGGGTTTTTTGGAAGGGCCATCCTGCGTGACACTGCAGTGCCACTCCTAGATGGGCCCGGTGTTTGTGTCGGCCACTAGGGTCGCTAATCTTACTCACACAGCTACCTCATTGCGCCTCTTTTTTTCTTTGCGTCATGTGCTGTTTGGGGAGGGTTTTTTGGAAGGGACATCCTGCGTGACACTGCAGTGCCACTCCTAGATGGGCCCGGTGTTTGTGTCGGCCACTAGGGTCGCTTATCTTACTCACACAGCGACCTCGGTGCAAATTTTAGGACTAAAAATAATATTGTGAGGTGTGAGGTATTCAGAATAGACTGAAAATGAGTGTAAATTATGGTTTTTGAGGTTAATAATACTTTGGGATCAAAATGACCCCCAAATTCTATGATTTAAGCTGTTTTTTAGTGTTTTTTGAAAAAAACACCCGAATCCAAAACACACCCGAATCCGACAAAAAAAATTCGGTGAGGTTTTGCCAAAACGCGTTCGAACCCAAAACACGGCCGCGGAACCGAACCCAAAACCAAAACACAAAACCCGAAAAATTTCAGGCGCTCATCTCTAGGATATATGAGCTTCAAACATTGGCACCCAGGGGTCTCAATGAGACTCTGGGACTACACTGTTTTTTATAAGTAAATCAGATGTATTTCTGTGGTAGGAACGTATAGTATTTGGATTAATAATGCTTGATATTTCAGCTATACATGTTATCTTTGAAATTGGATTATCCACATATATTCACTGAATCTGTGCCTGTGCTACATTTGCTTTTAATTTTATGTATGTTATGTATTTGTTTGTAGATGTTTTCATATAGTATTACAGTCACATTTATTAAAGTAATGCCTTTGGCAGGTGGGACGGCGGGATGACGTCATTAGCGGGCGTCGGAACGCCGGGGCTCTTTGCACATTGGGAGGGGATAAAAGGTATGTGGTGTTTAACATTTGTATAACCTGAAGACGGAGTGATTAAAGCTTCGAAACGTTGTTGATTCTGCAAACCTGCTGTTGTGTCTTTGTGATACCGGAGTGCCGCCGACAGGACGCTATATATATATATATATATATATATATATATATATATATATATATATATAAAACAGCAAAATGACAGCACTCAGTAAAAATCAAATTAAACTGACATGGTGGTGCAGGGTCCTGGAAATTGATACAGACACTCACTTTTGCAAAAGAAAAGAAATAAGGACCAGCACTCACGTTTTGATGATGAAAAGAAAAAAAGGGGTTTATTCCTTACAGAAAAAACATCTGGACATGATCCTAGTACTACAGCCCGACGGCCGTTTCAACTCTCCGTGGTTTTCGTCAGGGGCCCCTTTTTTCTTATCATCAAAACGTGAGTGCTGGTCTTTTTTTCTTTTCTTTTGCAAAAGTGAGTGTCTGTGTATATATATATATATATATATATATATATATATATATAGTGGTCGAACTGGAAATTTTTTGAAGTGGGGGAATGCAAAAGTCAAGGATGCAATTATTTCGGCGCTCGCGCTCCAGAAAAGGGGGCGTGGTTACCCAAGAAGGGGCGTGTCCAGTGTAGTAGAACCCCTTATACTATCTAGTACTGGTGCCCCTTTCACCTTATAGCACACGGTACGAGCCGAAATTCACATTGTAGAACACTGTACGAGCCGAAATTCACATTGTAGCACACTGAATGAGCCGAAATTCACATTGTAGCACACTGAATGAGCCGAAATTCACATTGTAGCACACTGAATGAGCCAAAATTCACATTGTAGCACACTGAATGAGCCAAAATTCACATTGTAGCACACTGAATGAGCCGAAATTCACATTGTAGCACACTGAATGAGCCGACATTCACATTATAGCACACTGAATGAGCCGAAATTCACATTATAGCACACTGAATGAGCCGAAATTCACATTATAGCACACTGAATGAGCCGAAATTCACATTGTAGCACACTGAATGAGCCGAAATTCACATTGTAGCACACTTAATGAGCCGAAATTCACATTGTAGCACACTGAATGAGCCGAAATTCACATTGTAGCACACTGAATGAGCCGAAATTCACATTGTAGCACACTGAATGGGCCGAAATTCACATTGTAGCACACTGAATGAGCCGAAATTCACATTGTAGCACACTGAATGAGCCAACAGTCACATTATACCACACTGAATGAGCCGAAATTCACATTATAGCACACTGAATGAGCCGAAATTCACATTATAGCACACTGAATGAGCTAAAATTGTGACAGCAGGGACAGCCAGATTGACAGCAGAGACAGGGAGAGAGAGAGTGATGGCAGGGAGAGAGAGAGTCTGACGGCAGGGAGAGAGAGAGTGACGGCAGGGAGAGAGAGAGTGACGGCAAGGAGAGAGTGACGACAGGGGGAGAGAGAGTGTGACGACAGTGACAGCAGGGAGAGAGAGAGTGACAGTAGGGACAGTAACGACAGGGAGAGAGGGTGACGGCAGGGGAACATTACCTGAATGTGGTCGGCGGAGGCACCCATGGGCAGCGGCGGTGATAAGGAGTCCTTTGGTGCGATGAGGTCCTTCTGACCGCCATTTGTTGCGGCTGGGCGGCTGGTGGCTGACGGCGGTGAGCAGCGGGCGGCTGGCGGCGGTGAGCGGCTGGCCAGGGGCGTAAGTTAATACCAGACGCCGGGAGGCGAAAAAGATCATATTGCCCCCCCCCCCCCCCCCCCCTCAGCCCAGTTCAGGTATACACACAAAGACACATATACACGCATACACACACTTACATATATAAAAATACACACCCAGCCACATTTACAAACACACACACACACACACACACACACACACACACACACACACACACACACACACACACACACACACACACACTATACCACTTATGCACAAATAGCCACACATATATAGCCACATATCTACATACTCACGGTCACAAACACGCAGCCACATTTACACACACATGTCCCCACACTGACACTCTCCTCCGTTTGTTCCAGACTGAGCTGTCAGTGGGGCAGGAGCCGGGCTGGCGGGCGGCTGGGCGGCTGTGAGCCGCGGCCTTTCATTTGGGAGTCGGGCGGTGGTGAGCTGTCAGTGGGGCGGGGGACGGGAGCCGGGCTGGCGGCGGCGGGCGGCTGGGCCGCTGTGAGCTGCGGCTTTTCATGGGGGAGCCGGGCGGTGGTGAGCTGTCAGTGGGGCGGGGGACGGGAGCCGGGCTGGCGGCGGGGGGCGGCTGGGCCGCTGTGAGCTGCGGCTTTTCATGCGGGAGCCGGGCGGTTGTGAGCCGTGGGAGCCGGGGGCAGGTGAGGAGTGGAGCGGGGATGGGACATGGGAGAAGGGAGGAGCTACGAGCTAGTAGGTGGTGACGGGACCAAAATTACCGCTGTCACAGTGATGGGCGTGCTTTCAGATACGCTGAAAGCACGCCCCTGCTGTTCAGCGGCACTTGGACAGGTGCCGCTTCCATTAGTTTTTTCAATGGGCTTTTACAGCCCTCTGCTTGTCCCCGCCCCCTGCCCGCCCCCTGCTTCTGGCCGATCACAATGGAGAGCGGGAGGCACCGTTCTCGGTGCCGCAAAATACATTTCATCAGCCATTTAAACTGAAAAATTATTAACATAATATAAATAAAATACTTATGACACTGAATCTGTGTCATAAGTATCTTCTTTGTATTATTTTAATAATTAATCACAGGGGAGGCACTGCCTCCCCTGACTGCACGTCCCTGGTGTCGTGTTCCATTTCCTTGCTAAGGTTTAAAGTGTATTTACAGCCACTTGGGCTGCTGCATTGTGCTAACAGCGTATAGGCCTGTGTACGCAAACTGTGTAGTCCCTACGCCCTTTCGGCGTACATATGCAGAGTGCGTACACTGTGCGACCTTGTGTACGTAAGGTTTGTAAATAATATAAAGGTGAAAGGTTAATTACTGCGGCCGCAGCGGCTCAATAGTAAAGTGTATCAAGTGTGTTTAAGGTATATGCTTTTTAGTCCTGTAAGTAAACCAGCGTTTACACTGGCATCAGTGTATATTATAATATTCATGTAATTCTGGGTTCATATTTTCATAAGGCAATGGCTGTCAGTCCATTGTTTTCTTGCTTGCTAGATTCTATTAAAATGGAATCTAGCAAAACAAACCTGGTAAAGGAACAGATGTTAAAAGTGGCAGAATATACATTAAGGGGGGTAACCAACTACATGCTAAAAATGGGCGGGCGATAAAAACGGCCTGATATTGCGATTTATGACTGATGATCATTATCATGAAATCCAATTAAAGACTGTTTTTATCGGCTAGAAAAGGTACCTTGATCGCGCAATAACACATGGGATCCAGGATAAGCTCCCGATACCATGGGTCATCGTGGCTCCAAAAGTCTGCATTTTGCGGATTAGGCTTCGGGTGCATGAGTCACCCGATGCATAATCCCTTATAAATGCCGGAATTGGGGAGGAGGGGGGGGAGTGTGCCACATCGGGGATAATTAGATAGCCCCTGGCGACGCTGTTAGCAGCGGTAAATTACCGCTGCTGATAAGATACCCCCCATGTACTGTATGTTCTGCCACCTTTAACAGCTGTTCTGTTATCGGGTTCCCCTTTATCCTGTATGTATAAGGAGAACTGCTCATCATAAAACATATTACCGAGCACAATCAGACTCAAGTTTCACGTGAGACATCATATTATATTCTCGAGGCATGTTCTTAAATATACATTACAAAGACTGTTCATGGTATTGTATGATATCTAGTCAAGGTAACAGGGAACATTTCATTTAATGTCATAGAATTATATACAGCCAGGATGCTGATTAACAGGATAGGTCTCTACGTCATACAAGTTGAGTATGTATTGAGAATCACCAACAACATTGGCTGAAACAATCATTGCACTTTTTGCTCTTATTATAATGTGATATTTTGTCTCTTTTCGTTTACTTATAAATGATTGCCTTATATTCTATGTATTGTTTGTCTTCTCTATACCCTTAAATTCAACCCTTGTTCCTAATTGGTCACCCAACAAGCACATTTCTCCTATCTTGTCATTATTGTATTGTATGTTATTGAATTTATGTATATACTATCTGTTGTACTGTATAATATGAAAGAGCAAGTCTTTTCTCAACAGAAGAAATTACAAGTTTTAATATATATCTGTAAATATTGAATGTTTTAATAAAATTATTACGTAAAAGAGTGCCCCAGCAAAAGAGTCTTATCTATAAATACCCACAAAATGTAAGCATGCCCAGGATGATTTAAGGGGGTTCTGCAGCATATATATCGGCGATATCTTCTTTGGTCCATGCATTTATGATCGCAAAAGCAGTCCCAGCATGTGCAAGCGGAGAGGGCTGGGGAGGGATTCTCGTTCTTCTGGAAACTTCTATGTATAGGGCATACAGAGTCAGCCCCATTCTATACTTTCTATAGGTATGAAAACGCAGTTGTTTTTTTTGGAAATCTTGGAAAAGTGAAGAAAAAATGGTTTAACAAAATGTCATGTTTTCACAAATAAAAATTTTCACAGGCAGAAACGGGGAACTGATTCAGCCTGTAAATATATGCTTTTTAAAACATAAATGTTTTACAAAAATAACTAAATCTATATTTAACAAAGACACATAATGTAAATTGAACAATTGCACCTTATACCAGTGGTTCTCAAACTGTGTGCCGTGGCACCCTGGGGTGTCTCGGGACACTTCCAGGTGTTCCTTGGGTTGGTGGTCCAGGACCAATTCAAATTATTTATGGTCAATGTAATAGACAAAACCAGTGCCGGTGGCTGCCAATCATACAATATGTGGCCAAACAGTGTCCCTCATACAAATCATACAAATTGTGTCCCTCACCACACAACTGAACCTAAGGATGACATATAAACACAATTTATTTAATATACTTCTTTCTAAATTACTCAATAAGAAACTTGTGGCCTAGGGGTGCCGTGGAAAAAATTCTGATACTCTAGGGCAGTGGTTTTCAACCTCAGCCCTCAAGTACCCCGAACAGTTCATGTTTTCTAGGACACCTAGCAGTTAAAAAAGGTGTATTCATTACTCACTGACACATTATAAAAGACAGCAAATTATTTCACTTGCAGTACTGTGAGGAGACCTGAAAACATGAACTGTTGGGGGTATTTGAGGACAGAGGTTGAGAACCACTGCTCTAGGGTTCCGTGATTCCAAAAAGTTTGGGAACCACTGCCTTTTACTAATCTGCCTGTAGTTAATGATTTCACCACTAGGGAATGCTAAACAGCTAGTTTACACTAGAGATGAGCGCCTGAAATTTTTCGGGTTTTGTGTTTTGGTTTTGGGTTCGGTTCCGCGGCCGTGTTTTGGGTTCGACCGCGTTTTGGCAAAACCTCACCGAATTTTTTTTGTCGGATTCGGGTGTGTTTTGGATTCGGGTGTTTTTTTTTAAAAACACTAAAAAACAGCTTAAATCATAGAATTTGGGGGTCCTTTTGATCCCATATTATTATTAACCTCAAAAACCATAATTTCCACTCATTTTCAGTCTATTCTGAATACCTCACACCTCACAATATTATTTTTAGTCCTAAAATTTGCACCAAGGTCGCTGGATGACTAAGCTAAGCGACACTAGTGGCCGACACAAACACCTGGCCCATCTAGGAGTGGCACTGCAGTGTCACGCAGGATGTCCCTTCCAAAAAACCCTCCCCAATCAGCACATGACGCAAAGAAAAAAAGAGGCGCAATGAGGTAGCTGACTGTGTGAGTAAGATTAGCGACCCTAGTGGCCGACACAAACACCGGGCCCATTTAGGAGTGGCACTGCAGTGTCACGCAGGATGTCCCTTCCAAAAAACCCTCCCCAATCAGCACATGACGCAAAGAAAAAAAGAGGCGCAATGAGGTAGCTGACTGTGTGAGTAAGATTAGCGACCCTAGTGGCCGACACAAACACCGGGCCCATTTAGGAGTGGCACTGCAGTGTCACGCAGGATGTCCCTTCCAAAAAACCCTCCCCAATCAGCACATGACGCAAAGAAAAAAAGAGGCGCAATGAGGTAGCTGACTGTGTGAGTAAGATTAGCGACCCTAGTGGCCGACACAAACACCGGGCCCATTTAGGAGTGGCACTGCAGTGTCACGCAGGATGTCCCTTCCAAAAAACCCTCCCCAAACAGCACATGACGCAAAGAAAAATAAAAGAAAAAAGAGGTGCAAGATGGAATTGTCCTTGGGCCCTCCCACCCACCCTTATGTTGTATAAACAAAACAGGACATGCATACTTTAACCAACCCATCATTTCAGTGACAGGGTCTGCCACACGACTGTGACTGATATGACGGGTTGGTTTGGACCCCCCCCAAAAAAGAAGCAATTAATCTCTCCTTGCACAAACTGGCTCTACAGAGGCAAGATGTCCACCTCATCATCACCCTCCGATATATCACCGTGTACATCCCCCTCCTCACAGATTATCAATTCGTCCCCACTGGAATCCACCATCTCAGCTCCCTGTGTACTTTGTGGAGGCAATTGCTGCTGGTCAATGTCTCCGCGGAGGAATTGATTATAATTCATTTTAATGAACATCATCTTCTCCACATTTTCTGGATGTAACCTCGTACGCCGATTGCTGACAAGGTGAGCGGCGGCACTAAACACTCTTTCGGAGTACACACTTGTGGGAGGGCAACTTAGGTAGAATAAAGCCAGTTTGTGCAATGGCCTCCAAATTGCCTCTTTTTCCTGCCAGTATAAGTATGGACTGTGTGACGTGCCTACTTGGATGCGGTCACTCATATAATCCTCCACCATTCTTTCAATGGTGAGAGAATCATATGCAGTGACAGTAGACGACATGTCCGTAATCGTTGTCAGGTCCTTCAGTCCGGACCAGATGTCAGCATCAGCAGTCGCTCCAGACTGCCCTGCATCACCGCCAGCGGGTGGGCTCGGAATTCTGAGCCTTTTCCTCGCACCCCCAGTTGCGGGAGAATGTGAAGGAGGAGATGTTGACAGGTCGCGTTCCGCTTGACTTGACAATTTTGTCACCAGCAGGTCTTTCAACCCCAGCAGACTTGTGTCTGCCGGAAAGAGAGATCCAAGGTAGGCTTTAAATCTAGGATCGAGCACGGTGGCCAAAATGTAGTGCTCTGATTTCAACAGATTGACCACCCGTGAATCCTTGTTAAGCGAATTAAGGGCTCCATCCACAAGTCCCACATGCCTAGCGGAATCGCTCCGTGTTAGCTCCTCCTTCAATGTCTCCAGCTTCTTCTGCAAAAGCCTGATGAGGGGAATGACCTGACTCAGGCTGGCAGTGTCTGAACTGACTTCACGTGTGGCAAGTTCAAAGGGCATCAGAAACTTGCACAACGTTGAAATCATTCTCCACTGCGCTTGAGACAGGTGCATTCCACCTCCTATATCGTGCTCAATTGTATAGGCTTGAATGGCCTTTTGCTGCTCCTCCAACCTCTGAAGCATATAGAGGGTTGAATTCCACCTCGTTACCACTTCTTGCTTCAGATGATGGCAGGGCAGGTTCAGTAGTTTTTGGTGGTGCTCCAGTCTTCTGTACGTGGTGCCTGTATGCTGAAAGTGTCCCGCAATTTTTCTGGCCACCGACAGCATCTCTTGCACGCCCCTGTCGTTTTTTAAATAATTCTGCACCACCAAATTCAAGGTATGTGCAAAACATGGGACGTGCTGGAATTTGCCCATATTTAATGCACACACAATATTGCTGGCGTTGTCCGATGCCACAAATCCACAGGAGAGTCCAATTGGGGTAAGCCATTCCACGATGATCTTCCTCAGTTGCCGTAAGAGGTTTTCAGCTGTGTGCGTATTCTGGAAACCGGTGATACAAAGCGTAGCCTGCCTAGGAAAGAGTTGGCGTTTGCGAGATGCTGCTACTGGTGCCGCCGCTGCTGTTCTTGCGGCGGGAGTCCATACATCTACCCAGTGGGCTGTCACAGTCATATAGTCCTGACCCTGCCCTGCTCCACTTGTCCACATGTCCGTGGTTAAGTGGACATTGGGTACAACTGCATTTTTTAGGACACTGGTGAGTCTTTTTCTGACGTCCGTGTACATTCTCGGTATCGCCTGCCTAGAGAAGTGGAACCTAGATGGTATTTGGTAACGGGGGCACACTGCCTCAATAAATTGTCTAGTTCCCTGTGAACTAACGGCGGATACCGGACGCACGTCTAACACCAACATAGTTGTCAAGGCCTCAGTTATCCGCTTTGCAGCAGGATGACTGCTGTGATATTTCATCTTCCTCGCAAAGGACTGTTGAACAGTCAATTGCTTACTGGAAGTAGTACAAGTGGGCTTACGACTTCCCCTCTGGGATGACCATCGACTCCCAGCAGCAACAACAGCAGCGCCAGCAGCAGTAGGCGTTACACGCAAGGATGCATCGGAGGAATCCCAGGCAGGAGAGGACTCGTCAGAATTGCCAGTGACATTGCCTGCAGGACTATTGGCATTCCTGGGGAAGGAGGAAATTGACACTGAGGGAGTTGGTGGGGTGGTTTGCGTGAGCTTGGTTACAAGAGGAAGGGATTTACTGGTCAGTGGACTGCTTCCGCTGTCACCCAAAGTTTTTGAACTTGTCACTGACTTATTATGAATGCGCTGCAGGTGACGTATAAGGGAGGATGTTCCGAGGTGGTTAACGTCCTTACCCCTACTTATTACAGCTTGACAAAGGGAACACACGGCTTGACACCTGTTGTCCGCATTTCTGTTGAATTAGTTCCACACCGAAGAGCTGATTTTTTTGGTATTTTCACCAGGCATGTCAACGGCCATATTCCTCCCACGGACAACAGGTGTCTCCCCGGGTGCCTGACTTAAACAAACCACCTCACCATCAGAATCCTCCTGGTCAATTTCCTCCCCAGCGCCAGCAACACCCATATCCTCCTCATCCTGGTGTACTTCAACACTGACATCTTCAATCTGACTATCAGGAACTGGACTGCGGGTGCTCCTTCCAGCACTTGCAGGGGGCGTGCAAATGGTGGAAGGCGCATGCTCTTCACGTCCAGTGTTGGGAAGGTCAGGCATCGCAACCGACACAATTGGACTCTCCTTGTGGATTTGGGATTTCGAAGAACGCACAGTTCTTTGCGGTGCTACTGCTTTTGCCAGCTTGAGTCTTTTCATTTTTCTAGCGAGAGGCTGAGTGCCTCCATCCTCATGTGAAGCTGAACCACTAGCCATGAACATAGGCCAGGGCCTCAGCCGTTCCTTGCCACTCCGTGTGGTAAATGGCATATTGGCAAGTTTACGCTTCTCCTCCGACAATTTTATTTTAGGTTTTGGAGTCCTTTTTTTACTGATATTTGGTGTTTTGGATTTGACATGCTCTGTACTATGACATTGGGCATCGGCCTTGGCAGACGACGTTGCTGGCATTTCATCGTCTCGGCCATGACTAGTGGCAGCAGCTTCAGCACGAGGTGGAAGTGGATCTTGATCTTTCCCTAATTTTGGAACCTCAACATTTTTGTTCTCCATATTTTAATAGGCACAACTAAAAGGCACCTCAGGTAAACAATGGAGATGGATGGATACTAGTATACAATTATGGACGGACTGCCGAGTGCCGACACAGAGGTAGCTACAGCCGTGAACTACCGTACTGTGTCTGCTGCTAATATAGACTGGTTGATAAAGAGATGTCGTAGTATGTATGTATGAAGAAGAAAGAAAAAAAAACCACGGGTAGGTGGTATACAATTATGGACGGACTGCCGAGTGCCGACACAGAGGTAGCCACAGCCGTGAACTACCGTACTGTACTGTGTCTGCTGCTAATATAGACTGGTTGATAAAGAGATGTAGTAGTATGTATGTATAAAGAAGAAAGAAAAAAAAACCACGGGTAGGTGGTATACAATTATGGACGGACTGCCGAGTGCCGACACAGAGGTAGCCACAGCCGTGAACTACCGTACTGTACTGTGTCTGCTGCTAATATAGACTGGTTGATAAAGAGATGTCGTAGTATGTATGTATGAAGAAGAAAGAAAAAAAAACCACGGTTAGGTGGTATACAATTATGGACGGACTGCCGAGTGCCGACACAGAGGTAGCCACAGCCGTGAACTACCGTACTGTACTGTGTCTGCTGCTAATATAGACTGGTTGATAAAGAGATGTCGTAGTATGTATGTATAAAGAAGAAAGAAAAAAAAACCACGGTTAGGTGGTATACAATTATGGACGGACTGCCGAGTGCCGACACAGAGGTAGCCACAGCCGTGAACTACCGTACTGTACTGTGTCTGCTGCTAATATAGACTGGTTGATAAAGAGATGTAGTAGTATGTATGTATAAAGAAGAAAGAAAAAAAAACCACGGGTAGGTGGTATACAATTATGGATGGACTGCCGAGTGCCGACACAGAGGTAGCTACAGCCGTGAACTACCGTACTGTGTCTGCTGCGACTGGATGATAAATAATGATATAAAAAATATATATATATCACTACTGCAGCCGGACAGGTATATATATTATATAATGACGGACCTGCTGGACACTGTCTGTCAGCAGAATGAGTTTTTTATAGAATAAAAAAAAAAACACCACACAAGTGAAGTCACACGACGAGTGTTTAACTTTTTCAGGCAATCACAATATAGTATACTACTAACTATACTGGTGGTCAGTGTGGTCAGGTCACTGGTCAGTCACACTGGCAGTGGCACTCCTGCAGCAAAAGTGTGCACTGTTTAATTTTAATATAATATGTACTCCTGGCTCCTGCTATAACCTATAACTGGCACTGCAGTGCTCCCCAGTCTCCCCCACAATTATAAGCTGTGTGAGCTGAGCACAGTCAGATATATAATATATACATAGATGATGCAGCACACTGGGCTGAGCAGTGCACACAGATATGGTATGTGACTGTCTTGTACTCCTGGCTCCTGCTATAACCTATAACTGGCACTGCAGTGCTCCCCAGTCTCCCCCACAATTATAAGCTGTGTGAGCTGAGCACAGTCAGATATATAATATATACATAGATGATGCAGGCATGCAGCACACTGGGCTGAGCAGTGCACACAGATATGGTATGTGACTGAGTCACTGTGTGTACCGTTTTTTTCAGGCAGAGAACGGATATATTAAATAAAACAACTGCACTGCTGGTGGTCACTGTGGTCAGTCACTAAACTCTGCACTCTCTTCTACAGTATCAGCCTCAGGTCAATCTCTCTCTCTCTCTCTCCTAATCTAAATGGAGAGGACGCCAGCCACGTCCTCTCCCTATCAATCTCAATGCACGTGTGAAAATGGCGGCGACGCGCGGCTCCTTATATAGAATCCGAGTCTCGCGAGAATCCGACAGCGTCATGATGACGTTCGGGCGCGCTCGGGTTAACCGAGCAAGGCGGGAAGATCCGAGTCGCTCGGACCCGTGAAAAAAAACATGAAGTTCGTGCGGGTTCGGATTCAGAGAAACCGAACCCGCTCATCTCTAGTTTACACACAGTTCAGATATGTTCAATGGCCCTGTTAGATGAGGCTAGAACCTATTGTTGCCTTAAAGGTAAAATTTACTATAACTTCTGCAATGGAAAAATTTTGTATTGGCCCACAGCAACCAATCAGATTCTAACTCTCATAGATCCAGTACAGTTTAGAAAATGATAGCTGGAATTTGATTGGTTGCTATGGGCAACATCTCAACTTTTACATGTAGATGTTTTATTAAATCTGCCTTTTAATCTCTTAAATCCTACACTGGAGTTGGATTGAAGGCTCCAAGAGGAAATATCAGGCAAAAAATGACATTAAGCACAAGATATACAGTACTGTGCAAAAGTTTTAGGCAGGTGTGGAAAAATGCTGCAAAGTAAGAATTCTTTAAAAAATATAAGTGTTAATAGTTTATTATTATCAATTAACAAATTGCAAAGTTAATGAATAGAAGAGAAATCTAAATCAAATCAATATTTGGTATAAGCAACCTTCTATGTACACTTGCACAAAGTCGGGGATTTTGTAGGATTATAGGGCCTAATTCAGACCTGATTGCTGCAGCAAAAATTTTCTCTAATGGGCAAAACCATGGTGGTCATTCCGAGTTGATCGCTCGTTATTTTTTTCCGCAACGGAGCGATTAGTCGCTAATGCGCATGCGCAATGTCCGCAGTGCGACTGTGCCAAGTAAATTTGCTATTAAGTTAGGTATTTTACTCACGGCATTACGAGGTTTATTCTTCGTTCTGGTGATCGTAGTGTGATTGACAGGAAGTGGGTGTTTCTGGGCGGAAACTGGCCGTTTTATGGGTGTGTGCGAAAAAACGCTGCCGTTTCTGGGAAAAACGCGGGAGTGGCTGGAGAAACGGGGGAGTGTCTGGGTGAACGCTGGGTGTGTTTGTGACATCAAACCAGGAACGAAACTGACTGAACTGATCGCAGTGGCAGAGTAAGTCTCGAGCTACTCAGAAACTGCTAAGAACTGTCTATTCGCAAATCTGCTAATCTTTCGTTCGCAAATCTACTATGCTAAGATTCACTCCTAGTAGGCGGCGGCTTAGCGTGTGCAAAGCTGCTAAAAGCAGCTTGCGAGCGAACAACTCGGAATGAGGGCCCATGTGCAGTGCAGGTGGACCAGATATGACATGTGCAGAGAGAGTTTAATTTGGGTGGGGTGTTCAAACTGAAATGTAAATTGCAGTGTAATAATAAAGCAGCCAGTATTTACCCTGCACAGAAACAATATAACCCACCCAAATCTAACTCTCTTTGCACATGGTCTATCTGCTCCCCCTGCAGTGCACATGGGCCCTCATTCCGAGTTGATCGGTCGCAAGGCGAATTTAGCAGAGTTACACACGCTAAGCCGCCGCCTACTGGGAGTGAATCTTAGCTTCTTAAAATTGCGACCGATGTATTCGCAATATTGCGATTACTAACTACTTAGCAGTTTCAGAGTAGCTCCAGACTTACTCTGCCTGTGCGATCAGTTCAGTGCTTGTCGTTCCTGGTTGACGTCACAAACACACCCAACGTTCGCCCAGGCACTCCCCCGTTTCCCCGGCCACTCCTGCGTTTTTTCCGGAAACGGTAGCGTTTTCAGCCACACGCCCCTGAAACGCCGTGTTTCCGCCCAGTAACACCCATTTCCTGTCAATCACATTACGATCGCCGGAGCGAAGAAAAAGCCGTGAGTAAAAATACTTTCTTCATAGTAAAGTTACTTGGCGCAGTCGCAGTGCGAACTTTGCGCATGCGTACTAAGCGGATTTTCACTGCGATGCGATGAAAAAGAACGAGCGAACAACTCGGAATGAGGGCCATGGTTTTGCCCATTAGAGAAAGATTTTGCGATCAGGTCTGAATTAGGCCGATAGTCAAGTATATGATTAACCAATCATACCAAACAGGTTATAATGATCATCATTCTCATGAAACACAGGGGGTAATTTAGATTTGATTGCAGCATCAAATTTGTTAGTAGTTAGGCAAAACCATGGGGGTCATTCCGAGTTGATCGTAGCCCTTCGCAGGACTATGATTATGTCCATAGACATGCAGGGAAATGCCCAGCACAGGGCTATCCCGCCCCGCATGTCAGTGCCGCACCCCCCCATCCCCGCAGAAGTGCAAAAGCATCGCACAGTGGCGATGCATTTGCACTTTAGGAGTAGTTCCCGGCCAGCGCAGCTTTAGCATGCTGGTCGGGAGCTACTCGTCGCTCCCCGGCCCGCAGCGGCTGCGTGTGACGTTACGCAGCCGCTGCGGCCCGCCCCCCACACGGTCCGGCCATGCCTGCGTTGGCTGGACCGCGCCCACAAAACGGCGGCCAAATGCCCCCGTTCCACCCCCCCGCCCATCGACCGCCTCTGCCTGTCAATCAGGCAGAGGCGATTGTAGTGCAGCGACGGCCTTCGGCAGTCGGTCATGCGCCGGCGCACTGTGGCGCCGGCACATGCGCAGTTCTGACCCAATCGCGCCGCTGCGATAAACTGCAGCATGCGATCGTGTCAGAAAGACCCCCAATGTGCACTGCAGGTGTGGCAGATATAACATTTGCAGAGAGAGTTAGATTTGGGTGAGTTATTTTGTTTCTGTGCAGGGTAAATACTGGCTGTTTTATTTTTACACTGCAATATAGATTTCAGTTTGAACACACCACACCCAAATCAAACTCACTCTGCACATGTTATTTCTGCCCCACCTGCAGTGCACATGGTTTTGTCCAGCTGCTAACAAATTTGCTGCTGTGATCAACTCTGAATTAGGCCCAAAGTCACTAACTGAAACAGAAACAGCACAGTTTCCCTACAGTTTTGTATATATACCAGACTCACAAACAATCCGTCAGCTCTGAAATTCCAAGTACATTTTTGGCATCACCTTACTATTTCCCAGATCACTGTCCTGTTGCATTCAATGTAGATACAAGAGAGACAATCAGAGCCGGCGCAAACCGCTCAGCAAAGGGATGCAGTGCAGGGAGGTGCCAGGAATGGAGAGGCGCTCTCCCTGTGCTGCATCCCTGTACTGAGCAGATGTCCCCCTGCTGCTGCTGCCGGCTGCTGCTGCGCCTGTCACACTCTATGAAGCATGAAGACTCCTCTCCCCTCCCCTGTGTCAGTGCAGTGTGCTGACCTAAAAAGGGGCGGAGCTACATGTAGCTGGGGGCGGAGCTACACAGGACCAGGCTGAACAGGAGGATGATCTGCTTCAGCTCCGGCCTGCCAGACTTCCTTGGGTAAGAGGATGGAAAGAGAGTGAGTGAGTGAGTGAAAGTGTGTGTGTGTGTGTGTGTATGTATGTGTGTTTATATGTAATATATGTGTGACTGTGTATGTGTGTAATGTATGTACAGTATGTATGTGTGTATCTGTGTGTGTGTGTATCTGTGTATGTGTATCTGTGTGTGTGTGTGTGTGACTGTGCAGCATAATGTGTGTAAGCATCACTGGTACAGGGGGCGTTGCTTGTGTAAGCGTCACTGCTACAGGGGGCATTACATGTGTAAGCATTACTGGTACTGGGGCGTTACGTGTGTAAGCATCACTAGTATGGGGGGCGTTACGTGTGTAAGCGTCACTGGTACGGGGGGCGTTACATGTGTAAGCGTCACTGGTACAGGGGGCGTTACGTGTGTAAGCGTCACTGGTACAGGGGGCGTTACATGTGTAAGCGCCACTGGTACAGGGGGCGTTACGTGTGTAAGCGTCACTGGTACAGGGGGCGTTACATGTGTTAGCGTCACTGGTACAGGGGGCGTTACGTGTGTAAAGCGTCACTCGTACAGGGGGCGTTGCGTGTGTAAGCGTCACTGGTATAGGGGGCGTTACGTGTGTAAGCGGCACTACTACAGGAGGCGTTAAATGCGCTGTCCCTTTGTAAAGTATGGGAGGGCGCAAATTTATAGTTTGCAGGAGGGCGCCGAACACCCTAGCACCGGCCCTGGAGACAATAATCTATATTTACCATATGAAGTGAGGCATTTCAGTATCTACTGTACCTAAGGAGAATTGTGGGTACCTAACATTCTCAGTGGAAATTCACATAGCTTTCTACATATTATTTTCCTCATATGTCTCATGAAGTTAGATTGTGAATGTTCAGATTTAGGCGCCTTTGCAATAAGTAATTCTGTGGATACTATTTATTGAATTGACTTTTCTCATCACATTTAGATACCCTTGTTTTCTTAGGCAGGAGTCTCAATTCAAGAATTAGCTAACATAATCTTATATTGTTATGGGTATCAGACTCTGCTATGCAGCCATAGGACAGTTTGTTTATTCCCTCCATTTCATACTCCTTTTCCTGTTACTTTCTATCAGGGCCTATGCAAGGTTTCTTGGCATCTTAGGCAGATTCTCTGCTTACTGCCCCCTCCACCACCACCTCTAGGTGAAAGTGTGGAGGTGACATAGCGAGAGAGAGAGTGTGTGAGAGAGATAGAGAGTGTGAGTGAGAGGGTGTAAGAGAGAGAGAAAGCTGGGGGTATATAGATGTATATGGAGTGGCAGTTCTCACCCCGGAGGAAAAAGATGCAGGGAACCCCAAGCAGGCTGAGCAGGATGTTGATCACGATATGGGCCGGTCCTCCCTTTTCAGCTTCTGCCACCAGTGACGCATGCAGGGGGGGGTTTCAGAGTACCCAGAAACCCCCCCAGATGGACCAGGATTTTTTTTTGGGTGGACAGAGGCAGATGGCGGAGGGGAGCTGCAGGCACTCTGCAGCAGCGGGCAATCCACTCGGAAGCTGTGGGAGCCAGGGGCACTCGGCAGGAGCTTCAGTATCTTGATAATAGCGGAAGTGGTGGGAGCTGCGGGACCACGGCGGCAGCAGCAGCAGGCACTGGCAGTGGTGGAAGCAGCAGGACCACGGTGGGTGAGGCAGGCAGTGGCGGGAGTCAGGGCCGCGGCGGCAGCGGTGGGTGAGTCAGGCATCTGCAGTGGCGGGAGTTAGGACCACGGCGGCAGCAGCGGGTGAGTCAGGCACTGGCAGTGGCGGGGGCTGCGGGAGTTAGGACCACGGCGGCAATGGCGGGTGAGGCAGGCACCTGCAGTGGCGTATGAGAGGCAGGTGCCTGTGTGACTGTACATCTACTTTTGTACGTGTGTGTACAGTATGTATTATATATATGTTAGATATATATATTTAAGTAAGCTGTATCAAGCCCTGGGAGTGCTGGCAGATATAATATACATGTAAATAAGTGCATACATAAAAATAATAATATATATATATATATATAAATCAAAGCAAGGACGTGGCACTCGTGCATGACAAAATCACATAGTCATATGTGGTTAGTAACGTTTCAGTGGACTCGCCACTGTCGTCAGACTTTATTGAAAAAAGAGATAAAACATACCTATTTAAACCACCCGCGTGAACTCCCTCAGCTGATCCACGCCCGAACATCCGGGCGGGAGGAAATGAGGTCATAGTGCTGATTAACAAATTAAGTGCATGAAACCATCACCATGGAAACCAGCAGAGAAGCGTCACAAGCGCTATATAGTAAATAAAACAGTAGCAATGTATGATTGATGCAGTGAAACAATAAACATATCAGAAGAGCACAATGTATCATTAGTACAATGAAGTATCTTTAGTAAAGAAACATCCACGGCACTACATTAGATGCAATATAATATTTAAAACTGAAATATCTGTATAAATCAATACTATAAATCAATACTAATGCCATAAAAGCGCTACAATATATACAAATATATATGTATGTATGTGAAGTACGCCAATTTACCTTACAAAATTAAACAATTAATTGATAATGTATAAAAGCAGAATTATATAGGCAAGGTTTTAGAAGGGAGAGATTTAAAGAAAACAGGCATATGATAGATGTTCGTTGAGACCTCTTGGATATATTACATCAAGTTTAGATATCCATCTTGCTTCAAGTCGTAGCAATTTGGAACTGCGGTCCCCACCTCTAATGTCATTAGGAACATGATCGATCATCCTATAGCGGAGACTGCTAATAGGATGTTTACAAACTGCAAAGTGTCTTGCAACGGGTTGGTCACTACTCCCCGTTTGCAGAGCATTCCTGATAGCTGAACGGTGCCCTGTCATTCTTTCCTTGAATTTCCTATCTGATTTCCCAATATAACTCAGCCCACAGGGGCATATAATCTGATATACAGTATGTGTAGAATTGCATGTAAGCCTGTATTTGATCATGATTTTTTTACCGGTATGAGGGTGATTAAAAGAATCACCAACCAATAAAAATTGGCATGTTACACACGTACATCTAATGCACCCTAGTTTAGTGTTAGGTATTGCCAAAAAGTGTGTAGCAGATTGGCCAACATTAAGATTCATTTTAGAGACATCAGTCTTAACAAGGTAGTCCCTAAGATTTTTACCCCTAGAGTAACATGGCATTAGATTAGTATTAGTTAGATGTAACTGTTTGTCTGTTTCAATAATTGGCCAGTTTTTCTTTGACACTTTGGCAATTGCTTCTGATGTATTGGTGAATTTATTAACCCAAGGAAACCTCGCTTTTTTTAACACATTAGTACTATTCTTCTTTAATAATAAAGACCTATCCAATGACAAAGCTTTTGTTTTAGCTGCGAGTAGCACTTTATGTGAATAACCCCTATACAATAGTTTTTCAATCAGGCTATCAATTTGTTGTGTCGCCAATTTAGTATCACTATTTAATCTCACAATCCGAATCATCTGGGAGTAGGGGAGTCCTCTTTTAAGAGATGATGGATGGCAGCTGTGTGCGTGTAATAATTGGCTACGGTCAGTTGGCTTAACATAAATGGTAGTAGTTAATTTGCCGTCAATGATCTTAACTGTGGCATCTAAGAAATGAATCTCACTTTGATTCATATCAAAAGTGAATTTGATGGTACTGTTACTTGCATTATGTTGATCAATGATGTCAATTAAAGCATTTTGGTTTCCTTTCCAAACCACAAACAGGTCATCTATATAACGGCAAAATAGGATGGCTTGGGCTTTAAAAATCTCATTGTTGTAAAACAGATCTTCCTCAATCGCAAACATCAAAATGTTCGCGTATGTCGGAGATACAGCCGATCCCATTGCACACCCCTGAATTTGCATAAAAAATTGTCTGTCATAAAGAAAAAAATTATTTGTCAGGAC
The DNA here is from genome assembly GCF_028390025.1 of Pseudophryne corroboree. Lineage (NCBI taxonomy): Eukaryota > Metazoa > Chordata > Amphibia > Anura > Myobatrachidae > Pseudophryne > Pseudophryne corroboree. Next base: position 577,795,507 of record NC_086449.1, read on the forward strand.
CAGTTCTAGCAATAGCAAGATTACTTCAATCTTGCCAGCATCAAACGCCTGTCTTTTGACAAGAAATCTTTTAACTGCTGTTAACCCCATGTCATGCGGAATGGAAGTATATAAACTCACAACATCGATGGTTGCCAACCAGCAACCCTCAGGTACTGATTCTACAGACTCTAATCTGTTAAGAAATGCTGTGGTATCCCTCAAAAAACTGGGTTCTTCACATAATAGGGGTTGCAGCAGAGAGTCAAGAAAAACGGATAAAGGTTGTAATAATGAACCCCTGGCCGACACTTGTCAGCTTACGAACTTTCTGACACAAAACTTAAACTATTGAGCAAAGGTCTCTCTTTTGTGCCCTCTGTCCCTTTTGATAGCTTGCAATGGAATATTGAAAAATATTCGTTGCAACGGAAAATTAAACTCAGGGAGCACTTTGGCTCCAATGAGAACTCTGATTCACAGTTGCCGTTTCCACCTAAATTACAACAATTTCGCAAAAAATCAGTGTTTGATCCCTTGTCTAATAATTCTAGCTTGAAAACGTTCATGAGATTATTAGATTATGAAGTTAAAGAAACTGTCTCTTCTGGTGTTAAAACACATCCAAATCTTACTAGATTGGAAAGAGACGCCCTTAAAGCATTATCCATGAACGACAAGCTTATTATTAGACCAGCTGATAAGGGTGGTTCAATAGTGCTTCAAGATTTCTGTGATTATAACACTGAAGTATTACGCCAACTATCAGTGACTGATGTTTATACTAAATTGCAGGTTAATCCTACAGAATGTTGCAGGAAAAAACTACTAGAATTATTGACATATGCATTTGATGTTAAGTTGATTTCTAATGAAGTAATGACTACCTTGGTTCCTCCTTTTCCTATTGTGCCTTTGTTTTACTTATTACCCAAGATCCACAAACAGATATACCCTCCCCCTGGTCGACCGATAGTGTCGGCCAGGGGTTCATTATTACAACCTTTATCCGTTTTTCTTGACTCTCTGCTGCAACCCCTATTATGTGAAGAACCCAGTTTTTTGAGGGATACCACAGCATTTCTTAACAGATTAGAGTCTGTAGAATCAGTACCTGAGGGTTGCTGGTTGGCAACCATCGATGTTGTGAGTTTATATACTTCCATTCCGCATGACATGGGGTTAACAGCAGTTAAAAGATTTCTTGTCAAAAGACAGGCGTTTGATGCTGGCAAGATTGAAGTAATCTTGCTATTGCTAGAACTGGTCCTGACAAATAATTTTTTTCTTTATGACAGACAATTTTTTATGCAAATTCAGGGGTGTGCAATGGGATCGGCTGTATCTCCGACATACGCGAACATTTTGATGTTTGCGATTGAGGAAGATCTGTTTTACAACAATGAGATTTTTAAAGCCCAAGCCATCCTATTTTGCCGTTATATAGATGACCTGTTTGTGGTTTGGAAAGGAAACCAAAATGCTTTAATTGACATCATTGATCAACATAATGCAAGTAACAGTACCATCAAATTCACTTTTGATATGAATCAAAGTGAGATTCATTTCTTAGATGCCACAGTTAAGATCATTGACGGCAAATTAACTACTACCATTTATGTTAAGCCAACTGACCGTAGCCAATTATTACACGCACACAGCTGCCATCCATCATCTCTTAAAAGAGGACTCCCCTACTCCCAGATGATTCGGATTGTGAGATTAAATAGTGATACTAAATTGGCGACACAACAAATTGATAGCCTGATTGAAAAACTATTGTATAGGGGTTATTCACATAAAGTGCTACTCGCAGCTAAAACAAAAGCTTTGTCATTGGATAGGTCTTTATTATTAAAGAAGAATAGTACTAATGTGTTAAAAAAAGCGAGGTTTCCTTGGGTTAATAAATTCACCAATAAATCAGAAGCAATTGCCAAAGTGTCAAAGAAAAACTGGCCAATTATTGAAACAGACAAACAGTTACATCTAACTAATACTAATCTAATGCCATGTTACTCTAGGGGTAAAAATCTTAGGGACTACCTTGTTAAGACTGATGTCTCTAAAATGAATCTTAATGTTGGCCAATCTGCTACACACTTTTTGGCAATACCTAACACTAAACTAGGGTGCATTAGATGTACGTGTGTAACATGCCAATTTTTATTGGTTGGTGATTCTTTTAATCACCCTCATACCGGTAAAAAAATCATGATCAAATACAGGCTTACATGCAATTCTACACATACTGTATATCAGATTATATGCCCCTGTGGGCTGAGTTATATTGGGAAATCAGATAGGAAATTCAAGGAAAGAATGACAGGGCACCGTTCAGCTATCAGGAATGCTCTGCAAACGGGGAGTAGTGACCAACCCGTTGCAAGACACTTTGCAGTTTGTAAACATCCTATTAGCAGTCTCCGCTATAGGATGATCGATCATGTTCCTAATGACATTAGAGGTGGGGACCGCAGTTCCAAATTGCTACGACTTGAAGCAAGATGGATATCTAAACTTGATGTAATATATCCAAGAGGTCTCAACGAACATCTATCATATGCCTGTTTTCTTTAAATCTCTCCCTTCTAAAACCTTGCCTATATAATTCTGCTTTTATACATTATCAATTAATTGTTTAATTTTGTAAGGTAAATTGGCGTACTTCACATACATACATATATATTTGTATATATTGTAGCGCTTTTATGGCATTAGTATTGATTTTTAGTATTGATTTATACAGATATTTCAGTTTTAAATATTATATTGCATCTAATGTAGTGCCGTGGATGTTTCTTTACTAAAGATACTTCATTGTACTAATGATACATTGTGCTCTTCTGATATGTTTATTGTTTCACTGCATCAATCATACATTGCTACTGTTTTATTTACTATATAGCGCTTGTGACGCTTCTCTGCTGGTTTCCATGGTGATGGTTTCATGCACTTAATTTGTTAATCAGCACTATGACCTCATTTCCTCCCGCCCGGATGTTCGGGCGTGGATCAGCTGAGGGAGTTCACGCGGGTGGTTTAAATAGGTATGTTTTATCTCTTTTTTCAATAAAGTCTGACGACAGTGGCGAGTCCACTGAAACGTTACTAACCACATATGACTATGTGATTTTGTCATGCACGAGTGCCACGTCCTTGCTTTGATTTATCTATGTTGAATCTACGTCGGCACCGGCGATTTATCTGGTTATATGGAGTGCCTTACCTGTCTCTGTTTATATATATATATATATATATATATATATATATTTATACATGCCTACATATGTATGTATGTATGTATGTATGTATGTATGTGTATATACATACATACATGTACACACCAAGCGTGTTGGAGCGGCACTCCCATTATATTCACAACAGTGTCGGTGCCTTCCTATGTACCCTGGTAGGTCCAATATAGCATGTAGTCAGTGGCACTTGAATGAATCACCATCAAGGCAGAGGTATAAGCAACGTTTCAGAGAATTATATTCACTCTGTCATCAGGCAAAGTACAAAACCAAATTAACATACCTTATAAAGTCTCCCCACCGCATGCATTAGCTCCGGCATGCGGTCCCGGTGTGTAGACGCCCACAGATGACGTAAGCACCCATCGCCGCACCCCCATAGCAACAAGAAAAAACAATCCCATAGATGAAGCCAGTACACAGATCTTTTATATGGGATTGTTTTTTCTTGGGGAGACTTTATAAGGTATGTTAATGTGGTTTTGTACTTTGCCTGATGACGGAGTGAATAAAATTCTCCGAAACGTTGCTTATACCGCTGCCTTGATGGTGATTCATTCGAGTGCCGCTGACTACATGCTATATATATATATATATATATATATATATATATATATATATATATATATATATATATATATATATAGTACATTCTGTATCTGGAAACCCCTATTTAGAAATCCTGCGTTTGCCCCTGGCCACCTCTGGCTTCGCTCGTTCAGCACCACCACCACCACACAGGGGCAGATTTAGGGGTCAGGCTGCCCTTAGGCACATTATTAGCAGCCACCCCTCCTCTTCCCCCATCACGTCACTGCCCTCTTCATTTCTGAGCCAGTATGGATGCCTCGAGGCCACCAAAGCAGCCCCAACCTCACCCCACTACCAGCATCCGGACCACAATTTGCTGCCCATTGCCCCATTCAGAATGACAAAAAGAATCACCTGGCCTCATTTTCCTTCTGTGCCGCCCCACAGCAAATGCTGCCCCTGGGCACGTGCTCACACGTGACTAGTGGGAAATCCACCACTGCCACCACACCTGCCCATCCCTCAGCCAGCACTGGATCTCCTCCTCTGGCACCACAAAGTGCATGGGAACCACTGCGCCCGGTACAGCAGCATGGAGGTAATGCTGAAGGCGCTGAAGGGCAGGTGGGGGCAGTAGTCCAACAGCAGGCAACGCGCAGTCCTTGCTGAGAGGTGGCAGCTGTTAATGAAGGTCACCCTCATGTTAGAGCAGCAGCAGCAGTGGCGGATCCAGGGGGGGGGGGCACCCAGGCACGTGCCCCCCCTGTCATTTAGAAGGAAGATTTATTTTTAACTTTCATTTTAGCTGCACCTCCCATGTGCAGCTATGATTGCCCAGAGCCATACCCATATGCGCACGCAGGGGGGGGTGGTTTCCGAGTACCTAGAAACCCCCCCTGGCCTCCGATCCATCGTCGCTGCCGTCCGATTTTATTTTTTTTTTTAACGAGGAGAAGCTTTTTAAGCAGCTCCCTGCTCCTTACACTGGGGGTCATTCCGAGTTGTTCGCTCGTTATTTTTTTCTCGCAACGGAGCAATTAGTCGCTAATGCGCATGCGCAATGTCCGCAGTGCGACTGTGCCAAGTAAATTTGCTATGCAGATAGGTATTTTACTCACGGCATTACGAGTTTTTTTCTTCGTTCTGGTGATCGTAATGTGATTGACAGGAAGTGGGTGTTTCTGGGCGGAAATTGGCCGTTTTATTGGTGTGTGTGTGAAAAAACGCTACCGTTTCTGGGAAAAACACGGGAGTGGCTGGAGAAATGGAGGAGTGTCAGGGCGAACGCTGGGTGTGTTTGTGACGTCAAACCAGGAACGAAACTGACTGAACTGATCGCAGATGCCGAGTAAGTCTGGAGCTACTCAGAAACTGCTAAGAAGTGTCTATTCGCAATTTTGCTAATCTTTCGTTCGCAATTTTGATAAACTAAGATTCACTCCCAGTAGGCGGCGGCTTAGCGTGTGCAAAGCTGCTAAAAGCAGCTTGCGAGCGAACAACTCGGAATGACCCCTACTGTCCGAGTGACAGTGAGAACCTGGCTGCTGCTGCTGCCGCTGGTGGCTGCCTGTAGGGGGAGCTGCAGCGGAAGCACGCAGCTCCCCTCAGGCAGTTCAAGGGGCCATGAGACAGAGCTACGTGAGGCAGTGGCTGTTGTCTTCGGCTCCCATTGTAGTTTGTGAGTAGTATAAGGTGAGGAGGGGGTTCTGTTTACTGTTAATGAGTGTGTGTATTGCTAGGTAAATGTATAGTGTGTGTGTGTAACTATGTATATATGCTGTATGCATGTGTACTGTGTGTGCATGTATACTGTGTGTGTGTATGTATGTACAGTATGCTGTGTGCATGTATAGTGTGTGTGTGTGTGTGTGTATGCTGTGTGCATATATACTGTGTATATGTATGTACAGTGTGTGTATGAATAGTATGCTGTGTGCATGTATACTATGTATGTATGTTTGCATGTATACCGTGTTAGTATGTATGCATACTGTGTGCATGTATACTGTGTGTGTGTGTGTGTGATGTGTGCATGCAAACTGTGTACGCATGTATGCTGTGTACAATATGTGTGTGTATGTTGATAAAGCTAAATATTTATCTTATTTAAAACCCTTAAAGAGGTCTAAGAACACTGTACGCTTTTGACGTATGGAGTACCGTAAGGGTACGCACGTTGCGTAACAATCGCTTAGCCGTAGTCGAGACGCTCAAGCGTTTACGTTCGCTCACGGCCAAGAGATCACAGGCAGGCAAGCTATTGGCTGCCGACTATCGTAATGTTTCGCTATAGCGTAGCGGACGCTCGGGACCACGAGGAGATCACCAGCGGCGCTAACGCTCACAATGTTAAACCTTTATATCTAAACCATAAACAATGTATTATACAGGAAAACCTTAGTGTAGTGATAGAGTGTAGATGCAACACAGTGTAACCTAATTAACTTAAAAGCTGTTCGAGCGTACTCGACGCTCTGAGAATACTTAACACTATAAGAAATACACAAATACCGGGCTTAGGGTCTAACGCCTTATATGAATGTTATACTTGGAAAAGAATAATACAATACAAGTCATACACTACAATATAACATAGACTAACTAACCAGATAACTACACAGGAAATACAATACAATAACGTTTAAAGGAAAATGAGAGAGAAAGAGGAAGAGAGAGAGAGAGAGAGAGAGAGATAGAGAGAGAGAGAGATTTTGGCTCACAATAACAATAAAGACAATATGATTGCGGAGAAAACTTACGCACAAAGGGAACGATCGCATGCGCCTCGATATCCAGCTCCCGATTATCAGCAATGAGAACCGTTGAAGAGAGTGAGCTGGATATGATCGGCTTGTCTATTTATGCCCCACACACAATACAATTCAATGGTCCCTACAATCTCATTGTTCATTGGACACAGGAATTCGTCTTCGCATTATAACAAGAGGTCATAGGTTGATTCATACAGGTGGGCTGAGACCATTTCCAACTGCTCAGGTGGGTGGGAAACTAGGTTTCCCGCCGCATGGATAAGTAAGTGCAAATAATAGTAAAAGTACATAAACTTCTTATGTCCATAACTATTCGGACGAGCGATTAATCAGCTTCAAACCAACACCGGAATATTGCTAATTAAATACTCTTCCGATGGATACTAAACACCACTGTATGACCCATGTCTGACCCTTCGTATCAAACAAAGAGGGATCTCTCTGTCCATGAACATGCTATATTAACTAAACTTTCAGAATCTATCAAGGGGACCATGATCTACAAAATACATTATGTGGTGAAAATATATAACGATTGAGTCGCACGCTGGGCGCACAGAAACTCTACCGTAAATGCGCATACCGTGCGCCTGCCCGCAACAGCGAGTATGCGCACGCACGGGAGAGCGCACGCATGCGCAGCGCGGACCTGTATGAGGTGCAAATATGGCAGTGTGCATCGTGATATTTTTCTGACTTTGACAGTCCACCCTTTGGCAGTCAACAATAACTGCCACTTCCTAAAACATTTCAAAAAGAGAAAAATATATGTCAGGTGTAAATACATTTCCATGGTTGGGTAGGGGAGGAGAGAAGAAGGTGTGAAAAGGGTATGACCTAGTGAGATAGCAGAAGCATGTGTGTATGAATCCATGTTTGGGGGGTCATGTATCATCGTGCCGTACGTGTTGTAAATCAAGCTTCGAGGTATTGCGAAGTATACATTTGAATTCCTTCTTATCCCGCGGTACGGGTCTGTGGATGGGCTGTCAAACTTTACCAAGCTTTTTTTCGGATTTTGGTTGCAACAAAATGGGGGAGCACATTTTAGTTGATGATACATGAATGGGGGAATATGTGATTGCTGATATCTGTGCCTGTATTCCCTATCGACTATGTGTGTCATTACCTGAAGGTTGTAGAGATGAAGATAAAGAACACTTATGGTAAATGCAGTGGTATTCTATGTCAGGTTAATGAACATTTGTCGGTTGAAGTCTTGTTCGGTGTCTGTTGAATGCAGTCTTCTTTGGGCTTTTGCCAAAAAGTGTGGTCAAAAAGCTTTGTCAATGTCCATAGACTTACAAAAGTGTTGGGCTAGCGTAATTTTAAAATTTCTAGGGAAACTGGGGGTCTATGGCATAGTTCATCAAATATCTGTGTATAAGGTTGTCAAAACTTCTTCTTTAATCCATCAGTTGTCTGTATACAGGATCATCAAATTTCTTGTCCAAGTGGGTCTTTTTACCTTGGAGAAAACGGAAAAACAGGTGAAAGAAACGGACCGTATAATCGCATTTTCATCACATCATTGTCTCTACCGTTGGGTCATAAATCAAATCCATTGGAATTACAATTTCCTCACTCCTTAGACTCATTACCCTGGTACTACGTTTGCACTTCGTTAAAGCCTGAACGCACATAAATATCAAGCCAATCGTTATGACAACACCTAAGATACATAGGAGAAACTTCCCTACATCCATTATGACTCCTTGAGCCCATTCTCCTAAACCAGAGAACCAATTTCGCGGGTTCAACCATGACACCCAACCAGTCAGCTCATTACCCACAGCAGCAAGGGTGAGATTGTGTCTCCTGCGAAATTCCCACTTTAATTGGAGAATATCGTCCATCTTTTGGTCTATGACCTCGACCGGATCCTCGGTGCTATTCGTAATATATGTGCAGCATTTCACGCCGTACTGCGTTGCCAGTGTGACACAATATCCACCTGTCACTGCCGTGAGATAATTAAGAACCATCCTATGCTGAACCAGTTCTGTTTTATAAGCTTGAAGTTCCCTTCCAGTATACCTAAAAGTGTCGTCATACATTTCAGTGATATTGTCTAATAAATTTGCAAGCGCAGAGATATACCTATAGTTCAGCACTCCTCTAGCGGTGCGAGTGAAATCTAGCGCAAGTAGAACCTGAATCCAGGTGGATTCATGGATCATGTCAGAGGCCGAATGCTCTGTCCTTTCTGTCAGTTGCCTTTTAACTACGTGCTCGTAATGAGTGTGAGTATAAGGAGCTTGGGCACCACGGTGTATATCTTTCATTTTGGCATGTGATACAGTCATTACCTCAGGCAGTACTTTTCCAATATAACACAATCCTTCAGAGTTTGGGGCAAGCCACTTATACGCCTTCCTCCCGCATATGAAATATGCATCATCGGGGAGAACATATGGGACGGAGTAGGACATAACCATATTACACATCCTCCATGTGAAATCTCCTACCCCTAGTTCTCCCATCTGTCTAGTACACGTATCCGTTTGTACGATATGTGCACAGTATCCTGGTGATACCTCTCCAACTCTCGTAATCCTACTTCCTAGGGTATACCTATATCGGAAAGATTTTTCTCTACTGGCTATGTGGCGTATAAGCTCTGTATCTGTAGGCATTCTATCTGCTCTATATGAAAAGGTCATGGTTTGGTTACTCCATGACACCTCCCAATTTCCCGGCTTTCGGGGATTGGTAATGTTAAAACATATTAGGGATCTATCCACATGATATTGGTGGAGCTTCAAACTAGGAGGGCTGGAGATATTAAACCTCCTGTCCACCGGTCTCCCACCCTTTAGCTCAAGTACCTCCCCTACCGTTAAAGGAAATGGTACTAGTCCTGATTTGCTATGACCTTGAGGTACTTGAGAGCATACCCAACAATCTGTTTGATTTAACACACTACCCACTAAGGAGTGATAGTCACTCAATGGATGCCGGTCCATGTGGATATTAAAACTGGATTGGCATTTCTTAATGCACCCATCCTCAACTACATTGTCACAGAGCCTACAGATACAGTTTTCTTCAGCTAACAATCCTTCACAATTCCTTCTATTGTCAATGCTATCGGATCGTTTTCTGATACTCGCCTTTACTTGTTGATTAAGTTGTTCTTGGAAAACTACGCCTCCATCTTTGTCATCAGAACCCATTCCAGAACCTCTCTCGACCTCCATGGTACTCTCGCCGGAACAGACTGCTCTGGTCAACATCATGTTCAACAGGAAAATCCGGATCACAGTCTCTTGGGGCAAGTCCATCTTATAGGAGGAAACGGAGAAGAATGAGAAGGGGAGAAAGAATAGTTGAGGGAGAGGGGATGGGAAGTGGAGAAAAACAATAAAAGGGAACAGGGAATCGACAACTGCTTTTGATCTTATGATTTTCAATGCTCAGGTGCCGCCTCAGTCCTCCTGGAACAGACACTCCAGTGATACAACTTCCTCTACCGTCTGTTCCTTATCACGGGACCTCTCTGGATCAGCAACCTTCTTACAGTGGGACGAATGAACCCAAGTCTCTCTCTCGGCAACCTTCAATGCTGTAGTGCTAGTCAATAAGACTTGGTATGGTCCTTCCCATCTGTCAATAAGGCAACCTGAGCGTAGAAAATTCCGTATCATTACATAATCCCCAGGTTCAATGTCATGACAATTACTATCTGGTAAATCAGGAATCACCAACTTCAAATTATCATTTTGGTTCCTTAGCTGTTTACTCATGTTAATCAAGTATTTTACAGTCACTTCATTGTTACACTTCAAATCATCCTGAGGGTTAATCATAACATGCGGTTGCCGACCAAACAAGATTTCAAAGGGAGACAGATTAAGAGGGGACCTGGGAGTGGTTCTGATGCTGTACAGTACAATGGGTAAAGCTTCTGGCCATGTCAATCCTGTCTCTGCCATAACTTTGCTCAGTTTGTTTTTAATAGTGCTGTTCACTCTTTCCACCTTCGCACTCGCCTGGGGACGATATGGAGTGTGCAGCTTACTATCAATTCCCATCAACTTACACATTCCTTGAAAGACATCACCTGTAAAATGGGTACCCCTATCACTTTCAATTATTCTAGGGATACCATATCTACATACAAATTCCTGCACAATTTTCTTAGCAGTAAACATAGCGGTGTTTGTGGCCGCAGGAAATGCTTCGACCCAATTTGAGAATACATCTATACAAACAAGTACATATTTCAAATTTCGACAAGGAGGTAATTGAATAAAGTCAATCTGTATTACCTGGAAAGGGCCGCCTGTAGGTGGGATATGAGATGGTTCTGTTGGTATTGCCTTTCCGATATTCTTTCTCAAGCAGGTAAGGCATGACATTGCTCTCTTACTCGCATGAGATGAAAATCCTGGGGCGCACCAATATGCTCTTACCAACTTGCACATTCCCTCCTTGCCCAGATGAGTCAGCCCATGTGCTGCCTCAGCTAAACATGGAAGGTATGCTCTGGGGGCCACTGGTTTACCTTGTCCATCCGTCCAGAGTCCTGAGGACTCCTGGCCATATCCCTTTGCCTTCCAGGCTGCCTTTTCCTGTGTGGAACACAAATTTTGCATTTCACACAACTTCTGTGTGTTGATGGTATTAAATACCATCAATTGTGTGGTGTCTGTTTGTCTGGGGGTGCCAGCTGCTAACTTAGCTGCTTCGTCTGCTCGGCTGTTACCCAGTGATACTGGGTCCTGGCTATATGTGTGTGCTTTACACTTGATAACAGCCACTCTGTCGGGTTCCTGTATCGCTGTTAGAAGCCTTTTGATGTGAGCTACATGCGCTACCGGTGTACCAGCTGCTGTCATGAAATTTCTGAGGCGCCATAGGGCTCCGAAATCATGGACTACCCCGAAGGCGTATCTAGAATCGGTGTAGATATTGGCTGACTTGCCCTTAGCCAATTCACATGCTCTGGTTAGGGTGACCAGTTCAGCAACCTGGGCTGAGTGAGGTGGGCCTAGCGGTTCTGCTTCTATGGTGCCTTGGTCATCTACGACTGCGTATCCAGTACACAAGTCTCCCGAGTCTGACTGTCTGTGACAACTACCGTCCGTGTAGAAAGTAAGATCTACCTCTTCCAGTGGGTTGTCACTGATGTCAGGCCTTGCGGTAAAATTTTGGGTCAAATATTCCATACAATCATGTGTGTCCTCCTTTGTATTAAATCCTCCTTCCCCACCACTCTCATTCTCCACCCTTTGTGCCTGTCCAGGCACACCTGGGAGATATGTTGCAGGATTTAATGCACTGCATCTCCTTATGGTGATGTTTACGGGGGCCATTAGTGCCAATTCCCATATTGTAAACCGCGCTGATGAGACGTGCCTGGTTTGGGCAGAATTTAGCAAGGCTGACACTGCATGTGGTGTATGTATTGTGAGGTTGTGACCTAGCACTACATCTTCGCTTTTCGTTACTAGCAATGCTATCGCAGCAACGCTTCGCAAGCATGTGGGGAGGGATCGCGCTACCGTATCTAGCTGAGCGCTGTAGTATGCTACCGGCCTGCTGGCATCACCGTGCTTTTGGGTTAAGACGCCTGCCGCGCAACCAGCACTTTCTGTTCCGTACAGCTCAAAGGGTTTCCCATAGTCTGGCATACCTAATGCTGGTGCCTGCGTTAGGCACTGTTTAAGTCTCTCAAATGCCATTTCGGACTCGTCTGTATGTGAAATCCGATCAGGTTTGTTTGAGGAGACCATCTCCTGCAAAGGTAACGCCAGAATGGAAAATCCTGGGATCCAGTTACGGCAATACCCACACATTCCTAAAAACGTTCAGATCTGTTGCTTGGTTTGAGGCAGAGTCATGTCTCTAATTGCTTGAATTCTATCAGCGGTCAGGTGTCTCAGTCCTTGTGTTAGACAGTGTCCCAAATATTTTACTTTAGTTTGGCATAATTGTAACTTGTCTTTGGAAACCTTGTGTCCTGTGTCTGAAAGATGAAACGGGAGCTGTTTTCGTATCCTTCAGGGATGCTTCCAATGAATCTGAACACAGTAGTAAATCATCCACGTACTGTATCAATACTGATCCACTCTCTGGTTGGAAAGACTGTAAACAATCATGCAAAGCCTGAGAAAATATACTTGGACTGTCTATGAAACCTTGTGGTAATCGAGTCCATGTGTATTGGACTCCTCTGTATGTAAATGCAAACAAATATTGACTGTCAGGATGTAGGGGTACCGGAAAGAAAGCGGAGCAGAGGTCAATAACAGTGAAAAATTTCGCAGTGGGAGGGATCTGCATAAGGATGACAGCTGGATTTGGCACTACGGGGAACTGACTCTCAACTATTTTGTTAATCCCCCTTAGATCCTGCACTAGCCTGTAACCCCTCCCCCCACTCTTTTTCACAGGGAAGATGGGACTATTGGCAGTGCTGGATGTTCTTACCAGAATGCCCTGTTGTAGCAAGCGCTCTATTACTGGGTAAACTCCTAACTCCACCTCTGGCTTCAGAGGGTACTGTGGGATTTTTGGAGCTATCCTACCATCTTTTACTTGTACAACTACTGGAGCTACGTTTGCCATTAATCCAGTGTCCTGTCCATCTTTAGTCCAAAGTGACTCTGGTATCTGGGATGTCATTTCTTCTACCTGGGAGGGAGTCCTATTTGTCATAATGGTATGTGACATTAATTTTGATGGGGAGTCTAACATGTCTCGCACTTCCTGAGCGTGATTCTCAGGTATGTCCAAGAATACACCTTCAGGAGTACAATAAATGACGCACCCCATTTTACACAATAAGTCTCTTCCCAGGAGATTAGTCGGTGCCGATGCAGCCAGCAAAAAGGAATGCTTGGTATGTAACGGCCCTATTGTAATCTCTGCTGGTTTGCTAACAGGGTAATGCTGGACTACTCCCGTTACTCCCATGGCTGGAATTGTCTTACCAGTGGTTCTCATGCCCACTGTCGAATTTATCACTGATTTGGCCGCCCCCGTATCTACAAGGAAGTTTAATGATTTACCAGCTACATTAATTGCAATTTCGGGTTCACTTCCAAGACTTGCAATCAATTTTACTGGCTGCAGATTACAGGTATGGCCACACCCTTATTGGGTATGGTGACCTCCCTGAATCCCGCTGGCAGCAACTACTTGTGAAGGGGTTAAATGGGAACTACCAGAGGCTTGCCAGTCTCTGTTCGGGGGGTATCTTTTTGTTTCCCCTGCATGTGGCTCATAACTCCGTTTCTGTGGACCCTGCTCCCAATGTCGTGTGTCGTGTCGTTGTCTAGGGGGTTGATAAGACTTTTGTATGTTTCTCGATTTACAGTCTCGTGCAAAGTGTCCCTCTCTATGACAAGAAAAACAGGTTACCACATTTGACTTACCCACAGGGTTTGGTGATTTATACAAAGGCTGCCTTGTGGTCAGGGCCTGTATACTTACGGCCATTAATTTATCACCTTGTAATTCCCTGTGTCTGGTGATATTCCGATCGTGATCAATAGCTGCCTCTCTCAAAGTAGCCACCGACAGACCTCGCCAACATGGTTGCGTGGTCTGTACCCTTGTCTTTAATGCTTCTTTTAAACCATCCATTAGTACAGATACTGCTACTTCTCGATGGTTTATGTTTGTTTTAATGTCCTCTATGCCTGTGTATTTAGCCATATCTAGTAATGCCCTGTGAAAATACTCTGCAGCTGTTTCTGACTCTTTTTGTTTAATGGAGAATATCTTGTTCCATTTAACTACAGCTGGGAAATACTCCTTTAACTGTAAACTTATCCTTTTTACATTATCTTTGTTGTACACATCTGTAAGAGGTACATCCTGATCCAATCCACAGTCAGCTAAAAATTGAGCTGAGTCGACATTGGAGGGTAAACATGCCCTCAGCAATACCTGCCAGTCTTTGTTATTGGGCTCTAAAGTGTTCCCTAGGTCTCTGATGTATTTCTGGCTAGCAACTAAGTCTTTCCTAGGGTCAGGGAATTCAGACACTATGGTTCTTAATTCCATTCGGGAAAATGGGCTATACATGGCAATGTTCCTAATGGGAGTGACTCCTGTGGTGTCTGTTTTCCCATTTGGAACAGCTATCACCCTAACAGGATTAAGTCTAGCAACATCATTCTGTGTAGATTCTACAACCTGTGGTGAAATGGTTTCAGCATAGTGTATGGTGCCGTACTTACCCGTAGATACGACCTCACCTGTCCCTCCGCTAGGGGCCTTTGTTACTGATCTTAAGGGTTGGGCCGTGCCTACTGTAGTTTCTGATATGGTGGCTGCTAGAGAGAGCGCCGATATTGTTGCCGATTCGTCCTCTTGATCACACTCCTGGGTAAAGTTCAAAACAGGGTACAACTTGCACGGGTTAATACTTGTATTGGTTAACTTATTAACATTTACACAGTTGCTAAGTGTTTGTTTGTTACACCCTAGTGCGTCATTCTCCGCAACCAATTTCTCTCCCGTTATGTAAGGTGGCGGTGGTGCCGTGGCTATCAGTTTCCTGATAGGGTTAGATCCCGCCGCCTGAGCCAATCCTCTCTGTATTTCACCCTCCTGTTGCCACAACTGCAAATAATCATAATGTTTGATCCGTCTCTTTGTTGATTTAATGAGACATATCCTCCTCCTTAAATTTTGTAACACTTCTGGGCTAAAGCTACCTACTCTTGGGAACTTCTCCCCGTCATGTACCGTCATTCTCTCCCATTCATCACATAAAACTTCTGTGTGTGACCCGTATTTTTCACACATTACATACCTTGCCGACCCGACTGGTCGGTTTACTGAATCAACCCGAACCAAGGTTGATCGCCCCCTTCCTGAACAATTGGCCCCCATAGTTTGAAGGTGTTGCTTTTTTCAGCCAACCCTTACAAAAACCAAAATGTTCACGATAGGCTGACGGTGGCGGTTTACCGAGTACCCCACTCACTCGCCCACGCCGACCAATACGACCTACACACTGTCTTAGTGCTGGCGTACTCGACCCAGGGCCCCTATGAACCTTTATTTACTGGAACATGTGAGTGTGTTCCGCAGAGCATTGACCCTTTCCAGTAACTATTGGTTGTTGGATAGTTCCCAAGTGACTGGCGAACCTCCCTTAAAATAAAAAAAATTACACAAATCACGTTAGAATGTACAAATAGCGTTTATGACCCGTTTCGTACACAAATGGCACTGGTCAGACTAACTAATGCACACAATTACGTGCGGTACAATCGTTCTGCACATAAGCAACTAATCTTATGTACGGAGCGACCAGCGGAATCGAAAATTTCGGCTGCGAATTCCTTCAGCATGAACTTTATGGCCTATATGGGTTCCGCACCAACCCCCTGGGTTGTGCTCTTTTCTCTATTTATAGCGGACTTCCTTGTCTGCTGTACCTGGACCTCCTGGTCTGTTCCGGACCTCCTGGTCTGTACTACAGTATGACCTCCTGGTCTGCTATACTCTAATGCTCAGATTTATGTTTAACAAGGGATGCCTCCCTAGCCACCATGTACATCACTTACATGCATGTACCTCACGAGAACTCGACTTCTTGTGGTTCAACCTCAAAAAATTGTATAATTGCAAACACTCACTCACCACATGTACACTTTTGTTTCTATTTCTATTTCTGCGCAGAAATTTCTTTCCTTTAGACCAGATGTGTTGTAAATTTGGAGAAGGATCTGTTAGTCTAAATTTCGGACACTAAAATAGACTTGCGCTATTTATCGCGTTGCCACCTTTTCGCCTGTTAAAAATAACACTAGCGTGTGATTTGAGTTACGTGGGCGTACCCGGACGCTCCGTTGCGTAATGTACGCTGCGTGCGTCGGCCTTTGAGTTGCGTACGCGAGTCTCACCCTTTGTTAGAGACACGTGTACGCAAAGCAAATATCCACCGTAACACAATTAACACATTTATCAATGTAGATGATCCTCGATCATCTACTGAGCACCACACCAATCTCTCCTTGTATCTTTAGGTAGAGCTGTGTGCGAGCTTTGCAATTTATCCCTTAATGTATTACTTTTACAATTTAACTATGAAATAGCGACAAATCTCTTAGCACGTTTATCAATTATAAAATGGCAAACAGGAGAGTGATATATGAAAATGCACGAATAAAAGAAATGCAGATATGCGTGTGTGCGTACGCAAGACAGAAATAAACAGTTTTAAAAGACACTAGCGTGTTGTTCTTACCTCCAGTTCCGGATTCCCTCAGCACCCTTTACTAAGCGAAGCAGACGCTTATCCAGACAGCACTACGAGGAATATGATCTCCCGCCCTTTGCTGATGGATAATGTCTGCTGAAATTACCTAGCAAAAATATGTGAAGGACGGACGAGCCGCCAATTGATAAAGCTAAATATTTATCTTATTTAAAACCCTTAAAGAGGTCTAAGAACACTGTATGCTTTTGACGTATGGAGTACCGTAAGGGTACGCACGTTGCGTAACAATCGCTTAGCCGTAGTCGAGACGCTCAAGCATTTACGTTCGCTCACGGCCAAGAGATCACAGGCAGGCAAGCTATTGGCTGCCGACTAACGTAATGTTTCGCTATAGCGTAGCGGACGCTCGGGACCACGAGGAGATCACCAGCGGCGCTAACGCTCACAATGTTAAACCTTTATATCTAAACCATAAACAATGTATTATACAGGAAAACCTTAGTGTAGTGATAGAGTGTAGATGCAACACAGTGTAACCTAATTAACTTAAAAGCTGTTCGAGCGTACTCGACGCTCTGAGAATACTTAACACTATAAGAAATACACAAATACCGGGCTTAGGGTCTAACGCCTTATATGAATGTTATACTTGGAAAAGAATAATACAATACAAGTCATACATACAATATAACATAGACTAACTAACCAGATAACTACACAGGAAATACAATACAATACAATAACGTTTAAGGGAAAATGAGAGAGAAAGAGGAAGGGAGAGAGAGAGAGAGAGATAGAGAGAGAGAGAGATTTTGGCTCACAATAACAATAAAGACAATATGATTGCGGAGAAAACTTACGCACAAAGGGAACGATCGCATGCGCCTCGATATCCAGCTCCCGATTATAAGCAATGAGAACCGTTGAAGAGAGTGAGCTGGATATGATCGGCTTGTCTATTTATGCCCCACACACAATACAATTCAATGGTCCCTACAATCTCATTGTTCATTGGACACATGAATTCGTCTTCGCATTATAACAAGAGGTCATAGGTTGATTCATACAGGTGGGCTGAGACCATTTCCAACTGCTCAGGTGGGTGGGAAACTAGGTTTCCCGCCGCATGGATAAGTAAGTGCAAATAATAGTAAAAGTACATAAACTTCTTATGTCCATAACTATTCGCACGAGCGATTAATCAGCTTCAAACCAACACCGGAATATTGCTAATTAAATACTCTTCCGATGGATACTAAACACCACTGTATGACCCATGTCTGACCCTTCGTATCAAACAAAGAGGGATCTCTCTGTCCATGAACATGCTATATTAACTAAACTTTCAGAATCTATCAAGGGGACCATGATCTACAAAATACATTATGTGGTGAAAATATATAACGATTGAGTCGCACGCTGGGCGCACAGAAACTCTACCGTAAATGCGCATACCATGCGCCTGCGGGTGCCCGCAACAGCGAGTATGCGCACGCACGGGAGAGCGCACGCATGCGCAGCGCGGACCTGTATGAGGTGCAAATATGGCAGTGTGCATCGTGATATTTTTCTGACTTTGACAATGTCTATGTACAGATGTTCTGTGTGTGTGTGTATATATATATAATATATATATATAATGTATACATACACACACACACACACACACACACACACACACACACACACACACACACAGCTTGTGCAGTGTGCTGGCTGCTCAATTACAAACACACACACGTACGGAAACCCCCCCCATGAAAATCCTGCGTTTGCCACTGATACCATACAGTAACAGGGTGCGTAGTCAGCTGTGTTAGCGTGCATTGCCTCCGTGTCCCTTACGTGTCCCGGCAACGTCGCACATCTGCTGTAATTAGGATGCGACACTGCCACAGCCTGACAGGGGAGCCGGGAGAAGAAAGCAGGCTTTGCTGCTGTGAGGTGGGTGGACGTCAGGGGACAGGTAGATGCTGAAAACAGGACGGGGGACAGAGGGCATAGGCGTCGGAACGGGGGGGGGGGCAGCTTGATTCCCCCCCCAAACATGATGCGTCGCCCCTTTCTGTACTAGCCGGCTGTCTCTCAATTGGTGATGTATTACTGGGAGGAGGCATGGCTGTGGGTCACACCTTCTCCCAGTAATGCATCACCATTGAGGAGACAGCTGGGTATTACAGAAGAGGGGACACCGCACCCTGCTTTGGATGCCGCCCACGGGGATGCAGAGGTAAGCGCCCCCCGCATTGAAGGAGAGCGACCAGCACCACAGCGGAAGCGGAGGGGAGGGAGTGTTTGAAGGAGAGGAGATCGGCACCACAGCAGGGGCGCCAGAATGAAATTCAAACTTGCCCCCCCCCAGCATGAAATCATTCTGACGCCCCTGACAGAGGGCACTATATTAAAAACACACTGGCAGGAGCTGAGGGGTATATAACAAAAAACAGAAAAGGAGGAGCACTATAAGAAAAAACAAAAGCAGGTGGACCACTCCAACAAAAATGGGGACTATAACAAAAATAATTACAGAAAGGGACGCTGTAACTAAAAACACACTTGCCCTGTCCCCTACCAGACCTGTCCCCGCACACTTGCCCTGTCCCCGCACACTCACCCTGTCCCGTACCAGGCCTGTCCCTGCACACTTGCCCTGTCCCCTACCAGGCCTGTCCCCGCACACTCACCCTGTCCCCGCACACTTGCCCTGTCCCCTACCAGGCCTGTCCCCGCACATTGCCTTGTCCCCTACCAGGCCTGTCCCCGCACACTCACCCTGTCCCCTACCAGGCCTGTCCCCGCACATCGCCTTGTCCCCTACCAGGCGTGTCCCTGCTCACTCGCCGTCCCTGCACTCTCATCCTGTCACCCACTGCCCTAGTACTCCATGCCCCCAGCGTGATGAAAACGAGGGCGTGACGCATGGGTATGTGAGGCCAAACCCCTTGTTACAATGCCACACCCTTTTCACAGGAGCACATGTGCCGAACCCCCCCTTCCTTCCCCTATTGTGGTGCCCCCCCTGTCATTTTGTTCTGGATCCGCCCCTGAGCAGCAGTGATCAGCACTAGTGTGTGATATATTTCCACCATGGGGGGTCACACAGTTGCCAGTTATATGCCACTGGACCCCTCAGCAGCTGGGACCCCGTCTGGCCCAATTAAAAAGTATCTGCTCCAACCCCCTCTTGGCACTTGTGGTCATAGCTTGCAGACCTCTTACCTAGAAGAAGACATTAATTTCAGAGACATCCTTCATTTTTCTCTGGGGCAGCCTCAGTGGGCAGTCCCTTCAGGTCCCAACGCCAGGGCCGCCATCAAGGGGGTGCCCTGTGTACACTTGTCCCAGGCCCGGCCACTCTGGCAGAGAGTGATGGACCCGGGCTGCTCAAACAGCCTGCTGTTGCTATTCCCGGCAACGGCCACTGCCGGTGGGACTGACCGCGGATGTGCTAACACCCTAAACAGCCCTTCTAATCCCGGCGGCCGCCGCTGGTGAGACTACCTGAGGCCGCTGCCACTCCCCTTCCCCTGAGGCTGTCATCGGCTCCCTTCCGCCGCCGCCTGCCGCAGATCCACGCCTCCCGCCGCCGATCACAATAAGCAAGCTGCAGCTTGCTGTTTAATAAAGTTTGTTGGAGCCGGATACGGCGCAGCATGATGTCATGATGTCGCGCTGCGCCAGTGAAGTGAAGAGGAGCCACCACGCTGGACAACGGACTGAAGAGCTCAGAAGGACAGGAGCAGACAGAGTGGGTGAGAGGACGCTCAGGACAGATTTACAGAGTAAGTATTATGTATGTGTTTGTGTGATTGTTGTCAGTGACTCAGGATACTTAAGACAGGATGGCACCTCCCCTTAATGTCAGTACTGCTTCCCCTGGCTGCGCCTCCTCCCCCATTGGCAGGTTATATATATATATATTTTTTTAAATATAATTTTTATTGAAACACTCAAAAATCCATAATACATACAAATTCCTTGATAACCTTGAAATTATCCTTAAAAAGTTCTATGCAGAGCTTCGTATATGACATTAGCCAGAAACTAATCCAAACGTACATCTCCATATTCCAAAACAACGCATTATTCAGACATACAGCAGGCATATTTGTTGTACAAATAATACAGTTCAGTGTCTTTTCCCATGAGACTATGTATTTAAAGATCATTCCCATTCAGCCCCCTGTGTCCCCAACCACCCCTCAGTTTCAATAAGTCAATGGGCGCAAGTGAGGTAATCAGGGTGACATATTTACCGGTGGATCTCCAGATAGTTCTCGAATAGCATACCATTGTGTGAGTTTCAGGGAGTCACGTATTCTGGTACGTAAATCAATTGACAAAATATCAATATAGCTTTCCTAGGTTCCGAAGAACCCTGCCGATCGCTTCTCTTTCTCCAACATAGTATCAATCCACTCCATGCTGAATACATGGTGTAGTTTTTCTTTAAATAATTTCAGGGAGGAGGGAGTTTCCTCAATCCATGTCTGCAGAATTGCCTTGCGGGCGGTCGCACTTATAATTAATAACAAGCGCTTACATCCTCTCTCTATACGTTGCCCTTCCGGCAACATCCCAAATATTGCCCACTTATCCGTAAAAGGAATATAATTTACCAAATTGTCAAGGGCAAAGCGTCTTATTTTAAGCCAGAATATTCTCAGCATAGGGCATTTCCAAAAATAATGATACATGTCTGCTATATCAGCATGACATCTAGGGCAAGAAGCAGATGATATCAACCCTGCCATATGCTGTCTGCGTGGTGAAAAATAAGCCCTATGAAATATATTCAAAAACATTTCTTGATATTGAATCGCCGGAATTGTCTTTCTCGACCAGCAGAGTGTCTTCAGCAAACCTTCACAAGTTAGGGAGGGGATGGCGCGCACCCAAGCGGACATTCCGGACTGAATTTGGTTATGGTCAATACCCTTTCTCAGAAAAGCATAATGATGTGATATCGCTCCCTTAACCGTTAAGTCTGATGCCAGCAGTACGTCCAAAGTATTATTCCAGTTATCGTGAGATAGTTTCCCCACCACTGACATAGCATAATGCTTAGCCTGTATGTATGCGAATGGGTATCTTTGGAAACTTGGGAATCTTTCCGACGCTACTGTGTACGATAACGGTGTTCTGGTAACCCTATCCAAAAGCGACCCCACATTATACAGTCCCTCAAGCTTTAATCTGTCATAGGGCGTTGCCGCCAACCCACCCTGAAAATCAGGGTTGTTTAAAAATTGTAGGTAAAGGGTATGATAAGAATTTAAATTCTGTCTATGACGGAGTATATGCCAGAGACGTTTCGTAGTTCATAGTAAGGGGTTATTACGTATATTATCTTCTACTTCGCTGTCATGTAAGTGTAACAAGCCCGTCAAATTGCAATCGGTTAAAAACTGTCCTTCCAAATAAGTGTTAGCATAAAGGTCCTTTTCCGATAACCAATCTCGCAAGTAACGCAATACTGCTGCTTGATTATAATGTAAAATATTGGGAAAATTAATACCCCCGTTAGTGACCGGTTGTTGTAGTTTTATCAGCCCTATATGCGGTCTCTTATTTCCCCAAATACATTTTCTGAAAAGGGCATAAAGTGAACCAATATCTTTCTGGGATAAAAGAAGAGGTAAAGCCTGCAAGATATACAACCATCTTGGGAATGTTACCATCTTGATAAGGTTCGCTCTCCCCACATATGACAGCATGAGGTGGGCCCAGCTCTCCAGCTCCCTCGCCGTATCCGTTAATGCCATAGCAAAATTCAATCTATAGAGTTCTGCTGGGCGCTTAGGAAGACGAATACCTAAATAGTCTATGTATGATCTAGCCCACCGCACTGCAATCGTGCGGCCCCAGTGCGGAGTGGTAATGGAAGAGTGCAAACAAAGACCTACTGATTTAGCCAAATTGACCGTAAATCCCGATATTTCACCAAACTCTTCCAGCTTCTCTAAAAATTTTTGCAACGAAGACTTTGGATCATCTATATATAATAATACATCGTCCGCAAAGGCCGATAATTTCATTTCAACCTCCCCCACCCTTATGCCCTTGAATTCAGTCCATGACTGTAGGATTCGAAAAAGTGGATCTATACAAAGATTGAACAGTAGGGGGGATAATGGACATCCCTGGCGCGTTCCCCTAAACATGTATATGTGTTCTCCCCTCACCCCATTGATTAGCAAAGAAGTTTTGGGTTGGAAATACAAATACCTAATTAATTCAATAAAAATCGGGTGAAATCCTCGCCTTTCCAGTATTGCAAATATGTGGCCAAGCCACAGAATCAAAGGCCTTGTTTGTATCTAGACTGAGTAACATGCTATTAGGTTGTGGTGTCTGTGTTCCCGCTATAACTGCTGCTAAGGCCATTCTTATTGCTCTTACCGAATGTCGCCCCCTGACAAACCCAGTCTGATGTGTGGTCAGCAAATCCGGCAAGATCGCCTGCAATCTATTGGCCATAATTTTAGCCAATAACTTTAAATCAGTATTTAAGAGAGAGATTGGCCTGTAAGAATCCATCAACAAAGGATCCTTATCGGGTTTTAGGATAAGGGACGTATAAGCATCAGTAAATGATGGAAAATTGGGTTTTTCCTTTAGTATTTTGTTAAACAAAACCAATAATGTAGGCAAAATTTCTGCTTCCAATATCTTGTAATATATGCCGGAAAATCCATCCGGACCTGGAGATTTGTGGGGCAAAAGCCCCTTAATAACCACTCTCAACTCCTCCTCTGTGATTTCCCTGGCCAAGCTGTCTCTCTATTCTTGTGTTAATTTGGGTAGCTTAGCTAAAGACAACAGGCGATCCTGTCGATCCCCCGATATTGGAACCTCCTGGTATAAAGATGTGTAGTAACTGTGGAACTGGTTAAGAATTTTGTGAGTATTAACACAAGTTGTGTTAGTAGTGGGGGCTCTTATGGCTGTAATGAAGGATCTCTTTTTATACGGTTTAGACATAAGAGCCAGCAATCTGCCCGATTTATTTCCCCATTTAAAGTACATTTGTTTGGAGTGATCCAAACTGGACCTAGCCTGTGCAGTCAAAAAGGCTTCAAGAGCCTTCCTGGATTGTAAATAGGCATCCATAGCGGAGTCAGAGTGATTCATTTGGTATTGTCTAAAGGCCATCGCCACCATCCTTTGTAAATTAGTATATTGTTTAGTGGATTCTCTTTTCCGTCTGGCGACATATTGCATAATGTGGCCTTGCATGACCGCCTTTGACGCCTCCCAGAACAAGACTATATCATCCAAGCTGTCTATGTTGTCATCCTGGTAATTTGTCCAAGATGTCGTAAGATAATTTTTAAAATATTCAGATTTTGACAAATAGTCTGGGAAACGCCAAAGGCGGGTCGTCGCCACTACCGCCCGATGCCACAGTTCCAAAGATATCGGGGCATGATCTGAGATCAGGATATCAAATATCTCAGTCTGTTTCACCTGTGCCATTAAAGAATTTGCCAGTAAAAAAAAGTCTATTCTAGATAGCGACTGATGTGCTCTAGAGAGGTGAGTATAAGTATGCTCACCATCATGGAGGAGTCTCCAGGGATCACTAACTTGAAGAGTCGTTTTAAGAGCTTGTATATGATACCAAGAACGAGGAAGGGCTCTGGTTATTGGTGGAGATTTATCTATTGTAGGGTTATCAACAGAGTTAAAATCACCCGCTATAACCAATTTGTAAACGTGGCGTCTCGCCACCAGTTGTGTCAGCTTGGCCAAAAAAATGGTCCGGGGAAACATTCGGGGCATACAAATTCAGTAGGGTGTATTTATTTCCTACGATGTCAACATCTAGTAGTAAAAAACGTCCCTCCGGATCCACCACCCTATCTAAGATGTCATACCGTAAACCTCTATGAAAAACAATGGCCACTCCCCTAGACTTATTTCTATAAGAGGCTGTAATGCATTCCCCGATCCAGCGGGCCCTAAGGGACGAGTCCTCCCCCTGCACCCAATGGGTCTCCTGCAAAAGAGCAATATCGGGTCTCAACCTTCGCAAATGTGTTATTACCTTCTTTCGTTTTATCGGAGTATTTAGACCAGCGACATTCCAGGAAACCAGAGTGCAGTGAGGAGGGGTCACAGAGCTATCATGGGGTCGTGCGGAAGCAGACATGGATTGAGGCCAACTCAGAGCGACCCTTCTGTCTCATGGGATCGGATTCACAGAGTAAACAATCAGGCATAGATTCCTTAATAAAACAATATGTACGTAGATATAAACATAAGGAAGAATAAAATAAATAGTAATTATCAACAGATGCAGCTGAGCGTAAATAATATAACAGGAATACAAGGAAAATTATCATGAGCATGTGTTTCTCAATTTTCTCATTAGAATCAAGTGATGGGCTCGACCCATCTAATTGTCTTGAGGACCCCAACCATAACATTTGGGGGGCTCCGATTACTCGTTAGAACTTTATTACTCCTTTAACTGCGTGTAACAATAGCCAATAAGGGCTAAGAGCCATAAACCAAATAACCAAAAGACCACCTGTTTACCAGTGGTCCTAACTATTTTGCCACCTCTAAAGCAGGCACGGCCCAGAGCAAGTTATGTCTACAGCCCACCACACTACCATAGAGCGCTATCAGCGTCATTCAGGGATCAATGGACAACCCCCGCCACCCACTCCAACAAGCGATCGCTCGCATGGCATAAGTAGCGGTCATCGCCCAGCATCCCCAATATTCGTGCAACATAAAGTTACTCATCAAATCGCTCCGGGGAGTGGGCTTGCTCCCTACTTAGATAATCTTTGGCCTGTTTCGGATCAGTAAAATACACCGGCCGACCATTCTCTATTATCCGCAGCTTTGCCGGATACATTAATGCGAAGCGTTCATTCCGCTCCACCAGCATCCTACAAACTTCAGAAAATTCTTTTCTCTTCTGCGATACTAAAACAGAAAAATCCTGAAATATCAAGATCTTCTGTCCGTCCACAACAAGAGATTGGGCATTGTGATAGGCTGTCAACATCTTTTCCTTGGCCCTAAAATCTAGAAACTTAGCTATGGCTGGCCGAGGTCTAGCCAACCTCTCATGCCTTTCGGGCCCAAGTCTGTGTGCCCGTTCAATCTGAGGAATAGCGTCTGCAGCATGGATCCCAAGCACTTGTGGAATACGTACACTGATATAGTCAATCAGTTGTGGGCCTCGTATAGACTCTGGAATGCCTATGAAGCGGAGATTACACCTCCTATCTCTGTTCTCTAATTCGTCCAATTTAGCCGCCAGTGACTGAATAGTGCGATCTTTTTGATCAACCGAAGCCTGTAATGAATGGACAGAGTCCTCATTATCGCTAAGACGCTGTTCTAGCAAAACTATTCTGGACGTATTTGAGTCAATTTTCGCTAGCGAAGTCTCTAACCTAGTGTGGAGGTCTTCGAATTTTTTATCTAACAAGGGCATCAGTAGTTGAATCGTCACTTTGGCGTTATCCTCAGAAGTAGGAATTATCGGCATCTGAGAAGTTGTAGCCTGGGATTCCCCAGTCAAATTCCCTAATGGTTGTCTTTCAGGAGAAGACGGGGTGGCCGGGGCCGTAGATTTATTTTTGTTCCTAACCATATTGGAGTCAGAATGGGCATTGGGGGTAACAGGTGCTGCGTGTTTCTGTCCATACCCTAGTGCAGACCACGTTAAAGAAACAATGGTCGCACCCGATACGTCGTTGCTGACAAAAAGTAACCAAACCTATCAGAAATGTCGCCAGGTGTGTGTCAGGTGGCAAGATTGGCTCATATACCCTTAGATCCTATCCTCTACATGCTTAAAATTAACCCCACCAAGAATATGGGAAACTATCTCCTAATAGAAAAACGTCTGGGATAAGCTCAAGCTTGGCGGGGAAGGATACTGTAAACTAGGTTAAACAGTGCTGTAAATCTAGGGGGGCTTCCCCGGTAGCAAGGGTTCTAAAACACCAACCAGCCAAGTGTTTTGGTCAACACCAACTATAAAAAAAAAAAAAAAAAAAAAAATATATATATATATATATATACAATGTCCAGATAATCCGGCATACTACGTATCGGCAACGCAGGGGTCGCCAGGATAAAGGACATCACTCATCAAATAGTGACAGCGACTTTGTGGTCGCAGATTCTGACGATTCTCTATCAGCAAAACGTCCCCCTTTAGGGGCTACAACCAGGGCCAGGGCAGAGGCTGGTCCAAGCCCACGAGACGCGGCGGACAAAACCAAAGGAACATCAAAAGGGAACAAGTCCAAGAATACCTGATTTTTAATTTGTCCTCGAGACAATTAACTTCTACAGAAGAAGCTGTACTGAACAGAGGACTGTCTTTTGTTCCAACGAACCATCATAATCCCTTTGAGTGGCAGGCCGATATACATCAGATGAATAGGAAGTTACGCTTAAGGGAATTTTTTCAACATACGAGTAGTCAACCATCACCGGACCCGGCCGATCACATTATACGGAAGTATCAGATTTCAACATTCGATCCCGTCTCCAACAATGCCTCGTTGAAGACTTTTGGGAGGTTGATGGACGATTCAGTGAATAGATTCTTAGCCACCCCAAAACCCATTTATAATAATCTTTCACGTGATGAGCATAAAGCCTTGAAGGATCTGAGCCAAGATGCATCTATTATCATTCGCCCGGCTGACAAGGGCGGGGGCATAGTGTTACAAGATCGAACACAGTACGTCCAAGAGATCATGGGACAACTGGCTTGCACCGAGACTTACATGACTCTACAAAAAGATCCGACCGCAGATTTCCAAAAGGAACTCAATACCATACTAGACCAGGCTGTCCGGGATAAATTGCTCAATCCGAGACTGAAAGAGGTCCTCATTCCTAAGAATCCTATTACCCCTTGTCTATATACACTGCCAAAGGTTCACAAGAGCTTAGTGAACCCCCCGGGTCGACCGATTGTGTCGGCTAGGGGATCTTTGTATCAGCCGATAGCTGAATTGTTGGACTCACTTCTCTAACCACATGTGACCATACGACATACATATCTTAAGGACACTACAACGTTCCTTAGAAAGATTAATGAGTTTGATGATTTGCCAGCAGACACGTTACTCTGTACCATGGACGTCTCTTCCCTCTACACGTCTATACCACATGTGGAGGGATTAGATGCCATGGATAGATTCATCAGTAATTTAGATGTTGAGTTTGGTTTAGATAAGACACTATTCCTTAAATTATTGGAATTGGTTCTTACTAAAAAAAAATTTTTGTTTAATGGAAGGTTTTATTTACAGAGATCTGGTTGTGCCATGGGCAGCAGTGTGGCTCCGGCATATGCCAATGTTTTCATGTTCGATCAGGAACAGAAATTATTTTTTGACAATACTATATACAGTGCCAACATCAAATGGTTCACTAGATACATAGATGATTTATTTATGCTATGGCAGGGGAGTGATGTCTCTTTTCATGATATGATGGATAGGATCAATGCAACACCGGGTCCTATTAAGTTTACTTCTGTTTGTAGACCTGACAAGATTGATTATCTCGATGTCACGGTCCATCTGTCTGAGGGCAAATTGAGTTCGACAGTGTTTTATAAAAGCACTGATCGTAATTCATTGTTAGACGCTAGTAGCCACCATCCGGTAGCATTAAAGAAGGGTCTTCCCTATTCGCAAATGCTACGGGTGGCGCGTATTACTAGTAATCCGGAACAGTTAAGTGATGCGTTAGACATTGTGGTCAACAAGTTTAGAAGCCGTGGTTACAATAGTAGGGATTTAGAATCAGCTAAACACCGAGTGATGAGTCAAGATCGTGAGATTATACTCCAAGATTCATCCGATAAGAAGCCTGATCATAATAAATTCATTTGGTCCACTAGATACTCTACCTCCAGTCCCATTATACCACGTGCTAGTAAAGCACTATGGCCCATCATTAAGACTGACCAATCTCTACCGGGTCTCAAAAATACTCAAATCATGACGAGTTATAAAAGAGGTCACAATTTGCGCGACGCACTAGTAAAAACAGATATTACTGACTACTCCCCTCGACCAGGTATCTTTGGATCAATCAAGAAAGCTGGTTGTTATAAATGTCCTTCTTGTATTACATGCTCTTCTTTGATCACAGGATCAACATTTACACATCCAGTAACTAAACAGAAATTCAACATTAGGCATGTGCTAAACTGTACGACCAGATTCATCATCTATTACATTATCTGTCCATGTCAATTATTATATGTGGGTCTTACCACCCGCACTTCACGTGAACGCATGGCGTTACATCGCTCCAATATTAGTCAGGCTTTATTAGGTAATGCCAATGAACAACCGGTATCCAGACATTGTTGTGCCAAGGCCCATTCATTGTCTGAGCTTCGCTATCAAATTATTGATCACATACCAGTGTTACCCAGAGGGGGAGATAGGGTCCTGGCATTACATAGATTGGAGGCCAAGTGGATCATCAAGTTGAACACGCTACATCCTGCAGGTCTTAATGAGAAAATCAATTGGAATTATCTACAATATAGATAATTCCGCTCATGAGGTTTAATCATCTAATTAGACCCATGCGTTATGGCAGCTATATTTTGTATCATCACTGTATTTAGACTATATTGACAGCCATTATTACATATTACTGCTTACTTGTGTATGCCAGGTAGCTCCATGCATTTTTGTCATTTATTATAATATAACACGTTGTTTTGTGAGGTTTGATGCACGGGCTTAATATCACATGTTTTGTGGATTGGCCCTTGTAACAGCACCCCATTTAACTTTTTTTTAGTAGTATTGTAGTTTTCTATTCCACCCAATTTGCTGTTGATCTCTCATCAATTGCTGTATATGTTTGTTTTGTGATAGTCTCCCCTGTCAGGCGACACGACCTGCGACAGTGTGTGAAGCTCCGGGCATCGGGTTGCCAGGGTTACCGGCGCGCCCCGCCTACACCACCTAGGCGTCCAGCCCTGTCCGGAAGCGGCATCTGCTCCATGAGCCGGGTTGCTATGGTTACCGCCGCTGCCCGATGACGTCACTTTCCAGGCGTCTCGGCATGACCGGAAGCTCCACGCTGCCCTGAGGTTGAGGATGCCGACATGGGGGGGCTATTTAGGTGAGTTTTATGTTTTATGTGTGTTTGTTCACCTGTCTGTTTGAAGCACCAGCACGACCTGAGGAAGGGTCCTGCGCGACCCGAAATGCTGCATTGTCTGTAACATGCTTGTGCTATTTTACCACAGTTTTCACTGCACCACTGGCTGTTCGAGTGATGCAGGGCGTTGATTAAGATGATGCATTAAAGTTATTTATTCTTAAGTCCTGGAGTGCCATGTCCTGTCTTGGACATTTGTTTGTTCTGACTCCTCTCCATATATATATATATATATATATATATATATATATACACACACATATATACACGTATATATAATAACAATAATTCTAGCTCTCAGCTTAGTAATAAGAATTGGTGTAATAAAACAAGCCACCACAAGGTGGCTCCACAGACCAGTTATATACAACAACAACTTGTCAAGACAGTACACTTTCAGATGAGTTGAAGGCTGGCACAGTTCTGTAAATCCACAAGAGATAAGAAGCACTATCCTACAAGCTAATGTGAGAGCATTACTTAGACAATTAAACAGTATAAAGGTATTACGTAAACTGTAAGTTCTCTTTATACAGAGAGCAGGTGGGCACTGTTCCAGTGTACCTCTCTCCGAACACCCAGGTCTGCCTTCCAACCAGTGACGCTAATTAGTCCTGTGAGGCGAGGAAGCAACCGTAGGAACTCCTACACAGTCCCAGAAAAAGTACCCCAGCCCCTTTACAAACTACCCAACCCCCCACCAGATATGTGTAGGTTTTCAAATGTCTGTAGACAATGAAAGCATCTTGTTCTTGCAGGCTTTGAGGCAGGTAAGCTACACATATTCTCCCCTCTATACCCCCACTCCCCTTCCCCACACCCACTGGAGGATTTCAGGATAGCCCAGCCGGGCTACTCACGTTCCGCTGGTCAGCAAAGCCCCAGCGGCTCCAACAACGTCTCCCAATAGCTGCACACAACGGGAGCCCGATGACCTCTGTCAGCTGTAGTCATCACGGGTCCCCAGTGCCTCAAATCGGTCTGCAGCAGCCGGGCCAATGGGGCAGTCTCCACTCGCTCCCCGCTTCTTTGAGCCAGACCGCAACAGCCGCTGCAGGTAAGGCGCCGGGCAGCGTTCACCAAGCGGCCAGTCAGGGTCTCACATGCCTCCGTAGCAGCCAGCCGGCATCCAGCAGGGACTCCGTCCGGAATCACAGC
Source organism: Pseudophryne corroboree (assembly GCF_028390025.1). Taxonomy (NCBI): domain Eukaryota; kingdom Metazoa; phylum Chordata; class Amphibia; order Anura; family Myobatrachidae; genus Pseudophryne; species Pseudophryne corroboree. The sequence continues at coordinate 577,826,571 of NC_086449.1, forward strand.
AGGCCACCGGGCGCATCAATGCCGTCACTCAGGGAGCAGGAGCAGCGGGACTCTCTCGCAGATCGTCACCAAGTCACAGCCGCAGAAAGGAGGCGCGACTACAAGAACTTGAGAAGTTCGATAGACTTCTTGGAAAACAGCCACTAACCCCTATTGCACACTGTAACTGAAGCCGCTGCGGCTGCTGTAATAAATACTCTGTCCCGAGTTAGCGTACACACGCCGGAATAGCCGTGCAGCTTACACTCAGTGCATACACACAGACCGACACGCTGAGAGCACGAGGCAGCTCTAGGTGTGGCAATTATACTATACAAACGCTCAACAGAAACTGAATGCGACACCAGTATTTGATTGTATGTTGTGGTCCAAAGCAGCAACAAGTAATAATATATTTGTAAAAGGGGGATACAATAAGTTAAAATATAATGGTACAACACAATACAATTCAATCACAGAGAGAGAGTCACACCCAATGATACGTACGCTTTGTCGCTTGCGCCAAAGACGACCTATGAGTCTTTTAAAAAGCAAGACGACCTATGAGTCTTTTAAAAAGCAGAGAGAGAGTGACCGGCCCAGGTGCAAGGTTTATATACCCTTGCCCAAAATACAATACAATACAATGGGGTTGTATGCTCTCCACTGATTGGTTGGAGGGATGGTCGTTTACAGGCCCTCATTCCGAGTTGATCGGTCGCAAGGCGAATTTAGCAGAGTTACACACGCTAAGCCTACGCCTACTGGGAGTGTATCTTAGCATCCTAAAATTGCGACCGATGTATTCGCATTATTGCGATCACAAACTACTTAGCAGTTTTAGAGTAGCTCCACACTTACTCTGCCTGTGCGATCAGTTCAGTGCTTGTCGTTCCTGGATTGACGTCAGAAACACACCCAGCGTTCGCTCAGACACTCCCCCGTTTCTCCGGCCACTCCTGCGTTTTTTCCGGAAACGGTAGCGTTTTCATCCACACGCCCCTAAAACGCCGTGTTTCCGCCCAGTAACACCCATTTCCTGTCAATCACACTACGATCGCCGGAGCGAAGAAAAAGCCGTGAGTAAAAATCCTATCTTCATAGCAAAGTTACTTGGCGCAGTCGCAGTGCGACTATTGCGCATGCGCACTAAGCGAAATTTCACTGCGATGCGATGAAAAATAACGAGCGATCAACTCGGAATGAGGGCCACAGTACAGGAGAGGTCATTGGTCGGTTTGAAGAGATGGGCGATGCCTTGATCCAGGGGTGTGTAGCTCTGGATTCCAGCCGCATACCAAGTACATAATAAACACAAATATACCTTTAATCTGCCTTTGCGAATAACTATTCGCAACGACATGCGATCTTCTCCAAACCAACACCGGATTATTACTCATAATTATCCGAACACGTAGATACCATGCATGATGCTCTGATCAGTTACTGTCCCCTCGCATACTGTAAAGGTGTATAATTCCCTTGTTGTGCCTTGCAAATAAGTAAAAGTTGCATGAGGGGAAAGGGGAGTCTATGTGCAATGTGTGCACCAAGTTTGGGAAACATGCAATGTGTGACAGATATTTCCATGTTCATTAGGTTACCCTGTCATGCGATCTCTCAAAGCAACATGATCCTACACATGAAATGACCAACCATTCTCAAGATACACACAAATATATATATATATATATATATATATAATTCCAAGAGTTTTGACTATAAATGTTACACCTCTGATCCATGTAAGTTGTCAGCTGCTAGTGATCTGTATCAGCAAGGCCTGTGCTCTTTGTATAGTATATTTGTCTCCTATTGTCCTGGTTTCCATTAAACAATGACAGTTTGGTTTGTGTGTATCTTTCTTCACAGACCAGCGGGTCTGTTCAAACATTTGAATACCAAGACATTGGGGTATATTTACTAAGGTCCCGATTTTGACCGAGATGGTGTTTTTTCTTCAAAGTGTCATCTCGGGAATTTACTAAACTCAAATCACGGCAGTGATGAGGGCATTCGTATTTTTTTTGAACTCAAAAAAAAAAATTACGAATGAATACACCATCGGTCAAATACGCCTGAAATTTGGTAGAACTCGGTAATTTACTAAAAAGTGTAATTCACAAACACTGCCGGCAATAGCCAAACACTGCCGTGAAAAAATACAAATCGTAAAAAAGTGGTTAAATAAAACAGACCTGCTTTTTTTTACCGTGTTCTGATAGGCATGCACGGATCCATGAGAACCGTGCATGTTTATCAGTGGGAAGGGGTGGGAAAGTGTTAAATTTTTTGGAACAAAATGCGTAGGGTCCCCCCTCCTAAGCAAAACCAGCCTCGGGCTCATTGAGCCGGTCCTGGTTGAAAAAATATGGGGGAAAAAGTGACAGGGGTTCCCCCATATTTAATCAACCAGCACCGGGCTCTGCGCCTGGTCCTGGTTCCAAAAATACGGGGGACAAAAAGCGTAGGGGTCCCCCGTATTTCTGAAAACAGCACCGGGCTCCACTAGCCAGATACATAATGCCACAGCCGGGGGACACTTTTATATTGGTCCCTGTGGCCCTGGCATTACATACCCAACTAGTCACCCCTGGCCGGGGTACCCTGGAGGAGTGGGAACCCCAGAAATCAAGGGGTCCCCCCTCCAGCCACCCAAGGGCCAGGGGTGAAGCCCTAGGCTGTCCCCCCCATCCAAGGGCGGCGGATGGGGGGCTGATAGCCTTTTTGACAAAATGTGAATATTGTTTTTAGTAGCAGTACTACAAGTCCCAGCAAGCCTCCCCCGCAAGCTGGTACTTGGAGAACCACAAGTACCAGCATGCGGAGGAAAACCGGGCCCGCTGGTACCTGTAGTACTACTACTAAAAAAATACCCCAATAAAAACAGGAGACACACACCTTGAAACTAAAAGTTTATTACATACATCCACACCACCAAACATACATACTTACCTATGTTCACACGAGGGTCGGTCCTCTTCTCCATGTAGAATCCATGGTGTACCTGTAGGAAAAATTATACACACATAATCCAGTGTAGATCGGTCCTCTTCTGTTCTATTTGTAATCCACGTACTTTGCAAAATAAAAAAACGGACACCCGACCACGCACTGAAAGGGGCCCCATGTTTTCACATGGGACCCCTTTCCCCGACTGCCAGGAACCCCCCCTGACTTATGTCTAAGAGGGTTCCTTCAGCCAATCAGGGAGCGCCACGTCGTGGCACCCTCCTGATTGGCTGTGTCCTCCTGTAGTGTCTGTCAGGCAGCACACGGCAGTGATACAATGTAGCGCCTATGCGCTCCATTGTAACCAATGGTGGGAACTTTGTGGTCAGCGGTTGACCGAAAGTAACCTCACCGCTGATCACAAAGTTCCCACCATTGGTTACAATGGAGCGCATAGGCGCTACATTGTATCACTGCCGTGTCCTGCCTGACAGACACTACAGGAGCACACAGCCAATCAGGAGGGTGCCACGATGTGGCGCTCCCTGATTGGCTGAAGGAACCCTCTTAGACAGAAGTCAGGCAGTCGGGGAAAGGGGTCCCATGTGAAAACATGGGGCCCCTTTCAGTGCGTGGTCGGGTGTCCGTTTTTTTATTTTGCAAAGTACGTGGATTACAAATAGAACAGAAGAGGACCGATCTACACTGGATTATGTGTGTATAATTTTTCCTACAGGTACACCATGGATTCTACATGGAAAAGAGGACCGACCCTCGTGTGAACATAGGTAAGTATGTATGTTTGGTGGTGTGGATGTATGTAATAAACTTTTACTTTCAAGGTGTGTGTCTCCTGTTTTTATTGGGGTATTTTTTTAGGTGTAGTACTACAGGTACCAGCGGGCCCAGTTTTCCTCCGCATGCTGGTACTTGTGGTTCTCCAAGTACCAGCTTGCGGGGGAGGCTTGTTGGGACTTGTAGTACTGCTACTAAAAACAATATTCACATTTTGTCAAAAAGGCTATCAGCCCCCCATCCGCCGCCCTTGGATGGGGGGGACAGCCTCAGGCTTCACCCCTGGCCCTTGGGTGGCTGGAGGGGGGGGACCCCTTGATTTAAGGGGTTCCCACTCCTCCAGGGTACCCCGGCCAGGGGTGACTAGTTGGGTATGTAATGCCAGGGCCACAGGGACCAATATAAAAGTGTCCCCCGGCTGTGGCATTATGTATCTGGCTAGTGGAGCCCGGTGCTGTTTTCAGAAATACGGGGGACCCCTACGCTTTTTGTCCCCCGTATTTTTGGAACCAGGACCAGGCGCAGAGCCTGGTGCTGGTTGATTAAATATGGGGGAACCCCTGTCACTTTTTTCCCCATATTTTTTCAACCAGGACCGGCTCAATGAGCCCGAGGCTGGTTTTGCTCAGGAGGGGGGACCCCACGCATTTTTTATTTTTAATTTTAACAATGTTTTATTTTTTACGAAAGGTGCACAATGAAGCCCAGCACAGATCTCACAGATCCGGACGAGATTCATTGTGTTAAAGTCGGCAGTGTTTTACAATTCACTCCCGTAAAACACTGCCAAAAAATACGAATGACATCGACATCGGTAAATACGAAAATGCAGAATACGACAGCTTAGTAAATTAGTCGTAATAAATTCAAAAAGTTGCAAATTTACACTTTCGATGTAATTCGTGTTTGAACTTTAACCTCATTCTGAAAAATACGAATTTTAGTAAATATACCCCATTGTGTTGGAAGGATGTGCATATTTGGTTAGATTAGTGTGTGTGTGAACAGTGACTCGACACAGGCAGGGCACTGTGGCATGTCTCTGCATTAATAGTAAGAATCTTTCTGTAATTGCTCATACCACGCCTGTACGCGCACTCCCGTGGGAGGCGATTGTACGCAATTTGCGAGTATGCTGCACGCACGCCAGACTAAGTACATATATGGATGCCATCTGTGTGGTGTTTGCATGTGGTGTGTGTATTGCAATATTTTCCGAATTCGACAGTCCACCATTTGGCAGTCAACAATAACTGCCACTAATATTAATAACAGAAAAAAAAATATTTACATGCTATACATTACAATGGGCGAGTATGTACCTTGGAAGAGGGAGAAAAGGTCATAGGTGAGAAATGGATGGCCTAGTGTGATAGTAAAAACGTGTATGTATGAGTAACTGCCTGAGGGGGATGTATCATCGTGCATCACTAGCTTCTAGGCTTTGCGAAGTATTCATTATATTCCTTCTCATCCCGTATTAAGGGTCTGTACATGGTCCAACAAACTCCACCGAGCTATATGATAAATGGGGAGCACATTTATCTTATGATACATCGTGGGGATCCATATGTGTGAGCAATTATGTGTCCCTATTATCTAATGACTATGTGTGTTAAACTAACCTAGCCCTACAGAGATGAACAGAAGACATGTAATGGTACATACAACAATAAAATGACATTTTTGGTAATTGATGAGTTGGGTTCCGGTTTGTGGATTTCCTTTTTCTGATGCTAGCCTTGGTGAAAGTGATACACTGATCCTGGGGTCCTACCAACCCGTACTCTCCATCAGAACTCACTCCAGATCCTTGCTCCACCTCTCTGGGACCCTCACAAAACAAGTTGTCCTTATTAAAACCAAAGTCACTAACAGAACCCGAAACGCAGTCTCTTATAACCGATCCATTTCGTTAGGGGAAAGGACGAAAAATAAGAAGGAGAAAAGAAAGGAAAAATGCAGGGGGAGGTGAAAAAAAAAAATGGTACGACAACCGTTCTAACTCTCGTTACTCTCCGTGCTCAGATGCCTTTCAACAGTCCTACCTCTCAACTTTCCCGGAACAAGCACTCTAGTGATACGAGGTTCTCTTCCACCTGCTCTTTGTCACGAGTCTTCTCCGGGTCAGCGACCTTCTTGCAATGGGACGAGTGGACCCAAGTCTCTCTCTCGGCAACCTTCAATGCTGTTGTGCTGGTTAACAAAACTTGGTATGGTCCTTCCCACCTGTCTATGAGGCAACCTGAGCGTAAGAAATTTCGAATCATCACATAATCCCCAGGTTCAATGTCATGACAATTACTGTTTGGTAGGTCAGGAATCACCAGCTTTAGATTTCTTTGTTGATTTCTGAGCTGCTGGCTCATCCTAATCAAATATTGCACAGTCACTTCGTTATTACATTAACGGGGGTCAATCATTACGTGAGGCTGTCGCCCAAAAAGAACTTCAAAGGGTGATAGGTTAAGTGGTGACCTGGGAGTGGTTCTGATGCTGTACAACACTAGTGGCAAAGCTTCTGGCCACAGCAATCCAGTTTCAACCATCACTTTGCTAAGCTTGTTCTTAATAGTGCTATTCATTCTCTCCACCTTTGCGCTCGCCTGTGGCTGGTACGGAGTATGTAGCTTGCTATTAATACCCATCAGTTTGCACATGACCAGAAAGAGTTCACCTGTAAAATGGGTACCCCTATCACTTTCAATTATTCTAGGGATACCATATCTACACACAAATTCCTGCACAATTTTCTTTGCAGTGAACATAGCAGTATTTGTGGCAGCAGGGAACGCTTCTACCCAATTGGAAAACACATCAATACAGACTATTACATATTTTAAATTCCTACAGGGTGGTAACTGTATGAAGTCAATTTGTATTACCTAAAAAGGGCCGTCTATCGGAGGGATATGGGATGGTTCTGTTGGTATTGACTTTCCAATATTCTTCCTCAAGCAAGTAAGACATGTCATTGCTCTCTTACCCGCATGAGAAGAGAATCCAGGCGCACACCAGTAGGCTCTCACCAGCTTACACATACCCTCTTTACTTAGATGAGTCAGACCATGTGCCGCCTCAGCTAAGCTTGGAAGATATGCTCTGGGGGCCACTGGCTTACCGTGCCCATCTGTCCAGAGGCCCGAAGACTCTCTTCCATATCCCTTTGCCTTCCAGACGGACTTCTCCTGCAGGGAACACAAATCTTGCATTTCAATGAGTTGTTGTTTGCTTATTGTGTTAAATGTCATCAGTGGTGTGATGTTGGTTAGTGTGGCTGAACTTGCTGCTGCCTTGGCAGCTTCGTCTGCCGGCTGTTACCAAGTGACACTGGGTCTTGACTGTAAGTGTGGGCTTTGCACTTGATAACAGCCACTCTGTCGGGGTCTTGTATTGCTGATAGCAATCTTTTGATGTGGGTCGCATGCGCCACGGGTGTGCCAGCTGCTGTCATGAAATTTCTGAGGCGCCATAGGGCCCCAAAATCATGTACCACTCCAAAGGCATACCTAGAATCTGTGTATATATTAGCTGACTTACCCTTGGCCAATTCACACGCTCTGGTTAGGGCGACCAGCTCAGCAACTTGTGCTGAGTGCGGTGGGCCCAGGGGCTCAGCTTCTATGATACTTCTGTCGTCTACAACTGCGTACCCAGTGCACAGGTCTCCCGAGTCCGTCTGTCTGTGGCAACTACCGTCAGTGTAGAAGGTAAAATCTACGTTTTCCAGTGGGTTGTCACTAATGTCAGGTCTCGCAGTGAAAGTCTGGTTCAGATATTCCATACAATCATGCGTATCAGTGTCTGCACTAAATCCTCCTTCACCATCATTCTCATCCTCCACCCTTTGTGCCTGTCCAGGCACACTTGGCAGATAAGTTGCAGGATTTAGTGTGCTGCATCTCTTAATGGTGATGTTTACAGGGGCCATTAGTGCTGATTCCCACTTTGTAAATCGTGCCGATGAGACATGTCTGGTTTGGGCAGAGTTCAGTAAGGCTGATACTGCATGAGGTGTATGGACGGTCAGGTTGTGTCCTAACACTACGTCTTCGCTCTTACTCACTAGCAAAGCTATCGCTGCAACACTTCGCAAGCATGTGGGGAGAGACCGTGCTACAGTGTCCAACTGTGCACTGTAGTATGCTACTGGTCTGCTGGCATCACCATGTTTCTGTGTTAAAACACCTGCCGCACACCCAGCACTCTCTGTACCGTACAGTTCAAAGGGTTTCCCATAATCTGGCATACCTAATGCAGGTGCCTGTGATAGGCACTGTTTGAGTCTCTCAAATGCCAGTTTGGACTCATCTGTGTGCGAAATCATTTCTGGTTTGTTTGAAGAGACCATCTCTTGCAAAGGTAAAGCCAGTATGGAGAACCCTGGGATCCAGTTTCGGCAGTACCCACACATTCCTAGGAAAGTGCGGATCTGTTGCTGGGTTTGTGTCAGAGTCATGTTGCGAATCGCTTCTATCCTATCAGCAGTGAGGTGTCGTTGTCCTTGTGTCAAGCAATGCCCCAAATACCTCACCCCTTTACTGCACAGCTGTAATTTATCCTTTGAAACCTTGTGTCCTGTCTGGGAGAGGTGAAGCAGCAGCTGCTTCGTATCTGCCAAGGACGTTTCAAATGAGTCAGAGCACAACAATAAGTCATCAACATACTGTATTAGCACTGAGCCATTTTCAGGTTGAAAGGATTGCAAACAGTCATGCAGTGCTTGGGAGAAGATACTTGGGCTGTCAATGAAGCCTTGGGGAAGACGAGTCCAGGTGTACTGTACTCCCCTGTAAGAGAAGGCGAAAAGGTACTGACTGTCGGGGTGGAGAGGGACAGAAAAGAAGGCAGAACAGAGATCAATGACAGTGAAGTATGAAGAGGTTGCGGGGATCTGCATCAAGATGACAGTTGGATTGGGCACTACGGGAAATTGACTCTAAACTATTTTGTTCACCCCTCTTAAATCCTGCACTAGCCGGTAACCCCTCCCCCCACTCTTTTTCACAGGGAAGATGGGACTATTGGCTGTGCTGGACGTCCTGACTAGGATGCCCTGTTGTAGCAACCGCTCTATGACGAGGTACACTCCTAATTCTACCTCTGGCTTCAGAGGATACTGAGGGATTTTTGGAGCTATCCTACCATCTTTTACTTGTACTACTACTGGGGCTACATTCACCATCAATCCAGTGTCTTGTCCATCTTTGGTCCAAAGGGAACCCGGTATTTGTGAGATCATTTCCTCTACCTTTGATGGACACTTGTCTATAACAGCAGAGTGCGACATTAGCCTTTGAGGGGTGTCTAATATATCTTGCACTTCTTGAACGTGATTCTCAGGTATATCCAAGAAGACACCCTCAGGAGTACAATATATGACACACCGCATTTTACACAATAAATCTCTGCCGAGCAGATTAGTCGGAGCCGATGCAGCCAGCAGAAAAGAGTGTTTGGTCTGCAGGGGCCCTATCGTAATGTCTGCCAGTCTACTTAAAGGGTAGTGTTGCACCGTTCCTGTTACTCCCATAGCCGAAATGGTTTTGCCCGTGGTCAGTAAATTGGTTGGAGCTTTGAGTACAGATCTGGCCGCCCCTGTATCTACAAGAAATGGTTGTAGTGTTCCTGCTACTTTGACCAAGACCTCAGGTTCATTTCCAGGGCCAGCGATCATCTTCACAGGCTGCAGACTACAGGTGTGGCCTAACCTCTATTGGGGCCGTGGACCCACCCTTTGGGCGTTGGCGGCTATGATATGTGAGGGGGATAACGGTAAGTCTTCGGGGGTTCGCCAGTCCTCCTTGGTGGGTACCTCCTTGTTTCCCCTCTATGCGGCTCATACTCTCTCCTGTATGATCCCTGATCTCCTCTATGTGTATAATTACTTTGCTCGTGTTCTTGTCTAGGGGGTCTGAATTTTTGTCTGCTGTTACAATTGCTGGCATTATGCCCTTCCCTTTTACACAGATAACAAACTCTTGACTTTTTCCTTTGTATCAACTTTTTCCAGGGGCCTGGGGTTTTGGTCGAGTTGGTGCTCCTTCCAGTGCTTGGATGCTCATCACCATCAACCGCTCCCCTTGTGCCTCCCTGGTTTCTGGATATTACGGTCGTGCTCCAGTGCTGATTCCCTAAGTGCAGTCACCGTAATACCCCTCCAGTTTGGCATAGAAGTTTGCACCCTGGTTTTCAGTGCCTCCTTCAATCCCTCCATTAATACAGAGACAGCTACTTCCCTGTGGTTGACATTGTCCCTAATATCCTCAACCCCAGTGAATTTAGCCATTTCCATCAAAGCTCTGTGGAAATATTCGGATGCCAGTTCATTCTCTTTCTGTCTTATGGAAAAAATCTTATTCCATCTAACTACGGCTGGGAAATATAAACCTAGTTGTATATTGATTTGCCTGACATTCTCCTGATTGTAAGCATCAGTGAGTGGCACTTCTGCATCTAGGTTGCAGTCTGTAATAAATTTTGAGATGTCAATGTTAGAGGGGAGACTCGCTCGCAACACCGTCCGCCAATCTCTGTTTGTGGGTTCTTGGGAAAGTCCTACATCTTTTATATATTTCTCTAACGTCCTAAGTGGATGCTGGGGACTCTGTAAGGACCATGGGGATTAGCGGCTCCGCAGGAGACTGGGCACAACTATAAAGAAAGCTTTAGACTACTGGTGTGCACTGGCTCCTCCCACTAAGACCCTCCTCCAGACTTCAGTTAGATTCTTGTGCCCGGCTGAGCTGGATGTACACTAGGGGCTCTCCTGAGCTCCTAGAAAGAAACTATATTTAGGTTTTTTATTTTACAGTGAGATCTGCTGGCAACAGACTCACTGCAGCGAGGGACTAAGGGGAGAAGAAGCGAACCTACCTAACAGGTGGTAGTTTGGGCTTCTTAGGCTACTGGACACCATTAGCTCCAGAGGGATCGACCGCAGGACCCGACCTTGGTGTTCGTTCCCGGAGCCGCGCCGCCGTCCCCCTTACAGAGCCAGAAGCATGAAGAGGTCCGGAAAATCGGCGGCAGAAGACTTCGGTCTTCACCAAGGTAGCGCACAGCACTGCAGCTGTGCGCCATTGCTCCTCATGTACACCTCACATTCCGGTCACTGATGGGTGCAGGGCGCTGGGGGGGGGGATAAAGTGAAATAAAGCACTCACACGCTTGTCAAAGAAGGTGGCACTACCGTCTCCGGATACGGCCGCCCTGAAGGAATCTGCTGATAGAAAGCAGGAGGCTATCCTGAAATCTATATACACACACACAGGTGTTATACTGAGACCAGCTATTGCTTCAGCATGGATGTGCAGTGCTGCAGCTGCATGGTCAGATTCCCTGTCAGAAAATATTGATACCCTAGACAGGGACACTATATTGCTAACCATAGAGCATATAAAAGACGCACTTTTATACATGAGGGATGCACAGAGGGATATTTGCCGGCTGGCATCAAAAATTAGTGCAATGTCCATTTCTGCTAGGAGAGGGTTATGGACTCGGCAGTGGACAGGTGATGCAGATTCCAAAAGGCACATGGAAGTTCTGCCTTATAAGGGTGAGGAGTTGTTCGGGGATGGTCTCTCGGACCTCGTTTCCACAGCAACAGCTGGGAAGTCTACATTTTTACCCCATGTTCCCTCACAGCCAAAGAAAGCACCGTATTATCAGGTACAGTCCTTTCGGCCCAATAGGGGCAAGCGGGTTAAAGGCGCGTCTTTTCTGCCCAGAGGCAGAGGTAGGGGAAAAAAGCTGCAGCATACAGCCAGTTCCCAGGAGCAAAAGTCCTCCCCCGCTTCCTCTAAGTCCACAGCATGACGCTGGGGCTCCACAGGCGGAGCCAGGTACGGTGGGGGCCCGTCTCAAATATTTCAGCAATCAGTGGGCTCGCTCACGAGTGGATCCCTGGATTTTTCAGATAGTATCTCAGGGGTACAAGCTGGAGTTTGAGATGTCTCCCCCCCACCGTTTCCTCAAATCTGCCTTGCCAACCACTCCCTCAGGCAGGGAGGCAGTGTTACAGGCAATTCACAAGCTGTATTCACAACAAGTGATAGTAAAGGTACCCCTACTTCAACAAGGACGGGGTTACTATTCCACAATGTTTGTGGTACCGAAACCGGACGGTTCGGTGAGACCCATTTTAAATTTGAAATCCTTGAACACATATATAAAAAAATTCAAGTTCAAGATGGAATCGCTCAGGGCGGTTATTGCAAGCCTGGACGAGGGGGATTACATGGTATCACTGGACATCAAGGATGCTTACCTGCATGTCCCCATTTACCATCCTCACCAGGAGTACCTCAGATTTGTGGTACAGGATTGTCATTACCAATTCCAGACGTTGCCGTTCGGTCTATCCACGGCTCCGAGGGTCTTTACCAAGGTAATGACCGAAATGATGATACTCCTTCGAAAGAAGGGTGTTTTAATTATCCCGTACTTGGACGATCTCCTGATAAAGGCGAGGTCCAGAGAGCAGTTGTTGGTCGGGGTAGCACTATCTCGGGAGGTGCTACTACAGCACGGCTGGATTCTAAACATTCCAAAGTCACAGCTGGTCCCTACGACACGTCTACTGTTCCTGGGGATGGTTCTGGACACAGAACAGAAAAAAGTGTTTCTCCCGGAGGAGAAGGCCAAGGAGCTGTCATCTCTAGTCAGAGGCCTCCTAAAACCAAAACAGGTGTCGGTGCATCACTGCACGCGGATCCTGGGAAAGATGGTAGCTTCCTACGAAGCAATTCCATTCGGCAGGTTTCATGCAAAGAGTGCTCATCTTCAAGAGGGCCGCAGATTCGGCATACAGGACTGGGTCCTGGTGACCACGGATGCCAGCCTTCGAGGCTGGGGGGCAGTCACACAGGGAAGAAACTTCCAAGGACTATGGTCAAATCAGGAGACTTCCCTGCACATAAATATTCTGGAACATTTACAATGCCCTAAGTCAGGCAAAAACCCTGCTTCAAAACCAGCCGGTACTGATCCAGTCAGACAACATCACGGCGGTCGCCCATGTAAACCGACAGGGCGGCACGAGAAGCAAGACGGCAATGGCAGAAGCCACAAGGATTCTCCGATGGGCGGAAAATCACGTCTTAGCACTGTCAGCAGTGTTCATTCCGGGAGTGGACAACTGGGAAGCAGACTTCCTCAGCAGGCACGACCTCCACCCGGGAGAGTGGGGACTTCATCCAGAAGTCATTTAAATGATTGTAAACCGTTGGGAAAGGCCACAGGTGGACATGATGGCGTCCCGCCTCAACAAAAAGCTAGAAAAGTACTGCGCCAGGTCAAGGGACCCGCAGGCGATAGCTGTGGATGCTCTAGTGACACCGTGGGTGTACCGGTCGGTTTATGTGTTCCCTCCTCTTCCTCTCATACCAAAGGTACTGAGGATAATAAGGAGACGAGGAGTAAGAACTATACTCATTGTTCCGGATTGGCCAAGAAGAGCTTGGTACCCGGAACTTCAAGAAATGATCTCAGAGGACCCATGGCCTCTACCGCTCAGACAAGACCTGCTGCAGCAGGGGCCCTGTCTGTTCCAAGACTTACCGCGGCTGCATTTGACGGCATGGCGGTTGAACACCGGATCCTGAAGGAAAAGGGCATTCCGGAGGAAGTCATTCCTACGCTGATTAAAGCTAGGAAAGAAGTAACCGCAAACCATTATCACCGCATATGGCGAAAATATGTTGCGTGGTGTGAGGCCAGGAAGGCCCCAACGGAGGAATTTCAGCTGGGCCGTTTCCTGCACTTCCTACAGTCAGGGGTGACTATGGGCCTTAAATTGGGTTCCATTAAGGTCCAGATTTCGGCTCTATCGATTTCTTCCAGAGAGAATTGGCTTCACTACCTGAAGTTCAGACTTTTGTTAAGGGAGTGCTGCATATTCAGCCCCCTTTTGTGCCTCCAGTGGCACCTTGGGATCTCAACGTGGTGTTGGATTTCCTAAAGTCACATTGGTTTGAGCCACTGAAAACCGTGGATTTGAAATATCTCACGTGGAAAATGGTCATGTTGTTGGCCTTAGCTTCGGCCAGGCGTGTATCAGAATTGGCGGCTTTGTTATGTAAAAGCCCTTATCTGATTTTCCATATGGATAGGGCAGAATTGAGGATTCGTCCCCAGTTTCTCCCCAAAGTGGCATCAGCTTTTCATCTGAACCAACCTATCGTGGTGCCTGCGGCTACAAATGACTTGGAGGCTTCCAAGTGTTTGGACGTAGTCAGGGCCCTGAAAATCTATGTTTCCAGGACAGTTGGAGTCAGAAAGACTGACTCGCTCTTTATCCTGTATGCACCCAACAAGTTGGGTGCACCTGCTTCAAAGCAGACTATTGCTCGCTGGATCTGTAGTACGATTCAGCTTGCACATTCTGCGGCTGGACTGCCGCATCCTAAATCAGTGAAAGGCCATTCCAACTTTGCCGAGCAGCTACTTGGTCGGGGTCAAACACGTTTGCTAAATTCTACAAGTTTGACACCCTGGCTGAGGAGGACCTAGAGTTTGCCCATTCGGTGCTGCAGAGTCATCCGCACTCTCCCGCCCGTTTGGGAGCTTTGGTATAATCCCCATGGTCCTTACGGAGTCCCCAGCATCCACTTAGGACGTTAGAGAAAATAAGAATTTACTCACCGGTAATTCTATTTCTCGTAGTCCGTAGTGGATGCTGGGCGCCCATCCCAAGTGCGGATTGTCTGCAATACTTGTATATAGTTATTGCTTAACTAATGGGTTATTGTTGAGCCATCTGTTAAGAGGCTCAGTTGTTATCATACTGTTAACTGGGTATTGTATCACGAGTTATACGGTGTGATTGGTGTGGCTGGTATGAGTCTTACCCGGGATTCAAAATCCTTCCTTATTGTGTCAGCTCTTCCGGGCACAGTAATCTAACTGAAGTCTGGAGGAGGGTCTTAGTGGGAGGAGCCAGTGCACACCAGTAGTCTAAAGCTTTCTTTATAGTTGTGCCCAGTCTCCTGCGGAGCCGCTAATCCCCATGGTCCTTACGGAGTCCCCAGCATCCACTACGGACTACGAGAAATAGAATTACCGGTGAGTAAATTCTTATTTTCTGGCATCCGACTAAATCCTTTCTGGGGTCAGGGAATTCTGCCATAATTGACCTCAGCTCCATACGGGACCAGGGACAGTACATTGCAATGTTCCTGATTGGGGTCACCCCCTGAGTGTCAGTTCTCCCGTTAGGGACTGCAATCACCCTAACTGGATGCAACTCAACCACATCTTTCTTGTTTGTCTCTACAATACGGGGAGTCACTGTTTCTGCATAATGGATGGTACCATACTTACCATTCGCCACGATCTCATCTGCCCCCTCACTGGCTGATGTGGCCACTGCCCTTGGTGGTTGGGCAATGCCCACCCTTGTGTCGTGTATGGTGGCAGCCAGGGCAAGGGCTGAGATCATGCTAGGCTCATCCTCTACGTTGCTGTAATCTTGGGGAGAAGGTAAAACAGGGTACAAGGTACAAGCGTTAGTTTTATACATTCGCTGCGCATTTCCCTGACCTCTACCTTTTTATCATTGGTGGTGACACTCTTCTCTCCATCAACATATGGTGGTGGTGGTGCTGTCGCATTCACGCTTCTGCCTGGTTTGGAACTTGCTGTGCGAGCAAGCTCCCTTTGCACATCCCCCTCTTGTTGCCACAAGTTTAAACAATCTGTATGCCTTACCCTTTGCTTTCTGGATTTGAGCAGACATATTATAATCCTTACATTGTGTAGTACCTCTGGATCAAAACTACCTATCCCAGGAAATTATGATTTATCCTCCACAGTCATTCGTGTCCATTCATCACAAAAGGTCTCAGTGTGGGGACCATACTTCCCCCACATTACCAACCGAGCTGACCCCCTGGGTCTCAATTCTGCTGTCTGAACCCTGACTGAGGAACGTCCCTGTGTTGTGCACTTGGCTCCCATTGTGGACCCTTTTAACACGGGTAAACTTCCTAAAATGCTCCAAACACAGTAGTCTAACGGTGGAAGTCCTCAAAGTTCTTCCACTAACTTCTTCTGCTCTGAGTACCACGGATCCGCCCTATTTAGCAGACACGCGTAGCCAGTGCAGGCCCTACTTCGGCCTATATCCCCTCGGCCTTTAGGAGTAACTTACCGTACCCAGTGAATATCTGCCTAAAAGACAATTTTTACACAAATCACGCTTGCATGTGCTTTACACAACGCGTATGATGACGAGGTTTACGCACAAATATGCAAAACTTCGTATCACGTTGCGCCACGTATCGCTCACACAACCATGCGGTCCAATCGCACAGCTTATAGACACTTGCTATCTATAAGTTGTAGGATCACTGGAGTCTTCACACTGTGCTCCAAAACAGCCGCAGTGTAATACCAAGAAAAAAACCTTTAAAACAACAATTTCACAAAGCTTTATCACACTCCGTTGCACGTGTTCACCTAGACCGTGCTCACCAAGTTCACCGAGTTTCACCGAGTTCACCAAGTTCACCAAGCGGAGTTCAATACATTCACACCTTTTTCAGCCCACACTAACACTCTATAGGTTTTCTGATCAGAAAAATATCCTTTCCTGTTAACCGATAGCTTTCCCCAGAGGTAACACACTTTATCAATGTTATTCTAATCTGCGTTTGAAACCGGATAGTTATGTGCTATTTGTAGATAAACATCTACTACTCTGCTTTAAATAGAAGTATTGTGTGGTTTGTCCTTGGCGTTAGCGATCTTACGCAACTTGCGTAATTACGCAACCACACGTGCCTTTTCACGCTTGTGCGTGCTCACATACTTTGTCCGGGCCACGTGTACAAAAGTGCACCCACACTAAAACAAATCACACAGTATAAATGTGAGCGATATAAATTATTGTCGCTCACGAACACACCCCACAATTGCTCTGTTTTAACCTAAAAGACTAGGCCAGAGCTGCGTTTTGTGTTCTTACAACTATATCATTAACACAGTTACTTCAAAATGTATATAGCAACACAGATGTATCCGGTTTCACACAAACCTATAAATGACCGTTATAACCTATGGCAACAATATGTGGGATGGATGCAAAGTATGGGTACGCTGTGTGCGCCTTTACGCAAAGTTACATGTGCAAAAGAAAAAAAAAGAAAAAACTTTTAAATGGCTTTTTTTTCCCTTTGTCCTTGCGGTTCACGCCAGCATCCCTAACCAATGCAGTACAGGCGCGGTTCATCAGCACAAGATAGCTCAACACAATATAATAATGCTAATCCACCCTTTGCTGCTGGCAAGCGCCTGTACTGTTGTGCAAAAGCCGGATATGAGACGAGCCGGACGATATCCCCAATTGAGAAGTTCGATAGACTTCTTGGAAAACAGCCACTAACCCCTATTGCACACTGTAACTGAAGCCGCTGCGGCTGCTGTAATAAATACACACGCCGGAATAGCCGTGCAGCTTACACTCAGTGCATACACACAGACCGACACGCTGAGAGCACGAGGCAGCTCTAGGTGTGGCAATTATACTATACAAACGCTCAACAGAAACTGAATGCGACACCAGTATATGATTGTATGTTGTGGTCCAAAGCAGCAACTAGTAATAATATATTTGTAAAAGGGGGTTACAATAAGTTAAAATATAATGGTACAACAAAATACAATTCAATCACAGAGAGAGAGTCACACCCAATGATACGTACGCTTTGTCGCTTGCGCCACCCGGATCCGGTCCCCAGCCGTCTGGCAAGACGACCTATGAGTCTTTTAAAAAGCAGAGAGAGAGTGACCGGCCCAGGTGCAAGGTTTATATAACCTTGCCCAAAATACAATACAATGGGGTTGTATGCTCTCCACTGATTGGTTGGAGGGATGGTCGTTTACAGTACAGGAGAGGTCATTGGTCGGTTTGAAGAGATGGGCGATGCCTTGATCCAGGGGTGTGTAGCTCTGGATTCCAGCCGCATACCAAGTACATAATAAACACAAATATACCTTTAATCTGCCTTTGCGAATAACTATTCGCAACGACATGCGATCTTCTCCAAACCAACACCGGATTATTACTCATAATTATCCGAACACGTAGATACCATGCATGATGCTCTGATCAGTTACTGTCCCCTCGCATACTGTAAAGGTGTATAATTCCCTTGTTGTGCCTTGCAAATAAGTAAAAGTTGCATGAGGGGAAAGGGGAGTCTATGTGCAATGTGTGCACCAAGTTTGGGAAACATGCAATGTGTGACAGATATTTCCATGTTCATTAGGTTACCCTGTCATGCGATCTCTCAAAGCAACATGATCCTTCACATGAAATGACCAACCATTCTCAAGATACACACAAATATATATATATATATATATATATATATATATATATATATATAATTCCAAGAGTTTTGACTATAAATGTTACACCTCTGATCCATGTAAATTGTCAGCTGCTAGTGATCTGTATCAGCAAGGCCTGTGCTCTTTGTATAGTGTATTTGTCTCCTATTGTCCTGGTTTCCATTAAACAATGACAGTTTGGTTTGTGTGTATCTTTCTTCACTGACCAGCGGGTCTGTTCAAACATTGGAATACCAAGACATTGTGTTGGAAGGATGTGCATGTTTGGTTAGATTAGTGTGTGTGTGAACAGTGACTCGACACAGGCTGGGCACTGTGGCATGTCTCTGCATTAATAGTAAGAATCTTTCTGTAATTGCTCATACCACGCCCGTACGTGCACTCCCGTGGGAGGCGATTGTACGCAATTTGCGAGTATGCTGCACGCACGCCAGACTAAGTACATATATGGATGCCATCTGTGTGGTGTTTGCATGTGGTGTGTGTATTGCAATATTTTCCGACTTCGACAAACTCCAACTGGTACTCAAGGCAGCCAGGAACTCCGCGGGTCGCTGATACCGCCACACGGCACGGTCACCACGTCCAGCGTCTGCAGTCCCAGGGGGCAGGGGCCAAGCAAGGGTGAGCCGGCGGGTGCCCAGTATTAACGAGTGCACATCACACAATCAGTCCCCGTAATGCAGTGTAGCAGATAACCGAGGTGCGGCTGCAGGCACTAAGCAGAGTGTGTAGCCATGAAAAGCCTATCGCACAGCTCCAGCACCCACACCAATTTTCGCGCCAGGCGTCCCGGCGGTCATACGGGCTGCCAACATACGCAGCCAGATTCCGGTGAAATTACGAGCTCCAGTGGCAGAAAGGGCACCCCCCAACTCCTCAGTCCACGGTCACCCCTTCAGAGCAATTACAGTTCCCACGAGGGCAGCAAAAGTAGGGAAAATAGGTAATTATCTCATGTCCACCACAGGAGCTGAGCTAAAATGCGGCCATGCTGGATGCCCCGCCCACCGGAAGTCGGTTATATATATTTTTAATAAGGTGTTAAAGACATTATGAAACGTGATGGGGGCTCATGAAATATTTAAGGGGTGGGGGAATCATTAAATGTTTATGAGGTGGGGCAACATTAAATAAGGGGTGAGCGAGGGTCATTATTATATAAGAATAAAATACACACACACACACACACACACACACACACACACACACACACACACACACACACACACACACACACACATATTCTATTATTCTTATATAATAATGACCCTCACTCACCCCTTATTTAATGTTGCCCCACCTCATAAATAGTTAATGAGTCCCACACCCCTTAAATATTTCATGAGCCCCCATCACGTTTCATAATATATATATATATATTTACCAACGTGCGGCACTCAGCTTGCTGTAACAAAGACTCTGGAAACCAGATGAATTTCAACAACGTTTCAGTGCTCGCAAGCACTATCGTCAGGTTTATATAGTTCAAAAAAGCAAATTACATACCTTATATACCTATGCACCCGTGACTCATGCCGCACCTGGAGCCGAGGTAGACCCTCCTCCTTTCCGGCGGAACTTGATGACCTCATTCTCAAGTGACACCCATCACCATAGCAACAAGTAAACATGAGACAGCGGTTCTAACAGATATGATCGTACTTATAATAATATGGCAGGACATCTATCAAACATATATAAGCACCATATACATTATAGAAGATTATTCATCCGAAACAACCATAGCTCAGATATTCATTTAACCCCCGAGGGGCTAACACATCTAATCGGTGGATCCATTGAACCTCACGCTGTAATAACAACCGATTACGGTCGCTCCCTCTAATTGGTTTCTTAACCCAGTCGATCATACGATATCGTATGCTTGCAATAGAATGTTTGTATTCTGCAAAATGACGGGCCACTGGCTGCTCCGATTTTTTATCACTAGCCAGTGCCGCCCTAATTGCAGATCTATGCATCGCCATGCGGTCTTTAAATCTACCCTGGGTCTTTCCTATATACGAAAGAACACAGGGACAGATTATTTGATAAACCACATAACTAGAATTGCAGGTAAGATGGTGACGTATTGTGAATTTTTTACCTGTGTGGGGATGATAAAATGCATCCCCCGGTATTAAAAAACTACATGTTGTACAACCACATTTAAAGCATCCAAGACTTTTCTTGAAAAGAAAATGTGTTGGTTTATCCGAATCACAATTGCCTATATCTGCATGTACTAGTAGATCTCTAAGGTTTTGTCCACGTGTGTAACATGGCATAGGGTCCACATCTTTAAATGGTAATTGTGGGTCTGATTTAATAACATGCCAATTATCCTTAATAATCAAGCATACCTCTCTAGATTGTGTATTAAACCGATTGACAATGGGTATCTTTTTACTTCTGTCTTTAGTTTTTGTTTTCTTAAGCAGTGAGGTGCGATCTATCTTTAATACTCTTGCTTTGGTCTGTGATAACATCTCTTTAGAGTATCCCCTTGCTACTAATTTACCAATTAAGACATCAATTTGGTCAGCTGCTGTATTAACATTAGAATTTATTCTCCAAATGCGTAGCATTTGGGAATATGGCAATGAGTTCTTCAAATTAACAGGGTGGCAGATATTATATTGTAGCAGCGTATTCCTATCTGTCGTTTTTACATGTACTGATGTTTCAAACTGATTATCAATTAATCTAATGTCTACATCCAAATAATCAATGTGTGTCTGGCTCATGCGGAAAGTGAACTTAACCGAACCTTCACCAGAGTTATTATCTTCCATTAAATTAACAAATTGATCTTTAGACCCTGACCAGACAATAAATAGGTCATCTATAAAACGAGTGTACAGAATAATATTCGCTGATATATTCAACTCTGAGAAAAATATTTCCTGCTCAACACTGAACATAAATATGTTCGCTATTGCTGGGGCTACTGCAGAGCCCATTGAACAACCACTTAGTTGTATATAATACTTTTTATCAAACAGAAAATAATTTTTCTTGAGAATAAACTCCAGAAGAATTAAGCAGAATTCAATATATGTCAAGTCAAAGATACCACTCTCAATCATAAAACGTTTGACAGCTTGTAAACACATATCATGCGGTATTATTGTGTATAGACTGACCACATCTGCGCAGATCATCCAGGAACTCTCCGGGATCTTACGCAGTGTGGTCCGCTTACTCAAGAACATGGTTGTATCCAATAAGAAATGTTTATGCTGTTGAACCAAGGGTTGAAGTACTGAATTCAGATATGTGGAAATAGGCTGTGACAAAGAGCCTTTAGCCGAGACAATAGGACGTCCCGGCGGGGGAGTTAACCCCTTGTGTATTTTGGGAAGAGTGTATAAAAGCGGTGCTATTGGGTATTTGGGTAACAAAGCATCCGCTAATTTTTGATCAATGACCTTATTCTGTACCGCATTTCTTAAAATACCCGTTAGTTCTTTATGGAACATATCCACAGGATCACCTGTTAGCACTTTATACGTCGTCCCATCGTTCAATTGTCGCAGGATCTCCTGACGGTAATCTTGAATGTCCTGTAGGACAATAGCCCCGCCTTTGTCAGCCGGCCTTATGATTAAATTTGTATTTTGCGAGAGAGACTTAACTGCTCTTCTTTCCTCTGGTGTTAAGTTAGGATGAACATCTTTGGGCCGATTCGTCACATTCTGAACTCCCTTGTCCACTAAGCGCATAAATGTCTTAAGACTGGCATTGTTAGTATTTGGGTCAAACGTCGACTTAGGCACAATTTTCCTGAGTTGTTCTGGGATAAGATTATCCCATTCCATCGGTTCTACCGATGATTTATTAAAGAACTCCTTAATTTTTAATTTTCTAAATATCTGGTATTTCTCTTGTTGCCACTTAAAGTCGTCAAAATAAGTGGTCGGAATGTATAACAAACCTTTTTTCAATAAAGAATGTTCAGCCCCAGATAATTCATATGAAGAAAGATTCAGAATTATTTCTTCCGTGCTGCAGGTGGTTTCTTGCCTGGGTTTGAGCCTTTTGCCTTGGCCCCCCCTCCTTGTTGTTTTCCATCTTTTGCCAGCAATTTTGCCCGAGTTTGTGCCCCTAAAGGGGCTGACCCGATGTTGATGGTTCTGAGTCGCTATTCATGCTCATATATTCTTGGGAAGCTGATCCCCCAAATCTATCTTTCCTTTGGGGGCGGCGAAAAAATGGTCTTTTGTTGTTATTGCTTCTACCACCTGATAGCCATTGGTAGACAGTATGTGACTCATAGTCTTGTTGGACTTTAGAGAATTTTTCTTTCTTAAATTTCAATAATTCCCGTCTATATGTGGCCACTTGATTTTCCAATTTTTTCATCCAATCCCCACTTGGGTCCATGCTCATTGTGGGCGCATGCTCGGATTCAAAGAGTTTAATCTTATCAGCTAGTATTGTTTGTTCTTTTTTGGCAAATTCTATAATTAGTAGCATCAAATCAGACGAGCAACGGTTCAATATTCCAATCCACTTCTTACAAAATGATGGATCTTGCCTACCCACAGTAGGCCCGTTTTTCATGCGTAAACCCCTAGGTATAATCTTTGCTCTGTAGTGGTCGCTTAATGAAATAGCATGAAAATAATAGTAAATCTCTTTCCTTTTCATTTTCCACAATTCTTTATATAAAACATCACCAGTAATTGCCTCAGGTTGTGTGTTTAAACCCTGTATCTCCAAAATTGCCTCAGCCTCCACATCGGAGAAACCAAACACATCACTCCCAGAAAACAGAGCTGGATTAAAAGGTTCATCAGATTCTATTTCTCCACCTTCAACCATGTTTGTTAGTAACTTATAGGTGCACACCTTGTTAGTTATACCGTCCGTTTATCAACTTCAACACAATGTATCAAGTACAATAGCATCCAGCGTTGTAACAAACCGGGAATGAAGAACCGCTGTGACAGTTTAGCAATGTATACTAAAAACAAGTCCAAAAACCCGAACGGGTAAACCAGTATCAGGATATTAGTGATTCAATATCAGGTGCCATGACAAATTAGGAATGTTTGCACAATCCATTGTATAAATGAGCATGGGCCCGGCACTCCTCGATTAAAGATACTGCTGCGCTGGTGCCCTCACATGTACTGCTTGTACAATAATATATTTACCAATGTGCGGCACTCACCTTGCTGTAACAAAGACTCCGGAAACCAGATGAATTTCAACAACGTTTCAGTGCTCGCAAGCACTATCGTCAGGTTTATATAGTTCAAAAAAGCAAATTACATACCTTCTATACCTATGCACCCGTGACTCATGCCGCACCTGGAGCCGAGGTAGACCCTCCTCCTTTCCGGCGGAACTTGATGACCTCATTCTCAAGTGACACCCATCACCATAGCAACAAGTAAACATGAGACAGCGGTTCTAACAGATATGATCGTACTTATAATAATATGGCAGGACATCTATCAAACATATATAAGCACCATATACATTATAGAAGATTATTCATCCGAAACAACCATAGCTCAGATATTCATTTAACCCCCGAGGGGCTAACACATCTAATCGGTGGATCCATTGAACCTCACGCTGTAATAACAACCGATTACGGTCGCCCCCTCTAATTGGTTTCTTAACCCAGTCGATCATACGATATCGTATGCTTGCAATAGAATGTTTGTATTCTGCAAAATGACGGGCCACTGGCTGCTCCGATATTTTATCACTAGCCAGTGCCGCCCTAATTGCTATTTTGAACTATATAAACCTGACGATAGTGCTTGCGAGCACTGAAACGTTGTTGAAATTCATCTGGTTTCCAGAGTCTTTGTTACAGCAAGCTGAGTGCCGCACGGTGGTAAATATATTATTGTACAAGCAGTACATGTGAGGGCACCAGCGCAGCAGTATCTTTAATCGAGGAGTGCCGGACCCATGCTCATTTATACAATGGATTGTGCAAACATTCCTAATTTGTCATGGCACCTGATATTGAATCACTAATATCCTGATACTGGTTTACCCGTTCGGGTTTTTGGACTTGTTTTTTAGTATACATTGCTAAACTGTCACAGCGGTTCTTCATTCCCGGTTTGTTACAACGCTGGATGCTATTGTACTTGATACATTGTGTTGAAGTTGATAAACGGACGGTATAACTAACAAGGTGTGCACCTATAAGTTACTAACAAACATGGCTAAAGGTGGAGAAATAGAATCTGATGATCCTTTTAATCCAGCTCTGTTTTCTGGGAGTGATGTGTTTGGTTTCTCCGATGTGGAGGCTGAGGCAATTTTGGAGATACAGGTTTTAAACACACAACCTGAGGCAATTACTGGTGATGTTTTATATAAAGAATTGTGGAAAATGAAAAGGAAAGAGACCACTACAGAGCAAAGATTATACCTAGGGGTTTACGCATGAAAAACGGGCCTACTGTGGGTAGGCAAGATCCATCATTTTGTAAGAAGTGGATTGGAATATTGAACCGTTGCTCGTTTGATTTGATGCTACTAATTATAGAATTTGCCAAAAAAGAACAAACAATACTAGCTGATAAGATTAAACTCTTTGAATCCGAGCATGCGCCCACAATGAGCATGGACCCAAGTGGGGATTGGATGAAAAAATTAGAAAATCAAGTGGCCACATATAGACGGGAATTATTGAAATTTAAGAAAGAAAAATTCTCTAAAGTCCAACAAGACTATGAGTCACATACTGTCTACCAATGGATATCAGGTGGTAGAAGCAATAACAACAAAAGACCATTTTTTCGCCGCCCCCAAAGGAAAGATAGATTTGGGGGATCATCTTCCCAAGAATATATGAGCACGAATAGCGACTCAGAACCATCAACATCGGGGTCAGCCCCTTTAGGGGCACAAACTCGGGCAAAATTGCTGGCAAAAGATGGAAAACAACAAGGAGGGGGGGCCAAGGCAAAAGGCTCAAACCCAGGCAAGAAACCACCTGCAGCACGGAAGAAATAATTCTGAATCTTTCTTCATATGAATTATCTGGGGCTGAACATTCTTTATTGAAAAAAGGTTTGTCATACATTCCGACCACTAATTTTGACGACTTTAAGTGGCAACAAGAGAAATACCAGATATTTAGAAAATTAAAAATTAAGGAGTTCTTTAATAAATCATCAGTAGAACCGATGGAACGGGATAATCCTATCCCAGAACAACTCTGGAAAATTGTGCCTAAGTCGACATTTGACCCAAATACTACCAATGCCAGTCTTAAGACATTTATGCGCTTAGTGGACAAGGGAGTTCAGAATGTGACGAATCGGCCCAAAGATGTTCATCCTAACTTAACACCAGAGGAAAGGAGAGCAGTTAAGTCTCTCTCGCAAAATACAAATGTAATCATAAGGCCGGCTGACAAAGGCGGGGCTATTGTCCTACAGGACATTCAAGATTACCGTCAGGAGATCCTGCGACAATTGAACGATGGGACGACGTATAAAGTGCTAACAGGTGATCCTGTGGATATGTTCCATAAAGAACTAACGGGTATTTTAAGAAATGCGGTACAGAATAAGGTCATTGATCAAAAATTAGCGGATGCTTTGTTACCCAAATACCCAATAGCACCGCTTTTATACACTCTTCCCAAAATACACAAGGGGTTAACTCCCCCGCCGGGACAGCCTATTGTCTCGGCTAAAGGCTCTTTGTCACAGCCTATTTCCACATATTTGGATTCAGTACTTCAACCCTTGGTTCAACAGCATAAACATTTCTTATTGGATACAACCATGTTCTTGAATAAGCGGACCACACTGCGTAAGATCCCGGAGAGTTCCTGGATGATCTGCGCAGATGTGGTCAGTCTACATACAATAATACCGCATGATATGTGTTTACAAGCTGTCAAACGTTTTACGATTGAGAGTGGTATCTTTGACTTGACATATATTGAATTCTGCTTAATTCTTCTGGAGTTTATTCTCAAGAAAAATTATTTTCTGTTTGATAAAAAGTATTACAGGTTGAGTCTCCCTTATCCAAAACGCTTGGGACCAGAGGTATTTTGGATAGGGGATTTTTCCGTATTTTGGAATAATTGCATACCATAATGAGATATCATGGCGATGGGACCCAAGTCTAAGCACAGAATGTATTTATGTTTCATATACACCTTATACACACAGCCTGAAGGTAATTTTAGCCAATATTTTTAATAACTTTGTGCATTAAACAAAGTGTGTGTACATTCACACAATTCATTTATGTTTCATATACACCTTATACACACAGCCTGAAGGTCATTTAATACAATATTTGTAATAACTTTGTGTATTAAACAAAGTTTGTGTACATTGAGCCCCAGAAAACAAAGATTTTACTATCTCACTCTCACTCAAAAAAGTCCGTATTTCGGAATATTTGGATATGGGATACTCAACCTGTATATACAATTAAGTGGTTGTTCAATGGGCTCTGCAGTAGCCCCAGCAATAGCGAACATATTTATGTTCAGTGTTGAGCAGGAAATATTTTTCTCAGAGTTGAATATATCAGCGAATATTATTCTGTACACTCGTTTTATAGATGACCTATTTATTGTCTGGTCAGGGTCTAAAGATCAATTTGTTAATTTAATGGAAGATAATAACTCTGGTGAAGGTTCGGTTAAGTTCACTTTCCGCATGAGCCAGACACACATTGATTATTTGGATGTAGACATTAGATTAATTGATAATCAGTTTGAAACATCAGTACATGTAAAAACGACAGATAGGAATACGCTGCTACAATATAATAGCTGCCACCCTGTTAATTTGAAGAACTCATTGCCATATTCCCAAATGCTACGCATTTGGAGAATAAATTCTAATGTTAATACAGCAGCTGACCAAATTGATGTCTTAATTGGTAAATTAGTAGCAAGGGGATACTCTAAAGAGATGTTATCACAGACCAAAGCAAGAGTATTAAAGATAGATCGCACCTCACTGCTTAAGAAAACAAAAACTAAAGAGAGAAGTAAAAAGATACCCATTGTCAATCGGTTTAATACACAATCTAGAGAGGTATGCTCGATTATTAAGGATAATTGGCATGTTATTAAATCAGACCCACAATTACCATTTAAAGATGTGGACCCTATATCATGTTACACACGTGGACAAAACCTTAGAGATCTACTAGTACATGCAGATATAGGCAATTGTGATTCGGATAAACCAACACATTTTCTTTCCAAGAAAAGTCTTGGATGCTTTAAATGTGGTTGTACAACATGTAGTTTTTTAATACCGGGGGATGCATTTTATCATCCCCACACAGGTAAAAAATTCACAATACGCCACCATCTTACCTGCAATTCTAGTTATGTGGTTTATCAAATAATCTGTCCCTGTGGTCTTTCGTATATAGGAAAGACCCAGGGTAGATTTAAAGACCGCATGGCGATGCATAGATCTGCAATTAGGGCTGCACTGGCTAGTGATAAAAAATCGGAGCAGCCAGTGGCCCGTCATTTTGCAGAATACAAACATTCTATTGCAAGCATACGATATCGTATGATCGACTGGGTTAAGAAACCAATTAGAGGGGGCGACCGTAATCGGTTGTTATTACAGCGTGAGGTTCAATGGATCCACTGATTAGATGTGTTAGTCCCTCGGGGGTTAAATGAATATCTGAGCTATGGTTGTTTCGGATGAATAATCTTCTATAATGTATATGGTGCTTATATATGTTTGATAGATGTCCTGCCATATTATTATAAGTACGATCATATCTGTTAGAACCGCTGTCTCATGTTTACTTGTTGCTATGGTGATGGGTGTCACTTGAGAATGAGGTCATCAAGTTCCGCCGGAAAGGAGGAGGGTCTACCTCGGCTCCAGGTGCGGCATGAGTCACAGGTGCATAGGTATATAAGGTATGTAATTTGCTTTTTTGAACTATATAAACCTGACGATAGTGCTTGCGAGCACTGAAACGTTGTTGAAATTCATCTGGTTTCCAGAGTCTTTGTTACAGCAAGCTGAGTGCCGCACGTTGGTAAATATATTATTGTACAAGCAGTACATGTGAGGGCACCAGCGCAGCAGTATCTTTAATCGAGGAGTGCCGGACCCATGCTCATTTATATATATATATATATATATATATATATATATATATATATTTTTTTTTTTTAAAGTGTGTGTGTGGGGGATGGCCCTGCCTATTTTGTCAGTCCCGGGCCGCACAATTTCTGGTGGCAGCCCTGCCCAACGCCCTTAGGCAGCTGCCTAAAGCTGCCTAATGGAAGTGCGCTTTCTATGCATATATTAGTTCTCGGGACATCGCACACTAGCAGATGCAATCACATTGCTACTGATTTGGACTTAGGGGGTAATTAAATTACAGTATCAGCAATAATAAAGTAATTTACAGCGATCTGACTTTTTTGCGGACATTGACAAAGAATAACAGTGAAAAGCGGCTTATTGTGGGTATGCAGGCTCCCTTGATTTGCCTTATTCAATTGCAAATTCGCGAAAAAGGGGATACTTCTTGCTGTTAAAACCAGAAAAAAGTGTAGCAGAAAATGGGGAAATCTGCCTGTACCCCCCAAAAAAATCCAAACTAAGATAAAAAACAGTATAGAAGTCTATTAGTGGTCATAATAAAAGATTTGGTGTAAATTGGGTTATATGGCTGTTATATGCATTTTTCTAAAAAAGTAAATTATAGAAATCAAGTGTTTTTCAGCAAAATAAGTGCTCAAGCTAAATTGGGGGTACATAAAAATTGGTTTAAAGGCCCATACACACGAGCTGATTTTGAGCTCAAAGTAGCACACTTTTGGCGTTTTGAGCTACTTTGATCTCAAACTCGGCCAATGTGTATGGCCGGACGATGAACAGTGAGCGCTGATGCACGCTCCCGCATCATCGCTGGCCGCTGCCGTTTGTCGGACTGTTTGAACAGGCGAGTGAAGCACTTTCCACAGTCTCCTACTGTGGAAAGTGCTTCAACCCCTGTGAACATAACTGGGCACAGGAAAAATCGCTCATTGTGTATGCACTGAGCTATTTTCCTGCCAGCGATGTTCATGATCATCATTGTGCATATGCGCTGGGCAAAAACGCCCAGTGTGTATGCACCTGAAGTATATATCTGGGCCATTTTAAGCCACTTTCAAAAAATGTCTAAAAAAAAGATTACTCCCACCTGCAAGCCTAAAAACACCTGTTCGACTCATAAAGCACCCCAATATATTGTACCTGTCCCATACCTTATACCACAATTTCCATCATTGTGTATTTTTTGACCCCAAATCATTATTGGCCAATTAAAATTAACTAAAAACTTCTATGTGCCTTATTAGTCATTCAGGGGGTTGTCCCAGAGGTTCTGAACCAAATCCTGATACTTTTGCCTCAAAATAGGGATTTCTTCCAACTTCTCACCTGCTCAGGAGGTGGAAAAACAAAATGTGCGGTATACCAGTAAATTAACGCCAGTAAGTGAATAGGGGCTTATCGCGGGTTGTAATAAAATCTCCTTTTTTACTGTGAAAACTGCATTTTGCGGCTAATTAAATTCCCACTTAGGGGTAAGACATACTGTACTGTGCAGCTGTAACTCATAGAGTAGCAATGTAATATGAGTTATATATCATTGGATGCAGAGAAGCTATATTATTGGCAGTCACCGTTCCTCACCAGGACTGCACAGTTGTCAACATTTTAAAATATTGTCCAGGAATACTTTGCTGCCTCGCTGCATCTACTTCAGTTATACACAGTACACCTTATTTAGACTTTGGAGCTTATTTTTTTAAATAACTGCTTCCAATGCATGTATCAGTTTCTCAGGACGTTGTGCCAAGTTACAGTATCAACATTTCTGGAACATGATGAGATTAAACTGTATTACTCAATTCTTATTAAGGGAGGAGTGCCGGCTCTCTCACTGCAGGGTTAGAGAATTTCATTGGTAAATGCTGACATTTTGATTGAATTGTTTACAATCTGGATACCCTCCAAGAGCTGAATATTTTAATATATTAAACTCGAATGGCATATTTGTGAAAGATCAAAGCAGACTATTCACATACTAACCTGTTCTCCAATCCTGAACTGGATTACACACGATATGTACACTACATTGCCGATTTGTGTAATTATGCAGCTAATGCTTTTTCATATCAGTTACTCATATTACTGGAGGTCTTCAGTTGCTAAGCAGATACTTTATTGAAACACAACCTTTAGTAGTTTATTGTGACACATTGGGGTAAATCTACTAAAGTGGGAGATTTTTAGAACTGGTGATGTTGCCCATAGCAACCAATCAGATTATATCTATTATCTGCTAGAAGCAGCTAGATAAATGGTAAGTAGAATCTGATTGGTTGCCATGGGCAACATCACCAGTTCTAAAAATCTCCCACCTTAGTAAAGTTACCCCATTGTAAATTATTTTTAAAGATAAGTTGTATCACAATATTTGTCATCATTGGCATTGGAACTTGACAGCTGCAAGGCTTACCGTGTCCAGAGAAATTCTCCCAAGGTGAATCACTTGATCAGGTCACGTCTTTTCCCTCTTCAGCTAGCTGTGCCCCACTGCTACCACATCTCCCAGCCAAACAAGACCGATTGATTCATGAATAAATAAATAAATACAAATGTGGTAAAATGCCATATTATGATATAATGTTTAAGAATACCCAATAAAATAAAAAGAATAATAACAAAAAAAAAACAACAACAACCTGTCAGTATTCAAATTTCTTTTTTAATCTTTGTCTGTATTGATAAAGCTAAATATTTATCTTATAACATTCACTATATATTGGTAAGAGACTCAGTACGCAATGGGCGTACGGGGTACCGTAAGGGTACGCACTTAGCGTAGCAGACGCTAGGCCGTGGACGAGACGCACGAGCGACACGTTCGCTCACGGCTTACGCTGGGTATCGAGCACGCTATAGGCGGTCCGAGTACCGTAATGCTACACTACTAGTGTAGCGGACGCTGTGCCCACAAGAGGAACACGAGCGGCGCAGATGCTCACAGGATGACACACAGTAAACCTTGTATGCAACACAATGAAATGCTGAGCCTATACTGTAAACCTTGGTTTTGTAATGTGAACACAATGCAGTGCTAATTAACCTCTATTATATGAAAGCCGCTTGAGCGATTGAGACGCTCTGAATACTCTCAGCAATGTAATAAACACACAATACCTTGCTAAGGTTCCAAAACCTTTACTAACGAGATATAGTTATGTAAAAAGGGAAAATAGAGTTAACATCTTATACACTACAGACTAACATCAATATCTAAACATAATAACTACACATATACAATATACAACAGCGTAACAATAACAGAGAGAGAGAGAGAGAGAGAGAGAGAGAGAGTATGGCAAATACAAACAGAGAACAAGTTGGTTACAGAGAAAAACTTACACACTGGGGAATGATCGCTGCGCAGTCCTGGTCACCAGCTCTCAAGTTAGTCAGTGATGAAAACCTTTTGTGGAGAGTAGACTGAGCTGGCCCAAACTGGCTGCCTTATATACACTGCATACAGTACACTACAAAGGGGCCTACAATCTCATTGTTCATTGGACACAGGAATCTGTCTTCACATTATAACAAAAGGTCATAGGTTGATTCAAACAGGTGGGCTGTGACTATTTCATACTGCTCAGGTGGGAGGGAATCTCAGGATTCCCGCCGCATGGATAATGAACTGCAAATATAGTAAATGTCCATAAACTTCTTATAAACATAACTATTCGCAGGAGCGATTAATTTCTCTCAAACCAACACCGGAATGTTACCAATAATATACTCTACCGTTGCATACCAAACACCACTGCTCAAAACCTGTCTGACCCTTCGTATCATGTAAAGAGGGATTTCTCTGTTCATGAACCAGTTACACTAAACAATCTTACTGATATTATTAAGGAGACCATAACCTACAAAATGCACTATTTGTATTAACTATGTGACAATTGAGTCGCCCGCCAGACGCACACAAACTCTACCGTAAATGCACATACCACGCGCTTGAGCGCATGTCCGTGGAGGCGCCGTCACGCAACTGCGAATATGCGCACGCACGGGAGAGAATGTGCACGTGCAGCGGGCAAGTGCATGGGATTAGTACAAGGCATGAGAATAACGATATTTTTCGACTTTGACAGTCCACCCTTTGGCAGTCACCAATAACTGCCACTTCCTAAACAAAACAGAAAAATATATGTCATCATGTAAACACCTTTTTTATGATTGGGTCAGGGAGGAGAGGAGAAGGTGGGAAAAGCATGAACTAGTGAGATAGTAAAAGCATGTGTGTATGAAATCCATGTTTGAGGGGTCATGTATCATCGTGCCGTACGTGTTTTAAATCAAGCTTCGAGGTATTGCGAAGTATACATTTGAATCCTTCTTATCCCGTATCAAGGGTCTGTGGATGGGCTGTCAAACTCTACCGAGCTCTTTTCGGCTTTTGGTTGCAACAAATGGTGAGCACATTTAGTTGATGATACATGAAAGGGGAAACATGTGAATGCTGATATATGTGTCTATATTCCCTGTCGACTATGTGTGTCATTACCTGGAGGTTGTAGAGATAAAGATAAGAAACAATCATTATAAATGCAGTCGTAAACTATGTGAGTTTAAATAAACAGTCGCCGATTGAGGTCTTGTCTGGTGTCTTGTCTTGATGTACATGTTGTCTGATGTCTCTCGGTGCTTTTGCTATAAATAGCGAGCAAAAGCTTTTCCATTGTCCATAAAATTACAGTCTCTAAAGTATTGGGCTATCGTAAAAGTTAAAGTCACTAGGGATATTGGGGGTTGTGGCATAGTTCATCAATGGTCTGTATAAAAGAGGTTGTCAAATTCTTCTTCCAAGTGGATGTCTTTGTACCTTGGAGGAAAACAAAGGAGAAACGGGTGAAAGAAACCGTGGAATCACATTTTCATCACAACATTGTCTCTATCGTTGGGTCATAAATCAAATTAGTTGTTGTTATTACAGTGTCCTCGCTCCTCAGACCCATCACTCTGGTACTACCTTTACACTTCGTAAAAGTCCGAACGCATCTAAATATCAGGCCAACCAATATGACGACTCCCAGAATACACAAGAAAAATTTCCCTACATCCATTATAATACCTTGGGCCCATTCTCCTAAACCAGAGAACCAATTTCGTGGGTTCAACCATGACACCCAACTGGTCAGCTCATTACCCACAGCAGCGAGTGTGAGATTGTGTTTCCTTCGAAACTCCCACTTCAATTGCAAAATGTCATCCATCTTTTGGTCTATGACCTCGGCCGGGTCCTCGGTGCTGTTTGTAATATACGTGCAGCACTTTACACCATACTGAGTTGCTAGGGTAACACAATACCCGCCTGTCACTGCTGTGAGATAATTGAGAATCATTCTATGCTGAACCAGCTCTGTTTTGTAGGCTTGTAACTCTTTCCCAGTGTACCTGAACGTGTCGTCATACATTTCGGTGATATTGTCTAACAAGTTCGCTAGCGCAGATATATATTTATAATTTATCACTCCTCTGGCGGTACGAGTGATATCTAATGCGAGTAGGAATTGAATCCCGGTGGATTCGTGGATCAGATCAGAGGCCGGATGCTCTGTCCTCTCTATCAGGTGCCATTTAACGACGTGCTCGTAATGAGTGTGAGTATAAGGAGCTTGGGCACCGCGGTGAATGTCTTTCATTTTGTTATGGGATACAGTCATTACTTCAGGCAGTACTTTTCCAATGTAACACAATCCCTCTGAGTTTGGGGCAAGCCACTTATACGCCTTTCTCCCGCATATGAAATATGCATCATTGGGGAGAACATATGGGACAGAGTATGACATTACCATGTTACAAATTTTCCATGTGAAATCTCCTAACCCTAATTCTCCCATCTGTCTGGTACACGTATCAGGTAGTACGATATGTGCACAGTATCCTGGTGATACTTCTCCAACTCGCATGGTCCTACTTCCTAAAGTGTACCTATACCGGAAATATTTTCCACTGTTGGCTATCTGGCGTATAAGCTCTGTGTCTATGGGCATTCTATCGGCTCTATATGAAAATGTCATGGTTTGATTACTCCATGACACTTCCCAATTTCCCGGCTTTCGGGGATTGGAAATGTTAAAGCATACTAAGGACTTATCCACGTGATACTGGTGGAGCTTCAAACTAGGAGGACTAGAGATATTAAACCTCTTGTCCACCGGCCTTCCACCACTTAACTCAAGTACCTCTCCTACAGTTAAAGGGAATGGTACTAGTCCTGATTTTCTATGACCTTGAGGTACTTGAGAGCATACCCAACAGTCTGTCTGGTTTAACACTTTACCCCCTAAGGAGTGATAGTCACTCAATGGATGTCGGTCCATGTGGACATTAAAACTGGACTGACATTTCTTGATGCACCCATCCTCAACTATATTGTCACAATGCCTACAGATGCAGTTCTCTTCAGCTAACAATCCTTCACAATTCCTTCTATTGTCAATGCTACCAGATCGTTTTCTGATACTCGCCTTTACTCAGTGATTATGTTGCTCTTGGAAAACTACGCCTCCATCCTGGTCATCAGAACCCATTCCAGATCCTTTCTCGACCTCCATGGTACTCTCACCGAAACAGACTGCTCTGGTCAACATCATGGTCAACAGGAAAATCCGGATCACAGTCTCTTGGGGCAAGTTCATCTTATAGGAGGAAAAGGAGACAAATAAGAAGGGGGAAGGAGAATAGGAGGGAGATGGGAACTGGAGAAAATAACAAAAGGGAAAAAGAAATCTGGCTCGACAAGCCTCCGGTCTTATTATTCTCAGCGCTCAGGTGTCGTCTCAACCTTCCCGGAACAGACACTCTAGTGATACAACCTCTACCGTCTGTTCTTTATCACGGGACCTCTCTGGGTCAGCAACCTTTTTACAATGAGACGAATGGAGCCAAGTCTCTCTCTCGGCAACCTTCAATGCTGTCGTGCTGGTCAATAAGACTTGATACGGTCCTCCCATCTGTCAATAAGGCAACCTGAGCGTAGAAAATTCTGTATCATTACATAATCCCCAGGTTCAATGTCATGACAATTACTGTCTGGTAAATCAGGAATCACCAACTTTAGATTATCATTCTGATTCCTCAGTTGTTTACTCATCTTAACTAAATACTTTACAGTGACTTCATTGTTACATTTCAATCATCCTGGGGGTTAATCATAACATGGGGTTGTCGACCAAACAGAATTTCAAAAGGAGACAGATTAAGAGGGGACCTGGGAGTGGTTCTGATGCTGTATAATACGATTGGCAAAGCTTCGGGCCACAACAATCCTGTTTTAGCCATTACCTTGCTTAATTTGTTTTTAATAGTGCTGTTTACTCTTTCCACTTTCGCACTCGCCTGGGGGCGGTACGGAGTGTGCAGCTTACTATTAATTCCCATCAACTTACACATTGCTTGAAAAACTTCACCTGTAAAATGGGTACCCCTATCACTCTCAATGATTCTAGGGATACCGTACCTACACACAAATTCCTGCACAATTTTCTTTGCAGTAAACACAGCGGTATTTGTGGCCGCGGGAAATGCTTCAACCCAATTTGAGAACACGTCAATACAAACCAATACATATTTTAAATTTCTACAAGGTGGCAATTGTATGAAATCAATTTGTATTACCTGGAAAGGACCATCTGTAGGAGGGATATGGGATGGCTCTGTTGGTATTGCCTTTCCGATATTCTTCCTCAAGCAGGTGAGACATGTCATCGCTCTTTTACCCGCATGGGAAGAAAATCCTGGGGCGCACCAATAAGCTCTTACCAACTTACACATTCCTTCTTTGCCTAGATGAGTCAGTCCATGTGCCGCTTCCACTAGACTTGGAAGGTATGCTCTGGGTGCCACTGGCTTACCCTGTCCATCTGTCCAAAGTCCTGAGGACTCCTGGCCATATCCTTTTGACCACCAAACTGCCTTTTCTTGTGGTGAACACAAATCTTGCATTTCATATAATTTCTGTGTGTTTACAGTATTAAATACCATCAGTTGTGTGCTGTCTGTCTGTATGTATGGGGTTACTGGCTGCTGATTTAGCAGCTTCGTCTGCTCGGCTGTTACCAAGTGATACCGGGTCTTGGCTATACGTGTGAGCTTTACACTTGATAACAGCCACTCTGTCGGGTTCCTGTATCGCTGTTAGAAGTCTTTTGATGTGGGCTGCATGTGCTACGGGTGTGCCAGCTGCCGTCATGAAATTTCTGAGGCGCCATAAGGCCCCGAAATCATGGACTACTCCGAAGGCGTACCTAGAATCTGTGTAGATATTGGCTGACTTGCCTTTAGCCAGTTCGCATGCTCTGGTTAGGGCAACCAGTTCAGCAACTTGTGCTGAGTGTGGTGGGCCTAGGGGTTCCGCTTCTATGGTACCTTGGTCATCTACGACTGCGTATCCAGTACACAAGTCTCCCGAGTCCGTCTGTCTGTGACAACTGCCGTCAGTGTAGAAAGTAAAATCTACATCTTCCAGTGGGTTGTCACTGATGTCAGGCCTTGCCGTGAAATTTTGGGCCAAATATTCCATACAATCATGTGTGTCATTTTCCTTACTAAATCCTCCTTCACCATCACTCTCATCCTCCACCCTTTGTGCCTGTCCAGGCACACCTGGGAGATATGTTGCAGGATTTAGTGCGCTGCATCTCCTTATGGTGATGTTTACGGGGGCCATCAATGCCAATTCCCATCTTGTAAACCGTGCTGATGAGACGTGTCTGGTTTGGGCCGAATTCAGTAAAGCTAACACTGCATGTGGTGTATGAATTGTGAGGTTGTGTCCTAGCACTACATCTTCGCTTTTACTTACTAGCAATGCTATTGCTGCAACACTTCGCAAGCATGTGGGGAGGGATTGTGCTACCGTGTCTAGCTGAGCGCTATAGTAGGCTACCGGCCTGCTGGCATCACCATGCTTCTGGGTTAAGACACCTGCCGCGCACCCAGCACTCTCTGTTCCGTACAGCTCAAAGGGTTTTCCATAATCTGGCATGCCTAATGCTGGTGCCTGCGTTAGGCACTGTTTAAGTCTCTCAAATGCCATCTCAGACTCGTCTGTGTGCGAAATCCGATCAGGTTTGTTTGAGGAGCCCATCTCCTGTAAAGGCAAGGCCAGTATGGAAAAACCTGGGATCCAGTTACGGCAATACCCACACATTCCTAAAAACATTCTAATCTGTTGCTGGGTTTGTGGCAGGGTCATGTCACGAATTGCTTGAATTCTATCAGCGGTGAGGTGTCTCAGTCCTTGTGTCAGACAGTGTCCCAAGTATTTTACCTTGGTCTGGCATAATTGTAACATGTCTTTGGAAACCTTGTGTCCGGTGTCTGAAAGATGAAACAGGAGTTGTTTCGTATCTCTCAGAGATGATTCCAGTGAATCTGAACACAGTAGTAGGTCATCCACGTACTGTATTAATATTGATCCACTCTCAGGTTGAAAAGACTGTAAACAATCATGCAAGGCCTGTGAGAAAATACTTGGACTGTCAATGAAACCTGATGGTAATCGAGTCCAGGTGTACTGAACTCCTCTGTATGTAAATGCGAATAAGTATTGACTGTCAGGGTGCAGAGGTACCGAGAAGAAGGCAGAGCAGAGGTCAATCACAGTGAAAAATGTGGCAGTGGGAGGGATTTGCATAAGGATGACAGCTGGATTTGGCACTACGGGGAATTGACTCTCAACTATTTTGTTGATCCCTCTTAGATCCTGCACTAGTCTGTAACCCCTCCCCCCACTCTTTTTAACAGGGAAGATGTGACTATTGGCAGTGCTGGACGTCCTTACCAGAATGCCCTGTTGTAGCAAGCGCTTTATTACAGGGTAAACTCCTAACTCCACCTCTAGCTTCAGAGGGTATTGTGGGATTTTTGGAGCTATCCTACCATTTTTTAATTGTAGAACTACTGGGGCTACGTTTGCCATTAATCCAGTGTCTTGTCCATCCTTGGTCCAAAGTGATTCCGGTATCTGAGAAATAATTTCCTCTACCTTGGACGGACACCTATTTACAATAACAGTGTGTGACATAAATCTTGTTGGGGAGTCTAGCATATCCTGCACTTCCTGAGCATGGTTTTCGGGTATGTCCAAGAACACACCTTCAGGAGTACAATATATGACACATCCCATTTTGCACAGTAAATCTCTCCCTAGGAGATTAGTCGGGGCCGATGCAGCCAGCAGAAAAGAATGCTTGGTATGCAAAGGCCCTATCGTAATCTCTGCAGGTTCAGGTTTGCTTAAAGGGTAGTGTTATACTACTCCTGTTACTCCCATGGCTGGAATTGTTTTACCAGTGGTTCTCATGCCCACGGTCGAATTTATCACCGACTTGGCCGCCCCCGTATCTACAAGGAAATTTAGAGATTTACCAGCTACATCAATTGTGACCTCGGGTTCACTTCCAAGGCTCGCAATTAATTTCACTGGCTGCAGACTACAGGTGTGGCCCCACCCCTATTGTATGTGGTGACCTCCCTGCATTGCGCTGGCAGCTATTACCTGTGAAGGGGGTAAATGGGAACTATCAGAGACTTGCCAGTCTCTTCTTGGGGGATACCTTTTTGTTTCCCCTGCGTGTGGCTCATAACTCCGTCTCTGCGGTCCTTGATCCCAATTTCGTGAGTTTTGTGCACTTTTAAATCTACAGTCTCGTGCAAAATGTCCCTCTTTATGACAGTTACCACATTTGACTTACCCACAGGGGTCTGAGACTTATGCTGAGTTGGCCTTGTGGTAAGGGCCTGTATGCTTACAGCCATCAGCTTATCACTCTGCGACTCCCTGTGTCTGGTGATGTTTCGATCATGATCAATAGCGGCCTCTCTCAAAGTAGCCACTGACAAACCTCGCCAACATGGTTGGGTGGTCTGTACCCTCGTCCTCAATACTTCCTTTAAACCATCCATTAACACAGATACTGCTACTTCTCTATGATTCACATTTGTCTTAATGTCTTCTATCCCTGTATACTTAGCCATTTCCTGTAGTGCCCGATGAAAATAATCAGCAGCTGTTTCTCCCTCCTTTTGCTTGATGGAGAAAATGTTGTTCCATTTAGCAACAGCTGGGAAATATACTCCCAGCTGCAAGTTAATTCTTTTCACATTATCTTGATTGTACTCCTCAGTAAGGGGTACCTCTTCGTCTAGTCTACAGTCAGTTATAAAACTCGCTGAGTCGACATTGGAGGGTAAACATGCCCTCAGCAATGTCCGCCAATCTTTGTTATTGGGCTCTACAGTATGTCCTAGCTCTCTAATGTACTTCTGGCTTGCAACTAGATCTTTCCTAGGATCAGGGAATTCAGACACCATTGATCTTAATTCCGTTCGGGAAAAGGGGCAGTGCATGGCGATGTTTCTGACAGGAGTGACTCCTGAAGTGTCAGTTTTCCCATTTGGTACTGCAATTACCCTAATGGGATTAAGTTCAATAACATCATTCTGAGTAGATTCTACAACATGTGGTGTAATGGTTTCAGCATAGTGTACAGTGCTGTACTTACCAGTTGATACGACCTCACCTGTCCCTCCACTAGGGGCCTTTGATACTGCTCTTACTGGTTGGGACGTGCCCACTGTTGTTTCTGCTATGGTGGCTGCTAGAGAGAGTGCCGATATTGTTGTGGGTTCTTCCTCTTGGTCACAATCCTGGGGAAAGTTTAAAACAGGGTACAGCTTGCACGAGTTAGTATTAGCATCAACAATCTTAGTTACATTATTCTTAACATCTATACAGTTACTAAGTGCATGTTTATCATACACCAGTGTGCCATTCTCTGTAACCACTTTCTCTCCCGTTATGTGTGGTGGTGGTGGAGCGGTGGCTATCAGTTTCCTGATAGGGTTAGATCCAGCCGCTTGAGCCAATCCTCTCTGTATTTCACCTTCCTGTTGCCATAATTGTAAATAATCATAATGTTTGATCCGTCTCTTTGCAAATTTAATGAGACATATCCTTCTCCTTAGATTTTGTAACACCTCGGGGCTAAAACTGCCTACCCGTGGGAACTTTTCCCCGTCATGCACAGTCATTCTTTCCCATTCATCGCACAAAACCTCTGTGTGTGAACCGTATTTCTCACACATGATATACCTTTCCGACCCGATTGGTCGGTTTACTGAATCAACCTGGACCAGAGTTGATCGCCCCCTACCTGAACAACTGGCCCCCATCTTTGCAGGTGTTGCTTTTGCTACCTCTGACCTTCAAATCAGGGTCTTCAGCGAACCCTTACAAAAACCAAGATGTCCGGGGTAGACTGACGGTGAAAGTTTACCGAGTACCTCCACTCACTCGCCCACGTCGACCAATACGCCCACACACTGCCTTAGTGCTGGCGTACTCAACCTAGGGCCCCTGCGACCTGAACCTCTATTTACTGGAACATGTGGGTGTGATCCAAAGAGCACTTAACCCTTCCCAGTAAACATCAGTTGCTGGAGAATTCCTGAGTGACCAGCGAATCTCCCTTAAAATAAAAAAAATTACACAAATCAAGTTAGAATGTACAAATAGCATTTATGACCCCTCTAGCGTACGCAAATGGTACTGGGTCAAGTTACTAACTAATGCACACAATTACATGCGGTACAATCGTTCTGCACATAAGCAACTAATCTTATGTGCGGAACGACCAGTGGAATCGAAAATTGTGGCTGCGAATTCCTTCAGCCAGAGCTTAATGGCCTATATGGGTATTGCACCAACCCTCCTGGTGTTGTGCTTCTTGACTCTATCTATAGCGGACTTCCTAGTCCGCTGTACCTAGACCTCCTGGTCTGTCTCTGGACCTCTTGGTCCGTTATCTCTAATGCTCTTATTTTAATATGTTAACAAGGGATGCCTCCCAAGCCACCGTGCTGTCACTTTCACGTATGTACCTCACGAGAACTCGATTTCCTGTGATTCCACCCAAAATGAGAAACTTATATATATGTATACACACTCTTTCACCTCATATACTCTTTACTTTCGTTTCTGCGCAGAAATCCCTTTCATTCAGTATCACAGTCTAGTCCCGAAAGGAGTTACAACTAGAGAAGGATTATTTACGCTAAAATTTAGGACACTGAGATTGACTTGCGCTATTATCGCGTTGCCTCCGTATCGCCTACTAAAACAATACTATCGTGTGATTTGTATTACGTGGGCGTACCCATACGCTCCGTTGCGTAATATACGCTAGGTGCGTCAGCCCTTGCGTCGCGTACGCTTGTCCCGCCCTTTTGTTAGGGACACGTGTACACAGGCCAGACACGTCCACAGTAACACAAGTAACACGTTTATATCAATGTAAATGATCTTTAACTGTAATCATTTACTGAACACCACACAGAACTTCCTTGTATCTTAGGCAAGCCGTGTGCGTGTTTTACAAATTACTCCCTTACGTATTAATTTTACTTTTAACTACCAATAGCAACAAATCTTTCTCAGCACGTTATCAATGATAAATGGCAAACAGGAGAGTGAGATGTGAAAATTACACAAATGACAAATGCAGGTGTGTGCATGTGTTGCGTATGCAATGCGTATCAAGCAGAAATAAAACAGTTTTAAAAGACAATAGCGTACTGTTCTTACCTTCCGGTTCCGGATTCCACCAGCACTCCTACAGCGTAGCGATGCAGACGCTTATCTAGTCAGCACTACCGTATCCCTCACCACCAACACGGATACAAAGGGATACGCCTTCCCGCCCTTTGCTGACAGATAAAGTCTGCTTGTGTTCGCTAGAGCGGATATGTGGAGGACGGACGAGCCGCCAATTGATAAAGCTAAATATTTATCTTATAACATTCACTATATATTGGTAAGAGACTCAGTACGCAATGGGCGTACGGGGTACCGTAAGGGTACGCACTTAGCGTAGCAGACGCTAGGCCGTGGTCGAGACGCACGAGCGACACGTTCGCTCATGGCTTACGCTGGGTATCGAGCACGCTATAGGCGGTCCGAGTACCGTAATGCTACGCTACTAGCGGACGCTGTGCCCACAAGAGGAACACGAGCGGCGCAGATGCTCACAGGATGACACACAGTAAACCTTGTATGCAACACAATGAAAGGCTGAGCCTATACTGTAAACCTTGGTTTTGTAATGTGAACACAATGCAGTGCTAATTAACCTCTATTATATGAAAGCCGCTTGAGCGATTGAGACGCTCTGAATACTCTCAGCAATGTAATAAACACACAATACCTTGCTAAGGTTCCAAAACCTTTACTAACGAGATATAGTTATGTAAAAAGGGAAAATACAGTTAACATCTTATACACTACAGACTAACATCAATATCTAAACATAATAACTACACATATACAATATACAACAGCGTAACAATAACAGAGAGAGAGAGAGAGAGAGTATGGCAAATACAAACAGAGAACAAGTTGGTTACAGAGAAAAACTTACACACTGGGGAATGATCGCTGCGCAGTCCTGGTCACCAGCTCTCATGTTAGTCAGTGATGAAAACCTTTTGTGGAGAGTAGACTGAGCTGGCCCAAACTGGCTGCCTTATATACACTGCATACAGTACACTACAAAGGGGCCTACAATCTCATTGTTCATTGGACACAGGAATCTGTCTTCACATTATAACAAAAGGTCATAGGTTGATTCAAACAGGTGGGCTGTGACTATTTCATACTGCTCAGGTGGGAGGGAATCTCAGGATTCCCGCCGCATGGATAATGAACTGCAAATATAGTAAATGTCCATAAACTTCTTATAAACATAACTATTCGCAGGAGCGATTAATTTCTCTCAAACCAACACCGGAATGTTACCAATAATATACTCTACCGTTGCATACCAAACACCACTGCTCAAAACCTGTCTGACCCTTCGTATCATGTAAAGAGGGATTTCTCTGTTCATGAACCAGTTACACTAAACAATCTTACTGATATTATTAAGGAGACAATAACCTACAAAATGCACTATTTGAATTGACTATGTGATTGACTATGTGACAATTGAGTCGCCCACCAGACGCACACAAACTCTACCGTAAATGCACATACCACGCGCTTGAGCGCATGTCCGTGGAGGCGCCGTCACGCAACTGCGAATATGCGCACGCACGGGAGAGAATGTGCACGTGCAGCGGGCAAGCGCATGGGATTAGTACAAGGCATGAGAATAACGATATTTTTCGACTATGACAGTATCCCATTTGTTTAAGCCTGTATTTTTGTACTGTAACCAGTAATGCTTCTTATGGTGCACTGTAACACGGTTGCCTACCCTCCTGCAACTGGAGACTCCCTGAAATAGTAGCAATCACTCTGACTCCCTGAATAGATCAGCAATCTCCCTGATTGCACCTTACCCCCATTACGCAGCTGTTATATTCTTGGGGGGGAAAGAAATCAGAGATACATACATTCAAATGGGATCATCAGCGCCATTTCCCTGCATTGGTTATAATGCACAATGATCCCTATGGCTACATACATTTTAAATAAGGTTTCTCATGGCCACTTACAGTATATGGATCCTCTTGTAAAGCACAATACACAAACAAATCCTGCAAAATATCTGTGTCTTTTCTTCAACAATTAGATCTTAATAACTGAGGCTCATTTCCGTTTTGATGTAAGTCATTTTTATGACACGCCCCTCAGATGTAGCAGCACACATCCGCACTCATAGGTGTTACTTTCACAGCTCCCTGAAATGCTTTTTCAAAAGTAGGCAAGTATGTATTACCTGATCAGTGAGCTTTACACACACTGATCAGGTAATACTATT
This sequence comes from Pseudophryne corroboree, assembly GCF_028390025.1. NCBI lineage: Eukaryota > Metazoa > Chordata > Amphibia > Anura > Myobatrachidae > Pseudophryne > Pseudophryne corroboree. Next base: position 577,870,519 of record NC_086449.1, read on the forward strand.
CTGAAAACATTCAACTTTAAATGCTTGTTTTTGTAATATACTAACAATCCATCCATCTGGGACTTAGTGGGACTCTAAATATGGAGGTTTTAATGTATTTTAACAAATGGCTTGTTAAATTTAATTATTGTTTATGCACAAGTGCCACTCATTAAGCCACCTTACAGGGTATAAAAAGAGACCCTATGGACATTGTAGATATGCTCCTGAGAAAGCTGGAAACACACTATACACTACATACCAGCGAAACGCGTTGAGCCTGATACCACCCAATAAGAGGACACTATTCTCTCTATCTGGCATTTATTTGGAATCATCACCCTGTCTGCAAACCTGTCACCATTAACAGCAGCAGTAGTATTGGACACTTAGCATATAAAAGGACATTCCAGCTGACCAAACCATGAAAATTTCCTCCTCAAACGGATCCCTATTGTCACCGTGGTTTGGATACCCGTCAGCAATAAAAGGACATCCCAGCTGATGATACAAGGGGACTTCTACCATCTTCAATGAGGAACTACTGGTAATATTAACTCAAGGTTCAAAAACCATGGATCTAATACAGGTTGAGTATCCCTTATCCAAAATGCTTGGGACCAGAGGAATTTTGGATATCGGATTTTTCTGTATTTTGGAATAATTGCATACCATAACGAGATATTATGGTGATGGGACCTAAATCTAAGCACAGAATGCATTTATGTTTCATATACACCTTATACACACAGCCTGAAGGTCATTTTAGCCAATATTTTTTATAACTTTGTGCATTAAACAAAGTGTGTGTACATTCACAGAATTCATTCATGTGTCATATACACCTTATACACACAGTCTGAAGTTCATTTAATACAATATTTTTAATAACTTTGAGTATTAAACAAAGTTTGTGTACACTGAGCCATCAAAAAACAAAGGTTTCACTATCTCAGTCTCACTCAAAAAAGTCCGTATTTCGGAATATTCCGTATTTCGGAATATTTGGATATGGGATACTCAACCTGTACTTGCTGTATAATATTGTGACTAATCAGTTCATCAGGGAGCTTCATAGCCAGACTAAAATTAATATTGGGCGTTTAGTGGCTCATCATCTTAGCACAGTAATTTATTTTAGTAATTTTTATTATTTTATTTATTTTCGTATGTGATATATTGTGCTTTTTTAATATTTTATAATCTTTGTGATTCATAAATGTGATCAATAACAAGCTGATTATTTGTATTAACTTATACAGCCAGCTCTGGTATACCTCTATTTTTTTTACTGATTTACTATTGTTTGGGGATCTAGACCACCCCAATGCCAGCTGCTGTTGATAGCGCACTTGTACACATATTCTTTTTTCTTTCATGTATTACAGAGGTACTGACTAGCTGCCTACAGCTGAATGCATTGTGATGTCACAGAGGTGCTGTGAAGATGCCTGCAGCTGAATGCATTGTGATGTCACATAGGTACTGTCTAGCTGCCAGTGTATGAATGCATTGTGAAGACACAGAGGTGCTCTACAGTTGCCTGTAGTTGAATGCATAGTGATGTCACAGAGGTACTGTCTATCATTGTGATGTTACAGAAGTACTCTATAGTTGCCTGCAGTTGAATGCATTGTGATGTCACAGACGCACTGTTTAGTTGCCTGTAGCTGAAAGCAATGTGATGTCACAGAGGCACTGGCTAACTGCCCACAGCTGAAGGCATTGTGTTGTCACATAGGTACTGTCTAGCTGCCTGCAGCTGAATGAATGTGTTGTCACAGAAGTACTGTGTCAATATGCCTGCAGCTGAATGCATTGTGATGTCACAGAGTTCATGATTAGCTGCCTGCAGCTGTATGTATTGTGATGCCACAGAGGCATTATCTAGCTGCCTGCAGCTGAATACATTGTGATGTCACAGAGGCATTATCTAGCTGCCCACAGCTGAAGGTACTGTGATGTCACAGAGGTATTGTCTAGCTGCCAGCAGCTGGATGCATTGCAATGTCACAGAGGTAATGATTAGCTGCCTGTAGCTGTATGTATTGTGATGTCACAACAGAAGCACTATCTAGCTGCCTGCAGCTGAATGCATTGTGATGTCACTGAGGCAATGTCTAGCTGCCAGCAGCTGAAAGCATTGTGATGTCATAGAGGCACGGATTAGCTGCCTGCAGCTGATGGCATTGTGTTGTCACAGAGGTACTGTCTAACTGCCTGCAGCTGGATGCATTGTGATGTCACAGAGATACTGTCTAGCTGCCTGCAGCTGGATGCACTGTGATGTCACAGAGATACTGTCTAGCTGCCTGCAGCTGAAATCATTGTGATGTTACAGAGGTACTCTATAGTTGCCTGCAGCTGAATGCATTGTGATGCCAAAGAGGCACTGGTTAGCTGCCTGCAGCTGAATGAATGTGATGTCACAGAGCTACTGTCAATATGCCTGCAGCTGAATGCATTGTTTGTGATATCACAGAGTTCATGATTAGCTGCCTGCAGCTGTATGTATTGTGATTTCACAGAGGCACTATCTAGCTGCCAGCTGCTGAAAACATTGTGATGTCACATTGGCAATGTCTAGTTGGCGGCAGCTGAAGGCACTGTGATATCACAGAGGTACTGTCTAGCTGCCTGCAGCTGGATGCATTGCGATGTCACGGAGGTAATGATTAGCTGCCTGCAGCTGAATGCATTGTGATGTCACAGAGGTACTGTCTAGCTGCCTGCAGCTGGATGCATTGAGATGTCACGGAGGTAATGATTAGCTGCCTGCAGCTGAATGCATTGTGATGTCACAGAGGTACGGTCTAGCTGCCTGCAGCTGGATGCATTGAGATGTCACGGAGGTAATGATTAGCTGCCTGCAGCTGAATGCATTGTGATGTCACAGAGGTACTGTCTAGCTGCCTGCAGCTGGATGCATTGCGATGTCATCAGGGGCGGATTGGGCCACCGGGATACCGGCCCAGTTTCCGCTAGGCCGGCTGTTGCCCCCTAAATAGCCTACACTCAATGCTCCGTGAGGTTGGATGCCGCAATTGGAGCTCAGCTCCGATCGCGGTAGTGTTAGGAGGCAGCTTCTATGCGCAGAAGCTCAGCTGTGCTGTGCCGAGACATTTCCTCCCTCTCCCCTCACAGGCAGAAGGTGCCCAGTACTGCCACTACTACAGTGTAATGGGGCCTGGCTGCGGCATTCACGGCTTGACAACAAGTGCGGGCAGGCTTGGTGTCTGGCCACGCTGGCATTAGGAAAGGAGGGGAGGGCCCCTGGGACAGAAATGCAGCCGGTGCCTGCCTCAGCCCACCCACCTTGTCCATCATCCATGCACTGAGGCAGAAAGGGGCGGGGCCTCGCTGTGTTCTTCAGAGGAAGGAGCAACCAGTGACTGGCAGTGCACAAACCAGACTGTCATTTCCTGAATCCTGCAGGTCAGCCGGAGGAGAAGCAAGTGGGATGTTGCTAGCTGCTGTACAAGGTTGGGCTCAACAGCAGCATATGTGAGGCCATTGCAGTAACTGAGCTACCTGTTATTGTTGTGTCTGATAGTTCCCACCTCAGCCTGTGATCACAGGGACTTTGGACTACAGGAGTTTGATATGTCTATTCACTTACAGCACAAGGTCCCCTGCATCACATGTCGTCTGTACAGATAATTATATGAGATTATATTCTTCCTTTTGTTCTCAGGTGCTAGGGGCAAACAGGGGGCATGAGAGGAATGTGAGGGTGATGGGGGATGTTAGGGAGACTCTGGGGGGCAAACAAGGGGCAGGAGGGGAAGCAGGGTGATGGGGGATGTCAAAGAAAACTCTGGGGGGCAAACAGGGTATGTGCTGAAGCAGGGTGATGATCACTGTACATCACACATAATAAACAGTTAATAAGAGGTCAGTGAGACAGCTTAGTAGGCGCGAGGGAGACTGCTCAGGAGGGGTCAGGGTGCAGGTGTAAGTAGAGTGACCGTATTATCTCTTTTACCTGGGACGCTCATGGATTACACAGGTTCTGTGGCTGATTAAAACCAGCTGAAATGTAGGCTTGAAGTCAGGCAGCCACAGAACCTGTGTAATCCATGAGCGACCCAGGTAAAAGGCATAATATGGTCACCGTAGTGTAAGAGAGGGAAGTATGGAGTGAGAGGTGCAGGAGAGAGAGAGAGAGAGAGAAACTGTCTGAGAGGTGCAGTTGGTGAAAGGAAATTCAGATGAGAGGCACAGGGGCTAAAAGGGTAGCGGGGAGTGGGAGGTGCAAGGGGTAAGTTAAAGAGAGAGAGAGAGAGAGTGAAGCAGGTGATCAGACACAGAGAGCATGTGGGGAGTGAGAGAGGGGTACCTGGGATAAGAGATACACTGTAAATAAAATATTTACACACACATACATGGAGATATCTGCAATTATTCCCCTTTGTGGCACTGCACATAGTGGCCCGTGTCAAATGAATAGTAATTGTTCACATTACTATTATTATTAAGGTTAGTGGCCACGCCTCCTCATTTGTGGTCACACCCCACAGGTACTTTGACGTATGTACCCTCTCCACAGCCTTGACCCCGCCACCTAGTATTTAGGGCTGCTTACAGAAATTTCCAGGGCTGGTTTGGCATCCCAATCTGCCCCTGGATGTCACAGAGGTAATGATTAGCTGCCTGCAGCTGAATGCATTGTGATGTCACAGAGGGACTGTCTAGCTGCCTGCAGTTGAATGCATTGTGATGTCACCTAGTTACTGTCTATGTGTCTGCTGCTTAATGCATTGTGATGTCACAGAGGTACTGTCTAGCTGCCAGAAGCTGAATTATATGTGATGTCAGCTAGGTACTGGCTATGTGGCTGCTGCTGAATGCATTGTGATGTTAGAGAGGTACTGACTAGCTGCCTGAAGCTGAATGCATTGTGATGTCACAGAGATATTGTCTAGCTGCCAGCAGCTGAAGGCACTGTGATGTCACAGTGGTACTCTCTAGGTCAGAGGTTCTCAAACTCGGTCCTCGGGGGCACACACAGTGCATGTTTTGCAGGTAACCCAGCAGGTGCACAGGTGTATTAATTACTCACTGACACATTTTAAAAGGTCCACAGGTGGAGCTAATTATTTCACTTGCGATTCTGTGAGGAGACCTGCAAAACATGCACTGTGTGTGCCCCCGAGGACCGAGTTTGAGAACCTCTGCTCTAGGTGCTTGTTGCTGAATGCATTGTCATGTCACAGAGGTTCAATCTAGCTGCCTGCAGCTGAATGCATTGTGATGTCACAGAGGTACTGCTAACTGCCAGCAACTGAATGCATTGTGATGTCACAGAAGTAATGATTATCTGCCAGAAGCTGCATGAAATGTGATGTCACCTAGGTACTGTCTAGGTGTCTGCTGCTGAATGCATTGTGATATCACAGAGGTACTGTCTAACCAGGGATGTGCAGTCAGATTAACATAATACAAAGAAGATATTTATAACACAGATTCTGTGCCATAAAAATCTTCTTCATATTATTCTAATCACTATTATCATGAAAACGCAGCCAATCTGGATGGGAGGCAGTGAGAACTCTGTCTCCCACTGACAACTGTAAACTGGCTAAAGCTGGGGTCGGGCAGGGGTGGGGCCAAGCCACGGGCAGTAAAAAAAACAAGAAGAGGCTTCTTTACATATGCCTCATTGATGGGGCTGTGACTTCAGCCCACATCAAAGACACCTCCCTGTGATGTCACAGCACCCATCTGACATAGAAGGAGGTATAGAAGAATGGCTCTGCGCCCCTGTGTCCTGCTCTTTGATGACCCAGCCATGGTGTCATATCCTCCAACTGTAACTTTTTTTTATGGTCTGTAACGATTTTTGGCTCTCCAAACTTCCATTGAAAGTATAGGAAAAGGGACATGGCCACGCCCCCTTACACGGTGCCACGCCACCTTTCCTAAGTTGTACCGATTTTTATGTTTAAAATGTTGGAGGGTATGTGGTGTGCTGCATGAGATCATTGTGCATGCTCCCCTCAGCACTGCACTGACAGATTGCAGGGCACAGTGCTGACAGCACACATGGACTGACTTTGGAGCTCCCGCTGGGGGTACCTTACTGCACTCACTCTCCCTGGTTACAAGTACTCCTCTCTGGGCACCCCTTCATCGGCTGTCCCAGCACTGTGTCCTGCGATGTCCTACTATATCAGGACACAGTAGCTTTGGACTTCCAGACAGTAGAAGTGCCCTCTACATCTTTCTTTCACCCCAGTAGTCCCCTCAGCTTTCTCATCCACCCTCCTCTGCAGGACATGACTATGTGAAAGCAGAGGCTGGGGGAATCAGACATACTGGTCCTATTACTCTCCTACCACCTGAGCTATTTTAAACTCCACAAAAAAATCTCATTTGTTTCACATGTATTTACTAGTGATGTGCACCGGAAATTTTTCGGGTTTTGTGTTTTGGTTTTGGGTTCGGTTCCGCGGCCGTGTTTTGGGTTCGAACGCGTTTTGGCAAAACCTCACCGAATTTTTTTTGTCGGATTCGGGTGTGTTTTGGATTCGGGTGTTTTTTTAAAAAAAAACCTAAAAAACAGCTTAAATCATAGAATTTGGGGGTCATTTTGATCCCATAGTATTATTAACCTCAATAACCATAATTTCCACTCATTTTCAGTCTATTCTGAACACCTCACACCTCACAATATTATTTTTAGTCCTAAAATTTGCACCGAGGTAGCTGTGTGACTAAGCTAAGCGACCCAAGTGGCCGACACAAACACCTGGCCCATCTAGGAGTGGCACTGCAGTGTCAGACAGGATGGCACTTGAAAAAAATATTTCCCAAACAGCACATGACGCAAAGAAAAAAAGAGGCGCACCAAGGTCGCTGTGTGACTAAGCTAAGCGACACAAGTGGCCGACACAAACACCTGGCCCATCTAGGAGTGGCACTGCAGTGTCACGCAGGATGGCCCTTCAAAAAAATACTCCCCAAACAGCACATGACGCAAAGAAAAATTAAAGAAAAAAGAGGTGCAAGATGGAATTGTCCTTGGGCCCTCCCACCCACCCTTATGTTGTATAAACAGGACATGCACACTTTAACGAACCCATCATTTCAGCGACAGGGTCTGCCACACGACTGTGACTGAAATGACTGGTTGGTTTGGGCCCCCACCAAAAAAGAAGCAATCAATCTCTCCTTGCACAAACTGGCTCTACAGAGGCAAGATGTCCACCTCATCAGCATCGTCCGATTCATCACCCCTTTCACTGTGTACATCCCCCTCCTCACAGATTATTAATTCGTCCCCACTGGAATCCACCATCTCAGGTCCCCGTGTACTTTCTGGAGGCAATTGCTGCTGGTGAATGTCTCCATGGAGGAATTGATTATAATTCATTTTAATGAACATCATCTTCTCCACATTTTCTGGAAGTAACCTCGTACGCCGATTGCTGACAAGGTGAGCGGCGGCACTAAACACTCTTTCGGAGTACACACTGGAGGGAGGGCAACTTAGGTAGAATAAAGCCAGTATGTGCAAGGGCCTCCAAATTGCCTCTTTTTCCTGCCAGTATATGTACGGACTGTCTGACGTGCCTACTTGGATGCAGTCACTCATATAATCCTCCAACATTCTTTCAATGGTGAGAGAATCATATGCAGTGACAGTAGACGACATGTCAGTAATCGTTGGCAGGTCCTTCAGTCCGGACCAGATGTCAGCATCAGCAGTCGCTCCAGACTGCACTGCATCACCGCCAGCGGGTGGGCTCGGAATTCGTAGCCTTTTCCTCGCACCCCCAGTTGCGGGAGAATGTGAAGGAGGAGATGTTGACGGGTCGCGTTCCGCTTGACTTGACAATTTTCTCACCAGCAGGTCTTTGAACCTCTGCAGACTTGTGTCTTCCGGAAAGAGAGATCCAACGTAGGTTTTAAATCTAGGATCGAGCACGGTGGCCAAAATGTAGTGCTCTGATTTCAACAGATTGACCACCCGTGAATCCTGGTTAAGCGAATGAAGGGCTCCATCCACAAGTCCCACATGCCTAGCGGAATCGCTCTGTTTTAGCTCCTCCTTCAATGCCTCCAGCTTCTTCTGCAAAAGCCTGATGAGGGGAATGACCTGACTCAGGCTGGCAGTGTCTGAACTGACTTCACGTGTGGCAAGTTCAAAAGGTTGCAGAACCTTGCACAACGTTGAAATCATTCTCCACTGCGCTTGAGACAGGTGCATTCCACCTCCTTTGCCTATATCGTGGGCAGATGTATAGGCTTGAATGGCCTTTTGCTGCTCCTCCATCCTCTGAAGCATATAGAGGGTTGAATTCCACCTTGTTACCACCTCTTGCTTCAGATGATAGCAGGGCAGGTTCAGGTGTTTTTGGTGGTGCTCCAGTCTTCTGTACGCGGTGCCTGTACGCCGAAAGTGGCCCGCAATTCTTCTGGCCACCGACAGCATCTCTTGCACGCCCCTGTCGTTTTTTAAATAATTCTGCGCCACCAAATTCAAGGTATGTGCAAAACATGGGACGTGCTGGAATTTGCCCAGATGTAATGCACGCACAATATTGCTGGCGTTGTCCGATGCCACAAATCCCCAGGAGAGTCCAATTGGGGTAAGCCATTCTGCGATGATCTTCCTCAGTTGCCGTAAGAGGTTTTCAGCTGTGTGCGTATTCTGGAAAGCGGTGATACAAAGCGTAGCCTGCCTAGGAACGAGTTGGCGTTTGCGAGATGCTGCTACTGGTGCCGCCGCTGCTGTTCTTGCAGCGGGAGGCAATACATCTACCCAGTGGGCTGTCACAGTCATATAGTCCTGAGTCTGCCCTGCTCCACTTGTCCACATGTCCGTGGTTAAGTGGACATTGGGTACAACTGCATTTTTTAGGACACTGGTGACTCTTTTTCTGACGTCCGTGTACATTCTCGGTATCGCCTGCCTAGAGAAGTGGAACCTAGATGGTATTTGGTAACGGGGGGCACACTACCTCAAGCAATTCTCTAGTTCCCCGTGAACTAACGGCGGATACTGGACGCACGTCTAACACCAACATAGTTGTCAAGGCCTGAGTTATCCGCTTTGCAACAGGATGACTGCTGTGATATTTCATCTTCCTCGCAAAGGACTGTTGGACAGTCAATTGCTTACTGGAAGTAGTACAAGTGGTCTTCCGACTTCCCCTCTGGGATGACGATCGACTCCCAGCAGCAACAACAGCAGCGCCAGCAGCAGTAGGCGTTACACTCAAGGATGCATCGGAGGAATCCCAGGCAGGAGAGGACTCGTCAGGCTTGCCAGTGACATGGCCTGCAGGACTATTGGCTTTCCTGGGTAAGGAGGAAATTGACACTGAGGGAGTTGGTGGTGTGGTTTGCGGGAGCTTGGTTACAAGAGGAAGGGATTTACTGGTCAGTGGACTGCTTCCGCTGTCGCCCAAAGTTTTTGAACTTGTCACTGACTTATTATGAATGCGCTGCAGGTGACGTATAAGGGAGGATGTTCCGAGGTGGTTAACGTCCTTACCCCTACTTATTACAGCTTGACAAAGGCAACACACGGCTTGACACCAGTTGTCCGCATTTCTGTTGAAATAATTCCACACTGAAGAGCTGATTTTTTTTGTATTTTGACCAGGCATGTCAATGGCCATATTCCTCCCACGGACAACAGGTGTCTCCCCGGGTGCCTGACTTAAACAAACCACATCACCATCAGAATCCTCCTTGTCAATTTCCTCCCCAGCGCCAGCAACACCCATATCCTCATCCTGGTGTACTTCAACACTGACATCTTCAATTTGACTATCAGGAACTGGACTGCGGGTGCTCCTTCCAGCACTTGCAGGGGGCGTGCAAATGGTGGAAGGCGCAAGCTCTTCCCGTCCAGTGTTGGGAAGGTCAGGCATCGCAACCGACACAATTGGACTCTCCTTGGGGATTTGTGATTTCGAAGAACGCACAGTTCTTTGCTGTGCTTTTGCCAGCTTAAGTCTTTTCTTTTTTCTAGCGAGAGGATGAGTGCTTCCATCCTCATGTGAAGCTGAACCACTAGCCATGAACATAGGCCAGGGCCTCAGCCGTTCCTTGCCACTCCGTGTCGTAAATGGCATATTGGCAAGTTTACGCTTCTCCTCAGACGCTTTTAATTTTGATTTTTGGGTCATTTTACTGATCTTTTGTGTTTTGGATTTTACATGCTCTGTACTATGACATTGGGCATCGGCCTTGGCAGACGACGTTGATGGCATTTCATCGTCTCGGCCATGACTAGTGGCAGCAGCTTCAGCACGAGGTGGAAGTGGATCTTGATCTTTCCCTATTTTTTTAACCTCCACATTTTTGTTCTCCATATTTTAATGCGCACAACTAAAAGCCACCACAGGTATACAATGTAGATGGATGGATAGTATAGTATTATATTACTTATGGACGACGAGTGCACTGATGACACAGAGGTAGGTACAGCTGTGGCCTACCGTACTGCTATATATATATATATATATGGAAAGTTGGTGGTGGTAAATGGCGCTAGACCCTTCTTAGGATGACTAATCCTTTTGTCTATGGTCAATTTCTTATGTCTAAAAATACACTCCCCCACTATTATATTTCGTGGGGTGGCAGCCCTTTTCTCCAGTGGTTAGCTGTTCAAGCCCACCAGTGGTAGATCTGGAAAACAAAAGGTGAGAATAGGCGCCTCCTAGTGTAATATTATATATATAGTGTGACCATCACCCTTGATATCACCCTGTAGAGTGGAACTGTACCGTGTGTGGTGGAATTCCAACCACCTTCAGAATAGCATGAAGTCACAATTTGAACGGCGTCACCAGTGATCTCAATGATCTCCTGTTAATCTTCCTTTATCTTGTTACTCATTTGGTCAGAAAAAAGAGTAAAAAAGGACCAATAGTGTAATACCTTTTACACAAACAATACACATTTATTTGGAACTAGTCCGACAGTAAAAACATTGCCCGTACCATATAATAAATTAAAAACAGCTTATCTGTACTTTAAGTCGTCCATACGAGTTGAACACTCAAATATGGTACGGGCAATGTTTTTACTGTCGGACTAGTTCCAAATAAATGTGTATTGTTTGTGTAAAAGGTATTACACTATTGGTCCTTTTTTACTCTTTTTTCTGACCAAATGAGTAACAAGATAAAGGAAGATTAACAGGAGATCATTGAGATCACTGGTGACGCCGTTCAAATTGTGACTTCATGCTATTCTGAAGGTGGTTGGAATTCCACCACACACGGTACAGTTCCACTCTACAGGGTGATATCAAGGGTGATGGTCACACTATATATATAATATTACACTAGGAGGCGCCTATTCTCACCTTTTGTTTTCCATATATATATATATATATATATATATAATATACTGTATAATAATAACGGACCTGGTGGACACTGTCAGCAGACTGCTAAACTAGTATGAAGAAAAAAAAAGCCACCACAGGTATACAATGTAGATGGATGGATAGTATAGTATTATATTACTTATGGACGACGAGTGCACTGATGACACAGAGGTAGGTACAGCCGTGGCCTACCGTACTGCTATATATATATATATATATATATATATATATATATATATAATATACTGTATAATAATAACGGACCTGGTGGACACTGTCAGCAGACTGCTAAACTAGTATGAAGAAAAAAAAAGCCACCACAGGTATACAATGTAGATGGATGGATAGTATAGTATTATATTACTTATGGACGACGAGTGCACTGACGACACAGGTAGGTACAGCCGTGGCCTACCGTACTGCTATATATATATATAATATACTGTATAATAATAACGGACCTGGTGGACACTGTCAGCAGACTGCTAAACTAGTATGAAGAAAAAAAAAGCCACCACAGGTATACAATGTAGATGGATGGATAGTATAGTATTATATTACTTATGGATGACGAGTGCACTGACGACACAGAGGTAGGTACAGCCGTGGCCTACCGTACTGCTATATATATATATAATATACTGTATAATAATAACGTACCTGGTGGACACTGTCAGCAGACTGCTAAACTAGTATGAAGAAAAAAAAAAGCCACCACAGGTATACAATGTAGATGGATGGATAGTATAGTATTATATTACTTATGGACGACGAGTGCACTGACGACACAGAGGTAGGTACAGCCGTGGCCTACCGTACTGCTATATATATATATATAATATACTGTATAATAATAACGGACCTGGTGGACACTGTCAGCAGACTGCTAAACTAGTAGTATGAAGAAGAAAAAAGCCACCACAGGAGTGTTTTTCAGGCAGACAAACGTATACTGGACTGGTGGTCACTGTCAGCAAAACTGTGCACTGTACTCCTGCTATAACTGCTCCCCAGTCCCCACAATTAGGCAGTGTGAGCAGTGCACTCAGCACAGATATATCATGCAGCAGTGCAGCACACTGAGTGAGCACAGATATGGTGGAGCGTTTTTTTCAGGCAGAGAAACAACGGATTAAACTCACTGGTGGTATTATAATCAAAACCCTGCACTGTACTCCCCAACAGCTGCTCCCCGTCCCCAATCCTCCCCACAATTATAACTAAGTCACTCAGTCTTTTCTACTATAACGGAGAGGACGCCAGCCACGTCCTCTCCCTATCAATCTCAATGCACGTGTGAAAATGGCGGCGACGCGCGGCTGCTTATATAGAATCCGAATCTCGCGAGAATCCGACAGCGGGATGATGACGTTCGGGCGCGCTCGGTTTACCCGAGCCACACGGGAGAATCCGAGCACGGCTCGGACCCGTGTAAAAAGGCTGAAGTTCGGGTGGGTCGGTTTCCGAGAAACCGAACCCGCTCATCACTAGTATTTACACATGCACACCCAATATATTAAAGTGAAACCTTTAAGAAGGTGGGCCTTACTATCCAGAGTGAGTTTACATGCTCTCTATTGTTTTGGGCACAGTATATGTGTCAGAGATTATTGGATAAAGGCTTTGTTTATTGAAAAGGACATTGGGCATATAATCATAACTGTGGTGACACTATACATTTATATTGATCTACAGTATGTTTATGTGCTTTGGTGAAGCTGAAACAATAGAAATGTGTGTATATATTGTATGACTGAACCTTTGAGTTCAAACTGTGGTGTTAATTCGCTCTGATCCCAAGTACTGACCAAGCCAGGATTATAGCAACCCAGAGCACTTGTCTTGTAAATATTGTGTATATTATTGAATTGAATATATTGTGATTTCTAGGCAGTGATAACCACTTGTATGAGTATAAGTGACTTTTTCAAAATGTACACACTAGAAACCTAAGAACTAACGTTGGTGTGACACTGGCACGATACAATTCAGTGCCAGTTGAATAGCACTGGGAATTACCTCCCGCCGCTATTCAATACATCACAGTGGTAAATCAGAGAATGCCTGTTCTCCTGGAATAAACAGGGTGTTTTGTTGGGAGAACGGGCATTCTCCGACTCAAGTGCCCGGTGCTACGCTGTTTTTGCCGCGCTAAGGGCAGAAATCAGCATTGCTGATTGCTGGTTTTGTCGGGTTTCTCCGGGGATACGAGTAGAAACCCCGTTGTTGGGTGTCACATGGCAACATATTGAATAGCCCCGGGAGCTAATTCCCGGCACTATTCAACTGTCACTGAATTGAATTGTGCCCATAGTGTGAATGCCTTGTATACTATACATTGAAACTCTTTCAACTATTACAGACATATAACTGTATGCGAATAGGGTACTCATATATACCCTCATGCTATTAGGATAAGCCCTTTATCTAGAACTCCAGAAAATGAAGGAGCTCCTTACCACAGTGGGAAAACCACAAATCTAATAAATATTTACAAAATCCATTTATTGGGTTAGTACCCATTTGAATCTGTAAAAAATCACCATACACATATTAATAAGAGAATACGTATTTAAGAGATATATATGACTTACTCAAAATTATCTACAGTATTAAGCGAGTGGTCTAATACAATTTATTTTAATTTTACTTTTTTTTTTAAGTTTATCACATTTTATTAAAATTATATATAATACAAGTTAAGTTTTATTAACTACAATTCCAACCAAATAGGTTAAAAAGATTGTGCCTAAAAAAGAGTCTTCTAATTTTCCCTAACTTATCATAAATATAGGCCTTGTAAAGTGGTCTGTGTGCAAATTGCCACAGGTATTTGAATTTTTGAAATACAAGATGGACACTGTGAGCCGCACCACCTTTTGGTATACTAGACAGTAACTCCCCATCCATTGACCTCACCACACGTCACTGTGTCTAGCTGTGCCTGTAGCTGAATACATTTGATGTCACAGAGGTACTTAGTTTCTAGGTGCATGCAGCTGAATGTATTGTCATGTCGGAGGTACCGTATAGCTGCCTACAGCTGAATGTATTTTGATGTCACAGAGATACTGTCTAGCTGCCCACAGCTGAATGCATTGTGATGTCACAGAGGTACTTTCTAGCAGCCTGCAGTTGATTTCATTGTGATGTTGCAGAGCATAGGCGTGCGCAGAGACTGACGGGCGGGTGCCGCTTCGGACTTCCCCCCCTCCACGGCATTATAGTGTTCTCTCACCTCCCCTGTCCTGGATATAGACTGCTCACCTGGGCGGCCCATAGACTGCTCACCTGGGCGGCCCAGGTAAGCAGTCTATATCCAGGACAGGGGAGGTGAGAGAACACTATAATGCTGTGGAGGGGGGGGAAGTCCGGAGCGGCACCCGCATGTCAGTCTCTGCGCATGCCTATGTTGCAGAGGTACTGTGTAGGTGCCTGCAGCTGCAGCTAAATGCATTATGATGTTACAGCATAGTTACCTACCCTCCCGCATTCTCCTGAAGACTCCCTGAAATAGCAGCAATCTCCCTGACTCCCTGAATAGTCCAGCAATCTCCCTGATTCCCTGAATAGACCAGCAATCTCCCTGATTCCCTGAATAGACCAGCAATCTCCCTGACTCCCTGAACAGTCCAGTAATCTCCCTGATTCCCTGAATAGACCAGCAATCTCCCTGACTCCCTGAATAGTCCAGTAATCTCCCTGATTCCCTGAATAGACCAGCAATCTCCCTGACTCCCTGAATAGTCCAGTAATCTCCCTGATTCCCTGAATAGACCAGCAATCTCCCTGACTCCCTGAATAGTCCAGTAATCTCCCTGATTCCCTGAATAGACCAGCAATCTCCCTGATTGCACCTTACCCACATTATGCAGCTCTTACATTCTTGAGGGGGGCGGAGAAATCAGACATACATACATTCAAATGGGATCATCAGTGCCATTTCCCAGCATTGGTTATAAGGCACAATGATCCCTATGGCTACATGCATTTAAATAAGGTTTCTCATGGCCACTTATAGCACATGGATCCTCTTGTAAAACACAATACACAAATAAATCCTGCAAAATATCAGTGTTTTTTCTTCAACAATTAGATCTTACTAACTTTGGGGCACATTTATAATTGGATGTAAGTCATTTTTATGACACGCCTCTCAGATGTAGCAGCACACGTCAGCACTGATAGGTATTACTGTGACAATCTCCCTGAAATGCTTTTTCAAAAGTAGGCAAGTATACTGTAGTACACCATTTTGCTGTGTTAATGATCTGATGTGTTAAATGTGCAGCACTGAGCACCTGAAGAGGGCAGGCTGGCCGATTTGTGCTGAATCGCGTCACTGTGTCCCCTGCCCCCACTTTACCATGCCAGTAATTACATCACTCACTGTATAGTGGAGGTGGGGCCAGCATGATGCAGGTGTGGGGTTATGCCCTCACACTGCCCACTGGACAGCGCCACGCCCCTTTTTTGCCGACCTGGCTGTCAACTCATGGTGGGGTTAGGCCAAAAGTTGGCAACTATGACTTTAGTGCTACCTAAAATCACTGTTTTTAAAGTACTATTCACAATGTTCAATACTTATTTATTTTGTGTATAGTTTTTCTTGTTAAATATAGCAAGATAGATGCCCTATTGAAATATGCATATTAAAAATGAACGTTAAACATTGTAGTGCTTGCATTTTTATTTAAAGCTTAACCACAAGATGAAACATGTTATTATATTTATTATGATGCATACAGAGAATCAACAGTGGTCTAGACAGCTTATCCTGAGTTGGGAGCAAGCCAAGAACAGATTGTAACTTTGCACCTGGAACAAACCATGTTGCAATGCAGGGGTTCCAAGTACATTTTCTTTTTAATGCAGTGTACTACTGGCTGCATTTGCATGTACCATAGCCCAAAGAGCTGGGCAGCTTTATTAATGCACTGCAATTTATGTTTGCATTTAGACACACCCCTCTTAAAGCTGCACTGCTCTGCATATTTTACATCTGTCCTCCCCCCATGCAGTTCAGCATGCTTTTGCTTCCAACTCGGAATCAGCCAGTAGATGTTCGCTTTTTAACAGCAGCTATATCCAATGAGGTGTCCTCCTGCCTCATATGAACAGACTTCAAATAAAGGGAGGGGGTGGATATAGGGCTCTGGAGAGTTCAGTACAAAAATGTCAGTAATTCTGTGATCAGTTGTTGGATTTGTGTCCAACTGCGTAAAAATAATTATAGTCCCTATGAGTAGTGTTGGTGTCTGAATGATGATGTTTCCTCGCAATTGCGTGTGGTATAGAAGATCTACACTATCTAGATAGTCAATAGGTTGACACCATGGGTGAGATATAATAGGATCCAAGATCGCCGGAGGCGCAGGATGCCGGCAAAACCTTGCCTTGTAAGTAAATGCCCCTTTAAAAAAAGTCTGAGATCAGCTGGCATCCCGCACTTCCGGCGATCTTGGACCCTATTACATCTCGCCCTATGTGGTTGACAGGTACAAAAGGTTGACATGACAATGGTCTACACCAAAATGGTTGACACATATTTTTGGGGTTTGTTTGGCCGCATTTTGTATATTTCATGTTCTGTGACCACCATCAGTAGAAATGCAGACCACGCTTCAGGTAAGGTGGCTACTGCTGCACTTGCCACAAGTTACTATTCTCAATCACGGCCCACAGGGACAGTAAATCAGGCAAATGTAGGGAAAACGTAAAAAGCCCAAAAGACATGTGTCGACCATTAGTGTGTCAATCATTGTCATGTTGACCCTTTGAACCTATCGACTGTTTGTACCTTTTGACCTTAAGCACTGTTGACCTTTTATCTGTCCACCTTTTGTTCCTGTCGACCTAATGCATGTTGCCCATATGGTGTCAACCTACTGACCGTCTACCTAGACAGTGCACATCTATCATCCAGATACAGTTCCAATTAATGTCACAGTATCCCAGCAATAATGGAACAAATAAAAACAGTATACGGGAAGTATGTATACATATTGTATGCAAGCTATTGTCCTACCCTGTGTATGAGTATTGCCCTGGTTTAACCTTAGGATGATTATATATATATATATATATATATATATATATATATATATATATATATATATATAGACTGTGCATATGCATACATACACACACACACACACACACACACACACACACACACACACACACACACACACAGTACATACAGTGCATCCGGAAAGTATTCACAGCGCTTCACTTTTTCAACATTTTGTTATGTTACAGCCTTATTCCAAAATAGAAAAAATATATTTTTCCCTCAAAATTCTACACACAACACCCCATAATGACAACATGAAAAAAGTTTTTTTTAGATTTTTGCAAATTTATTAAAAATAAAAATCTAGGAAATCACATGTACATAAGTATTCCCAGCCTTTGCTATGAAGCGCAACATTGAGCTCAGGTGCATCCTGTTTCCACTGATCATCCTTGAGATGTTCCTACAGCTTAATTGGAGTCCACCTGTGGTATATTCAGTTGATTGGACATGATTTGGAAAGGCACACACCTGTCTATATAATGTCCCACACTTGACAGTACATGTCTGAGCACAAACCAAGCATGAAGTCAAAGGAATTGTCTGTAGACCTCCGAGACAGGATTGTCTCGAGGCACAAATCTGGGGAAGGGTACAGAAAAATATCTGATGCTTTGAAGGTCCCAATGAGCATAGTGGCCCCCAACATCCGTAAGTGGAGGAAGTCCGGAACCACCAGAACTCTTCCTAGAGCTGGCCAGCCGTCTAAACTAATCGATCGGGGGAGAAGGGCCCCAGTGTCCAAGAACCCGATGGTCACTCAGAGCTACAGCATTAATCTGTGGAGAGAGGAGAACCTTCTAGAAGGACAACCATCTCTGCAGCAATCCACCAATCAGGCCTGCATGGTAGAGTGGCCAGACGAAAGCCACTCCTTAGTAAAACACACATGGTAGCCCACCTGGAGTTTGCCAAAATGCACCTGAAGGACTCTCAGACCATGAGAAACAATATTCTCTGGTCTGATGAGACAAAGATTGAACTCTTTGGCGTGAATGCTAGGCTTCATGTTTGGATGAAACCAGGCACTGCTCATTACCAGGCCAATACCATCCGTACAGTGAAGCATGGTGGTGGCAGCATCATGCTGTGGGGATGTTTTTCAGTGGCAGGAACTGGGAGACTAGTCAGGATAGAGGGGAAGATGAATGCAGCAATGTACAGAGACATCCTGGATGAAAACCTGCTCCAGAGCACTCTTGACCTCAGAGTGAGGCGATGGTTTATATTTCAGCAGGACAACAACCCTAAGCACACAGCCAAGATATCAAATGAGTGGCTTCAGGATAACTCTGTGAATATCCTTGAGTGGCCCAGCCAGAGCCTAGACTTTAATCCAATTGAACATCTCTGGAGAGATCTGAAAATGGCTGTACACCAACGCTTCCCATCCAACCTCATGGAGCTTGAGATGTGCTGCAAAGAGGAATGGGCGAATCTGCCCAAAGATAGGTGTGCCAAGCTTGTGGCATCATATTCAAAAAGACTTCAGGCTGTAATTGCTGCCAAAAGTGCATTAACAAAGTATTGAGCAAAGGCAGTGGATACTTTTGTACACGTGATTTCTTAGTTTTTTATTTTTAATAAGTTTGCAAAAATCTCAAAAACACTTTTTTCACGTTGTCATTATGGGGTATGGGGAGGCATTCTGAGTTGATCGCTCACTAGCAGTTTTTAGCAGCCGTGCAAACGCTATGCCGCCACCCACTGGGGAGTGTATTTTAGCTTAGCAGAAGTACGAGCGCATGTGCAGCTGAGCTCTGCAAAACCAGTTTGTGCAGTTTCAGTAGCTCTGAACCTACTCAGCGCTTGTGATCACTTCAGCCTATTCGTGTCCTGATTTGACATCATACACCCGCCCAGCCAACGTCCAGCCACGCCTGGCTTTTTTCAGACACGCCTGCGTTTTTTCAGACACACCTGCATTTTTGCAAACACTCCCTGAAAATGGTCAGTTGACACCCAGAAACGCCCCCTTCCTGTCAATCTTCTTGCGGCCGTCAGTGCGAAGAAAAACTTCGCTAGAACCTGAGCACAACCACAAAGGGCTTTGTACCCGTACGCATACGCATGCGCATAAATGCCGTTTTTTCACCTGATCGCTGCGCTGCAAAAATCGTCAGCGAGCGATCAACTCGGAATGACCCCCCATTGTGTGTAGAATTTTGAGGGGAAAAAACTAATTTATTCCAGTTTTCAATAAGGCTGTAACATAACAAGATGTGGAAACAGTGAAGCGCTGTGAATACTTTCCGGATGCACTGTGCCTTATAAAAGCCCTGACTGACAGTTCCTCGCTCAGCCATTTTGAAATCAGTGACCTACAGTATGGACACAAAAAGAATGGAAAATCCAGCCTCAGGGAGAAACTGGGATGTCAGGAAATAATAGCCTTGGCGTTTGAATACTGGTGGAGATGTTACTGGATAAACTGTCTGGCATAACTCATCAGATGATCCCATCACAGGAGAGTAATCTTATAGGGTCATCCGCTAGATTTGTCCTTTTACACACCCAGGAAATAAACAGACAATGGTGGAGGAAGGATAGTAATGAATGAGAGCCACACTCAGCTTGTTGGGAGGAGGAGAGCACTAAGGGTCACAGCAAGAGTGAGTTGTCCACATAGACTGTGTGTAAAGAAATGACATCCACAGCTCAGCAAGGAGCAGTAACTGTGTATGAAAGAAATTGCTCTATGTCTCTTTATGCTGCAGGTGAGCTTAGAGTCCCATACTAGTCACACAAAGCATAGCTGGAGAAAAAGATCATGCTGAGATAATCCTATCCCTGGAGACACGTCTACTAATTGATCAAAATTGTCAATGAATTTACTCTTCAGAATACTTCAAACTTGCTGCTATTTTATTATTCTTTTTCTTTTTCCAGTTTGCAAAATTACAGCCACAAGCTTCATAATAATTACATGTTTCTTTCTGTAAGAAAACCCCTTCTCTATACCCTATACTGAGGGATGTGCAGAAAATCTTGCAAAGCTATGGGCTAGAATCATAGGTGTAGTCATTACTACAGAAGGGTACGCACTTGAGTAACGGGGATTCGTTCCGACGTTGGAACAAATCCCTGTCAGCCCGGATCGTGTGTACACACTGGGGCGATGCTAATGAAGGATGGAACAAACATGTTCCTTTATTAGCATATTACAGGACGCTAGCGACAATGCTTGGTTGGACGTGCAGCACATCCAACCAAGCATCCATTGCTAGCGACTGTGGGAGCATGCAATCCTCATACACACTGAGTGATGGAGGCAATATGTCATTACGAAACAGCATATCATGCCGACATCGCTCTAGTGCAGTGATGGGGAACCTTTGGCACTCCAACTGTTGTTGAACTACACATCCCAGCATGCCCTGCTACAGTTTTCCTATTTGGCCATGCTAAAACTGTAGCAGGGCATGCTGGTATGTGTAGTTCAACAACAGCTGGGGTGCCAAAGGTTTCCTATCACTGCTCTAGTGCATACTTGCCTACCTGACCCTCTCCATGAGGGAGAAAATGCTCTGTTCCTGGACTTTCCTGGTAATGTATGATTGCCATCACCTGTGGTGAGCTAGTTAATTGATAAGAAAGGTGTTTCACCACAGGTGATGGCAATCATACATTACCAGGAAAGTCCTGGAACAGAGCATTTTCTCCCTCATGGAGAGGGTCAGGTAGGCAAGTATGCACTAGAGCGGTGATAGGAAACCTTTGGCACCCCAGCTGTTGTTGAACTACACATACCAGCATGCCCTGCTACAGTTTTAGCATGGCCAAATAGGAAAACTGTAGCAGGGCATGCTGGGATGTGTAGTTCAACAACATGGAGAGGGTCAGGTAGGCAAGTATGCTCTAGTGCACAGGTTCTCAAACTCAGTCCTCAGGACCCCACACAGTGCATGTTTTCCAGGTCTCCTCTCACAATCACTAATACATAATTAGCTCCACCTGTGCATCTTTTAAAATGGGTCAATGAGTAATGACTACACCTGTGCACCTGCTAGGTAATCTGGAAAACATGAACTGTGTGGGGTCCTGAGGACCGAGTTTGAGAACCACTGCTCTAGTGTATACTCCGATTAACTGTCACATTTTCAAATATGTGGTAAATTCATTCCTAACCGACACATTCTGTGGATCCACAGGTGGCCTGGAAAACGTGACCTGTTGGTAGCTCTCAAGGTCCAGGGTCTGTTACCCCTGGGCTAGATGTACTAAGCTTTGAAGAGTGATAAAGTGGAGAGAGATAAATGACCAATCAGCTCCTGTCATTTTTCAAACATGGCCTGCAATATGACAGTCAGGAGATGATTAATCTCTCTCAGCTTTATCACTATCCAAGGCTTAGTACGTCTCCCCTATATTTCACTTTTTGATAAAAGCAAATTCAACATAACAAGAGAGAGTATTTTCTACATTTTATCTTATTTATCATACCTTCATATGTTTATGAACAGGGAAAAACATATATCAAGGCCTCTGATTTATCAAGGCCTCTAAAACTGAGCAATTTCATAAATGGAACTAATTAAAAAGCTTACTATAGAATTGCAATACATATTTTGGCCAGCAGAGGGCCCCAGTGTGCTTCTCATCTTCTCGACAGTTTTTTTTTTCTCCATTAAAGAAACCTGTTGTTTAGTATACCATATGGGACAGAAAGACCTACCATCTTTGTTATTAAAAGAGACTGGAGGCAACATTACATTAATTAAATATTGGTATTGACACCAAGTCATGCTAGTTTGCAAAGGGAAACACAAACATCTCTTTGTCTGTGCCTATGCTTCCAGTCTTGTGTGCAGGCTGGATGGTGTCTGCCTGCAGCAAGCTTTTATGGAGGGGGGGATGTAATAAGGTGTGAGAATCAGACAGAGGCAATTGTTTACATAGCAAAACTAGGTTGATTTTGCCATTTAAATTATTGCCACTTTAAAAAAAACAAAAAACAAAAAGTAGTCTCCCAAAATCTCCCATCTTATCACACCCTATTACTTTCCCCCCATGGCCTAAGTTGGTGGCTGTGGATCTTCTGTACAGTATGTGCAGTGCATAATAAAGTAAAGATGATAAGGTTTTTAATTTATATTAATGGAAAACTATTTTTAATAAAATATATTGGGCACAGAAATGTTAAATATCTGTATTACTTTTAAACTTCCCTTTATAATGTGCTTCCTCTACTGGGTCCCTTCTGGTTTTGTTCAACTCTTATAGCCAGATTGAGGGGGAGAGGTATCAAGCCGTGGAGAAGTGGCCCACAGCAGCAATCAGCTTCTGTCATTTGTCTAGAACAGTCTGTGAAATGACAGTTAGAAGGTGACTGATTAATTACACCAAGGTTTGACTCATCTCCCCTGGAATCTGATAGTGGAGAGTAATTGATATAAAAGCCAATTGTAAATCACAACAGAGTATGCTGTTGTTATATAAATAATTGTTAATAAATAAATATGAATAAAGTCACTCGGTTCACATTAATAGAAGTAACAAATGTGATACATTCTATTTCCTGAAAACTCAAGTGGCCAAGAAATGTGTGTGGGAGTTTGAAAACTGGAAAGAAATAAAATGAATACTTGTTTCTCCTCATTAATAGGGGCAGATCCAATTAGGTGCGTTAACCTAATTTGCGAGTTAATGCGGGTAGCGTTGGTGGCATTTATTTTCTATCCAAATAGCTGTGCAAATTTAGTTGCAGCCAATTTCAATAAGATTTACTGTTTTTCTTTCTATCATGCAGCCCCAGAGCAGATTCAGATTAATGAAAAATCCCTATTTCAGACACAAATACAAAACCCCCCCCCCCCCCCCCCCCAATACTTTCTTTCCATCACTTTTTCAATTTTTTTCATTCAGTTACATGGATTGGTGAGTCAGGAGCACGTATAGCCACATCTATTGGCAATTGGTAGTAATAGGCAGCTTCATTTCAGCCAGAAATTGGGACATGCCTCATAATGTCACATGGACAGGTGCCTCCTACTACAGCCACTATGCAAGGCACTCATTGTAAATGCTAGCCAGTTTAAGAAGCGGAAACTCCACAGACCGTGTGGGAAAACACAGGGGGATTTTTAAAATATGATTTATATTGCTCCAAATTACTGCAGAAAATCCCACAGCAAGAAAATATTAAGCACCAAGCATTTCAGGTGTAGGTCTCGATACCTATAGCAATCCAGGTGTAGGTACCTGTACCTATAGCAATCCAGGTGTAGGTACCTGTACCTATAGCATTCCAGGTGTAGGTATCTATACCTATAGCATTCCAAGTGTAGGTACCTGTACCTATAGCATTTCAGGTGTAGGTCTCGATACCTATAGCAATCCAGGTGTGGGTACCTGTACCTATAGCAATCCAGGTGTAGGTACCTGTACCTATAGCATTCCAGGTGTAGGTCTCTATACCTATAGCATTCCAAGTGTAGGTACCTGTACCTATAGCAATCCAGGTGTAGGTACCTGTACCTATAGCATTACGGGTCTAGGTACCTGTACCTATAGCATTCCAAGTGTAGGTAGCTGTACCTATACCATTCCAAGTGTAGGTACCTGTACCTATAGCATTTCAGGTGTAGGTCTCGATACCTATAGCAATCCTGGTGTGGGTCCCTGTACCCATAGCAATCCAGGTGTAGGTACCTGTACCTATAGCATTCCAGGTGTAGGTCTCTATACCTATAGCATTCCAAGTGTAGGTACCTGTACCTATAGCATTCCAGGTGTAGGTCTCGATACCTATAGCAATCCAGGTGTAGGTACCTGTACCTATAGCATTCCAGATGTAGGTCTCTATACCTATAGCATTCCAAGTGTAGGTACCTGTACCTATAGCAATCCAGGTGTAGGTACCTGTACCTATAGCAATCCAGGTGTAGGTACCTGTACCTATAGCATTCCAGGTGTAGGTCTCTATACCTATAGCATTCCAAGTGTAGGTACCTGTACCTATAGCAT
This sequence comes from Pseudophryne corroboree, assembly GCF_028390025.1. Classification (NCBI taxonomy): domain Eukaryota; kingdom Metazoa; phylum Chordata; class Amphibia; order Anura; family Myobatrachidae; genus Pseudophryne; species Pseudophryne corroboree. Next base: position 577,894,893 of record NC_086449.1, read on the forward strand.
TCCAGGTGTAGGTCTCGATACCTATAGCAATCCAGGTGTAGGTACCTGTACCTATAGCATTCCAGGTGTAGGTCTCTTTACCTATAGCATTCCAAGTGTAGGTACCTGTACCTATAGTATTTCAGGTGTAGGTCTCAATACCTATAGCAATCCAGGTGTGGGTACCTGTACCTATAGCAATCCAGGTGTAGGTACCTGTACCTATAGCATTCTAGATGTAGGTCTCTATACCTATAGCATTCCAAGTGTAGGTACCTGTACCTATAGCAATCCAGGTGTAGGTACCTGTACCTATAGCATTACGGGTGTAGGTACCTGTACCTATAGCAATCCAGGTGTAGGTACCTGTACCTATAGCATTCCAGGTGTAGGTCTCTTTACCTATAGCATTCCAAGTGTAGGTACCTGTACCTATAGTATTTCAGGTGTAGGTCTCGATACCTATAGCAATCCAGGTGTGGGTACCTGTACCTATAGCATTCCAGGTGTAGGTCTCTATACCTATAGCATTCCAAGTGTAGGTACCTGTACCTATAGCATTACGGGTGTAGGTCTCTATACCTATAGCATTCCAAGTGTAGGTACCTGTACCTATAGTATTTCAGGTGTAGGTCTCGATACCTATAGCAATCCAGGTGTGGGTACCTGTACCTATAGCAATCTAGGTGTAGGTACCTGTACCTATAGCATTCCAAGTGTAGGTACCTGTACCTAAAGCAATCCAGGTGTAGGTACCTGTACCTATAGCATTCCAGGTGTAGGTCTCTATACCTATAGCATTCCAAGTGTAGGTACCTGTACCTATAGCATTTCAGGTGTAGGTCTTGATACCTATAGCAATCCAGGTGTGGGTACCTGTACCTATAGCAATCCAGGTGTAGGTACCTGTACTGATAGCATTCCAGGTGTAGGTCACTATACCTATAGCATTCCAAGTGTAGGTACCTGTACCTATAGCAATCCAGGTGTAGGTACCTGTACCTATAGCATTACGGGTGTAGGTACCTGTACCTACAGCATTCCAGGTGTAGGTACCTGTACCTATAGCATTCCAGGTGTAGGTCTCTATACCTATAGCATTCCAGGTGTAGGTACCTGTACCTATAGCATTCCAGGTGTAGGTCTCTATACCTATAGCATTCCAGGTGTAGGTACCTGTACCTATAGCATTCCAGGTGTAGGTACCTGTACCTATAGCATTCCAGGTGTAGGTCTCTATACCTATAGCATTCCAGGTGTAGGTCTCTATACCTATAGCATTCCAGGTGTAGGTCTCTATACCTATAGCAATCCAGGTGTAGGTACCTGTACCTATAGCAATCCAGGTGTAGGTACCTGTACCTATAGCATTACGGATGTAGGTACCTGTACCTATAGCATTCCAGGTGTAGGTACCTGTACCTATAGCATTCCAGGTGTAGGTACCTATAGCATTCCAGGTGTAGGTCTCTATACCTATAGCAATCCAGGTGTAGGTACCTGTACCTATAGCATTCCAGGTGTAGGTACCTGTACCTATAGCATTCCAGGTGTAGGTACCTGTATCTATATCACACTATATATGTATAACTTGGGAATTGTACACAGATTGTCAGAGCATGAAGTGTTTTATTTCACCGAGAACTAAACATATTCATTGCAAGCCATATTTTTGCAAGTGCAATGACCTCTGTAATAATCCATTCTGTATAAAAACGGGGGATGGGATTGTCCACAAATCCCTAGTTTACAAAGGGAAATAAAAGGTAACATTACTGTGGCTGGTTGCACAATACAACCAAATAGAAGTGCTACTACTTACAATGTTAAATATACAGTATAATGTGTAATCAGTTCTGGGGGAGATTTATCAAACCTTCAGACCGGGGGCAAATAGAGGTGTTTCCAATAGCATTCAATCAGGTTTTAGCTATTATGTTATAGAATGCACTAAATAAATGATAGCAAGAATCTCTTTAGTTGCTATGGGCAACATCTTCACTTTTCCTCTTCTGAAGGCGAGATAAATTACCCCCTCAGAAGAACTTTATATAAAAATAAAAATAAAATTGTGCTTCTCACTATACACTTTTATATCATGTAGTGCTCATTATAAGAGTGATGTGTAGGGTGCTGGGCAAAGAGCTATCTTTAACGCAATAAACATTACATGAACAAAGGGAGTTTGGTCTGCACATTTTGGCCCTCATTCCGAGTTGGTCGCTAAGAGTCTTCGCAACGCAAATGTACGAAATGTAAGTATCTGCGCATGCGCAAATGCGTGATTACGCATGCGCGAGTACATACGTACGACAACTGTGCAAAATTACTCAGAAAAAAAAAGCCGTAACTGGCAAACGAAAACGAGGAGTGGCGTGGGCGTGGCAGAGGAGAGACTTCGCAATGCTCCGACATGGGCGTGAAAGTGGGCGTACAGTGTGGGAGTATGCAACTCGCAATGGGCGTGTTTTTCGCAAATAAACATTGTCGCTGTTAAAACTAACATAGGAAACCGTAGCAACATTCACGCAGCAGCCGAGTAGGTCTGCAGTTACTCTACATTTGCGAAGTACTGGTACCAGTGTGTATGCAGTAATTAGCAGTTAATTGGATAGCACATTCATCTGATGTCCAATTACTTGTTAATTAATGAGCAGATGAAAGTTACCAACCAGCAATTGTCTGAACACACATTACATGTTTATTCTACTCACATATAAATCTCACACACTGCCAAATAAGGGTGTGATTTTTGTTGAAGTTGTTGTGTAAGCATTTTTTAAACTTGTTTTAATGTGTGTAAGACTCCCAAATACAAACAAGTGAAAATATTTGTGAAAGTGTTTGAAATCTGCAACATTTTTTACAAATAATCCAACACCCACATAATGCAGCATACACTTTAATTTAGTTATAAAAGTCACAATAATATTTGATTATAATATCTGACAATGTTTGAAATGATGTCCTGTTGACCATAGATATTTATAAAAAGCGTCGTGTCTGTTTACTTAATATGGACATTAAAGTGTGGTGCAAAGCATACCTTTTTTTTTTGTTTTTTGCAATTTTTAAGGAGAATTTGCAGATTGGTCTACAAGTGTCTATATGCTGACCTAATCTTTCTGGAACTGCATTACCTTGAAGAAACTGCACAAATTATTAAAATATGTTTTTTATTACTATAATAATATTTCACAACATTTAAACAACATGGCTCCACGTGAGTCGCACAGGCAGAGATGGACCAAGCAGCAAGCAGATGGCACTGACAATCATTAGATAGCAGAACTCAGTACTCTGCAAAATTCTGCTTCTGACAAAAGTATATTTTTTAAGCATAAATCAAACATGACACACCCTGCCACACACAAATTTTAAACCAAATGAGAAAGAATTAGGATCCACCACACAAACACAACAATACATAGCACACTAGTAAGAGGAAGATGGCTCTGGTGTTTATACACATAAACTCACAGGCTACAATACATCCAAACAGAAAGAATACATTTCACTAAGAGGGAGTTATCCATTCTGGCCACACAAGCCAACTCCAAAAATACATAGAGGCAACATCAAAAACATGGGTGCTGTCCATCTGGAGAGACATCATTTTCTTCTTTTTCTCCCCGCCTGAGGCTGTTCTTCTTTGGAAGGTCTGCGGAGCGACCTTCGTTGGGCCTGTCCAGTGGCCTGTTCTTCCTGGGCAGGGGCAGGGGAGGGAGCCGATGTGGGTGGCTCTCTGCCACTGTGGGCAAGGGAGACAGCGATGGCCTGGAGCCCTTGCAAGATGTTATTTGCAAGGCTTTGGAATGAGGAGGCAAGTTGTTCTTGGCCCTGCCTGATCTCTGCCAGACGTTGGCAGAGTTGAGCAACACCTTGCTCAACACAGGTTCGGTGCTCAGTGAGCCGGACAGCTATCTGGCTTACCTCCCGGATGACCCCGTCTTGAAACCGATTTAGGCTCTCACCATACCTAGTGATTTCAAGCAGGATCTCCGGGATAGCAGAGGGTTGGGTGGGGGGGCCAGTAGGAACCTGCAGAGGTGGGATTTGTTGGCCCACACTGCCAGACTCACTAGGTCCCTCCACCTCAGCCTCAACCACATAACCGTCCTGTGACTCAAACGGATCACCCCCCTGTGCTGTGTTTTGTGGCAAGCAAATAGAAGAATGTGTGGGGAAAAAGTTGGATACAAAATTAGTTTATTATTATAAATACAGTCAAAATTACAGACAACTAAATGTGTAAACTTACCTTCCAAGTCATGTCCCGTCAGGATCTCAGGCAGGTCCGTGTCCATATGAGACACCCCTTGGCCCTCCTCATAACTGACACAGGGCATCGCCATCTCCTCCAAGTCAGTATACTCCACAGCGACAGGTGCTCCTCCACCTGTAGCCCTTGAGGCATTCCACTCCGCAGCCCTCTTTGCCTTCAGGCGGGATTTGAAGTCGGCCCACCTACATATGTATTGTGAAAGAGGGACAAAGTAGAGTCTTATTATTTGTCTAAGCTAATATATAGGACACGTGTTCTGCTTGTGTTTGCTAGACATAACATCACATGTAACTACATTTTTTAGTCAACTTATCACAGAAAAATGACTGTCAAGATGCACTTACCGTCGTCTCACTTCCTGTGATGTTCTGACGACAGAGCCAACTTCATTCACAGATTTTGTGATGTCTCTCCAGATGCGATCTTTTGAAGCAGCCCCCATGTTTTTTGGGCCTCTATGTATTTTGGACATGGCCTGCGTGACCAAAACACGCAACTCCCTCTTAGTGAATGCAGGCTGTCTTTTCTTCCGTCTGGAGGTAGCCTGTGAGGTTTCTTCTTGTTGGTCATCACCATCTTCCTCCTCACTAGCAGCTTCTGTCTGTTGTGTTTGTGTGGCTAAAGCCAATTCTCCCTCAGTTTGGTCACTATGTGTGTGTGGCAGGGTATCCCCAGTCAATTGTTGGGGTTCAGAAGCAGACATTTGCAGAGTACTAGGTCCTGCCTCTTCAACATCCGCAGAGGCGTATTCCAACATGCGCCTTTGGCAATCTAGGCGTCTTTTCCGCAATGCCATCTCCTGCTCTGCAATGCGGTCCATCTCTGCTGCGATTTGCTCACGAGAAGCCATGTTTGCGATGACGTGTGTACGCCGAGGTGTGTGCTTATTTATACCTACGTGCGTCGCGTTAATTCACACAGGTGTACAATGTTAATCTGGTTACTGATTGCACTGCTTATTTAAGGGCCTACTTTGCACGCTGTGAGTGTAGGTAGTTTGGAGTTTCTTGCACTGTTGAGTTTGTTGGCTTGTGCGTGAAGGTGCTATAGGATTTTTCCAAGTGAGTAATTGTCAAGCATACATTTGTCCTTTCGTTTGCGTTTAGAATATAGACAGTGTAGCATTTTGTCTGCGAATTTACGTTTGTGAGTATTCTGGAATTCGTCTTGTTGTTTTTAAAAAAAAAAAAAGTTTTTATTTTATGTTGATTGTTTGTTAGTCTTTTTTACACATATATATTTTGCTAGTCCATTTGTGCAAATAAACCTGTGCTTCATTGCTTTTACTGTCATTTTTGGTCTCTTGTAGGAGAATTGTTTTGGGTGACGTAACCCGAGTCTATTATTTCAAATTTGTGTGCTATATAACACAAATTGGTCCTTTCTTTATTTTGGATCAGGTAAGTTCCCTTGGCCTGTGTTGGTGCCTGTTTGTGTTAATGGTCTGTATGTTGTTTTTGACTGTCATTTTTGGTCTCTTGTAGGAGAATTGTTTTGGGTGACGTAACCCGAGTCTATTATTTCAAATTTGTGTGCTATATAACACAAATTGGTCCTTTCTTTATTTTGGATCAGGTAAGTTCCCTTGGCCTGTGTTGGTGCCTGTTTGTGTTTGTTCAAAGTGTTTTGATAATGTTTGTTTTCCATCTTGTTAATAAATGCTATGTTTTTTACCAGGATTGATCAGCAAAGTAGTGTTGTTCTTGGCTGGACTAGCTACTAAAGGGCTAACTTTTTGTTTGTTTTATTGTAATTTTTTAAACAAATTAGTCATTATTTTTTAGTAGGTGTTTGTGATGTGTTTGATGCAGTGTTTTTTTTTAAATACTATTTTTAACATTTACAATTTAACATGTGTAGCTTTCATCCAAAAAATAATTTTGTTTATCTTTTTTGTGATAATATTCCTTTTGTTCCTGAATTGAACTCAGAAAAAATGTCTTACGCTCCTGCAGTAAGTTGACACCCCCTTTTTAAAAAAAAATTTTGGTTGTATATTTTTTGGACTTTGTTTTTGTCTTATTCAACCTTTTTTTGTTTTATTTTTTAAAGTGTGTGATGTCAATATTTATTGCTGCCGAAGCCCTACCTCCCCAACCCACGCCAGCACTCCCACCCCAACCGCCAGCCCCACAACCACAACCGGCTCCTCATCAACCAAGGCAACGGAGGCGTGCTAGGTCACCAATTTTCCGACCCCGTGTCCTACTTTTTGGGATGCCAGATGATGTGGTTGTACGTAGATACAGGCTGCCACCACATCTAATCCTAGACACTCTCTCCATAATAGAGAGTGATCTGGAGTCTGAAATTCGGTATCCTACAGCAATACCACCATTGACACAATTCCTTGCTGTGTTACATTTTTTGGCTACAGGCTCTTATCAGCATGTGGTAGGAGACCTGGTTGGCATGTCGCAGGGCCAGTTCAGTAAGGTCCTGCGGCGTGTCTGCCAGGCTTTCCTAAAGCGTGTGAAGCAATTTATTGCTATGCCTTTGGATGTTGGTGCCCTAGATGTGGTGAAGCGGCAATTTGAGGAAGGTGGTAGTCGCTTCCCACATGTTATTGGGGTTGTGGATGGCACACATGTAGCTATTCAGCCACCAAAACATAATGAAGAAATTTATAGAAACAGGAAACTGTTTCATTCTCTGAATGTAATAGTTGTTTGTGGGCCATCCCTCCAGATCCTTTCCCTGAATGCAAAGTTTACTGGAAGTTCCCATGATGCGTATGTCATTAGACAATCAGGGATATGGCACAGATTAAGATCAAGTCAACGAGCAGACATGTGGTTATTGGGTGAGTTGTTGCACAATTTTGTGTAAAATTTTTTAATTTTTTAAAAAATAGACTATTTCTAATTTTGGTTTATCATCAAACAGGAGACCATGGATATCCTTGCACCCCCTGGCTCATGACTCCTTACCGTAATCCCAGGCCAGGACCACAGACGGCATTTAACTCCGCGCTTACTGCCACTAGAAGCTGGTGGAGCGCACAATTGGGGTCCTTAAAGGGCGGTTTCGTGTGCTCCACCGCACTGGTGGCGACATCATGTATTCGCCGGAGATGGCAAGTAAACTAGTGGTCCTGTGCGCTATACTACACAACATCGCGGTAAGGAGTAGCGTAGAGCTTCCTCAGACAGAGGAATTGCCTGATGAGGAGCCAGGGGTTGTCCGACACTTCGGTGGGGGGAGTGTTACACGGAGGGGGAGCCAAGTCAGGGCAAGCATTGTTGCGGAATATTTCAGGTATAGTGTTTTAAGTTTCTCTTTTTTAATCAAAATAAAACCACAGTATGCTTTTGTATTTTGATTAATTTTGTCCTTTTGTTTGCTATTGTAAGGCCATTGGGTAATTATTTTTTGGCTTTGGAATATGTAATATTTATTTGCCACTAAATCCGTTAACACGTTAAGCTTACAATGTGTTATTTGCAAAAACAATACTGTGATGTTGCTAAATAGTGTCCTTATTTGTTTTCTATCCTAAAATCCTGTTTATTTCAACAAACACACAAACAAATGAAACTTAATGTTGTCCACTTTGTGACTGTCCAGCTGAATAATCACACAAACTGTGGTGAGTACACAGATATGTATCTGAATTTACCCAAAACTGTGTGTGTGTCTGTGTCTGTTTGTTTTGTTTTATGTTTTAATTTTTTTTAAATTCCTTCTGCGAATGCGTATTTCCGCTCGTGCTAATTAACACTCTGCTCTTCCCAGCATTGCAAAGATCAATAAAGTTATTAGAAATTACAGCATAGATTTTGGACCAATCACATGCTAGCAGACACTATAAATATATGCCCAAATAAGGAAAACGCCATTGCCATGATGCGTGCGGCACCTTTCACCAGGCGGGAGCTCCGTGTCCTGGTTGCGGTGATGGACCGCCGCGTAGGCCGCTTCATCCCAAATCGGGTTAAGCGCGAGGCCTACGCGGAGGTCCGCCGCCTGCTGCGTTCTCGCGTCCGCAGCAGGCGGACAATAATACAGTTGGAGAGGAGATGGAGTGATCTCCGCAGGAGGACTCCAGAGCTGTTGGCGGAGATCCGGCAGCAAATCCGCGCAATGCATGCACGCAGTAAGTTACATTACATAAGATTAATAGCATAAATTGTGCAAATTTACACTAAGTGGTAGGCTAATTGCAACACTGAGTGAACATTTTTTTACAATAGGACAGTGTGTGTGGTTAGGGCAAACAGTACTGACTGTAGCAAAATGTCACCAAACAAGTGTATGTTTTCCTGAAAAAAAAACCAGGCAGGAAACTGTACCAAAAAACTTGATCAGTGCTGTCTATATAATAAGGTGGCTTGAATAGTGATCTGGTGATGTTGCCTAGACCAATCAATATGACTCAATGGAATAGATTAAGGAATGAGCGTCCAAATAATTGTTTGGACTCATTTAGTTTGCTGTGGGCAACATGAAGAGGATTTTTTTTTTTTTTTGTTTAAAAAAAACCACTGTGTCTTTTACATGGAACAGAACAGTGAAATTTACAATTGTTTAGTATGTAATTTAACATGCAAATTAAATTTTAACACAAATATCATTATAGGACGACCACAACGGCAAGCAACACATGAGGCACCATCTCAGCCCCCTTCCCCTTCTCACTCCCCCTCCACTTCCCAGTCCCCCTCCCCTTCTCACTCCCCCTCCCCTTCCCAATCCCCCTCAGCTTCCCAGTCCCCCTCAGCTTCCCAATCCCCCTCAGCTTCCCAATCCCCCTCAGCTTCCCAATCCCCCTCAGCTTCCCAGTCACCCTCAGCTTCCCAGGCCCACTCCACTTTCCACTCCCCTTCTCACCCCACCTCTCCTTCTCTTTCTGTGACCCCTTCTCCTCCTTCCCATACCCCTTCTCCTTCAACTTCCAAATCACCTTCTCAGCCCCCCTCACCCTCTATTGGCCTAACATTCTCTCCGCCCCCCTCGCCCTCTCAATCAGACCCACCCTCTGAAATAACATCCCCAATCCCTCCTCCTTCCCCCATCCAGCCTCCTTCCCCCATCCCTCCTCCTTCCCCAATCCCTCCTCCTTCCCCCATCCAGCCGCCTTCCCCCATCCAGCTGGCATCACCACCCAGCGAATGGGCTGAAGAAGCCCCAGATGGGCTAAGTGACAATGTTGTGGAGGAAAGTAAGTGTTTTTACATTTTTACAATAATGATTACCTACTTAGACTTACAATCTCAAAACATGCCCTGTTGTACTGTTGGGAATACGCTACCAAGGGGAAAAAAAAGAGTTATTATTCATGGTGTACATGTTGCATTGAATTTTTAAAGAGTGTCATTATATGTAGTGTTATGTGTGCAATGTTTTGTGTGTCCACTCTAGGTCGACACTCATTAGTTCAACAGGGTTGCCAGGACAACATGGTTTATCTGTGCTCAGTTTTGATGGTAACATTTCTACTTAAGTGGAGTTCTCTTTAACATGGGACGTTGCCCATAGCAACCAATAAGATTATAGTTTAAATTTGTAAGTCCACTTTTACAAGATAATATTTTTATTTTTATTGGTTGCTATGGGCAACGTCCCTTCTTAAATAGAACTCCAGTAGTAATAAATGTACCCCATGGTGTGGTCCACTTTCTTGTAATAAACAAAAAAAGATTGCTGAGCAGGCTTGTGTGTTGTTCTGCTACTGATTTATCTTGAAAACAGCCATGATGTCGTCACTTAGGAATTAAAGCAGGCCTCTCCAAACTGCGGACATACAGCTGCTGAGAAACTACACATTCCAGCATGCCCTGACACCGTTTTGCATTCTCTGTCCCCAAAACTGTGTCAAGGCATGCTGGTCTATGTAGTTTCACAACAGCTGGAGGGCATCAGTTTGGCCAGGCCTGCATTAAAGTGTGCTTTGTGCCCTGCTTGTATAATAGGTAATGTGAGTAAGTTATTAATGTTTTCTTTGACTCTTCTTTTCAGATTCTGCAGTTGGAGATCCCAGCACTTTGCCTGAACTTTTAGGGCGGCTGAAAGCCCATTTAAGGGAAGTGTTAGCAGATATCGAGGCAATCGAAAAAAATCTGTGATATTTTTATTTTTATTTTGTTAAAAGTTTCTTTAAAAAAAAAAAACAATTTAAAAAATAAATAAAATTGTTGAAGTTAAGTGGGTGTTGTGCTTATTTATGCTATAAAGGAACAGCACATTGCCTTGCAGAAATTGGTGACCTTAAACAGTTCACACATCTTACTTAAGCTTAAAAAAAAAAAAATATAAAACACAAAATTCTACACACACAAAACTCGTTAGGAGGTTATGGTTTTTAAATACATGAAAAGACATTTATTCACACACTACACATATACACAATACTTCAAACATTTGCATTATAACAATAAAAATTACAATATCTATATTTTACAAATTTAAACAACAATGTTTCTGGCCAATTAGAGCTACAAAGTGTTCTTCTGGTTTACTTTGGAGACTTAATTGGTCAGGACCATTGACATTAATTACACTAATTGGGTTCGTAATTGAGGAGGGCTTGTGGACTTTTAACATAAAGGTGTAATTCCACTGAATAGGGGAAAAAAAAGCATTGTGGTGCGTTTGTCCACAAAAGTGTGCACTTTTAACATGGATGGGTAAATATACTAAAACTTAGTAATTTTACGATGAAGTATGTGTTAATGCGATAGTTTCGCAATGCTGCGATGGTTTCGCATTGCTGCGATGTCATTTGGCGTACGCCCACTTTGTGTAATACTGCGTACGAATGTGCAAAAATACGTTGGGGGCGGATGTTCGCAAATTTACTACACTTACGCAACTTTGCGAATATGTTGTGCGAACGAAAAACTTTGCGACCAACTCGGAATGACCCCCTTTATTTTATTACATGCCGAGAAAAATTTGCTAATATTGGCATATAAACATTGTACATATAAAAAACACTAACCAAGGGAGTCACGTAGAACAACAAAACGCCGTTGCTTGGATGTGTTTGTTTTCGTGTGTATCTTCTCCCCCCCCCCCCCCCCCCCTCGTCTATCTCTCATTCTACTGGTGGGCTGCCTCCTCTCTCTCTACTGGGCTGCAGCTCCTCACTCTCTCAAGCTCCTGGTCCACCTCTCTCTCTCAAACTCTTTCTCTTTGCTACCTCACTTTCTGTCCATCTCCTGGGTCACCTCTCTTTCTCACTCTTTCTTCTGGAACATCCGATTCTCTCTGCAAGGGGTCTGCTTATCAATAATCGCATACTCAATGCAATCTGCGTGCACTATTAGGAAGTCTGCAATGTGTTCTGAGTGGCAGCGGTACTCAGGTGTACGTGTCTTTGACTGACCACACATGTGTGGTGGCCATGTTGGGGAGCATTCTAGAGGAACCCTCTGCCAGATGGTGTAAGCTCTGGGAGCCAAGCTTGGGAATGCTTTGTAATCCGGAGCTTAGTGAATCTGAAGCATAGCAGCGGATATTGGAAATATACATGTTGGTGATACTAAATATTTGTGGATGTTTTCGGGGAATAAGCCCAAACTATTTAGTAATAAATAGGGCCCCTCTGTCTCCTGGGCTGCTTCTTTTTCTCACGCTCTCTTTCCACTGCACTGCCACTCTCTTCACTCTCTATCTTTTCCCTGCATTGCCTCTGTCTCTCTCTTCCCCTGTGCTGGCTCTCTCACACTCTCTCTCCACTGCACTGCCACTCTCTCCACTCTCTCTCTCTTCCCTGCATTGCCTCTGTCTCTCTCTTTCCCTGTGCTGGCTCTCTCACACTCTCTCTCCACTCTCTCTCTCTTCCCTGCATTGCCTCTGTCTCTATCTTCCCCTATGCTGGCTCTCTCACACTCTCTCTCCACTGCACTGCCACTCTCTCCACTCTCTCTCTCTTCCCTGCATTGCCTCTCTCTTCCCCTGTGCTGGCTCTCTCACACTCTCTCTCCACTGCACTGCCACTCTCTCCACTCGCTCTCTCTTCCCTGCATTGCCTCTGTCTCTCTCTTTCCCTGTGCTGGCTCTCTCACACTCTCTCTCCACTGCACTGCCACTCTCTCCACTCTCTCTCTCTCTTCCCTGCATTGCCTCTGTCTCTCTCTTCCCCTGTGCTGGCTCTCTCACACTCTCTCTCCACTGCCACTCTCTCTCTCTTCCCTGCATTGCCTCTGTCTCTTTCTTCCCCTGCGCTGGATCCTTCACACTCTCTCCTGCGCTTCCTCTCTCACTCTTCCCTGCATCACCTCTCTCTCATCACTCACTACTCCCTGTGCCACTTCTCTTTCTTACTCTCTTTTGCCTCCTATCTATCTATCTATCTATCTATCTATCCATGTGCTGCTTCTCTTACTTCTGTATGCAACCTTTCACTCACCCCTTTCCCCCTTGCACTGACGACTACACTGTCAGAGTTAGGGGCAGATATATTAAGCCTGGAGAAGTGATAAAGTGGAAGGTGATAACGCGGAATCAGTAGAATTTACAGACGATCGGGATGCCTGCCGCTAGAATACCAACAATGGCATCCCTATCGTCAGTATGCCGGCAGCAGGGAGAGCGCAAAGAGTCCCCTTGCAGGTTCTATTCCCACTCTATGGGTGTAGCCCGTTAGCCGGGATTCCGGAATGGTCAGCAGTCGTGATCCCGGCATCAGTAACCGGACCGACGGAATACCGACTGACGGCAACTTAACTGCATACCGATAACGCACCAGCCAGTCAGCCCCTAGCTGTTATTTTTTAAACCCAGCCTGTAACATGGCAGTTAGGTGCGGATTGGTTGGTACTTTATCTTCATCCACTTCATCACTTCTCTAGGCTTAATACATCTGGCCCTTAGTTTGCTGTGCAGGTTCCTAAGTAATTCCAGGTTATAACTGTGATAAATCACCTGCACGGGACAGGGTCCTGGCAGGGAAAGTGCATATAGAAGAAGTTCTGAGAGTGCCGCTGTAGGTCTGGCAATTAGTCTGGAGGTGTCTCTGTGAGCAGTGTCCAAGAGTATAGGACTTGTGAGCAATACAAATGACTGCTGACTATGAGAATGAGGGGTATGGGGCAAATAGGGAACTGACCCCAAGTCGGAAGGGCAGTCCAGAGAGAATAGGGAACTGAGGGTAGAGGACTAGCGCACATGGCTGAACCTGAATCTTCATCAGTAACCATGCACTCTGTATGGAGACATATCATATAGACGTGTATGTCACGATCCGGGTATCTGGACGCCATTACTTACCCTTCAGATGCCTCCTAAGGCTGGCTCAGCGTTCCAGGACCGGATCCCGCTGTTCCTGAGTTTCCACATGCAGAATGTCAGAGTGGTGATTTCATCAGCCGCGGCCTCCGCTGTGCCCGCGTGGTTAAATGTGCGCTTGTCAGTCTGGCGTCTCCTGTCTCCTGTGGCCGGCGTCGCCATTACTGTTTCAATTCTCACATGGATTACAAACCAAACTTCCCTCCAAGTGTCTGCATGGGCGCAGCCATCTTGGATTTTGTCATCTGAGCATTTCCACCAATCTGCGGTCTGTATTGTTGATTTGCATAATTGCCTAGCCAACCCCTTCCTTGCTGCAGGTATAAGTAAGCTGTGCCTGAGCAAGGAAGGCGTCAGTGCTTTGGTTGTCTAACCTAGTTCCAGTTTGTCTCTCTCCTGTGGTTGTCTTCCAGGTTCCAGCTCCTGTCTCCAGACTTCTGCTATAGAGACCCGCACCAGCATTCCATCTGCGGTGTAGCCTGACTCTCCGATCCATTCTGGACTCACCTGTTTCCAGTTACAACAATCACCTGCTTCCAGCCCAGCTTCCAGCAGTGTACAGCTTCTCTTAAAGGGCCGGTGTCCTTTCTGCAGTTTACCACTCTCCACCGGTATTATTATTTCACCGCTCTCAAACTCCAAACTTCATCAATCACCTGCTTCCAGCCCAGCTTCCAGCAGTGTACAGCTTCTCTTAAAGGGCCGGTGTCCTTTCTGCAGTTTACCACTCTCCACCGGTATTATTATTTCACCGCTCTTAAACTCCAAACTTCATTATTATTTCATCGCTCTCAAGTTCGTTTATTATTTAACTGGTTCCAGCCAGTATCCACTCCGTACCAACAACAGTCTGGTTCCAGCCAGTATCCACAGCAGCCGTTTTATCTTCAGCAACCCAGCCTTTCCTGGAACACCAGCTGGTACGATCCTGGGTTCTCTCCATTGCTACAGTCAGGTCTGGTAAGAACTTTCCAACTAGAAGATTATAAGAACTGTCTCACTCTACCAGTGCCTGTGGCCCTTGCCACCCTGTAGTACCCAGGAATTGTATTTATCCTCTGTTGACTTTTATGTTTCCTTTACTGCTGCTGTGTTACGGAGTTTGTCATAATAAACATCATTGACTTTTATCCTGGTTGTCGTGGTCACGCCTTCGGGCAGTTATTCTACATGTTACTTACATGTCTAGGGGTCTGATACAACCTCCCAGGTTCCGTTACATCTCAGCCCCTACAACTGAGGCTGCCTCCCGTCAGCTCAGGCCCTCAGTTGTGACAGTAAGCACTGACCTAATGAATCCAGCCGGAGACCAGGATCAAGCGGCCAGGCCAATGCAAGAACTGGCAGCCCGACTTGAACATCTGGAGGCTGCACAGGGCCACATCATCCGCTGTCTCCAGGATCTCTCTACACGGCTGGATGGGATTCAAACGACCCTCCGTGGACCTGGCACGTCCGGTGCGTCCACTACAGTGACACCAGCTGTAACCCCACCCACCTTACCCATTTCCAGTCCACATCTTCATCTTCCAACGCCAGCAAAATTTGATGGATCTCCAAGGTTCTGCAGGGGATTTCTCAATCAATGTGAAATCCACTTTGAGCTTCTACCTGGCAATTTCTTCAGTGACCGTACCAAAATTGCCTATATCATCTCCCTTCTCAGTGGCTCAGCCCTTGACTGGGCATCACCTTTATGGGAGAAGTCTGATCCCCTGCTATCCTCCTATACTGACTTTGTAGCTACATTCAGGCGCATCTTCGACGAGCCAGGCCGGATAACATCTGCTTCATCTGAGATTCTCCGTTTACGCCAGGGAACACGTACTGTGGGACAGTATCTTATACAGTTTAAAATCCTGGCATCCGAACTGGCATGGAACGACGAGGCCCTGTATGCTGCATTCTGGCATGGCTTATCAGAACGCATCAAGGATGAGTTAGCTACCAGAGACTTGCCCTCTAAGTTGGATGAGCTAATTTCTCTTTGCACGAAGGTTGATCTACGTTTCAGAGAGAGAGCAACTGAGCGAGGAAGATCATCTACTCCTAAATCTTCTGCTCCTCCTCCTCGTCAACCATCTCCATCCAAGGATGAGCCTATGCAAATTAGGCATTCTCGTCTATCTCCCGCTGAGCGCCGAAGACGTCTCTCTGAGTCTCTCTGTCTCTACTGTGCAGCTCCGTCGCACACTATCAATGCCTGTCCCAAACGTCCGGGAAACTCCAGATCCTAGCTCGCCAAGGAGAGGGCCGGCTAGGAGTAATGATCTCCTCTCCATCTCCTCATGACTGTAACCTCCCAGTGTCGCTCCAAATTGCTCAACGTTACAGGAACGTCATTGCCCTCCTTGATTCCGGAGCAGCTGGGAATTTCATAACCGAAGCTTATGTTAAACGGTGGTCCCTACCCACCGAGAGACTGTCCTCGTCCATCTCTTTGACTGCCGTGGATGGCAGCAAGATTTTTGACGCAGTCATTTCCTTAAGGACTCTTCCAGTTCGTCTGAGAGTGGGAGTTCGTCATTCTGAGTATATTTCTTTTTTAGTGATTCCAAGAGCCACACATCCAGTGGTTTTAGGCCTTCCATGGCTCCGTCTCCACAACCCATCAATTGACTGGACGACTACGCAAATACTGGCATGGGGTCCCTCCTGTGCTGAGACTTGTTTAGCCAAAGTTCTTCCTGTTTGTTCTTCCTTCCCCAGGTCATCTGATGTTCCGCCTCCTCCATATCAAGACTTCACGGACGTGTTCAGTAAAGCCTCTGCTGATATCCTTCCTCCTCATAGAGAATGGGACTGCCCAATCGACCTCATTCCAGGGAAGGTTCCACCGCGAGGCCGAACTTATCCGTTGTCTCTGCCTGAGACACACTCCATGGAAGAGTACATCAAAGAGAACCTGGCGAAGGGTTTCATCCGACCATCTTCTTCTCCAGCCGGCGCAGGCTTCTTCTTCGTTAAGAAGAAAGACGGTGGTCTGCGTCCGTGCATCGACTACAGAGGTCTGAACGACATTACCGTCAAGAACCGATACCCTTTACCCCTGATTACCGAGCTCTTTGATAGAGTTAGTGGTGCAACTATTTTCACAAAGCTGGACTTGAGGGGTGCCTACAATCTCATCCGAATCCGTGAGGGTGACGAGTGGAAGACCGCCTTTAACACCCGTGACGGACATTATGAGTACCTCGTCATGCCCTTCGGATTGAGCAATGCTCCAGCAGTCTTCCAGCACTTCGTGAATGAGATTTTCAGGGACATCTTGTACCGCCATGTCGTGGTTTATCTAGACGACATCCTCATCTTTGCTAATAATCTCGAAGATCATCGTTTCTGGGTAAAAGAGGTTCTTTCCCGTCTCCGTGTCAATCACCTCTATTGTAAATTGGAGAAGTGTGTGTTTGAAGTTAAAACCATTCCGTTTCTAGGATACATTGTGTCCGGTTCCGGACTAGAGATGGATCCTGAGAAACTCCAAGCAATCCAGAATTGGCCTATACCCTTAAGCCTCAAAGGGGTCCAGAGGTTCTTAGGGTTCGCCAATTATTATAGAAAATTTATACGAGACTTTTCCACCATTGTGGCGCCTATCACTGCATTAACCAAGAAAGGTGCTAATCCGTCCAAGTGGTCCGAGGAAGCTACACAGGCCTTTCACCTTCTGAAGCAACGGTTCATCTCTGCACCAGTTCTGAAACAGCCCGACACCGACTCTCCTTTTATCTTAGAGGTAGATGCCTCCTCCGTTGGAGTAGGAGCAGTGTTATCCCAGAGGGCCAAAGATGGACATCTACATCCTTGCAGTTTCTTCTCCCGGAAGTTCTCCCCAGCTGAGCGCAACTATGCCATTGGCGATCAGGAGTTGCTAGCCATCAAGCTCGCTCTGGAGGAGTGGAGATACCTGTTGGAGGGAGCTTCCCACTCAATCACCATTCTTACCGACCACAAAAATCTTTTATATCTCAAAGGCGCACAATGTCTGAATCCTCGTCAGGCCAGATGGGCACTTTTCTTCTCTAGGTTTGACTTTAAACTCCAGTTCTGTCTGGGTTCTCAGAATCGTAAGGCCGATGCCCTTTCCCGCTCATGGGAGCAAGAAAATGAGTCCGAGTCTGCAGACAAGCATCCTATTATTAATCCGTTGGCATTCTCCACGGTAGGGATGGACTCTACGCCTCCACCAGGGAAAAGTTTTGTTAAGCCAGTTCTAAGGAAGAAGCTCATGCATTGGGCCCATGCTTCCCGTTTTGCTGGACATACAGGCATTCAGAAAACCCTTGAATTTATTTCTAGGTCCTACTGGTGGCCAACTCTGAAGAAGGACGTTATGGAATTTATTGCCTCCTGCCCAAAGTGTGCCCAACACAAAGTCTCCCGCCAGTCGCCTGCGGGGCAACTGGTTCCCCGTCGACCTTGGACCCATTTGTCGATGGACTTTGTTTCCGATCTACCTATCTGCAACAAGTTTAATACCATCTGGGTGGTAGTTGACCGGTTCACCAAGATGGCACATTTCATCCCTCTCACCGGTCTTCCGTCAGCTTCCAAGTTGGCTCAAGTGTTTATACAAGAGATCTTCCGACTTCACGGTCTTCCTGAAGAGATCATCTCGGATCGTGGAGTACAATTTGTAGCCAAATTTTGGCGAAGTTTGTGTCAAGCCCTCCAAGTCAAGTTAAAGTTTTCCACGGCTTACCATCCTCAGACCAATGGTCAAACCGAGAGGGTGAATCAGGACTTGGAGGCCTTCCTCCGTATATATGTGTCTTCCTCTCAAGATGACTGGGTTCAACTCCTTCCTTGGGCCGAGTTCAGCCACAACAATCAATACCATTCCTCATCTTCTTCTACACCATTCTTCATTAATTATGGATTCCACCCTAAAGTCCCAGAATTCCAACCGCTTCCCGCAACTTCTGTTCCAGCAGTGGATGTCACCTTGCGTCAGTTTTCAAATAACTGGAGGAACGTCCGCGCAGCCCTGCTTAAAGCCTCATTCAGGTATAAGAAGTTTGCCGATAGAAAGCGTAGAGCGGTTCCTGCTCTCAAGGTGGGTGATCGTGTGTGGCTGTCCACGAAGAATTTGAGGTTGAGAGTTCCCAGCATGAAATTTGCACCTCGCTACATCGGACCCTTCAAGATTGAACAAGTCATCAATCCTGTTGCCTACAGGTTACAGTTACCATCCTTCTTGAAAATACCCAGGACATTTCATGTTTCTTTGTTGAAACCGCTGATCCTGAATCGGTTTCATTCCGCACTTCCTCCAGCTCCCAAAGTTCAGACTCAACGGGGAGTCGAGTACGAGGTGGCCAAGATTTTGGACTCACGTTTCCGTTACGGTCAGTTACAATACCTCATTGACTGGAAGGGCTATGGTCCTGAAGAACGCTCTTGGACCAATGCCTCAGACGTCCATGCTCCTGCCTTGGTCCGAAATTTCCACGCAAAGTTTCCTTTAAAGCCTAAGAAGTGTCCTGGGGCCACTCCTAAAGGGGGGGGGGGTGCTGTCACGATCCGGGTATCTGGACGCCATTACTTACCCTTCAGATGCCTCCTAAGGCTGGCTCAGCGTTCCAGGACCGGATCCCGCTGTTCCTGAGTTTCCACATGCAGAATGTCAGAGTGGTGATTTCATCAGCCGCGGCCTCCGCTGTGCCCGCGTGGTTAAATGTGCGCTTGTCAGTCTGGCGTCTCCTGTCTCCTGTGGCCGGCGTCGCCATTACTGTTTCAATTCTCACATGGATTACAAACCAAACTTCCCTCCAAGTGTCTGCATGGGCGCAGCCATCTTGGATTTTGTCATCTGAGCATTTCCACCAATCTGCTGTCTGTATTGTTGATTTGCATAATTGCCTAGCCAACCCCTTCCTTGCTGCAGGTATAAGTAAGCTGTGCCTGAGCAAGGAAGGCGTCAGTGCTTTGGTTGTCTAACCTAGTTCCAGTTTGTCTCTCTCCTGTGGTTGTCTTCCAGGTTCCAGCTCCTGTCTCCAGACTTCTGCTATAGAGACCCGCACCAGCATTCCATCTGCGGTGTAGCCTGACTCTCCGATCCATTCTGGACTCACCTGTTTCCAGTTACAACAATCACCTGCTTCCAGCCCAGCTTCCAGCAGTGTACAGCTTCTCTTAAAGGGCCGGTGTCCTTTCTGCAGTTTACCACTCTCCACCGGTATTATTATTTCACCGCTCTCAAACTCCAAACTTCATCAATCACCTGCTTCCAGCCCAGCTTCCAGCAGTGTACAGCTTCTCTTAAAGGGCCGGTGTCCTTTCTGCAGTTTACCACTCTCCACCGGTATTATTATTTCACCGCTCTTAAACTCCAAACTTCATTATTATTTCATCGCTCTCAAGTTCGTTTATTATTTAACTGGTTCCAGCCAGTATCCACTCCGTACCAACAACAGTCTGGTTCCAGCCAGTATCCACAGCAGCCGTTTTATCTTCAGCAACCCAGCCTTTCCTGGAACACCAGCTGGTACGATCCTGGGTTCTCTCCATTGCTACAGTCAGGTCTGGTAAGAACTTTCCAACTAGAAGATTATAAGAACTGTCTCACTCTACCAGTGCCTGTGGCCCTTGCCACCCTGTAGTACCCAGGAATTGTATTTATCCTCTGTTGACTTTTATGTTTCCTTTACTGCTGCTGTGTTACGGAGTTTGTCATAATAAACATCATTGACTTTTATCCTGGTTGTCGTGGTCACGCCTTCGGGCAGTTATTCTACATGTTACTTACATGTCTAGGGGTCTGATACAACCTCCCAGGTTCCGTTACATCTCAGCCCCTACAACTGAGGCTGCCTCCCGTCAGCTCAGGCCCTCAGTTGTGACAGTGTATAATTAACTTTTGCACCATAAATCTAAAGTGCACATTTGTCAGATGGCATTACCTACTTCCCGCTGACCTCAGTCCAAATGGGCCCCATCTGACAGTTCTGCAATGGTAGTGGCCCAGGAATGAAGAAATAAAACACACTGTGCTATAATTATCCACATGCTGCATTGCTGCTTTAACTGTCTGACAGATCCCAGTGTAACATAAAACTAGAGATGAGCGCCTGAAATTTTTCGGGTTTTGTGTTTTGGGTTCGGTTCCGCGGCCGTGTTTTGGGTTCGAACGCGTTTTGGCAAAACCTCACCGAATTTTTTTTGTCGGATTCGGGTGTGTTTTGGATTCGGGTGTTTTTTTCAAAAAACACTAAAAAACAGCTTAAATCATAGAATTTGGGGGTCATTTTGATCCCAAAGTATTATTAACCTCAAAAACCATAATTTACACTCATTTTCAGTCTATTCTGAATACCTCACAATATTATTTTTAGTCCTAAAATTTGCACCGAGGTCGCTGTGTGAGTAAGATAAGCGACCCTAGTGGCCGACACAAACACCGGGCCCATCTAGGAGTGGCACTGCAGTGTCACGCAGGATGTCCCTTCCAAAAAACCCTCCCCAAACAGCACATGACGCAAAGAAAAAAAGAGGCGCAATGAGGTAGCTGTGTGAGTAAGATTAGCGACCCTAGTGGCCGACACAAACACCGGGCCCATCTAGGAGTGGCACTGCAGTGTCACGCAGGATGGCCCTTCCAAAAAACCCTCCCCAAACAGCACATGACGCAAAGAAAAAAAGAGGCGCAATGAGGTAGCTGACTGTGTGAGTAAGATTAGCGACCCTAGTGGCCGACACAAACACCGGGCACATCTAGGAGTGGCACTGCAGTATGTATGTATAAAGAAAGAAAAAAAAAACCACGGTTAGGTGGTATATACAATTATGGACGGGCTGCCGAGTGCCGACACAGAGGTAGCCACAGCCGTGAACTACCGCACTGTACTGTGTCTGCTGCTAATATATAGACTGGTTGATAAAGAGATAGTATACTCGTAACTAGTATGTATGTATAAAGAAAGAAAAAAAAACCACGGTTAGGTCACTGGTATATACAATTATGGACGGGCTGCCGAGTGCCGACACAGAGGTAGCCACAGCCGTGAACTACCGCACTGTACACTGGTTGATAAAGAGATAGTAGTATACTCGTAACAACTAGTATGACGACGGTATAAAGAATGAAAAAAAAACCACGGTTAGGTGGTATATATTATAATACAATTATGGATGGACGGACTGCCTGCCGAGTTCCGACACAGAGGTAGCCACAGCCGTGAACTACCGCACTGTACACTGGTTGATAAAGAGATAGTAGTATACTCGTAACAACTAGTATGACGACGGTATAAAGAACGAAAAAAAAACCACGGTTAGGTGGTATATATTATAATACAATTATGGATGGACGGACTGCCTGCCGAGTTCCGACACAGAGGTAGCCACAGCCGTGAACTACCGCACTGTACACTGGTTGATAAAGAGATAGTAGTATACTCGTAACAACTAGTATGACTGACTATGACGGTATAAAGAATGAAAAAAAAACCACGGTTAGGTGGTATATATTATAATACAATTATGGATGGACGGACTGCCTGCCGACTGCCGACACAGAGGTAGCCACAGCCGTGAACTACCGCACTGTACACTGGTTGATAAAGAGATAGTAGTATACTCGTAACAACTAGTATGACTGACTATGACGGTATAAAGAATGAAAAAAAAACCACGGTTAGGTGGTATATATTATAATAATACAATTATGGATGGACGGACTGCCTGCCGAGTTCCGACACAGAGGTAGCCACAGCCGTGAACTACCGCACTGTACACTGGTTGATAAAGAGATAGTAGTATACTCGTAACAACTAGTATGACTGACTATGACGGTATAAAGAATGAAAAAAAAACCACGGTTAGGTGGTATATATTATAATACAATTATGGATGGACGGACTGCCTGCCGACTGCCGACACAGAGGTAGCCACAGCCGTGAACTACCGCACTGTACACTGGTTGATAAAGAGATAGTAGTATACTCGTAACAACTAGTATGACACTATGACGACGGTATAAAGAATGAAAAAAAAACCACGGTTAGGTGGTATATATTATAATAATAATACAATTATGGATGGACGGACTGCCTGCCGACTGCCGACACAGAGGTAGCCACAGCCGTGAACTACCGCACTGTACACTGGTTGATAAAGAGATAGTAGTATACTCGTAACAACTAGTATGACACTATGACGACGGTATAAAGAATGCAAAAAAAACCACAGTTAGGTGGTATATATTATAATAATAATACAATTATGGATGGACGGACTGCCTGCCGACTGCCGACACAGAGGTAGCCACAGCCGTGAACTACCGCACTGTACACTGGTTGATAAAGAGATAGTAGTATACTCGTAACAACTAGTATGACACTATGACGGTATAAAGAATGAAAAAAAAACCACGGTTAGGTGGTATATATTATAATAATAATACAATTATGGATGGACGGACTGCCTGCCGACTGCCGACACAGAGGTAGCCACAGCCGTGAACTACCGCACTGTACACTGGTTGATAAAGAGATAGTAGTATACTCGTAACAACTAGTATGACACTATGACGGTATAAAGAATGAAAAAAAAACCACGGTTAGGTGGTATATATTATAATAATAATACAATTATGGATGGACGGACTGCCTGCCGACTGCCGACACAGAGGTAGCCACAGCCGTGAACTACCGCACTGTACACTGGTTGATAAAGAGATAGTAGTATACTCGTAACAATTAGGATGACACTATGACGGTATAAAGAATGAAAAAAAAACCACGGTTAGGTGGTAGGTATATAATAATAAATAATACAATTCTGGTCGGACGGACTGCCTGCCGTGTGCCGACACAGAGGTAGCCACAGCCGTGAACTACCGCACTGTACACTGGTTGATAAAGAGATAGTAGTATACTCGTAACAATTAGGATGACACTATGACGGTATAAAGAATGAAAAAAAAACCACGGTTAGGTGGTAGGTATATAATAATAAATAATACAATTCTGGTCGGACGGACTGCCTGCCGTGTGCCGACACAGAGGTAGCCACAGCCGTGAACTACCGCACTGTACACTGGTTGATAAAGAGATAGTAGTATACTCGTAACAATTAGGATGACACTATGACGGTATAAAGAATGAAAAAAAACCCACGGTTAGGTGGTAGGTATATAATAATAAATAATACAATTCTGGTCGGACGGACTGCCTGCCGTGTGCCGACACAGAGGTAGCCACAGCCGTGAACTACCGCACTGTACACTGGTTGATAAAGAGATAGTAGTATACTCGTAACAATTAGGATGACACTATGACGGTATAAAGAATGAAAAAAAACCCACGGTTAGGTGGTAGGTATATAATAATAAATAATACAATTCTGGTCGGACGGACTGCCTGCCGTGTGCCGACACAGAGGTAGCCACAGCCGTGAACTACCGCACTGTACACTGGTTGATAAAGAGATAGTAGTATACTCGTAACAATTAGGATGACACTAGGACGGTATAAAGAATGAAAAAAAAACCACGGTTAGGTGGTAGGTATATAATAATAAATAATACAATTCTGGTCGGACGGACTGCCTGCCGTGTGCCGACACAGAGGTAGCCACAGCCGTGAACTACCGCACTGTACACTGGTTGATAAAGAGATAGTAGTATACTCGTAACAATTAGGATGACACTATGACGGTATAAAGAATGAAAAAAAAACCACGGTTAGGTGGTAGGTATATAATAATAAATAATACAATTCTGGTCGGACGGACTGCCTGCCGTGTGCCGACACAGAGGTAGCCACAGCCGTGAACTACCGCACTGTACTGTGTCTGCTGCTAATATAGACTGGTTGATATTTAAAGAGATATTAGTAGTATACAACAATACTATACTGGTGGTCAGGCACTGGTCACCACTCCTGCAGCAAAAGTGTGCACTGTTAATTAATATAATTGTACTCCTGGCTCCTGCTAACAACCTGCAGTGCTCCCCAGTCTCCCCCACAATTAATTATAAGCTTTTAATTTATACATTGATGACTGTGCAGCACACTGGGCTGAGCTGAGTGCACACAGACTGAGTCACACTGTGTGACTGACTGTGCTGTGTATCGTTTTTTTTTTCAGGCAGAGAACGGATATAGCAGAGAGAAGTGAACGGATATATTATATTAAATAAAAGTTAACTAGCAACTGCACTGGTCACTGACTGTGGTAAACTAACTCTGTCTGCGACTCTGCACAATCTCTCTCTATCTAATCTATCTATCTCTATTCTAATGGAGAGGACGCCAGACACGTCCTCTCCCTATCAATCTCAATGCACGAGTGAAAATGGCGGCGACGCGCGGCTCCTTATATAGAATCCGAGTCTCGCGATAGAATCCGAGCCTCGCGAGAATCCGACAGCGTCATGATGACGTTCGGGCGCGCTCGGGTTAACCGAGCAAGGCGGGAAGATCCGAGTCGCTCGGACCCGTGGAAAAAAAAGTGAAGTTCGTGCGGGTTCGGATTCAAAGAAACCGAACCCGCTCATCTCTACATAAAACTGTATTTATCGGCTTGGTTACATTTGAAGATGGCAAATATCAGAGAAAGTTATAGCAAGATGACAGTGTGAAATTCTTGGCAGATTAATATTTAACCTCCTCAGACCTTATTTGATTCTCTTTCATCTGAGTCTTAATTACCTAAATTATTATTATTATTATTATTATTATTATTTTTATGTTCCAGACACTGAACATTACTACATGTTGGCAGCACAAGGGTTTGACAGCAATAGTATTGTGAGTTGAATGTACTTGGGACAGGGGGCCCTGGGCCCATTCCTTCATTACCTCACAGAGATTGTTCGTTTTTATGACTTTACCCCTAAGGCAAGCCCAGCAGGGAAGTAGGGATTTAAGAGTCATCACAGTAAGCGATGAGTGTTTTCTACCTACGCTGCTGTTACCTGCTCTTCCAGTAAATTCCTGAAATGACAATGGATGAATAAGGTTTCTCATCAGCTTTTTGACATATCCTCTTTAGCAGCTGCCCGAAGCGATTCACAGATTCATTACAAGCAAAGATTGCTGCGGCAGCTTTGGTCCAGGCTGGAACCATGGACAACTTAGTAAAAGAGTCCTCATACCCACAGGAATTCACATCACAATGCTAGGACAATGGGTCTAATTTAGGGCCTAATTCAGACCTGATTGCTAGGCTGCGTTTTTGTACAGCGAGCGATCAGGTCTAAACTGCAATGTGCAGGCGCCGCTCAGCGATGGGTTTGTGCGAAGAATCCGTTCGTACGGGCGTTCACAAGGAGATTGACAGGAAGAAGCCATTTGTGGGTGTCAACTGAACGTTTTCTGGGAATGGTTGGAAAAACGCAGGCATGGTCAAACATTTGCAGGGAGGGTTCCTGACGTTAATTCCGGTCCCGGACAGGCTGAAGTGTTCGCAGCGGCTTAGTAAATCCAGGGCTATTCAGAGACTGCACAAAATCTGTTTGTACAGCTCTGCTACACATGCGTTCGCACACTTGCAAAGCAAAAATACACTCCCCTATGGGTGGCGACTAATCAAACGCAGGACTGCAAAAAAAACCTAGGGAGCGAACAGGTCTGAATTAGGCCCTCAGACCTGATCGCAGCAGCAAATTTGTTAGCAAATAGGCAAAACCAAGTGCACTGCAGGGGGGGCAGATACAACATATAACTGCTTTATTTTAGCACTGCAATTTAGATTTCAGTTTGAACACACCCCACCCAAACCTAACTCTCTCTGCACTTGTTATATCTGCACCCCCATCCCCCCCCCCCCCCTCCTCCGCAGTGCACATGGTTTTGCCCATTTGCTAACAAATTTGTTGCTGTGATCAGGTCTGAATTAGGCCCAATCTTAGGACACAAGGGAGTTCACTGCTCACAGTGGGCCTGATGTGGAATTTTACATGTACCTGTTTGCAGAGCATTTGTAATGTGCTTTTACACTATGCATGCTCTGGAACTGTGCATATGAGAGTATGAGCAAGACAGAGTTGTACACTTCCATGCACATCTACACTTACCACTGAAGAGGTGTAACTGGGCTGTAACCGGACATTCTTATGTAGATAAAGTTGAGGCTGGACTGGCACAACTTCAGTTATGCAGAGTTAGATGTAAGAGTAATACACCTGTTATTAGATGTATATATTGCACATACAGTAATGGCTGATGACAGTGTATACTACTGCTAATAATGGGGAATATTAATTATTATTTGTGACCAGCCCTAAGAATAAATATACCTTATTGCCGCAATTCACGGCAATAAGGAATCTGTATCACCCAGATGTATCATTTCTGAGTCACCAGGACAGGGGCCCTGATAGCCCCATCCCAGTGATCAGTGAGAAGTAATGCGATTGTATTGCGATTGGTAACCCATAGGCTACTATAGGTTAACGCAATCTGAAGATGACATTACTGGCCCGGGCCAAACTCCAGAATGTAAAGCGTCACCCATAGAAATGGGGGCTGCTGTTGCTATTGAAAATGGAGGGACCGCAGCAGATATCCCTTAACCCTTTCATGCATAAAGGTTACTACAGTGGACAGCTGTTTTTAAGTAAGTAATTTTCTCCTCTAAATATGATCTTTTTGATATCACTAGTGCATTGTGTCCTCTTCTTAGGAGCTCTACCAAACTTCACAAAGTATGCCACCTAGTGGTAGTTTTTAATTCCTGCAAAAACATTAAGGACAAAATAAAATGGCTGAAAAAAGTCCACCAGCACCGAGCACTTCAGGGATTTCTGTAAAATATTTTTATTCAAAGACAGCAGAGCAGGTACCAAAAAACATAAATAAATAAAGGAAAGTAACATTTAGGGCATAATATATGGTAGATGTTTTAAACAAATACTCAATTTATTTTTTTCACAATTGATGTAAATTCTTATGTCCACTTTAGTGGACGTCAAACAAAACAAAGATCCATACTGCATGCTACGCTTATAATGACATATAGGCCTAACCTAAATATTTTTCTCATATAATAGTCATGTATGCCAGTTTTGACAGCTGATAGCCTTATATGTATCATTAGATTTTACTTTACCTTTTGTGAATTTTAAATGATTTTAAACTAGTATCATTAGTAGCAGCTGTGGTAGTAGTGGTGGATGCTTTAATAGTGTTGTTTTTATTTTCTCCAGACACCAAAAGCATCTAGTAACAGGGTAAGTTACAGTATAGTGTAACACACACATGGTGGGTAGTGAATCTCAGAGGTGCAATAACTGGAGATGGTACATTTAGACTTTCTTGATGTGGCATTGATCAACGTTGGCTCTGTGATGCAACTTTGAAGAGGAAGACCAAGTGAGACACCACCTCTGTTGAAACGCAGGGCTAACAGGGCCCAATGTGCAGATTGTACATGTAAAACTAAGTACATCTGCTTGCAGCCTTTGTGTCCAGGGTGATTCTGCAACTTTCACACCAAGGCCCAGATATAAGCTGTAAATTACTGTGCATAGAAAAAGGTAGTATCCTTGGTCTTTTACGCATGCTGTTAATTATCTCGGCTAATTGAATCCGGGAGCAATAATTAAAATCAGTCAAATTCAGTTCACAAAAAAGGTTAACATTCTAGGTATGAAGTAAACTCAGAAGTAAATGGAAATATTTGTGGTATAAACACTGAGAATATTTTGTTTATGGATGTATATATCCATAAATAGGCATAAAAAATGTATTGTTTTCTACTTAGAGGGTTTTTTGTTTCTGGAGAAAAAATGCAGTAAGCAACATGATAAGAACAAGTTGGACATCGTTTGTTTTTTTCTGTAAAATAATAAAAAAAAAAACTTTCACAGTTAAAATACTGTTCCATGAAAATAGGCTAATTTTTTTATGTTGCAGATGCTTGATGTCCATTCAAGTGGACACGCGTATAGCTTATTTAGTTATATAGCTAAGAAAATGTTTTTGTGTTTTTATAAGCCCTAAAGACTAATAAAAAAAAAAAAAAAAAACTTGTATGAGGTTATCATAATTCATGCATGAAAGGGTTAAAGAACTGCTGGGCTCCCAGACACCAACAATGTAAAAATTCTAACTAGGTAATAGCTCCAGTACAAATTCAATGATTCCTATTTTTTGCATATGTCTGCAGGCCTTATGGCTGCACGAGTAGTGCTCATAAGACATAGCCCCAAACTGTACTTGCTTTCTTTAAGGGGAACTCCAGGGGAACTCCAGTTTCCCTTAGTTGTAATATATAAGATGTTAACAATAAGCCTGTGAATTATTTTTTTCTTTAAAATACAGAATTTTCAATCACCTTTTCTTGGTACTCTTGAAAACAGTAATAGCTTTTTATCAATTGCTTTGTTTAAAGCAGAGGTGGGGAACCGAGGGCCCGAGGGCCGTATAAGGCCAGCAGAGCCACTTGATCCGGCCCGGCCAGGCTCACCTAGCCGGGAGCCCGCTGAGATTTTGTTACTAGTGGGCGCCTGGCTTCTTACCCTCAGTAGCAGCCGGAGGCAGGAGCTCACTCCTGAGCTCCGGCTTCCGGCTCTGGCAGTGTGCGTGTGCTGCTGAGCGGTGTTATGGGAGAGATGTCATGATTTCTCTCCCATAGTTCTGAGGAGTGAGCGGCCAGGCGGAGGGCAACGGTCCGGAAGCAGGAGCGGGGCTGGTGAGTATTGTGTGTGGTTTTTTTTTTAATGTGTGTGTGTAAGCGTCGCTACTAGGGGGCATATCTAATGGGGCATAAAAACTGACTGGTGGCATATCTAATGGGGCATAACAAGTGACGGGGCATATCTAATGGGGCATAACAAGTGACTGGGGGCATACTTACTGGGGGCATATCTACTGGGGCATAACAACTGACTGGGGGTATATCTACTGGGGGCATAAGTACTGACTGGGGGCATATCTACTGGGGATAGGCTCATTTTTAAGTTGATACATTTTGTATGGCCCCCAAAGGATTTTAAAAATATCCAAATGGCCCTTGGTAGAAAAAAGGTTCCCCACCCCTGGTTTAAAGCATATGCCCTATGAACATATGTAATTATTAAGCTCTGTTGGAAACAAACTACATTTCCCAGAATGCCTTTCCAACAGGCTTACATGGAAAGCTGCATGAGCAAGTAATATGAACGGTACACTTCGGCATTATTTGTCAGGCCTGGTTATTATTATTATCCTTTATTTATATGTCGCCACAAGGGAACTGCAGTGCCCAATTACAAAGTGCATAAACGAATAATCAAAACAGGGAAATATTGACTTACAGTTGAAGACAACATAAGACAAGCACAGGGTAAATAAACATAGCTACAGTACATCAGCAAAAGACACTGACATAAGTATCAGGGTGGCAGAAAACCATGGGATTTGGTGCCTTTGAAGATGGTCTAAGTGAGAGGAGGATAAGTACATGAGGGTTGAGGGCCCTGCTCATGAGTGCTTACATTCTAAAGGGGAGAGGCAGACAGACAGGGGTGACACAGATGGGGTAGACAGAGAGCGTGGAACAGAGGATTAGGATGAGATTAGGCTGGGATTGGTGAAGAAGTGGGTCTTGAGAGCCAGTTTGAAGTTTTGTAGAGAAGTGGAGTCTGAGGGGGGAGAGGTTGGGGGAAGAAATCTTGAAGGTAGGAGTGGAAGGAAGAAATCAGTAGGCAGGAGAGGTGGCATGCATTAGCAGAGCAAGTCAGAGATATAAATGGGAGAGGAGTGGGTGAGGGCTTTGTATGCGAGTGTGATGAGTTTGAATTGGGTTCTGAAGGGGAAGTGAAGCCAGTGAAGTGTTTGTAAGAGGGGGAGGTGAACGCAAAGCAGGTCTTAGGCATAGGCAAACTAGACAAATGCCTAGAGCATTTGGTATGCCTAGAGGCACAAGCAGCTTCTGCTGATTAAAAAGATATGCAGTATGGCCTATATTCTGTTTGTGACTGCGGCTGTATCTGCATACGAAATGCTACGTTACAGTGTATTCCTGGAAATCACTGTAATGTAGCATTTTGTATGCATATACAGCCACAGTCGCACACAGAATATAGGCATGCCACATATCATTTTAATCATCAGAAGCTGCTTGTGCATCCTAGCCACATAGTAATGCAAATAAGATGCATTTTCATCAAAATAGGCGTCTGACATTAGCACAGCTGCCAGCTGACTCATGCCAGGCATCTCCTGCTGCGTGGCGTATTGAGGCAAGATGTATGAGGAGAAATCTTTATCCAAGCAGAGGCGGAGGTCACAGTGTTAGCGGCCGTGTGAGTGTTCTGTGTGTATGGGTTATTTGTACAGTAGTGTTCGGCATATGTGTAAGGGACATTATGTGTGTCATGTGTATAAATGCATTAATAATGTGCGGCAAATGTGTAAGGGGCACTGTGTCATTATGTGTATAAGTGCACTAATAATGTGCGGCATATGTGTAAGTGACATTATGTGTAAAGGACATTAATAAGGTTGGCATAATGTGTAAGGCGCATTATGTTTATAAGGACATTAATAATGTGTGTCATATGTGTAAGGGGCATTACTCTGAGGTATTATGTGTATAAACACATTGCTAATGTGTGGCATTATGTGTTTAAGGTGCTCTACTGTGTGGCGTAACGTATAGAAAGGGCACTTCTGCGTGGTCTAATGTGAATAAAGCGCAATATGGTGTGGTATAATGTGATAAAGGAGCAATTCAATGTGATGTAATTTGAGTAAGGGGCACTACTGTGAGGAGTAACGTATACAAGGTAAAGTGGTACTACCGTCTCATGTAACGTGAATAAGGGACATGATAAAATGTGAATAAAGTTGCACTACTGTGTGGTGTAATTTGAATTGGGGGTAATATTGTGTGGCCATGCTCCTTCCCAGCAAGAACACGCCCCATTTTTGAGCTGTGCGCCGAATGTGCACACTGTTGCTATTTAACATATAGGGTGTAGGAGCACCAAAATGAGCACTGTTATGGGTGAGGGGTGATGGTGCTGGGAAAGAGGTCAGAGGCGTAACTAGTGGCAGTGCTAGGGGGCACCAGCCAAAATCTTGCCTAGGGCATCATATTGGTTGGGCCGGCTCTGGGTGAACGTAGTGCATTGGGTGAGGAAGATGAGCCAGGCTGCAGCATTGAGGATAGATTGGAGTGGAGAGAGGCATTTGTCGTGGATGCCAGTTAGGAGGAGATCACAGTAGTCCAATCTAGAAATGACCAGTGAGTGGATAATGGTCTTAGTAGCATCCTGGGTGAGAAAGGGTATGATCCTGGAAATATTTTTGAGATGAAAATGGCAGGCTTGTGAGAGGAGCTGAATGATTTGAAGGAGTGGGAGGAAGAATAACTCCAAGACAGCGCACTTGGGGGCTAGAGGAGATAGTAGTGCCATTATTGGATAATGGAATTGTGGGAGGTGAGGTTGTGTGGGAGGGTGGGAAGATGATCAGCTCAGTCTTAAGGCACATACACACTTGCCGATAAAATGAGCGACGTCACTTATTTTCCCCCTCCCTGAGCGATGTCGCTCATTTTATCGGCAAGTGTGTATGCCGCCAGCGACGACCGATGCGCGGCCCCGCAGGTCGGCAACGATCGTCGCTGTCGGCAGTGCATGCATACTCTATCTGGGTGGTCGTCCTGGAGCTGCATGCACGGCCGGCGGAGGCGGGACATCACTGAGCGATATGAGCGGTCATATCGCTCAGTGTGTACAGGCGGCCGCTGACAGGCCAGCCCGGGAGGGGGAAACACTAGACGACGTCACTCACAGAGCGACATCGTCTAATGTGTATGGACCTTTAGACATGTTCATTTTAAGAGAGTACTGGGACATCCAAGAAGAGTATCACAATCCTGACTGAATGTCTTATGTTCTGTGACTCACCTCAGCATATTCTGCAAACATGCATCTGCTTCACATACTCACTGCAGTTTTGACTACTTATTGATTAGCACCTGAGTGGGAATTCCTCTGTGTGAGTAATTGCCAAGATCCAATGTTCAGCAACTGGGCTCTCTGTTCATCACACCCAGCTGGCAGTAAGTCTGTACATGCTGTTCTTGCATAGCTCTCTCAGCATAATGTGTATAAATTCTAAGTGTGTCTATTCACATTGTCTGCTTCCTAGTGTATGGACCTACTAGGCCTCAATCCACATCAGAGCCTAATCCTGGAGTACTGCTGTGACAAGTCCTGATCACCTGACTGCAGCACAGCCAATCATGTGACTGTCTGAGCTTCCCTGTACCACCTGATTCCATTCAGCCTATCCCAGTTTACTCAGGGGTTTATCCTCCAGCCTCTGTCTCTCAGAAATCATCAGTACAACAGTCTCTATCCACGAAGTAACAGCTCTGTGCTGAGTTCCTTCATTCCAGTGACTTTGTATGATCCAGTTCGTCCCGATTCCACTCCGGCTACATTGTTATATGGTCTTTGTCTTTCTTCAATGCCATCAGTGTTAATATTCTGGATCAAGCCCGGGGAGCGCTCCAGTCCATTCCGGTTCCATTCCAGATGCTATTATAGTTGAACTGTGTCGTTCTTCAATGCTATCAGTGTTAATATTCCGGATAAAACCCGGTGATCACTCCAGTCCGTTCCGGTTCCATTCCGGATGCTATTGCAATTTAAACTGTGTCTTTCTTCAATACTACCAGTGTTAAGATTCTGGATCAAGGCCGGTCAGCACTCCAGTCCGTTCCGGTTCCATTCCGTATTCTATTGCTATTTGAACTGTGTCTTTCTTCAATACTACCAGTGTTAAGATTCCAAATCAAGCACGGTCAGCACTCCAGTCCATTCCAGTTTAATTCTGTATGCTATTGTTATTAGAACTGTGTCTTTCTTTAATACTCCCAGTGTCAAGATTCCGGATCAAGCCTGGTTAGCACTTCAGTTCGTTCCGGTTCCATTCCGGATATTATTTTTATTTGAACTTTGTCTTTTTCGGTCCAATCCTGTTCCATTCCGGTCATCGTTTCTGTGGCTAACCTGGTATCTTTTCTCAGCATACAGTTTCTGCAGTGAATTATGGATGTTGTTCTTTAATAAAAGCTTATTTTATTATTATATCTACCTCTGGGTTTGTCACTGTCAGAACACCAAAGATTCTTTCAAGTACATGTATCATACCTGGTTAAAGCCTCCTCAATTTATTTTTACTCCCTCTGTGTCAGCTCCATCCACAAACGCCTACCCAAACCAAACCCAACACTCAGGCGTGACAAAGAGATAGCAGAGAGACAGTTGAGTGAAGAGCGCAGGGGAGGAAAGGTAGATTTGAGTGTCATCAGCATAAAGATATTGGAAGTTAACAGAGCTAATGAGTCCACCTAAAGAGGACATATAGAGGGATATCCAATTAGCCCCGTTTTTTTAGCCCCGATAAGCTGGCGCGTGCCATGGCTTATCGGGGATTTTGTTTCGCCTGCCTCCGGCAGGTGAAGCAAAATCCCCGGAAACAGCAAAACGGGGCTATTTCACACAAAAACACACAGGTTTCACTGAACCTGTGTGTTTTCGGGAGAAAGGTGTTTTTTTTTTTTTACAGGCGATCCATCTGGATAGCCTGCAAAAAAAATAAAAAAAATAAAAAAAAAAATCGGTGAAACATCGGAAAAAAGTCTAATAAATGGCCGAAAACTGCCTTTTTTCGGACCCAATGTTTTAACAGGGATAATTGGATATCCCCCATAGAGAGAGAAAAGGAGAGGACCAAGAATAGAACCTTGGAGGACACCTACAGTTAGTGGAAGTGGGGGAGAGGTTGAATCATGAGAGAAGACAGAGAAGGAACGGTCAGAGAGGTCGGAGGACAGCCAGGAGAGGGCAGTATCATGCAGACCAAGGGAATAAAGGATTTGCAGAAGGAAAGCTTGGTCCACAGTGTCAAAAGCAGCAGAGAGGTCAAGACGAATAAGCAGAGAGTAGTAGCTCTTAGATTTGGCAGCATGGAGGTCATTGCTGACTTTTGTGAGGGAAGTTTTAGTGGAGTGGAAAGAATAGAAGCCAGACTGGAATGGGTCAAGCAGTGAGTGAGAGTACAGAAAGGCAGTAAGGCAGTTGTAGACAATACGCTCAAGGAATTTGGAGGCAAAAGGGAGGAGAGAGATGGCTCGCTAGTTGGAGAGGGTGTTTTTTAAGAATAGGGTAGAAAGTGCATGCTTGAAGGCAGAGGGGATAGTGCCTGATGAGAGGGAGAGATTGAGAAGGTGGGCAAGATGGGAACAGACAGAAGAAAAGAGGTCGCAGAGGAGACGGGAGGGGATAGGGTCAAGTGGGGGTGGGATGGATGAGGGCTATGACTTCCTCACCAGATACATGAGAGAAAGATGTCAGAGTTGGTGAGAGGGATGGGGAGGGGTGGTAAGGGATAGGAGGTGGCTGGTTGCTGATGGTCTGATGGGATGTGAGGTACTGACGTATGGGGGTATATTTACTAACATTCGTAATTTTCGGAAAAAGGTCAAAGTTCAATCACGAATGACATCGAAAGTGTAAACTTGCAACTTTTTGAATTTATTACGACTAATTTACTAAGCTGTCGTATTCTGCATTTTCATTTGTTCCGATGTCGATGTCATTCGTGTTTTTTTCCCGTTTTTTATGGCAGTGATTAGCAAAACACTGCCGACTTTATCACAATGAATCTCGGCCGGATCTGTGTGATCCGTGCTGGGGTTCATTTTTTTTTTTTTTCTAAATAAACACTGTAAAATCACACAAAAAAAAAATGCGTTGGGTCCCCCTCCTAAGCATAACCAGCCTCGGGCTCTTTGAGCCGATCCTGGTTGCAGAAATATGGGAAAAAAATTAACAGGGGTTCCCCCATATTTAAGCAACCAGCATCGGGCTCTGCGCCTGGTCCTGGTTCCAAAAGTACGGGGGACAAAAAGAGTAGGGGTCCCCCGTATTTTTAAAACCAGCACCGGGCTCCACTAGCTGGACAGATAATGCCACAGCCGGGGGTCACTTTTATATAGTGCCCTGCGGCCATGGCATCAAATATCCAACTAGTCACCCCTGGCCGGGGTACCCTGGGGGAATGGGGACCCGTTCAATCAAGGGGTCCCCCCCCCCAGCCACCCAAGGGCCAGGGGTGAAGCCCGAGGCTGTCCCCCCCATCCAATGGGCTGCGGATGGGGGGCTGATAGCCTTTGTTGAAAATGTAAAGATATTGTTTTTAGTAGCAGTACTACAAGTCCCAGCAAGCCTCCCCCGCATGCTGGTACTTGGAGAACCACAAGTACCAGCATGCGGCGGAAAAACGGGCCCGCTGATTGACAGGCAGCACGCGGCAGTGTTACAATGTAGCGCCTATGCGCTCCATTGTAACCAATGGTGGGAACTTTCTGCTCAGCGGTGAGGTCACTTTCGGTCAACCGCTGAGCAGAAAGTTCCCACCATTGGTTACAATGGAGCGCATAGGCGCTACATTGTAACACTGCCGTGTGCCGCCTGTCAGACAGTACAGGAGCACACAGCCGATCAGGAGGGTGCCACAACGTGGCGCTCCCTGATTGGCTGAAGAAACCCACTTAGACAGAAGTCAGAGTGGGTTTCTGGCATTCGGGGAAAGGGGACCCATGTGAAAACATGGGTCCCCTTTCAGTACGTGGCTCGGGTCTCCGTTTTTTTATTTTAATCAAGTACGTGGATTACAAATGGATTCGCCAAGGAGCCTGGTACCCTGGATCTGGTGAGTATAATTTATTCAACAGGTACCCCATGGATTCTACTGGAGAAGAGGACCGACCTGCATGTGAACATAAGGTAAGTATGTATGTATGTTTGTGTGGATGTATGTAATAAATCTTTACTTTCAAGGTGTGTGTGTCTTGTCTTTTTTTAGGTATTTTTCTAGTATTAGTACTACAGGTACCAGCGGGCCCGTTTTTCCGCCGCATGCTGGTACTTGTGGTTCTCCAAGTACCAGCATGCGGGGGAGGCTTGCTGGGACTTGTAGTACTGCTACTAAAAACAATATCTTTACATTTTCAACAAAGGCTATCAGCCCCCCATCCGCAGCCCATTGGATGGGGGGGACAGCCTCGGGCTTCACCCCTGGCCCTTGGGTGGCTGGGGGGGGACACCCCTTGATTGAACGGGTCCCCACTCCCCCAGGGTACCCCGGCCAGGGGTGACTAGTTGGATATTTGATGCCACGGCCGCAGGGCACTATATAAAAGTGACCCCCGGCTGTGGCATTATCTGTCCAGCTAGTGGAGCCCGGTGCTAGTTTTAAAAATACGGGGGACCCCTACTCTTTTTGTCCCCCGTATTTTTGGAACCAGGACCAGGCGCAGAGCCCGATGCTGGTTGCTTAAATATGGGGAACCCCTGTCAATTTTTTCCCCATATTCCTGCAACCAGGATCGGGTCAAAGAGCCCGAGGCTGGTTATGCTTAGGAGGGGGGACCCCACGCAATTTTTTTTTAGAAAATAACCACTTTCCCACCCCTTCCCACTGATATACATGCACGGATCTCATGGATCCCTGCATGCCTATACAATCACGGATCAAAAAAGCAGGTCTGTTTTTTTTAGCACTTTTTTACGAGTTGTAATTTTTCACGGCAGTGTTTTATTTTTTTTTGCTTTGCACTTCTTAGTAAATGACCGAGATTCATACTTAAACAGCCGCGTTTTGACCGATGGTGTATTCATTCGTAATTATTTTCTTGGACTTCCCAAAAAATACGAATGCCCTCATCACTGCCGTGATTATTGCTTAGTAAATTACCGAGATGACACTTTGAAGAAAAAACGTCATCTCGGTCAAAATCGGGACCTTAGTAAATATACCCCATGGAGTCAATATTGGATGTTAAATAAGTGGCAAAGTCAAGAGCAGATAGTGAGTAGGGTGGACAAGGTGAGGGTGGGATGAGGAGGGAGTGGACAGGGGCAAAGAGGAGCCAGGGGTTTGAAAACTGAAAGGAAATTAGATTCTTGAAGTTTGACTGTTTAGTGAGGGAAAGAGCAGCACTGAAGGACTAGAGCATAAATCCAGGTTCCAGTGATGGCTAGGAGATGCAGGGAATTGGAGATGAATAGGTTATGAGTTGGGGCCAGTTTGTTACAGACAGATCTGGCATTCCAGAGAGCACAGGAGAGAGGGAGAGAGTCTGAGGGGGTGATGTGAATGAGATTATCAGGGTTGGTGTAGGGATGAGGTGAGATGACTTTGGAAGGAAGAGGTATAGGGGGTGTAGTGATGTTGCTGGGTCCTGGGCTAGGAAGGGAAACTGCAGGAGTGGTTGCTTCATGCAGTCTGCTTTTCCATAGAAATGTGATTTGGTAAATCTGATTTCCATGTGTATACTACAGACAAACTTGGTACATACATATACATCCCAACATAATCCTTTCCAGGAGGGACAAAATGCTTTGTTCCTGGACTCTTAATCTAGGATTGCCCTCACCTGTGGTGAAACACCTTTCTCATCAATAAACTAGTTCTACACAGGTGATGGCAATCATAATGTAATAGTGAAGTCCAGGAGCAGAGCATTTTGTCCCTCCTGTAATGGGTCATGTTGGTAAGTATGTATACAATTGCACTGTTTGGGGGGTGGGGCTCCAGAAAATTGTTTGAAGCTGTTTTTAAGACACAATAGCAAAGGTGCAATTATATCTTTATTTTACTGAGAACAAAATGTAACAATGTAAAAATAAAAAATAAATATTCTGTACAATATATACACATTATACAAGGTTATACTATTGAGTATCAGTTCACCCCCTCACCTTTCCATCGTCAGCATAATGTTAAGCATTTGACAGTCTCTTGCTTACCCACATCTGGATGAGAAACACCACTGATAGAGAAGTCGCTGGGAGTTGTTACCCTTTGAGATATCTCTCTTCCATTGTGTATAAGTGCTGCTTCTCTTGACACAACCATGATGGCAATGGCTGCTTAGCTTACTTGGCCTCTATCATCATGGTAGAAACCCAGTTATCAGTCATGGAGTTTATACTGAGCTCTTGATGGAAAAAGCTGTTTCACATGTAGCCGCCAATCTGCCGCTGTCACCATGGATAATGATTAGCTACCTCTATTCAGCTTCGGTCCCTTACACTCCCGGATATACTGCATGACCTCACTGCAAGTGACAGAAGCAGCAACTTCAATGGCAGTTCCTTATAGAAAATGTACAACTACTCCACAACAGAACTCGTTGCCTGAGGCAAGGCTCTCGCTTCAGCCCTTTTATGCTCTCTCATGCCCAGGTATGGGTCACCATAACCAGTGACAGTCACTGTGAGCTCTTAACATATATACTGGTCAGTTTAAAGATCTGGGTGGTATAGTGACCATTATCATAGCTAGTGCTAGCGTCCCCTTTCTCTCCATCCCGCGGTTAAATGGCCTAATTCAGAGTTGATCGCAGCAGCAAATTTGATAGCAGTTGGGCAAAACCATGTGCACTGCAGGGGGGACAGATATAACATGTGCAGAGAGAGTTAGATTTGGGTGGGGTGTGTTCAAACCATACCTCCCAACATGACCCTCTCCAGGAGGCAAACAATGCTCTTCTCCTGGACTTTTCTCTTAATGTATGATTGCCGGCACCTGTGTTGAACCGTTAAATGGACAAAAAAGGTGTTTCAGCACAGATGATGGCAATCATAAATTAAGAGGGAAGTGCAGGAGCAGAGCATTGTGTCCCTCCTGGAGAGGGTCATGTTGGAAGGTATGGTTCAAACTGAAATCTAAATTGCGGTGTAAAAATAAATAAAGCAGCCAGTATTTACCCTGCACAGAAACAAAATAACCCACCCAAATCTAACTCTCTCTGCAAATGTTATATCTGCCACATCTGCAGTGCACATGGTTTTGCCCAACTACTAACAAATTTGCTGCTGCAATCAACTCAGAATTACCCCAAGGTGTCTTAGACTCTGACCTCATCCCTGAGAACATTGGATACCTCTGACTTCAAATGAGAGATTGAATATGTACCACTGAACATCTGGCTATCTCCATTTCTGGTGATTTGTAGAGGTGAGAGTTTTGGATGGAGTTAGCTGACAGCTTAACTCCCTGTCCTACATCTTTACAAACATATATTTACATTAAAAGGGACAAAGGAAACAACAACAGGTAATGAATGACTGGTAATAACCCTTGCAACATCAATACATATGTTATCACAATGACTGCACTGTAGTAACCCCCAGCCTCTATCATAGCATCATGGAGCTCCTTCTCTCTGTACTTATATACTGAGAAGCAGGGGAAAGCTGTAAAAAGTACAGTGTCACTGTCTATGTCACAGGGTTAATAACAGGTTGATGGTCTCTTGTCTAGTCATAGGAGGGAATACCAAAGAGCTGCAGTGGTGGAATTAAAGGAACTAATTATTTGTGTCTAATGGCACCCATGTTACTTGCAGTGATGCACATACTCTAGATCAGAGGTGGGGAACCTGTGGCCCTCCAGATGTTGTTGAACTACACATCCCAGCATGCTCTGCAACAGTTTTAGCATGGCTAAATAGCAAAACTGTAGCAGGGCATGCTGGTATGTGTAGTTCAACAACAGCTGGAGGACCAAAGGTTCCCTACCCCTGCTCTAGATAATTGGTGGGCTGAGGTGGGAGAGAAGAATATGTTTAAAGTGGTGCCTGTATAATTAACAATCAATGGTGGTGATACCGGTCTGGTCACAATGTGTAGAAGTATGCAATGTTCTGATGTTCGGTACATTGCGCATGCTATGTTGTAGATGTCAGTTTGGGGGCGGCGATGGAATCTGTTTTGTGGGACTGCTGAGGCCAGGGTCTCCACCTTCCAACAGAGTTTTCCTGGTATCAGCAAACAGAGCTATGGCAGCCGATCTGCGCAACCTCATGGGCCAGCCGATGGTGTTGCAGGTGATCTGATGCTGCATCCTCAGCTGCATCAGAGGATCACACAAGCGTGCAGACGGCATCTACTAATACCAGATACCCCCTGCATTACCATTTGTTAGCATCACTTCCACAGATGTAAAAAAAATGTAAACAATAGTAATAATACAAATATTTCCAGGAAAACTTAATGCTATGATCCAAATATCAACATGCAGAATTTTCTTTTCTTTTCATTTACTTTTAAGAAGGATTGAAATCCTTTAAGATACCTACAAATAAACTGACATTTTATTGGGATTAGTTACTTTAAAGCTGGCACATAAACAAATGACATTTAAATGGGGTAATGAAATAGCAGCTTTTCACTTGACAAGTGACATTTTCTGCTAGTGAGCGCTGAGCTGGGATTGCCTGTTCCGGATCACTAGGGCGATTAAACCAATCTCTAGTGACAAAACCAAAGCTGACAAGTTTGAGGTGCTTCATGGAGATCATTCAGATTAAGCAGCAGGAAGGTGTGAAGGGAAGAGTGAGGATTTAAACCATTAAACTCCCAACACATTAGGTGTTAAACAAACAGTCATCCTTTCTGAGGTGAGTAATACTACATACACATCACTCTAAGATAACACTGCAGAACAGGTCACCACCCAAACACAGCATATCCCCTTACAATGACTTATGGCAAGCCCTCCCCCTCCCTCAGGTGTTACAGGGATTCAGATAGGATCCTTTACACTTAATGGTCACAAATGGCTAAAGAGGAGCACAAGCAACAAGGAAAAGGGCAAACACGGACTTCCCTGTTATTTTGTAGTTATTTAGTCAGAAGACAGCAGCTATTTGTAACGGATATGACAGGATTCTAGTATTTACCACAACAAACTCCTTCTTGGCATTGGATTATTTCTGACATAGGGGCAGGAGCAGGGGTCAGATTTGTGGTAGTAGTACACAAAATCTTTGTCATGTGATTATTATACTAGTCTATGCATTCTCACGGGCAACAGCACAGACATTAATTACTGGATTCCATTGTGTGGTTGTGTTCAAGTTTCATCAAGTCCGATCAGCTCTTTCCAGTAGACTCCAGTGGTTGTTTATTAACTATGCATTACAAGTGCTCAGCAAGTACTGTCTTATGCCTTTGTATGTACGTGTCTTTATTTGTATAACACTGTCCATGTACACAGCAGTCTACAATATTAACAAACAAGACCAAACATAAAAGGGATAAGCTCTTCAAACATGAGCACTTACCCCACAAACTCACAATCTTATTGGGCGCACTTTAAAGATAAAAGCCAAATGCAGGAATCAAATATTAATGTATTCTGTAGAAGTTGAATCAACCCCAAAAGAATAGAAGTAGGTGTAATAAAGGAGAATTGCAGTCATTGTTTGCTTATGCATCTCCAGATGTGTGATACAAAACCTCTCAAATTAGAACATTAATAACAACTTAACACATATTAAGTTGTGAAATAATCTGGTGTGGTGCTTTCAGTTTATTATTTTTTACCTTTGTCTTATTACATCCTAGCTTTAGTACCTGATGTTGCTTGTGAAACTTTGTCATTATGATATTGACTCTTTACAAACTGCTTCTAGATAACCAATCTACCTCTATTCCAGCCTATGCCAGGGCTTGGGAAAAAGATTTGGGTTGATCTTTATCTGACCAGGATTGGAAAAGTATTTTTCTGAAGGCATACTCTAGCTCTATATTACCCCTTTCACATCGCCAAACTAACTCGGCTTTTTACCGGGTTGTTGTCGAGTCAACCCGGGTCGAGGTGCGGTGTGAAAGCGCCAAACTGAATATCCCGGGATGTCCAACCCGGTATTTCAACCCGGGTTAAAAGAAGGGTTGAACACGTGTCGGACCGGAATATTGTGCACTAAAAAGGTACAGTCCTGGGATATTTGACCCACCTATGAAGAAATAGCGCTGATTGGTTGTTTCCAGTCAGCTGAGGTTTGTTTACAGTACTGCACTGTGAGCACACATGTTGGAAAGCAATCTGCACAGTTCTGCACTCCTTTGGACCAGTTCTGCACTCCTTTAGACCTATTTCTGCACTCCTTTGGACCTAGGGTCTGCACTCTTTTGGACCTCATTAGCCATGGCAAACTGGTATGATGAGGAAGTCAGGGAGTTCCTGCGGATCAGGGGTGAAAAAGAAATATGCAGGCAGATAACGGTTACAGCCAGGGATGTGATTATCGCAACATCAGTAAAATGCTTGCGGCATCAGGTTTTATTAGGTCCAAACAGCAGGTGGTCAATAAGTTGAAGGCACTCAAGAAACAATTTCACAAGGTTAACGACCACAATAGGAACCACAGTGGTGCTGCCCGCATGGATTGGCAGTATTTTGAGCTGTGTGCCCATGCATTTGGCCATACCGTATTAAGCACCCCTGTGTCATTGTCATCCAGTCTGGCTGCCGCTGAAACTATCCAGGCCTGTGCTGCAGAACCCCTTCTTCCTGTAGTGATCCCAGAGGCACGGTCATCTCCCCCACCATCACCTGCATTGTTTGTGGATGAGCCTACACCCATGGTGGATGATCCACTGCTGATGGAAGAAGAAGCCAGTGTGTTGCCTACAACACAGGTGGCTGATGAGATACAACCTGGACCTAGTTTGGCCGCGACAACCCCATCATCAACAACCCCAACGCAGCCTTTACGAGGATCATGTAAGTTAACGATTATATATTTTCAACAAAATCTGGACATACATCTGGACCTCCTCACGCTCCCATGTTAATGGGAGCTCACTGGATCTGGTCTTTACTCACCGCTCTGACCACCACCTGCTCTCCTTTAACCTATCTCTCTCGACTTCCCCATCTCTACCTCCTAAGGCTACCATCACTAAGCGTAACATTGAAGCTACTGACACCACATTCCTTTCCTCCCTGTTTGATTCACTTCTCTCTCCTATTCTCTCTCTCTCATGCCCTGAACAAGCCACTTCCACATACAATGCATCCCTTACTTCTGCTCTTGACTCTGTTGCTCCACCAACCACTATTCACCCTCGCAAATTAACACCTCAACCCTGGGACACCAAATGCACCAGATATCTGCAAAAATGCTCACGTACTGCTGAGCGACACTGGAGGAAATCACGCTGTAAGGCAGACTTCCTCCATTTCAAACTTATGCTCTCGTCCTTCAGTGCTGCCCTTTCTCTTGCTAAACAGTCATACTTCAAGAACCTCATCTCCTCCCAGTCTTCCAACCCCCGGCGCCTCTTTGCCACTCTCAACTCACTCCTCTGCCCACCTCCACCTCGTCTCCCTTCCTCACTCTCTGCTCTTGACTTTGCCACTTACTTCACATCCAAAATTGACTCCATACGTCAGGACATCACACCACACCAGACCATCAGTAACCAGCTTTCTCCCATCCCTTACCAACCCTCCCCATCCCTCGCACCTACTCTGACATCTTTCTCCCGTGCATCTGGAGAGGAAGTCATGGCCCTCATTCGTTCCTGTCCCCTCACCACCTCCCCACTTGACCCTATCCCCTCCCGCCTCCTCTGCTAACTCTCTCCTTCTGCTTGTTCCCATCTTTCCCACCTTCTCAATCTATCCCTCTCATCAGGCACTGTGCCCTCTGCCTTCAAGCATGCACTCATCTCTTCTATTCTTAAAAAACCTACACTTGTTCCAAACACTCTCTCCAACTACCGACCCATCTCTCTCCTCCCTTTTGCCTCCAAACTCCTTGAGCGTATTGTCTACAACCGCTTTACTTCCTTTCTTTCCTCACACTCACTGCTTGACCCATTCCAGTCTGGCTTCCATCCTCTCCACTCCACTGAAACTGCCCTTACAAAAGTATGCTATGACCTCCATGCTGCTAAATCTAAGGGACACTACTCTATACTAATTCTACTTTATCTCTCTGCTGCTTTTGACACTGTGGACCATCCTCTCCTACTGCAAATTCTTCACTCCATTGGTCTGCGTGACACTGCCCTCTCTTGGCTGTCCTCCTACCTTTCTGACCGTTCTTTCTCTGTCTCCTCTCATGACTCTACCTCCCCCTCACTTCCACTAACTGTAGGGGTACCCCAAGGTTCTGTCCTTGGTCCTCTTCTCTTCTCTCTCTATACGTCCTCACTAGGTAAGCTCATTAGTTCTTTTGGTTTCCAATATCATCTCTATGCTGATGACACCCAAATCTATCTTTCCTCTCCAGACCTCTCCCCTGCTCTCCTCACTCGTATCTCCAACTGTCTCTCTGCTACCTCTTCCTGGATGTCCCAGCGCTTTCTTAAACTTAACATGTCTAAACCCGAGCTGATCATCTTCCCTCCCTCCCGCATAACCTCACCTCCTACAATCTCATTATCTATTGATGGCACTACTATCTCCTCTAGCCCCCAAGCGCGCTGTCTTGGAGTAATCCTTGACTCCTCCCTCTCCTTCAAACCACACATTCAGCACCTCTCACAAACCTGCCATTTTCATCTAAAAAATATTTCCAGGATCAGACCC
This sequence comes from Pseudophryne corroboree, assembly GCF_028390025.1. NCBI lineage: Eukaryota > Metazoa > Chordata > Amphibia > Anura > Myobatrachidae > Pseudophryne > Pseudophryne corroboree. The sequence goes on from NC_086449.1 coordinate 577,939,731, forward strand.
TTTCTGACCCAGGATGCTACTAAGACTCTTATCCACTCACTGGTCATCTCCAGACTGGACTACTGTAATCTGCTCCTGACTGGCATTCCTGACAAATACCTCTCTCCACTCCAATCTATCCTCAATGCTGCTGCCCGGCTCATCTTCCTCACCACACGCACTACGTCCACCTCTCCTCTCTTACTAGACCTTCACTGGCTCCCCTTCCCTTTCAGAATCCATTTCAAGCTTCTCACACTCGCTTATAAAGCCCTCACCCACTCCTCTCCCATCTACATCTCTGACCTTATCTCCCTTTACACTCCCAGCCGTCCTCTTCGCTCTGCTAATGTACACCGACTCTCCTGCCTACGGATTACTTCCTACCACTCCTACCGCCAAGATTTTTCACGTGCTGCACCACTTCTTTGGAATTCCCTACCTCTCCCCCTCAGACTCTCCACCTCTCTACAAAACTTCAAACGGGCTCTCAAGACCCACTTCTTCACCAAACCCAGCCAAATCTCATCCTAACCCTCTGTTCTACGCTCTCTATGTACCCCATCTGTGTCACCCCTGTCTGTCTACCCCTCCCCTTTAGAATGTAAGCTCTCACGAGCAGGGCCCTCTTCCCTCATGTGTTTATCTTTTGTCTTACTTTAATAATCTTCAACTGTACCACATCCAGCAGTCTTCTGCCACCTGATACTTATTCCAGTGTGATCTGCTGATGTAACTATGTTTATTTACCCTGTACTTGTCCTATACTGTCATCAACTGTAAATTGCTGTTTTCCTGTTTGATTATTTGTTTATGTACTCTGTAATTGGGCGCTGCGGAACCCTTGTGGCGCCATATAAATAAAGGATGATAATAATAATAATAATAATAATAATAATAATAATAAATACACTTGTCTTATTATTTGGCTTCTTGTCACACAATTCCGATGTATATGCCAGAGAAAACATGTAGAAAGTGGCCAAATAATAAAATATTCAAAAGTATTTGGAGATGAATTTCAACTAAAATAATATTAAAAATGATAAATGTTGCAGTGTATGCAGTGTGTAGGTGGGAGGAGACCACAGACACGCTTGCTATCATAACTGCAGTTTTTTTATAGCCTCACTGCAATTCACATTTGATCTCTTGCACCCACAGTATATAATGTACCGCCATGCAGGAGGAGGCCTAACAAGACAGAACAGGCAGCCAAAGCCATGACGACTGTTCTGCTGGATAAGCTTGAGCTAATAGATGCAGCCATGGCAGCCAGGGAAGATGCTCGCATGGAGTGTTTCCTGGCAGCGGAACAAGCCATGCAGAACACTTTTTTGGATCATATTAGAGACATGCAGGCAGAAAATAACAGAGATGCACGTGACCGACAGAGGGGGAACCAGGAGTTTCTCACGTCTCTATTTAGTAGCCAAAGTCAACGAGGGCACCCACATAATATACCTCCCCAATACAGTCACTCATATCCCCATTTCAATCCTGCACCGTACCCAGCACCGTATGAGTATAGTCATCCCCAACCACCCCCTACACAGAGGCTGGTAGATCCTAATGCACCGGTGTATCAAAATGTACCTTAATCTCAAAGGTTTTTATTTATATCACCTGAGTATTTGCAGACTTGTTGTTGTTGTTTTTCTTATATTTTAGAAAAACCTTAAAACATTAATAATATGGTATATATTAACATAGTATTGTTATTTTGTATTTACAGAGCTTGTTTTGAATATAGGAAAAAGGTGTCACACCTGTTTTGTGAACCTACTAAAATTTAATTTTTCAACAAAAAACAAAGTGTAACACACAATAGCAGTTGAACATGGGCACAGAAATTGAATGGCAATAAATATTTTTGGGAAACTATAACAAACTAAAACATTTAAACCAACAAAGATGAAAAGCTGTCCATTATTGCAGACCTAATCTGTTCCGCACTTGTTGCATGGTCACCCAAATATGACTCTGTATCAGGTGCAGGAAAGACACATTCAGAGTCCTTTACTGTCCACTCCGGTAGGAATTCCCCCCTCCTAAACATGCAGAGATTATGCAGTATACAGCATGCTGCCACAATGTTAGGCATAATCAAAAGGTCCACATCGTTCCTTTTCAAAAGACAGCGCCAACGACCTTTCAACCTGCTGAACGCATTTTCTACGACCAGTCTGGCGAAGCTTAGGGTGTGAGTATATCTTATCTGGGTTGGGGTCAGCTGACTGTGTTGTGTGAACCCCTTCATCAACCATCTTCTCAAAGGGTAAGCTGCATCCCCAATTATATGGACCAGTACTTCCACTCCATCAACTGTTTTATAGTTCTACACAAAAGAGTAAGAAAAAATACATTAAGAATAGGAGCAGATTCCTCGGTTAGGAGCAGACTGGTGGCCACAGATGGGGTGTTGGCATTTGCAGGTAAGATGAAATAATATTTGGGTGCAATGATGGAATCCCGTTCTTTAGGAAACAATACCCCCTATTTCTCATTCGTCCTAGAGGATGCTGGGGATGCTTCAAGAACCATGGAGTATAGACGGGATCCGCAGGAGACATAGGCACACTGTGAACTGGCTCCTCCCTCTATGCCCCTCCTCCAGACTCCAGTTTAGTTTAGATTCTGTGCCCAGTGAGACTGGTCACACACAAGGGAGCTCTACTGAGTTTCTCTGAAAAGACTTTATGTTAGGTTTATTATTTTCAGGGAGACCTGCTGGCAACAGGCTCCCTGCTTCGTGGGACTGAGGGGAGAGAAGCAGAACTACTTCTGTGAGTTCAAAGGCTCTGCTTCTTAGGCTACTGGACACCATTAGCTCCAGAGGGTCCGATCACTTGGTGCGCCTAGCTGCTCGTTCCCGGAGCCGCGACGTCACCCCCCTTGCAGAGCCAGAAGAAAGAAGCCGGGTGAGTAAAAGAAGAAAAGAAGACTTCAGTGATGGCAGAAGACTTCAGTGTTGAGGTACCGCGCAGCGGTCGTGCTGCGCGCCATGCTCCCACACACACAGCGGCACTGGCAGGGTGCAGGCCGCAGGGGGGGTGCCCTGGGCAGCATCAACACTGAAGTTTTAAACTGGCTAATAAGTATATTAAAAGTGCCTAGGCACTAAATATTGACCCCCGTCAGTATAATATGTTGATTTGAGCGGGACTGAAGCGCGCCGGTGAGGGGGCGTGGCTTAGCCCTCACAGCTCTCTCTCCAGCGCCATTTTCTCCTCACAGAGACGCTGGTCCTTCCTAAACAATGCTGTATAGTTCAGAGTGAAAAACGAGGGGGGGGGGGGCGCACAGTTGTTTGGCGTAATATAAGTTGAAATAAACACACTATATCATGGGCGCTGGGGGAAATGAGCTGGTAAACTCCTTTGGTGTTTCCATGACAGAATGTACTGGGGTCTATCCCTTATAGCCAGTGTAATGTCGGTGGGTGTTTGGTACACGTGTGTCGGCATATTTGAGGCTGAGGGCTCTGCCACAAAGGGAATGACTATGTCGGTGCTGTCGACTCCTAATGATACTTGGTACATGTAAATATGTCAACATGTCAGTTGAGGTATATTTTTCCCAAGGGAAAACTATATGGGAGACACAGACGAGGGGGGTGTCCCTGTCGACACCAACAATATCTGACTGGGTTGATATGGACATGATAATGTGATGCATATCAGATAAAGCTATACCTATATGTAATATGTATTATAGTAAGATTATATGGGTGTGTGGCACGATCACAGACGTGATAATATTTATGGAGGAAGTCATATTCATAGAATGGATTTCTCTCAGACCCCTCAGGGTCGCAAAATTTTTATTTTGCCCAGTTACTACTCCCTGAGATCGACTCGAATAATCTTTCTTAGGTCGACCATATTGATTCCTGATCAGATCCTAAAAAATTGGCATTCAGTACCTGTTCATACACATTAGAATATTAACGTCACTAGGGACCTTGCTGTTCCTGACAAAAAATATGTATACGTATTAGATATTTATATGTAGATGTATATGTGTATGTGTGTGTGTATATATATATATATATGTGTATATATAGATATATGTGTGTATAGGTGCATTGGAAGGTATATATGTATGTATATATGTATATAGAGATATTTATAATATATGCTGAGGTAAAGTTTTTCCGTCTCAATGGATAGAAGCTGAGAGTCACCCCCTGTTCTGCACGGGGCCCTGTCACAAAGGATCGTATGCAGGAAGATATATGATACTCTAATTATGTGTCCGAATGTACGTTGATTATACTGGCATTACATGCGCATGGGGGAGTATTTGTATGCAACTTAAATAGAGTTATGTCTATATCATTGCAGCATACTGCTGTGCGACTACAAGGGATATATGACTCTTGTTTTTCGCGGGCCGCTTCCATGGTGGTCTCGACTAAGAGGGCGTTGTGGATTCACCAAGGGAATGCTGAGGCTGACTCCGAGAAGAACTGGAGTATCTTCCCTTTGAAGGTGAAACCTGGTTTGGGGATGGCTTTGTTAAGTTGATCTCGGCATATTCCATTGGTAAGTCTACCTTATTGACCTATGGTCCCTCACGACGGTTGGTGACGCATTTTTGTTGGATGCAGTCATTTCGACCGTATGGATACGGTTTTCCCTTTCTTTGCAGGTAGAGGAAGGTGAAAAAGGTAAGAGGTCAGCAGCCTTTTCAAGTTCGCAGAAGCAGAAATCATCCTCTGTTTCTACCACTTCCACCGTATGTTGCTGGGACTATCTTGCGGGAGCCCACACCGGTGGGACCACGTCTAATACTCTTCAGTCTGTCCTGGAACGGACATGGACCAGTGAGTTTAAGAATAGAGTACAAAGGGGGACATACTGGAGTTTCCAGACGATTCCCCTCACTGATTTTTCAAAATCTCCTCTGGACAGGGAGGTAGTATGTGACGCCTTACTAGGTCAGGATCAGGTCATTGTCCTGCTGTCCCGGTCACAAAAACAAAAAAAAGTAAGCTGTTATTCAAGCTTTTTCGCGCTTCTGAGGCCGGAAGGCCTGGGTCAGAACAATTCCAGACAACTTAAGAAGTTGAACTACAAGATGGAATCTCTCGGGGCAGGGATCTCCAATCTGTTAAAGGAGAAAGAGGGTCTAAATATGGTTCTTCCGCATTAGGCTTACCTGGGTTTGCTATTCAGGATTGTCAGTGCCAATTCACCGGAGTGATGGCGCTATGATGATTTCCTTCAATAATAAAAGCATTATTATTCTGTACTGGAACGCTCTCCTGCGTATGGGGAGGGCAAGAAACAAGTGGTGCAAAACGTTGTTTTATCCCTGATGGATCTTCAACAAGGTGGTTGGATCCTGAACTTGCCAGAATCACGGTTGATCCCAACGACGCGGTTGTCGGCGTTGGGAAAAATGTTAGATACAGAACTGTTGAGAGTTTGTTTCTTCCAATGGAAAGAGCTCTGAAGATCCAGAGTCGGGTCAGATCTACAACAGTGTCAATCCATCAATACGTTCCATTGATGAAATAGTGAGTTGTGGCCTACGAGGCCATTCAGTGAGCAGGTTAAATGCCAATTGAACATGTGGTCCGGGTCTCACTTGCACATGCACCAGAAAATAATCTTAATATCTAGGACCAGATTTCTCTTCTGTGGTGGCTACTCAGTTCTCACCTCCTAGAGGGACGAAGGTTCGGGATCCAGGATGGGATCCTGGTGTCCATGGATGCAAGTCTCCAGGGCTGGTGAGCAGTCATTCAGGGGGAAACGGATTTCCAGGGAAAATGGTCAAGCCAGGAAGCTGGTCTGCACATAAACATTCTGGAACATCTTGTTCGTGGTCTGCCCGTCTTAATTCAGTCAGACAACATTCAGCAGTGGCGTACGTAAACCGCCAGGGCGGATCGGAGAGCAGAGCGGAAATGGCAGAAGCCACAAAAGTTTTCCGCTGGGCGGAAAGGCATGTAAACGCTCTGTCAGCAATCTTCATTTCGGGTGTAGACACCTGGGAACCAGACTTCCTCAGCAGACACGATCTCCATTCAGGAGAGTGGGGCCTTTATCAAGAGGTCTTTGCAGAAGTGTCAAGTCATTGGGAAATTCCTCAAATAGACATGTTGACGTTTCGCCTTAACAAGAAACTTCAAAGATATTGTTCCCAACATGATTGGGGCTACTGCTTCCAAGCAGACTATTGCGCGCTGGATCTGTGCTACGATTCAGCAGGCTCATTGTACGGCAGGATTGCCGTTACCGAAATCGGTGAAGGCCCATTCTACTAGTAAGGTGGTCTCATCCGGGGCGGCTGGCCGAGGAGTCTCTGCATTACAGCTTGGCCGAGCTGCTACTTGGCCGGGATCAAACACCTTTACGAAGTTTTACATGTTTGATACCCTGGCTGATGAGGACCTCTTGTTTGGTCATTCGGTGCTGCAGAGTCGTCCGCACTCTCCCGCCCGTTCTAGAGTTTTTATATAAATACCATGGTTTTTCGAAGCATTCCCAGCATCCTCTAGGACGTATGAGAAAATAGGATTTTAATACCTACCGGTAAATCCTTTTCTCTTAGTCCGTAGAGGATGCTGGGTGCCCGTCCTAGTGCGTACTGTATCTGCAGTCATTGGGTAGGTTTACACACGTGGTGTGTTGTGTTTACGTCAGCCTGTTGCTGATGATGTTCATACCATGGCATGCGTTGTGCTGTTATTGGTTGTATTTACACACACAGGTTTATGTCAGCGTTTTGCTGCATATTCTTCATGCCGTCAGCTGGTGTTCTATTGAATGCCACGTTCTTCGGCATACTGAGGTGTGAGCTGGTAAGATGCTCACCGTGGATTAACAATAAATTCTTTCCTCGAAATGTCCGTCTCCCTGGGCACAGTTACTTAAACTGGAGTCTGGAGGAGGGACATAGAGGGAGGAGCCAGTTCACACCCAATCAAAGTCTTAAAGTGTGCCTATGTCTCCTGCGGATCCCGTCTATACCCCATGGTCCTTGAAGCATCCCCAGCATCCTCTACGGACTAAGAGAAAAGGATTTACCGGTAGGTATTAAAATCCTATTTTTAATGCTCAGGACATCATATGTATGCATGAACAACAGGGCCAGCTATAATAACATAGTTAAAAAATTAAAATGTACTTACCACTCTAGGGAAAAGCCAGCCAGCTTGCTTTTCCTCTGCTAGCCGAAACAGTTCTGAATTGGCAAGTACCTGAGCATCATGTGTTCATCCAGGCCAACCGATAAATACATCTATGAAGCTGGGAAACAACAAAAATTAGTTCGGAAATGTAGAAAGATAAATGTAAAAAAAAACAAAAAAAGGACAGAACATTCTTACCAATATTTATGATCCACTACAGCCTGTAAGATTATGGAGTGCCATCCTTTTCGGTTGTAATAATCAGCATGGTTATCGTGAGAGGCTATGATAGGAATGTGGTTACCATCAATTGCACCTGCGCATTGAGGATATCCGTGGGTCTTGAAACCATTTATGGTGTCCTGTAAGCGCTGTCCTTGGGGTAGACAATTAAATCGATGGTATAGACTTTGCACCAGTGCCCGTGTGACTTCATAAACGATGTTGCACACTGTTGATATGCCAACACCAAATAGGCACGAAAGGGTGCGATATTCACCGGGAGTGGCGTACCACCACAATGCTATTGCTAGCCTACTTGGCTCTATGGGTGTACGGAAGTTTGTAGTTTGCCTAGCGAGTGTTGGGGGTCAATAGATCCAAGAGATAATGGAAGGTCTGCCGTCACATCCTGAAGTGTGACTTCCACTGGATAGCCTCAAGATTAAGGATGCTGTGCATGAACGCTTGTCCATGCTGCCTTTCTCTGGACCACAATCTTCGGTCAGAAGAGAGGTAGAGGTTCAGGATAGTCGACACCGATGCTGTTATGAGAGATCTCCTCCTATGCAGATATTGTCTCCATGAAATATCCTAAAAAATTCAACCTCCTCCGTCTTGTTAAATAGCTGCAGAAGAAGCTACAGACAGTGAGAAGCTGTAATAAGCTCTCACAGCCTGAATCCAGCAGCAGTACAGCTGAGACAATCATGAATTCCGGGCTCTGTTCTGTGACATGTGCTCTGTCGGCCATGATTGCAGCACTGTGAGCATTCCCCAGCCCCTCCCTTTCTTGTTGAAAACTGGGAACCAATCAAGTCCTTTTAAAATGACATCACACTGGTTTTAACATGGGTGACCGGGTTGAGCAAAAAGACACCAACACGGCAATAACCCGGGAATAACCCAGGTCAGTATTGCAATGTGATCTTCTTTTACCCGGGTTGGAGCCGTGTTCAAATCCCAGATCTGACCCTGGTTTGCGATGTGAAAGGGGTATATGTGTAATACCCCTTTCACACCGCACAAATAACCCGGTATCGACCAGGCATATTGCAGTGTTATTCTCGGGTTGAATACCAGGACAATGGCAGCGTAAATGGGCTCCCGGGTCGATGCGACCCGGGACCCATTCACTACAACAGGGAGAGGCGGCGCGGAGATGATCTCATCTCCCAGCGCCGCCTCCACCCCTGCTGCCGGCTCCGTCTCCCGCCGCTATGGCAACCCGCCCGGCATATTGCCGGGTCAGGGAAGCCAGCGGCAGCATCCAATGCCGGATCCCACACAGGAAGGACCCGTTTCCAATTCCCACGTGGGATCCGGCATTGGCAGTGTGAAAGGGGTATTAGACTCAGTTCGTATAAGATTTTAATGTGCTGGTACATACACCCTTCCATGGTCCACTCCATGTTTCTTTCCATTTCTGGCTCCTGTTGGAGATGTTCAACTGCCTTGAATACTTTGTTTCATATTTGGTGAACTGGCCAAGTTTACTACATATCTTCTCATTATGGGGCATATTCATCATCCTTAAAATGTTATAATTTCTACACTCCGAAGGAGATGTAGAAATTGTGATATTCATCAAACTCCGAAAAAGCATATGCCAGATATACATATGCCCCCCACAGTGCCAGATACACATATGCCCACACTGTGCCAGATATACATATGCCACCACAGTGCCAGATACACATATGTCCCCACAGTGCCAGATATATATATATGTCCCCACAGTGCCAGATAACCTATGCCCCCACAGTGCCAGATACACATATGCCCCCACAGTGCCAGATATACATATGCCCCCACAGTGCCAGATACACATATGCCCACACAGTGCCATATATACATATATATCCCCAAAGTGCCAGATACACCTATGCCCACACTGTGCCAGATATACATCTGCCCCCACAGTGCCAGTTAACATATGCCCCCACAGTGCCAGATAACATATGCCCCAATGTGCTTTCCGCCGCTGCTACCTGGGATCTGCTGCCTGGCTGTGTGTGAGGGTAGGAGAGTGCAGCGTGCACCTCTCCTGCTCCTCAGTCCAGTCTCCCACGGCGGCACGGGTATCTTAAATCAGGTGCCAGTTCATGAGCCAATCAGAGCTCATGGACCGGCAGCTCCTGAGTGGCTGTCAGTCTGCGAGCTCTGATTGGCTCACGAACCGGCGCCTGACTTAAGATATCCGCGCCGCCGCCGGAGACTGGTCTGAGGAGCAGGAGAGGTGCACGCTGCCCACACTGTGCCAGATATACATATGCCCCCACAGTTCCAGATATACATATGCCCCCACAGTGCCAGATAACATATGCCCCCACAGTGCACGCTGCACTCTCCTGACTAACTGCACTACAGATGGTGCTGTGTGTGGTGGATTCTGAACCGCACATGCGTATTGTAGTTAGTATGGGAGTATGTCTGTCACAACACTGTCATATTGTATCAATGTGCTCACATCAAAATGTTACATGTGTTGTATCAACTATTTGTAATGTCTGTTACTGATGCTTATGCTTCAATAAAAAAAAAGTAAAAAACCCCCCAGCAATGTGAGTGGGAGCTATGGGAAAACACATAGCCTAACCTGACCTCTAAGCTATTCTTATGCCAATTGTCAAGACAATCAAGCAGGGGCGTTTCACCTCCGGGTGGGCCCCTCCTTTGTACGGAGCAGTAGACTCCGGCATTGTGCCGGAGCCTACTGCGCATGCGCAGGTCTCCGGAAACATGGCGCCCACCATGATCCGGAGACAAATTTGGCTACCGCGCATGCGCGGTGGCCATTTTGGTGGCGATTTCCACCGTGATCGCAGCACCCGATGCTGGACTCCGGAAAGGACTCCGGAAAGGTAAGTATTAAAATGGGTGCAGTGTGTGCGGTGTGGGCTCCCTCTGGACCCACACATTGCACCCATTATAGAAACACCAATGCAATCAGGTAAGGCTGTGATTGAGCAACAAGCATACGGTAGGAATTAGGGAGGCCAATCCTAGGCCTTTTTTTCAATTCCAGGTATCGGGACTGAAAAAAGATCAATCCCGGGATTCCCAGGATACCCGGGATTGGGTTGAAAATTTTAAAAATAAAATCTTCAGTGCCCCTCCCCTTCCCAAACCCACCCAGCCCACAGAATTTCTCACCATCTGGGATTGCGAGTGGGTTCACATGCTGGAGGTGGTGGGCGGTGAGGTACGATCCGGGCAGCGCGGCAGCTGGCGTCAGACTGCACAGCGTGACCTCTGACTTCACATCACGCTGCGCAGTGTGCACAGCATGGGGCAGGGGCAGCCAGGAGGAGGGAGCTGGGCAGCATCTAAGCCTCCTGAGTACGCTCAACGCTGCCTGCCATTGAAGCTCCAATCCCGGGGATTGAATCCAGGCCAATTTTAGGCCTAAATCCTGGGATCCCGCCGATCCCGGGATTGGCCACCCTGGTAGGGATATGTACAAATCTTCCAACAAAATTATTGGTTACTTGTGACCAAACAAATGAGAAATTAGATGAGGGAGGCAGAATTGGGATGATATGCTCTGGGGAGGGATTGAAAAGATCCCTCTCATGCTTAAAAAAAAATAAAAAGCCTGATAAGGCAGGCTAAAAATGGCATAAAAAAAGAAACACTTAAAGCTGTAATAGAACAAAATTTTGGAGCTTGATGCATTACATAACATCACCATTCTCGTAGGGGACACAGGAGCTGTGATATGCTAGCAAAAAAGTACTGTTAGTAAAGAATGGATGCCTGCATTACCTCTTAATACAATCGCTCCCAAACTTAGTCCTCAAGGCACCCAAATAGTACAGGTTAGGGATATCCCTGCTTGTGCACAGTTGGTATAATCAAACTGACTGAGGTACTAATTAAAGTCTCATGTGCCTAATCATGGATATCCTTAAAACCTGGACTGTTGGGGAGCCTTGAGGACCGCGGTTTGGAACCACTGTCTTAATACATACAAGCAACATTTAAAAATGTGAGAAAAAATGTTGAACGTACCATTTCCACAATAGAAAAAAAAAGTTGATAACTATGCCCCCTAGTGAGCCTTGGCCGAGATATAAATGGTTAAATCCAGTATATATTAAACACTTGCATCTTTCAAACGCAAGAGTTTTAAGAATTGTTTTCAATAAAGATAAATAAATGATTCAGTTTAGTTTAACATTAAATAGGATTTGGCCAATTGGATTACCTCAAATTTGTGTAATGACTATCTTCATTGGTACAGTTCGATTTGGGTGCAACTGTTGCAGAAACTCTAAAGCTGGGTACAAATGGTGTGATTTTTTTGCACTATATCCAGGGCCGGCGCTACCACTAGGCAGCTTTAGGCAGCTGCCTATGGGCGCCGGCACTTTAAGGGCGGTGCTGAGTAAAAAAAAAAAAAAAAAATGTAAGGCCACCGCGTCCCGGCTCACTAGGTGTCTTTCCTCTTGCTCCTTCACTGCTGTGTCGCTCACACCCCCTCCCTTCTCATACCCGCCCCGATGTCAGGGGGCGGAACATTCACCCAGGGAGGAAAGGAAAGGACTTCTTCCCCTAACGTAATGGCACATCCGTCACCGCCCGCCCCCGCTATTGACGCCCGTTACTATTAGAGATGAGCGGGTTCGGTTTCTCTGAATCCGAACCCGCCAGAACTTCATGTTTTTTTTCACGGGTCCGAGCGACTCGGATCTTCCCGCCTTGCTCGGTTAACCCGAGCGCGCCCGAACGTCATCATGACGCTGTCGGATTCTCGCGAGGCTCGGATTCTATCGCGAGACTCGGATTCTATATAAGGAGCCGCGCGTCGCCGCCATTTTCACACGTGCATTGAGATTGATAGGGAGAGGACGTGGCTGGCGTCCTCTCCGTTTAGAATAGATTAGAGAGACACTTGATTTACTAATTTTGGGGAGCATTAGGAGTACTCAGTAGTGTACAGTGCAGAGTTTTGCTGATAGTGACCAGTGACCACCAGTTTTATTTATAATCCGTTCTCTGCCTGAAAAAAGCGATACACAGCACACAGTGACTCAGTCACATACCATATCTGTGTGCACTGCTCAGGCTCAGGCCAGTGTGCTGCATCATCTATTATCTATATATAATATTATATATATCTGTCTGACTGCTCAGCTCACACAGCTTATAATTGTGGGGGAGACTGGGGAGCAATACTGCAGTGCCAGTTATAGGTTATAGCAGGAGCCAGGAGTACATAATATATTATATAGTGAGTGACCACCAGACACACAGTGCAGTTTATTTAATATATCCGTTCTCTGCCTGAAAAAAGCGATACACACAGTGACTCAGTCAGTCACATACCATATCTGTGTGCACTGCTCAGGCTCAGGCCAGTGTGCTGCATCATCTATATATATTATATATCTGTCTGACTGCTCAGCTCACACAGCTTATAATTGTGGGGGAGACTGGGGAGCACTACTGCAGTGCCAGTTATAGGTTATAGCAGGAGCCAGGAGTACATAATATTATATTAAAATTAAACAGTGCACACTTTTGCTGCAGGAGTGCCACTGCCAGTGTGACTAGTGACCAGTGACCTGACCACCAGTATATATAATATTAGTAGTATACTATCTCTTTATCAACCAGTCTATATTAGCAGCAGACACAGTACAGTGCGGTAGTTCACGGCTGTGGCTACCTCTGTGTCGGCACTCGGCAGCCCGTCCATAATTGTATATACCACCTAACCGTGGTTTTTTTTTCTTTCTTTATACATACATACTAGTTACGAGTATACTATCTCTTTATCAACCAGTCTATATATTAGCAGCAGACACAGTACAGTGCGGTAGTTCACGGCTGTGGCTACCTCTGTGTCGGCACTCGGCAGCCCGTCCATAATTGTATATACCACCTAACCGTGGTTTTTTTTTCTTTCTTTATACATACATACTAGTTACGAGTATACTATCTCTTTATCAACCAGTCTATATATTAGCAGCAGACACAGTACAGTGCGGTAGTTCACGGCTGTGGCTACCTCTGTGTCGGCACTCGGCAGCCCGTCCATAATTGTATATACCACCTAACCGTGGTTTTTTTTTCTTTCTTTATACATACATACTAGTTACGAGTATACTATCTCTTTATCAACCAGTCTATATATTAGCAGCAGACACAGTACAGTGCGGTAGTTCACGGCTGTGGCTACCTCTGTGTCGGCACTCGGCAGCCCGTCCATAATTGTATATACCACCTAACCGTGGTTTTTTTTTCTTTCTTTATACATACATACTAGTTACGAGTATACTATCTCTTTATCAACCAGTCTATATTAGCAGCAGACACAGTACAGTGCGGTAGTTCATGGCTGTGGCTACCTCTGTGTCGGCACTCGGCAGCCCGTCCATAATTGTATATACCACCTAACCGTGGTTTTTTTTTCTTTCTTTATACATACATACTAGTTACGAGTATACTATCTCTTTATCAACCAGTCTATATATTAGCAGCAGACACAGTACAGTGCGGTAGTTCACGGCTGTGGCTACCTCTGTGTCGGCACTCGGCAGCCCGTCCATAATTGTATATACCACCTAACCGTGGTTTTTTTTTCTTTCTTTATACATACATACATACTAGTTACGAGTATACTATCTCTTTATCAACCAGTCTATATATTAGCTGCAGACACAGTACAGTGCGGTAGTTCACGGCTGTGGCTACCTCTGTGTCGGCACTCGGCAGCCCGTCCATAATTGTATATACCACCTAACCGTGTTTTTTTTTTCTTTCTTTATACATACATACTAGTTACGAGTATACTATCTCTTTATCAACCAGTCTATATATTAGCAGCAGACACAGTACAGTGCGGTAGTTCACGGCTGTGGCTACCTCTGTGTCGGCACTCGGCAGCCCGTCCATAATTGTATATACCACCTAACCGTGGTTTTTTTTTCTTTCTTTATACATACATACTAGTTACGAGTATACTATCTCTTTATCAACCAGTCTATATATTAGCAGCAGACACAGTACAGTGCGGTAGTTCACGGCTGTGGCTACCTCTGTGTCGGCACTCGGCAGCCCGTCCATAATTGTATACTAGTATCCAATCCATCCATCTCCATTGTTTACCTGAGGTGCCTTTTAGTTGTGCCTATTAAAATATGGAGAACAAAAATGTTGAGGTTCCAAAATTAGGGAAAGATCAAGATCCACTTCCACCTCGTGCTGAAGCTGCTGCCACTAGTCATGGCCGAGACGATGAAATGCCAGCAACGTCGTCTGCCAAGGCCGATGCCCAATGGCATAGTACAGAGCATGTCAAAACCAAAACACCAAATATCAGTAAAAAAAGGACTCCAAAACCTAAAATAAAATTGTCGGAGGAGAAGCGTAAACTTGCCAATATGCCATTTACCACACGGAGTGGCAAGGAACGGCTGAGGCCCTGGCCTATGTTCATGGCTAGTGGTTCAGCTTCACATGAGGATGGAAGCACTCAGCCTCTCGCTAGAAAACTGAAAAGACTCAAGCTGGCAAAAGCACCGCAAAGAACTGTGCGTTCTTTGAAATCCCAAATCCACAAGGAGAGTCCAATTGTGTCGGTTGCGATGCCTGACCTTCCCAACACTGGACGTGAAGAGCATGCGCCTTCCACCATTTGCACGCCCCCTGCAAGTGCTGGAAGGAGCACCCGCAGTCCAGTTCCTGATAGTCAGATTGAAGATGTCAGTGTTGAAGTACACCAGGATGAGGAGGATATGGGTGTTGCTGGCGCTGGGGAGGAAATTGACCAGGAGGATTCTGATGGTGAGGTGGTTTGTTTAAGTCAGGCACCCGGGGAGACATCTGTTGTCCGTGGGAGGAATATGGCCGTTGACATGCCAGGTGAAAATACCAAAAAAATCAGCTCTTCGGTGTGGAGGTATTTCACCAGAAATGCGGACAACAGGTGTCAAGCCGTGTGTTCCCTTTGTCAAGCTGTAATAAGTAGGGGTAAGGACGTTAACCACCTCGGAACATCCTCCCTTATACGTCACCTGCAGCGCATTCATAATAAGTCAGTGACAAGTTCAAAAACTTTGGGTGACAGCGGAAGCAGTCCACTGACCAGTAAATCCCTTCCTCTTGTAACCAAGCTCACGCAAACCACCCCACCAACTCCCTCAGTGTCAATTTCCTCCTTCCCCAGGAATGCCAATAGTCCTGCAGGCCATGTCACTGGCAATTCTCACGAGTCCTCTCCTGCCTGGGATTCCTCCGATGCATCCTTGCGTGTAACGCCTACTGCTGCTGGCGCTGCTGTTGTTGCCGCTGGGAGTCGATGGTCATCCCAGAGGGGAAGTCGTAAGCCCACTTGTACTACTTCCAGTAAGCAATTGACTGTTCAACAGTCCTTTGCGAGGAAGATGAAATATCACAGCAGTCATCCTACTGCAAAGCGGATAACTGAGTCCTTGACAACTATGTTGGTGTTAGACGTGCGTCCGGTATCCGCCGTTAGTTCACAGGGAACTAGACAATTTATTGAGGCAGTGTGCCCCCGTTACCAAATACCATCTAGGTTCCACTTCTCTAGGCAGGCGATACCGAGAATGTACACGGACGTCAGAAAAAGACTCACCAGTGTCCTAAAAAATGCAGTTGTACCCAATGTCCACTTAACCACGGACATGTGGACAAGTGGAGCAGGGCAGGGTCAAGACTATATGACTGTGACAGCCCACTGGGTAGATGTATGGACTCCCGCCGCAAGAACAGCAGCGGCGGCACCAGTAGCAGCATCTCGCAAACGCCAACTCTTTCCTAGGCAGGCTACGCTTTGTATCACCGCTTTCCAGAATACGCACACAGCTGAAAACCTCTTACGGCAACTGAGGAAGATCATCGCGGAATGGCTTACCCCAATTGGACTCTCCTGTGGATTTGTGGCATCGGACAACGCCAGCAATATTGTGTGTGCATTAAATATGGGCAAATTCCAGCACGTCCCATGTTTTGCACATACCTTGAATTTGGTGGTGCAGAATTTTTTAAAAAACGACAGGGGCGTGCAAGAGATGCTGTCGGTGGCCAGAAAAATTGCGGGACACTTTCGGCGTACAGGCACCACGTACAGAAGACTGGAGCACCACCAAAAACTACTGAACCTGCCCTGCCATCATCTGAAGCAAGAAGTGGTAACGAGGTGGAATTCAACCCTCTATATGCTTCAGAGGTTGGAGGAGCAGCAAAAGGCCATTCAAGCCTATACAATTGAGCACGATATAGTAGGTGGAATGCACCTGTCTCAAGTGCAGTGGAGAATGATTTCAACGTTGTGCAAGGTTCTGATGCCCTTTGAACTTGCCACACGTGAAGTCAGTTCAGACACTGCCAGCCTGAGTCAGGTCATTCCCCTCATCAGGCTTTTGCAGAAGAAGCTGGAGGCATTGAAGAAGGAGCTAAAAGGGAGCGATTCCGCTAGGCATGTGGGACTTGTGGATGCAGCCCTTAATTCGCTTAACAAGGATTCACGGGTGGTCAATCTGTTGAAATCAGAGCACTACATTTTGGCCACCGTGCTCGATCCTAGATTTAAAGCCTACCTTGGATCTCTCTTTCCGGCAGACACAGGTCTGCTGGGGTTGAAAGACCTGCTGGTGACAAAATTGTCAAGTCAAGCGGAACGCGACCTGTCAACATCTCCTCCTTCACATTCTCCCGCAACTGGGGGTGCAAGGAAAAGGCTCAGAATTCCGAGCCCACCCGCTGGCGGTGATGCAGGGCAGTCTGGAGCGACTGCTGATGCTGACATCTGGTCCGGACTGAAGGACCTGACAACGATTACGGACATGTCGTCTACTGTCACTGCATATGATTCTCTCAACATTGATAGAATGGTGGAGGATTATATGAGTGACCGCATCCAAGTAGGCACGTCACACAGTCCGTACTTATACTGGCAGGAAAAAGAGGCAATTTGGAGGCCCTTGCACAAACTGGCTTTATTCTACCTAAGTTGCCCTCCCACAAGTGTGTACTCCGAAAGAGTGTTTAGTGCCGCCGCTCACCTTGTCAGCAATCGGCGTACGAGGTTACATCCAGAAAATGTGGAGAAGATGATGTTCATTAAAATGAATTATAATCAATTCCTCCGCGGAGACACTGACCAGCAGCAATTGCCTCCACAAAGTACACAGGGAGCTGAGATGGTGGATTCCAGTGGGGACGAATTGATAATCTGTGAGGAGGGGGATGTACACGGTGATATATCGGAGGGTGAAGATGAGGTGGACATCTTGCCTCTGTAGAGCCAGTTTGTGCAAGGAGAGATTAATTGCTTCTTTTTTGGGGGGGGTCCAAACCAACCCGTCATATCAGTCACAGTCGTGTGGCAGACCCTGTCACTGAAATGATGGGTTGGTTAAAGTGTGCATGTCCTGTTTTGTTTATACAACATAAGGGTGGGTGGGAGGGCCCAAGGACAATTCCATCTTGCACCTCTTTTTTCTTTTCTTTTTCTTTGCATCATGTGCTGATTGGGGAGGTTTTTTTTGGAAGGGACATCCTGCGTGACACTGCAGTGCCACTCCTAGATGGGCCCGGTGTTTGTGTCGGCCACTAGGGTCGCTAATCTTACTCACACAGTCAGCTACCTCATTGCGCCTCTTTTTTTCTTTGCGTCATGTGCTGTTTGGGGAGGGTTTTTTGGAAGGGACATCCTGCGTGACACTGCAGTGCCACTCCTAGATGGGCCCGGTGTTTGTGTCGGCCACTAGGGTCGCTAATCTTACTCACACAGCTACCTCATTGCGCCTCTTTTTTTCTTTGCGTCATGTGCTGTTTGGGGAGGGTTTTTTGGAAGGGACATCCTGCGTGACACTGCAGTGCCACTCCTAGATGGGCCCGGTGTTTGTGTCGGCCACTAGGGTCGCTAATCTTACTCACACAGTCAGCTACCTCATTGCGCCTCTTTTTTTCTTTGCGTCATGTGCTGTTTGGGGAGGGTTTTTTGGAAGGGCCATCCTGCGTGACACTGCAGTGCCACTCCTAGATGGGCCCGGTGTTTGTGTCGGCCACTAGGGTCGCTAATCTTACTCACACAGCTACCTCATTGCGCCTCTTTTTTTCTTTGCGTCATGTGCTGTTTGGGGAGGGTTTTTTGGAAGGGACATCCTGCGTGACACTGCAGTGCCACTCCTAGATGGGCCCGGTGTTTGTGTCGGCCACTAGGGTCGCTAATCTTACTCACACAGCTACCTCATTGCGCCTCTTTTTTTCTTTGCGTCATGTGCTGTTTGGGGAGGGTTTTTTGGAAGGGCCATCCTGCGTGACACTGCAGTGCCACTCCTAGATGGGCCCGGTGTTTGTGTCGGCCACTAGGGTCGCTAATCTTACTCACACAGCTACCTCATTGCGCCTCTTTTTTTCTTTGCGTCATGTGCTGTTTGGGGAGGGTTTTTTGGAAGGGACAGCCTGCGTGACACTGCAGTGCCACTCCTAGATGGGCCCGGTGTTTGTGTCGGCCACTAGGGTCGCTTATCTTACTCACACAGCGACCTCGGTGCAAATTTTAGGACTAAAAATAATATTGTGAGGTGTGAGGTATTCAGAATAGACTGAAAATGAGTGTAAATTATGGTTTTTGAGGTTAATAATACTTTGGGATCAAAATGACCCCCAAATTCTATGATTTAAGCTGTTTTTTAGTGTTTTTTGAAAAAAACACCCGAATCCAAAACACACCCGAATCCGACAAAAAAAATTCGGTGAGGTTTTGCCAAAACGCGGTCGAACCCAAAACACGGCCGCGGAACCGAACCCAAAACCAAAACACAAAACCCGAAAAATTTCAGGCGCTCATCTCTAGTTACTATAGCGCCGCACCGCGCTGGCGCACTATGCTGCCTCCGTCATGTGTGTTCTGCTGCTGGGAGCCGGGAGCGTGACCGCAGTGACAGCGTCACGCTCCCGGAGCTGTACACAGGCAAGCGGGCTCGGCTCCTCTTCAGTTCACGGGGATAGGCAGAGTTGCGCAGCGGCTGATCCAGGAGTCCAGGACAGTATAAGTCTGAAGCGTCTGTCCTGGACTCCTGGATCAGCCGCTGCGCAACTCTGCCTATCCCCGTCAATCTCCCTTTCTCTCTGCCTATCCCCGTCCTGGAGCTCAGTGCCGTCACTGGAGTTTATCTACATGATTCTTGCTTTCCGGATGCCCAGAGGGGTCATGCAAGTCAGGTTCTGTTCCTGACCATAAACCACCTGCACAGGGATTGGATCTGCCACATTCCGGGGCCGATATCATATGTAAGTACAGAACATACTTATCAGTAGTGTGAGAGACTGTGTGTGTGTGTGTGTGTGTGTGTGTGTGTGTGTGTGTGTGTGCTACAGAGGTGGCGTTCTCCTAGTACCTCTATACTTAGCAGTAAGCCTTCCTCACCGTCCACCTACATTACTCCTTTCCTCATCCTCAGCCACAGTCCTCATTACAGCACATCGCATCACACGGCTGCAGATGCCTGGGCGTTAGTTGTGTAGTTAGTGCCTGGGTTTCGGTTGCGTAGTTAGTGTCTGGGTGTCAGTTGTGTAGTTAGTGTCTGGGTGTTGGTCAGAGGCGTAACTAAGGGGGGGTTGGGCAGGGCACGTGCCCTGGGTGCCGTAGCAGGCCGAGCAGAGGGGGGGTGTTGCCGGCCAGGTCATCATGCCCGCCCCCGCTATTGCCGCCCGTTACTATAGCGCTGCTGCCACCCGTTACCATAGCGCTGCACTGCGCCGGCGCACTATGCAGCTCCCTGCCTCCGTCCTGTGTGTGCTGCTGCTGGGAGCCGGGAGCGTGACTGCAGTGACAGTGTCACGCTCACGGAGCTGTAAAGGCATGCGGGCTCGGCTCCTCTTCACTTCACGGAGATAGGCAGAGTTGCGCAGCGGCTGATCCAGGAGTCCAGGACAGTATAAGTCTGAAGAGTCTGTCCTGGACTCCTGGATCAGCCGCTGCGCAACTCTGCCTATCCCCGTCAATCTCCCTTTCTCTCTGCCTATCCCCGTCAATCTCCCGCATTGCCTCCTCCTGCCTTCTGCGTCTCCTCCCGCTTATCTTATATCCCCCCATGGCCGCATAATGTTTTGCTGGGCTGCGGGGTCCAGAAGCATTTGAGCACTGCAAATACTGGTTCGCCCAGCTTGTGACACCACGGAGCTGCCTCCCCACCTGAAGGTACTGTCTGTATGTGTAACTGCTCTCCAGAGCACCTCTCCTCTACTGAAATCTCTCCCCATTGCCTCTCTCCCTTGCGCTCTCTCCCCCCATATGCCTCTTTCTCCTCATGCCAAGCCCCCCTCCTCTCTCCCTCTTAATTAGAGATGAGCGCCTGAAATTTTTCGGGTTTTGTGTTTTGGTTTTGGGTTCGGTTCCGCGGCCGTGTTTTGGGTTCGACCGCGTTTTGGCAAAACCTCACCGAATTTTTTTTGTCGGATTCGGGTGTGTTTTGGATTCGGGTGTTTTTTTCAAAAAACACTAAAAAACAGCTTAAATCATAGAATTTGGGGGTCATTTTGATCCCAAAGTATTATTAACCTCAAAAACCATAATTTACACTCATTTTCAGTCTATTCTGAATACCTCACACCTCACAATATTATTTTTAGTCCTAAAATTTGCACCGAGGTCGCTGTGTGAGTAAGATAAGCGACCCTAGTGGCCGACACAAACACCGGGCCCATCTAGGAGTGGCACTGCAGTGTCACGCAGGATGTCCCTTCCAAAAAACCCTCCCCAAACAGCACATGACGCAAAGAAAAAAAGAGGCGCAATGAGGTAGCTGTGTGAGTAAGATTAGCGACCCTAGTGGCCGACACAAACACCGGGCCCATCTAGGAGTGGCACTGCAGTGTCACGCAGGATGTCCCTTCCAAAAAACCCTCCCCAAACAGCACATGACGCAAAGAAAAAAAGAGGCGCAATGAGGTAGCTGTGTGAGTAAGATTAGCGACCCTAGTGGCCGACACAAACACCGGGCCCATCTAGGAGTGGCACTGCAGTGTCACGCAGGATGTCCCTTCCAAAAAACCCTCCCCAAACAGCACATGACGCAAAGAAAAAAAGAGGCGCAATGAGGTAGCTGACTGTGTGAGTAAGATTAGCGACCCTAGTGGCCGACACAAACACCGGGCCCATCTAGGAGTGGCACTGCAGTGTCACGCAGGATGTCCCTTCCAAAAAAACCCTCCCCAATCAGCACATGATGCAAAGAAAAAGAAAAGAAAAAAGAGGTGCAAGATGGAATTGTCCTTGGGCCCTCCCACCCACCCTTATGTTGTATAAACAAAACAGGACATGCACACTTTAACCAACCCATCATTTCAGTGACAGGGTCTGCCACACGACTGTGACTGATATGACGGGTTGGTTTGGACCCCCCCAAAAAAGAAGCAATTAATCTCTCCTTGCACAAACTGGCTCTACAGAGGCAAGATGTCCACCTCATCTTCACCCTCCGATATATCACCGTGTACATCCCCCTCCTCACAGATTATCAATTCGTCCCCACTGGAATCCACCATCTCAGCTCCCTGTGTACTTTGTGGAGGCAATTGCTGCTGGTCAGTGTCTCCGCGGAGGAATTGATTATAATTCATTTTAATGAACATCATCTTCTCCACATTTTCTGGATGTAACCTCGTACGCCGATTGCTGACAAGGTGAGCGGCGGCACTAAACACTCTTTCGGAGTACACACTTGTGGGAGGGCAACTTAGGTAGAATAAAGCCAGTTTGTGCAAGGGCCTCCAAATTGCCTCTTTTTCCTGCCAGTATAAGTACGGACTGTGTGACGTGCCTACTTGGATGCGGTCACTCATATAATCCTCCACCATTCTATCAATGTTGAGAGAATCATATGCAGTGACAGTAGACGACATGTCCGTAATCGTTGTCAGGTCCTTCAGTCCGGACCAGATGTCAGCATCAGCAGTCGCTCCAGACTGCCCTGCATCACCGCCAGCGGGTGGGCTCGGAATTCTGAGCCTTTTCCTCGCACCCCCAGTTGCGGGAGAATGTGAAGGAGGAGATGTTGACAGGTCGCGTTCCGCTTGACTTGACAATTTTGTCACCAGCAGGTCTTTCAACCCCAGCAGACCTGTGTCTGCCGGAAAGAGAGATCCAAGGTAGGCTTTAAATCTAGGATCGAGCACGGTGGCCAAAATGTAGTGCTCTGATTTCAACAGATTGACCACCCGTGAATCCTTGTTAAGCGAATTAAGGGCTGCATCCACAAGTCCCACATGCCTAGCGGAATCGCTCCCTTTTAGCTCCTTCTTCAATGCCTCCAGCTTCTTCTGCAAAAGCCTGATGAGGGGAATGACCTGACTCAGGCTGGCAGTGTCTGAACTGACTTCACGTGTGGCAAGTTCAAAGGGCATCAGAACCTTGCACAACGTTGAAATCATTCTCCACTGCACTTGAGACAGGTGCATTCCATCTCCTATATCGTGCTCAATTGTATAGGCTTGAATGGCCTTTTGCTGCTCCTCCAACCTCTGAAGCATATAGAGGGTTGAATTCCACCTCGTTACCACTTCTTGCTTCAGATGATGGCAGGGCAGGTTCAGTAGTTTTTGGTGGTGCTCCAGTCTTCTGTACGTGGTGCCTGTACGCCGAAAGTGTCCCGCAATTTTTCTGGCCACCGACAGCATCTCTTGCACGCCCCTGTCGTTTTTTAAAAAATTCTGCACCACCAAATTCAAGGTATGTGCAAAACATGGGACGTGCTGGAATTTGCCCATATTTAATGCACACACAATATTGCTGGCGTTGTCCGATGCCACAAATCCACAGGAGAGTCCAATTGGGGTAAGCCATTCCGCGATGATCTTCCTCAGTTGCCGTAAGAGGTTTTCAGCTGTGTGCGTATTCTGGAAAGCGGTGATACAAAGCGTAGCCTGCCTAGGAAAGAGTTGGCGTTTGCGAGATGCTGCTACTGGTGCCGCCGCTGCTGTTCTTGCGGCGGGAGTCCATACATCTACCCAGTGGGCTGTCACAGTCATATAGTCCTGACCCTGCCCTGCTCCACTTGTCCACATGTCCGTGGTTAAGTGGACATTGGGTACAACTGCATTTTTTAGGAGACTGGTGAGTCTTTTTCTGACGTCCGTGTACATTCTCGGTATCGCCTGCCTAGAGAAGTGGAACCTAGATGGTATTTGGTAACGGGGGCACACTGCCTCAATAAATTGTCTAGTTCCCTGTGAACTAACGGCGGATACCGGACGCAGGTCTAACACCAACATAGTTGTCAAGGACTCAGTTATCCGCTTTGCAGTAGGATGACTGCTGTGATATTTCATCTTCCTCGCAAAGGACTGTTGAACAGTCAATTGCTTACTGGAAGTAGTACAAGTGGGCTTACGACTTCCCCTCTGGGATGACCATCGACTCCCAGCGGCAACAACAGCAGCGCCAGCAGCAGTAGGCGTTACACGCAAGGATGCATCGGAGGAATCCCAGGCAGGAGAGGACTCGTCAGACTTGCCAGTGACATGGCCTGCAGGACTATTGGCATTCCTGGGGAAGGAGGAAATTGACACTGAGGGAGTTGGTGGGGTGGTTTGCGTGAGCTTGGTTACAAGAGGAAGGGATTTACTGGTCAGTGGACTGCTTCCGCTGTCGCCCAAAGTTTTTGAACTTGTCACTGACTTATTATGAATGCGCTGCAGGTGACGTATAAGGGAGGATGTTCCGAGGTGGTTAACGTCCTTACCCCTACTTATTACAGCTTGACAAAGGGAACACACGGCTTGACACCTGTTGTCCGCATTTCTGGTGAAATACCTCCACACCGAAGAGCTGATTTTTTTGGTATTTTCACCTGGCATGTCAACGGCCATATTCCTCCCACGGACAACAGGTGTCTCCCCGGGTGCCTGACTTAAACAAACCACCTCACCATCAGAATCCTCCTGGTCAATTTCCTCCCCAGCGCCAGCAACACCCATATCCTCCTCATCCTGGTGTACTTCAACACTGACATCTTCAATCTGACTATCAGGAACTGGACTGCGGGTGCTCCTTCCAGCACTTGCAGGGGGCGTGCAAATGGTGGAAGGCGCATGCTCTTCACGTCCAGTGTTGGGAAGGTCAGGCATCGCAACCGACACAATTGGACTCTCCTTGTGGATTTGGGATTTCAAAGAACGCACAGTTCTTTGCGGTGCTTTTGCCAGCTTGAGTCTTTTCAGTTTTCTAGCGAGAGGCTGAGTGCTTCCATCCTCATGTGAAGCTGAACCACTAGCCATGAACATAGGCCAGGGCCTCAGCCGTTCCTTGCCACTCCGTGTGGTAAATGGCATATTGGCAAGTTTACGCTTCTCCTCCGACAATTTTATTTTAGGTTTTGGAGTCCTTTTTTTACTGATATTTGGTGTTTTGGTTTTGACATGCTCTGTACTATGCCATTGGGCATCGGCCTTGGCAGACGACGTTGCTGGCATTTCATCGTCTCGGCCATGACTAGTGGCAGCAGCTTCAGCACGAGGTGGAAGTGGATCTTGATCTTTCCCTAATTTTGGAACCTCAACATTTTTGTTCTCCATATTTTAATAGGCACAACTAAAAGGCACCTCAGGTAAACAATGGAGATGGATGGATTGGATACTAGTATACAATTATGGACGGGCTGCCGAGTGCCGACACAGAGGTAGCCACAGCCGTGAACTACCGCACTGTACTGTGTCTGCTGCTAATATATAGACTGGTTGATAAAGAGATAGTATACTCGTAACTAGTATGTATGTATAAAGAAAGAAAAAAAAACCACGGTTAGGTGGTATATACAATTATGGACGGGCTGCCGAGTGCCGACACAGAGGTAGCCACAGCCGTGAACTACCGCACTGTACTGTGTCTGCTGCTAATATATAGACTGGTTGATAAAGAGATAGTATACTCGTAACTAGTATGTATGTATAAAGAAAGAAAAAAAAACCACGGTTAGGTGGTATATACAATTATGGACGGGCTGCCGAGTGCCGACACAGAGGTAGCCACAGCCGTGAACTACCGCACTGTACTGTGTCTGCTGCTAATATAGACTGGTTGATAAAGAGATAGTATACTACTAATATTATATACTGGTGGTCAGGTCACTGGTCACTAGTCACACTGGCAGTGGCACTCCTGCAGCAAAAGTGTGCACTGTTTAATTTTAATATAATATTATGTACTCCTGGCTCCTGCTATAACCTATAACTGGCACTGCAGTAGTGCTCCCCAGTCTCCCCCACAATTATAAGCTGTGTGAGCTGAGCAGTCAGACAGATAGATTGCGTAGGTCATGAATGTGGCCGAGACAACATAAACTCACCGCAGGGCATGCGGCGCGCCTCTTAATGCATCACTCTGGCACGGAAGGGGTTACAGTTTTTTGTGGGAGGAACGTAAGGCAAACTGCCTGGATTGTGATTGGCTGTATTCTGTATAGGGGCCGGTCTGACATACATATAGTCTTCAGATTGAGGAAATCCTGCTTCTTTCAAGTTTTTCGTGGAACTGTTGAGTACTGCTGATATTACAGTGTTTTATTTCTGCATATTTAGAGAGCACATAGCTCAATGGTCTAATGCACTGTGTTACTACATAGATCAACTGGGGTTTGAATCTCAGTGGGGCTCACTATAAATTTCTTAAAAAGAATTATTTTATCATCTAATCTTTCCCTCTGCTCTCCTTATCTATACCTCTCTCTGTATCTTATACCAAACTCTACTCCTGTTCTACCCTTCTCCCCTACTTTCCCCTTCTCCTTTCTCATTCACTTCTATTTGTTTTACTTATGGCTGCAGACCCAGGGCAGCGCTGTCCTGCCTGCTCGGCTGCTGGGCTTCTCCGAGCGGAGCGGGCTGGCAGCACCTAAAGCGTTGTATCCCTTGGCGCCGCGGCTGCACTTGCCCGCCCGCGCTGTGGTCCGGCTGGCTCAGGGCAGGCATGCGGTGCCTGCAGTACAGGGGACCCGTGGCGTGCGCGGCCGGGCTCGTCCGCACGCCCGTGGTCTCTTACGGGCGCTCTCCCCGTCTCCGTCCCTGCCGCTGGCTGCGGCCGGGGGACGGAGCGCCGGGGATCCGGGGGTGGCTTAGACGGCCTGCAGGAGACGGGGTTGTGCCGTCCCTGCACGTGAGGCTATTACGTCGGGCGGCTGGCGGGCGGGCTGGTCTCTCCCTCTACACTAGCCTGCTCTGGTGTATCAGCGCTCCCGCCCAGCTGCCCGGCGGGCCCCAACTCCCCCCCTCCTCCCTTTCCAATATGGTTTCATTACATGATTTCTTCCAGCTTGCAACGGGCGGGTGGGGGGTCGTGCGGCTGCCGGACGCGGTGGGTCCGGACAGCGCGCGCGTGTGGCATAAGATTTATGCATCTACTGCCGTATGGGGGGTCGTGCGGCGGCCGGACGCGGTTTGTCCGGCCAGCGCGCTGCATTTTAGCTTATCCACCACAGTGTGCGCGGCCTCCATGACCCACGCCCCCTCTCCTCTGGATGGGCGGGAGTCGCGCAGCTGCCGGATGCGGTGCGTCCGTGCAGCGCGCACTTACTGCCATATCTCGGGCCCACACCTGGGAACCCCCAGGGAGACCTCCTCTTGCCGGGCCCGGTGGTGATGTAATGTCCCTGCTCAGGGACGGCAAAAATTTTGGGGCGGCGTTACGCGCCCGCTCTGCTGTTGGCTGATGGGGCGGTGCCGCCGGCGGAACTTTCAGGGGCTGTCGCGCATGAACGCTCTGCGTCCGCCAGCAGCGGGAGAGGCCACCAGCCCCCTCCTGCCGTGGTTGGACCTGTGGCTCCTCCTCCATCTGGGGTTACACGTGCGTCGTACTGTGACGCCACCAGCCGTGGCCGTGCGGTCCCGGCCGGTCCTAGCCTAAGGTGCCCGGCCCTCTGTCGGACTATGTGCTGCATCTTTCTAGCAGTTACGGCACTCGAGTATTTTATCGTGAGTCCAATTATCGAGATAGGAAGAGGTCGCAGCGCAGGCGGTCAGGCAGAGCTCATTGCAGCAGGACTGCGAAGACGTTATACCCGACAGCGAAGGTTCGTCCGGGGCCTGGCTCCCTACGGGTCGCTTCTTTGGCTGATAGCATGGTGCAGACACTTCTGAAGCCCCTGCCCTCTGGCGGCACGCTCGCAGCAGCTGCGGGACCGATGGGGGTCCCAGGAACAATGTCTCTTTTGTTTCCCCAGTCTTGGACGTCGGGACTGGAATGGAGCGGCCGGTGCCTCAGCAAGTCATCCGGTGGGTGCAGGGACGGACGGAGTTGCTTCCCGTGCAGGTGAGTCTCATCGCACCCTGACTGGTCCCGGGGTAGTGCGGTTACCCCCCGTAGCGGGTTGGGATCTTGTCCTTAGCCCGCTCCTCTAGCGTGGGTGCCAGTATGTGTAAGGTTTTCTGCCAAGCGCCGTAGACACAGACGTAGGCATCAGGGACACAGACTCATCCCTGGGCTCCACATCCTCGGAGGGGGTGTCCTCCTCCGACGGCAGTTTACACAGGGTCGAACGGCGTGTGCGTCGGTGTTCAACCTCTTCCACCTCGCAAGTGTTGGTTGAGTCAGACACCGGTCACTGCGCTAACACGGCGGTACAACGTGGTTTAGGCCCCAGGTTTGGGGCAGGTTCCGTAGGGCCAATACGTCCATATCTTCGCCCTTCCTGGCGATGCTCCTAAAGCTTTGCTTTCGCCTAGAAAATAGGCCTGGGCAGCAAAGACGCTTTGCGATCTCCCCTACTTGAGTTAGGTGCATGTTAATCTTTATGGCGTGTTCTTTAGAGACGCATCCGGACAAGCACAGTACCCTAGTGCGCTACCAATTCCTTATAAACGTAATGTACCATGAGTATAAGGGGCCGGCTTAGCGACATTACGGTAAGGGCTTCCGGCGCAAACAGCATGGCCGGGAGATCTACAAAAAGATATCGAATTAGGCTCTGAGCTCACACAGGGTTCCGAGGACTGCGGGATGGCAAGACGAGGGCCAAATCGGCCTGGCTCTCGTTCTGCCGTTCTTCGAGCGGGTCCATCGCGCACGGGGCATGGTAAATGCTTCTATTTCCGTAATGCCCACTGTGAGTTAGGTGGTCGATGTCATTTTTGTCACTCCTGCATCGGATGTGGCGGAGCCCACAGAATCAAGGACTGCACCAGTCCTGGGACGATGGGTAATTCGGGCCCGCAGACATGACAGAGTCGCGTTTCCGTGGCCCCAGGCGCTGGCCTTGGCCCCCACCCCAATTCAGATTACTGGCGCTCATACCCTGGCTGCGAGGGTACCCGAGCGGGTGGCCGACCAATTTTTGGTCTCTGGTTTCACCTCCGGTTTCCCATTACCGATTTCTGGGCTAGTGGGTCCCGGGGCTGGTATGAACCTGCATTCAGCTAGGGAGTTTCCGGACATGCTCCGCTGAACCTTCCGGGTGAGCTGTCTTTGGGCTGGATGATAAGCCCCCCCCCCCCCCCCTTTTTACGGACCCCCTCCCTTACCGGGTTTGATCTTGTTCCCCGTCGGGATTGTGCACCAGAAGTCCGCGGGCACATTTAGGCTCCTACAACATCTTCCTGTCCCCTGGGGTCATCAGTACACCGATGCTCGGTGTAGGGTCATTTACCTGTCCTTTAATTCGGCCATAGCCACCATTAGGTCCTTTGGTACGGGGGGCCGTGATGTGTAACTTGTACATCCAGTCAGCATTTCGTCTTCTCCCTCTGCACCCTTCCGCCTTTCGGTTTATGGGTTCGTTATATTTGACGATGGCTATTAATTAGATTGGTGCCTCCCTATGGGTTATTCTCTCTCTTACTTCGAGGGATTCAGTTCTTTCCTCCCTTGGTGGGGGGAGCATAGGACGAGCAACAGCGAATTTTGCACGGCTGGGATGATTTCCTTTTTATCGTGCCACAGGACTCGGATCGCTGCACTAGCTTCTTGCGGAGGGCACTCGCCCTCTTCGGACACTTCAGTGTTCCGGTGGCGCCTGAACGCCTTTATGGCCCTCTGCATCCGTAGATTATCTCGGAATTCAGATTTATTCTGTCGCCGGGCTCTGTAGGCTGCCAGGGGACACAGTGTTACGTCTTCACGATGACATCCCTTACGCACTTGCTGCGGCCAAGCTTATTTTCATGCGGGCTCAATCCCTATTGGGCCTGTTTAATTTTGCTTGCAGGATTGGAGCGGGCGACGGTTGGGATTCGACGCCCGCATCACTTTTCTCAGATGGTCCCTCGAAATTCAGCGAATTACGTACAAGGGATGAATTTCTGGTTCGTTTCAGCGGCTGTGTTGGGTGGGAGGCGGTCGTGTCTGGCGCCTCCCTGGAGCTTTTCAAGGACACCTCTGGTGCTTGCGATTAGCGATTGCTTCCTGACACACTTGCTATCGCTGTATATTTTTCCCGTACTGGGCGCTGTATATTTTTCCCGTACTGGGCGCATTGGAGCTCTGCCGCTATGCCCTGCGTAACACACAGGGGGTCTTCTGGTGCGACCAGTTCGGCTGTGGCTTTTGCCATCATTAGACAGGAGTCCACATCCTTGCCGGTACTGCTGGACTTCGCACAGTTAGTCTTGCTATGCTGGGTGAACAACATTCCGTTGCGAGCCGCGCATGTCCCGGCCGAGTGCAACGACATTCATGATATTTTTCTCGCGTCGACTGGCAGCGGTTTAGGCAGCTGGCTCCTGCAGCTCTAATCCAAAGGGACTTCTGCGGATTGGAGGACTTAGCCCACAGGTCTTTGGCTCCTGCAACTTTCGCGGCTTATCTGGCCGCTTGGGAGCGGTGGAGTCGCTACCTTCTGGAGAGGGGCCTTAGTAAGACCCCTCACGAGGCAGATGGCCTATAGTTGCATTGAATTCGGGATGTCAGGGATGCAGGCAGCAGGCCGATCCCTGAACACCTGGGCAGCCGGCTTTCAGGGATGGTGGCAGAAGGCCAATCCCAGAACATCGGGGCAGCAGGCCCTACAACATTTCGGATATTATTTCACTTCAAATTTTGAGATATTTTATTTTCATGTGCGGTATGCTTTCTGCTATGTGTGATCAATATTTTAACCGTCCTCCGTTAGTAAGAGTTTTTTCATCCAAGTTTGGATTTAATAGGCCTTCCTTTCCGTCAATAACAGCCGTCAACATACACCTCGACGGTTTGCGGTGTAGGATTCCGCGCTCACGAAACGGGGATACGATGCGTGGATACGAGGTTCGCCTCTTCATGGCGGCCTTTACGATGGCCTTTCAGGGTGGGTGAGTGGGTGTCCGTTTCGCGGACTTCTGCCTCGCCCATGCTGGCGGCCCACGTCGTCGTACGCCCCGACGGTTTGTGGTGTGGGATGCAGCGCTCCAAGACCGACGTAGTGGGCAGGGGGCTGTGGGTTCGAGTGGGGTCGGGCTCGTGTGCAGGGCATTTGTCCATTTCTCGCGGCCCGGTCTTATTCGTCTGTATGGCCTCCAGCGCCCTCCCGGGTGGCTCGTCCATTGTGGCGGTTCCCCGTTGACTAGGTATCAATTCCTGTTGGTTTTGGGACGTTGTATTTTATACCTGGGTCTATCTCTGGCCGGCTATGGGGCTCACTCTTTCCGCATCAGCGCTGCTTCGGCAGCCGCTGCGGTGGGTTGGTCCGAAGTCGATGTCCGAGCACTGGGTAGGTGGAGGTCTGGTGCAGTCAGACGCTATATCAGGCCTTTTCCTCCCAGTGCGCCCTTTTGAGGATTAGCCGCTCGTCGCAGTTGCACTTTGCGATTGCGGGGGCCTTGAGGAATTTTTGTTTTATCGTTGGTTTTAATTACGGCTTTTGCCGGCTGACGAAGTTTTGCGTTTTTGCCTCAAGTCAAATTGGGCGACCCGCCTCCCCCCCCCCCCCCCCCCCCATCCCTCCCCCACTTCCTGTTAGGGATACAGGTTAGGTTACCCAATTTCTCCTTATATTTAATTTCTAACCTCTGTGGTGGGCCTCACACCCTTCTTTTGCAGGCAGGTCGGCTGGATCCGAGCTTATATGGCTTGTCGGCCGGGGGGTGGCATTTTCACTGGTGCGCCGGGTCTTGAGGTCCTTTTTAGTTTTGCATTCTGTTTTCTTTAGTTTGAGTTGAGTGAGTTTTCCTGTATTCTGTTTTGTTTAGTTGAGTTGAGTTTTCGGTTCAGGTGGCGGTGGCAGGTTGGTAACCTGGCAGTTGGCCGGTTTCTGAACGGTTATTTTAGTTCAACTTAAGGAGTTTATTGTTAGTAAGTTCGGGTGAACTTTTAGGTCATTTTACAGTCCTATTATTAATTTATGGGCACCACCGTACCTGGTGGGCCCATATGATAGATCATAAACATGTGTGGATATCGGGGCCGGTGGCCCTATTTTTTAACCCGTAAGGGCGGAGCGTACCTCCGTCCCTACAACTGTTGGTGGACAGGGGTAGTGGCAGAAGGTCGACCCCTGGCCTTGGATTTTGGATTTACGATGTCTGGGATGGAGGCAGGAGGCCGATCCCGGAACATCTGGGGCAGAAGGCCCCCTCACACTTGTGTTTTTTATTGTTCGGGATGGAGGCAGGAGGCCGATCCCGGAACATCTGGGGCAGAAGGCCCCCTCACACACACATGTTTATTGCTCTATTTCGTCATATAATTTTGGATTACCCTTATTAAGTTGTTTATCATGCTTAACCGTTCTTCTCCCCGCCACCTTAGTTAGAGAGGGAAGTCTGCACTTTTAGTTTTAGTATTAATAGGCCTCCCTCTCAGTCAAAATAAAAAGCTGACCCCTTTCACGCCAATTACAGTTGTTGTGTCTTTATTTACTAAGATAAGTGTGCTTGAGTGGCGTGCGTATGCATCTGACGTGTGAAGTTTAAGATTGCGTAGGTCATGAATGTGGCCGAGACAACATAAACTCACCGCAGGGCATGCGGCGCGCCTCTTAATGCATCACTCTGGCACGGAAGGGGTTACAGTTTTTTGTGGGAGGAACGTAAGGCAAACTGCCTGGATTGTGATTGGCTGTATTCTGTATAGGGGCCGGTCTGACATACATATAGTCTTCAGATTGAGGAAATCCTGCCTCTTTCAAGTTTTTCGTGACCCACCCTCCCGCCCTGGGGAGTTGGTTTTTGTTGCTCCAATGGGGTTACTTGTGTCGGCTTTTGGTGGCCGGTTTCTGAACGGTTATTTTAGTTCAACTTAAGGAGTTTATTGTTAGTAAGTTCGGGTGAACTTTTAGGTCATTTTACAGTCCTATTATTAATTTATGGGCACCACCGTACCTGGTGGGCCCATATGATAGATCATAAACATGTGTGGATATCGGGGCCGGTGGCCCTATTTTTTAACCCGTAAGGGCGGAGCGTACCTCCGTCCCTACAACTGTTGGTGGACAGGGGTAGTGGCAGAAGGTCGACCCCTGGCCTTGGATTTTGGATTTACGATGTCTGGGATGGAGGCAGGAGGCCGATCCCGGAACATCTGGGGCAGAAGGCCCCCTCACACTTGTGTTTTTTATTGTTCGGGATGGAGGCAGGAGGCCGATCCCGGAACATCTGGGGCAGAAGGCCCCCTCACACACACATGTTTATTGCTCTATTTCGTCATATAATTTTGGATTACCCTTATTAAGTTGTTTATCATGCTTAACCGTTCTTCTCCCCGCCACCTTAGTTAGAGAGGGAAGTCTGCACTTTTAGTTTTAGTATTAATAGGCCTCCCTCTCAGTCAAAATAAAAAGCTGACCCCTTTCACGCCAATTACAGTTGTTGTGTCTTTATTTACTAAGATAAGTGTGCTTGAGTGGCGTGCGTATGCATCTGACGTGTGAAGTTTAATATAATATTATATATAGATAATAGATGATGCAGCACACTGGCCTGAGCCTGAGCAGTGCACACAGATATGGTATGTGACTGAGTCACTGTGTGCTGTGTATCGCTTTTTTCAGGCAGAGAACGGATTATAAATAAAAGTGGTGGTCACTGGTCACTATCAGCAAAACTCTGCACTGTACACTACTGAGTACTCCTAATGCTCCCCAAAATTAGTAAATCAAGTGTCTAAACGGAGAGGACGCCAGCCACGTCCTCTCCCTATCAATCTCAATGCACGTGTGAAAATGGCGGCGACGCGCGGCTCCTTATATAGAATCCGAGTCTCGCGATAGAATCCGAGCCTCGCGAGAATCCGACAGCGTCATGATGACGTTCGGGCGCGCTCGGGTTAACCGAGCAAGGCGGGAAGATCCGAGTCGCTCGGACCCGTGAAAAAAAACATGAAGTTCTGGCGGGTTCGGATTCAGAGAAACCGAACCCGCTCATCTCTACTCTTAATGCCCCATCTCTCTTCATGCCTCCTTTCTCTCTGTATGCCTCTCTCTCCATGCCCCCTTGTTATCTCCCCCCATGTCCCCCCTCTAGAATACCGTGTCCTAGAATGTGAATTTCGGTTCACACCGTGTCCTAGAATGTGAATTTCGGTTCACAATGTGTCCTACAATGTGAATTTGGGCTCATTCAGTGTGCTACAATGTGAATTTCAGCTCATTCAGTGTGCTACAAGGTGAATTTCGGCTCATTCAGTGTGCTATAATTTGAAAGGGGCACCAATACTAGAGAGTATAAGGGGTATTACTACACTGAGGGACATGCCCCCTGTTTAGTGGCCACGGCCCCTTTTCCGGAGCGCGCGCGCATGATTTCACCCTTCGCTTTTTTTTGGGTGGGGGGGGGGGGGGGCGCCATTAATGATATTGCCCTGGGCTCCAAAATCCCTAGTTACGCCTCTGATATATATACATATATATATATATATATATATATATATATATATATATACACACACATATATATATAATTATTTTTTTTTGGGGGGGGGGGGTTTGCTGATGATTTGCCTAGGGTGCTGGGAAACCTTGCACCGGCCCTGACTATATCGCACACTGGGGGTCATTCTGAGTTGATTGCTCGCTAGCTAGTTTTAGCAGGCGTGCAAATGCTATGCCGCCGCCCACTGGGGAGTGTATTTTAGCTTAGCAGAAGTGTGAACGCTTGTGCAGCCGAGCTCTGCAAAAACAGTTTGAGCAGTTTCAGAGTACAGTAGCTCTGAACCTACTCAGCGCTTGCGATCACTTCAGCCTATTCGTGTCCGGATTTGACGTCATACACCTGCCCAGTGAACGCCCAGCCACGCCTGCGTTTTTTCAGACACACCTGTGTTTTTGCAAATGGTCAGTTGACACCCAGAAACGCCCCCTTCCTGTCAATCTTCTACCGGCCGCCAGTGCGAAGGAAAACTTTGCTAGAACCTGAGCACAACCACAAAGGGCTTTGTACCCGTACATCACGCGTGCGCATTGCGGGGAATACGCATGCGCATAAATGCCATTTTTTCACGTAATCGCAGCGCTGCAAAAATCGTCAGCGAGCGATCAACTCGGAATGACCCCCACTATCTGGCAAGAGTGGAACATAGTGCACAGTAGCGGCTCTTGCTACGGGCACGCAGGATTTTTGCTTGGGGCGCCGCCTTCCGTGGCAAAATCCGCTACTGGTTCCCCCTCGGTGCTCAGTAGATGCGGTGCTGTGCGTGATGAAGTCATCGCACACCGCACTGCATTGTGGGAGTGGCACATAGACACTAGGGGTCATAATTGACCTCTAGTGTCTATGCGGTGCTATGGGAGAGACGTCATGACGTCTCTCCCATAGATCAGAGGAGCAGCACCAGCGGCCGGAGACAGAGGGCAGCAGTGGTCGGGAAGCTGGAGCGGGGATTGTAAGAACTAATTTTTATTTTTTAAGCTGCGCAACTAGGGGGCACAACTCTACAGGGGGCACAGTACTGGGGGCACGGCGCAACTAGGTGGCAGAACTCTACTGGGGGCACAACTCTACAGGAGGCATAACTGACCACGCCCCTTCTCCGTGGAGCCATGCCCCTATTTTTCACCCGGAGCACCACAAAGTCTAGATCCGGCCCTGATAGTGCACTATATTGCACTGTGTGTACACACTATATTGTATGCGATATAGAGAGTCATTCAGACCTGGCTGCAACAGCGGCCCGGAGTGCAGTTTGTTGGTGGAGGCAGACTGCGCTTGCGCAGTAGCTGCTGCGGCTGCGTGGCCATACATTGCAATGTGATTGACAGGCAAGGGCATTGCAGGGGTGTCGTTTCGGCATTGAGGGGGCGGCGACGGTAAAACAGGGGCAGGCCAGGACTGTTTTCGGGGGAAGCTGCATGATGTCACACGCAGCCGCTCACCCCCTAAAAATGGCAGTTGATCGCCTGGTAGCGCCGACAGGCAGCGCTGCCAGGGGTCAACCTTAGATCTGATGCATTCGCAATTAGATAGCGGCCGCATCGGGAGGCGGCCCCACACATGCTGGGCGGCCTTGCCCTGTGGTGGAGCGGACCTCAACATGTGCAGAGATGAACGCAGATCTGGCTGCGTGTGCAGCCATCTGTATTCACCTCTGAATAACCCCCATAGTGTGGTGCACGCTCCCGCAGGTCGTATCCAATGTGTCGGATGAACATGTAGCTCAATTTTAGCTAGATAGTACACTATCTAGTGCATATTGTACCGTGTGTATGTTAATGTACGATATTGTATCTGATTTGTGTCATCACAATAAAGTGAGAAATCATATCTTTTGCTATTTCTTATGCTAAAACTGTTGTGCTAAATCTTATGCTCTATCTAATGGCCCATACACACGGTGAGATTTGGGCTATGCCCAATTCTCACTATGCGACAGGGGCTAGATCGGAACATAGTCAGTATCGCCAGGGCCATCTTAACAGCAGTGTTGGCCCCTGGGCACAGCAATGCACGGGGTCCCCTACCCATCCTCCAGTGGTAGGGGTGGGGGGTGCTATCAGCGGCAGCTTTGATGTCCCGCGGGCGGTAGGGAGTGTTCTATCTTCCACTTAGCAAGTAGGACCTGGAGCAGTAATTTCTGCTAATTACTCCTTTACTGTACAGATGGGGTTAAACTGTAGAAGGGGGCATTGGGCTGAATGAAGGGGCCCCGGTACATGACTTCCAGGGAGGTAGGAGGTGTTTAATACGTAGGGGAGGGGTGGATCGTGGAGTGGGCTTAATATTTATCAATTTCTGGTGGGAGGGCAGCTTGCTTGACTGCAGATATCTCAAGTTCCTGAAAATGTATTT
This sequence comes from Pseudophryne corroboree, assembly GCF_028390025.1. Classification (NCBI taxonomy): domain Eukaryota; kingdom Metazoa; phylum Chordata; class Amphibia; order Anura; family Myobatrachidae; genus Pseudophryne; species Pseudophryne corroboree. Next base: position 577,976,236 of record NC_086449.1, read on the forward strand.
CTTAGCTTTGAATGGGATAAAAAAAACTAGAGAGTGACCCCTTTCAGAAGGTTCTGGGGACTTGGGGATCAGAGTTCAGGAGCCAGAGCAATTCACCAATGAAAATCTAAAACTGCGTATTAGGCGTGTGGAGCTGGAGCAGTGACCGGCTGCTTGAAGGCTGATATCTCTGGTTCTGGACATAGTAGAGACAAGCTTCCAGTGTCCACCAAAAGGGGAGAGTCACAGCTTTAGGATTATACCCTCACAAAAACTCTAAGTCGGACAGAACTCAAGATATCTGTCTAGGAAGAGCAATTAACAGGCTTGGATGGGGACCACTGCTTTCAAGTCTGATATCTCCAGTTCCCCATGGCCGATTTAAAAAAATTTGGTACCCCTGGAAAGAGGGGACCCTCAGCTATCAGCCTAGGGCCCTTATACTCCTGGGGCCCTTGGGCAAGAGCCCATTGAGCCCATACGAAAAGACGGCCCTGAGTATCGCAAGCACATAATCAGTGTGCTTGCCATACTGACTATGTGCGATTTTGGCTAAGTGTCAATTTTGACTATCTCTTCTATAGTGATTTAACCAATTTGTCTGAATGACAGGTTTTATCCATTTTTCAGTGTTTGGGAGCAAATGGTTGATTGTCATTTGCTCTCATCCATTACCAGATTTTCATTCCAACCAGCCAGATCTGTCAGATAATTGTTTAGTGTATGCCCAGTTTTACCGTGTTTATGCACTCTTTCGTTTGTTCAGGAGCTCAGGGAATTTCAAGGGAAATAGTGTAGGATATCTTAACATAGTCAAAATCTTACCGTGTGTACCCAGTTTAACGTGGAATCGTGAACCTTGCCATTGATTCGTTGTTGGATGTTTAAACTTGCATTTTTCCTTTAAAACAAAAGCTGTAAACTGTATTATTAAAGCATCTCATTGTAAGGACTATGCAGTCTCATCCGGTGCTTCCTACCTCATCACATGTTGTGAAGTATGGAGTAAATGTAATTGCCTGAGAATTCCAGGCAATGGCTAGGCTACCCAATGTTTTAAAGTAGCAATCTTTTAAAAGGCAAAACTAAACTGGTTATACCTTTTTAATGAATGCTGCTTAAATGCACACAGGACAAAGCAGCAGTGCAGTACAATAGTCTGCATGCATTCTGACAGATTAGTGTTTGCATAAATATTTTAATTTGTGTCTGCAGAAATGTACAGGGACAGCCGCCCAGAGACCTCTATATACAAATTTACATCAATAAATATAGACAGTGTGCTACTAGATATAACAAATTGACTATGTAAACACACACAGATACTCTACCACAATTCCTTACGCTGGTGCTAAGGACTCCCAAAATTCTCATTGAACTTCAGTCATTTAAATACCTGTGCCCATATACTTCATTTATAGTTATGAAAATACTCACCTTTCTTATTAATAACTAATTTAGCGTATATATCTGCAGTAGTGATCACAATGGGACTTTCCCAAAGGATGTTCTATTGCTTGGAACTGATGATACAGCAGACACTATTTGGAGCCACCACATCTATTGATACATAATGTCTTTGGGCGGGATGTACTATAAGTCATCGCTGCTCCTCGCCTTCTACCGCAGCGATACTAATCGCATATGTACTAACATATGCGATTAGTATCGCAATGCGGTATAGGAGGCCCCCGCGATGATGTCTGCAGGGGTCGGCGGGGGTCAGCGGGGGTCTCCGTCACCTCCCAGACTCGGGAGGTGACGTGTGCAGGGAATCCCTGGGCTCCTCCTCCTCCCCCCTGCAGCCGGAAGGAGACAAGGCTGTGCTGCGGGAGAGAAGGAGGAGGGGGCCGTACCAGCAGCAGCTCAGTCACTGGACACACAGGTATGTCGGGGGGTCGTGAGTGGCGCGCGGGGGGGGGGGGGGGGGCGGCAGTAAGAAGCCCTTTGTCTTCTATAGGGTATCGCCATAAAAAGATGTCGATACCCTAAGGGGCGAAAACGCGGCGGCCGGGGGTTAGTACATATGAAAATTCGGTAAAACAGGGGTTTTACCGCATTTTCCCTTTAGTACATCCCGCCCTTTATCTTATGAAATACAAAATGGTTTGTTAAACAGTCTTCTGCCACCTGATACTTATTCCAGTGTCATCTGCTGATGTAACTATGTTTATTTACCCTGTACTTGTCCTATACTGTCATCAACTGTAAGTTGCTGTTTTCCGGTTTGATTATTTGTTTATGTACTCTGTAATTGGGCGCTGCGGAACCCTTGTGGCGCCATATAAATAAAGGATAATAATAATAATAAATAAGATGAATTTACCCAAATGAGGCACAATTTGGAAATTGTAAACACTATCATTGTGCAGCATGGTGGCATAGCATTACCGTCTCTCTACACCTGAGTTATAGACAAGGGCGTAGCTACCATAGGTGCAGGCAGTGCAGCTGCTATGGGGCCCAGAGCTGAGAGGGGCCCACCTTCCCTGTCAAAGTTACATGTGTTATATACTTTTTACGCCATTGGGTGGTACGTAGGGGTTCTTTCAAACTTTTTCCTTGGGGCCTTCAATATATCTAGGTCTGCCCCTGGACCTTCTCATTGTAGTGTGGTATAAAATGAACTGGAGTGCATTTTAATGTTATATAATATAAACCTGGGCACTGTAATGTGGCACAATATGAACGGGGAGCACTATATATCATAATGTGAGTTGGGAGTTCTGTGCGGCATAATGTATACTGGCAGCTCTGGGGCATAACATTAAATAAGGCTCTACTATGGTTCAGAAAATGAGCTAGGGCACTATTATAGGGCATAAAATTAACAACTGCTGCAGAGAAGTGTATCTCTAGAAGCACTGGCATGGAGGCCCCTTCAAAATGTTGCTATTGGTCCCACAAAGTTCTGGCTACGCCCCTGGCTATAGGTTAGATTCTTACAAGTTAAGTAACAAACCGGTAAGGGAAGGGTCATATATTTTGCTTTTCTGTGCCACATGTTCAGTGCTTTATGTTCCCCTTAAACTTATGCACCCTTGGCAACTGCCTTAGGTCACTTACAGCCTACCTCTGGGCATGAATATATCAATGCCTAGTGTTTGCATTTGGAAGCAGTTGCTGCATTATAAAAGTGAGGCTCAATGCGCACAATGGTGTTAAATCATTATGCAAAATTGTAAACACATAAATGAGAAACTCCTGCCACTGGAGAACCACTCCTACCTAATAAATACACTTTTTAATTTTTTTCTCCTGGAATACTTCATCATTTAGACTTATTTAAGTTATAAATAAGTCACGAGAGTGAGAGGACATCATTTTTTTTTTTTGAGCCACGTAGGCCATCGGGGCTAATTGGATAACTCCCAACGAATCCATTATCTGCTGTACATCCTAGCAGATAATTGGATGCCCCCCCTAAGGAGCAATAGATCAATAGAAATTTGCAGGATATCCCCTGAAAACTCTAGCTTTTATCAGAGTGTGTGTCCTGTAAAGAATATTTGCTAAATTTGTGTGAAAATATTAATTTTCACTTTGCACATCCCAGCCACATTAAAATTGTGGGATGTGATTAATACAGTAGGTGCCTAAATCTGCTTTTGGCCTGTAGTGCGAATGTTTTGTGCATCATAATTGCCCTCTCTCCTCACATGGCAGCCGGCTTCAGAACATTGGAAGAGAACATACATAGTGGACATATTTAGTGATGTTAAAACATACCTGCATTGCTTGCTTGTTATACTGCTCTTCAATATACAGTCTTTGATATACTGTATATTAATGTCATATAGTGACTCTACTTGCTCTTTAACCAAGATTTACTTACTTAAAGTTAAACATTGTGAAATGTCACAGAGAGTGAAGTGCAGAGATTTTTTTGAAGACGTGACTTTAATCTTGGTAAGAGATAGACGATCAGTCAAGAGAGATTTATATTCTAAAAACACATCTGTTTGTAATAACTAATGAGTAAACTATACTAATGACTGAAACTAGTTTCAGTAATGACTGCTGCTTCCAGGGATCTGAGCAGACAACTCAATAACACTGCTGTTATCTAAATAAACAGACAGGACATAATCCCTCATCATTACAAAGGGAAAAGAACAATATAGGCATAATGCTGTGAGATAACCTGCAGCCACATTTAGCCGGCTTCTGAAATGCTCTGACAGGCAGTATGACTGCCACTAATATGTAACATAGGTCAGAGAATATACACTGCAGAATTCCTTGGTGTTGCTTTAAGGGTCATATCTATCAGGGTGCCTGGGTCAGCGAACGCCACCACGTGTAACACTTGTCCTCTCTGAAACATTTCTCCTCTCTGCCCACTGTATAGCAGTGGAGCTGCCGAGGTGCATCAGGCAGTGAGAGGAGCCTGTTCGTCTCTTATTGCCCTATATGCCACTACAGTGCCACAGCTATACAGACATGGCCGCAACGGTAGTGTGCAGAGAGGAGATGTTACCGGTAGAAACCTGGAGCTTCCCCTCATCCCCTGGAGCTGCCCCTGTGCCAAGCGTGAAGTGTCACTGAGCATACAATTTTGTTAACATAGGGAAGGGGGTGTGACCATACCTCCGTGATTTGGGCACGTCTCCAGTACCAAGGTCGGTAGGAGCTCTTTGATGGCCCTGAGCATATTGGATTATTTCCATGAAATTTAATGGGATATGGATCTGAAATATCCCTCCCCCAGGGCCTGGGGCTGAAAATGTTTTACGGCCTATACTGAGAAGGGGAGGCGCTGTGGCCAGTGTTGTGTGGTCAGTGCCATGGAGGTGTGTAAACCCCTACACCAGGCATGTCCAAACTGCGGCCCTCCAGCTGTTGTGAAACTACATATCTAGCATGCCCTGACATAGTTTTGCTGTCAGAGAATGCTAAAGCTGTGTCAGGGCATGCTGGGATGTGTAGTTTCTCAACAGCTGGAGGGCCGCAGTTTGGACATGCCTGCCCTACACTATCAGACCCACTGTCTCACAAAATGCACAATATTCGAAAAACTGCTGAAGTTTGTGAGAAAACTAAAAATACAATTGTAATACTTATGATTTATGGCTGATCATGTGGCCAGCTAGGTGGCTTGTTATCATCATACTGTCATGATGATGGTCCTATTTTTATGTGGAGGCCTGGAGCTAAAGCTCCGTCCGCCCCATTGTTAATCTGGCCCTGCCCTCCCCAGTAATGGGCACTCGGAAATGCATGATCTGATTACTGCGCATGTGCAGTAATGCAATTGGCCCCTGAACCAGGAAGTAAAGTGATTGCATTGCTGATCACTTTTACTGCTAACACATTGCAGCGACAGGCTGCTATCGAAGCCCCTGTTCCTGCATGTACTTACATATATAATGCTGGTGATCCTTCTTTAAAATTATAGTTATTGAATCCGATAATTATGTGCTTCCTAATGTCTTTAAGATCCGTCCAGCTGTTCTCCATACTCACCGTTTTGCAGAGCCAACTCAAGGTGGGAGAGCTAGAAATATTTTTACAAATGTGTAAATGTCATATTTGGGTCCAGCTTCCTTCTCCCTTACCAAATCATTCCCAAAAACTACAAGTCTGAGACTGAAAGATATGGGGTTCTTACTGATTAACCATTTACAAAAAAAAACCTAAATTGAAAAACCGTAAGCAACTAAGGGGGACATTTACTAAGCAGTGATAAGAACGGAGAAGTGAGCCAGTGGAGAAGTTGCTCCATTAACCATTCAGCAGCTCTGTATAATTTTATAGTATGTAAATTATAGATGTTACTTCAGTGCTGATTGGTTGCCATGGGCAACTTCTCCACTGGCTCACTTCTCCGTTCTTATCACTGCTTAGTAAATGTCCCCCTTATTCCCCTTTCACACCGCCGCTGCTTTGATGCAGATTATTGCCGGGTTAACCCGGGTCACAGCTCGGTGTGAAAGGATCTCTGAATATGGGAACGAGCCGTGTAACAGGACAGTATGAATGGTCCCGTTTACAGTATAGGAAGAGCTGGATCTTTGGCGCTTGGAGATGATATCACCTCCAAGCGCTGGCAGAACCGTTAATACTGCGCAGAGTGAATGGAGTCGGCACGGGTCTGACCGGGATTGGCACTGTGTTCCAAATTTCGGATCAGACCCGGGATTTTGGTGTAAAAGGGGTATAACCTATAGATCAGTGTTTCTCAACTCAGGACACTAACAGCTCACATTTTCGAGACCACCCAGCAGGTGCACAGGTGTGTTATTGACTGTCACATTTTATCAAGTTAAATATCCAGGTGACCTGCAAAGCATGAACTGTTTGGGCCCTGAGGACCGAGTTTGAGAACCACTACTATAGAGCACCAGCACTGCCCTGCCCAGCCTGGGGCTGCTGTTCACTTTTTGTTCTCTTTTTTCTTGTACATTACAGTGTGAGGACATATGGATGGACTGTATTACAGTGACAATTATTACTGTATCGCGCTAGTGTGCCTATGCACAAAGCATGATATGGATGCAGAGAACATGTCCCAGTAAAAGTACACAGAAGGAACAGATTTCAGCCAAGCCAGATCTAGTGTAAAATATAGTGGAAATGGAGAAAATTCCCTCCACCCCCAAGTAAACTTGCGCTATAAATTCAGGCAAATAGGTTTGTCTGCTGTGGACGTTACTGGAAATGCCTTCACACTGCAGACATCCATTGTGGTATGCAAGACTATGGGGGAGATTAGTCAGATGTTGCAGAATAATAGTGGAGAAGTTGTAATTTTTCTAGAACAGTCTGTAAAATGACAGAAGCTAATAGGTTGGTATGGGCAACTTCTCCACTTTATCTCTCTCCAAGATATCATAGTTCCACCCCTATATGCGTCAGCAGAAATCTTGCATGTGCATAACAGCGACAACCAGCACATAGTACCCATTGTTGGCAAAAAGGCAATTTCAGGCTAATTAGGAATTGAGCCATGTGTGATAAAGGGCCCAAATATTTTCATTGTAGTCCAAATGAACTAAATGTGCCACTATGTACTAATTAAGAACTCCACCCAGGATGTATGTTTTCAGGAATCTATCCTCAGTTGGGAGGTTCCCATGTCCATGACCTCTCTCCCGTCAACTCCACAAATGGCTAATTCTCGTTGGCTAACAGTCAATGGACATTTGAATGGAAACTACAGGCACTGAGCAATTGTGGATGGAGTTGAATGAAGTTACAGCAATCATCCAGTAAGCTACATTTAGACCATCTATGACGACTATATATTCCCTGAAGTTTGCTTTTAAACACATCTTGCCCCTGTTACCCAGGAGCCGGGGGGGGGGGGGGGGGGTGGTAATAAGGACCCGAACATCACAGCTTCTGAGCATGGGACTCAATTCCTCAGTGAAGAGAATGGATGGTTTCTTGCAACATACACGGTTGAGTAACATCATTATGACAACCTCCTACATTTGCACTCAGCCGCGTGTAGCCTATGAAGTACGTCATGTGTCATGCGCTGGCTTGGTGGGTATATAAGGTGTGCGATAGGCCGACGGCACATATATCACTCGTTGCTGTAATGAGTAAAAGCGGTGATTTATCTGGGTTGCACATAGGGATGATTATCGACTTTCGGGCCAAGGGTGGCAGTTTTTCTGAAACAGCGCAGTTTGTGAACTGTTCACGTGCTGCTGTGGTGAAGGTGTATCGTGACTGGACAAATGGCACCATTGTGGATAACCGATGTGGAAACTGCTGGGCACCACGTGCCACTGATGTGAGAGGTGAATGTCGGCTACGAAGGTGCGTGAGGGTAGACTGGCAAACTACAATGGAGCAGCTCACCATCAAAATGAACCTGGGGGCTACCAGATGTGTTCTAAAATGACAGTTCAGGGAACCCTGCTGCGTATGGGGCTCCGAAGCGGTTACTCTGGCTATTAGGGTATCCCGTCTCAAGGTCGACAAGACTTAGGTCGACAGAGTCTAGGCCAACCACTATTGGTCGACAGTAACTAGGTCGACAGCGTTTTTAGGTCGTGAGGGTCTCTCGGTCGACATGTTCTAGGTCAACAGGTCAAAAGGTCGACATGAGTTTTTCCAATTTTTTTCTTTTTTTGAACTTTTTCATACTTTACAATCCATGTGGACTACGATTGGGAATGGTAACCTGTGCCGAGCGCAGGGAGGCACCTTGCCCGAAGCATGGCGAGCGAACACGGTGCACTAATTGGGGTTCCCGGTCACTCTATGGAAAAAACAACACCAAAAAAGATTTAAAAACAATACCACACCCGGCTATTAGCTGGTGGTCATAATAATGTGAATCGACCGTGTATATCTCCTAGGTTGAGTTCCTCATTAAACGCGCTGAGATACATTACATACACACAAACACAGTATAATGATCTGTGAACTGGATAGGCACCATTTTAACAGTTGAAACCACTTCCATAGTTTGTATAAGCAAAGTAATAATTCTAAAATGTATGACACAAAAGTAACGTAAGAAAACAATGACTAATGCAAGACATGACCACAGATCCAATATTTTTTACTCAAATCTGAGACATCTGTTCTGCCTGAAGCCACCCAATGTCTCTTTCAGGTTCCATATTAAATAATCTTTAACACAGAGGTTCTATTGTCATTCAGTTTTTTTTTCTATCTTGTAAAATGTAAACATTTAAATTCCAAGCATTTTACTCTGACACATGGAAGATCTAAGCATCTATTGACAAGTATAAAAATGACCCATTATTCCTGTTACTATTTGTCTTCCTTTCCCAATCCAGATACTTCTGCAGCCATCAGACACAAGAGGCTGAAGTGCTTTGTGTGTAAAATAATGATAAGAGAATGGTGATAGTAATTATTGATCAGATTTGTACAAGTTTTCCATTGTTCTGCTGGAGATAAGTCTACGGTATAAATGTCTACATCAGTGGACACTGAGCTAGAAGTGCTACATCTCAGAAGCCACATTTAACTCATAATGGAAAGCATGTTCCCAATTCAGGACAACTTAGGATCCATGGTGCTTCTAACCAATAGTACCACTGTAAGTATAATAGCTACAAAAACTTGCATTGTATAGTTAATATACTGTATGTCATGGACACAAAGGGTATTGTCTTCTGCAGGAAACCTCAGCTTGTCTTGTTTTGTTTGGTACATATACTTTTTAGTATAGTATTCTATCTTCTGAAGTTGCATCATTCGGAACTGTCCCTACATAAAGATCGGCCACAATGTCTTCACGCTTAATATGAGGGGTTACTTTTTTGTGTCTAGTTTTCTCCAGAGCAGCTGTTATAATGTGTGTATAACATATTTCATATTTTTCTGAAGAATAGAACAAAGTTTTGTAAGGACCAGGAATAGTTTTAAAGCTTGAATAAGATCTATGATCAGGTCATACTGTAGTTAGCACTTTAGGCAATATTATGTTTTGTAAATGGTGATGCATGAGTCATCTTGGTCAAGGAGTTCACATATACAGAAAATATCTCTCACTTTTTAACACTGGCATGGACAGATGTACTAAGCCTTGAAGAGTGATAAAGTGGAGAGAGATAAACTTCCATAGTATAGCCAGATTAATGGGGGTTGCAGGCCCCACTTTGTCAGGGGACCCCCCGGCCAGAGCACACTGACATCACTAGATTTCTATCTTATGCAGCAGCAGAACCAAGCAGCATGAATATGAGCAAGGCAGTATGCAGTGCAGGCAGAGACACAGGAGTATCAGGTTTCATGAGCTACCTATGGAACCTTCCGACAGAGGAGAGATAGGAGGAGGGGGAGGGGGGGGGGGGGGGGGGGGGGAGAGGGGATAGTAAGTAACACAGGGATCCCAGCTTCTCCTCCTCCCTGCTTGAGTGTCTGGGTCCTGTGTAACCTGTTATCTATTGAAGCCACAGGTTGGCCAGGCCTGGTCTAGAGTGAGAAACGCACAGTGTGTCCTCCTTAGTCCTGTCCCAGTGTGTAAGTAGTACAGAGGCTGCTGCTATTCTTGCATGTGATAAGAAAAATGATAGATTTTATTTTTCTATGTGTATTTTAAGGTTAAGTTGTCTTTGTTCCATTACAATACATTTTATAAAATAGTTGTCTCTCAATTAGATGGAGTTATAAACAGTGCACAGGCATTATTAAACTATTAGTTTAAATCTAATATACACCATTGGCTTAAATTTAATATACACAATTAATACCTCCCAATATGACCCATTCCAGGAGGGACAAATGCAGTGACGTAACTAAAAAATTTTCTCCCCCAAGCCAAAACATTCTCTGGCGCCTCCCCCCCCTTCCCATATGTGCCACTAGCAAAGTGATGAATCTGCGGGCGTGGCCTTGCTGAAATGGGTGTGGCTTTGCATAATATGCAACCTGCATGCCCAGACGTTGGCCACCACAGGAAAAAAAATAATCCTGATTCATGCCACTTACATTATTTGTTATTTTTCCTCCTTATAGTAATGCCCAGTATACATTATGCCACATACTGCAATGGCCCTTAGACATTATGCCACACAGAATAATGGCTGTTACACAATATGCCACACACTGTAATGCCCCTGACACATTATGCCACACATCGCAATGCCCATTATACATTATGCAACACACTGCGATACCCCTCTGACATTATAGCACGTACAATGCCTGTGATACAGTATACCACACACCGTCATGCCTGTGACACATTATGACACACACCGCAATGCCCGCTATACATTATGCCACACATTGCAATACCCCTGAGACATTATACTACATACCACAATGTCTGTGATATAGTATATCACACACCATAATGCCTGCGACACATACCGCAATGCCCGTTATACCTTATGCCACACACTGCAATGCCCATTATATATTATGCCACACACTGCAATGCCCCTGAGACATTATACCACATACCACAATGCTCGTGATATAGTATACCACACACTGTAATGCCTGTTACACATTATAACACACACCGAAATGTCCGTGATACGTTATGCCACACACCGCAATGTCCGTGATACATTATGCCACACACCGCAATGTCCGTGATACATTATGCCACACACCGCAATGTCCGTGATACATTATGCCACACACCGCAATGTCCGTGATACATTATGCCACACACCGCAATGTCCGTGATACATTATGCCACACACCGCAATGTCCGTGATACATTATGCCACACACCGCAATGTCCATGATACATTATGCCACACACAATGGCCATTACACATTAAGCCCACATTAAGGCACGGTGCCAGGGGTTTTCATGCTCAGGGTGTCATGCTTGTTGCTAGGGATTTCATGCGGTAGGTGTTATGCTTGTTGCCAGAGGTATCATGTGCTGGGTGTCAAGCTCGTTGCCAGGGGGTAATATTCGTTGCCAGTGGTTTTATGAACTGGGTGTCATGCTTGTTGCTATGGGGTAATGCTTGTTGCCAGGGATTTCATGAGCTTGGTGTTGTGCTTGTTACCAGGGGGTAATGCTTGTTATTAGGGCTGTGCTCCCATTGCCACATATGCCCCCAGTGCTAGATATTCCCCCACAGTGCCAGATAAAAATATGCCCCCATAGTGCCAGAAACACATATGCCCCCAGTGCCCCATATGCACCCCTAGTGCCAGCTACACATATGGCCCCAGTGCCAAATATGCCACCCCAGTGCCAGGTTCACTCACTCCCCAGCTGCTGTGCGGGAGGAGCCGGCGGGCACAGTTCGCGCCTCTGCTGGCTGTGACCGTTCTGTGTCTCCAGCGGCGTGTCAGTCAAATGAGGTGCCATGTCATGAGCCAATCAGAGCTCGCGGACCAGCAGCTGTGGCTCCTGATTGGCTCCCGGTCCGCGAGCTCTGATTGGCTCACGAACAGGCGCTTAATTTAACAGACACGCCACCACCGCCGGACACCCAGGAGGGATACACAGGAGAGGCGTGCGCTGTGCCCTCCGGCTGCTTCCTGGACTCACAGCGGCAATCAGAGGCAGCGCCCCCGCAGCCCTGCGCCTCCAAGCGTCCGCAGTGGCTGTGGGGGCGGGAGTTACGCCACTGGACAAATGCTCTCTACTCATACTTGCCTACCTGGCCCTCTCCATGAGGGAAAAATTGCTCTGTTTCTGGACTTTCCTGGTAATGTAGTGGTTTCCAAACTTTTTTGAATCACGGCGCCCTAGAATATCAGAATGTTTTTCACGGCATCCCTAGGCCAAAAATGTCTTATTGAGAAATTTAGAAAGAAATATTACATTAAGTAGATCGCGTTTATATGTCATCCTTAGGGTCAGTTGTGTGGTGAGGGACAAGATTTGCTTCTGTTTGGCCACATATGTTATGACTGGCAGCCACCAGCACTGGTTTTGCCTATTATATTGACCATGAATAATTTGAATTGGTCCTGGACTACCAACCAAGGGCACCCCTGCAAGTGTCCCGAGGCACCCCAGGAAGCCACGGCACAGTTTGGGAACCTCTTTGGTAATGTATGATTGCCATCACCTGTGGTGAAACACCTTTCTTATCAATTAACTAGCTCACCACAGGTGATGTCAATCATACATTACCAGGAAAGTCCATGAAAAGAGCATTTTCTCCCTCATGGAGAGGGTCAGGTAGGCAAGTATGGGGGTAATTTCGAGTTGTTCGCTCGCAAGCTGCTTTTAGCAGCTTTGCACACGCTAAGCCGCCGCCTACTGGGAGTGAATCTTAGCTTATCAAAATTGCGAACGAAAGATTAGCGAATAGACACCTCTTAGCAGTTTCTGAGTAGCTCCACACTTACTCGGCATCTGCGATCAGTTCAGTGCTTGTCGTTCCTGGTTTGACGTCACAAACACACCCAGCGTTCGCCCAGACACTCCTCCGTTTCTCCAACCACTCCCGCGTTTTTCCCAGAAACGGCAGCGTTTTTTCGCACACACCCATAAAACGGCCTGTTTCCGCCCAGAAACACCCACTTCCTGTCAATCACATTACGATCACCAGAACGAAGAAAAAACCTTGTAATGCCGTGAGTAAAATACCTAACTGCATAGCAAATTTACTTGGCGCAGTCGCACTGCGGACATTGCGCATGCGCATTAGCGACTAATCGCTCCGTTGCGAGATAAAAATACAGAGCGAACAACTCGGAATGACCCCCTATGTCTCTACTATGACTTCCGTCTTAATTTATGATTGCAATCACCTGTGTTGAAACACCTTTATCAATTAAATAGTTCAACACAGGTCACACCAATCATATATTATTAATAGGGAAGTCTAAGTAGAGAGCATTTTGTCCCTCCTGGAATGGGTCATGTTGGGAGGTATGCACACTCTAAAGGGCCCTACACACTGGCCGATTTTTTGAAAGATATGAATGATCTCGTTCATAAATGAACGAGAACTCGTTCATATCTTTCAGTGTGGAGACTCCAGCGATGAACGATGCGCGTCCCCGCGCTCGTTCATCGCTGGTCTCCCGTCGGCTGTGCATGCATGCCAATATGGACGATCTCGTCCATATTTGCCTGCACTTCAATGCAGCCGCGTGACGGGGGGAGTGAAGAAACTTCACTCCCCCCGTCACTGCCCCCCCGCCGCCGGGTCGCTCGTCGGCCGTATCCGCCGTCGGGCAGCTCGGCGGCGGGTCGGCCAGTGAGTAGGGCCCTTAATATATACCCCTGCTTCCACCAGGGTTCCCCTGTCTTAAGTGCCCCGGGCAACCCCAATGGTTAATCCGGCCCTAGGCCATAGTAAATGCCTATTTTGCACACTTTAAAAAATGACACTGCCATCACCTCCAAAAATAAGAAGGTTCAAAATTCTTCTGTCATTTAAATATAGCTTGAAATAGCTTCTGTCATTTTACAGGCTGTATTTGAAAAATGATAGGAGCTGATTGTTTGGTACGTTATCTGTCTCTACTTTATCTCTCTCCAAGCTTTTATAAATCTCCCCCTAGAGAGGCCATTCGGGATCTATTTAGGATATATATATATATATATATATATATGTATGTATATATATATATATATATATATATATCCTAAATATATATATATATATATATATATATAGAAACAAAAAGTACAGCACTCACCAAAATGAGCTCACTTATCCTCACAACATCTATGGATAAATGAATAAATGATGGGGGTTTAGTTAGTGAATTGGCCAATGTACGGAAGACTGCATACCGCTCCAAGGTACCCCACCTTCATGCAGGTCCTACACTATCACCAAATCATCAAAATTAAAACCTGGCAACTGTATCACATAATATAACTGCAAAAATGCCCACTTGGTGTAAGGTGTACCTGCCATGAACTGCATGGCTTTTAAAAGGTACACTAGTCACCTGACACTGGCTACATGCACCCCACCCTATTAGTGGTGAGTGCGGATACTGCACCCCGTTTCTGGGGTGGCAAGTGCTGTGGTTTTCTATTTGCTGGTATATATATATATATATATATATATATACACACACACACACACACACAACTCTATATATATTTTTACATTTTTCAGGATATTAAATAAATAATTGTGTTGTTACATATAAGGGGAGTAGGGAAATTACTACGGCTGGGTACACACTGATGCAACGGGCATTTGTTATTTCATCGGAGTGAATGCCTGTCAGTGGGAATTGCCAGTACACACTGGCACGATTTTAATGAAGGACGTAACGACAATGTCGCTAGCGACGGGTGCTAGGTTTGGTGAGCAGCACATCAAACCTAGCGTCTGTTGCTTGCGACAGTGGGAACGCGCGATCCTGGGTACCCAACTGAGCGATGTAAGCAATATGTTGCTCCAAAAGGCATTGTGGAGCGACATCGCTCCAGTGTGTATCCAGCAATGCACTAGAAAGGTGTGATTCTAGGCTTGGTTGCACTGTATCAATTTGCATATTCTAAACACAAAATAGATATACTTGTTTTACAATAGAAAACAATTTTTGCATCACTCGTATTCCACTCTTCATGTTAGCAGTAAATCATATAATTTGCACCCTGTCTTTCTCTATGTGGCAGTGTTCATGTAGGTGAGTTTGCCATCCAATTCCATTACCACAGTAACTATTGGGAAGGAGTTGAGGTGATTTTTTTCACAGAGATGAGGAGGCAGCAGGAGAAGGGATGGGCATGGTGATCACAGAGATGAGGAGGCAGCAGGAGAAGGGATGGGCATGGTGATCACAGAGATGAGGCAGCAGGAGAAGGGGTGGGCACGGTGATCACAGAGATGAGGAGGCAGCAGGAGAAGGGGTGGGCACGGTGATCACAGAGATGAGGAGGCAGCAGGAGAAGGGGTGGGCATGGTGATCACAGAGATGAGAAGGCAACAGGAGAAGGGGTGGGCATGGTGATCACAGAGATGAGGTGGCTGCAGGAGAAGGCGTGGGCATGGTGATCACAGAGATGAGAAGGCAGCAGGAGAAGGGGTGGGCATGGTGATCACAGAGATGAGAAGGCAGCAGGAGAAGGGGTGGGCATGGTGAGCACAGAGATGAGAAGGCAACAGGAGAAGGCGTGGGCATGGTGATTACAGAGATGAGGAGGCAGCAGGAGAAGGGGTGGGCATGGTGATCACAGAGATGAGGAGGCAGCAGCAGAAGGGGTGGGCATGGTGATCATAGAGATGAGGAGGCAGCAGGAGAAGGGGTGGGCATAGTGATCACAGAGATGAGGAGGCAGCAGGAGAAGGGGTGGGCATGGTGATAATAGAGATGAGGAGGCAGCAGGAGAAGGGGTGGACATGGTGATCACAGAGATGAGGAGACAGCAGTAGAAGGGGTGGGCATGGTGATCACAGAGATGAGGAGGCAACAGGAGAAGGGGTGGGCATGGTGATCACAGAGATGAGGCAGCAGGAGAAGGCGTGGGCATGGTGATCACAGAGATGAGGCAGCAGGAGAAGGGGTGGGCATGGTGATCATAGAGATGAGGAGGCAGCAGGAGAAGGGGTGGGCATAGTGATCACAGAGATGAGGAGGCAGCAGGAGAAGGGGTGGGCATGGTGATCATAGAGATGAGGAGGCAGCAGGAGAAGGGGTGGACATGGTGATCACAGAGATGAGGAGGCAGCAGCAGAAGGAGTGGGCATGGTGATCATAGAGATAAGGAGGTAGCAGCAGAAGGGGTGGGCATGGTGATCACAGAGATGAGGCAGCAGCAGAAGGGGTGGGCATGGTGATCATAGAGATGAGGAGGCAGCAGGAGAAGGGGTGGGCATAGTGATCACAGAGATGAGGAGGCAGCAGGAGAAGGGGTGGGCATGGTGATAATAGAGATGAGGAGGCAGCAGGAGAAGGGGTGGACATGGTGATCACAGAGATGAGGAGACCGCAGTAGAAGGGGTGGGCATGGTGATCACAGAGATGAGGAGGCAACAGGAGAAGGGGTGGGCATGGTGATCACAGAGATGAGGAGGCAGCAGGAGAAGGCGTGGGCATGGTGATCACAGAGATGAGGCAGCAGGAGAAGGGGTGGGCATGGTGACCACAGAGATGAGGAGGCAGCAGGAGAAGGGGTGGGCATGGTGATCACAGAGATGAGGATGCAGCAGGAGAAGGGGTGGGCATGGTGATCACACAGATGAGAAGGCAGCAGGAGAAGAGGTGGGCATGGTGATCACAGAGATGAGGAGGCAACAGCAGAAGGGGTGGGCATGGTGATAATAGAGATGAGGAGGCAGCAGGAGAAGGGGTGGACATGGTGATCACAGAGATGAGGAGACCGCAGTAGAAGGGGTGGGCATGGTGATCACAGAGATGAGGAGGCAACAGGAGAAGGGGTGGGCATGGTGATCACAGAGATGAGGAGGCAGCAGGAGAAGGCGTGGGCATGGTGATCACAGAGATGAGGCAGCAGGAGAAGGGGTGGGCATGGTGATCACAGAGATGAGGAGGCAACAGCAGAAGGGGTGGGCATGGTGATCCACAGAGATGAGAAGGCAGCAGGTGGAGGAGTGGGCATGGTGATCACAGAGATGAGAAGGCAACAGGAGAAGGGGTGGGCATGGTGATCACAGAGATGAGGTGGCTGCAGGAGTAGGGGTGGGCATGGTGATCACAGAGATGAGAAGGCAGCAGGAGAAGGGGCGGGCATGGTGATCACAGAGATGAGAAGGCAGCAGGAGAAGGGGTGGGCATGGTGATCACAGAGATGAGAAGGCAACAGGAGAAGGCGTGGGCATAGTGATTACAGAGATGAGGAGGCAGCAGCAGAAGGGGTGGGCATGGTTATCACAGAGATGAGGAGGCAGCAGCAGAAGGAGTGGGCATGGTGATCATAGAAATGAGGAGGCAGCAGGAGAAGGGGTGGACATGGTGATCACAGAGATGAGGAGGCAGCAGGAGATGAGGTGGACATGGTGATCACAGAGATGAGGAGGCAGCAGGAGAAGGGGTGGGCATGGTGATCACAGAGATGAGGAGGCAACAGGAGAAGGGGTGGGCATGGTGATCACAGAGATGAGGAGGCAGCAGGAGAAGGGGTGGGCATGGTGATCACAGAGATGAGGTGGCTGCAAGAGTAGGGGTGGGCATGGTGATCACAGAGATGAGGAGGCAGCAGGAGAAGGGGTGGGCACGGTGATCACAGAGATGAGGAGGCAGCAGGAGAAGGGGTGGGCATGGTGATCACAGAGATGAGAAGGCAACAGGAGAAGGCGTGGGCATGGTGATTACAGAGATGAGGAGGCAGCAGCAGAAGGGGTGGGCATGGTGATCACAGAGATGAGGAAGCAGCAGCAGAAGGCATGGGCATGGTGATCATAGAGATGAGGCAGCAGGAGAAGGGGTGGACATGGTGATCACAGAGATGAGGAGGCAGCAGGAGAAGGGGTGGACATGGTGATCACAGAGATGAGGAGGCAACAGGAGAAGGGGTGGGCATGGTGATCACAGAGATGAGGAAGCAGCAGGAGAAGGTGGGGGGGAGGGGTTTGGTAATTGCTACAGCTTGTTAGCCCATGTGTTCAGCAGCAAGAATAGTGTTACTGTGAAAGTAATGAAATTATCACCTATTGATCAAACTACATTTATAAAGTTAATGCTTGAGAAGTTATAGGCCCTACACACTGGTCGATCTGACTGAAAGATATGAACGATCTCGTTCATTAATGAACTAGATACCGTTCATATCTTTCAGTGTGGAGGCACAAGCGAAGAACGATGCGCGGCCCCGCGCTCGTTCATCGCTGGTGCCCCGTCGCATGCAGCCCAATATGGACAATCTCGTCCATATTTGCCTGCACTTCTATGGAGCCGGGTGACGGGGGGGAGTGAAGTTCCTTCACTCCCCCCGGCACCTGCACCCCCCCCCCCCCCCCCCTTCCCACTGCCGGGTCGGCCGTATCTGCCGGCGGGCAGCTCGGCGGTGGATCGTTAAATGTGTAGGGCCCTTAAGAGACCTTAAAGCTTGACCTACTGTATGACACTCTACATTAGTCCTTTAGTGTTTATCACCAGTTAAAGCTAAAATTGTATTGGCTATACTGAAATATAATAAGAGATAATCAATGTTTGTTAAAAAAAAACACTAAACCCAAAATATAAGATACCTTAAATAAAAGAGCGACTGGTAATATTCACAAATATATATGTAAAAGTGTACATAACCATGACAATACCAGAGATATGTGACATTATAGTTGCATTTCCTATGTAACTGGGTGCTTGCTATTTTGTGTAAGATCCTGAAATGTTTTCTTTTTGTGCATGTTATTAGCAGTGCTGGCTTTACACATTATGATATTGCGCTGATATCTCATAGTTTATATAGTTTATAACCAGACAATATGCCAATTAATGTGCCTATTGAAATATATTGGAAATCAATAGCATGACCCCTTCCGATGACCCCAAATGACCCCTTTGATTGCAATAACAGGCCTCGCTAATGAGTGCCAAACAGCTTTTTGCTACTAGTCATTAACATCAATTTCCACCTGCTCTATGGGGGTCATTCCGAGTTGATCGCTAGCTGCCGTTGATCGCTGCGTAGCGATCAGTGTAAAAATCGGCTAATCTGCGCATGCACTGCAATGCACACGCGCGACGTATGGGTACAAAGAGAATTGTCGTTTTGCACAGATTCTAGCAACAATTTCATTCGCACTGGCGGCCACAAGAAGATTGACAGGAATGGGGCGTTTCTGGGTGTCAACTGACCGTTTTCTGGGAGTGTTTGGAAAAATGCAGGCGTGGCTGGGCGAACACTGGGCAGGTGTGTGACGTCAAAAGCCATCCATGAAAATGTTAGAATCAACGCACACGAAGAGTAAGTCCAGGGCTGGTCTTGTTTTGCACAAAAAAAGATTTTGCAGGCGCTCTGCTGCACAGGCGTTCACACTTCTGCAAAGCGAAAATACACTCCCCGGTGGGCGGTGACAATGCGTTTGCACGGCTGCTAAAAACTGCTAGTGAGCGATCAACTCGGAATGACCCCCTATACTAGGTGTAAAAGATACACCTCCAAACAAGCATATTTTCACTAATGTCCAGCTCTGCTTATCCCACATTTGTGTGCACATGCCCTCACTGAACTTTGCCTATGCGAGTACACCCTGTCAATTCCAGCTCCTCATCTCCAGTTGTAAATGTGGATACAGTCAAAGTGCATATGATTGCACTTGTGTCCAGGGCCGTAGGGAGGGGTATGTGGGCAGTGTTGGCATCTAGGGTATAGGCCCCTGCGAACCGCACCATTCCTGAACCACAGTTCCTACATCTGGCTAGCAGTGTGCCTGGAACAGCACCCTGGCCTGCGGCCAGTAGCGCTGCTTTAGAGCTGCTCAGAGTATCACGGGTTCTGGGGTAGTGAGGAAGCCCTGCTCCGCCGTCCATTTCCTGAGCATGTGTAGTAATGGGTGTACACAACTTTACATCAGCCTCTTCATTTCTGCAATATACTTCATAAAAGGAGCAATCACAAAAAGATGTAACAAAAACAATGTTAATAAAACATTACAAAACATAAAAAGCATTATAAGGAAACAGATGAATGCATAGGCGTGCGCAACACATTTTATTAGGGGGTGCACCGTCGGAGGGGTGTGTCTTGCACCGCCTTTTGGGCGTGTTAGCACCATCTATTGACGGTCAACACATTATAAAATATCCACCCTTGTACCAATCCTAATACTGCAGATGCATTGTCAGATGTTGTGGTGTGCACCAAACAAACACCCCTGATGGCACTCACTGCAATTACACTGCTCCTCCTCAGCCTGGTCTGGCTCCCCCTCTCTTTCCCCTGCAAGCTGCAGCAGCTTACTTACAAGTCAGTCACTCACTGACACTGACAGTCACAGACTAGTACTGCTGCTGCTGGAAAAACGAGTGACGTGTCAATGCTGCTGCAGATCACCTGCCAGTATTGAATTTGCCTTCCTAAGAGGAACGCTGGCTGCATGCTGATCCTCATCAGTGGCTGGCGTTGGCATAGACTAGAAGGAGAGAGGTGGGCATGTGGCGGGTGTGCATGCGAGCAGCATGACGTAATCACATCACATCATGCTGTTTTTGTACATTGAGGTGGAGTCGGGAGTTTGAAAGCCGGTGCCAGTGGCACACTTGATTAACCCAGGCGTCCAGTCAGTAATGCAGTCCTGACAGGGTGCAGTGCAGAGGGGACAGTAATCAGCCTGCTCGGCGATCACTGCATAGTGCATGTGAGATCGGGGTGCCAGACATTAGGGGGTGCCTGTGCGCACCAGGCACCCTCCCTGCGCACACCTATGGATGAATGCTGACACTGCTCATAGAACAGGCTTATCTTAGACAAATTGTCACAAATTAAAATATACATACCTGCATTTATTTTTCAGCAACTTTAAACTATGCAAATCAGTGTTACATTTACTTTTATCACAAGACTATCACTACATTAACACTTTATTTCTTGTTTTTCTGGTTTCATTGGCACCTCTTCATACTAGTTGTATGCCTGCCAATATTCCCCAAATATTTCTTTTCTTTTTGACAAGACCACAACTGTTTACCAATAGGTCACACCCATGTGCTGCAGAAAATCATTACAGCCCTGTGAAGATCGAGATTTCAGCAGGTATGTTTTATTTGGGTGTAGTACGGTATGCCGGTGCTCGGGCTCCCGGCGACCAGCATACCGGCGCCGGGAGCCCGACCGCCGGCATACCAACAGCATGGCGAGCGCTAAGGAGCCCCTTGCAGGCTCGCTGCGCTCGCCACGCTGCGGGCACGGTGGCGCGCTACACTATTTTATTCTTCCTCCAGGGGGGTTGTGGACCTCCACGAGGGAGATTAGCTGTCGGTATGCCGGGTGTCGGGATTCCGGCGCCGGTATAATGTGCGCTGGGATCCCGACATTCGGCATACTGAAGACCACCCGTTTTATTTGGATGTTCATTATTGTACAGTAAAATACACCATACTGTTTCCAACAGATGTCCAGCAAGCTGATAACATTGGCCAGTCCAAAGCCAAGAAGAATATGGGCTAGCAGAAACATCAGGTTTGCGATGCCATCAATTGGTGAGTACTCATTTATACCCTTCCTACCTGGGTTTTTGCCAGGGCTTGTGTCTCAATTCGGGTCTTGGCTATGTGTGAACATACCCAATACGGGTCAGGTGTCCCCTGTCCCCAACCCTGCTTGGTACCAGGTTATTGCCAGGACAGATTGTGGCCTGAAAGGCATAGCTCGAGTCATGATGATGCCTAAAAGGCATTTATTTTGCGGGGGCAGTAGCCAGGGCCGTCTTAACAGCAATGTAGGCCCCTGGACAAAGCAATACACTGGGGCCCCTACCCATCCTCCAGCGGTAGAGGTGGGGGGTGCTATCAGCGCAGCTTTGATGTCCCACAGGCGGTAGGGAGTGTTCTATCTTCCGCTCAGCATGTAGGACCTGGAGCAGTAATTTCTGCTAATTACTCATTTACTGCACAGATGGTGGGAGAACACTAAACTGTAGACGGGGGCATTGGGCTGAATGAAGGGTACACCAGTACATGACTTCCAGGGTGGTAGGGGGTGTTTAACACACAGGGGAGGGGTGAATAGTGGAGTGGGCTTAATATTCATCATTTCCGGTTGGAGAAAAACTCTAAGTCAAACAGAACCTGAGATATTTGGCTGGGAAAAGCAATTAACAGGCTTGGATGGGGAGCACTGCTCTGAAGTCGGATATCTCCAGTTCCCCATGGGCGATTTTCAAAAATCTGGTACCCCTGTAAAAAGGGGACCCTCAGCTATCAGTATAGGGCCCTTATACTCCTGGGGCCCTTGGGCAACTGCCCACTGAGTTTGAGCCCATACTAAAAGACGGCCCTGACAGTAGTGCTTGGAGATGGCATAATCTCCAAGTGTCCACTGTGAGACGGAAGATCTGGGACCAGTGTGAACGGCGATGACCCGGGTCCATCACCCAGGTATAAAAGGGGGTAAACATTGAAACCCTGGCTTCAGCCCGTGTTCAGTGTCCAGGCCCGAGCCGGTTTGAAGCTGAGGTTTATGTGTATTACATTGTCAACAGCTTCCCACAAACATTTGCATGGGCGAAAAGTAGGTAGTATAATCGCAAAAATAAGATTTTAAACCTACCGGTAAATCTATTTCTCGTAGTCCGTAGAGGATGCTGGGGACTCCGTAAGGACCATGGGGAATAGACGGGCTCCGCAGGAGACATGGGCACTTTAAGAAAGAACTTGACTCTGGGTGTGCACTGGCTCCTCCCTCTATGCCCCTCCTCCAGACCTCAGTTAGAGAAACTGTGCCCAGAGGAGATGGACAGTACGAGGAAAGGATTTTTGTTAATCCAAGGGCAAGATTCATACCAGCCACACCAATCACACCGTATAACTCGTGATAAACTACCCAGTTAACAGTATGAAAACAACAACATAGCATCAGTCCAAGACCGATGAAACTATAACATAACCCTTATGTAAGCAATAACTATATACAAGTCTTGCAGAAGTAGTCCGCACTTGGGACGGGCGCCCAGCATCCTCTACGGACTACGAGAAATAGATTTACCGGTAGGTTTAAAATCTTATTTTCTCTAACGTCCTAGAGGATGCTGGGGACTCCGTAAGGACCATAGGGATTATACCAAAGCTCCCAAACGGGAGAGTGCGGATGACTCTGCAGCACCGATTGAGCAAACAGGAGGTCCTCCTCAGCCAGGGTATCAAACTTATAGAACTTTGCAAAGGTGTTTGACCCCGACCATACAGCAGCTCGGCACAACTGTAGTACCGAGACCCCTGCGCCTGCTGAATCGTGTTACAGATCCAGCGAGCAATAGTCTGCTTTTGAAGCAGGGCCGCCAACTTTGATGGCTGCATACAGGACAAACAGTGCTTCTGTTTTTCTGATCCTAGCCATTCTGGCCACGTAAATTTTCAAAGCCCTGACCACATCAAGGGACTCGGAATCCTCCAAGTCACGTGTAGCCACAGGCACAACAATAGGTTGGTTCATATGAAAGGATGAGACCACCTTAGGTAGGAATTGAGGACGGGTCCGCAATTCCGCTCTATCTATATAGAAAACCAGATAGGGGCTTTTATGTGATAAAGCCGCCAATTTCGGAACTCGCCTAGCCGAAACCAAGGCTAACAACATGACCACCATCCAGGTGAGATATTTCAACTCCACTGTCTTAAGTGGTTCAAACCAATGTGACTTAAGGAAACTTAACACCACGTTAAGGTCCCAAGGCGCCACCGGAGGTACAAGAAAATGGATAAGGCCGAAATCTGAACTTTTAATGGAGCCTAATTTTAGGCCCAAATTCACTCCAGTTTGTAGGAAACGAAGAAAACGGCCCAGGTGGAATTATTCCGTAGGAGCATTCCTGGCCTCACACCAAGAAACATATTTTCTCCTTATTCGGTGATAATGTTTAGATGTCACGTCCTTCCTAGCCTTTATTTGCGTAGGAATGACCTCATCCGGAATACCTTTTTCCGCTAGGATCCGGCGTTCAACTGCCATGCCGTCAAACGCAGCCGCGGTAAGTCTTGGAACAGAGAGGGACCTTGTTGTAACAAGTCCAGCCTTAGAGGAAGAGGCCACGGATCTTCTGTGAGCATTTTATTTATTTATTTATTTATTAACAGTTTCTTATATAGCGCAGCATATTCCGTTGCGCTTTACAATTAGAACAACAGTAATAGAACAAAACTGGGTAAAAACAGACAGACAGAGGTAGGAAGGCCCTGCTCGCAAGCTTACAATCTATAGGGAAATAGGCATAGATACACATGGATAGATGCTACCTATTGCATAATGGTCCACCAGATTGCTAGGTTCTTAATGGGTTGTATGATGATACCCACAAAGTTATCCAAGTGTCAGCAGGGTGTGAGACTAAAGAAAGACAAGATATGTGATGTTATGAATACTCAACAGAGGATGTAATTAGATAGGGAAGCACTGAAGGTTATGTGGGTGGGTCTGGAATTTGATAGGCTTGTCTGAAGAGGTGAGTTCTCAGGGAACATTTAAAGGTTTGGAGACTAGAGGCGAGTCTTACTGTGCGTGGGAGGGCATTCCACAGAGTGGGTGAAGCCCGGATAAAGTCCTGTAATTTTGAGTGTGAACAAGTAATGCGTGTGGATGAGAGACGTAGATCTTGTGCAGAGCGGAGAGGTCGAGTTGGGAGATATTTTGAGATGAGTGAAGAGATGTATGTTGGTGCAGTTTGGTTAATAGCCTTGTATGTGAGTAAAAGTATTTTAGATTTAATACATACAGAAATAGCATTTCTTGCAGATCCGGATACCAGGTACTCCGTGGCCAATCTGGAACAATGAGAATTGCTCTCACTCCACTTTTTCTTATTATCCTCAACACCTTGGGTATGAGAGGAAGAGAAGGAAACACATACACCGACTGGAACACCCACGGTGTCACTAGGGCGTCTACAGCTACCGCCTGAGGGTTTCTTGACCTGGCGCAATACCTTTGTAGCTATTTGTTGAGATGGGATGCCATCATGTCTTTTTGGGGTAGTCCCCACCGACTTGCAATCAGCGCGCAGACTTCCTGATGAAGTCCCCAGTCTCCCGGATGCAGAGCGTGTCTGCTGAGGAAGTCTGCTTTCAGTCGTCCATTCCCGGAATGAACACTGCTGACAGAGCGCTTATATGATTCCCCGCCCAGCGAAGAACTCTGGTGGCTTCCGCCATTGCCACTCTGCTCCTTGTGCCGCCCTGGCGGTTTACATGAGCTACTGTGGTGATGTTGTCTGACTGGATCAGAACTGGTCGATTGCGAAGTAAGATCTCCGCTTGACGTAGGGCGTTGTATATGGCCCTTAGTTCCAGGATGTTGATGGGAAGACAAGTCTCTTGACTTGACCAAAGTCCTTGGAAATTTCTTCCCTGTGTGACCGCTCCCCAATCTCGGAGGCTCGCGTCCGTGGTCACCAGGATCCAGTTCTGAATGCCGAACCTGCGGCCCACTAGAAGGTGAGCACTGTTTAGCCACCACAGGAGAGATACTCTGGCCCTGGGGGACAGGGCGATCCGCTGACGCAATTGCAGATACGACCCAGACCATTTGTCCAATAGGTCCCATTGGAAGGCCCTTGCATGGAATTTGCCGTATGGAATGGCTTCGTATGTTGCCACCATCTTCCCCAGAACTTGAGTGCAATGATGTACTGACACTTGTTGTGGTTTCAACAAGTTCATGACTAGAGTCATGAGTTCCTGCGCTTTTCCCTTCGGAAGAAAAAACCTTTTCTGGTCTGTGTCCAGAATCATGCCCAAGAAGGGCAGACGAGTTGTAGGATTCAGCTGCGACTTTGGAATATTGAGAATCCAGCCGTGTCGCTGTAACACATTCAGTGAAAGTGATACGCTGCTCAGCAACTTCTCCCGTGATCTCACTTTTATGAGGAGATCGTCCAAGTACGGGATAATTGTGACACCCTGCTTGCGCCGGAGCACCATCATTTCCGCCATTACCTTGGTGAAAATTCTCGGGCCCGTGGAAAGCCCAAACGGCAACGTCTGAAATTGGTAATGACAATCCTGTACCTCAAATCTCAGGTACGCCTGATGAGGAGGATATATGGGAACATGCAGGTATGCATCCTTTATGTCCAGAGATACCAAAAAATCTCCCCCTTCTAGGCTGGCGATGACCGCCCTGAGTGATTCCATCTTGAACTTGAACCGTTTTAAGTAAAGGTTCAGGGGTTTTAATTTTAAAATGGGTCTGACCGAACTGTCCGGTTTCGGAACCACAAACAGAGTTGAGTAGTACCCCTGCCCTCTTTGAAGCAGGGGAACCTCTACCACCACTTGTTGCCGACACAATCTGTGAATCGCATGCAACACTATCTCCCTTTCCAGGGGTTGTTTCGGTAGGGCCGATTTGAAAAAAAAACAAAAAACGGCGAGGAGGCACTTCTTCGAATTCCAGCTTGTAACCCTGGGAAACAATTTCTATTGCCCATGGATCCACCTGTGAGTGGAACCAGACGTGGCTGAACAGTCGAAGACGTGCCCCCACAGGAGCTGACTCCCTCAGGGGAGCCCCAGCGTCAAGCGGTGGATTTAGCAGAGGCCGGGGAGGACTTCTGTTCCTGGGAACTAGCTGTGTTGTGCAGCTTTTTCCCTCTGTCCTTACCTCTGGCAAGAAAGGACGAACCACGTGCTCTCTTGTTTTTATTGGAACGAAAGGACTGCATTTGATAATGAGGCACTTTCTTAGATTGTGAGGGAATATATGGCAAAAAATTTGATTTACCTGCCGTAGCCGTGGAGACGAGATCCGAGAGGCCCTCTCCGAACAATTCCTCACCCTTGTAAGGCAACAACTCCATATGCCTCTTTTAGTCGGCATCACCTGTCCACTGCATGTGCCACAGGACACGTCTAGCAGAAATCGACATAGCGTTGACTCTAGAACCCAGTAGACTAACGTCTCTTTGGGCATGTCTTTTATATATATATATATATATGACAACATCTTTATAAGATATCTGTCTACGCTGCTACAGCGCTATAAACCCATGCCGACACTATCGCCGGTCTGAGTAGTGTACCAGAATGTGTGTAAATGGACTTCAAAGTACTTTTACTGCATGCTATCTGCAGGATCCCTGAGGATAGCTGTAAAGTCAGCGCTACCTTTTTGGGTAAACGTGTCAATGCCTTGTACACCCTAGCGGAAGATTCCCATCTTATCCTGGCCCCATTAAGGAAAGGATAGTCCCTGAGAATTCTTTTTGGGAAGCTGCAGCTTCTTGTCTGGAGATTCCCGCTCTTTTTCTTCATGAGAGGAGGGACATTTACCTCAGCTTTCTTCCCCTTAAACATGTGTACCCTCGTGTCAGGGACAGATGAGTCATCAGTAATAAGCAAAAAATCTTTTATTACAATAATCATATATTGAATACTTTTCTGCCAGTTTTGGCTGTACTTTGCATTATCGTAGTCAACAATGGAGTCAGACTCCGTGTCGATATCAGTGTTTATTATTTTGGATAGTGAGCGTTGTGAGAATCTGAAAGTCTCTGTGACATAGGGACAGACATGGGTAGATTCCCTGTCTGTTCTCTAATCTTTTGTGTAATAAATTAATCCAAGCCCTTAATTTCACACATCCAATCAGGCGTCGGCATTGTCGACGGAGACACCACATACACACACACACACACACATTTGCTCCATCTCCTCCATAGGAGAGCCTTTTACCTCAGACATGTCGACACACACGTACCGACACACAACACACTCAGGGAATGCTCTTCTGAAGACAGTTCCCCTACAAGGCCCTTTGGAGAGACAGAGAGAGAGTATGCCAGCACACACCCCAGCGCAATATGACCCAGGAAAAACACAGCAATTTAATGTTTACCCCGTAGCGCTGTTATTATCTGCGCCGAATTATATGCCCCCCATCTTCTTTAAAACCCTCTCTTCTACCGTGGTATAAGCAGGGGAGAGTCCGGGGAGCTTCCTCTCAGCGGTGCTGTGGAGACAAACATGGCGCTGGTGAGTGCTGAGGGAGAAGCCCCGCCCCCTCGGCGGCGGGCTTCAGTCCCGCTAAAAGTGTAAAATTGGCGGGGGCTCATGCATATATACAGTGTCCAGCTGTATATATGCTCTCTTTTGCCAAATAAGAGGTTTATATTGCTGCCCAGGGCGCCCCCCCCCTGCGCCCTGCACCCTTACAGTGACCGAAGTATGTGAGGTGTATGGGAGCAATGGCGCACAGCTGCAGTGCTGTGCGTTACCTCAGTGAAGCTCACGAAGTCTTCTGCCGCCTTTTTGAAGCCTTCTTTCTTCTCATACTCACCCGGCTTCTTTCTTCTGGCTCTGTGAGGAGGACGGCGGCGCGGCTCTGGGACGAACGTCCAGGGCGAACCAGTGTTCCGACTCCCTCTGGAGCTAATGGTGTCCAGTAGCCTAAGAAGCAGAGCCTATCATTTAAGTAGGTCTGCTCCCCTCTCCTCAGTCCCTCGATGCAGGGAGTCTGTTGCCAGCAGTGCTCCCTGAAAATAACAAACCGAACAAATATACTTTCTTAGCAGGAAACTCAGGAGAGCTCCCTGCAGTGCACCCATCTGCCTCTGGGCACAGTCTCAAACTGAGGTCTGGAGGAGGGGCATAGAGGGAGGAGCCAGTGCACACCCAGAGTCAAGTTCTTTCTTAAAGTGCCCATGTCTCCTGCGGAGCCCGTCTATTCCCTATGGTCCTTACGGAGTCCCCAGCATCCTCTAGGACGTTAGAGAAAGTGGAGTATAATATGTCTCAGTCAAATATAATATTCTAGTTCCAGATAGCTGTTAGTGCCTGTTTATCAGACATCAGATCTATCTAGGAGAAGGAGCTATGGTTTAGGGAAAATAAATTATATATCTACTTGGTGAATTGACTTCTGGATGTTAAAAAGATAATTTTCAGCTAATAGACTCTTAGGTGTAGAATTATTAAAGCTTCTAAAAGAGAGAAGTGGTGGTGTCGCCCATAGCAACGAATCAGATTCTAGCTATCATTTCATTATTGTATTCTAGAAAATGATAGACAAAATGTGATTGGTTGCTATAGGCAACACCGCCACAGACAAGACAGGCAGACACATGGGGGTATATTTACAAAGATTCGTGTTTTGGCCGTTTTGAAGGGTGTTTGAACTCGAATGGTATCAGGTGCATTTTACTGCAACTTTTTGAATCCTGATACGATCATTCACTAGGCTGCCGAGTTTTACACAATCGTTTTTTCCGATGTCGATGTGATTCGTAATATCAGGCAGTGTTTTACGGGAGTGATGAGTAAAACACTGCCTGACAAAACACAAGGAATCCCGGCCGGATCTGTGAGATCCGTGCAGGGCTTCATTGTGTACCTTAAAAAGTTGATTAAAGTTTTAAAAATTCGGGAAAAAATTGTGTGGGGTCCCCCCTCCTAAGCACAACCAGCCTCGGGCTCTTTGAGCCGGTCCTGGTTGAAAAAATATGGGGAAAAAAATGACAGGGGTTCCCCCATATTTAATCGACCAGCACCGGGCTCTGCGCCTGGTCCTGGTTCCAAAAATACGGGGGACAAAAAGCGTAGGGGTCCCCCGTATTTTTGAAACCAGCACCGAGCTCCACTAGCCAGGTACATAATGCCACAGCCGGGGGACACTTACTGGTCCCTGCGGCCCTGGCATTACATACCCAACTAGTCACCCCTGGCCGGGGTACCCTGGAGGAGTGGGAACCCCTTAAATCAAGGGGTCCCCCCCTCCAGCCACCCAAGGGCCGGGGGGGTGAAGCCCGAGGCTGTCCCCCCCATCCAAGGGCGGCGGATGGCGGATGGGGGGCTGATAGCCTTTTGAAAAAATGTGAATATTGTTTTTAGTAGCAGTACTACAAGTCCCAGCAAGCTTCCCCCGCAAGCTGGTACTTGGAGAACCACAAGTACCAGCATGCGGTGGAAAACCGGGCCCGCTGTTACCTGTAGTACTACTACTAAAAAAATACCCCCCAAAAAACAGGACACACACACCGTGAAAGTATAAGTTTATTACATATATGCACACCTCCATACACACATACTTACCTATGTTCCCACAAGGCTCGGTCCTCTTCTCCATGTAGAATCCTTGGGGTACCTGTGAAAAAAATTATACTCACATAATCCAGTGTAGAATCAGACCTTTGAATAATCCACGTACTTGGCAAAATAATAAACGGAAACCCGACCACGCACTGAAAGGGGTCCCATGTTTACACATGGGACCCCTTTCCCCGACTGCCAGGACCCCCCATGACTCCTGTCAAAGAGGGTCCCTTCAGCCAATCAGGGAGCGCCAAGTCGTGGCATTCTCCTGATTGGCTGTGTGCTCCTGTAGTGTCTGTCAGGCAGCACACGGCACAGATACAATGTAGCGCCTATGCGCTCCATTGTAGCCAATGGTGGGAACTTTGCGGTCAGCGGTTGACCGAAAGTAACCTCACCGCTGACCGCACAAGGAAACACAGGTCGACATGGTCATTAGGTCGACATGTGCTAGGTCGACATGGGAAAAGGTCGACCTGAGTTTTTTTACTTTTTTGGTGTCGTTTTCTTCTAAAAGCGATAGGAAACCCCTATTAGTGCACCGTAACCCGTCACGTGGCTCGCTTCGCTCGCCATGCTTCGGGCACGGTACCTCGCTCCGCTACTGGCGCGTGCGGCACAAGTTACCATCCCCAATTGTAGTCCCCGTGGATTGTTAAGTAGAAAAAAGGTCAAAAAATGAAAAAATTGTGAAAAACTCGTATCGACCTTTTTCCATGTCCACCTAGTACATGTCAATTAGTATCGCAAAAGAGGCACATGGCAGCCGTGGGGATGCTGGGAGAGATCAGATCGGATCCTTCCGCAGCACAGATGCAGAAAGAAACTTATAACATTTTCACGTTTATACATCCCACCCTAAATATCTTACATTTTTATCTGGCATTACTTGCTAGGAGGGAGTGAAGAGACACCTAGTGAGACTGATTCTGACTTGTGAGCAAAGCAACAAATAGCAATTAGTTTTGTATCTGGAACAAACTATGGGGGTAATTCAGATCTGATCGCACCTGTGCGTTTTCGCACAGCTGGTGATCAGATCCTAACTGCGCATGCGTATGCACCACAATGCACACACGCGTCAGACAGCAACGACGGCCACCACCGGTCAGCGACGGGATGGTGCGAAAAATCCGATCGCACGGGCGTTCGCGAGGTGATTGACAGGAAGAGGCCATTTGTGGGTGGCAACTTGGCGTTTACTGAGAGTGTTTGGGAAAACGCAGGCGTGCTTAAGTGTTTTCAGGGAGGGTGTCTGACATTAGCCCTCGCCCAGATCAGCCTCTCCTGATCGTGCTGAAGGAGTAAGTCCTCGGTTGCGCACAGACTGCACAAAGTGGATTTTTGCAGCTCAGCTACACATGCGATCACACACTTGCACGGCCAATTTACACTCCCCCTGTAGGCGGCGACTATCTGATTGCAGGACAGCAAAAAACGCAACCCAGCTATCAGATCTGAATTAGGCCCCATGTTGCAATACAAGGGGTGCAAATACATTACAAGTTATGTCTCCCATGTCCGAAAATGCTTGGGACCAGAAGTATTTTGGATTTTTATGTACTTTGGAATATTTGCATACCATAATGAGATATGTTGGGGATGGGACCCAAGTCTAAAAACAAAATGGATTTATATTTCATATACACCTTATGCATATGGGGACTGATTCATGTGTGTAAGTGAAGCAAATTATTACGCAACTGGATAAAACCATGTTGCAGTGCTGGTGGGGCAGATGTAACTTGTACAGAGAGAGAGCGTTAGATTTGGGTAGTTTATATTTTTTCTGTGCATGGTAAATACTGGCTGCTTTATTTTTAATCTGCAATTTAGATTTCAGTTTGAACATACCCAACTCACCTCTAACGCTCTCTGCACATTACATCTGCCCCACCTGCAGTGCAACATGGTTTTACCCAGTTGCTTGATGATTTGCTTTACTTACAACCATGAATCAGGCCCATAGCCTGAAGATAATTTTATAAAAAAAATTGAAAAATAAGATTTTACACCTACCGGTAAATCTATTTCTCGTAGTCCGTAGAGGATGCTGGGACTCCGTAAGGACCATGGGGTATAGACGGGCTCCGCAGGAGACATGGGCACTTTAAGAAAGACTTTGACTCTGGGTGTGCACTGGCTCCTCCCTCTATGCCCCTCCTCCAGACCTCAGTTAGAGAAACTGTGCCCAGAGGAGATGGACAGTACGAGGAAAGGATTCTTGTTAATCCAAGGGCAAGATTCATACCAGCCACACCAATCACACCGTATAACTTGTGATAAACTACCCAGTTAACAGTGTGAACAAACAACATAGTCCCAGTCCAAAACGATGAAACTATAACATAACCCTTATTAAAGCAATAACTATATACAAGTCTTGCAGGAGAAGTCCGCACTTGGGACGGGCGCCCAGCATCCTCTACGGACTACGAGAAATAGATTTACCGGTAGGTGTAAAATCTTATTTTCTCTAACGTCCTAGAGGATGCTGGGACTCCGTAAGGACCATGGGGATTATACCAAAGCTCCCAAACGGGCGGGAGAGTGCGGATGGCTCTGCAACACCGATTGAGCAAACAAGAGTTCCTCCTAAGCCAGGGTATCAAACTTATAGAACTTTGCAAAGGTGTTTGAACCCGACCAAGTCGCTGCTCGGCACAACTGTAAAGCCGAGACTCCTCGGGCAGCCGCCCAAGACGATCCCACCTTCCTAGTGGAATGGGCCTTAACCGATTTTGGTAACTGCAAACCTGCCTTAGAATGCGCCTGCTGAATCGTGTTACAGATCCAACGAGCAATAGTCTGCTTAGAAGCCGGAGCGCCAACCTTGTTGGCTGCATACAGGACAAACAGTGCTTCTGTCTTCCTGACCCTAGCTGTTCTGGCCACATAAATCTTCAAAGCCCTGACCACATCCAAGGACTCGGAATCCTCCAAGTCACGCGTAGCCACAGGCACAACAATAGTTTGGTTCATATGAAAAGATGAGACCACCTTAGGAAGGAACTGAGGACGAGTCCTCAATTCCGCCCTATCCACATGAAAAACCAGATAGGGGCTTTTATGTGACCAAGCCGCTAGTTCCGAAACTCGCCTTGCTGAAGCTAAGGCTAACAACATGACCACCTTCCAAGTGAGGTACTTCAACTCCACCGTGTTGAGAGGTTCAAACCAATGTGACTTAAGGAAACTTAACACCACATTAAGGTCCCAAGAGGCACATACGGGGGCTGAATATGCAGTACTCCCTTCACAAAAGTCTGTACTTCAGGAAGAGAAGCCAATTCTTTTTGAAAGTAAATGGATAAGGCCGAAATTTGAACCCTTATGGACCCTAATTTTAGGCCCAAATTCACTCCAGTCTGAAGGAAGTGAAGGAGACAGCCCAAATGGAACTCCTCCGTAGGAGAATTCCTGGCCTCACACCAAGAAACATATTTTCTCCATATGTGGTGATAATGTTTCGATGTCACGTCCTTCCTAGCCTTGATCAGGGTAGGAATGACCTCATCCGGAATACCTTTTTCCGCTAGGATCCGGCGTTCAACCGCCATGCCGTCAAACGCAGCCGAGGTAAGTCTTGGAAGAGACAGGGCCCCTGTTGCAGCAGGTCCTGCCGTAGAGGAAGAGGCCACGGATCTTCTGTGAGCAACTCCTGCAGATCTGGATACCAAGTCCTTCTTGGTCCGGAGCCACGAGGATTGCTCTCACTCCTCTTTGTCTTATTATTCTCAACACCTTGGGTATGAGAGAAAGAGGAGGAAACACATAGACCGACCTGAACACCCAAGGTGTCACCAGGGCGTCCACCGCCACCGCCTGAGGGTCTCTTGATCTGGCGCAATACCGCTTTAACTTTTTGTTGAGATGGGACGCCATCATGTCTATTTGGTGCAGTCCCCACTGATCCACGATCTGTGCGAAGACTTCCTGATGAAGTCCCCAGTCTACCGGATGCAGGTCATGTCTGCTGAGGAAGTCCACTTCCCAGTTGTCCACTCCCGGAATGAACACTGCTGACAGTGCGCTTACATGACCGTCCGCCCACGAAGAATTCTGGTGGCTTCTGCCATTGCCACCCTGCTCCTTGTGCCGCCTTGGCGGTTTACATGAGCTACTGCTGTGACATTGTCCGACTGAATCAGGACTGGCTTGTCGCGAAGCAATGCCTCCGCTTGACGTAGGGCGTTGTATATGGCCCTCAATTCCAGGACGTTGATGTGAAGACAAGTCTCTAGACTTGACTAGAGACCTTGAAATTTTCTTCCCAGTGTGACTGCTCCCCAACCTCGGAGGCTTGCGTCCGTGGTCACCAGGATCCAGTCCTGAATGCCGAACCTGCGGCCCTCTAGGAGGTGAGCACTATGCAGCCACCACAGGAGCGATTCCCTGGCTCTGGGAGACAGAACGATCCTTTGATGCATTTGTAGATGAGACCCGAACCACTTGTCCAGTAGGTCCCATTGAAAAGTCCTCGCATGGAACCTGCCGAAGGGGATGGCCTCGTAAGACGCCACCATCTTCCCCAGGACACGTGTGCAGTGATGCACTGAAAACCGTCTTTGGCTTTAATAGGTTCTTGACCAGAGCCATGAGCTCCTGAGCCTTTTCCATCGGAAGAAAAACCTTTTTCTGGTCTGTATCCAGAATCAGGCCCAAAAAGGTCAGACGCGTTGTAGGAACCAGCTGTGACTTCGGCATATTGAGAATCCAGCCGTGTTGCTGTAACGTCTTCACAGACAGCGATACGCTGTCCAGTAACTTCTCTCGAGATCTCGCCTTTATGAGGAGATTGTCCAAGTATGGGATAATTGTGACACCCTGCTTGCGCAGGAGCACCATCATCTCCGCCATTACCTTGGTAAAAATCCTCGGGGCCGTGGAAAGCCCAAACGGCAACGTCTGAAATTGGCAATGACAGTCCTGTACTGCAAATCTCAGGAACGCCTGATGAGGAGGGAATATCGGAACATGAAGGTATGCATCCTTTATGTCCAGGGAAACCATCCAATCCCCCTCCTCCAGGCTGGCGATGACCGCTCTGAGCGATTCCATCTTGAACTTGAACCTTTTTAAGTACAGGTTCAGGGATTTTAAATTCAAAATGGGTCTGGCCGAACGTCCGGTTTCGGGACCACAAACAGGGTTGAGTAATACCCCTTCCCTTGTTGCAGAAGGGGAACCTTGATTATCACCTGCTGAAGACACAATTTTTGAATTGCATGTAACACTAACTCCCTCTCTGAAGGAGAAGCTGGTAGGGCCGATTTGAAAAATCGGCGAGGAGACACCTCTTCGAATTCCAGCTTGTATCCCCGGGAAACAATCTCTATTGCCCAGGGATCCACCTGTGAGTGGACCCAGATGTGGCTGAAAAATCGAAGACGTGCCCCCACTTGAGCTGACTCCCCCAGGGAAGCCCCAGCGTCATGCGGTGGATTTTGCAGACGCAGGGGAGGACTTCTGCTCCTGGGAACTAGCTGTGTGCAGCTTTTTCCCCCTGCCTTTACCTCTGGCAAGAAAGGACGAACCCCGTACCTTTTTGCTTTTATTGGAACGAAGGGACTGCATTTGGTAATGCGGCGCCTTCTTAGGTTGCGGGGGAACATAAGGCAAAAAATTCGATTTACTTGCTGTAGCAGTAGAGACAAGGTCCGAGAGGCCTTCAACAAACAACTCCTCCCCCTTGTAAGGCAACGACTCCATATGCCGCTTTGAGTCGGCATCCCCCGTCCACTGCCGGGTCCACAAGAGTCGCCTAGCAGAAATAGACATAGCATTTATTCTGGAGCTTAGTAAACAAATGTCTCTTTGAGCATCCCTCATATATAACGCAGCATCCTTGATATGCCCTAGGGTCATTAAAATGGTATCCTTATCTAGGGTCTCAATCTCCGTAGATAAGGAATCTGTCCATGCTGTGACAGCACTACAAACCCAGGCCGATGCCATAGCCGGTCTAATAATAGTACCAGAATGTGTGTAAATGTACTTCATGGTAACTTCCTGCTTACGATCAGCAGGATCCTTGAGGGTAGCCGTATCCTGGGATGGCAGTGCTACCTTCTTTGATAAGCGTGTCAACGCCTTGTCTACTTTAGGCGAAGATTCCCATCGTATCCTGTCCTTTTGTGGGAAGGGATACGCCATATTAAGAATCTTCTTGGAAACTTGTAATCTCCTGTCTGGAGATTCCCAAGCCTTTTCGCACAATTCGCTTAGCTCATATGAGGACGGAAAAGTGACCTCAGGTTTTTTCTCTTTATACATGTGTACCCTCGTGTCAGGGACAGGGGGTTCCTCCGTGATATGCAAAACCTCTTTAATAGCAATAATCATGTAACGAATACCCTTAGCCACTTTTGGCTGTAACTTTGCATCCTCATAGTCGACACTGGAATCTGAATCCATGTCGGTATCTGTGTCAGTGATCTGGGATAATGTGCGCTTCTGAGACCCGGAAGGTCCCAGTGCCACTGGGACAGGCACGGTCTGACTACCTGACTGTTCCCTAGCCTCAGCTTTGTCTAATCTCTTATGTAATAAATTTACATTAGCATTCAAGACATTCCACATATCCATCCAGTCCGGTGTCGGCGTTGCCGACGGCGACCTGACAATCATGCACTCCCCCTCCTCCTTAGGTGAGCCTTCATCGTCAAACATGCCGACACACGCGTACCGACACACTCCACACACACACAGGGAATCTCTTTTCTGAAGACAGGTTCCCCCTTTAGGCCCTTTGAAGACAGAGAGAGAGTATGCCAGCACACACCCCAGCGCTATATGACCCAGGAAAAAACACAGAATGTTTACCCAGTAGCGCTGTTATATATATATATATATACATACTATATGTGCGCCAATTATGTGCCCCCCCCCCTCTACTTTAAAACCCTCTTTCACCGTGTGTCAAGCAGGGGAGAGTCCGGGGAGCTTCCTCTCAGCGGTGTTGTGGAGAAAAAATGGCGCTGGTGAGTGCTGAGGGAGAAGCCCCGCCCCCTCGGCGGCGGGCTTCTGTCCCGCTCAAAATATGTAAAACATGGCGGGGGCTATTTAATATACATGTACAGTGCCCACCTGTACATGTATATAGTAGAGATGTGCACTTGAAATTTTTCGGGTTTTGGGTTTGGTTCCGCGGCCGTGTTTTGGGTTCGACCGCGTTTTGGCAAAACCTCACCGAATTTTTTTTGTCGGATTCGGGTGTGTTTTGGATTCGGGTGTTTTTTTCAAAAAACACTAAAAAACAGCTTAAATCATAGAATTTGGGGGTCATTTTGATCCCAAAGTATTATTAACCTCAAAAACCATAATTTCCACTCATTTTCAGTCTATTCTGAACACCTCACACCTCACAATATTATTTTTAGTCCTAAAATTTGCACCGAGGTCGCTGGATGACTAAGCTCAGCGACCCTAGTGGCCGACACAAACACCTGGCCCATCTAGGAGTGTCACTGCAGTGTCACGCAGGATGGCCCTTCCAAAAAACACTCCCCAAACAGCACATGACGCAAAGAAAAAAAGAGGCGCAATGAGGTAGCTGTGTGAGTAAGCTAAGCGACCCTAGTGGCCGACACAAACACCTGGCCCATCTAGGAGTGGCACTGCAGTGTCACGCAGGATGGCCCTTCCAAAAAACACTCCCCAAACAGCACATGACGCAAAGAAAAAAAGAGGCGCAACGAGGTAGCTGTGTGAGTAAGATAAGCGACCCTAGTGGCCGACACAAACACCTGGCCCATCTAGGAGTGGCACTGCAGTGTCACGCAGGATGGCCCTTCCAAAAAACACTCCCCAAACAGCACATGACGCAAAGAAAAAAAGAGGCGCAATGAGGTAGCTGTGTGAGTAAGCTAAGCGACCCTAGTGGCCGACACAAACACCTGGCCCATCTAGGAGTGGCACTGCAGTGTCACGCAGGATGGCCCTTCCAAAAAACACTCCCCAAACAGCACATGACGCAAAGAAAAAAAGAGGCGCAATGAGGTAGCTGTGTGAGTAAGCTAAGCGACCCTAGTGGCCGACACAAACACCTGGCCCATCTAGGAGTGGCACTGCAGTGTCACGCAGGATGGCCCTTCCAAAAAACACTCCCCAAACAGCACATGACGCAAAGAAAAAAAGAGGCGCAATGAGGTAGCTGTGTGAGTAAGATAAGCGACCCTAGTGGCCGACACAAACACCTGGCCCATCTAGGAGTGGCACTGCAGTGTCACGCAGGATGGCCCTTCAAAAAAATACTCCCCAAACAGCACATGATGCATATTTTAATAGGCACAACTAAAAGGCACCTCAGGTAAACAATGGAGATGGATGGATACTAGTATACTTATGGATGACGAGCGACTGCCGACACAGAGGTAGCTACAGCCGTGGACTACCGTACTGTGTCTGCTGCTAATATAGACTGGATGATAATGAGATAAAATTAAAATATATATATATATCACACTAGTACTGCAGCCGGACAGGTATATATTATGTAATGACGGACCTGCTGGACACTGTCTGTCAGCACTGCAGACTCCTAAAGTAAGCTACTAGTATCAAGAAGATAGAAAAAAAAAAAAAACACGGGTA
Organism: Pseudophryne corroboree; assembly: GCF_028390025.1. Taxonomy (NCBI): domain Eukaryota; kingdom Metazoa; phylum Chordata; class Amphibia; order Anura; family Myobatrachidae; genus Pseudophryne; species Pseudophryne corroboree. The sequence goes on from NC_086449.1 coordinate 578,014,840, forward strand.
GGTGGTATACAATTATGGATGGACGAGCGACTGCCGACACAGAGGTAGCTACAGCCGTGGACTACTGTACTGTGTCTGCTGCTAATATAGACTGGATGATAATGAGATAAAATTAAAATATATATATATATCACACTAGTACTGCAGCCGGACAGGTATATATTATGTAATGACGGACCTGCTGGACACTGTCTGTCAGACTCAGCACTGCAGACTCCTAAAGTAAGCTACTAGTATCAAGAAGATAGAAAAAAAAAAAACCACGGGTAGGTGGTATACAATTATGGATGGACGAGCGACTGCCGACACAGAGGTAGCTACAGCCGTGGACTTACCGTACTGTGTCTGCTGCTAATATAGACTGGATGATAATGAGATAAAATTAAAAAATATATATATATATATATATATATCACACTAGTACTGCAGCCGGACAGGTATATATTATGTAATGACGGACCTGCTGGACACTGTCTGCAGAATGCGTTTATAAAAACACCACACGACGAGTGTTTAACTTTTTCAGGCAGACAATCACAATATACTGGTGGTCAGCAGACAATCACAATACTGGTGGTCAGTGGTCACTAGTCAGTCACACTGGCAGTGGCACTCTGGCAGCAAAAGTGTGCACTGTACTTAAAATATGTACTCCTGCTATAACTGCTCCCCAGTCTCCCCCACAATTAAGCTGTGTGAGCAGTGAGCACTCAGCACAGTCAGATAATGATATACAGTATTACATATGATGCAGCACACTGGGCTGAGCACAGATATGGTATGTGACTGTGTCACACTGTGTATCGTTTTTTATCAGGCAGAGAACGGATTAATTAAACTGGTGGTCACTGGTCACACTATCAGCAGCAAGTAGTACTCCTCCTAATAATATGCTCCCCAAAATTTGTGTCTCTCTCTAGTACTCTAGTCTAAACGGAGAGGACGCCAGTCACGTCCTCTCCCTATCAATCTCAATGCACGTGTGAAAATGGCGGCGACGCGCGGCTCCTTATATAGAATCCGAGTCTCGCGATAGAATCCGAGCCTCGCGAGAATCCGACAGCGGGATGATGACGTTCGGGCGCGCTCGGGTTAACCGAGCAAGGCGGGAAGATCAGAGTCGCTCGGCCCCGTGTAAAAAAAACTGAAGTTCGGGCGGGTTCGGATTCCGAGGAACCGAACCCGCTCATCTCTAGTATATAGTTCATTTTGCCATAGGAGAGAGATATTGCTGCCCAGGGCGCCCCCCCTGCGCCCTGCACCCTTACAGTGACCGGAGTATGTGAGGTGTATGGGAGCAATGGCGCACAGCTGCAGTGCTGTGCGTTACCTCAGTGAAGCTCACAAAGTCTTCTGCCGCCTCTGAAGCCTTCTTTCTTCTTTTTTTCCGGCTCTGTGAGGAGGACGGTGGCGGCGCGGCTCTGGGATGAACGTCCAGGACGAACCTGTGTTCCAATCCCTCTGGAGCTAATGGTGTCCAGTAGCCTAAGGAGCAGAGCCTATCATTTAAGTAGGTCTGCTCCTCTCTCCTCAGTCCCTCGATGCAGGGAGTCTGTTGCCAGCAGAGCTCCCTGAAAATAAAAAACCTAACAAAGATACTTTCTTAGCAGGAGACTCAGGAGAGCTCCCTGCAGTGCACCCATCCTCCTCTGGGCACAGTCTCAAACTGAGGTCTGGAGGAGGGGCATAGAGGGAGGAGCCAGTGCACACCCAGAGTCAAAGTCTTTCTTAAAGTGCCCATGTCTCCTGCGGAGCCCGTCTATACCCCATGGTCCTTACGGAGTCCCAGCATCCTCTAGGACGTTAGAGAAATATAATTATGTGCATGAAACAAAGTTTGTGTACATACAGGAAATTCATTTATGTTTCATATACACCTTATGCACATAGCCTGAAGGTAATATTATACAATATTTTTTAATAATTTTGTACATAAAACAAAATTTGTGTACACTGAACTACCAGAAAGCAAGAGTGTCTCAGTCACACTAAAACAGTTCATATTTCGGAATATTCCATATTTCTGAATTTTTGATAACGGAGGCTCAGCCTGTATGTTTTGGCTTTTAGTGTAGGTACTAGCTGCTTTTGCATGTAGCCCACAAACAGACTGGGACATGAAGGGCCCATCAGGGGAATGCAATGTTAGGAGCCCGGTGAAAAACTGCCAGCCCACCGCAGAACACATTTGGTCACCTCGGAGGAACCTCTAAGTACCAGCTGCTTGAGCCAGGGATTCGGGGAATGTAGTTAGGACACACACGGTATGGTACACAGACAGGACAGGCAGACACTAGGTATGGACCACAGACAGGTCAGGCAGACACTTAGGATATTGGGTCTATGTGCTAAGCCTTGGAGAGTGCTAAAGCAGACGGAGATAAAGTAACAATCAATCAGTTCCTAACTGCCTTGTTACAGGCTGAGTTTGAAAAATGACAGGAGATGATTGGCTGGTACTTTATCTCTGTCCACTTTATCTCTCTCCAAGGCTTAGTACATAGGGTCTAATTCAGCATGAGTTGTAGTTGTGCGAGAAATTGCAAAACTACAACTCACCTCTCTAGCACGCGGAGGGCCGCCCAGCACAGGGCAAGGCCGCCCCACATGCCGGGTCCTCCCCCCCCCCACCCCGCTGAAATGCAAGCGCATCGCTAAACAGCGATGCGCTCACATCTTAAAGGTAGCCCCCTGCTGCAAAGGCAGTTGCCGGACCACAGCAGCTGCATGTGATGTCACGCAGCCGCCATGGACCGCCTGGTAAATGGCCTGGACACACCTCTGTTGTCCAGACCGCGTCCCCCCCCAATTCCGCCATGATGCCCCTTCCCCATAGCGGGGAGGCCTCTTCCCCGCCGGGACTTAAGGGGTCTATTTACTAAGCCTTGGATGGAGATAAAGTACCAGCCAGTCGGCTCCTGTCATTTTTCAAACACAGCCTGTGACATAGCAGTTAGGAGCTGATTGGCTGGTACTTTATCTCCATCCAAGGCTTAGTAAATAGACCCCTTAGACTGCGATTACAGTTTAAGTCCTTGCACATGTGTTCAGTGGCGTGTGCGCATACACAGAAGTGCAGAAACCACCAAATAGGGATTTCCGCACTTCTACGATTCATGCTGAGCCTGCCCCATAGACCCATAATCTCTACTAATTTAAATCTTCCTCATCGGCATTGCAACATGGTTTTACCAATATGAAAAGTTACTTGCTCTTTTTTTCTTCAACCTCAGAATCAGCTCCATAGCAGAGCCGAATTAAGGCTACGGGGGGCCAGGGGCACTTCAGACTGTGGGGCCCTTGCTAAAGAGGTAGATTATATATATATATATATATATATATATATATATATATATATATATATATATACTCGCAATCGGCGGCACTCGTAAATTATCAGACATAGGCAGGGATGTGCTTCAACGTTTCGAGGACTTTATTTCCTCGTCATCAGGATTATTTATCCTGATGACGAGGAAATAAAGTCCTCGAAACGTTGAAGCACATCCCTGCCTATGTCTGATAATTTACGAGTGCCGCCGATTGCGAGTATATGTTTGGAGTACCCTGCATGCGGGACCCCTACGGAAGGCACCGGACCATTGCTACATTTGACTGTGTGTGCTGCCTACCTGGACACTTATATATATATATATATATATATATATATATATATATACACACACACACACAATGCAATATAGCCAGCCTTACTTGCACCACGCAGCCTCTGCTGGCTCCACATGCTGCCAGGGATCCGTCTTCCTTCCTCCTCCCTGCAGCCTGCGCGCCCAGCCAATGACTGAGCCGCAGGTTGCAGCTTTAACCGGTGGCCGCGGTGTCAGGAACAGACGACAAGGGCCAGCGCGGGCACAGCATAATAACGTCACCCCTCCTCCTCCTTCCTTCTCTGCCCCTCTCCCGCCGGACCCAGAAACAGAGAGGAAGCTGGGACTGGGGAAATGCAGGAAAGGGGGTGGTTGGTTTTATGTGACCCAATACAAAGGATTTTTTCACAATAAATCTCAGAGTGCTACTGCCTTTTTTGGATATTAGACACATTGCTTCAGAGGGCACCGAAGCTAATTGCCTAATGTACGTGGAGTGCCGGGTTTCTAGTATATACATATATATATATATATATATATATATATACCACTTCACAAATCACGGCACTGGAGACAGGTTTAAAATGCAATAAAAAGCTTGTAATGTAGGTAGACGCACGTTTCAGAGCTTCCGCTCCGTCCTCAGTACCATACAAGATAAACACAACTCGACAATACACACATTTAAATACCTGTGTAGGTCCCGCCGAGCACCGACGCCGTCCCCCTGGCTCCTGTTCACCGCCGCTGCTCTCACTTCCGCTTCCGCTCCCGACGTCATGTTGCCAGGCAACGCTCGGCTTGCGCGTCACCAGCCCCACAGTCTGCAGAGCGGGACGTCACTGATATTGCAGCTCCGGAACTGGTTCCCCCGGGCCTGCAGCACACGCCTGACAGGGACCTATAACAAAAACAACACATAATACAGACACTAAAAGAAAAAAATTACATTAAATTACATTAAACATACATAATTATCATACCTAGTAGCATCTTCTCACTACTAAATGCGGATCAATTTATACATATACTTGTATACCCCATCACCGGATACCACTAATGCTGGGGTACCAACTATAAAGAACAGCACTATTCCCCAATCCATCACCCCCACAAAGAACAATATAGCCCCAGTGTGTCATACAATAGGGGCATGAAATCCCTCAGTGATCCCGTACTATACGCACTGCCAACCTATTTACATAACATTCCAGTTGATCTTGCCATTTAGACCAAAGGGAGCGAATGTGTTTAACCTCATAATCCACCTTGATTCCTTTTCCAGCAAGCATGTATGGTACTGAGGACGGAGCGGAAGCTCTGAAACGTGCGTCTACCTACATTACAAGCTTTTTATTGCATTTGAAACCTGTCTCCAGTGCCGTGATTTGTGAAGTGGTGTATGTTGATTTACACTGGCACGGGGACCCATTGCTGATTGAACACCAGAGTGCCGGCTGCTATGGACAATATATATATATATATATATATATATAAATATATATATATATATACACACACACACACACACACACACGTGTAAATATATATATATATATATATATAGTTATACACATATTTACACACAAATGCAGTATAAACACACTTGCATCTATATATATATATATATATATATATATATATACACACACACACACACACACACACACACACACTTTTGTCATTTGAATAACCTTATTAAAATATAAATATGCTGCTGTACCTTGTTGGTCCGCCCCTGCACTTGCTCCTGCTTTACTTTGGTGGGGGTAGGAAGTAATGTGGTGGCTGTCTAGTTAGACTCCGCAAAGGCCCATGGGAGGAGGAGCTGCTGCGGCTAGGCATGCGCAGCAGGCTTCCGTCAGGACCAGCGTGGCCATATTTGTAACTAGAACAGGAAGCCTCTCCTCCCCCGGACTCCGGCGCTGGGAGCGGCTTGTTATTACTGCCAGCAGCGCCGATGATCAGTCCTGCCCTGGAGGCAGCAGTGGACTGTGGCTGCGGCGCCCGATATCAGAGCAGGCGCCTGGAGCTCAAGCTCCACCTGCGCCACCCACGCTACGCCCCTGTTCCCAGTATAACATGAAACAACTGGCGTGTCATGTTGACACATCCCATTTTCAGTTTCCACGCCTCCCCTTCTGGTGTGTGGTCATGGCGTGTGCACATACTTTCCTTTGTAGGGTTTTTTTTTTTTTTGGGGGGGGGACGCCATTATTGATCTTGCCCTGGGCTCCAAAATCCCTAGTTACACCTCTGGTATATTTCCACTCCACTCAACAAATCCTTACTTGTCCAGGTGCCCTCACAGATAGTTTAATAGAGGAGCACCATATGCTCCTCTATATAAATAAAAATACATATACATCAGTGGTCACGCCCCCATATCGGTAGACATACCCCCGTGGTGCTGGTCACACCCCATGCAGTGGCATGCAATAGGCCTTTCAGAAATTTCAGCTCCAGGCCCATGAGGACCTTAATCTGGCACTGGTTGTGCGCTGAGTAACAAAAGTGCATTCTGAAGGTTAAACCTTTTACCGTCAAGTCTTTTTAACGCTTTTGGTGGTAGCTGAAGATTTTTAACCATTTCTCTTTTAGACTCAACTGTTACTCGCGAATCGTAAAAAGCTAGACCAATCAAATATTCAGAAAAATACTAAACATGACAACAAAATGCTTTATGATGCAGCTGTACTAATCTTGGTTTTCCAATTAACCACACTTCAGCTGACGTTCTCGTAGATGTAGTGGAAGCCATTCTCATGCCTAAAACAAAAGCAACATTTTTTATATACCATATATGTATACAAAAAGTTGCAAATCCTAGCGACCTCTAAATATGGTTCAAATGAGCCAGTTTTTGACATACATACTTCTTTTGGTTGAAGGAACAAAACCAAGCTCGTGGAAAGTAACAAAGAAAAAAACAAAAAAATTCCCATAAGGCCGTGAACCACCCTAATGTGCAGGTCTCTGGGAACATGGCGCCCAGGGACATCTCCAGTGCGCATGCCCAAATCACTCGGAAATGGCTGTGTCCGTCATTTTTTAAGTGATTTGCGTCTGCACTGCAGGTCCGTCGCTGTGGGACTCCGGAGGGGTAAGTATAATATATGAGTGCAGGGTGTGTGGTGTGGGCCCCACTGAACACAGGAGACCATGTGCCCCGCACCCACTGCACCCATTATAGAAACTCCTATGAGTTATGGTTTTTTATTTGTAACACAAAAGCAGAGTCCTATATTTCTTTACACTGTGGACTACACTCAAAATGCACAGAAAATGCTCTGAAGGCTATATAATCATCTATATTATATACTAAAATGTATATATTTGTTACAGGTACAATTTGGTATCTTCCCATGTGTTGGCTATTTCACATTTATCTGGAAGTCATCTGTATAGGAGAGTTCAACCTCACTAGGAACAGCCATTTAATATCAGGTAAACTAGTTAGGAATCAAACTCCCCCCCCCCCCCCTCCTCCTGCATCAAATATATCTATTGATAAGACAAATAACATAAGAATGTACGGAGTGTGTCACTATATATTATTCTGTATTTACTTTTCAAGTCTCATCATATAATGTAATCAATTTAATTTGCAAAGTTTTCCAGAAACAAACAAAAAAATATAAAGGGTGATACGTTTTCAAAAGACAACAAAGAAATCAGCAAGGCTTCTTTCCAGAACAGTTATGTAGGAAAAGCCTATGTGCCACTAACCCGGAACCCCACTTAGCAACTTCAGCCAACCCGAGCAAGGTATATACTACAGTTCCCCCTCTGTCTCGGTGTCCCTGATTCAAATTCACATTATAAGCCACACTGTGAATGTCCCAATTCACTGTGTATACCCCCAATTCACATTATGACACACTGTGTCCCCCATTTTAAGTATGCAAGGCACCCCCATATTATTTTCTACTTACTTGCCGATGTCGGCTTTTATGAAGGCTGCATCAGCTCCAGTTCTGACTCCTGTCATTTCACTATTTCCAAGTGATGTCTTGTTATCACCATGCAGGAAGGAGGAGGGAGAGGTGGGCCATCAGATGGGAGCACCACCTGCATCGTTATAATTCTAGTCGGGGCACAGCTGGCCTGGTACTGTGACTCGTCTGAGGGGAGTCCCATTGATTGTCAGGCCAGGAGTATTACTGTAGTTTTGCCTATGGCCAGGATGGCCCCCACTCTCACCCCCACCCCCCTTCGTCCAGCATCTCTAACGGGTGCCATCCTGGCCATCCACTAGTCATTGCCCTGTGTACACTATTACCAGACAAACAAAACTTCTTAGTACTTCTATTTTACAGTGCTACCCAATCTACAACAATCCCCTTACAGATGAATATGCAAATGGCAAACAATACACGTCAGCAATTTAACAAGAACTATCTTGATTAGCTACTCCCTAAATGCTCTCTGATTTATCTTAGTCATCTCCTGCCTTAGGCATGACCTATTTACTAGGAAGACTGTGATAGGCCTATCATCTTACACATTGAAAGGGGTAAGCTTGGGACATGGGTATAGGCCTACTAGTACTTTCTCTATTAATATTTTTACTGATGACTGGCTAGCTAAATACAAGAAAAGCCTAATGCCCCACAGTGTACAGATACAGGAGGAGGAACTGTGGATTTTTAGAGTGAAATAGTGGATAATGTTTTGGCAGGAAAACTAGGGGAGATTATTTGGGAGGGAAATGGGTGTTTCATTTTGGTGAGATATGGAGAGCCTACCTAGTAGTACAGGTTAGTGTCTGAGGTAGTTGCACAGATCTAGCATCCGGAGTTTAAATTATGGTATGGACCTATTGATTGAAGTTAAAAATATTGGACATGGGTCTTATACCCGAAAATGCAAAGAGCCCATTTCTCATGTCGTCTTGGGATGCAGGAGGTAGGTAGGATATGCTGACAGATGCCCGCTTTCCAATGGCAAATCTTTATAAGCCTTTTGTTCCCTCCACTGCAGGCCTCTATGATCCTCAGCTTGTTCCTTGAATCTCACAGGCTGCCACAATCACTGTTCCAGGATCTTCTATTGAACTTGGGACCTTCCAGATCCACTGGAACTCATCTTTCTATTTTACTATTCTTTCTTTCTGAACTGCTGTTACACTGAACTCTTTCTGCTAGTATTGGATAATATAAATTGCAGCAAAGGGGATGGAAATGATGCAGTAAGTCACAGTTGGCTTGCTGTGGCTGCTCTCAGATGCATCATCTTTTAATTGGAGCATGTTGATTAGTGGAGATTGTATCCTCTTTGATTCAAGCTCATCACATGGCCAGGAAGAGCCTAACTTACATATAATGGCTGCAGATCCCTTGACTTCATCTGGAGCCTTGTATCCAGTGATGTCTGGAGAGATGAGAAGCCTGGAGTCAGGATCCTCCCTTGGGCTTTGGGTGCCCACCCAGTAGATTACTGGAGTCCTCTGCTGGGGATATCTATCACACGTACAACTCAGCAGAGCCTGCAATTCTACCTATACACACTCAACATGCCCACACTAAACTTAGCCCTTGTGAGAACAGCCAGTTACCACCCAGTTACACATGTTCAGCTGCAATTGGAGATGCTACTGAGATGTACAGGACTCTAGACTATCATACATACAAGCAATCTCTTATCTATGGAGCATGCAGTGGCTCTCAAATTTGGTCCTCAGGACCCCAAACCGTTCTCGTGTTCCAGGTCACCCAGCAGCTGCATAGGTGTGCTCATTACTCAGTGACAGTGTCGGACTGTATATGGCTCATACGCACTTTAACCATGAACAACACAATTGTGAAAAAAATTACAGGGCATTTGCTGTGGGCCCCAAGCTTTAAATGGGTGATAAAGACAACATTTACTCCAGTTTTAATGCAGATTCCATCTTTTTATAGCACTAGTTATCAACAGACAATAGCACACTGACCTTTCGCACTGGATAATAATATATTTATTAATAAAAATGGCTGGAACCCCTTCAATAGTATTCATATGAGAATCGTTTATATCCCAAATGTCAAACTAGGAGGTGCTACAACTGACAACTATACCTAAGTGTAACACATTGATTAATAAAAAAAGAAAGAGTTGTCACATTGAGGTGCCCTGGTTACAAACTTACAATGTAACTTTTATTAGGCATCAAAAAAATATATTTCACAAAAAAATCAATAAATAAGTCAATACAATTCAGAAAAGTGTAAAATATGAGAAAATATCTGAATAAAAATTGTACCTGTGTACTGGAAAGCACTATTTTATAATAGTCGCAGTATGGTGTTCTGTGCGGGCTTTAAATATTTATTGGTTTCACATATGGATGGAATGGTCACAGAGAGCTCTCCAGACTGGGTGGTCTTCAGATTGCCGGCTGTCGGGGTCCCAGCGCACAGTATACCGGCACCGGAATCCCGACACCCGGCATACCGACACTGTTTCTCCCTCTTGGGGGTCCACGACCCCCCTGGAGGGAGAATAGATAGCGTGGCGCATAGCAAGGGGCTCATTTATGCTCACCACGCTGTCGGTATGCCGGCGGTCAGTATTCCGGCGCCGGTATACGGTGCGCTGGGACCCCGACAGCCGGCATACCATACTACACCCCTCCAGACTATCAACTGTGGTGTCCTATACTCTGTATTAGAGGCGGAATGTAGGTTCTATGTGTGTATAATAGCGCCACATACTGTAGTAATTTGCACATACAAACTTTGTGATATGGCTTTAGTTTTCTTATCCATAAATTATACCCAAAATCCACCTGAACTTTTACAGTACAGCATTATTATTCCTGTATACAGACATAATTGCCATCATAAAGCTATTTGTGTAATACTTCTGCCCGTGGTTCAATGTAATGGAACGTACTTCTATCAGATATATAGGGTCTCTCTGATTCTACTGCTTCATGAAGGATTTAGGGCATTCCCGGTATTCACATATAATATGATCTCTATGTAACCTTGAAACTCTTGTACACGTTATATGAACACCTACTGCTATGGATAAAAAGATAAATATTACGCTCTATTAATACTGGAAATAAACCAGTCATCTGCATACTTCTCAACATTTATGGTTTATTAGTTGGGACACAGTGTGTTTGGTCAAGTGTGCCACATTGGGCAACATGTCACAACTCACTGGGAGTGTGGGCCAGCACTCACCTTCTTCTAAAGTACCCTTGAATTGCTACATTATAAGGGCTTCACCTAGTTGGACTTTTCTCGCAAATGTGGCTGAATCGGAGCAAAACTCCTGTTGACAGGGAAGCAGATATAGTCCCCTCACATCTGGGCTGTGTCACGTAAATAAGGAAAGCTGGAAGGTAGTTTATGCAGTATATGTCTTCGTTATAGAAAATATTAATTATGAACTTTTGTCTTCTTGCAAACAGTTGTCCAGAGCTTGCTAGCCACCTCTGTAGTACTGATGATCCTCTTCACTGCCTCTGCCGTGCTGGAAGTGGGACATTCTTCAGTGACTGATAACGCAGTGTGTACCTATAAGAAAAGGGCCTCAATGAACCACATTTTACAAGCCTTCAGAAGTCAGAAGTATCCCTTGCAAGCTCTGGCCTCCTTCATTCTGATCAACAGCTACCTGCTGCTACAACTCAGCCAACTAGCTTTGGACTACCTAAACCGAAAATCAGGCAATGGTAAGAGGCTACTATAGGTTTATTAGTGAAGCAGCCTCTTTGATTCTACCAATTTTAAGGAATAGCAATTGAATAACCAACTAAAGTCCAAGTTTTCTACTTTAACATGAGAAGCATAAATGTTAAATACTATGGGCCGGATGTACTGCCGCCAGAGTTCGGCGGCCATGCAGGATGCTGGCCGAACTTGGATATTTTTTTTAAAGGGTCAATCACTTATAAGGCAAAACCATGCCTTGTAAGTGATTGCCCCTTTAAAAAACACTCAGGCGGCATTACATTCGATTCGGCCCATTGTTATCCTGGCATTCTGCAAATCTGTTCAAAAGAGTTACCTTATTACTCCTATTACTCCATTACATCCAGCTGAAGGGCTCCCAAATCTTTAAGACAGTGTCCTAATAGGATTAAGCATATAGTTATAATTCCTAAAATTTCTGTCACGTTAGCTGCTGTGACATCACTGCCCCTGAATATAAATGACATTACATATTTCACCATTGTATAGTGAAAAACTTGCTGCTTTAATATTTTTACTGTAGGTACTATGCATGCAGAATGGAACAGAGTGGATGCAAACAGCTCAGAAACTGACATAGAAGCATCACTTTGGCCTGTACCAGCAGAGAAGCTACTGACTTACCTGGCACTTTGTGTACATTTTGCTGTTCCTTTGATCATCTACTCAGTACAAGAATCAGAATCAGTATGGCAGAAGGAGTACCTCTGGGGATTTTTCTATTCTGTCATTTTGTTGCTGTCAATACTAAAATATCTGTCTTCTTCACTTACCTTTTATGTGATTAGTTTAGGAGTGCATCAGTCACCACATAGCCGTCTCTTTCTAGGTGGTTCAGCATGGCTTCCAGCACTGTATGTAATATCAGTGCTTTCTCTATTTCTCTATTCATTTTCCCTGAAGATCTATTTAGAACTGAGTTTTAAAACTTCAGTATCTGACTTGCCTGCTGCTAATTTAACCTTAAGAAGGAAGATCAATCTTTACCCCTCTCCACTCTGGGTGATTTTAACAACATTCGTAGTAGTGGGCAGTGAAATGCCCTTTATATTGCACTTGATTTCTTTCCTCTTACTTGACAGAAATGATATCTTCATTGTGTGCCTATTGGCTTTCAGCAATGGCTTCTGCATATTATGCTTTTGTGGATGTCTGCTAGTAGGGCTCCGGAGAAGGTGTCGCACAAATAAATCCAGGATAAAGAAGAACCGGATAGATAGTGGGGTGTGTATAGCTAACTCATTTGTGTACCAGGCCAGCCCTGAGACAGGCAAAGCAATGTCAAGGGACTGAGAAAACCTAGAGTCTGAGAAAGCTTAGGGACTGAGACAACCTAAGGACTAAGTAAACTGAGTAAAACACTACAAGAACTGTAGTGACAGCAGAATAATGAATCAGTAATATTTTTGGTGCTCATATAATATTATTGTTATCTCATAACAGCATATTGTAGCGCTTATAAAGCTAAATACTAGGCTCTTATAATATCCGATTATCCATAAAATAATCCATAAGTGCTCTCTTCTGAACAGTTTAGCAAGAATAAAATATAGAGGATATTTACTAATGGTAAAAGTATTTAACAACTGTGAGGAAATGTTCAGGTGCTTGAAGTGTGGTCCTTTTGGACCAACAAGATATGATCCATCAGCTAATCAGGAACACAACCATATGAGGTGCTCCAGGTGCAGTAATGGAATTATTCTAGGCCTGTACACAATGTATGAGTGATCTTTCAAATTAATATACTCACAATATGGCATACTATAATGTGATCCCTAGGGGGATATTTACTAAAGTCCGGGTTTATAGAAGTGGGGATGTTGACCATAGCAGCCAATCAGCTTTTAGTTATCAGTTATCAAGTAAATATACCCCCTAGAGCATGCATGTCCAAACTGCGGCCCTCCAGCTGTTGTGAAACTACATATCCCAGTTTTGCTGTCAGAGAATGCTAAAGCTGTGTCAGGGCATGCTGGGATGTGTAGTTTTTCAACAGCTGGAGGGCCGCAGTTTGGACATGCCTGCCTTAGAGTCTATTAAATCCTGTCTCCTGTCTTCCCCAAATCTTCCTTTGCCCCCATTCCTTTTTTATTCTATTCCTGTTTATATAAAAATAATGATATACTGTTGTTATGCAAATATTATTACCAGATTGCCTTTCTGTGTTTGGATGCATGTTCCCCTATAATTACTCTCTCAAGTACTAAATGTGAAGTGCTTACACAAACATCTATATTTTTATTCTATGTAAGCACAGACTGTACAGTATCTTCTTGCCCCACATATACTTTGCCAGTAAGCCATAAAACTCTAAATAGGAGTGACATTAGAATGCTGGGATGAGATAAAGAGATTATGGGGAAGAGAAGGGAAGCAACAGCACCTGTAAATGTTAAATTCTGCAAGTATACATACTAGAGGCATCGTAAGAATGTTTTCATGTTTTCAAATACTGTACTTGTTTTTTAAGATTAACATCACAGAAAGAGGGAAAATAAAAAATAGATTAAAGACAATTTAATTTTATGCATTTTACAATAATACAAACATATGTTGTTGCCTTTTTAATGACAACACATATGTATTATGGAGAGAAACAAACAGTAAAAAGTATTGTTAGCACATTGCTTTAAGAACAAGAAATAACAATTCTCACCCCTGCAGTATAACATGTGAGTGAACTAACTACTTTACCATTTATACTTCCAGGAAGTGGATATTACAGTATATTGCTTTGATCCTAGTAGTAGTGTTATTCTGTTTGACTTTCTGTACAGTATATCACACTTACAATGTGAATTTTGTTACGTCTACATTTTTTACATGAGACATGGTGATATAAATCAGTGTTTGCATTACTATTTTAGTAAATAATAGTTTTGTCTGAGACACTTTAATTATGTAGCAGAAGGAAATATTTCATGCATCTAAATGAAGGGTGTATTCAGTGGGTGATCATGCTAAAGTATTCAGGAACCCTGGCAGTCAATAAATGAAATGAATCAATATTGCTTGTCTTCCTTTAGTCACAGTCTGTAGTGTAATGCTTTTATAAGGCTCTTCAATAGCCGACGCCTCAGGGTTACGGCTACGGCATGTTTAAGCATGCACTGCTTATATAAACCAAGGTACCATGTATCTGTTCAACATCTGAACCACATTTTAATCACCTGTTAATTGCCAATTATAGGCCATAACGTGATAATACAGGTTTGGCAACTTAACTACAGATCAACACATAATGTATAGAAGATTGTCCTCATAATGTAGCCATCACTAATTCTATTATGCAATAGAGCCTGAGTTATTTACTAACAAAGAGCAAATGCTTAGTTTCCCACAGCAACCAATGAGAAATGAGCTTTGATCAATGTAATGCAAGTTCAGTATTAAAGCGGAAATCTAATTTGGTTGCTTACGTATTTGGACGTTTGCATTTTTGCACAAAAAGAGAGTTGGCATGACACCATCGCTATCATTTATTTGAAGGCAGCACAAGACTGCCGCACAAGCACCCAGTACAAAAAAAATCATACAAAAAACTGTACATAAAATGAGTCATACGACGCAACAGCAAAAGTATACATGGTAAATGACTTTGTCCTCAGCCTGATTTCTGACTGTACATCTTTTCCAGTACCTGTGGCTTCAGCTCTTTTTCCTGGAAGCCTCAGTGCCTGCTGGTTAGAAAGCATTGCATCATTTTCCTTGTCCTGCCATGAGAGGACATATTCTAGTATTTTGCATCTTGCTCATCCTATGTTCATATAGTAGTAAACAATGATAATGTATTGGTTAGAGGGGGTAATTCCAAGTTGATCGCAGCAGGAATTTTTTTAGCAGTTGGGCAAAACCATGTGCACTGTAGGGGAGGCAATATAACATGTGCAGAGAGAGTTAGATTTGGGTGTGGTGAGTTCAATCTGCAATCTAAATTGCAGTGTAAAAATAAAGCAGCCAGTATTTACCCTGCACAGAAACAAAATAACCCACCCAAATCTGATACCGCTTTCACATCGCTAACCCGGTAAAGAACCGGCTTTTGAACACGCTTCCGACCCGGGTCTGAACACGCTATACCCCTTTCACATCGCAGTTTGGAGCCGTGTTATTACCGGGTTATTCCCGGGTTGGTGCCTTTCACACTGAACCCGGTTCACCCTTTGAAAACATTTGTGATGTCATTATAAATTAATGTTTAGAGTTGTTAGTTTGTGTTTAGTTTACGTTAATTGTTAATGTTAGTTATTATGCTTTTAGGATTGTTGTACTTACTGTTTCCACGCAAAGGCTGCGTTTGTGCAATTGGGGCCATTTGACTTGGCCCAGCTTCTGTGTCTTCTGGCGCATCAGTGGTTTCAGTCCTGCTGGGCTCCTGTACAACTGGGTCAGGCATAGTGGTTGGCATCGGTTGCGTATCATCCAGTACGAGTAGTGGAGATGGTGGTGGTGGTGATCGGGTGTCTGGGTCCTGTACGCTGCAGGTGGAAGCAGCACAGGCCTGTCTTGTTTCTGCTGCTGCTATGCTGGAGGATAAGCTAACCGGTGTTGCAAGTGTTGTGTGGCCAAATATGGTGGCACACTGCTCATAATATTGCCACTCCATACGGGCAGCACCACTTCTGTTTCTGTTGTGGTCGTGGACCTTATGGAAATTCCTTTTAAGGGCCTTTAGTTTATTGATTACCTGCTGGGAGGTACGGTGGAATCCAGAGGCTGCAAGCATCTTCGTTATGTTTTTGTACGTGATTGCATCCTTAACAGTCCCTGTCATTTGGTGGGTGATTTCCGACTCCCCTCTTATTCGTAACAGCTCCCTAACCTCATCCTCACTCCAGTTTGCCATATTCTCCAAGCACTGTAGCAATGCAGCACTGTGAATGTAGTATAAATAAAAACACACTGTTTAAAGCGTGCTGCCTGTTTATTTCCGGGTTCAGACAGGTGACATCATGCAAGGAGACAACCTATCACCTCCTTTTTAAGATTACTGGGTTGAATATAGCGGGTCTGAGGCTTTCACACTGCCAAATGAACCGGTTCTGAACCGTGTAGGATCCTTCTTTTTACACGGGTTGAAATACTGGATTGTTTGACACGGTAAATTCATAATAGCGCTTTCACACTGCACCTCAAACCGGGTTGACACGGCTCAAACTCGGCAATATACCGGGTTATTTTTGCGATGTGAAAGTGGTATAACTCTCTCTGCAAATGTTATATCTGCCCCCCTGCAGTGCACATGGATTTTCCCAACTGCTAAAAAAATTCCTGCTGCGATCAACTTGGAATTACCCCCAGAGTTCAATACATGAAGTGTAATATGAGTAGTGCACAAAAGCACCTGTGTCAGGTAAGAAATGATTGCACTAGTGGTAGACAGTCATATAAAGAATTAAGAATATGTCATGCTACGGAATATGGACAAGATCATCTATGAGTCTTTTTAATTACTATTTGATGTACTGGAAGCTAATCTGTTATATGGAATTGTAAGTAACACATTAATAAAAGCGTTTACATGCCATGAAGGATTCACTTGTGTGATTATGTATTTTTATATTTATATTTCCACATTAACGGAAGCTTCAATGACTGCCCAGTATCCAGGGCTTTTAGCTAAATATATCGATGAACATGGACATTTTATTTAACAATGGCTGATTTAGACCAATATGTAGAGTGTCTGTGTGTGCAGTCATTGGAAGATCACACTTATTTAGTCACTGGTACTGGTAGTTTGGCCTGTACTCTGAATGACCATGTGTGTAGTCTGAGATTCTAGGCCAACCTCCTTAGGGGCAGATTCACTAAGCCTTGGAAAGTGATTGAGTGGAGAGAGATAAAGTACAAACTAATCAGCTACTTGTTTTTCAAATACAGCCTGTAAGATGGCAGGAGCTGGTTGACTGGTACTTTATCTCTCACCACTTTATCTGCCCTCAAGGCTTAGTACATCTTCCCGTAAGAGAGCTCCTAGAATCCCAGTATTAGGGAATAATGCAATTATGACAAGCACCAACTGGAGTGATTACTAAATATTGCTTAATTGCCACAGGCTACTAGAGTACTGTTGCTGACCTTGTGCATCCCTTTATGGCGGGGGTGGGGAACTTGTGGCTCTCCAGCTGTTGTTGAACTACACATCCCAGCATGGCCTGCAACAGTTTTGCATGGGAAAGTAGCAAAACTGTAGCAGGGCATGCTGGTATGTGTAGTTCAACAACAGCTTGAGGGCCAAAGGTTCCCCATCCCTGCTTTATGGCCACATCCCCTAATGCCTACTTCCGCTGGGCAGGAGGGGGCGGCACGGCGGTGTTTGGCCGCTGTTTTGTGGGCGCGGCACAGCCAACGCAGCCGCTGCGACCCGGGCAGCGACGAGTAACTCCCGGCCAGCATGCAAAAGCTGCGCTGGCCGGGAGCTACTTCTGAAGTGCAAAAGCATTGCAGCTGTGCAATGCTTTTGTATTTCTGCAGGGGGGGCGGGCCTAACATGCGGGGCAGACAAGCCCTGTGCTGGGCGTCCCCCCGCCGCATCTCAGTGTGCCTGATCATAGCCCTGCAAAATTTTGCAGGGCTACGATCAGGTCTGAATTAGGCCCAAAGAACGTACATATGTGTCCTTATTCACTGTGGCTTCAGAAGCCCCTCTCAGTGCACCAGGTCCCAGGCCGAGCCACGTATGTTATTTGCTCAAAATGTGCATCTTATACGCACAAATAAAACAACTGCAAGAAACAAAACACATAGCTAAACTGCACCGATCAAATCAGTGCATACAAAGCTTTGTTTCACATCAAGCTCTATTGTGATTCATTTGCAATTTTGTGCGTATTTAAAACGAATTCCTGTGCAGTAAAAGTCACAGGCAGCATCTCTTGTACACTTTGAATGGTGTTTCGCTGCAATGTGAATAAAATGCTAAATTATTAACAAATGATGTGCTATGCTACACCTCATATAGAGGCTAGATGTATGAGGACAGATCTGTATAATCTCATGCAGGTTCCACAAACACAAAGTGGGGAATGTAATAGGGTGTGAGAATCAGAAAGTGAGAGATTTTGTGAGAGTTTTCTGGATGTTTTAAAGCGGCAACCATTTACACAGCAAAACCAGGTTGATTTTGCTGTGTAAATTATTGACACGTAAGAAAAAAAAAAAAAAATATCAGAAAACTCTCACCAAATCTCTCACTTTCTGATTCTCACACCCTATTACATTCGGGTATGGGTCGTTGGGTCAACACAACTTAGGTCGACAGTCATTAGGTTGACCACTATTGGTCGACAGGGTCATTACGTCAACATGTACTAGGTCAACAGGTCAAAATGTCGATATGAGTTTTTAAACTTTTTTGGTGTCGTTCTCTTCATAAAGTGATGGGGAACCCCAATTTGTGCACCGTGTCCCCTCACATCGGCACAGGTTACCGTTCCCAATTGTATGAAAGTATGAAAAAGTTCAAAAATTTTAAAAAGTGAAAAACTCATGTCGACCTTTTGAACTGTCGACCTAGTACATGTCAACCTAGTGACCCTGTCGACCTAATGTGTGCTGCCCTATAGTGGTCGACCTAATGACTGTCGACCTATAGTGGTGTCGACCTAATGATCGTATCCCATTACATTCCCCCCATTGAATTCAGTGTATTCCAAGGCAGGGCCAGATTGACAACTGGGCAGATGGAGCTACAGCTCCAGGCCTCCACATAAAAATAGGCCCACCATGCTGGCAGCAGGATGATGACAGCTACCCAAACAATCATAAGTACGTAATTTTCTCACAAAATTATCCAATTTTCTATGTTTATGTATTTAGGGAGACATTGGGGCACATAATGTACAGGGTGTACACCCACATGTGACTCGGGCCACACCCACACAGCACTGGTCACAGCACCTCTCCATCTCAGTATAATTTTCAGCTCCAGGCCCATGTGGCCCTTAATCCTACCCTGTTCCAAGGGCCTCAACAGTCACAAGATCTTAATAAACTATGGTGTAACCCTGGTTAGGGTTAAGGAGATCCATACAATGGATATAGGTAGATTGTGAGAGAAAAGTAGATAAAATCATATATGTACACATCAAATAATAGTATTCCCCTAATACTTGGTAGGCAATGACCAAAACTTCATTTATTTACATGTAATGTTGAGAAAAACTCTATATGTCATGTGTTAGGACATATAGATATATACTGTACATTTTCTACACTGTATGTCATTGCATATGAAGGTGCTATATATATATATATATATATATATATATATACATACACATGCAGTGAGAGAGAGATGCTATATATACATAGTTAAGTAACGTAAATGTATTAATGTACACAGTGGGGGTCAGTGCTGTGGGGAAGGATCTGGACGTCCTTGTGCTCCAGGCTGTCAATTACCCAGTGGGGTGATTGCCAGTGGGAGGGGCCTATCACCTAGAGTAAGATGGGGTGATTGCCAGTGGACGGGCCCTTACCTCACCTCCAGTGCTCGCCTCCCCTGTGACCTGGCTACCAGAGCTGTAAACATCTGAACTGGGGACATGCAGCCGGGCACACGGGTTGTGGAGCCACAGAGGGAGCCTGGGCAGGACTGCTGGCCACCGCTGAGAGTCTGTCTGCAGAGCCCACCTCCCTGTATCCTGACCATAGGCTGCCTCTGAGTTGTAGACATGGCAGTGGCCAGAAGCAGGAGAAGTGTGGAGCCTGCCTGTGTGAGTCCCCTGGGAGCTGCTGCACTGATCGGGCAGTATCTGTGGGTAGTATCCTGACACTAATAGCTGAGAAGCTGCAGTGATAGAGGCACCATGGTAGAAGAAAAAGTAATCTTTAATGACAGGATGGGAGAATCCGTTCATCCACCAATAGAGAGAGAGCTGGGTGGAGCCAGGGGAGTGGCTTCCATGGCTGATAAGTTGGGGGCTCCATCTACTGGTGTGGTGAGATATGCATAATGCACCCTGCACACTTCATAGTCAGCACCAAGACTAAAGTTAAGGTAGACCTAGAAGAACACTGATGAGCCTTGGCCATCTTATAAACTAAGGCCCTCATTCCGAGTCGTTCGCTCGGTATTTTTCATCGCATCGCAATGAAAATCCGCTTAGTACGCATGCGCAATATTCGCACTGCGACTGCGCCAAGTAATTTAACAATGAAGATAGTATTTTTACTCACGGCTTTTTCATCGCTCCGGCGATCGTAATGTGATTGACAGGAAATGGGTGTTACTGGGCGGAAACACGGCGTTTTATGGGCGTGTGGATGAAAACGCTACAGTTTCCGGAAAAAACGCAGGAGTGGCTGGAGAAACGGGGGAGTGTCTGAGCGAACGCTGGGTGTGTTTGTGACGTCAAACCAGGAACGACAAGCACTGAACTGATCGCACAGGCAGAGTAAGGTTGAAGTTACTCAGAAACTGCAAAGTAGTGTGTAATCGCAATATTGCGAATACATCGGTCACAATTTTAAAAAGCTAAGATACACTCCCAGTAGGCGTAGGCTTAGCGTGTGTAACTCTGCTAAATTCGCCTTGCGACCGATCAACTCGGAATGAGGGCCTAAATTCACAATAGACTTTGCATAGGGAATACCAAGTTTATGACAGAACCTATAGTGCTTGGTAGTTGATACCCAAGCATTTCCATTATTTCTTTAAAGTGCTTTATATAGCACCCAAGACTGGTAAAGACTAAAATGACTTCAGCAACCCAGGAGTTGCTACAGTGTGCTTTAACAAAGACATCGTAAATACAGGAGAGACAAATATATATATATATATATATATATATATACAGCGAAGATCAACATTGGCGGAACTCAGGAGACGAAGAAGTAGTGAAAAAAGGTTGGTGTTTAATTCATCTACGTTTCGGGGTACGAATCCCTGTCATCAGGACACACACCCTGTCCTGATGACGGGGATTCGTACCCCGAAACGTAGATGAATTAAACACCAACCTTTTTTCACTACTTCTTCGTCTCCTGAGTGCCGCCATTGTTGATCTTCACTGCATATACAGTCCGCAAGGCCTGGGAGGAGGGCACCGGAGCACGTGCAACTACAGCTGTTTAAGCATGAGTGCCGGATTTGTGTTATATATATATATATATATATATATATATATATATACAGGTTGAGTATCCCATATCCAAATATTCCAAAATACGGACTTTTTTGAGTGAGAGTGAGATAGTGAAACCTTTGTTTTTTGATGGCTTAATGTACACAAAGTAACTTGTTTAATACACAAAGTTATTAAAAATATTGTATTAAATTACCTTCAGGCTGTGTGTATAAGGTGTATGTGAAACATAAATGAATTGTGTGAATGTAGACACACTTTGTTTAATGTACAAAGTTATAAAAAATATTGGCTAAAATGACCTTCAGGCTGTATATGCAACATAAATGCATTCTGTGCTTAGATTTAGGTCCCATCACCATGATATCTCATTATGATATGCAATTATTCCAAAATACGGAAAAATCCGATATCCAAAATACCTCTGGTCCCAAGCATTTTGGATAAGGGATACTCAACCTGTATAATATAATATATATACTCCAGGCTACACAGGGGTAATGCAGGAACTATACCTAAATTACCAGCAGACTTCATATTGACGTATATAATTAAATTATTGAGGAGGAGACTGTTATATTATCCACTAAGTATTATTTTGTGAAATATAGGAGTGAGGCAACATATACTTACCTTTGAATTTGAAACATATGTAATTTAACAGTGATATTGGTTACGGATTTACTATACTAGCAAAACAGCTCATAGACAACGTGCACTGATTCATAGCTATTCCAGCCCTCTGGAGCACAAGTTATAGTATCCATTTAAGTTAATGTAGTCTACAGAGAAGAACTAAGATTTAATTATTTTTTTTATGCTACAGTTGAGTTCAAAGAACTATAGTTGACGCATAAGAATCTAATTATTTTTCTCAGAACAATATTGGTTCAAGACATTTAAGTGTAACAGGAAGTGTCAGTTGTCAATTGTGTGGAGATTCCGGATCTAGTTCAAGGTTGATTGCAAAAGCAAAATCTTCCTCTAATGGGCAAAATCATGTGCACTGCAGTGGGGTCAGATATACTGTAACATGGCAGAAAGATTTAGATTTGGGTGGGTTTTAGTGTTTCTGTGCAGGGTAAATACTGGCTGCTTTATTTTTACACTGCAATTTAGATTTCAGTTTGAACACACCACACCCAAATCTAACTCTCTCTGCACATGTTACATCTGCCCCTTGCCAAATGGCAAGCACTTTGTCAATATAGCGTTTAAACAACACAAAATTTCCTGCAAATGGTTATTAATGAGCACGTGTTTTTTTCCCCACTCCCCCATATACAAATTGGCTGCACTCGGGGCACATATCATCCACATCGCAACCCCACAATCTGAAATCTATAGGTTATTATTGTAAAAAAATTCCTATTGTAAATTGAAAGGAGATCCCACCACAAAATATTTAGCTGAATTGGAAGTCGTCCTAGACAGAGGTCTTGAATTTAATGTGTTAAATAAGGATGAATATGGATATTTATGGAATGAATATCCAAGAATTGCAACTATATATTATTTGCCTAAGGTCCATAAAAATCGGGATCATCCACCTGGGTGCCCGATAGTTTCGGGCATTGATTCGTTAACTTCACGTATCTCTGGATATAGTGGCATTTTTAAAAAAAAGTATGTACCTTTATTAGATACTTATGTAAAAGTTTCTATGCATATTTTACAACTACTAGAGGCTTTTGTGTGGAGTGATGTTAGGGTACAATTGATGTTCAGTCATTATGTACTTCTATCCCCCATGATAGAGGGATATGTTGTTTGAAAAAAGTGTTGGATGATGATCCAGAAATGGACCTACAAAGAGCTGGATTTATAATAGATTGTTTGCAACTTGTTTTTGAACACAACTATTTTACTTTTTTAGATACATTTTTTTATCCAAACTTGTGGGGTTGTGATGGGGACGATATGTGCCCCAAGTGTAGTCAATTTGTATATGGGGGAGTGGGAAAAAGAACACATGCTCATTAATAACCCATTTGCAGGAAATATTGTGTTGTTTAAATGCTATATTGACTACGTGCTTGTCATTTGGCGAGGGACAGAAATGGAATTTGTAGAATTCGTACAATTTCTGAATATAAATGACTATAATTTAAGTTTCACTTCAAATTTTCAAAAACAAGAAATAGAGTTCTTGGACTTGGTTTTGAGTACAAAGGACTTTTGTGATAGTGATCAAAATATTGAGACCTATACTTTTTTCAAGGAGGTTGACAGTAATAACATCTGGACCTCCAGTAGTCTTGTTAAAAGTGCACCAAGGATAATAATATATTACCAGAGAGCGCTTTATCCAAATATATTGAATTTATTACATATATATCACAATAAAATATAAAATAAACACATGTACACATAAAATTATAATTGAAGTTAAAAAATCCTTCAATTATAATTTTATGTGTACATGTGTTTATTTTATATTTTATTGTGATATATATGTAATAAATTCAATATATTTGGATAAAGCGCTCTCTGGTAATATATTATTATCCTTGGTGCAGTTTTGTGTGTGGACAGGTCAGTACTGTCCAGTTGAGAGCTGCTTATTTCAGCACATACGACCCAAAAGTGCATGAGTTAGGTGTTAGTGACGCGCTGGAATATTTGTTTCTTTTGTCTTGTTAAAAGGGTGAAAATCCCAGAAACGTTGACTTAGCAAACCTGCTACCTCTGAGTTCTTACTGATTTTTACCCCAGGAGTACCTTCCGTGAATTTTTGCATATGAACACATTTTTTGTGGTATGGCACCCGGGGAAGGTGTACAAAGTTGCTTTTAGAGTATCAGACAGAGGCGGAACTACCGCCAGTGCAACCAGTGCGTTGCACTGGGGCCCGCCTCTGTCCAGGGGCCCAAAGCATGTAATGAGTCAAACTGACTCATTACATGCCGCTGTGTGCTGCGGGCCACCGCTGCCCGCAGCGCACAGCCGCCCGGAGAGGAGCAGCGGTATGGGGGAAGGAGGAGGAGGGAGGTGGAGGAGGGAGCTGCAGCAGCGCTTTGTTACTGGTGGAGGCGCTGCTGCTGCTTCCCCTCTGCTTCACTATAGGCTGTCTTCCGAGAACAGCCTATAGTGAAGCAGAGGGGCAGCAGCAGCAGCGCCTTCACCAATAACACAGCGCTGCTGCGGCTCCCTCCTCCACCTCCCTCCTCCTCCTTCTCTACTGCCTGGGAATCGTCAAGCTGCACCGAGGAGCCTGAGCTAGCGGAGAGGGTAAGTATAATTTTTCTTTCTTTCTTTCTTTCTTTCTTTCTTTCTTTCTTTCTTTCTTTCTTTCTTTCTTTCTTTCTTTCTTTCTTTCTTGGGACTGCCTGCCGCAATGTGTAAAAATGGGGGTCTGCCTGCCGCAATGTGTAAAAATGGGGGTCTGCCTGCCGCAATGTGTAAAAAGGGGGAATTTGCTTGCCGCTATGTGTAAAAATGGGGAATCTGCCTTCCGCTATGTGTAGAAATGGGGAATCTGCCTGCCGCAATGTGTAAAAAGGGGGAATCTGCCTGCCGAAATGTGTAAAAATGGGGAATCTGCCTTCCGCTATGTGTAGAAATGGGGAATCTGCCTGCCGCAATGTGTAAAAATGGGGAATCTGCCTGCCGCTATGTGTAAAAATGGGGAATCTGCCTGCCGCAATGTGTAAAAAGGGGGAATCTGCCTGCCGCAATGTGTAAAAAGGGGGAATCTGCCTGCCGTAATGTGTAAAAAGGGGGACGCTGTCTGCCGTAATGTGTAACAAGGGCACACTGTCTGCCGTAATGTGTAAAAAGGGGACGCTGTCTGCCGTTATGTGTAAAAAGTGTACGCTGTCTGCCGTAATGTGTAAAAAGGGGACACTGTCTGCTGTAATGTGTAAAAAGGGGGACGCTGTCTGCCGTTATGTGTAAAAAGTGTATGCTGTCTGCCGCTATGTTTAACAAGGGCGCGCTGTCTGCCGTTATGTGTAAAAAGTGTACGCTGTCTGCCGCTATGTGTAACAAGGGCACGCTGTCTGCCGTTATGTGTAAAAAGGGGACGCTGTCTGCCGTTATGTGTAAAAAGTGCACGCTGTCTGCCGTAATGTGTAAAAAGGGGGATGCTGTCTGCCGTAATGTGTAAAAAGAGGAATCTGTCCGCTGTAAGGTGTAAAAGGGTCTCTACCTGGTGTAGTGGTGCTACTGTGCGGCATAATTTGAATTATGGAGACTACTGTGCACCGTTTTCTGAATTGGTATTATTTTGTGGCCACACCCCTTCCCCACGAAGCCACGCCACTATGTATTTTTGCGCGCTCTGCCCCTGTTTAGCATGCAGGGGTGGGGCTCCGATGCCGTTTCTTGCAAACAGTGCTAAAATGTCTAGTTATGGCACTTTTGCTAGGTATCCATTTCTCTGGCCCTGAGCAGGTCCCCCTCACCAGATCCTCTCCAGGGGTGAGGGCAGGCCCGGCGCTACCCGCTCAGCAGAGCCTGCAAAGCAGGTAGGCGCCGGGCATGAGAGGCGCTTTCCCTGCTCTCTCTACGACCCTGCTGCTGCCGGATGTCACTGCGCCTGTCAGACTGTATCACAGGCAGCAGCGTCGGACGGCAGCATGAAGCTCCTATTCACCTACTGCTCTCCCCACCTCTTCCTCCCTCCCTCACAGTAGCACACACAGGAGGAGTTTCACGAACAGCCTGAAACTCCGTCGTCCGCACGGGCTGGGGCTGTGGAAGTATCCCCTCTCTGATGCTGCCTGTCCCCGGGTGAATCTTTCTCGGGTTTCTGGACCCTCCCCCTCTACATGCTGATGCACAGGAGCTGTCTGTGTTCAGGGCAGCCTGACACTCACAACAGTGAGTTTAACTCTTTGAAAACCTTGTTTTCTACAATGATTGCCAGTCACTGCAGCTCCCGTACTAATAGATCAGGGGGCTGTGACAGACTCCCTTAGCCCACCTTCCCTAGTCCACCTCCGATGGTGCTAGGCTGCGACGTGAATGACAGTGAAGAGGAGTCAGCAACGCACCTAGGGGACAGCACCCACGCGGACGCTGATAGGAAACACCAGTGACACACGAGGCAAGTGGAGGTTGGCATTTATTATGTGTATAAGCGCCACTGTGACCATGGACATGTGTATAAGTGGCACTGATACCGTGGCAATTTGAATAAGCAGCACTGATACCGTGGGCATGTGTACAAGCGGCACTGATACCGTGGGCATGTGTACAAGCGTCACTGATACCGTGGGCATGTGTACAAGCGGCACTGATACCTTGGGCATGTGTACAAGTGGCACTGATACCGTGGGCATGTGTACAAGTGGCACTGATACCGTGGGCATGTGTACAAGCGGCACTGATACCGTGGGCATGTGTACAAGCGGCACTAATACCGTGGGCATGTATACAAGCGGCACTAATACCGTGGGCATGTGTACAAGCGGCACTGATACCGTGGGCATGTGTACAAGCAGCACTGATACCGTGGGCATGTGTACAAGCGGCACTGATACCGTGGGCATGTGTACAAGCGGCACTGATACCTTGGGCATGTGTACAAGTGGCACTGATACCGTGGGCATGTGTACAAGTGGCACTGATACCGTGGGCATGTATACAAGCGGCACTGATACCGTGGGCATGTGTACAAGCGGCACTAATACCGTGGGCATGTATACAAGCGGCACTAATACCGTGGGCATGTGTACAAGCGGCACTGATACCGTGGGCATGTGTACAAGCAGCACTGATACCGTGGGCATGTGTACAAGCGGCACTGATACCGTGGGCATGTGTACAAGCGGCACTGATACCGTGGGCATGTGTACAAGCGGCACTGATACCGTGGGCATGTGTACAAGCGGCACTGATACCGTGGGCATGTGTACAAGCGGCACCGATACCGTGGGCATGTGTACAAGTGGCACTAATACCGTGGGCATGTGTACAAGTGGCACTGCTATCATGGGCATTATTATGTGTATAAGCAGCATTGATACCGTGGGCATGTATATAAGCAGCACTGCCATCATAGGCATTATTATGTGTAAACAAAGAAAGTGTGAAACCGCACTAGACCTGTGGAAAGTGACCACAGACAATTTCAACTCACTAGGAGTTGTTCAATGGTGTCTTGTACTAAATTGTCTACTATACCTAGTGTTTTTGTGTAATCCACAGTTTTATCAAGTGATAATAAAAGTTAAAATTTTAAATTATAGATAACAAAAGTGTGCCCCGGGTCAGACTTTTAGTCTTCTTTTGCCCTGCTCTCTTGTAGGTCGATCCTTTTCCCTTGCATTATTATGTGTATAAGCGGCACTGATACTGTGGGCATGTGTATATGTGGCACTGCTATCATGGGCTTTTATTATGTGTATAAGCGGTACTACTACCCTGGGCATTAAAATGTGTATAAAATTGTCTTCGTGGGTATGTGTATAAGTGGCACGGATATTGTGTGGCCACGCCTCTTCCTTGTGATACCACACCTGTTTTTTGCAGTGTGTGCCTTCAGCGTGCAACTGCTCCTTTAGACAGTATGGGGGTTAGGGCACTGTAGTTTTGCAGAGGGCGCCGAACACCTTACTATCAGCTTTGGCACAACTAATGGGAGGGGAGTAGGTGGTGAGGGAAATTAGTTCCACAACCTCTCCAGGACCTGAAGAAGGGGCACTACTGTGTATTGTAAAGTGGTGTAATATGGATCAAGAGCACTGTATGCGGTGTAATGTGAACTAGATTGCGCTACTGTCACAGTACTGTGGCGTAACGTAAACTGTGTGGCGTGACGTAACTGTGTGGCGTAATGTAAATTAGGGGTACAATTGTGTGGGCACACCCTTTCCTCGCGAAACCACAACCCATTTTGCTGCATTCACCTTCGGTGCGCACTGTCCCTCTCTTAAGTATGGGAGAGAGGGCGCAAAATGTACAGTTTGCAGGGAGGCACCAAACCCCCTAGCACCGGCCCTGGGTGAGGGGGTGGACTTGGATGGGATGGGGGGGGGGGGGGGGGGGCAAAGCATTTTGTCGCACCTGGGCCCACCGCTCGCTAGTTCCGCCACTGGTACCAGACTTATTTTACTGCTTATATATATTTCAAAGACGTTGACATTAATAACTATCTAGATTTCAAGAGCTGTTATCATAAGAAAAGGAAAAGCAACTTGCCTTTTTCTCAGCTCATAAGGCTTAGACGCAATTGTACCTCCCTGACAAAATTTGAAGAGCAAGTGGAAGTGTATAATAGCCGGTTCTTAGAGAAAGGTTATTCGTTATTCCTGATTGAGGCAGCGGTAACTAAAGCAAGCCAATTAGAGAGAAAAAACCTAATAAAAAATAAGAAATCAAATAAAGCAGAAATAAAATAAGATACTTTTTTCTGTCCCTTCGTTGCACAACATAATGCCTTCAATGAGGATATTCAGAATAATTTGATGTGTAATTGGCACATAATACAAATGGACCCTATTCTCTCAGAACATATTCCCAAGAGACCTGATATCGTCTTTAGGAGACCGAAAATGTTGAAGTCTTTTTTAACACCAAGGGGTAAATTTACTAAGATGGGAGTTCTATGTAAGATGGGATGTTAGCCATAGCAACCAATCAGATTCTTCTTCTCATTTATCTAGCACCTTCTAGAATATAATACCTGGAATCTGATTGGTTGCTATGGGCAACATCCCATCTTAAATAGAACTCCCATCTTAGTAAATTTACCCCCAAGTCTAATTCCTAATTTGACAAATAATATAAACAAGGACTTATTTTTAAATAAATGTGAGGGATTTTACATGTGGAAAATGTAAAGTGTGTCCACATGGTTTAAAAGGAACAAAAACATTTAGTATTATCATTAACACTAGTAAAATGTTTAAGATAAAAGGGTCTATTAATTGTAATAACACTCATGTTATTTATCTACGTGAATGTGATTGTGGCAAAAAATATGTGGGCAAAACGAAAAGGGTACTCAAATTAAGAATTTTAGAACATCTAAGAAATATTAAGAATAACATCAATAATCATAGTGTGCCCCGACATTTTAAACAATGTAATTTGGGTTATCCTTCATCTCTTAAATTCATTGAGTTGGAACATATACCTGTTAATAAATGGGGGGGCGATAGACTGAAAGATCTTAGTAAACGAGAAACATTGTGGATTGTTACCCTGCATACGCTGCACCTGAGAGGGTTAAATGAAGGTTACGAACTGACTCCGTTTATATCCTAAGAACCCTTTTTACTATTGCATGATCCTCCTTATGTCTTTGTGCTACATTCTTCCTTATTGCTACATTTTTTCTTTATTGTTACATTTTTCTTTATTGTTACATATGTATTTCCTCTTGCTGCTGCGTACATATAAAAATTTGAATTGTTTGTACTTCTAACCATTATGCACTACGCTTTGTATATGTATCCGTTTAATCATGCAGTAAATGTATTAGCGGCTGGAGGTGTATACCTGTGCAAAATATTTTATTGTTACGGTTATAATAACTGTGTCTCTATTACGGCACTATTACATATTATTATCAATATGTTTTCTAATGATTTGTGATTTTTTAACTTTGAGAGGCCTTATTGCAGGGATGGGGAACCGTCGGCCCTCCAGCTGTTGTTGTACTACACATACCAGCATGCCTTGCTACAGTTTTGATATTTGGCCATGCTAAAACTGTTTCAGGACATGCTGGGATGTGTAGTTCAACAACAGCTGGAGGGCCGAAGGTTCCCCATCCCTGCTCTATTGGCTATTGAGTTTACACAGAGTATTTAGGTTTCTTTGTAGTAGTGTCAAGCCAATCCCTCTGACGAAGTCCTGAGTGACGAAACCAGTAGGTGCATGGCTTTATGCAGATTTCGGTCGGAGGATGCGGTGGAGTATGTGCCTTCGGGTTATTGTTTTAAGCTGTTTTACAAGCGGTGGTTATACCGCCACCTTCGGTATGGATTATAGCTGCTAACTGTGTATGCTGTGTGAATAAACTGTGATACTTTTAATGCACTGTTTGGCGCCACTTTTTAATCACTTTTAGACATCTATTTCCTGACTGGAGCCGGGTGTAAGGGGAGGATGACAGTTGATCACTGCAGCGTGCTGATTGATTGATGTGGTCCATGAGAAGAAGTTGATGCTAGTGCCTAATTGCCTCATAGTAATCTTTATATATATATATGTAAAGAATTCTCATGGGAGCTAGACCCCCTCAGATTTCACAATACAATGTTTAAAAAACTTTTTTATTTATTTTATTTACATAAAATAAACAATGTACTTGATAACATCGTCAACTAACGTCTATGACGTCGAAATAAAAACCTTTTTGGAGATTACATACATCAACACTGTGATAATATACTGTTTTTACAAAAGTCTGAAGAATTTTAGTCTGGAGGTATATACTAATGCGTAGAGAATATCATCTTCAACCAGATAATTCAGATGTATGTGTTAATCCGCCAATTTGTAGAAACCTAACGCGTTTCGTCTGTTAGGCCTTCATCAGGGGTAAGAAATAAAATACGTTAACAGAATAATAACCACTGGTGGAATTCTCAGTATATCACATCCATTAAAGGGTGGGGAATATAGTCAATATTCAACATATATCAAATTGGCTTCACCAGAAAATATATATACAGACTGGAATGCGATGCTGTATAAATCCCAAATTAGCTTCACCAGAAGGTATACAAACTGGGATAAGGTGCTGTAAATATCCTTATTCCAAAGTGTCAGGATCAACTTCCCAGCTATGTGTGTATATATATATATATATATATATATATATATATATACTGATAATGCTGATTTATCCTTAGGAATGAAAGCTATACCTTAAACACACCTTAAATACACTTTACCATGGAGCCGCTGCGGCCGCTGTACTTAATACACACTCTATGTACTTTGTACGCTATTAGCGTACAAAGTCCCGTGCTGTGTACGGACTTAGCGTACAAACACCACGCTGACGGTACAAAGTACACACAGCGCGTACACACCCAGATGAGCACACTTTAAACCTTATACAGCAATATGATGCGTTACTAATACACTTTAAACCTTATACAGCAATGCAATGCGATAGCAATTCACCTTTGAACCTTAGCAGGGAAAGGAAGACACAACACCAGTTTGTAATTAAACCGCTGGGTTCCGACACCACAGCGTATTATTGCTGAAAGGGGGTTACAATACAATCAATACAATACAATATATAACAGAGTAAATGGCTACAGTCAATGTTACATACGTGAGTGGATTCGCCGCGCTACCCAGTCTGGTTCTCCGTCATCTGATAGATAACGTTGTGAGTCTTGTGTCTGACCAGGCCTGCTGCAGGCTCTCTTTATACAATTCATCCAAAACATAACACAATGGATACTGTAATCTCTTTGTCCATTGGACACAGGGATGGTCATTTACAGTACAGGAGAGGTCATAGGTCGGTTTGAATAGGTGGGCGATGTCTGTTCCAACTGCTCTTGTGGGTGGTCTCTTCTGGATTCCCGCCGCATACATAATGTACAGTAAATACAGTTTATATCTATATCCTGCTCCTGCACATAACTATCCGCAGGAACATGCGATCTTTCTCAAACCAACACCGGAATGTTACCCTTAAAATACCCTTCAGCTGGATACCAAACACCACCTTGTAACCTTGTTCTGTCCCCTCCTATCCTGTAAAGGTGAATCCTTTTGTTCTGTTACCATTTAAACTGCTGTTACTTTCTGGTGTGGTGCAGGGAGACTATGTGTACATTGTGCACTATTTGCATTAAATATGTAATGTGTTTTGATAGCCTTCCATGCGTTCACAAACTCTACCGTAAATACTCATACCACGCGCTAATACGCAGGACCGAGGGAGCGACCATACGCAAATTGCGAATATGCGCACGCACAGCAGAGCAAGTACGTGCACGGAGGCCATCTGTGTGTAGTTTGTACATGATGTGTGTACTGCAATATTTTTTGACTTTGACAATACACTGCTCAAAAAAATAAAGGGAACACTTAAACAACACAATGTAACTCCAAGTCAATCACACTTCTGCGAAATCAAACTGTCCACTTAGGAAGCAACACTGATTGACAATCAATTTCACATGCTGTTGTGCAAATGGAATAGACAACAGGTGGGAATTATAGGCAATTAGCAAGACACCCCTAATAAAGGAGTTGTTCTGCAGGTGGTGACCACAGACCACTTCTCAGCTCCTATGCTTTCTGGCTAATGTTTTGGTCACTTTTGAAAGCTGGCGGTGCTTTCACTCTAGTGGTAGCATGAGACCGAGTCTACAACCCACACAAGTGGCTCAGGTAGTGCAGCTCATCCAGGATGGCACATCAATGCGAGCTGTGGCAAGAAGGTTTGCTGTGTCTGTCAGCGTAGTCCAGAGAATGGAGGTGCTACCAGGAGAGAGGCCAGTACATCAGGAGACGTGGAGGAGGCCGTAGGAGGGCAACAACCCAGCAGCAGGACCGCTACCTCCGCCTTTGTGCAAGGAGGAACAGGAGGAGCACTGCCAGAGCCCTGCAAAATGACCTCCAGCAAGCCACAAATGTGCATGTGTCTACTCAAACGATCAGAAACAGACTCCATGAGGGTGGTATGAGGGCCCGACGTCTACAGGTGGGGGTTGTGATTACAGCCCAACACCGTGCAGGACGGTTGGCATTTGCCAGAGAACACCAAGATTGGCAAATTCGCCACTGGCGCCCTGTGCTCTTCACAGATGAAAGCAGGTTCTCACTGAGCACATGTGACAGACGTGACAGAGTCTGGAGACGCCAAGGAGAACGTTCTGCTGCCTGCAACATCCTCCAGCATGACCGGTTTGGCAGTGGGTCAGTAATGGTGTGGGGTGGCATTTCTTTGGGGCGGCCGCACAGCCCTCCATGTGCTCGCCAGAGGTAGCCTGACTGCCATTAGGTACCGAGATGAGATCCTCAGACCCCTTGTGAGACCATATGCTGGTGCGGTTGGCCCTGGGTTCCTCCTAATGCAAGACAATGCTAGACCTCATGTGGCTGGAGTGTGTCAGCAGTTCCTGCAAGACGAAGGCATTGATGCTATGGACTGGCCTGCCCGTTCCCCAGACCTGAATCCAATTGAGCACATCTGGGACATCATGTCTCGCTCCATCCACCAATGTGGCGTTGCACCACAGACTGTCCAGGAGTTGGCGGATGCTTTAGTCCAGGTCTGGGAGGAGATCCCTCAGGAGACCATCCGCCACCTCATCAGGAGCATGCCCAGGCATTGTAGGGAGATCATACAGGCACGTGGAGGCCACACACACTACTGAGCATCATTTTGACTTGTTGTAAGGACATTACATCAAAGTTGGATCAGCCTGTAGTGCAGAGGTTCCCAAACTGTGTGCCGTGGCTCCATGGGGTGCCTCGGGACACTTGCAGGGGTGCCCTGGGTTGGTGGTCCAGGACCAATTCAAATTATTCATGGTCAATATAATAGGCAAAACCAGTGCTGGTCAAGTCATAAAATATGTGGCCAAACAGAAGCAAATCTTGTCCCTCACCACACAACTGACCCCAAGGATGACATATAAATGCGATCTACTTAATGTAATATTTCTTTCTAAATTTCTCAACAAGAAATTTTTGGCCTAGGGGTGCCTTGAAAAAAATTCTGATATTCTAGGGCGCCGTGATTCAAAAAAGTTTGGAAACCACTGCTGTAGTGTGTTTTTCCACTTTCATTTTGAGTGTGACTCCAAATCCAGACCTCCATGGGTTAATAAATTTGATTTCCATTGATAATTTTTGTGTGATTTTTGTTATCAGCACATTCAACTATGTAAAGAACAAAGTATTTAATAAGAATATTTCATTCATTCAGATCTAGGATGTGTTATTTTAGTGTTCCCTTTATTTTTTTGAGCAGTGTATGTATATATATATATATATATATACACACACACACACACACACACACACACACACACACACACACACACACACACACACACTTAGATGGCAGATCCATTAAATACATACTGTATAACCCTACATCAGAGATCTTGACGGCGGACCGGTGGGGTATCCCAGACACCTGTCCCAACAAAGTACAACACACTGTAACACTCCTCAATCTTCCTGTAAATTGGGACGAAGGACCTAATTGATACTGTCCCATGAAAATCGGGACTGTTGTGAAGTATGCATATGCGTGTTATTAATTGCTCTTGTATATAAAGCAACTTATATTTTAATTGCTTGTTACTAAGTGTAACATGCTAGACATAATAGTATTTATTAAAATGACTGGAATCTCCCTTAGGGTAAGATTAAATAATATCCATAGACGCCAGTGGGACAGTGCCAAATTATTGTGAGTAATGGTACCGAGGATACATGTAAAACAAAGCATCTCTTTGACATTGGAACAGGCTTGTTTTAATTTGTAAAAAAAAAACATGGAAACATTTTTTTTTTTTTTTTTGGGGAGAACCAACTATTTTATTCTCTCTTTTGCTCTCCAAATCTATAAAACAGTGATTAATGTTTCATCTGCAGCCAGATGACAACTGCCCAGCGACTATAATGAAATACCTTGATTAGCTCTGTGACAGGTTCCACCAGCCCAGTAGAGTGTCACACTTTTAGCTTTCTGTCAGTACCACAAACTGAACAGCAACTTCAAAGCCAACCAGCATCTGAACAGCTTTAGGGCAGAAGAGGAATGATGTACAAGGGTGTTTGATTATAGGATATGATGGGACATGCCTTTGACCTGAAACATGCAGACAGAGCAATATCTTACCTGTTAGAAAACACAAGCAACTACTTAGGCATGTGTACAACGGCTCAAGGTCTAAAATTAGTGTCAATTAAGTTCAGGATATAAATTATCTCCAAGTTGTGAGGCAATCTTAGTATTTTCATGTTGCAATGGATTCTGAAAGTGTGTGTGTGTGTGTGTGTGTATGTGTGTGTGTGTTTGGGTGGGGGGGATGGGTTTTAGAATTCCTGGTGATCTCAGGGGAGCATGGATTGGAAGAGCTTCACGGGTGGGGCCCAATATGATGAGGAGCCTGGACCTAAGGTAGGAGCAACCGATGTCTCTATAATTGTCAACAATAACTCTGTACCCCACATTATATTTAAGCTTAAAAAAACCAAAAGGATTAATGTAGTTCATAGGTCCTCAAAACTTAGTCTTCAGTACCCCAAACAGTTTATGTTCTTCAGGTCTCATCGCATCATCACAAGTGAAATAATTAGCTCCATCTGTGGATCTTTTAGAATGTGTCAGTGAGCAATGAATACATCTGTGCACCTGCTGGGTAACCTGGAAAACGTGAGCTGTTTGTGGTCCTGAGCACCAAATTTGAGAACCATAGATGTAGTTGATCTGGAAAAGACTGTAATGTTAGATCCAAGTATAAACCACTGCCCGTGTATTTGGCTGCAACAAACCAACCATGAATCATCATAAGGGTATATTTATTAAAGTGCTGGTTTACAGAAGTGGAGATGTTGTCCATAGCAACCAATCAGATTCTAGCTAGTATCTTCTAAAAGGTGCTAGATAAATAAGTAGAATCTGATTGGTTGCTAAGGGCAACATCTCCTCTTCTATAAACCCTCACTTTAGTAAATATACCTCATAAAGTCTACATAGAATCACTCTTGATCAGAGTATTATCAGGCATAGGGGAAATTTTGGTACTAACATAGAGCAGCCATGTATCGCTGAGGATCAAGCCTTAAAGTGGTCCTGGAGAGGTGGTGGAACTCATTTATCCCCCCACCTACCCCCCTTCGTCCTTCACATTAAGCAGAGCCAAGGCCGGTGCTGGGATTTTTGGCATCCCCCTATAAATTAGTACCCTACTTCCCATACTTTATGTAGGGACATTGATCTCACAAAGAAGCAGCGTGATCACAAAATAGTACCCCCAATTCTAATTACACCACACAGTAGCACAATCTTATTCACATAACACCGCATGTATTGCCCCTGATTCATATTAAACCACATAGTAATGCCCTTTATTCAGGTTGTCACTCAGTAGTGCCCTTTATTCAAGTTGTACTACCCTTTATACACATTATACACAGTGCCCCTTATACACAATTCTCACAGTTGTAGTGCCCCTTACACACAATGACCACAGTAGTGCCACTTATACACATAATGCCCACAGTTGTAGTGCCCCTTACACATAATGACTACTGTAGTGCTGCTTATACACAAAATACCCACAGTAGTAGTGCCACTTATAAACAGAATATCCACAGTAGTAGTGCCCCTTGCACATAATGCCCACAATAGTAGTGCCCCTGACACATAATGCCCACAGTAGTGCCTGTAATACACATCTCTGCTTCTGTCACCCCAGCGGCTTTCCCACCTCTCTTATCCCTTCAGCCTCCTCTCATCTTGTCTTCAAGATGCACAGAGCCTGCTCCTATTCATGGCTCTTCTTCACTTCAGCAGCGGTGCCAGCATGACATCACTGTCAAAGTCAAAAAATATTCCAGTACACATACCACGTACTAACAACACACATGCCTGCTGCACGTGCACTTGTTCCGCCGTGCGTGCACATATCCGCAATTTGCGTATGATCGCTCCCGCAGTCCTGTGCGCGGTATGGGTATTTACGGCGGAGTTTGTGAGCGCATAGAGGGTTATCAAAACATTACATATTTAATCCAAATAGTGCACATTGTACACATAGCCCCCTGCACCACATCAGCAAGTATCAACAGTTTAAATGATTCCAGGACTAAGGGATTCGCCTTTGCATGATAGGAAGGGACAAACTACGGTTATAAGGTGATGTCTGGTATCCAGCTGAAGGGTATTTTAAGGGTAACATTCCGGTGTTGGTTAGAGGAAGATCGCATGTTCCTGCGTATAGTTATGTGCAGAAGTAGAATATAGATATAAACTGTATTTACTGTATATTATGTATGCGGCGGGAATCCAGAGGAGACCACCCACAAGAGCAGTTGAGAAAGACATCGCCCACCTTTTCAAATCAACTTATGACCTCTCCTGTAATGTAAAGATGCATCCCTGTGTCCAATGGACAAAGGGATTACAGTATCCATTGTATTGCTTTTGGAAGTAGCGTATAAAAGGCCTGTTGCTGCCTGGCCGGTCAGAAGACTCTTAACGCTATCAACCTGATTAGCGGAGGACTGGACCAGGAAGCGCATGCGAATATTTTCACGTATGTACATTGACTGTAGCCATTTACTCTGTTGTATTGTAGTGTATAAATTGTATTGTTATCCCCTTCCAGATATATACGCTGTGGTGTCGGAGCCCAGTGTTTAACTACAAATCGGTGTTGTGTCCTCTTTTCCCTGCTAGGGTTTAAAGCGTATTACATTACCTAACTGTATAAGGTTTAAAAGTGTATTGATAAGGTGTGTACGCGCTGCGGGTACTTTGTACCGTCAGCGTTGCATAAGGTTTAGAGTGTAATAACATAATTGCATTGCATTACTAATAAGGTTTACCCCCAGCGCGGCATTTGTACGCTAAGTACGTACACGGTACGGGACTCTGTACGCAAATAGCGTACAAAGTACGTAGCGTGTGTATTAAGTCTAGCGGCCGCAGCAGCTCCATGGTAAAAGTGTGTTTAAAGGTATAGCTTTATGGTTTATGATAATAACGACATTATCAATTAGGGGCATCGTCCGGTTTTTCCTCATACCCGCAGCCTAGCAGGTTAAAGCAGACTTTATCTATCAGCAAAGGGCGGAAGGGTATCCTATGTGAACCTTTTCCTGGCCGTAGAATACACTGGAAACCCTAAGTTATTGCTGATTAGATGGCGTCTGCTCTGCATGGTTTGTAGGGATGCTGGTGGGACCCGTAAAGTAAATACGCAAAGCTATTTTAAAAATCTGTGAATTTTTATTTTTGGCGCCAAATGCGCACACAACACAAGCATACACCTGTACTTTGTATTTGTATACCTGCTGCATTGTTGCCATAAGTACTGATTACTAGATTCATTTAGACCTGTACGGAGAAATTTGTTGCTATTTAGTTTAAAATATAGAATAAATATTAAGGAAATAAGCGTAAAACACAAATACAGTCTGGCCTAGTTAAACAGGTTTATACAGAAAGAAACTGTGTTGTGTTAAGGGAGCGATTATAGGTAATATCGCTTACATTTATAGAAGTGTGGGATTTGTGCTATTGCGGACGTACGGTTTTTGTACACGTGTCTCGGACAAAGTACGGGACTGCGTACGCAACGTAAAGACATACGCAAAGTCGCGTGTTTACGCAACGTGCGTAAGGGTACGATGCTAAGTACAAATTACACAATAGCATTGTTTAGTTTAGGGGCGGAACAGTAGCCACGATACAATAGCACAAATTGCTCGGTTTCCAAAATTTAATTTAAATAAAACCTTTTTTACTGTATTACCTCTGGTACTAAGGCTGTTTATCTGAATGAAAGTGAATTTTCTGTACAGAAAAACCAAAGTGTGTTTGAGTGAACGAACGTGAGTGTGCAAACATAATAAAGGTTTTGTGGACCCAGTGAATTCGGGATCCCGTAGAAGTGGTACACCAGGTGAGTGGAGACCTGGTGGCGTGAGAATAGCTGGCTCACGTTACTAGAGATTGAAGTACAAAGGAGCAAGGTAGCAGAGTACCGCGGCCCAAGAGGTCAGCGAGGTTTAGAGTACCGCAGCCCAGGGGGTTAGCGAGGTTGACCCATATAGGCCCGTTTTGATACGCTCCGGCTGAGGTTTCGCAGCATAAAAAATCGATTCCATTGGTCGTACGGCGGATAAGTAACAAGTACCTATACGCTGTGCGATTGGACCGCGCGTGAGTGCAGGGCCGTCTTTTCGTATGGGCTCAATGGGCTCTTGGCCAAGGGCCCCAGGAGTATAAGGGCCCTAGGCTGATAGCTGAGGGTCCCCTCTTTCCAGGGGTACCAGATTTTTGAAAATCGGACCTGGGGAACCGGAGACATCCGACTTGAAAGCAGTGGTCCCAATCCAAACCTGTTAATTGCTCCTCCCAGCCACATATCTCGGGTTCTGTCGGACTTAGAGTTTTTCTGAGGATATACTCCAAAAGCTGAGATTTTCCACTTTCTGTGGACACTGGCAGCTTGTCTACATTATGGCCAGAACCAGAGATATCAGCCTTCCAGCAGCTGGTCCCTGCTCCAGCTCCAGACGCCGAATATGCAGTTTTAGATTTTCATTGGTGGATTGCTCTGGTTCCTGAACTCTGATCCCCAAGTCCTCAGAACCTTCTGAAAGGTGAGACTCTCTAGTTTTTTAAACTCATTCAAA
Source organism: Pseudophryne corroboree (assembly GCF_028390025.1). Taxonomy (NCBI): domain Eukaryota; kingdom Metazoa; phylum Chordata; class Amphibia; order Anura; family Myobatrachidae; genus Pseudophryne; species Pseudophryne corroboree. The sequence continues at coordinate 578,054,542 of NC_086449.1, forward strand.
GTTAAGAAATACATTTTCAGGAACTTGAGATATCTGCAGCCAGGCAAGCTGCTCTCCAACCAGAAAATTATAAATATTAAGCCCACTCCACTATTAACCCCTCCCCTACGTATTAAACACCCCCTACAACCCTGGAAGTCATGTACCAGAGCTTCTTCATTCAGCCCAATGCCCCCTTTTACAGTTTAGCCCCATCTGTGCAGTAAAGGAGTAATTAGCAGAAATTACTGTTCCAGGTCCTGCATGCTGAGCGGAAGATAGAACACCCACTACGGCCCGCTGGACATCAAAGCTGCCGCTGCTAGCACCCCCACCCCTACTGCTGGAGGATGGGTAGGGGGCCCAGTGCATTGCTGTGCCCAGGGGCCTACACTGCTGTTAAGACGGCCCTGCGTGAGTGGGTGCAATAGTTAGCGCAACGTGATACTCTTTTTACGAGCTTTGCGTAAAATCGCGGGATCATTAGCGCTGAATATAGCATACGCAAGCGTAATTTGTGTATAATAAAGGTTTAGGGAATTTTCGCTGGTCTCTCTCAGGAACTCTCCAACGACCAATATTTACTGGAAAGGGTAAGTCACTCCCAGAAACTTCCAGTGAATAGAGGTTACACAGGGCCCTAGGTTGGGTAAATACCTTCGCTAACGACAGTGTATGGTAGTATAGGCCAACGTGGGCGTGAGCGGGTGAAATATTGAGTATTTTGGTTATTTTTGTGGGATTAGCCAAAAGGAATATACCTGCAAAATATGAGGGCCAGTTGCTCAAGTAAGGGACGGTCAACCAGGGTTCAGGTTGACATTCCGCGGCCCAGGGGGTCGGCGAGGTACATAATGTGTGAGAAGCATGGACCACACACACAAGTTTTTTGCAATGAATGGGAACGTATGACTGCCGAAGATAGGGAACCATTCCCTAAGGTAGGCAGTTTTGAACCAGAGGTATTGCAGAATTTAAGGATTAGGATATGTCTGATAAAATCCCGAAAGCAAAGGGTCAGACACACAAACTGTTTAAATTTATGGCAGCAAGAGGGCGATATGCAAAGGGAACTAGCTTATGCAGCAGGTTCCAAACCTAGCAGGAAAATGATGGCAACCGCACCACCACCACCACCACCGTATATTGTAGGGGAGAAAGTGGCTACAGACAATGGCATATTGGTATCCGATAAGAGTATAGTGTTAGGCGCCGAGGGTCCGCCCGTCAGTGCGGCCCGGCGCCTAGCAACTAGGGACGCCGCATGCGGACAGCCGCCGGCTCCCTAGCAACGCTAGACGCCGGGCGCACGGAGCCGCTCAGACCCTAGCAACGGGGACGCCACTGTCGGACCGCGTTCCCCGTTGCTGGGTCTAGATTAATCACCTCATTGGTATCCTGGCCGTGCAGCATGCAGCTGCACGGCATGATTGTTAATTACCCTGTCTGGCTCCTGATTGGAGAGCTCCCAGTTAAAAGCACTCTCTGGACTTCTCACAGACGCCGGTAATAGCTTCCTGTTTGCTGTGTCTGTTGCAGAGAGTTTTCCAGTCCTGTCTATCCGGTCGTTCCTGTCCTCAGTGGTCCAATACTCGGAAGTTGTCATCTTTTCCTGGAGTCCTGACCGAGCACCTTTAACATCCTGTGGTGTTCGTGAGTCGCGGCGTAGCCGTGTGTTGCGGCTTGACCGCTTACTATTTATTATTTGGTTATATTGTGTTTCGGAGCTTTTGCGGAGGATTCCGCTCCCACAAATCCACTCTGGTATCCAGCGGTGCTGGATAGGAGTAACGGATTCGTGGATTTTTGGTTGTCCTTTTCCCTGGCGGTTTGTCCGCACATACTTCTGGTTTAAGTTAGTTAGCTTGTAGTCCCTGGCCTGGTTGCTTAGTCGGAGGGCCCCTTGTTGTCACCCTGTCTCGGATTTCCCTTTGTCTCCCATTGGGACCTGGGGGGGCATCGGAGTTGGGCAGACATAGTCCGCCCTTCAAACGCGGCTGCCATGGGCTCAAGCAACCATAGTCTCGCAGGGGATTTCTGATAACACGGGCGAGACAACGGAGTTAGGGCGCCAGGGGTTACTAGGCTTTCCTGCTCCCGTAACCAGCATTCCATTCCAGTACTCTGACCTCCGTCATAAGATCACCTCTGGTCAGACGTACTGGTATCATAACATTATTACCGGCCAAACTAAAATTTAAAATTAAACAGGGTTTGATTTTTTCCCTTATTTCAGTTTGGAAGATTTGTCGGCCTCATGAATCCCACTGGTGTAGGGCCAAATCCTGGCCAGCTTCTAGTTAGTCAGATTCAAGAACTTACTCAGATGGTTCAGGATCTATCCCTTCGGGTGAGGTCACAGGAAGATCTGTTACGGACTTCCCCGAGGGTCGTTCCTGAACCAAAAATGCATTTGCCTGACCGTTTTTCTGGGGATAGAAAGCAGTTTTTTAATTTTAAAGAGTCTTGTAAACTTTATTTTCGTTTAAGACCAGTCTCCTCAGGTACGGAATCTCAGCGGGTCGGAATTATTATTTCTTTACTTCAGGGGGATCCCCAGACCTGGGCTTTTGGTTTAAGAACTGACGATCCGGCATTGTTGTCTGTAGACGCCTTTCTGGGGTCTTTAGGGCTATTGTATGATGACCCTGATAGAGAGGCATCCGCCGAGAGTCATTTGCGTGCTCTCAGACAGGGTAAGAATCCCGCAGAGATTTATTGTACGGAGTTTCGCCGTTGGTCGAACGACTGTGGATGGAATGACCCAGCCCTGCGCAGTCAGTTTCGCCTCGGCTTATCTGAGTCTATAAAAGACAGTCTCCTTCAGTATCCCGCTCCTGAGACTCTTGATAAACTCATGGAGCTTTCTATTAAGATTGATCGTCGTCTCAGAGAGCGGAGGGCTGAAAAAGGAGCATCTGTCGGGTCTACTCCTGGTGTTTTTTCCATTCCTGTGGACATAGAGGAGCCCATGCAGATAGGTCTCTCCAAGCTGTCTCCTGAAGAAAGAACAAGAAGGCAAAATTCTGGTCTTTGTTTGTACTGTGGGAGTAAGGGACATTTTGCCCGTAATTGTCCGAACAAGTCGGGAAACGCCTCGACCTAGTGAATTGTGAGGGGGTTCACTTTGGTCTGCAGCTTATCTCCTCAAATAATTCACTGTTAGTCCCAGCTAAAGTTTCCTTTGGCAGCCTCTGTTCCTCGGTGTCGGCTTTTGTTGACAGTGGAGCTGCAGGGAACTTTATGGACTTAACGTGGGCCAAGGCCTTAGGTATTCCTCAGTTAGCCTTGGGTAGGTGTATCACCATGCATGGTTTAGATGGGAGTCCCTTGTCCAATGGGGTTATTTCTCTCTGTACTCCTCCTGTACTATTTTCGGTAGGAGCTCTTCATTCCGAAAAAATTGAATTTTTCCTTACCCATTGCCCAGCAGTTCCAGTGGTTCTGGGTCACCCTTGGCTGGCCTTTCATAATCCCATCATTGATTGGCAGTCGGGGGAGATCTCACAGTGGGGTACCATCTGTAATAAGGAATGTATTACGCTTCCCATCAGAATAGCTGCTGTCATTCCCGCACCCATTCCTGTGGAATACCAGGATTTTGTTGATGTATTTTCCAAGGGCAATGCGGACATTCTGCCTCCCCATCGGCCTTATGATTGTGCTATTGAGCTAATTCCTGGTGCCACTTTGCCTAAGGGAAGGTTATATGCATTGTCCGGACCAGAAACTGTGGCCATGAATGAATATGTTAAAGAAAGCCTAGGGAAAGGATTTATCAGGCCGTCTAAATCCCCTTTAAGTGCAGGCTTCTTCTTTGTGGAGAAGAAGGATGGATCACTCAGACCTTGCATTGACTTTAGAGCCTTGAATAAAATCTCAGTAAAAAATACTTACCCTTTGCCGCTGATTTCTGTCCTCTTTGATCAGCTACGTTCGGCTGTGATTTTTTCTAAGATTGACCTGAGAGGAGCATATAACCTCATCCGAATCAAGTCAGGGGATGAGTGGAAAACGGCATTCAGTACTCAGTCGGGTCACTATGAGTATCTGGTTATGCCATTCGGCCTGTCTAACGCTCCGGCAGTTTTCCAGGATCTCATTAACGATGTGCTCCGTGATTTTCTTGGAAGATTCGTAGTAGTCTATTTAGACGATATCTTGATATATTCTGACTCTATTGAACAACACGTTACCCAGGTGCGTCAGGTTCTAAAAAAATTACGTGAAAATCACCTATATGCCAAGCTGGAGAAGTGTGAATTTCATGTCACGGAGGTATCCTTTTTAGGGTACATTATTTCCCCTCGGGGATTCTGTATGGAACCGAAGAAGCTCCAAGCCATCCTTAGTTGGGCGCAACCCACCAACTTAAAAGCAATTCAGCGCTTTTTAGGGTTTGCGAATTATTATAGAAGATTTATTCACTCTTTCTCCGACCTAGTTGCTCCCATTGTGGCACTGACTAAGAAGGGAGCGGATCCAACCAACTGGTCACGTGAAGCTGAGTTATCTTTTCAGGCCTTGAAACAAGCCTTTGTCTCAGCCCCGGTCCTCAGACATCCCAACCCAGAATTGCCTTTCATTGTTGAGGTTGATGCCTCGGAGGTTGGAGTAGGGGCTATCCTATCTCAGAAGGATCCGGATTCTCTAGAATTACATCCTTGTGCCTTTATGTCCAGGAAATTCTCATCTGCTGAATCCAACTACGATGTTGGTAACCGGGAATTACTGGCTATTAAATGGGCTTTCGAGGAGTGGAGGCATTGGCTTGAGGGAGCAACACATACCATTTCAGTTTTGACTGATCACAAAAATCTTCAGTACATTGAATCAGCTAAACGGCTGAATGCCCGGCAAGCTCGTTGGGCTTTATTTTTTACTCGTTTCAAGTTTATTATCACCTTCAGGCCAGGTTCCAAGAATGCCAAGGCGGATGCCCTGTCACGCAGTTTTCTTCCAGTTCATGATAACAGTCCTGTTACTCCCATACTTCCGTCTTCAGTCATTCGGGCAGGCCTCACACAAGATTTATTTACCCAGTTAAAGCAGCTTCAACATCAAGCTCCTGGAAATACTCCTGCTGGTCGTCTTTATGTCCCTGAGTTTTTGAGAGCAACTGTTTTGACGGAGTTTCATGATAGCAAAGTTGCCGGGCATCCGGGGATCGCTAAGACTTTGGAATTAGTCTCCCGCTCAGTATGGTGGCCTGGTCTTTCCAAAGACATTAAGGAGTTTGTTTTTTCGTGTCAGGTCTGTGCACAGCATAAAGTTCCCCGTTCCTTGCCTATCGGTCAACTTATGCCCTTGAATGTTCCTCTCAGGCCATGGTCTCATATTTCCATGGATTTTGTGGTGGACCTCCCTCTGTCAGCCTGATGCCGAGTCATATGGGTGGTAGTTGACCGTTTTAGCAAGATGGCCCATTTCATTGCTCTTCCCCGATTGCCATCTGCCCAGGGATTGGCAGTTTTGTTCCTCCGCCATGTTTTCAGACTCCATGGGTTACCCACTGATATTGTTTCTGATCGGGGTCCACAATTCATTGCACAATTTTGGAAGTCTTTTTGTGCCTCTTTAAAGATGAAATTGTCTTTAACGTCTGGCTACCATCCCCAATCCAACAGGCAGACTGAGCGAGTTAATCAATCATTAAAACAATATTTGCGTTTGTACTCGGCCAAACTCCAAAATGACTGGTCCGAGTTTCTTCCGTTGGCGGAGTTTGCTTACAACAATGCCTGTCATTCCTCCACCAATGTGTCTCCATTTTTTACAGTTTTTGGTTTTCACCCCAGAGCTAATTCCTTTTTTCAACATTCCTCTGTCTCCTCACTGACCTTGACCGCTCATCTCAGACTCATTTGGAGAAAAGTGCACCTTGCTCTCAGAAAAGCGGCATTTCGGGAGAAATTTTTTTTTGACAGGCTCCGGCGGCCGTGCACTTTTAAAGTTGGAGATAGGGTGTGGTTGTCGACTCGCAACATTAGACTTCGACAAACCTCAGCCAAATTGGGCCCTAAATTTATTGGACCATTTCATATTATAAAAAAAATCAATCCAGTTGCTTTCCGGTTACGTTTACCAAGAACTCTCCGGATCGGAAATACTTTCCATTGCTCCCTGTTGAAACCATACGTTTCTTCCAGTAGATTTCCTCGGAAGATCTCTCAGGGGAAATCACCAATAGATGTACAGGGTCAGCAGGAGTTCTTGGTGGAGAAGGTTCTCGATTCCAAGTTGTCCCGGGGTCGGCTTTATTTTTTGGTACATTGGAGAGGTTATGGTCCAGAAGAAAGGTCTTGGGTCCTGGATGAGGATCTCCATGCCCCGAGGCTCAAAAAGGCATTTTTTCGAGAATTTCCTCAGAAACCTGGCCTTAGGGGTTCCTTGACCCCTCCTCAAGGGGGGGGTACTGTTAGGCGCCGAGGGTCTGCCCGTCAGTGCGGCCCGGCGCCTAGCAACTAGGGACGCCGCATGCGGACAGCCGCCGGCTCCCTAGCAACGCTAGACGCCGGGCGCACGGAGCCGCTCAGACCCTACACGGCATGATTGTTAATTACCCTGTCCGGCTCCTGATTGGAGAGCTCCCAGTTAAAAGCACTCTCTGGACTTTTCACAGACGGTAATAGCTTCCTGTTTGCTGTGTCTGTTGCAGAGAGTTTTCCAGTCCTGTCTATCCGGTCGTTCCTGTCCTCAGTGGTCCAATACTCGGAAGTTGTCATCTTTTCCTGGAGTCCTGACCGAGCACCTTTAACATCCTGTGGTGTTCGTGAGTCGCGGCGTAGCCGTGTGTTGCGGCTTGACCGCTTACTATTTATTATTTGGTTATATTGTGTTTCGGAGCTTTTGCGGAGGATTCCGCTCCCACAAATCCACTCTGGTATCCAGCGGTGCTGGATAGGAGTAACGGATTCGTGGATTTTTGGTTGTCCTTTTCCCTGGCGGTTTGTCCGCACATACTTCTGGTTTAAGTTAGTTAGCTTGTAGCCCCTGGCCTGGTTGCTTAGTCGGAGGGCCCCTTGTTGTCACCCTGTCTCGGATTTCCCTTTGTCTCCCATTGGGACCTGGGGGGGCATCGGAGTTGGGCAGACATAGTCCGCCCTTCAAACGCGGCTGCCATGGGCTCAAGCAACCATAGTCTCGCAGGGGATTTCTGATAACACGGGCGAGACAACGGAGTTAGGGCGCCAGGGGTTACTAGGCTTTCCTGCTCCCGTAACCAGCATTCCATTCCAGTACTCTGACCTCCGTCATAAGATCACCTCTGGTCAGACGTACTGGTATCATAACATATAGTTGATAAATGTACTAACGCTAACCCTTGCCAGTTGTATCCCATTTTAAATTTTCCCCAGGGCTGCGAGCAAGAAGATGAGCCCAGCACGATATCGGCACTCTCTCTAGCAGCCACCATACAGAATACTCAGGTGGGCACGGCCCAACCAGTCAGAGCAGTAGTAAGGCCCCCTAGCGGAGGGATAAGTGAGGTCGTGTCCACAGGTAAGTACGGTACCATACATTATGCAGAAACAATAGCACCTCAGATTGTGGAGTCAACTCAGAATGACGTAATTGAATTAAATCCTGTCAGGGTGATCGCAGTCCCCAATGGGAAGACTGACGCTCAAGGAGTCACTCCCATCAGGAACATTGCTATGCATTGTCCCTGGTCCCGGACAGAATTGAGGACAATTATGTCTGAATTTCCCGATCCCAGAAAGGATCTAGTCGCATGCCAGAGGTTCATTAAAGAATTAGGTAACGCCACCGAACCCACAAACAAAGATTGGCGAACAGTGCTACGAGTATGTTTACCTTCCAATATTGACCCCGCGAAATTCATTACTGATTGTAAATTAGATGCAGAAGTACCTCTCACTGATGAGTACACTCAGGAGAATGTACGACAGATCAATCTGCAATTAGGAGTATAATTCCCTACTGTTGTCAAATGGAATAAAATCTTTTCCATAAGACAAAAAGAAGGTGAAACGGCATCTGAATATTTCCATCGAGCACTGCAGGAAATGGATAGATACACTGGGGTCGAGGACATTAAGGAAAATGTACATCACAGGGAGGTAGCTGTGTCAGTATTAATGGACGGGTTAAAAGAGACATTAAGAACAAGGGTACAAACCTCTCTACCTAACTGGAGAGGTATCTCGGTGGCTGCATTAAGAGAGTCCGCTATCGAGCACGATCTGAACATCATTAAGCACAGGGAGTCACAGGGGGATAAGCTGATGACAGTAAGTATAAATGCCCTTACAACCAAACCACATCAGCCAAAACCCCAGACCCCTGATGGTAAGTCTCATGTAGTAGTATGCTATAACTGCCGGAAGGAAGGACATTTTGCACGGAACTGCAGTTATAAAGGCACACGTAAGGTATATCGACCCCCTAGACCAGGATATGAACCACATTATAATACACATGATAGGGATCAGGGATCGCATAGGAGAAGTTATGAGCCGCATGCAGGGGAAACAAGGAGGTACCCACCGAGGAGGGACTGGCAGACCTCTGAAAATTCTCAGCTATCCCCCTCACATATTGTAGCTGCCAGCGCGCTGCGGGAGGGTCACAATATACAATTGGGGTTGGGCCACACCTGTATTCTGCAGCCAGTGAAGTTGATTGCTAGCCTTGGTAGTGAACCTGAGGTCACAGTTGATGTAGCTGGTAGATCATTACCTTTTCTTGTAGATACAGGGGCGGCCAGGTCAGTGTTAAATTCAACGGTAGGTATGAAAACCACGGGTAAAACAATTTCGGCAATGGGAGTAACAGGAGTAGTACAACACTACCCTTTGAGTAGACCTGCGGAGATTATGATAGGGCATTTGCAGACCAAGCATTCCTTTTTGTTAGCTGCATCGGCTCCGACTAATCTACTTGGGAGAGATCTATTGTGTAAAATGGGGTGTGTCATATATTGTACTCCTGAGGGTGTCTTCCTGGATATACCCGAGAATCACGTTCAGGAAGTGCAGGATATGTTAGACACCCCACAAGGGCTAATGTCACACTCTGCTGGTATAGACAGGTGTCCATCCAAGGTAGAGGAAATGATCTCACAAATACCGGGTTCCCTCTGGACCAAAGATGGACAAGACACTGGATTGATGGCGAATGTAGCTCCCATAGTAGTGCAAATAAAAGATGGTAGGATAGCTCCAAAAATCTCACAGTATCCTCTGAAGCCAGAGGTGGAATTAGGAGTGTACCCAGTCATACAGCGCTTGCTACAACAGGGCATCCTAGTCAGGACATCCAGCACTGCCAATAGTCCCATCTTCCCTGTGAAAAAGAGTGGGGGGAGGGGTTACAGGCTAGTGCGGGATCTAAGAGGGATAAACAAGATAGTTGAGAGCCAATTCCCAGTAGTGCCAAATCCAGCTGTCATCCTCATGCAAATTCCCCCTACTGCAAAATTTTTCACTGTCATTGACCTCTGTTCTGCTTTCTTTTCTGTCCCTCTGCACCCTGACAGCCAATACCTGTTTGCATTCACATACAGGGGAGTACAGTACACCTGGACTCGCCTACCCCAAGGTTTCATTGACAGCCCAAGTATTTTCTCTCAGGCTTTGCATGACTGTTTACAATCCTTTCAACCTGAGAGCGGATCAGTATTAATACAGTATGTAGATGACTTACTGCTGTGTACTGATTCACTCGAATCATCCTTGAAAGACACGAAACAGCTTCTTTTTCACCTTTCTAATATGGGACACAAGGTTTCAAAGGATAAGTTGCAGTTGTGCCAGACCAGGGTAAAATATTTGGGACATTGCTTGACGCAAGGCCTTAGACACCTTACCGCTGATAGAATACAGGCGATTCGCGACATGACTCTGCCACAAACCCAGCAACAGATCCTCACTTTTCTTGGAATGTGTGGGTACTGCCGAAACTAGATCCCAGGGTTCTCCATACTGGCCTTGCCTTTGCAAGAAATGGTCTCTTCAAACAAACCAGATCGGTTCTCGCATACAGATGAGTCCGAACTGGCATTTGAGAGACTCAAACAGTGCCTATCACAGGCACCTGCATTAGGCATGCCAGATTATGGGAAACCCTTTGAGTTGTACGGTACGGAAAGTGCGGCAGGTGTGCGGCAGGTGTCCTAACCCAGAGACATGGTGATGCCAGCAGGCCGGTAGCTTACTACAGTGCACAGTTGGACACCGTAGCGTAGTCTCTCCCCACATGCTTGCGAAGTGTTGCAGCGATAGCTTTGCTAGTGAGTAAAAGCGAAGACGTAGTGTTAGGACACCACCTGACAGTCCATACACCTCATGCAGTGTCAGCCTTACTGAACTCCACTCAAACCAGACATGTCTCATCAGCACGGTTTACAAGGTGGGAATTAGCACTAATGGCCCCTGTAAACATCACCATAAAGAAATGCAGCGCACTAAATCCTGCAACTTATCTGCCGGGTGTGCCTGGACAGGCACAAAGGGTGGAGGATGAGAATGATGGTGAAGGAGGATTTAGTGCAGATACTGACACGCATGAGTGTATGGAATATCTGAACCAGACTTTCACTGCAAGACCCGACATTAGTGACAATCCACTGGAAGGCGTAGATTTTACCTTTTACACTGACGGTAGTTGCCACAGACAGACGGACTCGGGAGACTTGTGTACTGGATACGCAGTCGTAGATGACAGAGGTATCATAGAAGCTGAACCCCTGGACCCACCGCACTCAGCACAAGTTGCTGAGCTGGTCGCCCTAACCAGAGCGTGTGAATTGGCCAAGGGTAAGTCAGCTAATATATACACAGATTCTAGGTATGCCTTTGGAGTAGTGCATGATTTCGGGGCCCTATGGCGCCTCAGAAATTTCATGACGGCAGCTGGCACACCTGCAGCACATGCATCCCACATAAAAAGGCTTCTAACAGCGATACAGGAACCAGACAGAGTGGCTGTTATCAAGTGCAAAGCACATACTTACAACCAAGATCCAATCTCACTTGGTAACAGCCGGGCAGACGAAGCTGCTAAATCAGCAGCCAGCACCCCCATACAAACAGATATCACATCACTGATGATATTGAACACCATCAACACACAAAAATTAAGTGAAATGCAAAATTTGTGTTCTCCACAGGAAAAGGCAGTCTGGAGGTCAAAGGGATATGGCCAGGAGTCCTCAGGACTCTGGACAGGTGGACAGGGTAAGCCAGTGGCCCCCAGAGCATATCTTCCAAGCTTAGCTGAGGCGGCTCACGGTCTGACTCATCTGGGTAAAGAGGGTATGTGTAAGCTGGTGAGAGCCTACTGGTGTGCGCCAGGATTCTCTTCTCATGCGGGTAAGAGAGCAATGACATGTCTTATTTGCTTGAGGAAGAATATTGGAAAGTCAATACCAACAGAACCATCCCATATCCCGCCGACAGACGGCCCTTTTCAGGTAATACAAATTGATTTCATACAGTTACCACCCTGTAGGAATTTAAAATATGTGTTAGTCTGTATTGATGTGTTTTCCAATTGGGTAGAAGCGTTCCCTGCTGCCACAAATACTGCTACGTTCACTGCAAAGAAAATTGTGCAGGAATTTGTGTGTAGATATGGTATCCCTAGAATAATTGAAAGCGATAGGGGTACCCATTTTACAGGTGAAGTCTTTCAGGTTATGTGCAAACTGATGGGAATTAATAGCAAGTTGCACACTCCGTACCGCCCACAGGCGGGTGCGAAGGTGGAAAGAGTAAACAGCACTATTAAGAATAAGCTGAGCAAAGTGATGGCTGAAACTGGATTGTTGTGGCCAGAAGCTTTGCCACTAGTATTGTACAGCATCAGAACCACTCCCAGGTCCCCTCTTAATCTGTCCCCCTTTGAGATTCTTTTTGGTCGACAGCCCCATGTAATGATAGACCCCCAGGATGATTTGAAATGCAATAACGAAGTGACTGTAAAATATTTGGTTAAGATGAGCCAGCAGCTGAGGAATCAAAACAAAAATCTAAAGCTGGTGATTCCTGACCTGCCGAACAGTAATTGTCATGACATTGAACCTGGGTAATGATTCGAAATTTTCTACGCTCAGGTTGCCTCATTGACAAAATAAACAGAAGAAACCAATCTGTGCGCAACAGGATCACTTTTAAATGTATTGTTTTATTAATAATCCAAAATATGGATAGAAAAATAAAAATAAGAATATGGATAGAATATATAAATATAATTATAATACTTCAGGAGTGACCACACAAAAAAAATAATTATATATATTAAAACAATTTAACACAACCAGATTCTAAACCATCTGGATCATATGAAAAAACCCTGCAAAGATATCACAGTAGATAAAATCTGAACTCTTGATATATTAATCAAAATGGAATCCCTAAATAAAATCACAATACACTGCACTGATTCAATAATTATAAAACGTCCACATAGGCTGGCCAGCCTGTAATTAAATAGGGTGTATTTCACCCAAGGGTTCTCCAAGAGGATCAGTTATTTGGTCTCTGATATAATACTGTGATTAAAATGAAGAAAGGATCACCATAAAGTAGGTCATCTGTATACCAACCAAATGAATGCCGTCAGTGAATGTCGTCAGTGTATAACGAGTGTCTCCTCCAGCCGAGCGGTAAATATCCTCCCCGTGCCACCGATGTATGGAGATAATTTCGGCTGAATAACCGTCTCGTGCTGTCTCTTGCACCCGCACTGGTTCCCTTGTTGGGATCACCCGAGACCTCCGTTATCCGTATTCCACGTACCGGCATTCACCGTGCTGACTGGGTGCTGGCCAGACAGCACGGCTGGAAATTCCTTTACAGCCGGAGTCCAATCCACGAAGATAACCGGAGTCCCTTGCAGCGGGTTCCAGAGGTTCTATTTACCCCGCAATTAGGGCAGTAGTAGCCGGCGTTCACCGTGCTGCCTGGATAGCAACCAGGTATCGCGGCTGGATGATTCTTATGTAGCCAGAGTCCAATGTAAAAGGATGTATGGGATCCCTTGCAGCGGGTTTTTGGTTTTATAATTACCCAATAATTAGGGCAGTTGTAAATCGTCCGAATAGAGGGGTCACTCCACAGCCGTCACCTAACGCGTTTCTTGACCATCAGCCCCGGTCGTTTCATCAGAGGTCATTGACAGGTGGGAAGGACCGTACCAAGTCTTACTAACCAGCACAACAGCATTAAAGGTTGCTGAAAGAGAGACTTGGGTCCACTCGTCCCACTGTAAGAAGGTCGCTGACCCAGAGAGAACCCGTGACAAAGAGCAGTCTGTAGAGAACATCGTATCACTAGAGTGTCTGTTCCGGGATGGTTGGGAGACAGGACTGTTGTCACGACACCTGAGCGCGGAGAACAACAAGACCAAGAGGCGGTTGTCGCACCAGTTTTTCTTTTTTTATTATTTTCTCCATCTCCCACTACCCTCCTTCTCTCCTTCCTTTTCCTCCCCCTTCTTGTTTCCTTTCTCTCCCCTTAACAAGATGGACTTACCCCAAGAGACTGCGTTCCGGGTTTTCCTGCTAACCCTGTTGTTGACCAGAACAGTCTGTTTTGGTGAGAGTCCCAGAGAGGTCGAGAAAGGATCTGGAATGGGTTCTGATGGCGAGGACGGATTTGTAGAATTCCAAGAGCAACACATCACTCGAGCAAAGGCGAGTATCAGAAAACGATCTGGTAGTCAGGGAGCTCGGAGGCACTGTGAAGGGTTATTGGCTGAGGAAAATTGCATTTGTAGGAATTGTGAGAACATAGTTGAGGATGGGTGCATCCAGAGATGTCAGTCCAGCCTTAATATCAACATGGACCGTCATCCATTGAGTGATTACCACTCACTAGTGGGTAAGGTTTTAAACCAAACAGAATGCTGGGTGTGCTCAAAAGTACCTCATGGTCAGAGCAAGTCAGGATTAGTACCGTACCCTTTAGCAATAGATGAGGTACTCGAATTACGGGGTGGGAGACCGGTGGACAAGAAGTTTAATATTTCTAGGCCCCCTAGTTTGAAGCTCCACCAGTATCATGAAGATAGATCCTTATTATGCTTCAACATTTCCAATTTCCGAAAACCAGAAAATTGGGAGGTGACATGGAATAACCAGACCATGGCCTTTTCACACAGAGCTGATAGGATACCCATAGACTCTGAACTTGTACGCCAAATAGCCAACAGTGGAAGGTATTTTCGGTATAGGTATACCCGAGGAAGCAAGACCATGTGGGTTGGAGAATTATCACCAGGGTACTGTGCTCATATCATCCAGCCCGATAGTTGTACTGAACAGATGGGAGAACTAGGGATTGGGTTTTTCACGTGGAAAGTTTGTAATATGGTAATGTCATATTCTGTCCCATATGTTCTCCCCGATGATGCCTATTTCATATGTGGGAGGAAGGCGTATAAGTGGCTTGCCCCGAACTCAGAGGGATTGTGTTATGTTGGAAGAGTGTTGCCAGAGGTCATGACCATAACCCATGATAAGATGAAAGACGTTCACCGCAGTGCTCAGGCTCCTTATTCTCATACTCACTATAAACACATTGTCAAGAGACACCTTATAGAGAGGACAGAGCACGTAGGCTCTGATTTGATCCACGAATCCAACGGGATTCAATTCCTTCTCACATTAGACATCACCCGTACTGCCAGAGGAATTATAAATTATAGGTATATCCATGCGCTGGCGAACTTGATAGAAAATATCACTGAGATGTATGACGTCACCTTCAGGTATACGGGTAGGGAGTTGCAAGCTTACAAGACAGAACTGATCCAGCACAGGATGGTCCTTAATTATATCACAGCTGTGACGGGTGGGTACTGTGTCACTTTGGCAACTCAATATGGTGTGAAGTGCTGCACGTATATTACAAACAGCACTGATGACCCAACCGAGATCATCGATCAAAAGATGGACGATATCTTGCAGTTGAAGTGGGAGTTCCGAAGGAGACACAACCTTACCTTGACTGCTGTGAGTAATGAACTGACCGGCTGGGTCTCATGGTTGAACCCACGAAATTGGTTCTCAGGATTAGGAGAGTGGGCTCAAAATGTTATTATGAGTGTGGGAAAGTTTCTCCTTTGTATCCTGGGAGTCGTCATAATTTTTGGTTTGATATTTAGGTGTGTTCGAATTCTGATGCGGCGCAAGCACGGCACAAAATTGATGAGTTTAAGGAGCAGGGCCATTGTTACAGCAGCAGATTTAATTTACGACCCATCCATAGAGACAATGTTATGATAAGGATTGCAAATTAATTCCATGGCCTGTTTCTTTCACCCGTTTTTCCTTTGTCTCCCCCTTTGTCCAGATACACCCATCCGGAAAAGAACATCAGCCCTACCCAAGAATGTTTATGTAAATGTTTATGTGAATGTATTTTAGATATGTGTCTTATCTTCATCTCTACAACCTTCAGTTAGTGACACACATAGTCGACAGGTGATATCCACATATATTAGTACTCACATATGTTCCCCCTCCATGTATCATCAACTAAATGTGCACCCCATTTGTTGGAACAAGAAGCCGAAAAGAGCTCGGTAGTGTTTGTTGGCCCACTTACAGACCCTTAATACGGGATAAGAAGGATTTAATGTACACTTCGCAATACCTCGAAGCTTATCTAGAACATATATGGCACGATGATACATGCCCCTCAGACATGGATTCATACATACATGCTTTTACTATCCCACTAGGTCATACATTTCCCGCCTACACCTCTCCTCCTACCATCCAATCATCTGTAGATATTGTATTGTATATTTTTCTGTTTAATGTTTAGATAGTGGCAGTTATTGTTGACTGCCAAAGGGTGGACTGTCAAAGTCTAAAAATATTCCAGTACACACACCACGTACTAACAACAAACACATGCCCGCTGCGCGTGCACTTGTTCCACCGTGCGTGCACATATCCGCAATTTGCGTATGGTCGCTCCCGCGGTCCTGCGCGTGGTGTGGGTATTTACGGCGGAGTTTGTGAGCGCATAGAGGGTTATCAAAACATTACATATTTAATCCAAATAGTGCACATTGTACACATAGCCCCCCTGCACCACATCAGCAAGTATCAACAGTTTAAATGATTCCAGGACTAAGGGATTCGCCTTTGCATGATAGGAAGGGACAGACTACGGTTATAAGGTGATGTCTGGTATCCAGCTGAAGGGTATTTTAAAGGTAACATTCCGGTGTTGGTTAGAGGAAGATCGCATGTTCCTGCGTATAGTTATGTGCAGAAGTAGAATATAGATATAAACTGTATTTACTGTATATTATGTATGCGGCGGGAATCCAGAGGAGACCACCCACAAGAGCAGTTGAGAAAGACATCACCCACCTTTTCAAATCAACCTATGACCTCTCCTGTAATGTAAAGATGCATCCCTGTGTCCAATGGACAAAGGGATTACAGTATCCATTGTATTGCTTTTGGAAGTAGTGTATAAAAGGCCTGTTGCTGCCTGGCCGGTCAGAAGACTCTTAACGCTAGCTACCTGATTAGGGGAGGACTGGACCAGGAAGCGCATGCGAATATTCTCACGTATGTACATTGACTGTAGCCATTTACTCTGTTGTATTGTAGTGTATAAATTGTATTGTTATCCCCTTCCAGATATATACGCTGTGGTGTCGGAGCCCAGTGTTTAACTACAAATCGGTGTTGTGTCCTCTTTTCCCTGCTAGGGTTTAAAGCGTATTACATTACCTAACTGTATTGATAAGGTGTGTACGCGCTGCGGGTACTTTGTACCATCAGCGCTGCATAAGGTTTAAGGTGTAACATCATTGCAGTGCTTTGCTGCATAAGGTTTAGAGTGTAATAATATCATTGCATTGCATTACTAATAAGGTTTAAAGTATATCAAGAGTGTGTATGCGCTGTGTGTACTTTGTACCCCCAGCGCGGCGTTTGTACGCTAAGTACGTACACGGTACGGGACTCTGTACGCAAATAACGTACAAAGTACGTAGCGTGTGTATTAAGTCTAGCGGCCGCAGCGGCTCCATTGTAAAAGTGTGTTTAAAGGTATAGCTTTATGGTTTAAGATAATAACGACATTATCATCACAAACGCCGTGCCAGAAAAGAAAGCCACTGGGACCTGAGGAGGGAGTTAATGCTGTCAAACAGACACAGAATGTGTGAGTACCAGAAGGGGCGGACTGTAGATGAAGGAGGACCATGAAGCCACCAGGACCTGAGGAAGGGGGAGGTGGCTGCAGCTCATCAGTAACACTAGCGCTGCCTGCATCATCTATTGATGTAGGTGATGGAACAGGCTTTTCTGTTGAAATTACTGTGCATGGAGGAGGTGGAACTAGTTCCCCCTACCATTACAGGTGGCGGAACTCAGCTCCACCTCGTCCCCTTCCCCCCACACTTTAACCCCTGCTGAGGATACTCACAACAGTGTGGAAAACATGAAAAAACATCATGTACAGTGCTCTCAAAGATCTTTAAAAATATATGGGGTGCATATGAGGTGTCCAAAATAACCCAATGCTTATGGTGATGGTCTTGTAATATAGGGGTCTATTTACTAAGCCTTGGATGGAGATAAAGCCGCTGGAGATAAAGTCCCAGCCAATCCCAGCTAATCGGATCCTTACTTTCATTTTTCAAACACAGCCTGTGACATGGCAGTTAGGAGCTGATTGTCTGGTGCTTTATCGCCAGCGACTATCTACACCCAAGGCTCAGTAAATAGACCCCATAATGCACTACTGTATAACTTTCATACAGGTTCCATCCCATTATTATTGGGAGTTTTGTAAATATATGACCTTCACTTTGACTTTAAAATACACTTATAATTAGTGATGTGCACCGGACATTTTTCGGGTTTTGGTTTTGGATTCGGTTCCGCGGCCGTGTTTTGGATTCGGACGCGTTTTGGCAAGACCTCCCTGAAATTTTTTTGTCGGATTTGGGTGTGTTTTGGATTCAGGTGTTTTTTTACAAAAACCCCTCAAAAACAGCTTAAATCATAGAATTTGGGGGTCATTTTGATCCCACAGTATTATTAACCTCAATAACCATAATTTCCACTCATTTCCAGTCTATTCTGAACACCTCACACCTCACAATATTATTTTTAGTCCTAAAATTTGCACCGAGGTTGCTGGATGACTAAGCTAAGCGACCCAAGTGGGCGGCACAAACACCTGGCCCATCTAGGAGTGGCACTGCAGTGTCAGACAGGATGGCACTTCAAAAAATAGTCCCCAAACAGCACATGATGCAAAGAAAAAAAGAGGTGCACCAAGGTCACTGGATGGCTAAGCTAAGCGACCCAAGTGGCCGACACAAACACCTGGCCCATCTAGGAGTGGCACTGCAGTGTTAGACAGGATGGCAGATTAAAAAAATAGTCCCCAAACAGCACATGATGCAAAGAAAAAAAGAGGCGCAATGAGGTAGCTGTGTGACTAAGCTAAGCGACCCAAGTGGCCGACACAAACACCTGGCTCATCTAAGAGTGGTACTGCAGTGTCAGACAGGATGGCAGATTAAAAAAATAGTCCCCAAACAGCACATGATGCAAAGAAAAAAAGAGGGGCAATGAGGTAGCTGTGTGACTAAGCTAAGCGACCCAAGTGGCCGACACAAACACCTGGCCCATCTAGGAGTGGCACTGCAGTGTTAGACAGGATGGCAGATTAAAAAAATAGTCCCCAAACAGCACATGATGCAAAGAAAAAAAGAGGCGCAATGAGGTAGCTGTGTGACTAAGCTAAGCGACCCAAGTGGCCGACACAAACACCTGGCTCATCTAAGAGTGGTACTGCAGTGTCAGACAGGATGGCAGATTAAAAAAATAGTCCCCAAACAGCACATGATGCAAAGAAAAAAAGAGGCGCAATGAGGTAGCTGTGTGACTAAGCTAAGCGACCCAAGTGGCCGACACAAACACCTGGCCCATCTAGGAGTGGCACTGCAGTGTCAGACAGGATGGCACTTCAAAAAAATAGTCCCCAAACAGCACATGATGCAAAGAAAAAAAGAGGTGCACCAAGGTCGCTGGATCGCTAAGCTAAGCGACCCAAGTGGCCGACACAAACACCTGGCCCATCTAGGAGTGGCACTGCAGTGTCAGACAGGATGGCACTTCAAAAAATAGTCCCCAAACAGCACATGATGCAAAGAAAAATAGAGGTGCACCAAGGTCGTTGGATGGCTAAGCTAAGCGACCCAAGTGGCCGACACAAACACCTGGCCCATCTAGGAGTGGCACTGCAGTGTCAGACAGGATGGCACTTCAAAAAATAGTCCCCAAACAGCACATGATGCAAAGAAAAATGAAAGAAAAAAGAGGTGCAAGATGGAATTGTCCTTGGGCCCTCCCACCCACCCTTATGTTGTATAAACAGGACATGTACACTTTAACAAACCCAACATTTCAGCGACAGAGTCTGCCACACGACTGTGACTGAAATTACTGGTTGGTTTGGGCCCCCACCAATAAAGAAGCAATCAATCTTTCCTTGCACAAACTGGCTCTACAGAGGCAAGATGTCCACCTCCTCCTCATCGTCCGATTCCTCACCCCTTTCACTGTGTACATCCCCCTCCTCACAGATTATTAATTCGTCCCCACTGGAATCCACCATCTCAGGTCCCTGTGTACTTTCTGGAGGCAATTGCTGGTGAATGTCTCCACGGAGGAATTGATTATAATTCGTTTTGAGGAACATCATCTTCTTAACCTCGTACGCCGATTGCTGACAAGGTGAGCGACTGCACTAAACACTCTTTCGGAGTACACACTGGTGGGGGGGGCAACTTAGGTAAAATAAAGCCAGTTTGTGCACGGGCCTCCAAATTGCCTCTTTTTCCTGCCAGTATACGTACGGACTGTCTGACGTGCCTACTTGGATGCGGTCACTCATATAATCCTCCACCATTCTTTCAATGATTCTGGTGACAGAATCATATGCAGTGACAGTAGATGACATGTCAGTAATCGTAGGCAGGTCCTTCAGTCCGGACCAGATGTCAGCACTCGCTCCAGACTGCCCTGCATCACCGCCAGCGGGTGGGCTCGGAATTCTTAGCCTTTTCCTCGCAGTCCCAGTTGTGGGAGAATGTGAAGGAGGAGCTGTTGACGGATCACGTTCCGCTTGACTTGACAATTTTCTCACCAGCAGGTCTTTGAACCTCTGCAGACTTGTGTCTGCCGGAAAGAGAGATACAACGTAGGTTTTAAATCTAGGATCGAGCACGGTGGCCAAAATGTAGTGCTCTGATTTCAACAGATTGACCACCCGTGAATCCTGGTTAAGCGAATTAAGGGCTCCATCCACAAGTCCCACATGCCTAGCGGAATCGCTCTGTTTTAGCTCCTCCTTCAGTCTCTCCAGCTTCTTCTGCAAAAGCCTGATGAGGGGAACGACCTGACTCAGGCTCGCAGTGTCTGAACTGACTTCACGTGTGGCAAGTTCAAAGGGTTGCAGAACCTTGCACAACATTGAAATCATTCTCCACTGCGCTTGAGTCAGGTGCATTCCCCCTCCTTTGCCTATATCGTAGGTAGCTGTATAGGCTTGAATGGCCTTTTGCTGCTCCTCCATCCTCTGAAGCATATAGAGGTTTGAATTCCACCTTGTTACCACCTCTTGCTTCAGATGATGGCGGGGCAGGTTCAGGAGTGTTTGCTGGTGCTCCAGTCTTCGGCACGCGGTGGCTGAATGCCGAAAGTGGCCCGCAATTCTTCGGGCCACCGACAGCATCTCTTGCACGCCCCTGTCGTTTTTTAAATAATTCTGCACCACCAAATTCAATGTATGTGCAAATGCTGGAATTTGCCCAGATGTAATGCACGCACAATATTGGTGGCATTGTCCGATGTCACAAATCTCCAGGAGAGTCCAATTGGGGTAAGCCATTCTGCGATGATGTTCCTCAGTTTCCGTAAGAGGTTGTCAGCTGTGTGCCTCTTATGGAAAGTGGTGATACAAAGCGTAGCCTGCCTAGGAACGAGTTGGCGTTTGCGAGATGCTGCTACTGGTGCCGCCGCTGCTGTTCTTGCTGCGGGAGGCAATACATCTACCCAGTGGGCTGTCACAGTCATATAGTCCTGAGTCTGCCCTGCTCCACTTGTCCACATGTCCGTGGTTAAGTGGACATTGGGTACAACTGCATTTTTTAGGACACTGGTGACTCTTTTTCTGACGTCTGTGTACATTTTCGGTATCGCCTGCCTAGAGAAATGGAACCTAGATAGTATTTGGTACCGGGGACACAGTACCTCTATCAATTCTCTAGTTCCCTGTGAATTAACGGTGGATACCGGAAACACGTTTTTTCACCACCCAGGCTGCCAAGGCCTGAGTTATCCGCTTTGCAGCAGGATGACTGCTGTGATATTTCATCTTCCTCGCAAAGGACTGTTGGACAGTCAATTGCTTACTGGAAGTAGTACAAGTGGTCTTCCGACTTCTCCTCTGGGATGACGATCGACTCCCAGCGGCAACAACAGCAGCGCCAGCAGCAGTAGGCGTTACACTCAAGGATGCATCGGAGGAATCCCAGGCAGGAGAGGATTCGTCAGACTTGCCAGTGACATGGCCTGCAGGACTATTGGCTTTCCTGTCTAAGGAGGAAATTGACACTGAGGGAGTTGGTGGTGTGGTTTGCAGGAGCTTGGTTACAAGAGGAAGGGATTTAGTTGGCAGTGGACTGCTTCCGCTATCACCCAAAGTTTTTGAACTTGTCAATGACTTCTGATGAATGCGCTGCAGGTGACGTATAAGGGAGGATGTTTCTAGGTGGTTAACGTCCTTACCCCTACTTATTACAACTTGACAAAGGCAACACACGGCTTGACACCAGTTGTCCGCATTTCTGTTGAAATAATTCCACACCGAAGAGGTGATTTTTTTTGTAATTTGACCAGGCATGTCAATGGCCATATTTGTCCCACGGACAACAGGTGTCTCCCCGGGTGCCTGACTTAAACAAACCAACTCACCATCAGAATCCTCCTTGTCAATTTCCTCCCCAGCGCCAGCAACACACATATCCTCATCCTGGTGTACTTCAACAGTGACATCTTCAATTTGACTATCAGGAACTGGACTGCGGGTGCTCCTTCCAGCACTTGCAGGGGCATGCAAATGGTGGAAGGCGCCACCTCTTCCCGTCCAGTGTTGGGAGAGTCAGGCATCGCAACCGACACAATTGGACTCTCCTTGGGGATTTGTGATTTAGAAGAACGCACAGTTCTTTGCTGTGCTTTTGCCAGCTTAAGTCTTTTCATTTTTCTAGTGGGAGGATGAGTGCTTCCATCCTCATGTGAAGCTGACCCACTAGTCATGAGGAAAATAGGAGAGGGCCTCAGCCATTCCTTGCCACTCCGTGTCGTAAATGGCATATTGGCAAGTTTACGCTTCTCCTCAGACGCTTTTAAGTTAGATTTTTGGGTCATTTTACTGAACTTTTGTTTTTTGGATTTTACATGCTCTCTACTATGACATTGGGCATCGGCCTTGGCAGACGATGTTGATGGCATTTCATCATCTCGGCCATGACTAGTGGCAGCAGCTTCAGAATGAGGTGGAAGTGGATCTTGATCTTTCCCTATTTTACCCTCCACATTTTTGTTCTCCATTTTTTAATGTGTGGAATTATATGCCAGTAATATATCAATAGCAATGGCCTACTACTATATATACTGCGCACAAAAACTTAAATGCACCACAGGTATGGATGGATAGTATACTTGACGACACAGAGGTAGGTAGAGCAGTGGCCTACTGTACCGTACTGCTATATATTATATACTGGTGGTCAGCAAAATTATGCACTGTCCTACTACTGTATATATATACTGCGCACAAAAACTTAAATGCACCACAGGTATGGATGGATAGTATACTTGACGACACAGAGGTAGGTAGAGCAGTGGCCTACTGTACCGTACTGCTATATATTATATACTGGTGGTCAGCAAAATTATGCACTGTCCTACTACTTTATATATATACTGCGCACAAAAACTTAAATGCACCACAGGTATGGATGGATAGTATACTTGACGACACAGAGGTAGGTAGAGCAGTGGCCTACTGTACCGTACTGCTCTATATTATATACTGGTGGTCAGCAAAATTATGCACTGTCCTACTACTGTATATATATACTGCGCACAGAAACTTAAATGCACCACAGGTATGGATGGATAGTATACTTGACGACACAGAGGTAGGTAGAGCAGTGGCCTACTGTACCGTACTGCTATATATTATATACTGGTGGTCAGCAAAATTATGCACTGTCCTACTACTGTATATATATACTGCGCACAGAAACTTAAATGCACCACAGGTATGGATGGATAGTATACTTGACGACACAGAGGTAGGTAGAGCAGTGGCCTACTGTACCGTACTGCTATATATTATATACTGGTGGTCAGCAAAATTATGCACTGTCCTACTACTTTATATATATACTGCGCACAAAAACTTAAATGCACCACAGGTATGGATGGATAGTATACTTGACGACACAGAGGTAGGTAGAGCAGTGGCCTACTGTACCGTACTGCTATATATTATATACTGGTGGTCAGCAAAATTATGCACTGTCCTACTACTGTATATATATACTGCGCACAGAAACTTAAATGCACCACAGGTATGGATGGATAGTATACTTGACGACACAGAGGTAGGTAGAGCAGTGGCCTTCTGTACCGTACTGCTATATATTATATACTGGTGGTCGGCAAAATTATGCACTGCCCTACTACTGTATATATATACTGCGCACAAAAACTTAAATGCACCACAGGTATGGATGGATAGTATACTTGATGACACAGAGGTAGGTAGAGCAGTGGCCTACTGTACCGTACTGCTATATATTATATACTGGTGGTCAGCAAAATTATGCACTGTCCTACTACTTTATATATACTGCGCACAAAAGCTTACATGCACCACAGGTATGGATGCATACGTGCACGCAGGGGGGGTTTCCAAGTACCTAGAAACTGCCGATCTATCGCGCCTCAGTTTCCCAATTATTTTTTTTAATACATTACGTCTGCAACTCAGAGGCAGTGTGACACTAACTGCACGGCTGCAGCAGCTGCCTCATGTAAGCACTGAGAGGCTGACTGCTGCATGTACCTGTAGGTCGATCAGCTCCTCTCAGGCTGAGGTGCATAGCAGCGCAGTCTTCTGTTTGTTCACTCCCCGCCAGCCCATGTCACTGACTCCAGAGCAGCGAGGTGAAGATTGTGTGTTGTATGTCAGGACCCCGGGGCGGCGTGCGCAGTTGTTTATTAGTATATTAAGCTGCTCTCATTCACCGGGGAAGGGAGCGCGGTGGTGGAGCGGGCACCGGTATTTTGAGAACAGGCTGATCGGGTCCGGAGCTGACGTCACACATCCACCCTGAAAATGCTTGGGCACGTTTTCCCTGACACTCCCAATAAACAGTCAGTTATCACCCAAAAACGGCTTCCTCCTGTCAATCACCTTGCGAACGCCCATGCGATCGGATTTTTTGCACCATCCCATCGCTGACCGTGATGCCCTTTGTTGTTGCCCGGCGTGTGTGTGCATTGCGGTGCATGCGCATGCGCAGTTAGTACCTGATCGCCTGCTGTGCAAAAACGCACAGCAGTGATCAGGTATGAATCAGGGCCACTGACTGCTTAGGGACCTCCATACAGTAAGTACCAATTTGCTTCCACAGCTCAAAAACATACTGTTAGGTTACTGCTGGGGCCATGAAATCTGCGTTGGGGGCCTTGTATGCAATTTCGTTCACAGAGATCTGCACATGCACAGTCCGGCATCTACACATGTTTGCGTACAATTCTGTATGTCTGTCTACTGCAGCTCAGTCAAGAAGAAAAAATTACCTTTCTATACAATGAAGTGAATGGGCACAAGTGGAAGTCTACATAATGCAATGTCAATAAAATAACAGTGGAATGCTTATATTCTGTAAAATAAAGGTTAAAAAAAGCCCACTGCTTTGGAGCTGGAATAATAAGGAATAACATAAAGCTGTCACCAGGGCTTACCTAGTAGCCAGATGATGGGTATATACTAGAGATGTGCGCTGACCCCTGTGTTTTGGTTTTGTCAAAACCACCCTCACATGTTTTGGTTTTGGATCTGTATTTTTTTTTTATTGTTAAGAAACTGCTAAAATCAAATTTCTGCCTTTCCTTTGTTCCTACAATATTATTAACCTCAATGACATTAATTTCCCAACATTTTCAGTCAATTTTGATCACTTCACAGCTCATAATATTGTTTTCATCAATATTTCATCAATATTGGCCAAAGGCTGCAGACAGCTGGCTGGTTACTAAGTGACAATGCAGTTGCACAAACACACGGCAGTTTATAGCACATTTATGAAACATCGCCACACAGCAGTGGCAGAAAAGAAAAGCGGAACGAGATGGAATTGTCTTTGGGACCTCCCATCCACCCTTTTATTGGATGTTAAAAAGGACATGCACAGTTTAACAAAGCATGCACTTCAGCAAAAATGGCTGCCACTTTTGTGGCTGAAGTGCTTGATTTGTTTGGGCCCCTTCAAAACAACCTACCAATAGGCTTAAGGCTACTAACAGTGTTGATAATCCTCTCTGTAATTGGAAGAGGTCATTCTTCTCAACTGAATCCTCATCCTCATCAGTGTTTTTACATCATCCTCACACAATTTTATTTTATCCCCGCTGGAAGCCACTATTACAGAAGTTTCTGTACTTTGATGTAATTACTGGTAAAGGTCTTACTCATAGAAGTTCCAGTTAATTTTCATGAACATCATCTTTTCCACATTTTGAGGAAGTAGTCTTGTACGCCGATCACTGACAAGATTCCCGGCTGTGCTGAGAACTCTTTTTGAGTACACAATGGATGGTGGGCAGGTTAAGTAACGCAAAGTGAGTTTGAACAAGGGCTTCTAAATTGCCTTTTTTTCTTCCAATACTAAAATGGACTCAATGACATGTCTGTTTGTACACTGTCATTTAAATTATCCACCACCATTCTTTGGATGTTGACCAAATCAGATAGAGTTATGGTAGAGGTGTTACTAATTTTGGCCAATTCTTTTAAACCCAATCAGATGTCAAAATGTTGTGTTGACTCCTCTGCATCACCCCTGGGTTTCTCGGGAAAGCTGAGTTGTTTCCAGGCAGCAGCAGTTGCAGGAGATACTGAAGGAGGAAACGTTGTTGTGTCATGTACTACTTGAGCTGACAACTTGCTCACCTGGAGCTCTTTGCATCTCTGCATTGGTGCCGATAGTGAGAGCACACTTGGAACAGGCACAACAGGAACAACAAAAGGTGTACAATCATAATGCTTAAGTACACAACTTTGCTTCTGGGGACAGAGTACTTATATTAGTTCATACAGTTGAAAGTAAGTTTTTGGTAAAATGGCAAGGACTCTTTGAAATAGTGGAAAAAGTGGGTGAGGTTATTTATAACATATACCAACCCAGGTAAAGAAAACCCAAGCAGATATACCATGTAAACCATATAACTGTGGAGACTTTATGGGTAGCAAATTGCATGTGCGGGTAAGGGAATTAAATAGCTACTAATAGGGATATGCTACAAGCCATCTGATATTAAGGATGATGAGGAATTGTTACTGAAGCAAATCGAAAAAAGTGGCAGGATCAGGAGACATAATAGTGATGGGAGATTTTAACTATCCAGAGATTAATTAGACAAATTATTCATGTGATATTGCTAGGGGTAATAGGTTTCTAAACACACTAAATGATCACTATTTACATCAGCTAATCGAGCAACCCACTAGGTACAATGCAATCTTAGACCTGGTATTATCAAACAATGGGAAATTGATATCAAATATTATAGTAGGGGAGCCCATGGGAAACAGCGACCACAATATGGTCACATTCAATATCAGTTTCCCAAGCAGCCCTATATAGGTGCAACTAAGACTCTAAACTTTAGCAAAGCCAACTTTGACATGATGAGGAAAGCTCCAAGGGACATTTACTGGGAAATTTTGTTTCAAGGCAAGAATACTACAAAGAAATGGGATGTATTAAAAATGTTGCTCCCTAGTTACACTTGGAAGTTCATTCCCATGGGCAGCAAGCGAAGGAGTAATAATTCCAAACCAATGTGGCTTAACAAAAAGATTAGGAACTAATGGCCAAAAAGAGGCGAGCATTCAAAAAGTATAAAACGGACGGGATGGCAGAGTCATTCCAATACTATAAAGATTCTAACAAAATATGCAAAAAAGAACATCTAAATTAGAACCGAAAAGTTAACAGTGAAGAAAAGTTAATCAAACCCCAAAAAGTTTTTAAAATACATCAACAACAAAAGATTAAAGAAGGAGTATAGGCCCTTTAAAAGACAAGTTGGGCATCATAATCAAAGGCGACATTGACATAGCGGAAAAATGAAACAAGTTTTTCTCATCTGTATTCACAAGAGAGGACCAGATGGCGGGATTAACGCATAACCTCAGCAATGATAATGTTCCACTGCTAAATGCTTATTTAAGGAAGGAAGTAGTCTGTGACCAATTAAAAAAAAAATCAAGACTAATAAATCACCTGGAATTCACCCAAGGGTGGATGTAATCTTTTTAGACTGCTAAAGCTTTCGATACAGTACCTCACATGAGACTTATCTACAAATTAAGAGAACTTGGGCTAGGGAGCACATTTTGTACTTGGGTTAAAAATTGGTTGGATAATGGAGCAGCAAGTGGTGGTAAGTGGAACTTTTTCAAAATGGTCTGAAGTACTAAGTGGTGTGCCACAAGGGTCTGTACTTGGACCACTATTGTTCAACATTTTCATAAATGATCTAGCAGTAGGTCTAGAGAACATGGTGTCAATTTTTGCAGTCAATACCAAACTGTGTAAGGTTTTAAATTCGGAGGGGGATGCTGAGTCTCTTCAGAACGACTTATTTAAACTGGAAGCATGGGCAGCAAAATGGAGAATAAGATTCAACATAGACAAAAATAAGGTAATGCACTTTGGTAGCAAGAACATATATACTACCTACATACTAAATGGGGAAAAACTAGGGGATTCTGCACTGGAAAAAGATTTAGGTGTTCACATAGCTAACAAACTTAGCAGTAGTACCCAAATTAGGAATGCCACAAATAAGGCAAACAAGGTGTTAGCTTGCATAAAGCTGGGAATAGATACAAGGGATGAAAGTGTTATACTCCCATTATATATATCGCTAGTAAGCCACATCTCGAATACTGTGCACAACTATGGGCACCATACTACAAAAAGGATATCCTGGAACTAGAAAAGGTGCAGAGATGGGCAACCAAATTGATTAAGGTGATGGAGACACTAGAATACGAGGAAAGGCTTGCAAGGCTAGGCATGTTTACACTGGAAAAATGAGATTAAGAGGGGACATGATTAACATTTACAAATATATAAGGGGGCAATACACAGAGCTAGCGGGGAATTTGTTTTTGGTGAGATCAACATTAAGGACACATGGACACCCACTTAGGTTAGAGGAGAGGAGATTTCAGACAGTGAGGCGGAAAGGTTTCTTCACAGTAAGGACAATATGTATCTGGAATTCCCTGCCTGAGAGGGTAGTAATGGCGGACTCAGTCATTGCTTTTAAGAATAGGCTAGATAAATTCCTAATGGATAAGGATATACAGGGTTATGGTGGTTAAATAATGCACTATAGCAATAAATAAATAAAAAAATAAAAATAAAAAAGAGGACTAGACATAATGGCTAAGCATTCACCACAGTTAAAATGACTCTTAAAAAGATTACAGTGTAAGAGAGCACTAACAGTTTGAACTCGTTGGACAAATTGTCTTTTTTCAACCTCAGGAACTATGTTACTATGTTACAAGACCCTTTTAAAGAGTCAACAGCAAGAGGCTAAAGAGTTTCTCATAAGAAATAGAAATTTGTTTTCTGAGGCACCATGGAAAATGTCATTCATTAAAAATGACATAATCACAAAACCAGGGGTTAAAGTTAACCTGAAGCATATAGAATACTATAAACTCGACTGGAGTCATATAGTGAGTGGTCAAGTCCCATTGTGCTTATTCCAAAACCTGACTGGAGCTTGCACTTCTGCAATGATTTCAGTAAATTGAATAGGGTGTCTAAATTTGATGCCTACCCAATGCTTCAGGTGGATGAGCTTATTGAAAGTCTGGGAAAAGTAGGATACTTGACCACTTTAGACTTAACCAAGGGGTACTGGCAAGTGCCAATGACGAGACATCTTTTTCTGAGCCAGAGGAGTTGTTCCAATACAAAATGCTGCCATTTGGGTTACATGGGGCACATGCCACCTTTCAAAGTATAATAGATAGAATCTAAGGCCCCATAGACAATATGCTGCTGCTTATCTTGATGATGTAGTCATATATAGTCCTAACTGGAAGTCTCACTTGCCCAGGGTTCAAGCAGTGTTGGACTCCATCAGGGAGACAAGTTTAACAGCTAACCCAAAAAAGTGTTTTTTGGGAATGCAAGAAGTGAAGTATCTGGAATGTACCATAGGCCATGGTTTGACGAAACCCCGTCTCAATAAATTTGAGGTAATACAGAAGTGGCCTCAACTTTTGAATAAGAAGCAGGAATAACTGGGTATTACAGAGTATTCATACCAATTTTTGCCACCATTGCTGTCCCTTTAACGGACCTTACTAATACCCCTTTAATACCACTTTCAGACATATGACCCGGGAATTTTCACCTCAGCAAGATCCCATTTTTTTGCTCAAGAACCCCTTTCACACTATACCTGTGACCCGGGAAGTTCCTGGGTCGACCCATTTCAGATATATGCTGGGATTTTAATTTTTTAATGCAGTTTCTCACAGGTTTGTCATTAATAAGGGAAGGATTGCTGGGCCACAAGGAATGAGGTCATGCAAAGGTGGGGGCAGGCTATAAATGGGCTGGGTGGGGTTCCCATAATGCATTGTTGTTATGGCTACTGAGGACATGTGGAGCATGCAGAGCTGGATTTCTCTGGTGGAATTGCTGCACTTTGCATCAAATGATACATGTATGGAGATGCTCCCTCTGGTCCAGATTTATCTATCATTGAGGAGTGATAAATTGCACGGTGATAAAGTAATTA